>NC_081172.1:12852500-14337500 GCF_012432095.1 Onychostoma macrolepis | reverse complement strand
TTTGTAAAGTTAATTACAAAACCATAAGCGCGAAAAACACCGAATGCATTGAGATAATATGCCCATGAGAGTAATATACCTTTGTGCCCCTTCTTTGGAGTCAGCACAATTTTTATTTTTTTTACCTGAACCAAATAGTTCGGCTTTCCAAAATGTCTTTATAATTAATCCATAATGTCACATACTTCACCTCTAGGTGAGTCCATTGGCAGTCCTCCAGAGAGTGAAGTGAATATGTTTGGGCTAGCCTCGGCCCTGCGCGTGCTGCTTGGGATCACACAATGGATCCCGGTCGGGGAAGTGGGCCTGGGCCAGATGGGGAGAGAAAGATAGCAGAGGCGGGATGGGAGTTGGAGACCCGGTAAGCGGGGATCTGGCAGCCCGTTAGGGGACTCTGTCCTGGAAGCCCATTGTTCGGCAAAGGAAAAACACAACAACAACAACAATATAAAAAGCAGTGACACTTCCCGAATCTTTTTATATGATCACGCAAAGAACAATCGGCCAGGCGGAGCGCGTTGTTACGGGGATATTGGAGGAAGCCTCCCCTCTGAGGCACTAAATGATCTTTTCACACCTCTTTCGAAAAATTGTGCAGGAAGAGGGGTGAAAACAATGCAATTTGCTGACTAAGAGCAAGTGTGTTCAGCTCATTTGTGAGATTACAATGGCCTTTGGCCCAGTTCAGACACGAGCGATATTAAAGTGGAAAATGGGGAATCCCAGATTAATGGAATGTAGTCTTCCCGAAATGGACATTGTTTGAATTTACTAGGTTATGGGATGTCATTTAAACATACGACCTTAAAAGGCACAGTCTTAAGTTTGTTTGGATGTCAGCCCTCACATCAGAAGATACTTGATCGTCCACATCCTCTGTTACAAATTTGTGGCGAGGAGATATTTAAGACCTCGAGACCACACAAGTTGCATTAAAATACTATAGTTTCTCAGATAGGTCTTGAAATAAGATCATCCTCTTTAGATGACAGAGATTAGGGTGAGTGTGCATGTGTGTGTGATGGAGAGAGAGGGTCTTTGTCTCTCTGTCTCTCCCTCGCTCGTTCTCTTTCTTCTAACTGAGAATGCTTATCCTGCTCGGTTGTAGATTTCAGTAACCCCGAGGTCGAGCGCTTGGTATACCTCCAAATCATGCTGTTAGCTGAAGTGTAAAATCCTCTCGGGGGAGAGATGTATGAGGAGGTACGTGTCCTGCGGTGTGTGATGTAGTAATATTTGGCCTCGGAGCTCTAGATGAGACGTGGCCATTTCCACCGTGCACCTCTTCCTTCTCTCTGGTCCAGACGTGAAACCGTGGGTTGATTAAAGTGTGACTCTGTCTGAACTAGTCGCCAAGGGAAAACACAATATTTATGAGGTATCTCTTCACTACAGTATGTTTGGGCTGATGTGATTGCTTGTGCTAATGCTTCGCCAGATGGAACAGGGTTAAATGGGCTCAAAGTGTGGCACTGTGGCAAAAAGGAAAGCATCGAGAAAGAAGGGGTAGTGAGGTGAAATTCATCAAAGTGATACAGCAAAATCAGAATCTGAATAACAGAACCAAAATGACAATATGGCTAATTGCATACTTGATACATATCTGTCTGTCTATCTATATATAATCTGTTTGTTTTTTAAAGCGATTTATCAAATAATTCTGAAGAAAAAAAATCAAAATTTTGACAAAATATTGCAGCACAACTGTTTTCAACATTGATAATAATAAGAAAAAACTTTGGTTTAGGGACCAATTCTCACTATTAACATGCATATTGTTATCATACTGGCTGTTTATTAGTAATTGTAAAGCACATATTCTGCATGACCACATTCTACATCCCTAATCCTACCCAATACCTAAAATTAACAACTACCTTACTAAATTTAACCTACGATATATAAGCAGTAAATAGGTGTCAGAGCTGGGTAATAACTGATTACATGTAATCTGGATTATGTAATCAGATTCCAAAAAATAAGTACTTGCAATTAGATTAAATTACATTTTAAAATATTATTATTATTTAGACTACAGTTACTTTTTTATTGTTTACATAACAATATAAATATATAGTATACACGTTATATATATAAATATATAGTATACATATTAATATAAATATACAGTATAAGTACACTCAGAAAGTCTTCCAGATCTGTGGACATTCACTCAAAGACCAGTCACTAGTCAGGTGGCTACACAGCATTTGATTACAAAAATCATATTATGTTTAAGAAGTGTTTCAACATTGCATCAGCTACTGACAGCTACTTCATTAAAATGCACAAATTGATTTATTTTAATTTTGCATTTTTTATTCAATTACTTAATAGCTTTCCATTAATCTTATATTCCCTGCAGTTCCTTCACAAACCCTGGTCTGGGAAACCTTGATATAATGTAATGTTTAATGCACTTTATGTTATGTTATAATATTCATTGTTATAATAACAATGAATGGAATATATTTTCTTACCGTTTATATTTTTAATCAATATGGAACAAGATTGTCCTATCTAAATCAATGTGATAAACAAGTTCAAAAGTGATCTAAAAGTAATCTAAAAGTAGTCGGATCATATAATCATATTACCTAAAATGTGTAATGTAACGGATTACGTTACAAATTTTGTAATCAGTTACCGACTACAAATTGTAAGTAATCTATCCAGCTCAGTTTACTGAGGCAAATAATAAGTTAATCGTGAGAATTTAACCTTAAAATCAAGTGTGACCAGAAATGTTACTTGAGCACCACATCAGAATTTTAGGCTGGAGTAATGGCTTTTAGTGTTGCCATGAAAGGAATGAATTATATTCACAATATTATTTCATTATTTATTATCTGAATAATATTTCACAATATTACACTTTTTAATTTTTTTTTTTTTTTTTGCTAAAAATATATGCATCCTTGATAAGAGACTTTTTTCAAAAACATTCAAAAAATAAAATGTTTTGTCACATATTTGGACATTTGAGTTGAGAATTGCTTGAATAATGCATAAGTAGCAGAGCAACTGGTTGTAGCACTTCCATTTCAGTTGAATTATTTAGCAAGAAAAAGATGCTCTATTGCTGCCGGGGCATGACCCTGAGTGTCCCTTACATCATAACTCATTTAACTAACTGAAATCAGTCAGATGAGAGCTGCCAAGTATTTCTAGCCTGTTTGCATGTCCTCTTAAATCTTCTGTTGAAGTGTGCAGACCCTTGTCCTGCTGTTGCCCTTGTCGATGAAATGAACTATTGAAGTTCACAGCCGTTGCCTCTTTATGAAAGGTATGATAAACAAATATGCATCTGAGACTTGTAATATCTGCCGTTTGTGCAAATGCATTTAGTTTTCCCCTGGAGTGCAGTGAAAAATGCTTTGACACATTCTGGCAGGTCACTGTGATCTCTCTTTTTACCAGGCAAAACATGACGTAATGGCTTGGCAGCACACTCTAATCCCTCTATTGGAGATCAGTTGGATTTCTCCCAGTCGGAAAGCACTATGTATGAAAGCTAGTGAGAGCCAAGCACAAAGCATGCGGCCCAGCAGGTGAGGTGAGAAAGGTAGCGAACACAGTGGCAGGTGTCGTATGACAGTTCGTAATACACTCCGACAACAGTCTTCCGGAGCTCGCTGTCTCTCGTTCTCTCGCTCTCATCTCTCTCTCAGGTTCACGGGGTGATATGTGTTTTTACATGGGGAAAGAAAGAGAGGGCTTTTTTGTTGTGTGGGTGAACTTTGGGATTTGGCTCAGGCAGAGTTCAGCCGGGTGTTAGGTCAAGCCGCTTTCACTGCGCCTCAGTTTTGAAAGGCAGGTTCATATAACGCCAACTCATGACTGGGTTGCGGAAATGCTAGATTAATGAAGTCGATTGTGGAGGACCCTTTGGCCTTGCGAAGCTGGTGGCCCTCTGAAATCTCAATGAGCCTACTGACACCCAAAACAAGACCCTTTTTTTGTGTGTGGGCATCAGGGGGGAGCAGAGTCATGCAGAGATTGATTCAGAACATTTTTATGTTACGCGCAGCTAAGGGAAAAATGAAGCAAGCCGATGAATAGAGATACTTTTTCATGTGATGAAGTCACTGAACTGAATCTAACCCTCGAAACCCCGGCTGTCTGAAGGACATTATCTGCTTCTTTTGATTCGAGAGGTTTTCAGTCCTGCCTGTTAGCAGCACTTTGTAACAAACAGCATTATTTACTCAGCTCCTGCCAGTGCTGTTTGAAATGGGATGAATAACCTGTGTGTACTCTTCCATCCAGTATGCATCCCTCCCAGGAACATCGACTAATCCTGTGGAAGGGATTTTAGTGTTATTTTCTCAATGCCTGCCATTACAGTAGGCTGACACTAAAAACAAAAACAAAGGCTCGAGAAAAAAGCGCTTGAGAAAAACAGCGTGGCTTCACTGAAAGTGAGCTGCAATTTTGGGGAGTAGCAAATGGAGAAGCTATTAGTTTAACGGCATTTCCCAGTAGTAAACTGTTAGCTTCACTAGTTTTTAAATTGGAGCTTTTCAGTTGCAAAGCTGTTAGTTTTACTACATTCCTCTGTAGTGAGGTGTAGCGTTCTTTTTTTCTATTTTTCTTAATCTGTTTATTTCTCCTGATATTTCAGCAATCGAGATGCGTGCACATTTTTCTTAACGTCTGTTTAGGGATCAGAACTAGCGATCCTGTATTGGGAGATGAATTGCTCTTTTGAGTCAGCACTCTTGTATGAATTGGTCAGTTATTCTATTGTATAGATGTTTTTCTTTTGGCAGTATACGCTTTGCATCCTTTCTTCCTTTTTTTTAAACAATACAACTTTGTAATGCCCCCATTTATATAGTTAAGTAAATGTGAGTTTGTTTTTATGTTCAAATTAACAAATAGTATATCAGACTGTCACGGTTGCCTTCTGTGGCGAAACGAGGAACGAGCAGACGTGGGTAAATTCAAACTAAAGTCTTTAATAAACAATTAAAAAACGGGGTAACACAAGGCAGGCAGAGACACACAGAAACACAACATCGACGTATATACTGGACGCTAGACACAGGACACATGGCTTAAATACTCAAACTAAATGAGATGATAAAACACAGGTGGAACAGAATTAACTAAATGGGGACAGGAACAGAACCAAATATGGGCATACACGAGGAAGAACTAAGTCAAGGGGAGCACGTAGAGACAGAAAACACACATAGACAGTCCTTGGGCGTGACATTGCCTCCCCCTCCCGGAAGGCGCGTCTACGCGCCACATAACATAATCCATCCACATCCATGGTGGAGCAGTCCTCGCGGTGATCTCGCCAAATTCCCACACTTACTCTCTGCTGTCTAGGGCGGAATAGCGAGCGGTGACTTCCATGCCACGGGGGAAAAAAACAGAAAACAAAAGACTTTCAAAAAACGGGAAAAGAAAACAGGCCGCTGCTCACGCTACTGTTTTGGTCTGGTATTCTGTCACGGTTGCCTTCTGTGGCAAAACGAGGAACAAGGAGACGTGGAATTCAAACTAAAGTCTTTAATAAATAATCCAAAAATGGGGTAACACGAGGCAGGCAGAGACACACAGGAACACAACATCGACGTATATGGGCTGGATTCGGGGACTGGAGCCCTCTCTGGGCTAAACTCAGGAACTGGAGCCCTCTCTGGGCTTGACGGGGGAAACGCAGCCCTCCATGGGCTTGACATGGAGACAGTAGCCAACTCTGGGCTAAACTCAGGAACTGGAGCCCTCTCTGGACTAGACTCGGAATCTGAGACCATCTCTGAGCCTGACGTGAGCACAACAGCCCTCCTTGGGCTGGACGTGGTGTCAGGGGCCCTCTCAAGGTTAGACTCAGGAACGGCTTCCATTGAGGCAACAAGAGAAGCAAGCAGCTTGGGAATGGCCTCCGAGGCCATGACAAGAGAATCAGCCAGCTTCAGAGGAGTCTCTATGGACAAGACAAGACAGGACTGACAGGAATTCTCACTCTGGACAAGACAAGATGTCTTTACCTGACTCGACTCTGGTCAGGGGCTGGAGCCTGCACTGGAGCGAACTCCGGGGCTGAAGTGAGCTGCCGCCGGCGGGCTTGACTTTGGAGCCGTCGGCGGGCTTGAGGGAGCCGCAGCCTGCGGGATTGACGTCGGAGCAGACGGCAGGCTTGACTTCGGAGCAGCCGGCGGGCTTGAGGGAACCGACAGGCTTGACTTCGGTGTGGCCGGCAGGCTTGAGCGAACGGCGGCCGGCGGGCTTGAGTGAGCCGCAGCCGTTGGGCTTGACAGATGAATGACTGGCAGACTTGACTGAGGATCGGCCGACAGGCTGGACTTCATAGCGGCGGGCGGACTCGCAGTCCTCACGGTGATCTCGCCAAATTCCCACGCTTACTCTCTGCATGCTAGGGCGAAATAGCGAGCGGCGACTTCCATGATGCGGGGAAAACAATTGAAAACAAAAGACTTTCAAAAAACGGGGAAAAGAAAACAGGGCGCCGCTCACGCTACTGTTTTGATCTGGTATTCTGTCACGGTTGCCTTTTGTGGCAAAACGAGGAACGAGGAGACGTGGGTAAATTCAAACTAAAGTCTTTAATAAACAATCCAAAAACGGGGTAACACGAGGAAGGCAGAGACACACAGGAGCACAACATCGACGTATATACCGGACGCTAGACACAGGAAAACACAGGGCTTAAATACTCAAACTAAATGAGATAATTAATAAAACACAGGTGGAACAGAATTAACTAAATGGTGACAGGAACAGAACCAAATATGGGCATACAAGAGGAAGAACTAAGTCAAGGGGAGCACGTAGAGACAGAAAACACACACAGGCAGTCCTTGGGTGTGACACAGACATTGCTGATGATAACATGTAGCAATTCTTTGCCACGTAGCTTGTAGTGTAATTAGCTTTAGATTTCTCTGATTTTAGTTTATCTTAGCTAATATGGTGGCTATGTAAGCATATTACCTTTCTTTTAAAAAAAAAAGGTAATTGGTGATGTAATTTACAATTTAGACTTTTTTTCTCACAATTTTTTCATAAAATTCATACACTTTGCGGAAAAAAAGTCAGAATTGTGAAATTAAGAAGTTGTAATTACCTTTTAAAAAATCGTCAGAATTGCAGAAAAAATCATTTAAAAAAAATAATAAAAAAACTGAGAACTTCGTAAACGCAATTTTAAGTTTAGAAATTGCGAGTTGTATAGCTATGCTTACAATTAACAATAATTAACTGTGTTGTTTATCTTTGTGAAGTGGACTAGATTGTTAGAATAGATAGAAAAAAATCTCATCTTCCATTATTACAATCTTTAAATGGCAAATTTATCATTGCTTGTTATTAATAGTAAAACATTATACAGTTACCTGCCAAAAGGTAATAAAGATTTTATCTTTTGGATTATGATGTACTGTGTTTCGGTTAATTTAAAAATGCTTGTACAGACCCTGTAAAATAAAGCTCAGTTCTGAGTCCGGATTGGATTGATCATGTCTAGGCCGAAATGAGTGCATGAGTGAAATGAGTCCTGGCTGCTTGCATAGTACTGTAAATGTAGATTTGTCAAGCTAAGAGGAAGGTTATTATTTGTTTTAATTTCATTTCATTATTTGTGACATGAAAATGCACCCCAGTGCATCCAATAAAGACCCACACAGGTACACACATGCTTGTGTGCAGCACTTGCACACACACAAAGAAGGCGGGGTATGATAACAGCTGTCTTTTATTCTGTGCCGAACAGGATCTAACACCACAGGAGTGAATCTGGGTCAGAATACTTGGGAGGCATGAATATCAAATGGAGTTCTGAAACTGGTGAATTAATATGTCTTTCACTGGTGACATTTTCTGCTGGCATATGGCAGCAAGCTCATGGGAGAGCAGGCCCTTTTTGATGAATATTTTTGAGTCCAAAACTAAAGGACGGTTCTGGGCATATGTCGCCGTCTGTTTTTGCCTTGTGAAATGATAATGCAGCAGTCGCGCTTCATCTGGATGGAGCGACACTGAGGAGGCGGTCCAGCCAGTCATTAACCCTTGAGAGGGAGCTGTAGAGACTTTTGACAATCTCTCTGTGTATGTCTCTGTTGCTGTCTTACTTTATATTTTTTATTATTTAAATTTAAAGATGTCACCGGTATATTTCTAGTCTTGCATTGCCAGACCTTTACTAAACAACATGAGGTCTGTTCCACAAGAGAAGAGACTGGCTGACATATAAAGAGACCAACCAGGAATTGTTTTTGTTTTTGTGTGTCCTGAAAGGGGCTAAAATTTGGGCTCAGAGATCAGAGAATTATTATCAGAGAATCCTGAAATAAAATGTATAATGGTTTCCACAAAAATATTACGCAGCACAACCGTTTTCAACTGTGATTGTAATACGAAATGATACTTGATCACCAAATTTGCATATTGAAATGATTTCTGAAGGATCATGTGATGACTGGAGAAATGGCTGTCAAAAAAACAGCTTTGTCATCACAGGTATAAATGACATGGTACAATATATTACAATAGAAAAAAGTTAGTTTAAATTGTAATAATATTTCACATTATTAATGCTTTTACTATATTTTTGATCAAATACTGTAAAAGCAGCCTAGTTGGAATTTGAATTGAATAGGCCACGCCCCACAGGAAGTTGAATTGGAATTTGACATTGGTCTTACTGTAAAGCCTATAAAACCTCTTTAAATGTCTTTTAAATTAATTTTATTTATTTTAAAGATTTTGTAGTTCTCTTTTAAATTTGCCTTGACTAACCATCCTTTCACAAGTTCACACTTACATATATTTAGCACGAGTAACGTAATGCGTATTTGGCGAGTATGGTAATACGTCGTTGGCGTGCTGTCCTGGGGAAGGGCTCCGAGCTCGGGAATTGCCTGAACCCAGAGTACCCCCCTAGTGTGTTGAGAACTTTAGTGATAATAGTGGAGAAGGGGTGGTGGAGGGATGCTTATTAGCCGTCAAATGAATGGAGGTATGTCAGCTGTATTTATACCCGTGTGTTGATTAGCTTGATGGCGTACCACTTGTGTCTAATTAGGCTAAGTATCTGACGTGCTCCTCCCGAACTTTGTTAATGAAACATCATTTTTAGATAGAATTAATTCAATTTAAACTGAATTGGAATTTCACAGTTTAATTCTAAATAATGTTTAGACAGATAGAAATTTAGAATTTAAAATGTCTACAAAATTTCCTACACTCTAAAAAAATCAACCTGGTCTCATAAAAATACGTAGCTCTGCGCACTTTTTGTGCGACACCATTTTACGTACCTTGCTGTACGTTTCGCCGTATAGATATGAAGCTTGATGTGTGCGATGCTAACGTTCAAAAGCATCAGTTTTCAAATCTCCCAGCATATTAATATTATTTTGAAGTCATAGCATGATATTCTTCAAGTAATTGTGCGAAAATTACACTTTATTAATCGCAACTCTGTAAATTTGTGTGAAAGTGTTCATTCATTTTGGAAACTGCAGTGATATGTACTTATTGGTACGTATTTCATGTCACGCTAAAAAGTGCACCCAGGTACGTAAATGCCATGAGACCAGGTAGAAAAAAATGCTGGGTTAAATATGGACAAACCCAACGACTGAGTTGTTTTCAACCAACAGTTGGGTTAAATGTTTAACCCAACCTTCTGGGCAGTAACCCAACTGCTGGATCAAAACAACCCAATCACTGGATTTGTCCACATTTTACTCAGTGCTGGGTTGTATTTAACCCAGCATTTTTTAATTGTTTTCTATACAGTTGTTTGTGAACCCAGTAGTTATTTAGTTCTGAAAATCACTTATTCTATTTTTCTCCCAGACTGACTGTTAAAAAATAATGCATGCCCTCAGTGACAGAAGCTGCATGAAGCCAACTTATAATATTAATGCTTGTCAGATCATGGAAATGTGTCTTCCTGTTTTGCAAACAATATACGACTGCAACCGACAGTAGTGGAACTGTTTGAGCCTGAAACTAATAGTCAAGTTGATGACCACAAATCCCATGGTACTTTCTGGTCAGGTGCGCTACACGGCTGATACCTGACATTTCAAGCGTCATCTCAAAGTAATGCAATTTGTTTATTAGACTTGGATCGAAGAGGTCGGGGCAAACTCTCAAGCGTCTTTAGCTGAGGTGGACTGATATTGTGATAGACAGCAGAACAGTGTGGTATTCAGCAATCTCTGCATGAGAATGGAAATTAAAAAAGGCTAAAGTCAGAAATTAATTATCCATCTGAAGCCAATGTAGTGGAAAATGTAATTTATAGAACAATTATGGAAATAACGTGCTTAAATGAAGTATATAACACACACATACACATAACGATTAAGTCAATATATTAGCACTCATCTAGCTAATGTTTTTCAGCTATTGAATGTAGTAGCACTTCAGCTGCTTGTACCATTTTCAATTAAATCAGAATTCATAAAGCCGTGTTTTTACACTCGTAACAGGTGGCGGTCTCTGACATTTCAAGTTGCTAGTGGTTTTCAGTTGTTTCAATGACTCAACCTTGACTTTCCATGAGATGTACACGGCCGTTTTTTGATGTCTTGACAAGTGCGTGCGTCTTTGTGCACAAGTGTCTACGTCTGCCGAAGACGGTGGAGTAAAGCTCCCAGAGAACACACACTTACACACTAACACACACACCTATTCTCTTTCTGGTCCCCTCCCCGCTCTCAGAAGCCCTACAGCACACAGAAGTGCTTTATACCCGAATCAAGTCACCCTTCTCCCTGTGCTCGCTCCATTGGGAACACTTCTCTCTTAGCACTCTCATTGGCATGCTAAAGAACCCAGATATTTTTGTCTGACATATTAAAGAAGGAATTAAGCGGAGCTATTGAGGGGCTTATGTCCTAAGCATTTTACTTTTTCATGGCTCTTATTTGAAAGCCAGCCAAGTAGATGAGTAGAAAAGATGGGGAGGGAAGCGAACAGAGAGGGAGCTTATTGACAGCGCTGTGGCCAGTCTCTCTGAGGGACAGGCCCGAACAATACACTGACTGTTAGCCGAGGCCCTGCGATACTGTAGTGCGCCGAGAAATAAGTGTCCTTTCTGTGCTTGTTTTTTTCTCTCTCTCTCCCAAGAAAGCTGTTACAATGAAACCAAGTCTAAAGCAGCAATTTGTAAGTCAAGAGCCTGGCAAAGTGGATTGTAATGGGGGGAGGAGAGAGGCTGAAGGAGATTGGCTCCTGGAACTGCCACCACTTGTTCTAGAGGCTTTGTTCAACAGTCGGGGAAACTCTGCCCGGTGTTGTGCCCTGCTGTCCTTCACAAGATCACTAGTGTTCTCCTTGTTACCTTGCTGGATAGTTCTCACTTTATCAGACAATTATTTGTTGAAGGTCCACATTTTATGTACAAAGGAATAGTTCACCCAAAAATGGAAATGTGCTTAAAATCTACTCAACCTCAGGCCATCCAACATGTAGATGAGTTTGTTTCTTCACCCTCAGTTAATGTCTTGTTAAGTGAAAAGCTGCATGTTTGTAAGAAACAAATCCATCATTAAGGCGTTTAAAACGTCACTTCTTGTCGAAATACCAGTCCATAATCCATAATAACACGTCCTCCAGTGAAAAAGTCCATCCCTTGTTGTCCTCTGTGATCAAAATCCGCCAACATATTTGTTTAGAACTGTTTTGGCTAACAGTGCTTGATCTGTGCATATTTCTCACCTGATTCAGAAGAGACAGCTTTTTCACTAGAGAAAGTGGTATTATGGATAGAAGACTCGATGGCAATTATTGTGTTCCACAGAAGAAAGAAAGTCATTGCAAACAAGCCTTCTGTTTATGTAAATTAGGACTATTATAGATTAGGATTATTATTCACAAAAGTCAGCTATTATTTGTCTGGCGCAATTAACGTTGCACTATTACAGCTGTGTACATTTTCTAGTGATTGTGGCAGCGGTAATTCATCAAATGATGGAGAAGAGCGTTATAAGTTGTTGATTGCGCTTTTATCTTTTTTACAGAGAGGATTCAGGTGGATTGTTAAATAATTATATAAATTGATCAAATAAAAATGAATAATTGAGGGAAAAAAAAATATTTTTATATTTTATTCCCTCTCATTTGTCAGTTTTAGGCGGGTAGGCCTCAGTGCCCCTCACACCTCTTCCCTTTATATGTCAGATGGAATGAAGCTAGGATAAATTAAAAAGTTAGGAGAAACAAAAATAAATGCAAAAGTTACTTTATTTATTTGTGTTTGTTTGTTTATTCATTTATTTTACATTTGTTATAAATTCAATAATTTAAGAACAAATGAATTAATTGATTTTTTTTATTTTTTATTATTGTTTATTTATTTATTTTTTTAATGTATTTTGTATGGTAGGTTCTTAATACTTTCAGAATTTGTTGGGTTTATGGGATGGTCTGGCCTGGATGAGTATTAGACTCCTGGCCTTAAAATTTTGCACTGGATACATTATTTATTTGGCAGGCATAAGCAATTTTCTCTATTGATGGCTATTTAAAACAAATATCATTTGAAATAATTTCGGAATGACATTGTATTATGGTTCATTTTTGATTATTGTTTGGTTGTTGTTGTTTTTTTTTTTTTTTTTCCCTTTAGCTTTGAATGGATGAACAATGTCTAATTGTCATAACATGATTTGTTTCTATTTCAAGTGTTCCCAGGCAGGCTGTACTGGTGCGCAAGCAGAACAGACTCCCAGTAGCAAGGTGATAAATCCAGTGGACTGTTCAGCAGCCAGGGAACATTACAGCATTGAAGAGATGGCTTGCCCTGCTCTTTAGGCGGCCGTTTATGACGGAGTCCCCAACCACAATTATGGGAGCCTTGGGCTGCTACCGGAAACAAACCCACTGACACGTTGACAAAAATCCCTGCCCCGTGTTTATATGGCGTTTTGCAAAGAAATCGGAAAAGGTAATCATGTATGGAGGCTGGGGTTAAGAAGCAATGTAACAGTCTATTAACTTTAATATAGATATGTGGAATAAGCATATGCAGAGGCCCATTAGCATAAATCTTGGTTACACACGAGCGGGCCGCCACAGCGCGGCACGGGCGCACTTTCTCTCAGTGGAGAGGTCTAATGACAAACACTCGGATGAAGTGAGCCAGCTCGCCGACTCCTCACTTGAGCTCTCAATTAGAGGCCCCACTGTTTAGCTCGCCCTACCATGCGTACCGCTCGCTCCCTCTCAGAGCCACTTCTGAGCCGCAAGGAACAAACAGCAGAGTGAAAAACATTGTAATAATGTTTTTATTTGTAAATAATGCTAAGGTTGACAAGTTGTTAGAGATGTATAGTACAGTACATGCAAACCTAATAAAATATGATGAATAGGGAAAGACTTTCCAAGATTATTCTGTGACACTACAGTGAGGTTAAATTCCTTAATTACATTTTTTAAATACTTTTACAGCATATATTAGATTAATGTTCATTTCTACATAAGTTTGTCATTTTTCTTACATTTTCAAGAGTTATAAGTTATAAAGTTATGTAAAATTAGTAAGTAGCAACAACAATAATAAAAAAAACATCATCAGCAACAATAATAATAATAGTAATATTGATCATTTTAATAATATTAATAGTATACTGTTTGTTAAATAATGAATATTTGATTAATTCTTAATTTGAACATAAATTTGTCCAGTTTTTTTCAAGAGATTAGTTAGAAAGTTAAGTTATAAATGTATGTAAAAGTAAGTAACAACAATAGTAAAAATAGCAACGATGAGGATGATAATAGTAATAATAATAATGATGATCATATTAATATTCATATATTAAATATACTATTTAAATAAAATGTTTATTTATTTTATTTTATTTTATTTTATTTTATTTTATTTTATTTTATTTTATTTTATTTTATTTTATTTTATTTTATTTTATTTTATTTTATTTTATTTTATTTTATTTTATTTTAGACACTTTTGTTGCTGAGTACTCCCAAGTATAAACTTATTTTCCTCTTTAGCTTGAGAAAACAGGCTTTTCTTTATCATAATCTGTTGTTTTGCTTGATATGTTATAAATCACAGAAATTTTCGGGAAAGTCTGACAGTACACATGGAATTTTATGAGGAAAAACAGACAATAGCGAACAAGTAATTGAGACAAAAAGGTTTGTCAGAGGAAAGAAGGCTTGGGTGTAGGAAAAAGGAACACTTTCCATTTTGTTTGATTCATCATCAAAGAGGACTGAAAGGATGCTGAAACAAGAGAGATATTCCTGACTCAACTTTCTGTAGTCCCTCACTACAAAACTCGGTTCTTAGTGTTTGATGTTTTACTGAGAGAGGCTTTCAAAAGAACAGATGTGCTTAGAACTTCCAGGAAAAAAAGAAATAGAGAGAGAGGGAGGACACAGGAAAGAAGATTAATCGTGTTGTGTGCATGCCTTTTCTCATTGTTTACATTTAAAAACAATAGTTTGTTTTCTTCTTCGTCTTATTGTTGTAGTAGTTTGCTATTGTTATAATTTCTGCAACTTTTATTGTTCAGTTAGGGCTACGGTTAGGTTGTAGTGTTGTCATTCATTACATGTTTTTTTTAATTATTTGTTTTATTAAAACTGAAATGTGTAATACATTCAGTGTTAAAATATTGTTATTTACTAAATAAATTAAAAACAAAATAATAAAAACTAAAATATATAGTTTTAAATAGTAAAGATATAACAACGTTATAATGTACAATATAAAAAAGCAATAAGTCTCAAGAAGCCATGGTTTACAGTGAATTTATAACAGCTAAGGGGCATTGTTAGGCACGACGCACGATGCTTAGCTGTTATAAATTCACTGTAAACCACAGCTTCATTGGGCTTATTGCTTTTATAAAACGGTTATTCCATATATGTAGCAAGGTTTCACAAAATTCACAAAAAAAAAAAAAATGTAATGATATTAATAAAAACATTATTATTCCGCCAAACAATGTAGTTCAGCGGTTGTGGTTGCAACAAAGTGATTGCCGAGCAACACACTAACATAAACAAAGGTGTATGTTTGTAGAGTAATTTACAACAGCTTCGAACACGGCTCAACCAATCAGAATCAAGGACCGGAACTATCCGTTTTATTAAAAAAATGTATATTCATTTTAAAATTTTCTAAAGACTATATTTAACAGTGTTACTAAATTGTTATTGTTTTTAAAGATTAATGTTCAGTGAAAGTTAGATGACAGTAAATATAATCTAGATGGGGAAAAATATGTTAAAATGAGTACGAACAATTCAATATCCTATTTTAACCAAAACTGATACATTTATATCTGTCTGTCCGTCCGTCCGTCCATCCATCCATCCATCCATCCATCCATCCATCCATCCATCCATCCATCCGAATGAAGGATTATATTACTATTTGTTTAAATAAATAATAATTAAAATTAAAAAAATCCATAGAAATGACAGAACCTAGAACAAATGAATGAATGAATAGTCAATGTTTTTAAATTTCTGTAAATCATGTTTCAGATCAGGGAGTGCTTGTAAACCGTCATTATTTTTGTAGTTCAGTTTGGTGATATTAGTGGTAAAGAAATGACACACTTCACCTTTAACCATCATTATTGTTCTTTCATCACTTCAACAGTTGCAGTTGTACTCGTTCACCTGACAGGCAGATGAAGGTGCTTGAAAAAACAAAAAACAAACTTTCTAGTTACGTTGTCAAGTGGTGGTTGACTTTCTTTGCCCTTGACATAGGCTCACTTAATAACACTACTGCTTCCTCTCATTGTTGTCTGCTGTCACCCTCATATCCTGTCAGATGTCACGCAGGGTAAAAAGCCCGGCCTTTCTCTCTCTTTTCCCTTAAAGACTAACCAGCAGACATTTGCATGCTGCCACATTACAGCATTCTATCTGTCTGTTCCCGCAGCCGTCTGCGTGTCTGTGAAATTGCTACGCGGCATATCTGTCGCACAAGCCGATCGCAGCGCCACAGAAATAACAGCATTGTAAAAGTCATAAATCACATGATGGAAAAGCCAAAACTCAATTGAGTCGGAAACCATTGTGGCGTCTTCGGGGGCTAATTGGATTGGTGTTTAGCAAGACCCCGGGAGGAGGCTGGCCTAGCGTTCATGCATAAAATTGTCTTTGTTTCTCTCCATCGGCCGCACTTTTACTTCTCCCTCATTGCATCTCAGTCTCCTCCGCCGATACCACACTGCACTGGGAGGCGTATTAGCACACCTTTGTGCCAACGCGGGAGGAGAGGGTGGGGGGACCGGGAAGAAAAAAACAGAAATGATCTGGTATTAAATTTCAATAACACATTTCCCCCAGCCCTCCAGAGTACAAGCAATCAAGGGTTAAATTGGATCTGTAACGTATGCTTGGTGACCCACAAATCGCTTCCCCATCAAACAGACTCATTACGAGCCGGCAAGCAGATGAGTGTTTGTGCGCCCCTGCCTCTGAGCGGCAGGGATTGTGTGTATTACTACTAACACGGCCGAGGTATTTAAATTTTGATTTTTTCGTAATGGGTTTTGACATGTTTCATTTCCTCCGGGGGAAGCGCCAGAGACTGCCGAAAGTAAATGTTGCTAAAAAGTCATCAAGGCAGAATATTAAAATGCCATCAAATAAGAATTTCGCTAATGTGATGGGGCCGGGGCCGCTGCAGGTACGTCACGCAGGGGTCAGAGGGGTCCTGGTTCTGGGAGAAACACTATTTGTTCCCCTTGGCTGCTTTTTTTTCTGGCCTCTTAAATAAATTATTAAAGGACTTATATCTCTCGCCCTCAGCTTGCCTCTCGGGCCCCTCAAAGTTCAGCCACACCATTTGAAATGAAAAACAGGCGAAAAAGCCTGAGCGATCTGATGGACACAATGCCGTAGAACTGCAGCCTATTTCTTTTCATGGACCAAGGGACTATTGCATTTGAAAATGGACTTGAAACATCCAGACGCTGTTGTTTCCCGCACCTCACATGCTTGTTTTGTTCTACCTTCGAAAGTAGGTCTCTCTTTAAACCCGCCACATTCACTCCCACACAACTCGGGTTGGAATGAATACCATAGCATAAGGCATCTTATACATGATCATTTTGAGCTGATAATTACACATTTTGGGAGTCTGGCAGGATTGGACACTCACGTCTGGGTGTTGTGACAGCATGATTATTGGAAACACTTTCTGCCTCAGCGACTAAATTAAAACATTTGTCTGCTATGGATCCCCTAGTGCGGAAGACGAAAATAAAAGACGGCACAATGTACGACGCGCACGTTTCGAACATAATCCGTTTCTTAAACGCTCCCGTTTCGCTTTCTCGCCGTGTTCCCTCTATTGTTTTCTGTATTCCTCGGGTATTCCTTTTGAGCCCATTACCAGCCTGACAACCCACCAGCTGTCACTAATTGCCCACTAATGGGCTGCGGTGGTGTGATGGTTTCTCTGCGAGGGGCGTTCCAATTCTGTACTGGAGGTCCTTCTGGCTTGCCAAATCAAAGGGGACATACTTAAAAGGCATGTCATGCACTTCCCTTAAAATCCGAATAAATCGTCAGACGGAAGGACGCATCCCCATACCGTGTTTATTTGTGCATTTCATTTGAAACCACATCAGGCGTTCCTGCTACCTTTTCCTCACGACGCTTATGCTGATATGTGGAATCACGCGTGGTATTTGTAATCTTTGCGGTTGAGATTTTAGCAGGAGACAAGCGGGGCACGTGTCTGCCCTCTGCGTCAGCCAGCCTGCTAATAGATGTGAGAAGGTCATCTGGCATTAGCGGCAGAAGTACGTTAGCATTTGCGCTGAGCGTCTCTCGCCAGACTCTGTGCATGTTTGAAGGCGCTTGGACAAGCAGGCCCTTTCACAGTGATGAATGGCTTTTTTCAAGCGTTCTGCTCCCTAGTTATGAGAAGGGTGACCTGGTCATTGGACGACTTTATGAAGCTATAAAAAATGTATGTCAGTCTCCAGTCTCTAATGCCATCCCCAAACAGAGGAGGAGGGAGCGGAGAGGGGGAGCCGGAATGGTAAAAAGGCCATTTACCGGCGCTCTAAATAGCTCTCTGACTGCCCTTCTCCACTTATCTGACAATGTCCTTGTCGTCAAGACAATTTCTTATTCTGTTTTTTCTTCCCCCTCTCTCTCTGTTTTTACTCTTTTATAGGACAGATTTGAATCGATGGCAGACGGGTCCTCTAAACCCACTCCAACTTCTGTCTTTCTCTCAGCCCACTTGGGATCTGCAGCATAATACACCGCCGACTAAATCCGGTGATACTCCTGGAGTATTTGAAGCATGGGTGGCTGCATAATGAGCAGGTGAGAGTGTCTTTATTTACAAGGCTCGCAGGAGACGCCACATAGTGATTGTGTGAACCGTGCGCTGCGGTTTATGGTGCTGTTTTTATATTGTTCTGAAGGGCCAGTTGAGTTAGTATTATGAATGTAGATGCTTAAGAACCTTAAGCAGGGCCACATCTTAAAGCCAAGATCAGGGATTTACTCACCAACAGTTTTCACCTCATTTCCATGTAGCATAGAAAAATCCCATTAATCACAAATGTCTTCTTTTTAATAAATATGCAAATTTATATTAGCCGATTGGTGTTACTCCTAATGTGTCATTAATAAAACATGAGCCTCTCTGCTCTCAGCCTGCCAATGTTTTGGAGAACAAACATTCAGGGATGGGGAGAAGATCCTGGAATGCTAACAGTCTTGACGCAATGCAGGAAAATCTATATATCCAGGTTCTTTTCTGTTTCCGTTGTTATTTTTTTGCACATGTTAAACACTATAGCTATCACAAACCTCCCGATGATGTTCGTTTTAATTCAGTTTCAGTTCCCAGCACAGCATGCAACTTTAAATTGAAAAGTATGATCATTTATTTATGGAAGTAATTAGGTCATGATGTCTGACAAGTGCCATCCTTGCCTTTTTGAGACCTCTTAGGCCAAGAAGTGGATTACAGTCATGTTTTATTCACTGGGCCTGAGTCACATTATTGTAGTGGCTTATTATAGCTTCTTAACCTGCTTTGTGACCTGTACAGTGCCTGTTCTAGACCTCAGGCCTTGGGCTTGGTGGACTTGTTAGCACAGTTAAAGGTGGATTATTGCCTTTTTTTAACGGATGTTGGTCTTTGATAGTCTCTAACCTCAAGGGCTTTGAGCCGATTCAGAGGAATTACTAAGTCATAAATGGCTATTACTGTACTTTATATAAATGTCAGCAACTGTGATGACTCAAGGATAAGCTTTGTAACAATAGAGCTTGTATTGCACGACGGCAATATAGTGAAGTACATTGTTAAATATAGTGAAACTAAATTCAAAGTTTTTTTTTTTTTTTTTTTTTGTGTTTAAGAAATGTCACAGATTGTCCTTCCAGTAATTATTTCATACTGTCTTCTGGACATTTATTACATCAAAAGTTCTGAATGCTTACTTTTTAATTTTGACAAAGAGGTTAAGAGGAAGTGACAGCCAGTGAAAAAATTTTAAAAATATAAATGATTACATATAATACTACATATCAAACTAAGTGTAAAATCATCATAAACCCTTTTTAATATTTATTATTATTTGTATGTAGAATGTCATTTCCAACACAAAATGCTGTTAAATATAATACATCTGAGATATGGTGGAAATGCTTATGACTTTTTTTTTTTTTTTTAATAAAATGACAAATCTTCTGTGTTGCATGTGCTGTATGTACACTTTTGGACATTGTTAGTCAGCAAATTGAACTAGTGAGAGTTTAAAAAGTGTGTTTTAAGAGGATATATTTATTAACGTCAACTGGGCATTTTGCACATAGTTAAAGAAACACCCGACTCTGATCTGTACCATCGAAGCAGCAGCCTCCAACTTCAATATGCTCTTTCATTCATGTCATCTCCTATTCAATATACATAAACAAGCATATTAGCTAATGACATGCAGGTTAAAGGGAAAATCTGAAGTGTGAACACACTGTTAGTATAACTAAATATTTAAAGAATGCATTTCAGGCGTAGCGGGCCTTGAAATCTCCAAGGTTTACAAAGTTCATTATAATGTCTTTTACATGGGTTATCAAAAACAACACAAGGCTATTTTTCTTCAATAGTAGCACACTTGTTGCCGTCAGACTATTTTAGACCCGCAGCCCTCCGTATTGTGCATTTCCCCAAATGGATAAACGAAAGAGATTATTTCAGTATCAGTGGAGTTAAAAGCAAGTGAGATGCTGGGGCCAAATTGCCCGCCTCTGTCTCTTCATGTGCAATCAATCATGGAGCTCTCCTCAGCCACGCTGTTTTAAAAACAGCTGTAATCTGTGGTCATTGTCGCCAGAGTAGATTGTTTGGCAAACTATTACCATAACTGTCAGGCCAAATCAGAAAAATAATCTCATCACTCCGGACAGATGCAGTTCCCCTGCATTATTGATACGGTCATCTTGGAGAGAGAGAGAATTATAAAACATAGTTCTATTTACAAAGGGAGATTGGCTGGGTCCTTGAGAGTGAGTGAGAGGGACAGGTACTTCCAGGAAGTGAGATATAGGCAGTCCAGAAGGGAGCAGGAAGGAAAGGAAAAACAAATTTCTTGGCTTCTTGGGGTCACCTCACCCCATGGGCTTGCTTCCTCCGTGAAAATGAATCACCCGGATACACCGACTGAATACTCAAAGTGCTTTCCCTGCCTCTGAGGCCTTGACACTTAATATTAGATTTTACCCCCTTTTTTATTGCAAAATGGGGTGACTGGGGTTGATCTCAATAGCAAGGTAATCTCTGCATTTACTCTTGAAAGCAAAAGCATGTTAGCATTCTAATATTTTTTCCTGCGACTTTGTGTTTGTGGACGTGTCCGTTTTTCGCAGGAGATTGTAAAGTGAATTTGTTGACCAAGAAAAACACAGAATGCACTTTGCAGACCCATTGCAGATGGTTAAATATTAAAACTTCATTGTGTATTTTTTTGTCTTCAAAGAACATTTTTATGTGCACTTTCAGGTGTGTTTCGTGAACATTTTTAAAATCTCTCCCAATGACCCGTGCAGCCATGCTGAACCTTGGAAAGCCCTAAATCGCAGGTCCGCCGTTTGACCGGTTGCCAAACTTTGTGTTGTAAAAACATGTGTCCTTCGCTGGCACGGGACAAAATTTGGCAGGATAGCATACAGCGGCTTACAAGATCCAGCATATGGAAGGACAAATAGTCTCTCACCCAATGCATCAGGTCTGTGCCATCTTCCCTCACAAAAAAAGAACATGATGGATGTTGGAAGATGAAGGCTGGGAAGGGTCCAAGCAAGACGTTCAGCCAATAGTTAGTAACAGCCGGGTTAGAGTTACAGCACCCTTGGCTTGTGAGGGCTTGCCAGGAATATCCGTTGTCGGCATGTCTTGGTGTTTTTATGAAGGTAACCCAGTGCCCTTTGCTTGGATTAGTATGATGTTCTCAATGGCTAACATTAGCATGTTATGTGGTCTGAGATTGATCAAAACTTCGATTTAGCTCTGACTGATTCAGATGTGTTTTAGCCTGAGGCTTGCTTTGGAAATGGAAATGACTAGCTATTTAGATATGGAAGCCACTGTTAATAGTTCAATAAACCAGGAATTCACACTAAAATGAGTAGAGAGAGATTAGTTTCTTAAATTAAACATTTTTTAGCTGGTAAATTACAGAATGACTCAATAAAGATTTGTATTTGTTCCGCTCTAAAATGTCACTATGTTTTGTAAGAACATTTCTAAATGCCTCCTTAAAAAAAAAGAATATGTTATAGTAATTAACCAATATATATATGTGTGCATTTTATTCTTTGTAGTCCGGTCTATTTGATGTACACTTTGCAAGTATATATGTGAAGCAGCATTGTTTTCTCCGTATTTGAGTATAGTACACACTTACCTTCAAATCATGTTTCTAATATTACAATCTCACAATCTTTTCTTTACCATACACAAAAAGCGATATACTGTATCATCATTTATGAAAATAAATGAAATCCTTTCATTTTCCCTTTGTGCTGATCACGTACACGTGATTAATCCCATGAATTGCATTCTTATTTTAAAATGATTAAGGCATTCACGTTGTAAAAAGAAAGAAAACAAATTAGCAGTCTGTATTTTCCCCCTGACAAAGAGCCATGCACAATGAGTGAAAGGAAATGCGCTGTGTCACAATTGATCATCCTTGAGGGGAAAAAGAATGTCTGAATCAATTGAGGCTAAGATTGAGAAACATTTGCTCAGGACGCCGGGCAGACCTGGCAGTGGGACTTCAGGACCTGAGTGTGATAAATTTGTCCTTATTATCCCTATTGATGTTTAAATTTCTTCAGGGCTGTAAGTACACAGGCACCAGGCAGTGACAGAGGTATGGCGACCTCCTTCGATCCATAATTTACACCTGTTAGTGGACTCCCCTATCGTTTGTGAGTACACTCAGGCTTAAAGGTTAACAAAAGAGACGCTGGACCGGCTCTGCTGCCGAGGCAACGGATCAATGTCAAGTAAATAACCTTTTCTACCTTATTTCCCGAGCAGTATTGATCCATTTTCCCCCCTCCCCGTTTTTCCTCTCCATTCAGCGTTTTGTCATGTCTTCAGCCAACACGGGACACGCAACAGCAGTTTCCCATTGGAAGTGCAAAGTGTCATCTCATGACAGTCCTACTTTGAATGATTTCTCTGTTATGGCACGTAAAGACGATCGGTTCTTGGAGAAACGGTTCATGAATTATTCAGTTTTATAGAAGAATCAGCTGTTGAATTGATATGCGGAAACTCAGTACTTAGTGATGAACAACATGCAAATAATTTGTAAGATGCAATTAATTGTAATTAAATATTAATCCTTGTTGTTATATATTATAATATTGATATAAATAAAGTGGACATATAAAAGTGCATTTAAAAACTGTTGTCCATAAAACTACTATTTAGTGAATGTACTGTATAGAGACAGAGTAATTTTGGTAAATTTGTATATTAAGACTTAATAGGAAAGACATAAATTCAATAGCAGCATTAAACAGAATGAAATTCTTTAGACTCGGTTGAATAGTCTTAAGACGGACAACTTGAGAGGCTGCAATTGGTCGCCAGTGTTTTGTTTGCCTCCCTTTTTTGCCTCTAAAAGCACAGAGCCATAGCGAGAAAAGATGAAAGTTATTTTCTTCAAGTGAGAGCCAAAACCGAATGAGGTCAACCACAACTTAGAATGGAGAGACCCTCTCCACCTTTTCCCATTGCTGTAGTTAAGCATGTACTGCTCAGAGAGATTTGTAATCGTACAGTCCACTTGAGTCATGGCTCTCTTTCAAGACAAGAATTCTGAATGACCAAAACAAAGTCTTTTCCTGAAAAAAAGATTGATGGTTCTTTTAAAAATGTTTGAAGAGGCAGAACCAGAGAACGTTCGGAGTTCAGCTAGATGTGGCCAAGAGGGGTGGGGGGAATGTATTACATATCATGCATCTTGAAAAAAAGAGTGTTTTGTTAAATGGATGATTAAATGTGTTATTTTTAATTGATTTTTTGACCATTTCTAAGACCATGTAGGTTTCCCATTATTGGGAGTGTTTGCTTGGTGTTCACATAACATTTAAAAAGGGATTTCCCACAGCTGCATGTCAATTTCAAATTAACCTTAACAAACAAACTCCTGGATTATGTTGGGTTTAACAACACCCTTTTATTGAGTGTGTGTAATGCTTTTATTTCATCTTGAATTTAGTTTAGTGGACAGGGTTCATCTGGACTGATGGACTGTGAGGCCTGTGGGTGTGTCTCAGTCCATTCCCTAGTACTACCTAGTTTAGTAGTAAGTGCACTATCCAGGGAACAATATAGGGCTGTTCCACTGACAAAATCGAAATGAGAATGAATACACCATAAAAATCAATGAGCATTGGCTGCTCACTATATTCACTTCCAGGAAATGTCTTTGTGGTCATCAGAGCTCTACAAATATAAGTATAAGCCAATTAGTGTATCTAATCTATAAGTTTTCTTTATATTAATTGTCCATTAGTATGACTTTTATTTAATCATTATAAACTATTTAAATTGAGGTACTAGACAGGATACAGGGTAGCAAATTGGAATGTAAGGAAGTAGATTCAAAATTAAGACATTCATATCTGTCTGTCTTTCTGCCCATCCATCTGTCCATCTGTACGTCTGTATTTATATTAATTCAGTCAGTCTTTTTAATATTAATGGTACATTAGTATGAGTTTGATAAACTAATATTTTGTATTTTATCATTTTAAATATTATTTTACATTAATTATCATTCATAGTATCTGTCTGTATTGTCTATTTAATTTATAATTTTATATTAATCGTAGATTATATTTAATAAACAAATCATTTATTTTTACAATTTTAAATGATATTTTATGTTTTTTATTATAAGTTAATTATAAATTAAATTATACAATTAAATTGTAAATTGTACAATTTATTTATAATTTTATTTTGAGCATATTGGCATTGCAATTTTTTAACAGCTTCAGCAAAGGCACTTGATAAACAAATATAGCGTGCTATACAGCCCTTTTGTTGGTAGATATCAGCTACGTTTTAACATTCGACCTCACGATCACAATGTAGGTAATTGAACCATCGGTGTCCCAGTATTTAGTAGGTCAAGGCTCTTACCAGTGGCTGAATTATAGTGCTCACAATATACTGATTGACGTCAGGAGTGGAATGAGACACACCCTCTGGATTGTTTTGTCTAGGCTGCTGTCCAGTGAACTACTATTGATTTCCCCTGGCCTGTGCAGATCCCACTCCAACATGAGTGATTATCAAGCCTTTTCCTTGTGATGACACTGCACTTAGGTTCCATCAGCTCAGCTTCTCTTTGATGAATGTGCCCTGCACTGCGACTCCCTCCCCCTGTGACATACACACTGGGCTGCGAGTGCTTGTTAGTCTGCGAGCTCTTGCTCTATGCGGTTACAATTCCACATCAAAGCTGTGGCTACATGCTCCGTTCCCGTGTCCGCCCACCGCTAACCAAGGGTATACGATCTGCGCAATTATTCATGAATGCTGATGTCGGCCGTGGTGGTGTTTAGAAAGGAGCATGCAAATACCAAAGGGTCAGACTCTATTTCGTGGTTACATAGACTTTGTAGTGCGGATGCAAAGCCCGTCTGTAAGAGGTGTAAATAAATGGAAGTGACATGGATGGAGAGGGAGGAAAGTATGGTGTTGGTTTCCAGATGCCATAAAATTTCTCATTTCCTACTCTCCGAGTGAGCAAATCACTCACGCGCTCTCTGTACAGTTGTCACGTAGGAAATAATATGGCTGCGGACGAATCCTCTGTGGCTGCTTGTCCTCAGCTGAACTTGTACACACAGTTGTGTACATCTGTGCCCCAGACACAGTTAGATCTTGAACTTCTATTGATTTTTAGGGGCCACTATGGGTGAGAGAAATAGCACTGAAACACAAGGTGAATGGGACTCCATGTTCATGCCCTTGTGCTACAAGAACACCTAGTTTTGCGTGTGCGTTGGAACAAGCGCTCTCCAAGGAGAACAGCAAACCAACAAAACAAATTAAATCAGAGGGCAAACTAGGAGCAGCAGAGGAGGGAAAAAAAACACAAGGATATTTAGAAAATAAAAATAAAAAATTGTATGGTTAAAACAAAATACTGTATGTAATATGTTAGTGCTTTAGCATGACATCTAAATTCTGTATTTAATGCTTTCTTCTGCCACATTGTCTTTGAATTAAAAAAAATGTTGAGAAAAAATATTGATACAAGCAATTACTTGCAGTTTAGTTAAATCAATTGACTCATATAATTACATTTATTAAAAAATAATTTAACAGCCCTACTTAATATGTAATTATTTCGTGACATTTCTTTTAGTATACAGTAACAGTACCAAAATTTAAAGTAGAGCCCTGCATTTCAGCCTGGGCCCGATGGGCGGTGACTTATTTAGGCCCCTAGGGCCGGGTTGCGGGCCAATTTTCAAGTCATAGCTCAGACGCAGGCTGAGCCTGATTTGGTCTTCTCCTTATTTTTATATTTTAGACATCCATGAATTATGGTGATGAAAAAAATTTGCCGCGCTGTGGAAACAACACGAGACCGTGCTACCACAACTATCAAGAGCCGCTTGGACGGTGTTTAGTGTCCCAGCCAGCAGCAGCAGCAGTGAGTACCTTCAGCGCAGCTGGAAGAGTTCTTCATTCAAACGCGCGCAATAGGCTAAAGCTTGCTGCAAAGCACCGGCAAAAGTAATTACCATGAATGTGTCGGGGGCGAAATAGTAAGGAGATATTTTAATTATTTATTAATAAACTGTTTTCTGAGTCAGTGTCGCAAAGATGAAGTTGATGTTCCTCATCTCCTCATTACGGATTTTATAATGAAAGAATTTTGTTTTCGATTTGAATTATTTCGTTTTAAAGTAGTAATTTGAAGCTTTCTATAAATATATTTATCAAGTCTGTGAGGCAAGTATTCACTGAGTTTCAGTTCATCATTGTGAAGCGCTCCTGCTCAAGACCGCAGAAAGCACATCCTGTTTGTTTTCTTTATTTTATAAAAGCACAACATTTTGTTGATATTGTGAGTGCACACAAATAAAAGTAGACCCTTTGCCGTTCCGAATGATGTATTTATTTTGCCTTTATGAGCAAAAATGACAATGTATTTTAAGATGTTTCCAATGCAAGTGATCGCGCTGATGCCTCCATGTCCTGTAAAGTGCACTTTAGCTCTTCTCCGCACAAACAATTGAATATGTGTCTAACAGCACACATTTATATAGGTTAAACATTTAAACTAACATTGTGATATGCTTGAGCTGTTTTATATCTATAGATTTTATTTTATACAAGTCGTGATTATTTGAGAAGGATTGATCAAATATAGGCTATAATCAACTCACTGTCTGTCACTCGCCGCTTGGTCATTAGTTAAAAAAAAAAAAAAAAACGTACATTTAATGAACAATTACATGCAAAACTGAACTATTTTTAATAGCTGAAACAGTAGTATAAGCTGTTTTGGGGGAAGGGGGCAAAAAAAGACGGGCTCGGGTCGGACACAGGCTGAGAATTCTGATAAGCTGTCGGACAAGGGCTGGGCTAGGGCCTGAGCGTCTCGGACCAGGGCTGGGCTAGGGCCTAGATTTGAGGCGCATGCAGGGCTCTAGTTTAAAGGGATAGTTCACCCAAAAAATGAAAATTTATGAAAAACGCACATCGAAGACTGACACGGAAGAAATTTATTTTTGTTTTCTTTGTGCACAAATATAGTATTCTTGTAGCTTCATAAAATTCAGATCGAACCACTGATCTCATATGGACTATTTTATCAATGTTTTTACTACCTTTCTGGGCCTTGAACGTATCAGTTACATTGCTTTCTATGCAGGGTCAGAAAGCTCTCGGATTTCATCAAAAATATTTTAATTTGTGTTCCGAAGATGAACAAAGGTCTTACAGGTTTGGAATAAATTGAAAGGGAGCCAATCCCAGCCGAAATTTCTAAATTGCCTAAAATGTCCAGGGTTTGGCTTTGTTTTCCTATTGTTTTCATACTTAGAGTAGGTAATGACTGAAAATAATTTTGACCACTAGCATGCAGGCATTGCACATAATGGACCAATCGTGGCGTGAGAGAAATAACAGTCAAAGCATACAACTATTCATACAGTATGTGCAATGTATTAAAAGTCCCGGCCAAGACATGTCCGGAAAAAAAGAGGACATTTGGACACCCTAGATTAAATGAATTTATGGATAACACTTTATTTTAAGGTCATAATACAGAGTAATTACCTAATTAAGTGCTTAGTAGTAGCCGTTGTACTTACATGAAACAAAATGTACTTACCATGTAACTAAGTTATGGAACAGCCTCTAATTACAGTTTGTAATTATGTACATGTAATAGGCAGCTACTTTTACACATATGTAACAGACTCGGTCAACAGCTACTTGTACACTTAAGTACAATCTTGATACACTTTATTTTAAGTAGCTTATGTTTGTGTAATATTCTGTAATTTTAATGTAATTAGAAAGGTATTACATGTATTTTAGCTGTGTACTGGTGGGTTAAATCAAACTAAGGTGCAGCTGGATAAGGTGTACAGTATAGATACACATGAAGTACACTTAAGTACAATCTTGATACACTTTATTTTAAGTAGCTTATGTCTGTATACTTACATTTATAATTACGTTGTATAAAGTATTCAATACATATGTAACAATCTTTTGGTTACATAAGTAACTGTGTGACAGACTCGGTCTGTTACATATGTGTAACAGTAGCTGCCGATTACATCTACATAATTACAAACTGTAAGTACAGGCTGTTCCATAACTTAGTTACATGGTAAGTACATTTTGTTTCTTGTAAGTACAACAGCTACTATTAAGTACTTAACTAGGTAGTTACTCTGTATTATGGACACCTTAAAATAAAGCGTTACCTATTTATGCATTATGTAATATGGACATTTAAAGTTGGCTATTTAAAGTTTTACAGAAAACACTTAAAATACAAACAGGAAATAGCAGAGCATACTTGTGAACATTGCGGGCAGTGCTGTAACATTTCCCCATTTTAATCTGCATGTATGACATCTCAGAGCTCCCTGGCATGTGTTTCTCCCTTTTGCGTGCTTTGCATCTGTGAAAAGCAGTATTGGTTTGGGTTACAGATGGCATTAAAGTGCAACATGTTCTCACACAAACTGCACTGATGTCTGCCATTCACAGCACCATTAGAAATGAGGCCCGAGTAGATTTATCTCCATGACCTGTAAGGCATAAGTCTGAAAGTGTTTTTTTTTTTCTTTTTTCGTTCTGTTATGTTCATGGCAGATGTAAAGCTCGGGATGGCTTTCTCATATTACAGAATGGGATTTCCTCTTAGCTGAGGTTTATCAAAGAGTCATTAGAAAGAATAAAACACAGTTGAATGTGTGTTTGAGTGCACTCCTTTTATGGGACTTAAAATGAATATTCCAGAGAGCCATATTTCATAGTGAACTTTTGACACGTGAGAACAAAAATGGCATTGAGCCGAAGCTACAGTGTGAAACAAAAGAGGGGGCACTGAAGGACGAGCGATGGGGCCCTTCGGCTGCTATTCTGGAGTCTGGGAGCATGTGCCGCAGGTCCAATGACAAAGAGCACCTGCTGGTGTCACAGAGCTCTGGGGGGAGCTGGAATATGGTTGGGTGGTGGGGGGTGGAGTTGTTGTCTGAGGGAGAAGTTTATGAGAGACATGGATGCAGGGGTTATTTTCAGTAATGTGAATTGATCGCAGCGACTCCGGGTGTTTTGAAGAGGACCACCAGCAGCTCTGTTTTTGTGAGCCGAGACCTTTACTTGTCATTCACTTCTTAAGCAGGTGAAAAATGGCAAACGGTGCCCTGGTTCCTCAAAAGGTATAGGGCCTGCTGACACAGACTAATGGGCCGAAGTTCATGAGGTTAGTGCACACCACATGTGTGTTGCTGGAAATGTTGGTTCCGTCCAATTACATATCAAAATATATCATCTGTCTTCCAAATGCAGTGCTTAAAGGGATAGCTCACCCAAAAATCATAATTATGTCCTTCTTTACCCATGCCATTCGAGACCTGTATTCTTTTTTAGTGAATGAGGACAGAGGCTGTCAGACATTTTTGGTCATTTTGGAGGTCCACAATGTCAGTTCCCATTCACTTTCATATATTTTTCAAAAGTTACAGGTTATTTAAAAAAAATTGTGATTCAGGTAACACTATATTTCAATGGTCCCCTTTAGACATTATGATAACTTTGTAAATTGCAGTCATATTTCAAAGACAACAGAAGTAATGATTATGAAATTAAATATAATGATGTACTTACTGTAAGTCCTCCTTAAATGGGTAAAAAGCACTCTAAATTTAAACCAAATGCATTTAATATAAATTTAAACTATAATATATTTTTATTTAGGTGAAAATGTCATGCAGTTAAGTGTCCTAAAACATTACATTCAGTTTTCACTTAGTATATTATTTTAAAGTATACTATTTCCATAATAAGTACTCTTTTTAAATGTTGAAGTGTACTTCTATTTCACAAGGGTATCCTTTTTAGTTATGCTTCTGTGAAGATTTCAGCATCAGATCTGCTCTGTGCAGAGGAGGACATAACTTCTAATTATTAGTTTAGATTACTGCAATAAGAGATTGTAGTGGAGAAAAGGCTTAAGTTTAACCAACCCCCATTGTATAAATATGCCTACACTCCAGGGTGAGGTTTGCACTGTGGTTTTGGCAGTGTATCAGATGTGTTCATGCTTAAATCAAACTGTGGTTTAAAAAGAAAGAAAGAAAAAAAAAGACACACATGAAAAGTGACAGCTCAATCTCTGAATACTGTCTGGAGGCTCTGTAAGGGAAGACAGTGTCACTTTCTGCTTCTCGGTTAAATGGTAACCTTAGGTAGCATAGCTGGTGGCTGATGTTAACATATCATTTGAGCTTGTCACCTAGAGGTTAGAGTTACATCCCTGTTTAGATCTCAGCAATTAATAGTATATTAGTGGTACTGAGTCAACCACACATTAGATAGGTGTGTCACTAATACAGTTAGAGTAGCTTTGTATGCCATGTCGGTTTGTTTTGTTGTTATACATTTACGTGGTATGAAAGGCATTTTACATGGGACACAATAGCCAACAAGCTTTGCTTATTTTTTTATTTGTTTCACATCTTTTGTGTACAAGGATGTTGGTAACACTTTACTTGAAGCCTTGTAGTGCATTATGTGAAATCATGAATAATTGTAACCACAGTTATAATATATTTTATATACACGTCTATTCATAGAGCACACAAAAATAACCAATATCAGATGAAACAAGGTGTTTTAACTCTTATTTATGAAAAGATATAAAGTATTACAGTTTACATCATACATTTTTATTTAATGCATTATACAAAGGCTTTAAGTGTTATCAAGTTCTCAAAATGTATTTTGTGCTACATACAAATAATGGCTAATAAAACTAGCACAATTTAAATGTAAATATAGTAATATATTAAGTAATAAAGGAGTGATTTTGGACACAGCTTTTTTGAAAGAATCTAAATGATGCTTGATTGGTTGTGATTGCATGCGCACGTCTGATTGGTTGGTGATGTGCTTCCATTCTGATGTCAATGGTCTGCCTCCATTCTGGTGTCTCTCTTGCCAGTTGCCAGATTTAACAGCGCGATGACCGTAAAATGCTTTAGCTGGAAATTGATGGACGTTTTTTTCTTTAAATAAGAGATTTCTTACTTAAAATTGTACTTTTGGAGGGGCTGGCAGTGGTCGACAGGGTGCTTCAAAACAGCAGTGGAAGCGTTGGCTGCAAAATGAAGTCAGGCCTCCAGGTTTTTCTGGGAAAAAAAGTTCTCCATGGTCCAAGGTCAGTGACCTGCTCTGTAGCACTCTCCAGTCCACCTCGGGGCACCTGCTAATGTCAGGCCTCTTTTAGATTCCCCAAATCGCGGCTCTCCACTGGTTATTTTCAGCAGCGCTAAGTGATCCCAGTGACCCTGGAGGTCTGACATGCTGCTTTTTTTTTCTTTACCAGAAGTCAAATGCCATAGCATTGCCCCGGGATCAAAGCCTTCAAAGTCAAACTCTGCTTAGGCAGCCATTGAAATCAGACCCCTGAGTCCAGCCAAGGATGCGGATGGAGTCGGATCATGGCCTAGCTGTAACTCAGATAGTAGCCAAGTGGTGGGGGCAAATGCATTTTCTCCCTCCTGTGAAATAGCTCTTTTATTGGGGTCAAAGTATAGCTAACTGTCGTGGCTCAGAAGGCTCATTAAGTTGCACCTAATGGACAGAGTGTTGAATATTTCTGTAAAACTGTGAACACTATGTTTGCGTTTGTTTTCCATGGCCTAACGGCACATGTGGCTCTATTTAGGGAAATGTTTTTTCGGAAAGTCTTGACAGTTTTTGTATTATTTTTCCACACTAACATGTGATGACATGCGGTCCTTGAACTCGTGTTAGCCAACTCATGGAAAATTAATAAATAGACAAAGATGTTATGACGAGTATGTGTCAGACTACAAATTATGATAGCACACAAATGAGGGTGGCAAAAAAAAAAAGAATTGGTTTAAAAATTTAAGTATAGCTGTTTTTGTGTACATGTATTTTATATCTCGCAATTATATTTATTCTCATAATTGCAACATTATATCCCTTTATATTACAATTGCATTTTTGCCCATATTTATATATATATATATATATATATATATATATATATATATATATATATATATATATATATATATATATATATATATTAGTGCTGTCAAACGATTAATCGTGATTAATCTCATCCAAAATAAAAGTTTTTGTTCACATAATACAGTGGGGCAAAAAAGTATTTAGTCAGCCACCAATTGTGCAAGTTCTCCCACTTAAAAAGATGAGAGAGGCCTGTAATTTTCATCATAGGTATACCTCAACTATGAGAGACAAAATGAGAAAAAATCCAGAAAATCACATTGTAGGATTTTTAAATAATTTATTTGCAAATTATGGTGGAAAATAAGTATTTGGTCAATAACAAAATTTCATCTCAATACTTTGTTATATACCCTTTGTTGGCAATGACAGAGGTCAAACGTTTTCTGTAAGTCTTCACAAGGTTTTCACACACTGTTGCTGGTATTTTGGCCCATTCCTCCATGCAGATCTCCTCTAGAGCAGTAATGTTTTGGGGCTGTCGTTGGGCAACACGGACTTTCAACTCCCTCCAAAGATTTTCGATGGGGTTGAGATCTGGAGACTGGCTAGGCCACTCCAGGACCTTGAAATGCTTCACGAAGCCACTCCTTCGTTGCCAGGCGGTGTGTTTGGGATCATTGTCATGCTGAAAGACCCAGCCACGTTTCATCTTCAATGCCCTTGCTGATGGAAGGAGGTTTTCACTCAAAATCTCACGATACATGGCCCCATTCATTCTTTCGTTTACACGGATCAGTCGTCCTGGTCCCTTTGCAGAAAAACAGCCCCAAAGCATGATGTTTCCACCCCCATGCTTCACAGTAGGTATGGTGTTCTTTGGATGCAACTCAGCATTCTTTCTCCTCCAAACACGACAGGTCTACAATTTTGTTTCTGGTGTCCTTTGACAGCTCTTTGGTCTTGGCCATGGTGGAGTTTGGAGTTGGACTGTTTGAGGTTGTGGACAGGTGTCTTTTATACTGATAACGAGTTCAAACAGATGCCATTAATACAGGTAACGAGTGGAGGACAGAGGAGCCTCTTAAAGAAGAAGTTACAGGTCTGTGAGAGCCAGAAATCTTGCTTGTTTGTAGGTGACCAAATACTTATTTTACCGAGGAATTTACCAATTAATTCTTTAAAAATCCTACAATGTGATTTTCTGGATTTTTTTTCTCATTTTGTCTCTCATAGTTGAGGTATGCCTATGATGAAAATTACAGGCCTCGCTCATCTTTTTAAGTGGGAGAATTTGCACAATTGGTGGCTGACTAAATACTTTTTTGCCCCACTGTATATGTGTGTGTACTGTGTATATTTATTATGTATATATAAATACAAACACATGCATGTATATATTTAAGAAAAATATGTTATGTTTATATATTAAATATATTTATATATAATATAAATTATATTAATATAAATATATATACATGTAAATATTTTCAAAATATATACTGTATGTGTGTGCTTTTATATATGCATAATAAATATGCACAGGCATATTTGATTTATACTGTATCTCACAACTGCAACATTTATGACAAGTATGATGTTTGCTGTGTTTGGGACTTTTTCCTCACAATTGCAACTTTCTATCTAACAACGTTATTGTATGTCTCCGTTACGTCTGCAATTTTGTTTCTCATAGTTGTGGCTTATTTCTCACTATATATTAATCTCACAGTTACTTTTTTTTTTTTTTTTTTTTCTGAAATGAAAACTGGCTTTCATAATAATATTCAAAAATGTAGTGGTATTTTAAAGCGTTAGCTGTGTTCTTGCCAACTTCAATCTCTTCATGCACTCTGACCTGTATAATCTGTATGATTACAAACAGGCCATTAAACCTGCTTGCATTGTTCAGAAGACTGTAGCGAGAGATTACCCATCCATTGGAGCCAATTTTTGATATGAAATCCTGGGCTGAGAAACATTAACTAAACACAATCTCTCTGTTCGTCCCTCCCTGGATGTCAGTCTGTGTGTTCTTTCCCTTTCCTGTCCCCTACCCTCTTCTTCCAATATGCAGGAAATGGCGTCTGGCCTCTTGACAGATAATGTGACACACACGTGTGCAGACGGAAACTGGGGCTGTGAGCCACAAAGGGCCACAGTGGGTCCTGGCCCCTGATAACATCAGGGAAGGAGAAGAGAAGAGAGGTGTCTACGGGAAGTTGCCAGGTTTGGGAAGGCATGGAGAATCCCGGTTATCTCCCAGAGGATTCAGGAATTGGAGTGTGGCCCTCCCCGGCAGCAGGCCAGGCGATGGAGTGCTGGGACCTTTGTTTGTCATCACCATTTCCCCTTCATCCTGTGTCATGACCTTACAGAGTTCATTTCAAACTGAGAATTCATTGACTACTTCGCAAGCCTTCAGAATATGGAAGGAGTTGATCATTAGACAAGTAGACGTGACAGCTTCTTATCAGGGAATTTGATTTGTGAAGGGAAACTTGTGATTTGTGCTTTGGCTGTGGAATGCAAAGTGATGGCCACAAATTGTCATTACGACTGAGACATAACAAATGTTTCCTCTACAACTTCACTTTCAAACAATGCTTTCTTTGGTGGGGTTGGGGTTGTAGAGAGATATTCTGGCCCAATCTGAATATATTTGAATTTATTTGATTGCATAACAAAATTGTTTCTTTTAAATGTTTGAGTCAAAATCTTTACAAAATTGTTCATAATGTACACAGTTAATGGAATATAAAATTTTGCCACTAATACAAAGGGTTACACTTTATTTTAAGGTGTCATTGTTACAGTGTAATTATACATAGGATGATGGATTGGTTTAAGATTAGTTGCATGTAATTATGCATAATTTACTGTTATTATAATAGTAAGTATATGTAACGCGTAACAAGTGGACCTTAAAATAAAGTGTTACCCTCTTTAGAATAAGATTTAATTTGTGATCGTTATTACACTTTATTTTAAGGTAATGTTGTTACATTGTAATTACACTAGTACTTAGTAATATTAATTATTAAAATTTGCTTACTTTGTACATTATTATCATTTTAAGTTGTGAATTAACGTTAATAAATTCTGTTTAAGAAAAATGTCATTGTTATAACTAACACATTAACTCAAGTTAGTGTATTGCATCTTATTTTTAAATCGTTACCATTGTATGTAATACAAACGTCTACTGCACATGCGTTAAGACTTTTAAGCTGCTTTCTCTGTGTCCTGTGATCATATCAAACCCAGATCTTGGCTTTGAGGTTAGCAGTACAACATCTGCATTGGTTACATCTGCAGAATTGATGACTTCAGGATGCTTGGGTCCACTGCAGAAACCAAACTTCAGGAAACTTTGCCAGATAGTTCGGTGGTTTGAGTGCGGAAATATATTTTCATCTTGTTATTGTTAGAGATAAAAACTTTGTACATCCCTTCCACTGCTGCTAGCCTTTCATTTTAAAGAGACCGCTCCCCTGTGCCCTTTAAAGAACAACGTCCCGCCACTCGAATTTAGAGAAAGCTGTTTGCTGGAAGACACCCAGGTTCTCACTCTTTACTGGATCAGACTAATGTCCTCAAGAGCTTATTTCTGAGAGTGAAAGAATTTGATTAAAGGCTGTTTGCTGAATCATCCCTTACCCGTCATAATCTTTTGATATCCGTCGATCAGGAGTAATACAGTATTAAACTTGGCCAGTAAATCAATGTCATTTCCCCTTATCTTTTCCCCTTATCTTCAGCTCATGGCTATCACTTAGGCGCTAGATAGGTCTTTATTGTGGGCAACTTGTGGAAGAGTTTGCGTCTGGCCACCCGCTGAGGAAACTCAACTAGCATAGCAAAAGAGAAGTAAATCATTCCTACGTTTTAGATGCAGGCTATAAAGTAAATCTACTGACATTTCCCAACTGAGTCCGTTTACATTCCTGCTTCCTTAATTCTGTCACTCCCCTAGTTTTTCTAATGTGCCAGTAAATCTTTCAGGCTATGAAAAAAGCTAAGAGACTGATTCATGAGCCATGCAAGGTGTTGTGCCTCATCAATGTTTCTCTTAAAAATCTGGTTCCACTTGTAAATTTTAGCTAGCACAATCATTAGCGGTCTCCGAGGCATGGCAGCCACAAGGCTATCCTTTTCAGAGGGGTTAGAGAACACTGGAGCCGCCAAGTCAGTAAATTCAACTGACGTTTCTTACGTGTCTGTAGTTGTTTTTGTCATTCTGCCTGTCTTCCACTTTCAAGAAATCTTGCCCAGAGCAACAAGAGCTTGAGATCTTTTTCAATAAAGTCCGAAGCTATAAGAACCACCTTTCTCAGAGAAGCTTGATCTCATTAGGAGACAATCCCCATGTCCACACCGCTCAGAGTTTGTCAGGAAGCGTTAGGGAGGGGGGATATGACTCCGTCGCCTCCGGTCGTACATAACCGAAGTGGATGGGTCTGGAAATAAAGGTGGAGGTTAAAAAGTACAGCTGGTCTTTAAACCGCAGTACCTCTACCTTAAGGATGGCTTGATTTATGGGGATCTCTAATGGTATCTCTGTCCTGATCTGTGCTGCCTTTCACCCTTCTCTCATCCCCAGCTTTAAACTCATCAGGTTCTTTCAGGGCCCCTCGTTAATCCTGGGTCCTACAAAGGAAGGTACGGCTGCAGAGAATTAGGGATTTGGGTACTCCACCCTCTGCTGTCCCCCACTGACTGATGAATGATAAACTGATGAGCAGGCCTAATCCAGAGAAACCCACTCCCGCTGGCTGCCTTGACATCCCCCGTACAGATGTACTCCTGGGTGGAAATTTGCCATGAAATCAGGAACTGGTTTGTGAAGAATTCCTTATATGATGCTTTAGTGAATGAATAGGTACAGTTGACCTTCAGTCCCGAGGCTTGGGAGCTACATTCCCCCGTTATGCTTTGCTGTAGTGGTGGGTGGGCCATATTTCTATTCACATTGAATACAACAGATCATGTGTATTTTTATGAGACAGCTGCGGCTCTTCTAAATGTCTTTCCTCAGGCTTTTTTTGTTTAGTTTTTTTGCTTTACATTTTGTTCGTTTTTGTTTTTTGCTTTGCATTTAGTTTTTCTTTTTTTCCCTTTTTATTTTAGTTTTGTGTTGTTTAGTTTTTTCTTTTACCCTAAAGTTACAAAAGTGCAAGAATTTAAAGTTAAATAAACCACATAAGTAAATAGTTTTTGTTTGTTTGTTTTAAATATGAATAATATGAAATGATTTTTTTTTATTTCACCCTAAAGTTCCAAAGAATTTCAATTTACTTTACAAAACATAAATTAACAAATTGTGTTTAGTTTTTTGTCAAATACAAATTGAGTATTAATTGATAATTCCTTTTATTCTTACATTTCAATTTGAAATTCTTTCATCTATGTAACTTTTTCTCACTATTTACTGTATGTTTAAAACTAACTGCTACTCTCAACCTACAGCTATGGTAAAGCCCCTTATTTTACCTGTAGGTAATAATATAGTAAAGTTGTAAAGTGTTATGTAATATGGTAATTTGAAGCTTTAGCAGAAACTTGGGGCACAGTATGAGCCAATGAGAGTCCTCTTTATGGTATTACCTGAGGCTTACCGCACACACTATGGCAGGTTTATAATTCTAATTGCATGTAATTATCATCTTGTCTTTGTAAATTAGATGATAATAACATGGTTGGGCAGTAAAAGTGACAAACCTATCCCCACTGTGTGGAGGGTCTTTTGTTAGACGATATGCTAAGTAGCAGTGATGGAAACCTTGTTGACAGCTCTGCATATTGAGTGATGTAAACCCATGGCAATTTGCTGTCATCCCTAGATAAGCAGACAGGTACAAAGTAAAAGGGGGAACGAACCGTTGAAAAGACTAATAGACTAGGTGGCTTCGCTCCTTCGAGGACCCCTCTGGCTTTGCCTTCAGGGAACGTTTTCTCACGGCGTCTGGTAGTTTCCGTCATCTAGCGAAAGAAGAAAGCGACCTATACGTCGACGGCCGACTCTCTCCCTTTGTCTGCGTGGGGGGATATGAGAGCCAGACTGCGAGAGAGTTTGAACATATGTGGGAGATCAAAGGAGTGACCATCATTATTTTTTCCTGTCAACATCCTGGCATCCTGTTTAGCTCGTACTGATAGAAAACAACCCCTCCCCGCTCACATCAAACATAAGGAGAGACAAGGACATCAGATATCCTGCGTCAAAATGTGTCCTACGGCAGATTACTCTCACGTACTAAAGCTTTCCATGATCGTATGTCGGCATACGAATCAGCGACGGGTTTTAGTCTGATGATAATGTGGTGCAGTGGCTTTTCTGCCTCTCGCAGACTGTAGGCAGCTGTGGCGGACAGACCGAGCGGTCGTGTTCCAGCCGTAAAGGGCTTACGCTTAATCCTCTGTTGTTGCTGTTCAGTGCCTCCTTTATTCTGTAACCCAAATGATGGCTGCCGCAGAGCAGAACCGGCCTACGTTCGTCTCGAGTTCTTCTCGAGTTCTTCTCGCTAGGGTTGTTCTCCAGCTTCTGGCTGTGTGCATGACAGTCTGTTGTGATCTCTATGACAAGATCTTCTCCCCAGGGGGTCTGTAGAAGAACACACACACAGTGACACACATATGTGCATGCACACACATACACCAACCCCCCATCTTTCTCTCCTTTCTCTACCTATCTGCCTTGTTCTCTCTCTCCATCTCCCTCTCAAATACAACAATCCTTTTCCCCCCTCTCCCTCCTTCTCCCTCTTGATGTAACCTCTCTGGCTAGACACAAAGAAAGCAAGAGAAGGACCCTTTAAGTTGCAGATTGAGATCTCAAGTGCTGACACAAGAGGAGGACCGATGGGGCTCTGGAGTGATATCTTTGTATTATGCTCATGGTCTCGTGGTGCTCATGGCTGCTAGATTACACTCTGATCTAATGTTGACAAAAAAAAAATAACCAGAACTAGCAGCTCAGGAAACGGTCTCAGTCGTAGCATAGACTGCTGGACATTTCTATCAAGTGGAAATTAAAAGAGATCTTGTGTTTGGTGAAATGTGATATGCAGCCGATTCCTTGGCGTAAACTAAAAAAAAAGAGCTGCACTGATGATTATCTAGATGGATACTAAAAGTCATTGGTTGTTTGCTAATTATTGGTGGATAAGAAATTCTATGTAGCTAGTCAGCATCATAACCCATTCTACAACTACTAAAAAGCAACATGACAACGTGACTCGACAGAATCACTCAAATATGCACTCCCAATGAAATGGATAAGTTTATAATCTAATCCATAATTATTAGTCCTTTTGAACATTATTAAAAGTACATACTGAGTGACTGAAACCATCTTTGTCATGGAAAACACTTGTTGGTTCACATTGAGTTTGCAGTTTTACCGTACATGTTTGATTTATTTTTATTTTTTTCAAGATCTGAGGTAAACTGTCTATTGTTGCTTTCAGTATGGCTATAAATGTCACGCAATATGATATTCAAACTCACATTAGACACTTCTAACATTAAATAATAATAATAAGTACCTGAGATTATCGTTGTCATAGTTTGTATATTGTTGTTCTAGCCGTGACATCACAGAAATAGAAATCGTTTCTAAAATAGAAAATTTGCATGTCGTCGTCGCGGCCGGTTAGGACAAAAGCTCTGATTAACATGGAAAAAGACACATTTTATCACCTGCCGCGGCATCGCACCACGTGTAGTTACGACATGGTGTAAAGAACATTTTGATCAATTGAAAGGTTCAATGGATGTAAGGGTTCTTCTTGGAACCAAAATAATAATCATAAATCCCTCCTGCTCTAACAGTTTCTACTCTTCTAGGAAGACTTTTTGCTAAATGTTGGAACATGGATTTGGAAATTTGCTTCCATTCAGACACAAAAGCATCAGTCATTTTGAAGTTGGTGTTCCAATTTATCCTAAAAGGTGTTCAGGTTTGCGTTTTGTGCAGGCCAGTCGAGTTTCAGACTAGACTCAATAAATTGCTTCTTTATGAATTGTTTTGAAGTTGGTGTTCCAATTTATCCTAAAAGGTGTTCAGGTTTGTGTTTTGTGCAGGCCAGTCGAGTTTCAGACTAGACTCAATAAATTGCTTCTTTATGAATTGTTTTGAATGAAATTCAGTTGAATTCCAGGGGGGGGGGGATAGTAAAAGTTTTACTAAGCAGGGCAAATTAGCGTGATAGCGCTAAACAGCGCCTATGGTTGTGGAAATTTTGTGGAAATTGCAGGTGATTTACTAATAACCACGCAAATTAAAGAACACAGATGCAACATCTTATTTACATATCGACCAAGGCAATATACCGAGAACAGTGCAAATTAGCATAGTCGCAAATAAAGAGTAAAGGGTCACACTTTATGTTAGGTGGCCTTAACTACTATGTACTTACATCAAAAAATAAGTACAATGTCATTATTGTGGTCATGTTGTATTGCAAAACACTTTTGCTGCTATTGAGGTGGGATATGGGTAAGGTTAGGGGCAGGTTAGGGTGGTATGGGTAGGTTTAAGGGTGGGTTAAGGTGTAAGGGATGGGGCAACAGTGTAATTATAAATGTAATTACAGAAATTAATTACAGATGTAACTACATATAGGTATTTTTAAAAATATAAGTACAATGTTTGTTTGTTTGTTTGTTGCCTTTATTTAACCAGGAGAGAACCTCACTGAGATTAAAAATCTCTTTTCCAGGAGTGTCCTGGCCAAGATAGGTTGCCTTAACTACTGTGTAATGTAAAAGCATGTATGTACACAATAAGTACATTGTATCAAATTATTAATTTGAATGTAAGTACATAGTACATTAGGCCACCTAATATGAAGTGGGACCCATTGAAAAGAAGCAGAGGCCAAAAAATAATGGGTTGCAAGAAGTTTTGATAGACCTAGTATTGCGTGACTCCTAGTTGAGGGCTCCTAGTCGTCTTTATTTGCGTATTTTATTTCGTTTGTTTCCTGAAGCAAACGAATGCATGGTCTGGCATACTATATTTTCGGAAAATGTGTTCTTCTGGCATTCCAAATAAATTAAAATGTGTGGAAAAAATCCTCTCCCTTCTATCAAACGCTCTCTGTTCTCTGCAGTGCCTCCTCCTAGCATCAATAATTGCAGCCATTTTGAGCGCAAAATAGTTTAAGACATGTTTTTTTGGGGTGTTAAATAATGGTGCAAATACCTGTAATTGGACGAGCGCAATTACAAATCCCATAAATTTTGCGTCTGAAAGGGAAACTCCTACAACTGTATATGCAATAAGGTCAGGTGCAAAAATAACTGTGTCCATGCCTTTTCAGCGCTAATTCGTCACTGTGCGTCTTTAGTAAATACTATTTTAGTACTAGTACAGTACTATTTTAACGCCAAAAGACGGTTTGCGCTGGTGCAAGCTGTTGGTAAAACTAGCCCTAAAAACAGTTACAGTAGTCTTACAAACCAGTAGTGTATGCATGTATATGGTCACGGTAAAACTTTAGATTAAGGACAGTAGTTGCTCATTAGCAAATCACTAGAATATTGGCTGTTTATTAGTACTTATAAAGCACATATTAATGCCTTATTTTGCATGACCATATTTTAGATCCCTTAATCCTACCCAATACCTAAACTTAACAACTACATTACTATTAATAAGCAGCAACTTGGGTGTTTATTGAGCTTGTTTGGGATGCCCAGACGAGCAGATCAATGTTTTGTTTGCACCATAGTGTTCACGCTTTTTGGAGGAATCAACCTACAAATGACTTTCGATTTGTATCTGCATTTTAAGATGGGACAGGAGAAAGTATTTGAAAACTTAAAAAAAAAAAAAAGAAAGTTAAACACCACCTTTAAATCAGCATATAAGGATGCTACACACTGGATCCAACAGGAAGTATAAAAGTTAAGTTTCAGAAGAAGCTTGAAAATAAATATTGGAATTGGACCGGCTCTTTTGGCTAGCAAATACGAAAGACCATGTCCTCCATCAGGCACTATAACTAATCTGAAATGACTTCACAAATGCCTTTGTCAAAGCAGACAATCTTGAAGTAACTTGATGATGATCTCATGGGTATAGGCACCCTTCTCCAGTCTGAAACGTGATTATCCATCGGAGACTACAAAAGTGATTTTTGTGGAACTTGCATGCATGGAATGATTGAAGCTGGCGTCAGGCATACAATGTCATACTCTGTCCATACTGTCACAACCCATTACTTCTAAATGGACTTCCATCTTCTTGAGTGAAACCTAACAAAAACAGTTGGGACAGCGAGCAAATGTGCCGTCCCCATATTTTTAGTAATGCACTGTACATTCAATTTTAAGGCTGTGGGTTAGTTTCCAGCCAAACCACAGAGGACTGCTGTTTGAGTCCGCGGCGAAAGCTGATTTGACAGAGATATCTGACAGCTGTGATTGTTGGCTACTCAGCCATCAGATCAGTGCTGCGAAATCGAGTTGAGAGAGATAGAGCATAATACGAGGAGAAACAAGCCGATCGCTTTAGAACTCAGCCGGGCAGGAACGGCACGAACAAACATTTAACAGTCATGTCCTCTTCCAGCGCCGTCACTCACGGATGTCTATACTGGTCAAGTGTTCTGGTGACACTTGTGAGAAAAAAGGAGAGAAAGCGGTTCAGGAGTACTTGGAGTTCACGTTTCCTTTTCTGGCATGGTCAAAGTGGATAGCCTGAGGCATGCTAACCAAAGGCTGGACGCAGGTATAATAATTACCTTACTGTGGAGCGTATTATCCGCACACACCTCTTACGGCCTGATGAGGGCCTCTAAAGTCTTATCACTGTTTTAATGTAAGCACTCGGCAGAGAGAACAGCGCCGCAGGCACAGACATGAAAGAGGCTCAGCTCCAGTACTCCACTCCTCCGTGTTTACATAAAGCGCCAGGCTAAGAGAGCAGACTGCAGTGCCTGTTTCACACACACACATACAAACTCTTGCACTTTTCACAGTTTTTTTCTTTCTTTCTTTCTTTCTTTCTTTCTTCAAAGGTAGAGGATTGTGGCAGTGCACTCTATCTGCTGAACAATTCACTTTCACCAGTGTTAAATTCAGAGTGGCCTACCAGACCTGCTCTGATCTACAAGTTCTTCATTATTTCTTTAGTTACTTACCTTGACAGAATTTTCATTGTTTGGTGTGCCAATTGTTCAACGCAGAAGTGTGTGTGTGTGTCCGGTATTCCTTATATTATGGGGACTAAATGTCCCCACAAGGATAGTAATACCAGTAATTTTTACCTTGTAGGGATTTTTTATTTTTGGTCCCCATGAGGAAAAGAGCTTATAAATCATAATAAGTGATGTTTTTTGAAAAAGGTATACTTGGGGTTAGGGGATAGAAAATAAAGTTTGTACAGCATAAAAATCATTATGTCTATGGGCAGTCCCCATAAAACATGGAAACAGTGTGTGTGTGTGTGTGAGAGAGTGTGTGTGTGTGTGTGTGTGTGTGTGTGTGTGTGTGTGTGTGTTTACACTATATATATATAAGTATTAAAAAGCTAAGAATAAAATATAAAGTATGTGTAAAACTTAGTTGTTTAAACTTATAATTGCTTTATCAATAATGTAAAAATATATACTGTATCATTATCTTCCTTTTTATGGCCCAAAAAACACTGAAGCAGTTCTCAAAATATATTATTTTATGTTCCACAAAAGTAATATAGATTTGGAATGACATCAGAGTGAGTAAATGATGACACAAATTTTTGTTTTTGGGCAAACTATCCTTTTAATTTAAGCCAAAATATGACATATGGCATATATGTTTTATAAAATCATTAAAGTAAAATCAATTAAGCATGATTAATCACATCCAAAATAAAAGTTTGTGTTTACATAATATATGTGTGTATGTACATTTTTATGTACTGTATATATAAATATTTAATATTTAATAAATATGACATGTACCTGTATGTGTGTGCGTATATATATATGAATTAAGGATAGATAGACAAACAGACAGATAGATAGATTTTCTTTCTTTTTTTGACAGTATAAACTCTATACTTTTAGATATTTCTCACAGCTATCCACATGCACACAACCTTTTTGAAGACATATTATTCTTGTAAAAGCCTGCACCTTGTGTTCCAGAGTTTTGGACTGAAACACATCTTTTCAGATGGTTATGTTCCATCTGTTAAAGACATATCTTACCATTAGGGATCAGGGTGATAATGCCACCTCTGTTACTGAGCTGCTAACCTTATTATACAGCTTTCAGATAGAAGACATCTGTGAGCCACTCTTCTCATTAGCTATTTGATGTATGGAAGCCATGGCCTGGGTTAGGACTATATAACGTCCTATTAAAGATAAAAAAATCATCTTTCTGATCGACGGCTGTACTTTGAGTTATTTGCCGGAGAACAACGAACAAGCGTGAGCACAGAATAAAGCATAAATCCAACACGAGCGTGCTGTTTAGAACCAAGGTCACTATACTACTAAAATATAGACTATCTTTCATTCTACAACTTTTTATTCCCAAGGATTTAACCAATTATACAAGATATGAAGGTACCAATTGTAAAAATGAAAACCTTGTTTTGATCTGTTCTAAAATCAGTATTTATGGCCTTGCTTCTTTATGTTGTATTGTCACATTTTAACTCCTCCCACAATTCCCTCTTCTTTTTTTTTTTTTTTATAATTCTCCTCACATATTTTGCTGTCATCATACTGATGTTTTTGTCAGGTCTGGCCTTGGGGGTAGCAGAGCAGCAGGTTTGTCCTGTGCGTTTCATTTTTTTTTTTCCTCCATCTTTCCCCATCTTGCTGTTTTTCATTATTATTGGTATCCGCCTTTGTATTTCAGGCAGGCAGAGGGCTTGTGCAGAGAGGAGACCAGAGAGGCAGTAAAAGTCAGCAGTGGTAACCTTGTCCGCCCATGGTCACGGGTCATTTGGCAAGCGCGCTACGGAATTCATTTCACTAAGAAGGAGAGAATGCGAGGGGAGAGCGAACGAGAGGAAATAGGAGGGGACTGAGAGGGACATTGATGGAGCAAGAAGGAGATGATGAATTTGAATAGCAACAATTGTATGGCTACAACAGCCTGATGTCTCTTTTAACCTTTTTTATCAATATACATGGCAGCATTAGGCTGTTTAATTATCATTTTGCAGCTATTTCTAATGGATTATCTTAGTAAACATCACATCGCCATAGTGCTTTCAGACGCTTTTGCATTCTGCCAAAATGTTTATGTAAATTAAGTGTTTGGCCAAAATTGCCCCCAAGTGCACGTCATATATATACATTTATTAGTGCTGTCAAACGATTAATCGCAATTAATCACATCAAAAATAAAAGTTTTTGTTTACATAATATATGCATGTGTACTGTGTATATTTATTATGTATAAATACACACAAATTCATGTATACATTTAAGAAAAATAGGTTATGTTTGTATATTAAATATATTTATATATAATATAAATTATGTGAATATAAAGATATACATTTAAATACATGTAAATATTTTCAAAATATATACTGTGTGTGTGTGTGTGTGTGTGTGTGTGTATATATATATATATATATATATATATATATATATATATACACATAATAAATATACACAGTACACACACATATATTATGTAAATAAAAACATTTATTTTAGATGTGATTAATCGCGATGAATTGTTTGACAGTACTAAAATTTATATATAAATTCATGTATGGATGCCAGCAATTTATGTTTATTCTCGCAGTATATTTATAATTATGTTATTTCAAACTCGCACTTAAATGCACTTAAACTTTAGTAATAACTGTGAATTATGCATAATTAAGGAGATGATGTTTTGAATAGCAACAATTGTACTTTTACAACACCCTGATGTCTCGTTTAACCTTTTTAATCAATATACATGGCTGAATTCGGTAATTAAATGCTAATTTTGTTGCTATTTCTGATGGATTATCTTAATAAACATCATTGGTCATACTTTCAGGCGCTTTTGAAAGCTGCCAAAAGTCATTTTCGGTGTGTTAATAATAATTGTTTGGCCAAAATGGTCCCTATGTGCACTTCACTGTTTGCTTTTTCATTCAATAAGTATTTGAAATATGCCATGATTTTTGATTACCAAGAACTATTTTGTTTCATAGAAGCAGTTTGGCAATAACACATTGAGTTAGCATAACTATTATGACTGTGTTGCCACAGCTTTTCCGATGCAAGAAACAAAAGTATCATATTTGTTTATAATCCACATCCGGTTCTTTCTAAAACTAGCCTTCCCAGCCTGCATGTGTGAGGTTATTGTTGAGACTACGCTGAGCTTTGACACGTACATCTCTGAAAACAGAAAGGAATATTAGTAGAAATTCCTTGAGAAATTAGAGAGCACAACTCAAGTTGGGACATTGTGTACTTTACTGGCATACAGGCACACATTCCTCTTCCCTCGCTCTCAGTGGCATAATTGAGACCAATAGGCCGAGACCCAGGTGTGTAATGAATATTACAGACAAGATAGTTACAAACATCTCAAGCTAGCATTGTGGTCTCCCTCCCTAAAGAAAGACAATGGCTTTTTGTATTTACTCCCATTTCCTTCCCTAATGAAGTCACAGATTAAAGTGAAGCGACACAAAGGGTTGTCTGTTTGCAACGAGAAGCACCTATCCAAACACAGTGAACGGGGGGCAAGCCTCTGCAATTAACCCTCCGTAGCTGGAGAGGGCCGGGCAGATTAGCTTGCGGTATGTTACGTTATGACACTGGCGCTCTCTGTATGCTGTCATAAGGCATCTGCAAAAGGTGTCGGTATTAAGGAGCGAAGAGCAAAATGTGACTGTAGCTTAGTCCTTGCGGTTGAAGTCATGTTAGCACCTTTGAGGGCTCTGCCACCTCAAAACAGAGCAAAATGTTCATACTGATTTTGTATTGATCTGCTGCATTTATAATACTGAAATTGATTGCTATTAATAATGTTTCAGTTTGCAGAAAGGTGCAAAAAATTTTTTTTTTTTGTAGTTCACAGAGGGCTATTATTTACCTACAATGGTGATTGATTGATTGATTTCCTTTTCTTATTACTGGACTGATTCTCTGGACTGGTGTGGAATTTGCTCTGAACTGTCAGTCTTGTGCTCTTCCAAGGTAAGATCTGATGCACAAAAACACAGTTTCAGTTTGTCAGTGAGTCTAGTGGTTCTCAACCTTTTTGACTCCAAGGTGCCCCTTTGACCAAGACAAAGACCCTCCTGTCTTAGCTGGTACTGTACCTTCGGCACTTCTGTTGTAATAATGTTGTACATGTTTATTTTTTAGTTTCATTTCATTTTATTTTATTTTCATTTGTTTTTTGTATTTTATCTATATGTATTTATTTAGTTAATTACATTTATGTCGTTAATTTAATGTAATTATGTGTAGGTTAGGTAACAAAATGTAAATAATTAATATATTTTAAGACCTGTGGCCCTTTAAGGGTTTGTCCTCTAGTGGGCCCCGGCCCCCTTGTTGAGAACCACTTATCTATAGAGGATATTTAGCATTTTTATAATGTAATATTTATTTTATTTATTCATTATATATATATATATATATATATATATATATATAAATCATTATTATCAGCATAAGTCTTTGAGTGAAAATAATTAATTGAGCAATTAAAAAAAAAAAAAAAAAAAACATGATTTAAATGGGAAATAAATAAATAGATAATAAAATAAATAAATAATCATACACACATCCAATATTATCCAAATATATTTATTTATTCATTCATTTATTTATATCTATAAGACATGTCCAATACGTATATATGCAAGCAATTTTTTTTTTTTTTTTTTTATAGCTAATGGTGGTTGTTCTTGCTGTCTTAAGCATGCAATAGCTGCCTTATATTTGTGACCTGCAGTATTTCAGTGTTTTGAGATCTCCAGTCACCATACACTACTGCTATGTAGAGCAGGACGCTTAATTAAATTGCTGCAGTTGGTTTAATGTGTTATGATATGATACTGGCCTCCCTCCCCCCTGAACCTCCACTTCTAAATAAGATGTAGTGTGAGATGTACTGTAAGTCATCGCATTCTGTTTTGCGCGGCTCCCTCCCATTAGCACCTAACACTTAAGAGATCTCTGGGTAAATGATCGACTCTCGCGACAGTTATGGGTCTCTGGCCGCAGATGACAGAGCTTTTTAAAGGAGCAGTAAATTATTTTGAAAGTAAAAGCAAAGTATTGCTTCTTTTCTCGGAGAACGTGTAACGTTGGCATTTAATTTATTTTCCGTTTGCCTTTACGGTCATATATCCGTGACCTTTGGGGTTTTTCGGCGCACTTGTGCAATACAAGCATTTAATGCGCAGTTACGCTAGAGCTTAAGTTTACAGAGCTCACGCCTGGTGTTTTGAAATGGTTGGAATACATTTAATTGGAGCAGTATGGGGTTTTATGGAGGAGCTGTCTTTAGTTGCGTGCTTTCCCAACCTCTTGACCCGAAGGCATACACCTGGTATGGGGTCAGGTTACAGCCTGGCTTCCAGGCTTGCAGGTCAAGACCTGGAGCTTCACACACTTTAATCCCTTGCATGGCAACATACTTGACTGAAGGGACTGGTCCAAGCACTTCCAGTCATCCTTGAAAAATTACAAACGCGCACACACACACACACACACACACAACCTCTCTCCCTCTCCATTCCTCTGTTCCTTCCCTAAAGTGATGATTTAACTCTTTAAGGATGTTGAGGGTCTTTTGTGGGGCATTAGCCTGCTGAGAATTATGGGCTTAAATGAATTATGATGAGTGCATCTGTATGCACAGCCAGCCTGGTGTGCTTTCAGGATGGCAGGGTGTGTGTACATGCGTGTGTGAGTATGTGCGTTTGAAAGAGACAGAGAGAGGGAGAGCGCACATGTGCATTTAACCCTTTGGGGACCGAGCAGCTCGACATATTTAAGTCTCCTCCCTGCAGTCCCTGAATGGGGTTTAAAGCATAAGGCTCGCTAATGACTCATAATGGCAGTCTTATGTGATTCACCGCCTTTGCTGTTCATGTATGCAGTGGAAGTAACTGATAGGTTTCATGTAGGATTCGATAAGCGGAGAAAAAAAAATGCATTATTCATTTATTTGATTTTAAATTAGAATAATAAACTATAATTAAAAGTCCTTGAATATATTCACGTTTCTGAAAAGTAGCAATTGTTAATGCTTGTAAAAATAATCATTTTTAAATAAATATGATGCACATGCAAATGTATTTTTTTATTTTTTTAAAAGAGATTATATTCCTGTCAAAGCAACAAATAATTTGCACCATTGTCATTTAAAAAAAATATCACAAAAATAACAGCGCATGAACAATAACAAATCGTTTTGGCACGTCCAGTGTGAAACCGTGGGATAATGGAAGAGCAGACACATATTCCTCCAAATGGGTGAGACACTCTAATTGGATTCATTGAGCAGAATTAGTGTCTCCCAGCTTTCACCCAGCCATCTTAGAGCCAGCTGGGTTCACAGACTCCCCTCTGTGAACTGTGCCCCTGTCCGACTGCTACTATTAGTGCACACCAGGGGGAGCAGTTATACTGCAGTTCCAGTGTCCACCTTCACAGCACACCAACTCATTGTTTCCTGCTGTGAAAGCGGCTGCAAGCCATGAAGCACAGATTTTGTGTATAGTTTGAATAATAAATACTGCTATGCTGGATGTGCATCAAACTGCTCCTTAGTGACATGTATCAAGAGTTCTCAGAGGTACGCTACAGTTTGAGAGCAAAGAAAATAGATGTTAGATGTTGAACACACACCGTCTGCTCTGAGATTTCCTGGTGTCTCCCTCATTGTTCCCTTTGTGGAGCCTTTTCACTTGACACTTGCACAACCACATATAGCATTTTTCCAGTACTTTCAGTATTTTTTTTAAAATTAATTTATCATTATTTGGTAGTTTTTTGTAATCTTTTGTATTTTTGTAATATATATATATATATATATATATATGTATATATATACATATATACATGTGTGTGTGTGTATGTATGTATGTATGTATGTATGTATGTATATACATGAACAACATTTGTATGATTTTTAAGAATTTAATACAATTAAAATTAATATTAAAATAAAAATAAGTATAGATTATATATAAAATGTTATTATTGTGTTGTTTTATGTTATTATGTTTTGTTTTTTTTTAATAGCAATTGTATTTCATTTTCATATAGGGTTATTTTAACAACAACAGCAACAACAACAATAATAATAATAAATGCATTGCACATTTAAAAATACATTTTTATTTATTTATTTATTCATTTATTTATATTTTTAAGTTGTGCAGTTTGGACCAGATAGTGAAGGAAAAGAAGTCAACAAGTGTCCATCATGCATGAAAACTCTTTTAACATTTGTATAAAGAAATAACATAAAAAAAACATTATGCATCTCATGAAGTTGGTTGAGAGTGCACACAGTGTGGAACGAAGATTAAAATACAAGACAAAGTCGATTTGCTCAACATTTTTGGTCACTGCATAATTCCTGTACTATGTATTATTTTATGATTTTATTTACCCAATAATAAGAAGACCTCATTTTAAATAAAAAAAAATAAATAAAAATAGTAATGATCAAGAAGTATCACCGTCTCCTTCCAAAAGAAAATAAATCAGGAGCAGACCGCAACAACAGTAGTCTTTGTTAATATCATCATTGGGATAAAGTCCCTATTACTCGCTGTCAATCTTGCCAGCTGTCGTTTGATTGGCCGCTTGGTGTAGCAGTGAGTGGCAGCTGCAGAGAGATGACATAAGTGGCCGGTTTAGAATTTTCTCTCTTTTGTACATGTTCTATTGTGGTGTGATATTGGTGCCTGTCTGCTTTTAATGCAGCAGGATTACTCAGCGCTTTCACCCTGTCGCTCAGTCTGCCTCAGAGACGCCCTGCTGAACTATGCTCTCCAACCATCATCTCCAGCATGATTACCTGTTTCAACAGCACTGCGCTTCGCTCGCTCATCTACTCGGGTCTGCCTGATGACAGCAGCGGGGCTTCTGTTAGCAAATGAGTCTGTGAGAGGAATGTTCTCAGGGACGTGACAGAGCTACATGTTGCAAACGCATGTATTAGGCCGCTGACTTTCCAGTGGGTTCTTAGAACGCCGGGGCCGTCAGCAATGTTTCGAACGCAAACAGAAATTGCACAAGAATTGATCCACGGCGCGTGCATCCTTTGTCCTGTAGCCCATTAGCGGTGTGAATTTTAATCAGAGGCTGACTTAGCACCACTATATTTCCTGGCACTTCTTCACTGGCTTCCTGTCTTGTCTCATCTCATGGGAAACACGAAAAACAAGGAAACGTGGCAAGACTGCGTGTCTCCGTCTGCGTCTCACGCTGTCTTTCTCCGTCTGTCTCTCTCCCTCCCTCACTTACAACACATCACACCTTTCTGTTCCCGATCGTTTTTTGAATTCCGTGGCCAGGTATATAAATTAGGTGGGGGAAACGCACGCAACAAAATAATAGAGGCTTCATTACTAAATAAAATGTGAGATTTTTTGCCTTTGCCATTTGTCAGGATCAGGTGAATGGCTCTATTACTTCACTTCTTAAAACCTGTTATAGCGCCATATAACTGACATATGGCATTGCTTCCATTTTGATCCTGGACATTTATGGGGCCGTAGTGAGCATGAGGAATCTCTCTGGTGCCCTTGGTTTAATAGAAAGGGTGTCATACTTCTCTGATATACAGTGACTACAAAAGAAAGAAAACCAAACTCTTGTGAAGTCTAAATATATTTAGTATGTATTTATTTAAGGGTGTTCCATACAGCATTTCTAATCATAATATACATACGGCAACAGCATTTGTTATTTTATTTTATTTTGTTTTGTTTTATTTTATTTTAGCACGCTCCTTCATCCAAAGTGACTTAAAAAAATCCCAAATAAGGACTTACAAATTATTTTATTTTATTTTATTTTGTTCAAAGTGACTTACAAATGATTAGAAAAACATACAAATAAGGACTTACTTTTGTAGACATGGTCACAGTCTTTACTTATTTTTATTTAGTTGTGAAGTTATTTAGTTGTATTTAGTTATTTAACTTTAAATGTATTTACTTTATGTTGACTACAGGTACAAGATAACGCCGTTTTCAAGAGACAAAAATTAAGATAGCCTTGTTGTTGTTGTTAGTAGTTACAGGCATCGTGACCTTTTTTGCTGGTGATCACTGAACCTTGGCTTTCATGATCTCTCTTCCTCACCCCTCACTTCCTGTCCTCACTTTCCCAAACTAAAAGGCAACGCTGCGGCCGTTCACCCCCTCCGTCTTCCCACTCTTTTCTCCTCTCCTGCCAGGAAAAGCTCTCGCTAGTGTCACATTTGACTGATTGCTTGTTAAGGCTTCATGCTCTGCTGTCTCTATGTAGACTATGGCCTCTAAGGATCTGCTATTCAACATCCTTTCTAAGTCTCTCTGATAGATGACATGAAATACTGTAGGAGTATTAAGAGGTTTTAGACTGGAATGCTGTCTGCCATCTCTCTGCATATATTACACACTGTGATTATTAACACATATTTTAAGGACAGCCTTGTAATTGACCTGACGGTTTCCAAAATATAAATCAATTTAATGCCCTGAACTTTGCTTTCCCCCTTTTTATAAATTCAGTTTGAGTGGGAGGACTTTTTTTTTTTTTTTTTCTTGGACTGTCTTTTTTTCTGGTAAGAGGGTAAAATGGATTACAAATATAAATAGATGAAAAATATTTTATTATGAGCTCTTTCTCTAATGGTCTCATTCAGCAGGTCAGATCTTTACAAATACGTGTTTAAGTGAATGCAGACTTAATTGTAGACTAAATGATTCTAGAATACAAAACATTCTGAAGGGATTGTGAAGCATTGCAAAATGACTACACGTTTTTAACGACCGCAGATGGATAATGTTTGAGCAAGATATCAAACTCAGGGCCTGAAATTCATCAAATCTTTTGGAGTTTCCTTTTATTTTAGGCTCAGATGTAATGTATCCAAAATGTTAAACAAATAAAAGAGGTCTTTCATCAGAGGGTAAATGGCAAATTCTATTACAAACAAAGTTATGTTGAAAGTTGACAGATTTAGAAGTGCGCAATAAATGGTTTCTTTTATTTTTCAAAGACACAGTTAAACTTTTGACCAGAGAAATCAAACCAGAAAGTATGATCTCTGATGTTTGCTAATGACAAACTGTTTTGCTGATAAACAGATTGTTCGAAGGAAAGTGTAGGATGAATAATTTATTGTCAGAAAACATTTGTTCTTTAGTTTCATTCCAGGCTTAAAGCCTGGGGTTGTGTTTTTGGAGTTTGTTTTACACATTTAAAATACACTTTCTATTAATCAATTTAATATAAATTATCAAAAGGAATGTAGAAAAACACTAAATTTGTTTAATCAGCATTTTATAGAAGGAAAAGCACAGAGAATTGTGCAATATTATGTTTTAATTTTTTTACATTTTAAAGAGTGTTGCTTCACTATAGCTTCACTATAATCTTTAATTGATTTTGCACAGTTGTTTTTTCTTGTGACACTAAAAGAGTACCATTTTAATTATTAAATTAATTAGTTTAATTATTATTAAACTTCTTTCAGAATTATATATATTACACAACTAATTAATAGTGAGAACTGGTCCCTATATTAAAGTGTTACCAATTCTCACTAGTAACTAGTTGCTTATTAGCATGCCTATTAATAACATATCGGCAGTTTATTAGTACTTATAAAGCTCATATTCTGCATGACCATATTCTACACCCCTAATCCTACTCAGTACTTAAAATTAACTACCTTACTAACTATTATGAACAGAAAATTAGGAGTTTATTGAGGCAAAGTCGTAATTTACGGTTTATATAGCGAGATTTGGACCTCAAAATAAAGTGTGACTTTTTTGTATTTATTTGTATAAATTTGTAATATATTGTGTATATATAAATTGTATTTGAGTGTATGTGTGTGTGTGTCTATATATATAGAAAAATGTTACTGCAATCAATATATATGCAATAAATCAGTAAATAAAACAGTAAAATTGATAAAACAATACGATTATGATTGCAGTAACATTTTTCTTTTCATTTTTCTAACAATCCTGCACATCTTAGGCACGGTAAGGCTGGCTGGCTCTGTTGGCGCACTATTCCCACACCATAAAGCCCTGAGTAGAGGTATGTCTGTGATCATTTGACTGTGACTGCTGGAAAAAAAGGCCCAGTTTATTTTGGACTTAGACCCATTCCTCGTCATTGCCGGTGAGAGTTTGTCTTGGGCTTGAGGTGGGGGGTGGGAGCCATTTACACTTCTTATTTAGCCTTTTTCTGAAGCCTGAAATCCTAATGGTTAGTCTCCATTTTCTGCTCCGTGGCGGTACCCCCGTTCAGGAGCTCCACTGAGGCGTTTGTGTGTAAAAGGCCTTCCCTTTTCTTCGGCTCTTAACCACACAGGCTCGACTTCACAGGCCGGGCGACGGCCCGTGGACAGCACATGAAAAACTACGGCGGCATATCCTGCGCCTGTTAAGTCCTCGACTAATTAGCAAAAATGGTCTCTATTCTATTCTTTTTTCCCTCCCCCTTTTAAGCATTTAGTCTCGGGGGGTAGTGAGAGAATATAAGGGAGCGAGAGCAGAGACGCAGAAGGAGAGAGAGAGAGAGAGAGGAGGGAGGAGAGGCATCTGAGCTCTCAGCTGGGCTGTTTTGAAAACACACTTTTGAAATCCTCTCCCTTAATTCATGCCTTTTGTTTTTGCTTCTTTTGTATTTGCCAGTTTGACCATATAACATCATACATCTGGTCTATAGCTTGTTTGGGGCTTTCTCACCCAGGGACCTATTGCCTCCTCCTGAGCTCAAATTCAAGTGATCGTGTAACATAAAAGAGTCTAAAGTGTGGGCTGAGAGAGCGAACAGGGCTAGACAGAGAATGTGTACAAAACTTAAAAGCATTCCTCCACTTGTTTCTCTCGCTCCTTCTCGTGTACGTCTCTCTCTTCCACAGTGCCATCTCTTTTTTCCTCTATTTCGAGGTTAAAGGGCAAGTTCACCTACGAATGAAAATGCAGTCTCTCGTTGTCATTTACTCACTCGTGTCGTTCCAAACCTGTTTGACTTCCTTTCCTCGGTGGAGCACAAAGGGGGAAACTTTGAATAATATAGTGGTAGCTGTTTTCATTGCAGCTCCAATAAATAGGCACTGAAGCTTTCAAGCTTTAAAAAAAGGTAAAAGCAATATCATAAAAATGACAAATATATTCCAAGTTTATGATAGCTTTGAAAAGAAATGTAAGTTGTTATTCAGTTTGATTCAGTTGGGTTTTGTAAAATCATTGAAAACATCCATATCCCAAAATAATGCATCAATAAATGTACAAATAAATAAATAAAATTGTTATTTTGGAATTTATATAATGCAAGTTTTATATATAATGACACTTTTTTTAGTGATTTTATATCGTTTGTGAAGAAAATCGGTCACCAAAAAAAAAAGTCACACTTTATTTTAAGGTCAAATTCTCACTATTAACAAACCGTTAACTATGACTTTTATAATAGTCCATTAATAGTTAATAAGGTAGTTGTTAAGTTTAGGTATTGGGTAGGATTAGGGATGTAGAATATGGTCATGCAGAATATGTGCTTTATAAGTACTAATAAACAGCCAATGTGTTGATAATAGGCATAATAAGCAACTATTTAATAGTGAGAATTGGTCCCAAAAAATCTCATTTTAAAAGCGACCAGTGCAGAATTTCTTCTTTTGTGTTCCTTGAATGAAAGTAATACAGGTTTAACATGACATGAGGGTGAGTAAATAATAGGAAATTGTTAATTTTCTGATGAACTATGTCTATGATCTATCCAACTATAACTGGCCATAGTACAGCATTTATTTTTATTTTATTACTTGCCTTTATTTGTTTTGCCCAAACTTTAATGAAGTCAAATCGTTTGAGCTTACAAGTTACTTAACTTACACAAACATATGCCTCTAAATGAAACCTCAATTTGTCAGCATTATTTTCCCTACGGGTGAAGAGGGTCAAGTCCAAAAAAATGGAAATGCAAAATCAGGTCTTTCTCATCAATTGCAGGAAACTTCATGCGCTGCAAGAAAGCATCTCAAGGGCTCTCAGAGGAAAAAGCATTTGTTTGCTTTGCTTTGGCTGTTCACAAAGCAAGTGAAAGGATACTTTTCAAAGATCACCAGTCATTTTTTTATTTACTTTGAGATGAAGTCAAAAAAAAAGGGGGTACGGAAATGTAATTATGAATGATTACATCCAAATGGGGTTTAAAAAAATCACAAAAGTCTAGTTGAGTGTTGTCAGCGTGTATGACTCTCTTGGGGAAATGTGGGAGACAGGACAGGCCTCTACATGACACTTTATATTTTGACTTTGCATATTTCAAGCTCTGTTTCCTGGATCATCAGTTCTGTGTGTGGGATTGAAGCTGCACAAGCTCTAATTTCAGTTAGTGAATGAAGGGTTAAAATGCTCACTATCACTACAAAAATGAATTGATACTGTCCATATTTCTTGTTATATTGTCCATTTTGCAAGTGCTTGCTCATAAATAATTTTAAATTATTATTATTATTATTATTATGTTCTAAATACACTGAACAAAATTATAAACGTAAAACTTTTGTTTTTGCCCCCATTTTTCATGAGCTGAACTCAAAGATCTAAGACTTTTTCTATGTACACAAAAGGCCTATTTCTCTCAAATATTGTTCACAAATCTGTCTAAATCTGTGTTAGTGAGCACTTCTCCTTTGCCGAGATAATCCATCCACCTCACAGGTGTGGCATATCAACATGCTGATTAGACAGCAAGATTATTGCACAGGTGTGCCTTAGGCTGACCACAACAAAAGGCCACTCTAAAATGTACAGTTTTATTACACAGCACAATGCCACAGATGTCACAAGTTTTGAGGGAGCGTGCAATTGGCATGCTGACTGCAGGAATGTCCACCAGAGCTGAGCTGTGAATTGAATGTTCATTTCTCTACCATAAGCCGTCTCCAAAGACGTTTCAGAGAATTTGGCAGTACATCCAACCGGCCTCACAACCGCAGACCACGTGTAACCACATTAGGCCAGGACCTCCGTAACCGACTTGAGTGGGCAAATGCTCACATTCGATGGCGTCTGGCACTTTGGAGAGGTGTTCTCTTCAAGGATGAATCCCGGTTTTCACTGTACAGGGCAGATGGCAGACAGTGTGTATGGCGTCGTGTGGGTGAGCGTTTTGCTGATGTCAGCGTTGTGGATTGCCCATGGTGGCGGTGGGGTTATGGTATGGGCAGGCGTATGTTATGGACAACGAACACAGGTGCATTTTATTGATGGCATTTTGAATGCACAGAGATACCGTGACGAGATCCTGAGGCCCATTGTTGTGCCATTCATCCACGACCATCACCTCATGTTGCAGCATGATAATGCACGGCCCCATTTTGCAAGGATTTGTACACAATTCCTGGAAGCTGAAAACATCCCAGTTCTTGCATGGCCAGCATACTCACCGGACATGTCACCCATTGAGCATGTTTGGGATGCTCTGTATCGGCGTATACGACAGCGTGTTCCAGTTCCTGCCAATATCCAGCAACTTCACACAGCCATTGAAGAGGAGTGGACCAACATTCCACAGGCCACAATCAACAACCTGATCAACTCTATGCGAAGGAGATGTGTTGCACTGCGTGAGGCAAATGGTGGTCACACCAGATACTGACTGGTTTTCGGATCTCCCCGGACCCCCCCAATACAGTAAAACTGCACATTTTAGAGTGGCCTTTTATTGTGGCCAGCCTAAGGCACACCTGTGCAATAATCATGCTGTCTAATCAGCATATTGATATGCCACACCTGTGAGGTGGATGGAGTATCTCGGCAAAGGAGAAGTGCTCACTAACACAGATTTAGACAGATTTGTGAACAATATTTGAGAGAAATAGGCCTTTTGTGTACATAGAAAAAGTCTTAGATTTTTGAGTTCAGCTCATGAAAAATGGGGGCAAAAACAAGTGTTGCGTTTATAATTTTGTTCAGTGTAATTACTTGTTATCTTGTGTACTTTACTCATTATTCATATGGATGCTATTTTCCACCGTGGGATAAAAAAAAAAAGTAATTACAACTTTTTTCACAAATTCTGAGAAAAAAAGTCAGAATTGTGAGATATAAAGTCACGATTTTGGGAGACAAGAATTGTGAGAGATAAACTTGTATATAAACTAGATATAAACTATAACATTAAAGGGTTACTCCACCCCAAAATGAAAATTTTGTCATTAATCACTTACCCCCATGTCGTTCCAAACCCGTAAAAGCTTTTTCACAATTTAAGATATTTTGGATGAAAACCAGGAGGCTTGTGACTCTCCGATTGACTGCCAAACAATTTTCACTGTCTTGGCACTTTTTGTACGCAAAAAAAAAAAAAAATAACGAATTTATTCAACAATTTGTCTCCTCTGGTTCAGTGTAGCGCCATTTTGGTGAATCCCCACTGGACGCAAAGTGCGTACGCTCTTGTGTGCCAGTCGCATACCGGATACGCTGTTTGCATTCAAATCGTAAATACATGTAGAAAGCATATCCGGTAAGCTTTCACAGGTTTGGAATGACATGGGGGTAAGTGATTAATGACACAATTTTCATTTTGGGGTGGAGTTATAGATATAAACTACTATTTTTTTTTTTTTTTTGCAAAAATAAATAAATTGCAAGATATAAACTCAGAATTCAGGGGAAAGAAAGAAAGAAAGAAAGTTGTGAGACTGAGAAAAAGAGAGATTGAAATTGAGAAAAAAATGTTGGAATTGTGAGATATAAACTCTGAATTGGAAGATTTTTAAAAAATCTTATGAATTCTGAGTTTATCTCACATTTCAGCCTTTTTTCCCCCCCACAGAACTGAGAAAAATAAAAAGTCTGAATTGTGAGGTAAAAGTCACAATTACCATCTTATTTTTTTTTTTATTCCACGGTGGAAACTTCCATACTTGTCTGCCATACTTGTCTGCCACAATGTAAAGTCTTTGAACCGTCTTTTTTTTTTTTTTCTCGATTTTTATTATATTCAAATTATGAATTTCAGTATGTAAATAATTTGATTACATTTTTATCCATTGCAAATGTAAATTTTAAATCAGTTGTAAAGCACACACAAACAAAAAGGTTTCATGAGTGTCTACGAATCCATATGTGTGTGTATGCCTTGATATGAAAGTGCGCTATAAGGAGCTAATCGTACTGGGTGGGAACCAGCTCATTTTGAAGGGGATTTTACCAATCGCCCTATTGGCGGCTTTACTCCAATGAGAAAAGAGGAAAGAAAGAAACAGAAAAGAAATGGATTTTGGTGGTTTCTCTCACAGTTAGCTGTCACCCACCGCATATAAAGGCCCCCATGATGGGCTGAGTTAAGCACCCCAATATTCACTCATTTGAAGGGTTTAGGCCACAATGGTAGGGCCTAAAACACCCATCACAGGCCTTTGGGACTGAAACTTTTTTTAACACCCTTTCTTTTTTTGTGTCCATCTCCCCCAGTGCATGAATAGCTTGCCAGCAGAGTAGAACAGCCCACCTTTTCTCATTAGTCTTAGTGGAGGGAATACCCTGTCTCCTCAATAGGAGAGCTGCTGGTTAAAATATCATTAGCCTACATCAGGATTCAAAAACGCATTGCCCAAGCTCAATTAGTGGACTGAGCAGGGGAAGGTGCCACAAAGCGCCCACAGCCCATTATATCAGGACACAACTATATAAACCTTCTACGGACACAGAGAAGTCTAAAAACATCATATTTCTATGTGATATGATGTTCTTTATTGCTTCCAGGCTACAGAGTGAAATAAGGTTTATTCCACTATTAGCTGCACCATTGGCCAATTTTTTTTTTTTTTTTTGTAGCCAACTTTGTCCCCAACACTTTTTGAAAACCTTTCTTCTTTTTATTTTATTTTATTTTATTTTATTTTATTTTATTTTATTTTATTTTATTTTATTTTATTTTATTTTATTTTATTTTATTTTATTTTATTTTATTTTATTTTATTTTATTTTATTTTATTTTATTTTATTGCCTGCTTACCTCTAATTATCTTAATTTAGCTGATAATAATAATTGTAATTGACAAAAAGAACAAACATGGAATTTCTTGATTAATCAACTTAATACATTTAATAAATTAATTATTGTATATTAATTATTGTTTTACCATTAATTTGTGAAAGTTTTACATTGTCTCACTTAAATAATGTATTTTCAGTTATGCATGTGTTTAACAAAACAAGTAATAATGATAATAATCATTCATTCATTCATTTGTTTGTTGGTTTGCCATTTATCTTCCTGTTATGTATATTATATTGCTGAGAAGTGGTTAAGTTTAAGTTAGCAGTATAAATATAAATATAAATATATATGTGCATACATAAACACTTTTATTTGAAAATGCTATCAATATGTTTCATATTGTATATTTAGAATATATATATATCCAGTTGTACAAATATATGTTTAAGTGGTACATCTAGATACTAATTAAAACTAAGTAGATCACAAGCAAAATGTTTTGGGGTAAAAAAGGGTATTTCAAAATATACTGCCGAGTGTAAATTAATAATACATTTTACTCTATTTAAAACTATTTAATTTGTCCTTTGAAAAATATAGTTATTATTTACTCTTTAAGCGGTCTGGCACCTGAAAAAAGAACCACTGCTCTAGACCAATACGTCATCCGCTCTTTCATTCTGCAGCGGCGTTATCTGGAGATCAGCTCATGTGCCGTTCCGACTGATCTGAGAACATTTAAGAAGGGATTCAGACGCTTGGGCCTGAGGCCTATAAAACCCTGAGCCTACACAAGAACAGAGCCCCATAAATCAATAGTGGAGAACAGCGGGTCCCCCTTCAGAGAGACACAGGCCCTGAAACACCGCCCAAAAACACACACACAAGCAGATATACGTATAGACACACCGATACATATATCCGTGGAATGCAAACTCGATGTCTCTCCTCCATACACAAATATACACACGCTCTCAGCCTCAAAAAGGATCCCCCCAGACAAGCAGGGAAGGGAGAAAAAATACTCTCCACCCCGACAGAGGGGTTATAAATTAGGAGGTGTCAGTATTACAATGTATATTAATAGTCACACCTCTTTTTAATGAGTTTGGCATTGAGAGCTGAGAGGAAATACAAGTCATCATGGTGCTGCTCATGCACACCCCGATGAAAGAAGCTATAATAAATCTTGTGAGAGCAGGGCTCACCATAAATATGTATCGCATAAGGCATCTGTTTTACATTCTGCATATAAATCAGCAAGAGTGCTGAATAGCAATGAATCAGGCGGCCGACGCTTGATTTGATAACAAATTGACTCTGAACTTGGGAGGGAAGAATTTAAAGCTCCCCCCCACTTCCCAGCCGAGGAAGAACAGGTAGGAAGCCCAGAGCCCGCTCCCGTCCCTCTCCCAAAGAGGGATAGAAGGGAAGCCCCCATGGAGGTGATGCTGGGGAAAGGGGAAGCAGCAGAGCTGCGACCCGGCTTTCTTGTATCACCTTGCCGCTGCTCTCAGTCAGATTCCGGGGCAGCGTAATAGAGTGTCTGCCTCAGATATACAGCGCTCTCCTGAGGGGGCGTTAGACTAAAAGCAACACCGCCTTTATCTCAAACAAAACAAAACATGGTTTGTGGCAGCCTTTTTCTAGATATCACATTGATTTATGCATAATTCATAATCAAAGAAGGAGAAGACTATGACCTTTTTGTTAGTTTAAAGGTACATAATATAAAAAATTGAATATAGCTTAGAAATTGTTTGTTACCAGTCGCAGTTTCTTTTATGTAAACATACACTACTGGTCAAAAGTTTGGAATAATTACATTTTATAAATACTTTTGAAAGAGGTCTCTAATGCTCACCAAGGCGGGAAAAAAATAAATCAATAAATATTGGGAAATATTATTAAAATCTAAATTAATTTGTTGATTTATTTATGTGGCATGAACCTTCAGAAATCATTCTAAAATTCTGATTTGGTGCTCAATTATTATCAGTTATTAATAATGTTTTATTATTATTATCAGCATTGGAAAGAGTTTTTGCTGATTAATATTTTTTTTGTGGAAACAGTGTTTGTTTGTTTGTTTTTTTCTCCAGGATTCTTTGATCTTTAAAATTTCGAAAGAACAGCATTTATTTGAAATAGAAAGAAAGAAAGAAAGAAAGAAAGAAAGAAAAAGAATGCTCCATAATCTTTTAAGCAACACGGGCATTTTCAACATTGATAATAATATATAATAATAATAATAATATATATATATATTTTTTTTTTTTTTTTTTGCACCAATTGAGCATATTATCAACATATAATCAGCATTTGTTAATATTTGTTTTTATGCGAAAAGATGAACAGTTTGAAATGTGATTGAATTATTTGACTGAAAAGATGTACAAATTCTTATATTATATTTATATAAAATAAAATATCCATAAATACACCCCTACCCTAAACATTACCACTTCTCAGTGACGGACGGACGGACGGACGGACGGACGGACGGATAGATAGATAGATAGATAGATAGATAGATAGATAGATAGATAGATAGATAGATAGATAGATAGATAGATAGATAATTAGCAGTAATATAACAGATTGGTGCCTATAGTGCAGGTTTGACAACAATGTCATGAATTTTATTTTTTTAGATTTTTCAGTGTTTTGTAACCAAATGTCATCCGATATTTGATTTGAGAGCATACAGATTTGGTACAACATAATTGTAACTGAGAAAGTAAATAAAGTAGTGACAGTTTTTATTTTTGGCTGAATTATTGCTTTAAATAGCATGTAAACAGTGCAAATGTCTGCAAATTTGAACTTCATCTGCTACTTTTTAGACAACAAGCACCCCTAAGAAAAGTGTAATTCTTTTTTAGACAGCAATCACCACCCCTTCTGGTTGAATGTGTACAGTAGGTGATAGATGATCACAAATTTCTTGAGGGACTGGCTGATCTTGCAAGCTGCTGCAGGCAGAGTATTATATTTGAGTGCTGTCTTATCTTATTATTTTGAATACCATTTTTTTGAATGCATTTTCCAGTTTTTGTGCATTGAAATTTGATATACTGTAGTCATTATGTCACAAATTATGTGATAGATTATCACAGAAGCGAACCCATGAGACTTACTTCAAAGATGTAGCATGACTTGCTTGCCAGATTCCCTGCCTTTCATTAGGCATGTCGAAACAGAGGTCTCTCTTGGGTAGACGTGTGTTAAATCCTTCTGACATGAGCACAATACATGTAAAATCAGGTTGATTAGAAGGTATAACATACTACACAGGACCCAAAGACTGGAGTTATGACACTACTACTGTAGATGTTTATGTGTGTGAGTTCAATTTGAATCAAAACGGCCTAATCTGGGTCTTTACACATTCAAAAGATTGCTACACTCACATGACACTCCAGCGAGACTCTAATATGACTTACAAGACAATGCATGCATTGTGCAAGAGACAACTATAAACAACATAGTGCCAACACTATATCAGTCTTACATTTGAGGCAGTGTAGTGTTATTTAAAAGAGTACAAAATAGATTGTTTGATTTTTCTTTTGGATTTTAGTCCAGGTTATAAATAAATTTCCATTCAAAAGTTTGAAGGCATTTATTTATTTATTTAATTACTGCTTAGTACTCAGCTAGTCAATACATTTATAATGTTAAATAAGATGTCTGTTTTGAATAAACACTGTTCTTATTCATCAAAGAATCCAAAAAAAAAAAAAAGATGTATCGCCTTTTCTACAAAAATATTAAACATACGTGTTTTCAACATGGATAATAATAAGAATCAGCAAATCAGCATATTAGAATGATTTCTGACACTAAAGAATGGCGTAATGGCTACTGAAAATTCACCTTTGGAATAAATAACATTTTGAAATATATTACAATAAAAATAAAAGTATTTAAGTTTAATTTATAATATTTCACAGTATTACTTATTTTACTTTATTTTTGATTAAATAAATGCAGCCTTGTTGAGCTCAAGATATTTCTTTCATAAACATTTATATATTTATTATATACTATGCATTATTTTATTTCATTTCATTTCATTTTTGTTTGAATTCAACAGTTCTGTCACAGTATTCACCCAGTCTGTTATTTATCAAATTCAATACCGTTTTTTGCTACAACGTGTAGATTTTCTTAATAATAAAGCTCACTCAGCTATACAACTCCAAAACTGTACCAATAAAATGTATAGCCTAGATCTTTACACCAACAATTAATTGCTCTTTGCATTGTGAATTTATGTAGAGGCGTATGGTGTAAAGCCTTAGAGATACCAAGCATGTACATACATGGAAGATAATAGGACTTCCTGAGCTCACTGCTGCAGGGTGGGCCTGAAGTACAGTCAAGCCATAGTTGTTTTCACAGTATGTGCGCTTACGTTAGTGTCTCTCTTTCTGTGTGTGTGTGTGTGTGTGTGTGCATGCGAGAAGATGAGAAAGAGGAAAATAGACAGCAATGGAGCTGTAGGAAGATTATTGTGAGAAGAAGGGGGGAAATAATCATCAGAGGAAGCCCAAATGGGATCCCGCTCCTCAAACATACAAATGATCTTGTGTTAACAGCTGGGCTCCAACATCTGTCTGCAGAGTCACATGCCCGGAGAGCAGATGCTTCTGCTGCCTGAGCTGTTTGTTATTGTGCTTTGTGTTGCCCTTGGGCTGGGCAAAAGGAAGGTGGGCCTTTTTGTTACATGTTGTATGGCTGCAGGGCTCAGACTGTACATGTGAGACAGACACCGCAATCAAGTTATGATCAAACATTCTTTGAATCGCGGGCTTTAGCGTTCTGCAGTGTTTTTGTCTTTGTGCTTTGCTGTTTCTTGCTATTTTATCTCTGTGAAGAGATTGAATTATTGGATTCCCTGTATTTCTTTATCTTGTTACTTCCAAGCAGCCAAAATGAGTAATTCAAGGCTGACTCAGTACTTACTATTTATTTATTTAGATTATTGTTACAACTTGAAATAATTATTTTATATTTCAAATATATATATTTTGGTAAAAACTATGATACTTTTTCTGGATTCTTTAATGTGAATCCTTAAAGTTTTCAGGATTAATAGAAAGGTAATAATTATTATTATCAATGTTATTACTGTCACTTTTGATCAGTTTATTACTATTTTATCTCTATGAAGAGATTGAATTGTTAAATTCAGTTCAAGGCTGAGTCAGTGCTTAATTTTTTTCTCTATTCTGATGATTGTTACAAATTAAATTAACAATTTTCTGTTGTAAAATATTTAATAATAAAATGTATTCCTGCAACGTAAAGCTAAATTTTCAGCATTCATTATCCTTTCAAGATTTTTATTATTATTTTTTTTTAATATACTGATTTGGGGCTCAAAAATCTTATTATTATTATTATTATTATTATTATCAATATAGAAAACAGTTGTGATGCTTAATATTTTTGTGGAAACTATGATGGATTTTTTTCCTCTCTTTTCAGGAGTCTTTGTTGAGTAGAAAAGTTATAAGAACAGAATTTACTCGAAACTTTTGTAACATTATCAATGTCTTTACTGTTACTTTTGAACCATTTCTTGCTTTTATCTCTATGAAGTGGTGGACTTACTGGATTCCCTGCATTCCTGTATTTATCTTGTGTAGCCAAAATGAGTAATTCAAGACTGAGTCAGTACTTACATTTTGTCTATTTTGATCATTGTTGACACAGTCGTGCTTCCAGAGAAAAGCGGAAGATCTCTAATGAAAATGATGCATGTAGGAGGACGATACCGATCGGCGACAGCTGTAAGACAATTCGGCAAGCGTCAGGGTGTGAATTTCACATCCTACCTTCTAACATGTCACAGTAGGGTGTAATGATATGAAGTGGGCAGCGAAATGCCTCCCCTGATAGATGGTGAGGCTAAAAGTTGACACCCATAAAGCTGCCCTATAATCAGATAATAAACATCTTTCTCATCAAGCCAAGCAAAACAAAATCATTAGGCAGGGGACTGCAATTTACTTTCCTTGACCCCCGTATCGATTACGCAACGGCTTCTACACAAATATCAAAGTAATTATTGATTGCTGAAGGAGAGGAAAAACATAACAGCTGGATCCGAAATAGCTGAGTGTGGGAGAGAGCAAGAAAGTGTGGAAAGAAATATGATGCTGGTTCTGTGGTCAGACCATCACAATAGAAGCAGCGCAGGGACGTGATTAGGTGTATTAATTACCCATGCTGGCCCTAAAGTGTGTTTGGACACAAGGGCTCAGTGGAGAAAGAACCAGGAGGAAGTTTAGCGGCAAAAACATCAGACGCTGTGGAGTCCGTCGGGGGAGACTTCTCCCAGCTCCGTTCTCCTTCCTCTGGTTGTTTTCTTCAGACGTTCCACATGCTGAACAAGCCTCGGGGTTCTTGTCTGGATGCTGGAGAAAGCGGGTTTCTTTCTATTGTTGATGAGGATCAGCTTCTTAGTTAAAAGGTGAATTAGAGGGTTCAATAACACAAGAGGACCTGAATAAACACAAAGATTTTAACGTTGGCCGCGGTCGATGTGTCAGACGAATTCAAAACGCCTGTTTGGATTGGAGACAATCGTGGAAAAGTGCTACAGTGGCGTTGTTGTAAATGAATATTGTGTTGCTCCTTTTTAATCTCTCATGGCATTATCAACAAGTTATCAAATTGTCCAGAGAGATTTGTTTAAAAAAAACAAAAGAAGGATAATGTCCCTCCCATAATTTTTCTGAGTATAGCTGATTACTATTGACACATTGGCCTCGGCCTCAGCATGTTCAGGCTAAAGCAACAAAGAATATGGATTGCCAGCCCTATAGAAGGCTAAATGTTCTGACGTTATTGTTAGTAATTCATTAAAAAAAAAAAAAAAAAAGGTTATACACTTTACAGTACATGCACTTATTATAGTAATAACAGTGCATTATGCATTACTAAACCATAATCGTAACCCTTACCATATAGTAAGTACATGTAGTTAATAATACAGTATTATTCAGTTCTTAATTGTATAATTATATGTAATTGTATAATTCCTTACATTTATATAGCGCTTTTCTAGGCACCTCAAAGCACTTTACATTGTGGGTGTTGGGGTGCAGCATCCGACGATGATGCGACGGCAGCCATAGTGCGCCAGAATGCCCACCACACTCCAGCTTATTGGTGGAGAGGAGACCGTATAATATATAAATCTGTGTGTGTGTATATATATATTAGGGGTGTCAATGTTAACACGTTAACGCATGCGACTAATCTAAAAATTTTAACGCGTTAATATTTTTTTAGCGCAAATTAATCGTTTTATAAGGTTTGACCCCAACTTCTTGCTGTCATCGCAGGGCGGAAGGTTATCTATCATTGTGTGTTGAGGGTACAATACAGCGAACCAGTGTTGCCAGGGTAACTAACGGCACAAGTGGGCTATTTTGAAAATACAGTCATGGGAAAAATTACAGAGCCGTGGGTTGTGATTTTTTGGGCTACTTTTATAATGTACCACGGCCGCCCAAAGTGTATAAGACAAATAAAAATTAAAATAGATCCTTTTACTAATGTGTATTATACTTTTAATGTATAACTGGCAACTTAAAAACAGAGAGACGTTGTAACATCACAACAACGTGAGTTTCAGCCAGAGCATACATGGCTTTTACACAGCATACGTAAACATAAACATGACAACAGCCACTATAGATTACATAAGATAATAAACACATGATTACGATAGGATATGGTTTATATGTAATTTTCTTGAGTGGAATGTGTGCATCTGAAATGTTAATTTGTGCAGCGATATAAAAGGCAATAAATAGCATATTTTAACAACAGTAAACAACCAAATTCCACATGTGATCGCAAAAGGAAGTTATTACAAACACTCGATGGTAGTTTGAAGTGAGGTCTGAGTAAAAGTGTACTATTAATCTCATAAATTGTCTTATAAAGCATGATGCTAATATTAGCTCTAATGCACCTGCAAAACAGGTCCAATTCTTCTTCATAATGCATTTTGTCATAATACTTCACGTAAGGTCGCAAGAAATGTTTTGTTGTATTTATTTAGAAGTACTTTTGATAATAGTTGTGTAAATGTATACTGGGATTGACGCGATGTGGCTTGGTAAACGTTTTATTACCAGTATAAAGGCTGATAATGGCTGAATAAAAACAAAAGAATAATGATAAAAGAATAATAAGGATTATGTCTCATACCTGGTGGAAGTGTGAAAGGTTCTGTTTCCTTAAACTAGTTTGTCATGCATTTCTTTATTTCAACACATTTACAGGTAAATCCTAGTATTTTAAATTTGTGACTAATCATTATTAATCACAGTCCATGACTGTGATTAACGCGATTCGTTTTTTTAATCGATTGACAGCACTAATATATATATATATATATATATATATATATATATATGTATACATACATATATAAATACATATATACATATACATTTCACCCCCAATCCAGAAGGGAGCGCCCGTAGGAATGCAACGCTGTTTGATAACCGCCAGCAGAAGAACAGCGAATGCCATGAGTTGCACACTTGCAAACAAAGCCCCCAGACAGTGACCATGTGCTGATTCTGAATGCCTCTTTCACATAGACTGACGAGTATAATTTAAAGGCTTGCACACTCAACTGTTTGTGAAATGGAACTTTGTGCTCGTGTGTCCTACCTCTCTCATTCGGCACAAATCCAAATATTCCATAATATTTCCATATTTGCGATGTAACATATCTGAATGCTAAACTATTATTTATTATGTAAATTATAGGCTTTGTACTTCCAGTGGTGAGAGAGAGGTGGGCGCGCTGATGTTTGGTTCACTGTATTTTATTTTGATAAAGTACCAACTGTGCTGTCAAGTTAGCAATGCTGGAACTGATGTGTTTTGTGTGTGTGTGTGTGTGTGTGTGTGTGTGTGCGTGCGCTCCGGCATTTCCTTATACCAGCAGAATCAACCTTAAACACTTATTGTCTTATTAATAATGCATGACTGTATAAAGATCTGCTTTTATTTGTGTACACTCACAATGAAAACAAAACATAGTGCTTTCGTAAAATAAAGAAAACAAATAAGATGTCGCTTTCTGCCATTTGAGTTTCCTGTTTTTTTCCCCTTGTTTATCTGTAAACTAAATCAAATATATTTCAAGAATTTATTCCTTGTATGTATACATGTACTGCAGATTTTATATATATATAACATAATGTAATAATATTTAGTATTTTCACATCTAGGTGGAAAAAATTATTTTGTTTTTGTTCTGTTGTAAAGAAATCGTATCGAACCGTGACCCCCGATTCGAGGTACGTACTGAATATATACATACATATATATATGTGTGTGTGTATTTTTGTTACTCCTTATAAACAAATAGGCACTATCTTACAGTAGAAGGCCTATGAATATGCTTAATAATTGGTAATGCTGTTGCTGGCATGAAAATAACTTGCTGTAAAGAGTTTAAAGTGCATCAAAGGTACTGTCTCTCAGAGCATGACTTAATTTCAAGGTGAACACTAGCAGAGGTCATTCGCAGACTGAACTTTGTTGGAAGATGAGTAAAAGGATAGATAGGGAATCATAAAAGAGAAAGCACTGACTTAGAGGAGTTTTTTGAGCAACTTGATTCACACCTGCACTCTCTCCGTGGCAGCACGTCGGGCTGGGGTCGTCTGTTGCACGGCAGGAGGATTTGGGGATGATTAATTGCGCTGTCTGCTGAATGGAGCTCTCGAAACAGCGGGATCCTCTGCATATGTAAATACAAGCAGTCTCAGCACAGCACCGAGGAGCAGGATTAACAAAACGACTCTGCTCCCGGATTCCGACCAATTCACCAATCTTTTCTATTAGCACTGACAACCCACAGGCGTGTGAGAAATCCCACAGCCCTTTCATCTTCCCAAATAAAAAACACATTAAATATCAGGCAACCTTTGTCGTGCACAGTGGAGTGGCCTGAGAAATGAAAATCCAGAGCTTAGCGGCATTTCTGCACAATCCTGTAATGAGACTATAACGCCAGTGAATGCAAACCAAACGTACAAGTTGGAAAAATGCAGTATTTATGCATTATTATTATTATTTAAAATCTAATTTATTTAATTTAATAAATCGTTTTTCAATGAAGATAATAAAAAGTTTGGATATAATAAAAAATATAGCGTTTGGATATAGTATATTGCATATAATAAAAGTTTTGATTCATCTACTGATCATGCCATTTTAGATTTTACATTATTATTAATATAACTCTCTACTACTACTGCTACTACTACTACTACTACTAATAATAATAATAATAGGTATACTACTAATAGTAATATTATTATTATTATTATTATTATACTACCACCACCATCACTACTACTACTACTAATAATAATAATAATACATATATTTTTTTTAAATAATAGTTTTAGTTTATTATTAATTATAATATTAGTAATAATAAATTATTATTATTATTTAAATGATAACCTTCTGTTTGCAACAAGAAAATAAGACAGATAATTATTTCTACTGTTAATGCTGGCAGTATTATTCTGTACTATTCACTGAATTTAAGGCACATTGGGGACATTTGTAAATTGTTTTACATCCTAATTTAAAAACCATTATTGCACCTTTGTTTTAACTTAGATAGAGAACAGACGATTATGGATTATTATTCACAACTTTAATTAGGACTGTAGGTTATGAATAGAGAATACCGTGGAGTTACAGTCAATAAATTAATCCTAACAGCTTCTGGTCTCCTCTTAACCTGCTCTTTGTTTACAGAAAATCCACCTTTTCCTTAAGTATGAATTAAGGGATTTCTATATTCCCTTAATAGCCCATTCATTTCTCCTCTATTCATCCCCAGGGTGCATATCACCCCAGAAATTATTAATTTTGACCAAACGTCACAAAAATATACTCTATGCAATATAAGAAGGAGATTCATCCCAAGATTCTTTTACATGACTAAAAGTGTGTGTGTGTGTGTGTGTGTGAGGGAGAGAGGAAGAATATATGTGGGTTAGAAAGTGAGACAGGAATGGAGGATGTCAGGAGGTTGAGAGTCTCTTTAAATTACCAGTGCACATTTTACCTTTCATGTTATTGATTGTACATGGAAGGGATCATTTAGATTTGACGTTTTTCTTTCTTCTTCTTTCTTTGTCACTGGATCCTGGGGATCTTATAAATTCCGGGCTACTTTCATCAGAGGAATATACTTTTCCCCCTCATGGTGACCTTTAGAAATCCCTCTGAAACGCCAGACACCCCCAGAAGTCAGAGATATCACATTATCACGTTTTTTTTTTTTTTGGTGAGCTTTTATTCTTTTCCCTTTTCCTTTTCTACTGGAATCTATACTTTTTCATGGCATTTGGAAAGGTCAGACATGTGTTGAACATCCAAGTTGCTAATGTTTGCAAAACTTCCTTTTTTCATTGACTGAGGAGAATATGGCTGGTGGCTCCTTTAAACACAGTCAGTATATATACTTGTTGTAAAGAGGAGACATGTAGAGTTATGGTCATTGTCATACTGGCACGCTTTCTGTGCACTAAAATATTGTTTTAACAGTATTCACATAATTTATTTTATTTAATTTAATTTTAAACGCTAAAACGATTTGTTTTAAAGCTGGACTGAGTAATTGTATGTATCGAATGAGGCCGCATGTTAATTTTGAAGCAATTAGTGACTCGGCAGCGGTTTGATCTTTAACTGGACATATTATATCTCCTCTTATCCTCCGGAAGCCCAGCACAGTGACTCCCAGATGATCCCTCGGCCATCAGAGCCCTGAACGCTGGTGCTTGCGATGGGAAGGCCATGAATTACTGTACACTGTGGATTTAATTTTCTTTATGGTAACTATTAACCTCTCCCCAAATTCACCCCTTACTCTCAAGGTCAACAACCCATATGCACAGCCTTTGTTTCAGCCCTGCTGACCTGTCCTTTACCTCACACACATATAGCCAATATGCATGAAAATACTTTAGAAATTAGCAAAACTGTTCATAAGATGTGGCATACTTTAATTCCTAAAGCTTATTAGCATATGACAACACTTTATATTAGCTTGAATTAATACACTAACAAACAGCAATTGTAAAACAAAAATAATTATTTTAAACAGTATTACATTATAAAATAATAAAATGAGTTATTGTACTTTTTAAATATAATATAATTAGGATTATATTAGATAAATTTATTGTATTATAATATATCTTGACTTTATAATTTTAATGTTTATATTCATATTTTAATTATATTAAATGATTTATATTATATTATTATAATTATATTGAAATATATGAATTATTAATGGTCTGTTAAGGATTATGTGATGTTTAAGGAATCTACTACAGCACATTTTATTAATTTACTCTATTATTTATTATAAAATGTTGCTTAATATGTGACAAAATTAGGTAATTTAACCGATGATTTATGAGAAATATCAATCTGTCCTGTTTCAGGGTGTAATATAAAATATATTATAAAATTACATTACATTATATTATAAACAAAATTACATGATTAAAATAATGATCATGAGTTACTGTATCTTTAAAATATATAACATAATACAATTTGTATATTATTTTATGACTTTATAACTTGAATACATTTTCATGTGTAATGATTGTGCATTAATTAAGGATATGTTAAGAAACATTTAATATTTATTAATGACCATACTACAAGATATTTTGTTTATTCATTATAAAGTGTTACTAAATATGTAGTTAATGTAAAAACATCAGCATTCAGTAAAATGAGCTAATTTGCAATTTAACAGAGGATTTATGAGAAATATTAATCTGTCCTGAAGAGAAAAAAAAAAGAAAGCAAGCAGTTTTGCAAAATTAGGTCATCGAATGATCCTGAGCCTAATATACACTTTATAAAGGGAATATTGTTTAATATTTAAATCTAAGACGCCAACACAATACAAACAGCAGGTATGTGTGTGGCATGCATGCTGGGAGCTTAATTAGTTTAGTTCGGCATTCATCTTGGAGAAAGCCGCTGTTCCTTTGATGCGCCGAAAAAGGCAGACACGTATGCGCATGCGTGCGCACACCACCTCTCGGTGTTGTTAAATCACTGCTTCACCATAATTTGACAGTTTAGTATTAATTAGTGAAACACCCCATATAGTTTAACACACTATTATTGATGACCAACCTCACTTAACTCGCCCTCCCTTCGCAAACCCCAGTTAGTTAGCCGCTCTCTGGAGTATCTCCTACTTTAGCAGACTGCCACTAAATGCATTATATTCTCACGGCTCCATCTCTCATACACCCGCCTCGCCCTGGGAGTCTGAACCAAATGCATAATTTAAAAAGTCCTTAATCTGCGATGGCATTCCCATTTGGTCGCCAGCAGACTGCACTTTATGATGTCAGCTTTCTTCCACAAAGGTCAATAGCAGTTTTCTCTAGCCCTTCTCTCCCTCCCTCTCTTTCTTTCTCTGAGGTCTGGTGTAATACGCTTTATGGGCTCGAGTCCTGACACCTGGTGACATGATAACCTTCCCACTGCTCCAGCCTCGGCTTTTTGCTGCTCTCTTGTCACTGTTCTTTCTGATGTTGAAGCCGGGTCATTATAAACCAAACACACACCGAATACCTTCTCTCTTTTTATGTTTTATCATTTTCTTTTTCTTCGCTTAATTGCAAAGCAGTAAACCTTGGGTGCATTTTCTCATATTTTATAAACCGCTGAGTTATTTATGATACACTTTAAGCTGATTTAATCATTTAATTCATTTGATATTTTCTCTTATCTCAGCTTACATTTTCCTGGAAAAGTGTAAACCTTTTGGCTCTGGGGCACTATCAAAACATTGCAAAACATATTCGAGACTGGTTTGGCCATACCAATTACGGATGAGGGCAGTTTTTGAAAAAGACTGTTTTGTAACTATATACATGCATATTTTTACCTGATTTGTGCCACTAGTGTGAAAACGTTTTGTAGCAGCTTTAACCCTAGAATGCATCACCAAAATACCTACATGAATATATAAAGGAGTTCATTTTGTACTAAGACAAGACATTGTGTTTTTGTTTTGAATTCATAAAAAACAAATAAAATATTAATGTACACTGCTTCTTTGTGAGGAAATTAGGAAATATGTATATGTGTGTCTATATATATATTTATATATATATATATTTATATATACACATACATGTATATATTAGGGCTGTCAATCGATTACAATTTTTAATCACGATTAATTGCATGATTGTCGTGAGTTAACTCGTGATTAATCGCAACTTAATCACACATTTTTATTTGTTCTAAATGTACCTTAAATGAATACTTTTTAAGTTTTTAATATTCTTATCAACATGGGCATGGACAAATATGGATGCTTTATGCAAATGTATGTGTATTATTATTGAAACCATAGTCAACGTGGAGCATGAAGAGTAGACATCTTTCAAAGGTCATAGATGTTTTTCAAAGAACTTGTTCATGTCTATTAGACACAGAAAAAGAAAAAAAGAAATTCCAGGTTCCCATTACTTCTCTTTCTCTGCACTGAGAAATTTACTTACACAAACCCGTTTACATTTTTGCACAACAGGCAGCTCACTTCTTCTGAAAATGCAAAATGTACATGTATTATTTATTATTAGATTTGTTTGCCTCTCTGTGTCCACATACTGTATTTTGATGCAGCTAAATTCTCAATAAAACTGTTTTCATTGATATGTTTTACTGTTTCTGTTGTCAGACAATGGAATGAATATGAAATAGTGACTGAAATGCAACCCATTAAGACTACACAACCAGTTCTCCCTTTCAAGACGTTAATCTGCACAACAATCCTGATAATCGGGCCGTCGTCTGATGAAATCAAATACACATAATGATAATAGCTGTGCTGTGATTTCGGCTATACTTGCATGTAAAATTAGAGAAGCAACATAATATTTGTGTTTAACTGAAAGCGCTGCTCCTCTTCGCCGCTTGCTGAACAGAGCAGACTCACTGGGACAGCAAGACCTCGCGCTCGCGCGACAGTATCAGCAAGTCTCAGAAACTAAATAAAGTTTGGGCAAATCCTAAAGATTTGTCGCTAGGCACTTTTTTGAAGTGGGTCGCTAAAGGGGTCTGCAAAGTCGCTAAGTTGGCAACAATGTGCATCTCCATTTTTCAAACTATAGGCTAGGCCATGGGTCAAACTGAAAATGCGTGCTGCGTTAATCACGCGTTAATAAAATTAGTGCTGTTAAAATGAATTTGCATTAACGCGTTAACTTTGACAGTACTAGTATATATACATGTATATGTATATATATACTGTATATAGAAATATTATTATTATTATTTATATATATATATATATATATATATATATATATATATATATATATATATATATGTGTGTGTGTGTGTGTGTGTGTATATTGTATTATGTATTTACTTATATAAATATAGCGGACTATCTACAAGTATTTGGAAGACGTGAACGGTTTTATAGTTTTGCTTGTTGTTTTTAATGTTGTAGAAAATACTGATTTATGATAAAGAATGATATGAAATATGAAATGTGAAATACAATATGAAATAAAGTGATATGAAATAAAAATGTAGTTCATTAAAGCTGGTTTTGTAGAACTCAAGGCCAACAGCTTTGAATCTTACCAGAGCCAATGTCTCCATCGCTTTGTGTGAGAAGACGCTTCTCATTTTCTAAAGTCAAATAAGTACCACTGAAGTTCACTTCATCTCATTCCTTAAACAGGCTTAGCTTATTGGCAACCCATACCAAACCCACCAGCACCCAGCCATAAATCTACTGAGACGCAGGACCCTGAGAGAGCAACACATTGGGCTCCACTGAAAGGACATCAGATGACACCCAAACTCCATCACAGAGAGAATAAAAAAGACATCACCTCGCAACAAGCTGGTGATAAAGGGTGCCTGGGCATGGGCGAAAATTAAGACTCTGTAACAAGGTCCCGGGCTCCCAGCCTGACAACCATTTTCCCCTGTATTTATCATCCCTCCATGCCATTGGCTATTACGTGTGAACCTGCTGTCTTGCGGTAGACCCGGAATTTATGGATGCTCCATTATTAGGGGATTGTGGGTAGAGGGGGAGGAAGGAAGGGGGCGCAGCTCTATGGTTTTCTGAGGATGTTACGATTGCCTCTTAGATTATGCCACTTGACAGGTTTGTCATCCCTGTGCACTGATGTGCTCTGCAGAGTGCTCTGATATCATTAGCTTCATTGCTCTTAATGTGTCTGCTCCCCTCCATAGCAAGACAGGTCATATATTGTGCAAATAGGTGGACAGCAGCTGAGAGCTAGGGATTATGGAAGGCAAGAAACTGCCGGCTGGTTTATTTCCACTCACTTTGGTGAGATGTTAAGCATTATTATGGATACGGTTCTGAGGTTACAAGAAAACGTTATCACAGTGTCAGAATTTGGTTGATTTAACTATTAGTTAAATAAGTAAGTATTATAAGTATTATTATTATTATTACTTTCATATTTAAGCATCAAATTATGAGGAGCACAAACTAATCAATGTTCCTTTGATTTCCTTTGATTTTTTATTTTTTTTAATTTTTTTTGGATAACTGCTTTGACATTTTGCCACAATGCTGCCAGTCTCTGTGAGGAGTGTCGGAGCAAACACTTGTCAAAACCAAGTCTGTGACCTTCAGATACTTTATATTTTCACATTTGCATCAGGCTGTATTTCCGAAACTGATCTAGTCGCTGAGCTAAGCGCTAATGGCTTGTTACTGAGCCCATGTGAAAACATATTGGCCCACTTAACAGCTGGGTGCAACTGAAAAAGATAGCAATTAGACAAAATATAAAAAGTAAGGGTAACACTTTAGTTTAGGGACCAGTTTTTACTGTTAACTAGTTACTTATTAGCATGCATTTGACTAGCATACTGGCTGTTTATTAGTACTTAAAAAGCACATACTAATGCCTTATTCTGCATGATCATATGTTAGATCCCTTAATTCTACCCCATACCTAAACATAACTACTGTACCTTACTAACTATTAATAAGCAGGGAGAGGTTTTTTTTTTTCTTTTTTTCTCATTAATAGTTAGTAAGGTACAGTAGTTTTTAAGTCAGTTATTATTATTATTATTATTAGTCTCATATGCTCACCAAGCCTGTATTTATTTGATTAAAAATGCAGAAAAATACAGCAATAATGTGAAATATTATTACCATTTAAAATAGCTGTGTTCTATTTTAATATATTTTAATTTTTAATTTATTAGTGTCATTTTCAGCAGCCATTACTTCAGTCCTCAGTGTCACATCATCCTTTAGAAATCATTCTAATATTCTGATTTGGTATATATACAAATCTTTACAGTTGGGCATAAATTAATAATTAGACCGTCATGCTTTGTTCAAAATGGAAATAATGCATTTTTTGAAGCTGTTCTGTGAAAATAAATAAATATGAATAGGTAAATATTCTACCATTGTAATAAATTCTATAAATATTGTGTAAACTCTCTATAAACAGTGTAGTAAAAGATTAGATTTAACTTCCTGTGTCTCAGGGACATTTTTGTCTTCACAGAGTGCTGTTTTGATTTGTAGTATACAGTAGGAGGAGCTGCCGGAGTGGCGGGTGGACGGGGGATGATTTGTGAATTCGGGACATGTGGTCAAATGGCTTAAAATGCAGAGCTGCATGAAATGGGTCAAGTACTGGTTATGTAATGAGCCACGCTAAATAAGAATCCAGTGTAACCCCACCGTCAAAGCAGCAGATGTTACCCTGGGCTCACATAGAGCTGACGACATTCACCTTAACATGCAAAAATTGTTTTATCATCCCAAAATGTGATATTTGAAAGAAAACATGTTAAAATTGCCTTAAAGGTTAGTTGGAAAAGAACAGACACTCTTCAGTACATAAGCGAATATCAATCCATAGTTTATTGTGCTGTTCCAGGCTTCCTTTTGGCCTGCGCTAAGCAGACTGGGACGCTCCCATCCGGGCCTCTCTTTCTCTCTCTCTCTCTCTCTCTTGGGTGATTCCACTGGCAAGGTCCTGTAGGCCTGATGGAAAACGCAAGATAAGGATCCGCTGAGGCCAGTAGAAACGGCCGTCCAGAATCTGGTGAGGGAAATTAAACCAATTGAGGAAGTCGCTATTTTTCTGGGCCCAACATGAGTTATTGGACCAAGACAGGGGGTGTATATTTTTGTTCGGATGGAGAAGGGAGTTGAAACGAGCGAATATTGCTGAAAGAGCGCCGCTCGCATTCAGGCCCAGACAAAAGCTGGAAATGAAATAACTTCCTTTCCTCAGGAAAACATTGCAGCTCCTGACAGAATAATAGCATCGCAGGAGAGGGAGAGGGGGCCGACAACGCTCGCTCACAAACACAGGAAACCGTCCGGCTGCCTGCTCAAGCGCACGGACACACACGTACAAGCACACACACACACACACCGACACATGGCACAGTGACAGTAAGAGGAGCCGGCTGAAAGTCCTTGGAATGGCAGGACATTTACCTTTGAGTCAATGATAAACAATTCATCTCTGACCTTCATAAATATTCACAGCTCTCCCTGGACCAGCTCAAAAATCTGTCCTTTTACCACTATCTAATGTAAACCTCTCTTTTACTGTACAATTTTATTTTCTAGAGACAGCTTTTACTCTTGACAGAAGAATAAACACTTCATAAAAGACAAAGTTATATATAATAATGTGCACATGCAAAAAAAAAAAAAAGTTGACAATATATTTATGTTAAAAGCAGTAAAATCCCTTTTTTCAGTTGTACAATTTGAAATTAAATGTAAATGCCCATTTGAAGCATTATTTTTATTCAAAAAATATGTGCTTATGTAAAAAAAAAAAATTGTTAATATATTTGTGTTATGGTAAAAGCTGTAAAATCCCCTTTTATGTTGTACAATTTGAAATGAAATGCAAATGCTCATTTGAAGCTTTATTTGTCACACATTTGATGGAGAGGCACACGAGGGTGAGTATAGTAAGAGCTTTATTAAACAAACTGAAGGCAACGTCAAAAGGTAAGTGCAATAACTCAGAGTTCGATGAAGCTCAATAAACTGAGGAATTATCAGTCTTTATCTTGCCCTTTTAGGAGAACCAACTGGAGGAAGACACCCACGGAGCCACAGGAATCCAACAGGTAAGTGACGAGACAGACAAAGAGCTTGCAAGCTCGAGATCAGACAATGAGCGTATGGATGGAGTGTTGTCTTATAGGGAGCTTGATTGGCAGCAACAGGTGAGGAGGATTCCCTGATAGAGGTCAGGTGTGAGTGATTTATGACTGAGTGCAGGAGGGATGCTGGGAAATGCAGTGCAGCTTGATTGGTGACTGACATTATTGTTATTCAAATAAAATAAAACCGATATTAAATTTGATGCTACTTTATTTTAAGTGGCCTTGTAGTCATTATAGTGCAATTATAGTGCTGAGTAATATTAAATAACAACATGTACTTACTATAGGGTTAGGATTAGGGTTGGTTTAGGGTTAGCTGTGTGTAATTATAAATAATTTACTGTTATTATTATAGAAAGTACGTGTAACGTTTAACAAGACACTGAAAAATAAAGTGTGACCTTTCATTCATTCATTCATTCATGCATTCATTCATTCATTTTTTATTTTTTTTGGTAACACTTTATTTTAAGTTGTCCTTGTTACACGTTACATGTACTTACTATTATAATAACAATTAATTATGCATAATTACATGCAAGTAACCCTAATCCTAACCCTAACCTTACTCAGTACTTAAATGTCCAATTACACTGTAAAAATGACATCTTAAAATAAAGTGAAACCATTTTTTTCTTGTTTTGTTTGTTTGTTAACAGTTTTGTTACTATAAAACAATAGAACAATAAATAAATACCCTGTAGTTTCTGTAGGCATTTGATATTTAAATCAAGTACTTTAAAAGTTAATCAAGAAATGCTTTAATGCTTATTAAGGTTTAAATAAATATATCAGTTGGTGCAATTAGTTGATTTCTTCACACTTATGAAATTCGCTGACTAGCAAACCACAATGAAATTACAGAAAAATGATTTTTAGCCCTTTGCATAATTTGCATTTCTGTGTGTGCACCACTTCAAGAGACAGATTATATTTTGGCATTTCATTGCCGTGGACCTTTTTTCTTTAACCTTTGTGACCTCAACTGGGGCCTAGACCTCCTCAGTCAGGTCCCTATTAGGCAAATAAGGTCTGATAAATCTTTGGCACATCTTTAATGAGGACTCCTGAGCAAAGTGATGTTAATTAAGAGAGGTTAACCAAGATGTGAGTCGTTCTCTCCTCTCATATTTCACCCAGCTAATTTCTCCTCATTGCCCTGGCCTTGGTGATGTAATGCGTTTACTGTATCTGGGCAAGAACACACCCTGTTCATCTCGTCTCCAGTGAGAGAAAACATGCAGATTTATGTTTTTTTTTTACTACTTTTGGGTACAGCGTGAAATGTTTAGAAGGGCAAAAGTGTGAAATGATTCCAAACTGAGTTATTTCAGTATATATATATATATATTTTTTTTTTTTTATTATTTTTATTTGTTATTTTGCTTTGAATTTGTAACTATTTTTCTTCACAAAATGTTCCACCTTTTTATCCTTTAGACATTATTAAAAAAAAAAAAAAAATGTTTTCCCCTCAATTTTCTAAACTTTGTATCATTTGCATATGAATGTGAGTTTACAAACAAGATCAAGAGGTAGGTTTTTAAAACGTAAGAAGAAATGCAGCTTTAATGACGAATGAATGGGTTTGAGGTATTCATCTTCTGTGTGTGTGCATCAGTGTGAGTCATGTAAGTGTTTGAATGCATTGCGGTTTCTTTCAGCATAGTCTTTAAAAGCTGTTTTCAATCAAGCAAATGATTCCTCTCTTGCAATATGTTAATGCAGGACTGATTTATCAGTGTAGTAAAAGTTAATTACCATATGTTTGTGACTCCTGTAAGATGATGTATTTAATGTTTATAAGTGGGATTATTAAAATGTCCTGACTGCTGATTACAGGAGACTCGATTCCTGAGACTACAGCTAATTATGTCTTTACCTCATATATTTTAGTTGTGAACTGGACAAACATTAAAACTTAGCGTACATTATATCAAATAAGGTAATTCCTTCTTGCTTTCGTGAAGCCGAAATAGCGACATGCTATATTTTTTAATGTGAAATGTGGAAAGTAGTTCACTGCCAAAAGTCGTTTAGAGAAACATTCAGGCATTTAATCTTCCTCAAATGTTTCAGCGTGAGAAGGGCCCTGGTGGATAATTTTAGCTCCACTATCTAACTAACTTGCCTGTTTGTTCTTTTAGGTGGGTTTTAGCTGGGAGTTTTAATTGCAGCACTGTTTATGGACGCAAAGGTTGATTCTTGACCTGTGTGGGTTATCGTCTTCGCATAGCCGGTTTCCCCCCGTTCCAGTGAATCAATTGTCTGGTAATCTCCCACCTCAGCCTTCAATTGTGAGAAAACGTATCCATTACAATATACCCAGTTTAATCACTTGACCCAATGCTGCTCTCTCTCTCATAAGAAGAAAGGAAAGGTTAGGAGACAGAGGGGCCGTTCTAATATGAAGGAAGGTTGACATATTTTTCTCTGTAAACTACTTGGCTTACATTGTTGTAGGATGCCTGTCTCCAGAGCCTGTGAGAACAAAATGCAATTATATGAATGCTTTTTTAATGTGTGAAAAACACTGAAGTGTGGCATCTAGTATGGGAAACCTTTTGGCCCCCGCATTGTATTTGCAGTGTTTTTAAAGCATTAGAAGTTAATGATCATAATACTAAATAAATACTTATTTTTTTCACAGCTACACCATATGCAGACTCCACACAGCTGCTCTGTTATCGTAAGAAGATTTGTTGCTTGTACTGTAGCGCGCTGGAGATCACTGTATCAGTTGTACGACAGAATGTGGTTTGCAGTACAGTATCAGATATCACGGCCTGTCCTGTGAAACATAAGCCTCATACAGTGGACACATTGTGCTTCAGAGCAACCGAAGCACTAGAGCAGCTCCGGCACTTTTGTGTCCCACAAATTGCTGCGGTTCCATCCACTTGTGCATTTGTAGGCGTTTCAGTCCCTGCGCTCCAATCCGACGTGCGTGTGAACGATCCAAAATTTCAGCAGCATGTCCATTACTTTGATTTGCTGACTTTTATTTATTCACTTTTTTGCTTGTTCATGCCAGTTTTTATCTCGAGCTTCTCACTGACTCAAATTTAATTCGATGAATTGATAGATATTTATTTATTTTTTATTTATAATGTTGCATGCATCTAGAAGAATTGCGTATGTTACAAACAGTACTTATTCATGTAACTCTGAAGACATATAATTGCATTATTTAAATTGTTAGTGGTTAACAATTCTGTTATTTCTATAATAGCTATAGCATTCTTGCCTTTTCTTTACAGCAGCAGTTTAAGCTGGTTTCACTGAGATTTATTGAAACATGTAACTAATTTAACTACATTATTACTTTTTATGGCAATGAATGGGCTAATTTACTGTTACATTTTCAGCTGACTGAGACTCTCTCTCCTCCAGAATGGAAGTGTGTTTCCCTTTTTAATGTGGCGTGAGTGCATATATTTAAAGGTAATATAAATGTACTTTTAGGGTAGAGCAAATCGACCCAAATTCAATACTTATTTATTGGGTATATAATTTTAATTGTCATATTTTGTCCACCTAAAATCCAAGTGAGTCAGTGGAATCTTGTTATTCCTGTTACTGCGTATTTTCATTAATCAGTAGTATTTTTTAAAATTGTAAATCTGAAAGAACTGTACGGTGTGTCACTAATAAGCATGACACACTCTAAACAACTACAATACATGCTCACACATGGTATGCATTTTACTTATGAATATTATAGTATACATTACTATTCGTAAGTTTGGGGTTGATTGATTTTTAAATGTTTTTAACTGAATAAGTCTCCTATGATCAGAATTACAGTAAAAACAGACATGTTGTGCAATATTAGTACAATGTAAAATTGCTCTTTTCTAATTTCACACATTTTAAAAATCTAATTTATTCCTGTAATGGCAAAGCTGAATTTTCAGTAGACATTACTTCAGTCTTCAGTGTCACATGATCCTTCAGAAATAATAATAATAATATGCTGACTTGGTGCTCAGGAAATATTTCTTTTTCATAAAAACAATTGTGTTGGTTAATATTTTTGTGAAAACCATGATACTTTTTCCCTGAATTCTTCGAAGATAAGAAAGTTCTTAAGATCAGCATTTACTTGAAATAGATTTTTTTCTAACAGTGGAAACATCTTTACTGTCACTTTTGATTAATGTAACCGTGCTGAATACAAGTATTAATTTCTTTAAAAACATCTAAAGTTAGTGTAAATTTAATAACCTTACTTTGCTTTACATTTGATAAAAGTGATAACTTGACTTAATATGTATCCCTAACACTGCTGATGCCAATTAGATGTTTATTCAAAGCTGAGCATCTATGACAGTGTGGTGTTTCTTCACTCAACCTTTGCGTTCAATCCTTCCGCCTGTTTGCATCACGTAGGCGGCAGAATGATGAGCCGTTAACTTGGTTAAGAGGATCACTGAAAGCTTAAAGTGATCTATAAACTGAGGGATGCCAAGGTTCAGGCTTTGGTCAAGCCTTGCATATTTAATTTACCCTCTAAGAAAGGATGTGAATACATTCTGTTGCCATGCTTAACAACTAGCACCGGTTTAGGAAAATCATGTTAGCTGTTAAGTCAGCCATATGTAAATTATTTTGCCATATATTCATATGAAATATAGTATAATGTTACATTTAAAAATGATATCGTTATTTAAGATTATAATATACACATTTGTATTATTATTATCATACCATCACCCAACTTTGCTTCACAGCGTTCTCTTAAATTACGTCATATTCATTCTTAGAACTGTATAAATATATCATACTACCTCTTTTGTATCAAAATAAGATTTTTTAAATATAAAATGCAACTGATTTTACTCTAGGAGACACCACAATTTCATAGAATTCATATATACACCTTTAAAACGTAGAATGATGTAACACACATGAAACGCATGCTCTTACCTACATTCACTCGATTAGCTGATTGCTGATATTTGTTCAGTTCTGTGTTCTACTTTTGCTGTCATAATATGCCATACCCTTTATTTGATCTAGTTTTAGACAACTGACTAGCTAATTGCATTCTTAAAAGAGCAATACGTTTTTTAAAGCTTACTTAAGGGTTAGAGTAACTGTAACAATAACAGTGAGGTGTATGTAACTCCCTTGGTTTTGATGTTCTGTGATGTACAAAAAAATGTTATCACAGGAAAATCGAATTCAAATATCTAACCAAGTATTGGATTTTTACTCTAAAGCCTATTTCTAATTTCTCCTCCCAAAATGTAATATTTATAGGCTAGTTTTATTTCGGTGTAAGTGTGCCACATGCAAAATACTGTTCATCCTCTATGGCTGAGACTTGATCTGTCTAATGAATAAATGTATATTTTATGCAAATCAGTCCTGCATTGAAGATTGATGATCTCAGCATATTCAGTGGTGCCGCTGGAAACCAATCAGACAACACGCTTTTAATAAGACACGCAGTGTTTTCCTTGAAGCCAAGGAAGGTGAAATACAGTTATATTGAACTGGCTTCAGGAGGAATGATTTAGCATCTAATAAATGAGGAACAAACAGCTAAAAATGTCTCATGAAACCTTTCGGTGCATGTTTTCACAACACAGGAAGTATTTTGGTTTTTAGACTTCTCTAAGGCTCATAGAAGGCACTGTTTCAGTTACTGTATGTATTAAAATACAAGGTTAGGAAATGCAGAGTAAAATTACAGCAAAACTTGTTTGATGAATAACATCAAACGATCTTGTGTTTAACATCCTATTAATATATATATATATATATATTATCCATAGAAATATGGATAATATAATCCATATATATATATATATTATCCATAGAAAACCTTTTCACAATATTCTAATTTTCTGAGATACTGAATTTGGGATTTTCCTTAGTTGTCAGTTATAATCATCAAAATTAAAAGAAATAAACATTTGAAATATATCAGTCTGTGTGTAATGAATTAATATAATATACAAGTTTCACTTTTTGAATGGAATTAGTGAAATAAATCAACTTTTTGATGATATTCTAATTATATGACCAGCACCTGTAATCTAAAACATCATTAAAAATCTAGAATTTGTTTTATTTAAACATGGAAATAAATGACTTGATGTCTCAGATGTCATTTGTAATAAAAAAAAAAAAAAGTGTTTTATACTCCACTTTATATTGTAGAGGTTTATCAGTAAATCATTAAGTTAATAGGCACAGTTTGTAGTGATACTTATGCACAGCGAATATGCTGATAAATATGATTTTATCTAGTGGTTGAAACTATAAACCTGCCTAGTAAGGTTAAAGAGATTCAAAGGTTGCAAAAAGATACTTGATGCCTGGTACTAAAGCACCCAGAGGCTTGCTATCTTTAATAAAAATAATGCTTTAATGGCAGCCGTGCTAAATTCGCATGAACTTTGGGTAAAACCAGATGATCGTGTGATCCATCTTTTACTTTTTTAAATCAGTGTGTAAAAAAAGCCCAAAGAATATTTTACCATATCCCGAAATCATCAAGAGCACATTGATCTAAAAGTGGTCTCACACCATTAAGAGTGTAACACTGCTGGTCAGCATACCCACAGGTACACTTGTAAATTATTGGCAAAGAATGAAGCAAATGAAAAAAGAGAACACGAAACCTCTATTTAGTGGGCTTAAATCTTTTCCAAAGGTCTCTCTGCTTAGCACCAGCGATGTGCTATTACAGCGGATGAGCTACTAATTGCGAACTGAATTATTGCTATTGATCTCAGCTCAGCCAGAGCCAAACAAACAAAGGCCTGAAATGCTAAAGGGGAGGGAAGTCTAGGAAATATGAGAGGTGACATTTCTGTTCAAACACATATTTCCTCCGGTATTTGGCAGGCGTGTGGAGAAACAACCACCTTTCTATTGCTATTTGCATCGTTATAAGGCCATAAGGGCAATGTTAGCTATGCCATGCGGTTTTGTAGGTTGTCACTAGTTTATACTGTCAAGTCAGGTACACCTTAAGTTATTTTTATTGTAATTATCACCTAACCATTGCATTCAAATTTTGCCCTCATGCAGCTAAGTTTGATTTTAGCGAGAAAATTGGATCTGTTAATGATGATGCTAACACATGCTAATGTTTTCAAAGTGCTCCAACTTAGCTTACACAGTGACATTCAATATACAGCTATTTATTGAGTTAATTAAAATGAGTTAAATGCATCACAATCATTTACGGTCATGAATATCACACATTTTCCCTTCTGGAAAGCTTATAGTTAGAGACATAACTACCTTTTACTATTTCTGTAGTTTATTGTATGTGTATGTTATGTACTATGCAGTTTTGATTATGCATGGATAATCTGGATGACCAACTACTTTACCTTTGCTAAAATTTTTAGTATACAATTTTTGTTAGAGTAGAGTAGTTGTACTGGAAGTAATTTCAGTAGAAGTTTTTCTTTTTACCTTTTTATTTAGATTATTTGGACTGCCACGTTTTGCACAAAATTGTGTTAAAATAGTACATAAGTAATAAAGTACAATAAAAAGTTTTATTTTAATATGATAACTTCACACTGCTTGCTGAATTATGCATCCAGCGGAATGTGGCTATAATGTGTTTCATATTCGGATTTATTTATTTTTAAAATAGTATTCCGCTGTATTCAGTATACACTGTGTTCTTTTTTTTAATACAACCTAAAGGACATTTGTAGAAGATTAAATGTCTAAAATTTTCCAAATATAAGACCAGGTTTATTTTTTAATCCATGTGGTGCCCAGTCGAGCTTGGGAACACCTGGGGGTGAAGTATCTCCTAATGAAGACCTTTTATACTGGTTTCTAATTGTGATATGGTCAAGGCAGACATTGCTCATTATGTGTTTGTCCCTAAGTAAATTAAACTAAATAGTTTGATGGTTCACAAATCAGACAGAGAGAGAGATATAAAATATACAGTATGTTAACTCCTAATGCCTAAGGGCAGGATGTTTTATTCTGGGATTGTTGACTTTTCCCCTGTTTCTTATGACCTGAAAACTCATCATTAAATGGCATTACAGAATAAAAAATACGGTCACATTTGATTTGATTTATATGTATTGGTAGTTCCAAAGCATATGTGCGGTTTGGAATCATCACCATCTTCAATCTGATGGATGTAGCAGCATGAAAAGATCTTTTTTAATACTGTATTTGACGTAGAAACAATTTTGAATGCTAGTCCATTTCACAAACCATTAAAAACTGAAAAAGGATTTACTAAAAAGCATACTCCAATAATCTTTTTTCTTTTCTTTCTTTTTAACTGTGTACTGCTGTATTATAACATCGCGCAGTTTGATGACAAGGTTAGCTTAATACGCTGTGTTTGTTGTGAACAGCATGTGTACCTTCCCGAGATAATATCAAACACGTGCCAAGAGAGAGGTCGTTTGACCTTTGGCAAATTGTGCTATACAGCACTTAAGATCTCTCAGTGATACAAAGTGAGTTAATGAGGATGTGGTCTCACGGTTTCCACACCTCGTTCCTTTAACCACTCCTCTCCTCTCCTATCTTTCCCTGTTCTTTTTTTTTTTGTCCTCTCAAGCCAGAGACAAATCCCCATGCCTTGCCTGCTGCTTTTATTAAATTCTCCTCAATAAAAAAGCTCAGACAGGATTTATTAGGTACTCAGCACAGACGTTTAGTATTTCCCCCCAGTTATTAAGTGAAAATCAATAGAAAGCAAAGAAAATGGAAGTCATACAAGTGTTGTCGCCCTGATATTATGTCGGCTGTCGGGTTAGATTCATGACAGGGCCTCAGAGCGCTTGTGAGGTGGACTTTCTGCTTACATTGCAAGACCTAAAGTGGAGGTTATTCATTAGAGTAAGCCAGCGGTCAGATACATTTCCAGGCCATTTCACTCATCTATCTTTGAGAGGCCAGTATGGAGTGGGGAAGGATGCTGATATACCCTGATAGAGATGTCAGGTTTTATGCACCAATCCTCCGATTTATCGTTATTTTGTTCCCAAGACCTCTTTAACAGCCCGAGAGCTTCTATTATGAGGTGTAAACTCTGTACAGAGCCATATGTTGTCGCTGTATTTATCACAAGCAGAATGTAATTGATACTTTACCCGTTAAATCCTTTTTGAAAGTGGAATAAAATAATAATCTGCCATACATATATACTTATGAAGAATACGGCGTGCTACGTGTGTAAATAACTGCAAAATAGCTTCAACTTTTGTATTTAAGAAAGACTAATATTTTAGAATGGTTCATTTAACAGCTAGCCGCTATGTCAGTCATTTGCACACTGGAAGCGCAATGAACGGCCCTTCCATTTAAGTAACACTCTATGCCAACGAAATTTATCACATGGAGACAAAGCCTTTGTCTCTGTATGTTAGTCAAAGTGAGCACAGTTAATATACATTCAAGAGAGGGGAGAAAACCTGTGAAATAAAGAACTTAAGCGCCGCACTAATTTAATTACTCTTAAGACCTCCATGACAGTAATGTAAATATTCTAACGCCTGGACCTGAGACACTTGGAGTAATTACTTAAAGCTTTCCCTCAGATCTCGCCCCGACTTTTTTATTATCCAAAAGCTTTTTAACATTAGCACTGTCTTCCTGACAAATTAAATGAAATTTCATTACTCCAGCCATCCTAATGGCATGAAACTGTCTGCCGTGGTGTGGCGGCCCTCCTTGCCGACTACCCAAGCAGATTAATCAAATAGTCAGCTTCAGAGTCAAACTGAAGAGAGCATCGATCCGAAGGTCTGGGTGCATTGAAGGATTCAAGAGAAGGGAAGATTTGAACTTTGAATGAGAGACACCCACTAACTATCGATCTCCATATGTTAAACACAGAGACAATTTCGGGACAATTATTTAGTGTCAGACTGGAAGCCAAAATGTGGAGCTGAGCTTTATCATTTAAAGTAAGCCAATTATGCAAAATATAAATTAGGGCTGCCAATATATTATATTATATTTTTAGTAGTTAATTTTTTATTTGTTTTAACTGTTCATCCTAGTGAAAAAAAAAAATATATATATATATATATATATATATATATATATATATATATATACTAAAATGTATTTGAAATACATTTATTTTGGGTAAGTATACTTTAAATAAGTTTATTTGGTATATTAAACTGGTATACTTAAAGTCTGCTAAAGTGAAATAACTAATTTTGTGCTTTAATTGTGCAGAAGTAGTGCTGAAGTGGAACTATTGCAAGTATACTGCAGGTACACTTTAAATACCATGCATTTAAAGACTGATATTATATAGAGATCATGCGATTCTTATTAATAGTGATATGTGCATTGTGCAATAAAGAAATATTCCAAATAAAGTTGAATTATAATTTTACATCAGTAAGTCTTAAGTGATATTTTAATAAATATGTTAATTGATTTGAAGTTTGCTTAGTATGAAATACATTTATTTTTAAATAAATAATGGCATAGAATATGTTATGTTATGTTAATATTTGTATTAGTTATTTTTTGTGTTTTAACCACTGACCTGCAGTCGTGCGCTGGTGTTCATATGAATAATACTTGTGAATTGACAGCTTTCTAATGTGAGCAGATCAGTTTGGTTTGGTCAATACCCTTTTGTACCTGTAATTATTAGCTGTCAAAATATTTAGTTGTATGCGGTGTGTGTGATTATGCTTATTTCTATAATAGCAATATAGAGAGAAGAAACATTAGGGGGGAGGTGAACTTATCTCGGACGGAGCTGTGTTTTGCCATTAGTTGAAGATGTTTAACACCTTTAGGTTTTGTGGGGGTTAAGCTGCTTGGCCTTTGATCTCTCTGGGGTAAGGTCCTGCCAAAGGCCCTCTCCCCCTTCGTGCGGCCCTTCGGGGACTTTCAATCCAATTGCTGGCCCTCGATGGATGCAGATCTCAAGGTTACACCTGAGTGTTCAAGGGCAGGTCCAAGTGTAATCGGCACTTAGATCATAGATTAATCTTATTTGCTATCTATTAGGCTTGATTCTACCTTCCCTCGCTCCCCCTCCTAAAGCCAGGATTACGGTGATAGTTTAAGATAATGGATTCTTATGGAAGGGGAGGTCAAGAAGGCTTCGTGTTTCAGAAGCAACAGATAATATGATTAATCTAAAAGCCTCTTTCAAAGGGGGTCCCACCTTCACAGGCCTAATTGCCAAAGAGGGATGGAGGAGAGAATAAATCTGCGATGTTGCCCACAAACCCACCGGATGAGACGCTTTAAATTCAACTAGAGTGTTTCATTAATTAGGGCTTTATTGTATAACCCGTGTGTGGGTGATGACAAAGACTTTTTTTGATATCTGAATGTGTTCTTCATCCACTTATTCTCCATTACGGATAATCCACAGAGACAGGTTTTCCTAGATTCCTAGACGGCTTGTGGGTAATTTTCATTTAACCCCCTGCAAAATGAAAATGCTGTGACCTGTTTGTTGTTTACAGGACTATGTGTAGATGAATATTGACATTATTAAGGGGTTTTACGTTGGTGCCATTGACATTTCCTTAATACAACCAAACAATAGCGGACATGCTTTGATGGAGAGCTTTCATTACTATATTTACTCCGCTCTCAAAATTCACTATTAACATTTATCCAATACGCGGCTTGGGGAAATGCAATGCGTAATCATTTCACTGAGATACTCAAAGGTTATGTCAAGTCGCATGGATTCCCTCCGCTACAGCTTAACTCCGGGGGGGAAAAAATCCTGTTCTTTCTGTGATTTCTATAGGTAGCCACTAGCCAAACTGATAAAAGATAAATAGTGATAAAAATATCCTAATGTGACAGCCCAGCAGATAACCTCAGGAGACACATCGGTTATCTGAGCCAGTCATCAGCAAGTGAATATTTATCACAAAGAACAGACTCATTGCGGCATCACCGCCTGCATGTTTACTAGCTAATACAAGAGGGAGACATGTAATCTTTTCAGGATAGAACAATTCCTGCTTCAATCTTACAGAAATACAGGGGGCAAATACATGTAAGCACAACAGTAAGCACAATACACACAAACAAGAATCCAACAAATGCCCCAAATGATAATACACTATATTCCGCTGTCTCTGTGGATTGTCTTTTCACTGTGGCTATGTAAATGACAGTATATGTATAAATACAATATCGCTGTATGTAGTCAGAAAGCAAAGCCTGCTAGATCATCAGGCATTAGACAATCTAGTCGTGAAAGTCTCTCTTATAAGGATGATAATGTGCATGTATGCATTTTTTGAGAGGCTGTTTATAACTGGTATTTTGAAAGATTTATTTATTTTTTTATTATTATTATTCTGAAGGTCACTTATAAATAATACATAAGTGTAATCTATTATTAAACTATTGGAAATACCTAAAAACATATTCTAAAAATATCATTACCATAAAGCGGGAATGATGTGTGGCAAATAATGTTCGCGCCTTATTTAATGTTTCCCACACCGTTTTATAGAGAGGGGTAAACAATCAAATATAGACATTCTTTTATTCTGTCAAATCATGGAGCAGCTCAATCATAAATGACTGACAAATCCAGGGAAGTGAAAAGGTCTTAGAGTGTGCCCTCGTAGGCAGGAGAGCTTTTTCTTGTCAAACATAAACCAAATTAATGTTAGACCTTGTGGTGCCTTTAATATGAGGGCTTTATATAGTCATAAGATGGGAGGGAAATAGCATGGAGGGCTATTGCTCAGAGATTTACCATAGGTTAAATGACAGGGGCTTTTTCAAAGCCCCGTTGACATGCTATCCATAACACATGACATACAGTAAGTGGAATAGCAGTGTAAACTAGTATGTGATAGCAGTTAAAAAAACAAAACAAAAAAACACTAGCTTAAATTTCAATTTCAGTACCTTTTTGGTTCAGGAGCCTTATCTAATTTGCATTTCCATTTATGATTTTTCATTGAAACTTGTCTTTGTACATTTAGGTATATACAGGATTAAAATGGCACGAAGGTGAATAAATGATAAAAAAATAAATTAAAAAAATACAGTGAAAACAGTACTATTGTTTTATTTATTTGTTTTTCATTTTAATATTTTAAAATATTTTAAAATAATGTATAAAATGATTTCATTACTGAGTTAACAGATGAATTTTCAGCATTGTAGCATTGTTGAAAACAGTTGCGTTGCTTCATATTTTTACAGAAAGTTAAAACAAACCTGTGTGTGTGTACAAAAAAATAAAAATAAAATTTATAATTTGGTGTAGAGTCACAAATAAGCAAATGTCATAAATAATTACAAAGAAATGACAAGTAACAGACTGAATTAAACATAAGACTGAAATAGTGTCTTCTTGTAAAATGTACTCCCTATTTTTCTATTTATAACTTCGATTTTTTTTTTTAAATGTTAATGTACGATGAATGAGAACTGAAGCATTTAAGCTTTAAAGAGAATGTAAAAGAGGTGTATCAAGGTGGTACATACTGTACATACGACTCATATGACTCATATGCTATAATTGCAAGTCTTCTGCAGTCCTAGATGAACGTTTTGTGCAAGGAACACACTAAAATTAAAGGCTTTATTCCCTAAAATCTTTCTATCTGCACTATGAGAGAAGCAGCACAATCATGAAATCATTCGAGTTGAATCTTCTCAATGAATCTGTGGATTTGGTTCAGCAACCAGTGTGAGTGATTCATTCTCAAATTAAACTGATTCGGCTCTCGAGTTCAATCCTCAATAACTTGATTACAGCTGTTACCATCTCACTGGATTGGAAGATTATCAGGAAATAATGACTTCAAATTCAGTCTGTTCTTCACATAAAGCTATTGTATAGCTTCAGAAGACTTAGAATATGGCAGATGGTGGGTAATAACGAGTTACATTTACTTCGTTACAATTACTTGAGTAAATTTTTTTGGGGTAACTAATACTTTTAGAGTATATTTAAAGATACTCAAGTACATTTCTAGTGAAAAAAACTGTACTTTTACTTCGTTACTGTGGGCGACGCTCCTCTCGTTACTTTATCTTAATGCAATACAAGTTAAAAATGCTTAAATTTATTCCAAACGTGCCGTCTACTTTTCTCTGGGCACTGAGTGATGCCCATTCGTGAATGATTCATTCTTTTGAGTCAATTCTGTTCAAAGGCTTGATCAAACCAGTTGGCAAACCAGTGAATTGGTTCGCGAATCAGTTTGAATGATTCGTTCAGTTCCCTGCCGCACGCGCTGAGTCGTCTGAAGCGGTTCTCACTCAGAGTTGTAGCAGAAAGTTTAAGAACATCAAGAGCGTTGAAGACGTGGCTTTGGATCTACAGCCAATTGAAAGCAAATCTGTTTGCTAGCTATGCATATCTTTATTAGATGAACACCGCGTGTGCTGTCTACGGTTCCACAGGTAGGCTAGATAGGCTACATTCGATTACAGTACACGATACCACTATGACCTGTTTGTTGTGCATGTACCTTATACATTAAATACGATGTATAATTTATACATTAAATAAGCTGTCACAGAGTATGAAATGAACACCCGCCAAACCCGTGTTACTGTAGCTCTGCGCAGAAGCGCGCAACCTGTTCCAGACCAGGAGGAATGCCTATTTTCACAATATACATTTGTTTACATTTTGCAAAACAGACGGAAGAAGATCCGTCAATGTGCATTTGTTTCGTTATGTTCAGATGTTCAGTAGCGGTCATGTGAGGAGTTTTCACTCTTCTCCGTGTCATATATATATACATATATAATACAAAATTAATATACTTTAAAATATAATTTAATTCAGTGATGCAGATCAGAATTTGTATCAGCTGTTACTCCAGTTTTCAGAGTCATATGATCCTTCAGAAATCATTCTAATATATTGATTTATTACCAGTGTTGGAAACAGTTTTGCTGCTTAATATTTTTTGGAACCTGTGACATTTTGTTCAGGATTCTTTGATGAACATAAAGCTAAAAAGCACAGCATTGATAATAAATCAACGTATTGGAATGATTTCTGAAGGATTATGTGACACTTAAGACTGGCGTAAAGGCTAATGAAATTCTGATTCGCATTACTGAAATAAATTATATTAAAAAAACATTACAAATCTTTTGAACAGCTGTATGTGTGTGTGTGTGTGTGTACATATATATATATATATATATATGTACACACACACACACACACATTACATACATTTTATCTATTTAATAAAAATAGATAGATATAGTATATGATCCAAAGTAACTAGTAACTAACTACTTGAGTAGTTTTTTTTTTATCCGATATTTTTTACTCTTACTCAAGTAACTATTCAGACTATTACTTTTACTTTTACTTGAGTAAATATTTCTGGGTACTCTACCCACCTCTGCAGATGAGTCATTATATGGTGCCTAGTATATTTAAAGAGTGCCTATCCCTTTAAAACCAGGAAGCCTAAAACCTTTCCACCACAAATGGTATTTTTTTCCCTCTGCTTCCACAAATCACACTACAGAACAGAAGGAGTACCTGTGATGATACAGCTCTCACATAAACAAGAGACAGAATGGAAATACATCACAACTACAGGTCTCGCCCTTGAGGTTTTCTATGAGGTTGACTTCTGTGAATGGACATCTATGACCAATTTAGGAGGAAAGTTTCTGCAAAGCCAGCATTTTTTTCACACCAAGTCAAGGCAAATGTAATGCTTTTGATATTGCATATCACACGATGAAACATGTGTGAGGGTGCAGGACATGTCCAGACATTCAATTTCAAAGCATTGTATACTTCAACCCGCTTGACATATTCTATTATTCTAAGCCCTCATCAGGCCATCAAGCCACACTGGAAGACATCTTCACTATGATCCATGGTTGCAATATGGAAGGATAACCTTGGCCCACCAGGCTATTCTTTGATATTAGTGCTTTATAATAATTTGCGCCAGCGTTTATGTTGCAGGTTCAACAGTTCAAACCTCTCCGAAAAGAGTGTGATTTGGTAAAATATGTGTTCGCTTAAAAACATATTTTAACCCTGAGAATATGCGTACAATTACTGCGGATTTTATAGGAGATATATTTATCCTTGGGGACGCCCATTTGTATCAATAACCAAGTCATGTACTGAGCACTATTTTTACTATTAAATCATCTAAAATGGCCTAATGGGAAAAATCATATATTACTCGAATGTGTTGGCTTCCTTACAGTGGACTGTGGAAATAAAAACCATGACTGAGACCATATTTAAGACAATAAGCTGTACTAATGCTATATTTTCAATAATGTTGTATATTTTATTTTCATTTTTATTGATCAGTTGTATTAATAAAAAGTGTGTGTGTGTGTGTGTGTTAAAATTATTTAAATGTATTAATATAATTATCTTTAAAATATTTATATAATTCAGTGCTGTCAAACGATTAATCGCATCCAAAATAAAAGTTTTTGTTTACATTATATATGTATGTACATGTTTATACATTTATATATTCATATTCTTATATTTTACATAAATATATTTAATATATAAACATAACATATTTTTCTTAAATATATACATGCATGTGTTTGTATTTATATATACATAATACATTTTCACAGTATTCACATATGTAAGCAAAAGCTTATATTATGGATGTGATTAATCGCGATTAATTGTTTGACAGCACTAATATAATTATATTTATATTATTATATATCAATTTATATAAAATATTATGCATTTTTACTATACAATAATTTATTGAATAAGTAAGATGGATATGTAAATGTGAATATGTATGTTACACAGACGTTTTTCATATTTGCTTATCCGTTTTTCTCATCGATAATTGATAGATGCATCAGCTATCATAGTCAATTGATTTACAAGGGATGGTTTGGAATTGAATAGCTCAAATATATTAGATTTAGCAGCAACCTCGCCGCTTGTTAGCATATTCATTTACCTATGGGAGTCCCATTACGTTTTGTTAATACATACTGCTTTAGTCATCCCAGCTCCCCACAAATTGCATTAATGTTGCTGTGTTATGTAGCCACAGAGCACAATAATTTGATTGAGTGCCTATGTTTGATATAATTAGATTATCGCTTGAGAGAGGGGTAATTGTCATGCCTTGTCACAACCAGATCACTGTAAAAAGAGAGAAAAGAAGCCATATATTACTGTCTTAGCCTTTTAGTGTCACAACAGTGGCACTTTAGTGTTACTTAGAGCTGACTGCATTTCCTCATCTCCTTGTTAACACACTGTACGATGTGAAAAGATAAAAATGAAGAAGAAAAAAAGGATTTTTATTCGCACGATGTGGCCCCTCTTTCTTGCAGTCACTGCAAAGGAGATATGACTGTTGAAAGCAAAATATGTGATGTGTAAATTCAAACTAGTTCAAAAAAAGGAAAAAATCAATTAAGCAGATATGATTGTCAGGTGAGCTCTTATCATCAACAGTTAACTGCGTTGTTAAGAAAAAAGGACATAACCTTTGCAAAGGTAAAACTAGGCCTCATTTCCATCAGCACCTGACACTGTCACACTGCTGCTCTCATTAAAACCTGTCAGTCATCCCCCCCACACACAGCCTGGCACCACCAATGCAATTTATCAATGTCAAAACTGTCACCAGCTAATGTGAAATAAAGTTTCACACATGAGGAAAATGGACAATTACTAGATGCACACTATGGATGCAAAATAACAAGAGAGTTGGCTGATGTGTTACGGGTTATGTAACAGTGGTGGGCGTCATTGTACGAGAGACAATTGAGCATCACTATATATACACGCACACACATCGAGAAATGTGATATCGCACGTATGATTCACAGGTAGAGACCAATCGGGAGGCAGCTGTTGTTCAGAATGCGTGAACCAGCACCAAAAAGATCCTAATTTTAAAAACAAGGTCACTTGGAGGGATATCAGAGATGCTTTTAAATATATTACCAGTGAATTTGGTCAAAATAAATGTTTTGCTGAAGTTGATAAACGTGGCCACGGGAGCTGAAGGGATGAATCTTTTAAGCTGGTCATTACAGCGGCTTGGATTTCTCACAGCTCCTTGCGTAGTGTCACACAATCACCGGGGCAGAATGAAGGCTGAATATGCTAATGACTCTAATTGGACTACTAATAGAGCATGTCTCTGTAGTTTTTAAGCTTGCGGATGGCTGTGTAATCAGAGCAGACAGTCGTTAAGAGAATGAAGAGGCAACTAGCAATGTCAGGAGAGGGCCTGGCGGTTCCAGCTGACACTACCCCAATCTTCCAGGACCCATTAAATGGCTGTTTCAACGCATTACCTACCATAACATCCTTGAATATCACTGATTTTATTTGCAGTATCAAACATTTCATTTCACGCGCCATTAATGGAAAAGTGCTGAGGTTCTAATGCTGCCAAAACATTTAGTAACTACCTGGACTCTGAGAAACCAATTAACTCCGAAGACAATATGGCCAATTACACACAAAAATAGGTAGGTCCACCTTTCTGTCTGGCGATTCATCCGGTTACTTCGAACAGTAAAACAGTCGTACAGGGTTTGATGCTTATGTTTTTGTCAAGGAGCACACGCGATTCGAAGTTAAAAATTTTAAACGACGCAATGAAAATGTATAATTTCCTTAATAAAGTTTTCCCTTAATAAGTACACTAGGTATTTAAATAGTTCTGCTTCAAACTGTGTTTAAATATATATAATATATTGTTGTGCCTATATGATTATTATTCTCTCCTGTGACAGAAGTTAAAAGGATTTACTTTTTTGAATTAAATGTTGGATACAGTTTATTGTGTAATCAAAATACCAATAATAACCAGGTAAAAAATACAAAATAAAAAAATATGAATGATGTGGAATTATAAAAAAAGCATGAAATACATTGGACTCTTATTTTGAAATGTCTATGCTTTACTATTGCCGGCTGCTCAGTGCTTATTCAAAAAGAAGGGAGAGCTAACCACCAACCATTTACAACATATTACAACATAAACATTGTCATAATCCATCAACAGTAGATTGTAAGTCGAATCTATTTGCATAATCGCATTGTATTCATTGATCGCTCATTGATTTTATTATTGATAACTGAGTTTCTTCGAACTGTGCAGCACTTATATTTATTTAATGAAACCATAGCCTTTTGAAGTATTGTGATTCCTGTTTTTCCATTCACTAACTTTAAACTCTTAATATGATCATTATTAAATATTTTTACATTTTATGAACATGCAAGGACTTTTTTTATTCACACATGTGCTTCTAAATACATTTGAAGACATTTATTTTTAGTGGCAAATGTGAGTGAAACGCTCACACTGTTAAAGCCTGTCATAAAAAAAGAGAGCGAGAGAATGTATAAACAGGACAAAACTAGCTGCATTAAGCTGAAAAGGAAAATTAAATAAATAAATATCCCATGCTAAGCTCACTGTGCCTCTGTATTCTTTGAAAAACTTTGGTCGGTACTTCAAAATGCGAAGCAGCGCTAAATTCAGTTTTTGTCGTCACTGATAAAGCTAGACACATTTCAAAGGTCAGCTTGGGTCACCCATGCTTGCTTTGTTAATGTCCATCTAAATTGGCGGTTAAATTGATCAAATCTCCGTATCCCAGCATTTCTTATTACCATTAGGATCTTTTCTTTTTATTTCATCACATTAAAATTATCCATTTGCTCTGCTTAAAAGAACGAGGGACGAAGTAATTCCATTTTGCAGCTTTAAAGTCACTGCTAACTACCAGAAACACTTAATGAAAAGACTCTTGGCTGCAGAATGAAGTGATGAGGAGATCACCATTACCCATCCCTCCTCTGACCCCTAATGTAGTTATGCCCAACAGAAAATTCAAGTGGCACTTCAGGAGATGGGAAATAAGCAGACCTTCCTCAAAATCAATTACTTTATCCTGTGTGTGTATGTGTGTGTGTGTGTGTGTGTGTGTTTGTCTGCAAGAAAGAGGCTTAAGCAATCAGGGTCTTTCTTTGTGCATGAGTTTATGTGAATTTTATTTATGTTTAAAGAGTTTTGTTCTTGAACAGGCCTGGCATGCATTTTTTATATACCTCATTTCTCCATAAAAGCTTGTTATGAATGGATTTATATGATCTTTTGAGCAAGTCTCTGTTTAAACAACAAATTATCATAGATCTGTCACTTACTGTAGATAAAAGATTCAATGATTTTAAAATCTACTCTATAATATCCATATTCATGGCAAAAAAAAAAAAGAAAAATTAAAAAATGTGTCTGTAATGGGACTTTAAGGGTCACTATGTACCGGCTACATCACAGCCTAAATCCTAATGGTTATTGGTCATGGTTAAGGCCTGTCAGCTTCACTGATGTAATCCAGCATGTACTACCAGCACTCAACTGTGTTTACACCCCACCATCTCTGTCTCTGTGTTTTGAAGTTCAAAAAAAGCACAGGTGTTGCTCTGTGAACCTTGCATATTGCCCACTAACCTCATAACCCCACCTCGACCAGCTAATCTTATTTCTATTGATTTTCCAACCAGCTTTCAATAGGTCCTGATGGAATGATGTCAACATGAAGCTAATGACTCTAACACGCAAGCAAAGAGAAACATAAAATATTATTACCGTTGCTTTCTTCATCAACGGCCTCTGATTACCTCGTGCCATTATATTGGGATTGTAATGACCTTGTTCGCAGAGAAGGTGAGAGAATATGAGGATGAGATGCTATAAACACTGCTGAACTGCGAAAACCCCTTTTAACATCTGTGTGATCTTAGTGGACGATGTGCATGTTGTATATCTGAATGTAATGGACAAAATTAATTATTTAAATTATTGTATTGTTATATGTATTATATATACTGGGAGTGTGCACTACCATTTCAAAGTTGTTAGTGTAAAGTAAGATTTTTTTAAATACTTTTATTTAGCAAGGATACTGTAAATTGATTTAAATGACAGTAAATGCATTTATAATGTTATAACAGATATCTATTTTGTCAAAGAATTCTGAAAAAAGTATCATAATTTCTACAAAAATATTTAGCAGCAAAACTGTTTTCATCATTAATAATAATTAGAAGCATTATTAATAATAATAATTGAGCACCAAATCAGAATATTAGAATGTTTTCTGAAGGATAATGTGACCCTGAAGACTGGAGTAATGGTTGCAAAAAACAAAACAAAAAAAAAAAAACAGCTTTGTCATCACAGGAATAAATTACATTTTAAAATATATTAAAATAGAAAACATTTTTTAATTGTAATAATTTTTCACAGTACTACTGTTTTACTGTATTTTAATTAAATAAATGCAGCCTTGGTGAACATAGGAATAAAAAAAAAAAATCTAACTTTTGACCTGGTGTATAATAAATATAGGTATAGAAATATAATATTATAATAATCTGTAATAATAAATAATGACAATATATACATAGAAAAGCATATTATTTTACTTTTTTTTTGACAAAGACATTTATAGATTTATATACTCCACAAGATAATCACAGAATTTACACATTATCCTGTTAAAATGCTTTTAACAGCTTGATTCTTAATATTGTGTGTTGCCTCCTCAAGCGTCAATGCATGTGGTTTGTTCGGAGCAGTCAAGCTGCCCACTGTTCATAACAAAAAGCCTCCAGTTCCTGCAAGTTTTTTTGGTTTCCAAGTATCACGTTTGAGTTGTTTGTACAGTGACTCAATGCTGAGATGCGGCCTTTACCGCTCAGAACAATTGACTCAAACTATTACAAAAGACTACAAAAATCATATCCTTGAGGAGGCAACACACAAAGAACCACAGTACACTTTTGCATAATATTTGTAATAGCATTATGTGGGACATACTGTAATATACATCAATATTTAGATTTTTTATTTTTATTTTTTTTCTGGGCTGTACAATGTTTTATGACTTTTTAACCATTGCACCACAACACTATTATTCTCCTGAATGACATTTGACAACATTAAGAGGACTTTCTTCATTACTGTGTTGACTCATTAAGATGTGGGAGGGGCACGATGAATCAGTGAGCTCAGAACTCAGTGGGACGACCCATGTAAACCGTATACTTTGCTGAGACACTGACCTTTCTTTGTACCTTTTTCAGTAGCGTACTCATGGTGTTCTTTTAATTAAAATGAAAGAGACCACATACTCAGATGCTCAAGCCCTGCAAGGTGATTGCACGTTTCCCGTCTGTGCTGTTAATTACTCCCCTTGTTTCACAACACGGGTGTCCAATAAATTTATCGTCATCGGGTTATAGGCATGTATTGGGTGGAGTAAAAAGTATGAGTTGGGGGATGGTCTGAGGCTAAACTGCCTTTGATTACTGTACCTGCTAATATATGCCTGATCCACAAAAAGGTAGGGTGTGTGGCTGCATATTTCAGAGAAGACATCCCACCAGGAGTCTAATGCGCCAAATCACTCTTCTGCCAGCCTGGCCTAGTTTTGCTGTTGCCTGGGCACCTCTACGCGCCCCCACCCCCAGCCTCTCCCACATTCATTAATTGGCTGGATTAAAATCACTCTCATTCTCAATGTAATTTGATCAAGTCTTGAAAAAGCATCACATTTATAGTATACTGCCAAGTGCCGACTGAAATTAAATACATGGTGTGACAATGCATATTTGCACGCACGCTTGTCTCTTTCAAAGAGATATTTCGCTCTAAAATGAAAGTCATTTACTTAACCTCTGTCAGCTGATGGAGCTTGGGTTCCTGTTGCCTTTGGCTTGCTTTGATTGGAAGTTTAGAAGATACTATTGATATTATTGTTTTGACTGCACTGACACTATCAGTTACAGTAAGAACAAATCCGGGAGGAATAGTTCACCCAAAAATGAAGAATTGCTGATTTTTTTTTCACCCTTAGGCCATCCAAGATGTTGATGGATCTGAATGGAAGTCTAAACAGCTGATAAAAAACATCACAATAATCCACAAGTGAGCAACACACTCCAGCCTTGCGAAGCAAAATGCTATGTGTTTGTAAGTGTCTGTCAAAATACCCATAATCCATAATAATAGGAGCGCCCCCAAGAGTCCACGCTTCCAGAGCGCCCCCAAGAGTCCACGCTTCCAGAGCGCCCCCAAGAGTCCGCGCTGCCAGAGCGCATCCAAGAATCCGCGTTTCCAAAGCGTAACCCAGAGAATCCTGCTCTGTCTTGGGCGCCCAAGCTCCCTGCTCCGCCATGGCCACCCGAGTCCCCGGATCCACCATGGCCTCCCAAGCTCCCTACTCCGCCATGGTCACCCAAGCTCCTTGCTCCACCATGGCCACCCAGGTCCCTGGATCCACCATGGCCTCACAAGCTCCCTGCTCCTCCAGGACCTTTCAAGCTCCCTGCTCTGCCATGGCCACCCGAGTCCCCGGATCCGCCATGGCCTCCCAAGCTCCCTACTCCGCCATGGTCACCCACGCTCCCGGATCCTCCATGGCCACCCGAATCCCCGGATCCGCCATGGCCTCCGGAGTCCCCAGACCCGCCATGGTCTCCAAGTGTCTCCTGTTCCACCCTGGATGCCTCCCCAGTATCCCTGTCCTGCACCGGCTTCCAGGGCGCCCACCCTGTCCAGGTACTGTCACGTGTCTACCCGTCCGAAGTTCCTGTCTGTCCTTATATGGTTTAGTTCCTGTTCTCGTTTGTTAATTATCATTCATTATCCCCACCTGATTTGAATTTAACTCCGTTTATTATGGTGTTTGTATTTGCACTGTTCTAAACATTAATATTTTATGTGCAGCAACAGCATGCTATCTCAGTGGCCTTACAAATGATTTTAAATCAATTTTTTCAAACTTTATGATTTAAATGGGGATGACTGTACTGAGAATAACTTTCATCTTTTCTTCAACTGAATACTGATTCCATGCTGTTTTGATGTATTTTAAAGAGTTGGCAGTCAAAATTAAAACTGCTGGATGATAGATATTCTTAATTCTTTATGACAAACAAGATAATGTGAATTACAGAATGTACAAAATTTTTTAAATGTATAAATTGCATGTGTTCAGCGTTTATTATGAGGGGGTATAATCCACAGCTCAGTACTCAATACTCATGAGTATTTTTAAATAGGCTACTCTTTTACTCTTACTCAAGTAGTTTTTTGGACAAGTACTTTTACTCTACTCACACTACATTTTTTAGAAGGTAATGGTACTTTTTCTTGAGTATGTTTTTTCAGTACTCTTTCCACCACTGTAACTAACATGAACAAACAATGAACAATGCATTTATTAATCTTTTATAATATTAATGAAAATACAGTTGTTCATTGTTTATTCATGTTAGTTTACAGTGCATTAACTAATGTTAAAGGAATAGTTCACCCAAAAATGAAAATTACCCCATAATTTACACACCCCCAAGCCATCCTAGGTGTATATGACTTTCTTCTTTCAGACGAACACAGTCGGAGTTGTTTTAAAATTTATCCTGGCTCTTCCAAGCTTGGTAATGGTGATGGATAGTGGCTATTATTTTGAAGCTCCAAAAAGTGCATATTTCTATCGTAAAAGTAACCCATACGCCTCCGGGGGGTTAACACATCTTCTGAAGCAGATCGATGGGTTTTTGTAACAAAAATATATATATTTTTTAAATTATAAACTCAAATTACTGACGTCCGGCAATGGCCGTATGCGTGTTCGCGAGAGAGTCGAGTTCCGGCTTCTTGGCTGACCTCTGACTCGACGTATGACGTAAGCCGCATTCGTTCTTATAGTGAAATTCTCTGACGCTTTTTTTTGACTTCTCGTTTTCGACTTTTAATTAGTCACCGGCATTTAGTATTGCTCTATCCTCGTTCGTTTATTCTCACTTGAGCTTACGCTACGAATGCAGCTTACGGCATACGTTTAATTTGTTTCATTATGCACTATTTTGTTCTATTATGCACTATATAGTAAGCTATACGTTTTTACATTGATGTCTTTTATGTATTTATTTAGGCAATGGGATCACTCGAAATTTCGAGGGGGGACTCGAATTCTCACGACACCGGAACTCGACTCTCTCGCGAACGCGCATACGGCCGTTGCTGGACGTCAGTGATTTGAGTTTATAATTTTAAAAATAGAAATATTTTTGTTACAAAAACCCATCAATCTGCTTCAGAAGACATGTGTTAACCCCCCCGGAGTCGTATGGGTTAGTTTTACGATGGACATAATTATTCGCTTTTTGGAGCTTCAAAATAATAGCCACTATCCATCACCATTACCAAGCTTGGAAGAGTCAGGAATTTTAAAACAACTCCAACTGTGTTCGTCCAAAAGAAGAAAGTCATATACACCTAGGATGGCTTGGGGGTGAGTAAATTATGGGGTCATTTTCATTTTTGGGTGAACTATTCCTTTAACAAACACAACATGTAATTTTAATAATGCATTAGTAAATGCTGAAATTAACATTAACTAAGATTAATAAATGCTGTAGAAGTATTGTTCATTCTTAGTTCATGTTTACTAATGTTAACTAATGGACATTATTGTAAAGTGTTACCAATAGTTCCTCCAGTGAAAAAGTCCATCACCTTGACATATATGTTTAGAACTTTTTCTGACTGTTTTCACTTGATCTGTGCATATTTCTCTCCAGATTCAGACAAGATGACATTTCACTGGATAAAGCAATATTATGGAGAGAGGAATTTACCCAGAAGCAACAATTTCAAGTAAAAAATGTTACTTTTTTACTTGATTACTTATGTTTTTATCAGCTGTTTATTCTCATTCTGATGGCACCCATTCACTGCAGAGGACCTATTTGTAAGAAAATCATGTAATGCTAAATTTCTCCAAATATGTTCAAGTGATGAAACAAACTCATCTAAACCTTGGATCGGGGTGAGTAAATTTTCAGCAAATTTTCTTTTTTGAGTGAACTATTAATTTAAACTTAACTGAGGTGAATGATAACACTATTGTCTTCAGTAGAGATGTTATAGCTGAATCAAACTGGTTTCATAATTGACTATTTTGCAACATTGATACTGTTATTGAACTGAATTGAATCAACACTGAGGTGATTCTAGCTGAATTTTTGACACCATTCACTCTTAAAAATAAAGGTGCTTCACGATGCCAAAGAAGAACCTTTTTTGTCTAAATAGTTCCATAAAGAACCTTTACCATCTGTAGAAACTTTCTGTTTCACAAAAGGTTCTTTGTGGCAAAGAAGTTTCTTCAGATTATAAAAAGGTATGAAAGAGATGGTTTTGTTTCGTCCGTCAAAATATCTTCTTTTGTTTTCACAGTAATACAGGTTTGGAACGTCATGAGGGTGAATAAATGATGAACTATCCCTTTAAGATAGTCGTAATACATATCACATACCCAAAGTGGTGTGTCTCATTCTAATAAATTCAGTTTATGTATGTAAATTTAGTTGCATTAGAGTGCGCACAAATTCTCTTGAAACCCAGCTATTGATTTCGACCAGCATTTGCAATGCCCATGTTCAAAGGCTTCCATTGCACCTAAACCCTACAGCAAGTGATGGCCGAACATAGGCTTCATTCATCTAGCAGCATCCTGGCTTATTGTTTGGGTGCATTGGGGTTGCTATAAGGCACCTCACTTGCATCGGTCTGGTGTATTCCTCCATCCCACAGGACCCCAGATACAAATCAAACTGCTCTGACCCCAGTGTCCTCTCCACACTCTCGGTCCCCTAAAGGCGAGACAGCAGTGTGAGATCCTGTCTTGCCCTTATTTATTTTCCCCTTTGTGGTTGCGCAGCATATATATTTCCTTGGGTAAACTCAACCTACGTTGAGCATCCAATGCCATTTTCATTTTAAATAATGTTTGCTAATAATAATACCTGAATATCACGGGTTTAAAAAGGGGAATGAAGGCTATTTCAAAATGAATGTGCGAATAGGGTCGCATTTTCTTTCCACCACCTGAAAGAGAAAACAATGGAAATAATAAAAGTACATCAGACAGCGATCTGCATTAAGATCAAAGAGCTTGAGCCATTGTACAAAAGTACAAACATGTTTACTCGTGAAGCAGATGGCCGTAGCTTGCAGCCTGAAGAAGAAGCTGTTGTCGAGTGAATAATGACATGGTTAGTAAGCCCAAGTGTAAATACGCAAGTAAACACAGGCGCCTAGAGAGCAAAGCAGCCACGCTAGCACCAATGAAAACGAATCCCTTTTTCATGTCACATTGACCTTTTCCAGGCCAGATGAAATCAGTCTTGGCTTAAAACAAATAGCCACATTTCATCTGCTGTTACCCTTCAGACCGGGCCATGTGACCTTTGAACTTAATTTTCTATCTAAACCCATTTCCATGTGCCGCATCCCCCGCTCTGCTGTGATAAGTGTCTGGGGTCCTGCACCACAGAACAGTGATGTTTAAAATTGTGTTTGAAGGTGGAGGCTAAACTCTACCTTTACGTGTAAAGTTACAGGACTGTATTTTTAGATTCACTTTCTGACTTTTGAAATTAGGTGCAGTAGGGGAAGCTACTAGCTATGCATAGTTTTACTATTTGCATAAATATATGTCCTTGAATTGCATATAAAATTACCATATATTTGGATTACACAGTTTTAACAAACTAATAAACTTAATGTGATGCACACTTACATAAATGATACAGGTAATATTTCTGTAGTACCCATGTACATAATCCTAATTTCTTTCAAACTTGTACATTTATATAATTGAATATTGCTTATTCCACAGCTAGCCATTTGTTAAATGTTTATACTTTATTCTGGTTTGAATCAGTTTGAATAAATTAACTGTGAAAATTAATAATAAATAAATAAATAATTAATATTAAACCATGCTGTTTTATTTATTTATTTATTTTTGGAGTGCAGAAATCTTACCTATTCCATTTATGTATAACTGACGGACATACCTCACGTTAAGGTCATTTGTTTGTGTTAAAATCTGTCTGTCTGTCTGTCTGTCTACTGTATCTGTCTGTGTGTCTGTCTATCTATTAATTTTAAATATAGTTTTTCAAAAATGTCAAGTAATGTCATTTTTTTCATGCTAATCATTGGAAACAGTTAAGCTACTTTTGGTACTTTTAGTTAACATTCTAAAATTATTGTACACCATAATTCATAATATATCAAATGGCATGGTGCCAAAATAATAATTTCTTATTTTCTGAAGTACATGCTTTGTTCTGAAATAATTGGGTACACAGAGAGGCAAGATTATGTGAAAAGCAATGGCCTTCTAAAAATGTAGACAACAAATATAGAAATTTCTGTCACTGGGAATGATAAGTAGTTCAAATCTAGGCTGCTAGTGTTGGTATTTCACCTTAGAAGAGTTCATGGATAAGGAAGGATACCGTGCACTCTTTGACTGCGTATTCACACCAAACAATTGAAACCATTCTAACTATCCACTAAATTTGTATGTACTTCAAAAGAGGTGTGAGCTGGGTGCAATTTTGTGCAACCACCCATGGCAAATGCGAGTCCTACATTCATAAAAAGAATATGAATTTATAGAGAGCATTGTGGCAGACAGCACAAACCTCAAGGTTTCCAGAAGCGGCTTGAATAAACAAACAAGGAGAAGCTATCTGTCCCCCCTATCTCTAAATACACAGACAGCCACTTAGGTCACTTGAAAGGCTAATTTTCTGGAAATGTCACGTTAACTCTGAAGGCCTCACAAGGCATGAGAAAAAGAAGATTAGCCCAGATGGAGACATTTGCAACACCAATCGCAAAGGAACTTGGGATTAGGCAAGCACCTTGTCTCATCTTCAAACATATGCACACATTCACAGACACACAAAAAGGTCATTTCATACTCATTTCCCCCAACTCTGGTTGCACTTCAGTAAAAGCGAGGATGCATGGGCTTGAATATATTTGACAGACACAAGAGGATGCTTATCGGCACTCTTAAAAGTGCTGCGTCAAAAGCCATTTCATGTCACCACGGCTTCACTCCTTCCTTTGAATTTGTTTGATTGTCACACTTTGCATTCGGTTTTCTCCTCCGAGATGGCTCTCACAATGGCTCACAAACACACAAACAAACAAAAAAAAAAACTTTTGAGCTTGTGAAAAACATGGAATCATAAAGCCGTTTCACCCTGAACTAGACTAACATGAGACCGCTGGTGCAGTGAACCCTCCTACTGAATAAACAATGCAAGTCTTAGAGTAATATTGAGGGTATACTTCCATTGTGAAGAATGATGTGTAAATACAGCAAATTGGTGAAAAGGGTAAATGAGTTTAATATAACACAATGCATTCAAATTGGAGCATGTCCATGCCTTGAGCTGTTCATGTTTTCCATCCCAAGGTTAAGAAAATAAATTACTTGCAGAGCAGCAAAAAAAAAAAAAAAATCTTATCCTGTTGAGGATCAAATTTTTGTGTAACCTCCCAAGTTGAGCGAGCATCCAGAGCGTCCATTTCAAACAAATTTATTACTGCATTAAATTAATAAATAAGAATATCACAAGAGGTGACCTTCCCCAGCCATGCAAAAATAAATGTCTGCCGCACTGTCCTTCAGCTGTGGGAACTCACATCAGAAATATTGCTATTTTCTTTCAACATTCCTCCATGCAAACTGGATTAGCGCTCCACTGCTTATTTAACCTTTTCAAGTAAACAAGATTATTTATTTCAACTGGCCTCTCCTAGTTTTATCTTCTGGTTAAGAGAAAAGAGAATGAAAAATAAATGGGTGACTGTGCAGCATTCCCACGCTTGGTAGTTCTATATAATCTGTTGTAGAGTTAATTGGAACATTTTGGATAGATCTGTTCTGTTAGAGTCAATGTCAACATCTTAATGTTTGGCCAGCCGATGACTTCACATGTAGATAGACTAATAATGCCCAGCACAAGCATGGTTTTCGCTGTTATTGCTCTTGCGACCCTTCATTAGACCAGATGGCATTATTGGCATTGCTCTGAGTTGAGCAGATGAAGGATTTGAACTCTTTGATGGAGTCCATTTGACATCAGAGTTTATTTGCTTCAAACTTTTGCTCTGCTATGACAGTAGTTGAAAGAGAAAATTGACTGTAAAAGAAATTTACAGTAATGTTCGCTATACCGTCTGTTGAGGCAAAGCTGAGAATACAACATTCATGTACAGAATTGATTTGTACTTGAATTTTGGACAGCTAGAATTGTCTCTACTTGAGTAGATAGATAGATAGATAGATAGATAGATAGATAGATAGATAGATAGATAGATAGATAGATAGATAGATAGATAGATAGATAGATAGATAGATAGATAGATAGATAGAACAACAGAATGACTGATAGAACTATCGATAAATAGTTGAGTGATTGAACAAGAGAATGATAGAACGATAGAACGATAGATAGATAGATAGATAGATAGATAGATAGATAGATAGATAGATAGATAGATAGATAGATGGATAGATAGATAGATAGATAGAAAACAAGAGAACGATAGATAGATAGATAGATAGATAGATAGATAGATAGATAGATAGATAGATAGATAGATAGATAGATAGATAGATAGATAGATAGATAGATAGATAGATAATTCTATACAACCATTTTATAAACATTACTGGACGAATGTTTATTCATAAATTTAAGATAACCTTGTCAGAACGTTTGTTAGCTGGGGTTACACAGATATGTAAATTTGTGAAACCAGTGTTTTTTTTTTTTGTGTGTGTGTGTTTTTTTAATAGTCACTTATGTGTACTGGTAAACGGTTATTACTAGTACACACTGTGGTGTGTTGATTGTTCAGAGTCAAATAAGACGATGTGAAAAGAGACCTGCGGTGGCAGTCGGAGGTGGGTGTACTCAAACTTGGGTTTGAACCAAACCATCAAAACAAATGCAAAGCTGAATTACCACTAACGTAACACTTTAACATATAGCATGTTGCATCACAAATTGCAATCCATCACTTATAGTCTTGTCATATATTATCCTACTGTTTCACTTTTTAATATGTTTAACATTTTTAACGCACCAAAATAAATAGCATTGCTTAATGCTAATCAGACTTAGCATGCACGCCTACTGCCCAGAACTGCATCTGCAGGTTAATTTCAGAACGTATTGATCTTTGTGTAAGGTTTCACTCCCCTGACAGTCATCAAGTTACCTGAGGCAGCTCTGTCCAGCGCTCTATCCCTGGCATTCGTGTGGATGCATGTGTTTGTGTGCGTGTGTGGGCAGAGACAGCGTACGGATCGGAGTTGCGCTGACGTGCCCTGAGGCCCACTCACTGACATAGCTTGTTTAGCACAGTTTCAAATTATTTTAATGAATCCCAGTTTGATGTTATTTATATATTAACACTAATCAGACAGTCACAAACAGGCCTATTTGCGGTCGCTAAGCACTTCTTCCCCTATATATTTTGATACGCTACATACTACTTTTTGAAATTAACCAAATAAGACCTCTTGAATATTAGAAAAGAACTAGGTCAATGCGAATGTTTGAGACAAGAATGGAAAACAAACTTGGGGGTGAGAGCAGCCACGATAGTGTGGGTTGATATGAATAATGCAAACACACAAGCTTGTAAGGTTAATACACGGTAGGCAAACACAATCACCCTTCCCCTTTTTAATAGGAATGTGCTTATTGAGACACTTAGAGGGGTGGCAGGTGATGCCTGACCTTTTATACACACAGTTCAAACATTCATTATCATACAAATATGAGCCTTTTCACTAGACCATCGATACATGGATATGTCAATAAGTTCAAGCCTGGAAAAGTGCAGCAGCTGATTGGCTGGGAAGAAACAGTGCTTTTCTAGGTGATTAAGCTCTTTCTGAATCACCCTGTTTCAGCAATATTTGGCTGCGCGAATGCAGACGTATTGAGAGAGCGTCGATCAGTAAGTGCATTGTATAGTGCATGTATGGTTGTTTGAAATTCATTTTCAAAAATAAAAAGATTAAAATAAGGTGGTTACTGAAGGTCCATTTATTTCAGTGCAATTTCAACCACATTTCTATAGGTTTTTCTTATAAAAAGGCAATAAATGGGTGTGCGCCGAGTTTAAGTGAACTGAATTGAATCCAGGAACACATACAGCACAATGGAAAAAGTATAACTATTCTAGATAGATAGATAGATAGATAGATCTATACATGCTATAACATTTGCTAAATTCTGAGAACATTCCCTGTTAGCTAGATAGATGTAGACAGACAGATAGACGAATACCCAGCTAACAAAAATTTATTCTAAAGACATCCTGTTAACGTTTCCAAAAAGGGATAGTTCACGCAAAAATGAAAATGCTGTCATTAATTAGTCACCCTCATGTCGTTCCAAACCTGTAAGACCTTTGTTCATCTTAGGAACACAAAATAAGATATTTTTGATGAAATCCAAGAGCTTTCTGACACGTTTAAGGCCCAGAAAGGTGGTAAGAACATTGTTAAAATAGTCCATGTGACATCAGTGGTTCAACAGTAATGTTATGAAGCTACGAGAATACTTTTTGTGTGCAAAGGAAACAAAAATAGCAACTTTATTCAACGATTTCTTCTCTTCCGGGTCAGTCTCCACCGCCTTTCACGAGAGTACCACGTCGCATGCATGTGCATTCCTCTGCTTGTAAACAAGACACAGCGCAAAACGTTATTCAAATTATTGAATAAAATCTTTATTTTTGTTTTCTTTGCGCACAAGGAGTATTCTCATACGGGGGGTTGGAACGACATGAAGGTGAGTAATTAATGACAGAATTTTCTTTTTTTGGGTGAACTAACACTTTCAGTTATAAAAATATTAATTCTGAATGTTCTTTGAACATTTAAAACGTCCAGGCTCTCTGAACATTTTTAAACAAATAGTAATGTTTAAAGAAACACTGGATTAAAGTTTAGAGAACCTTGCTAGAAAGCCAGATTCTGAGAATGTTCCCTGTTAGCTGGGTAGATGTAGACAGATAGATAGACCGACAGATAGATAGTTCAGCAAAGCTGAGAGGCGATTACAGAAAGTCCCTTTATTTCAGTCCAATTTCAGCTACATTTCTATAGTGTTTTCTTATAAAATTGCGATCAATGGGTGTGCTGAGTTTACGTAAATGTATTGAATCCAGGAACACATACAGTACAGTACAAGCACTCAAAATGTAATTTTAAAAGAAAAGCACAGTATTGAGCACCCAACGACAATTATCTTAATGTTTTTGATGGCTTTCCAAAGCAGCATCATTACATTCACAACCCGACGTTCAGAAATGGCTGTGGCACGGATCGTGTTCTCACTGTAGACGGAGCAGGCACCGGTCTCAACCTTTTTAAACCTTCCCTAAACCTTCCCATTTTTAACAGGCACATTCTCCACAAAGGGTTAATTCAATCACGTCAGGGCTCTTTGCTCTGCCGCCCGCTCTCTCCCATCATACTTTAGACTCAGCCGAGCGTCCCCTCATTGATGGCACCTTTGGCTCCACAATAGAAGCTAATTTGTTAGAATCTTTCACAGGTCAGGGGCTGCGTGAAGGCGAGAGGAGGGCGCCTCGGCCACCGGGAAAATAAAGCCATCCACTGAGGTAGGGGGAGCCGGGATGGGAATGATGTGGTGGGGTGGGGGTATTGAATGCCCACCTCTCTTTATGATCGTGGATATCTAATATATAAATATCCATTTCCCTCTCCTGTCAGGCAAGGCTGTAAGCTCTCTGCTTCCCCCGTCCCAGTTAACGCAGGTTAATAGATTGATTCCAGTGACATGGCTCATAATGAACAGTAAATTGTTTTATCTCTTAAGTCTTATTTGGTCGGCCGGGAAAACATATGAGGTAATATGGCCGGGGCTAAATGGGGCGTATAATAGATCTCTAGCTAAGGCATAAGGATAAGGGCTAAGGCAGGGCTATGATTAATGAAAATAATAATGCAGTTGAAATAGAAATTTTTCTTATTCCTCTTTTTTCTTTTTTTTTTTTCCAGCCTCTTTTAACTTTTTTCTTTTTTTAATAGCCCCTCTTTCACCTCTGGCTCTGACCATTCATGTGCGCTGTGATTTGTGGGTAATTGTAGGACATCATTTGTTTTAAGTTCTGCACACGGCATTCGGAGACAATACTTCCACGCATTACTTGTGCTCAGCTTATTCGGTAATCCAAATGACGTGACGCAAACAACATTCCGAATATGTTCAAATGATGCGACGCAAGGAACGGATGCAATTATGTTAAAATCAAGGTCATTAACCAGTGTGCTGAGATCTGACCCTCTTTTCTCAGTGCGGTTCATGTGATGACAGTGAGGCAGGGTAAAGAGACAAGAGGTCACCTCTGTTTCATTGCTCTTACATTTGTTGGGTTGGACCACAAATCACTTTGTTCTTAGCGTAGCCATTAATGTTGCTGTATATTGGGGCGTTCTCAAGCATCTCTTCCGCTCAGCTAAAACCACCTCTGTCATCTTCTGACATTTGGAGTTGGCTGTGAGCAGTCAGTTGTGACATGCTGCATCTGGTGGATAAACTGTATTCTTTGTCTTTTCTGGTTCGTGTTCAAAAACAGAGTGTTTATTGTTGCTATAATAATTTGTTCATTAATTTAATTTTGAAGTTTTGCTTGTATAATTTTATAAGAAATAATGGTGTAACCTAGAATAAGTACGAATACCCTGCCAAAACTGTTGTTATGTTAATAATTATCAACAAAACCATTGCCATGTGAATAATTGTCATAAAAGATAAAAAGCAGTAGGCTTTTGACTTTTAAGGAGATCCCCCCCCCCCCCATTCTATAGCCCTGAGCTTTATTTCTTTATAATAAAATCAACACAAAGGGTCACAAACAGCAGACAAAAGCAATGTTAAATGTTAATATCAGCATGAACAGGTCCCAATTCTCAAAAAGTCACAAACAAAAAAGTTAAAGAAAATACAACACAGGCTACAATAATTGTACACACTGAAAATGAGGATGATTATGGCTTTATGCAGTGAATTATTGGCTGATCAGAACATGAAGCCATAAAAAAATAAAAATAAACATTTAGATATGGTTTACAAATTTAAACAATTACTATAAATCATTTTCCATATTTTCTCAGAAATAAAGCTATAAAGCTGTCACTGGGTCAATGTTTGTAACTAAAGGGTCCATTTTGGTACCTTAAAGGTATATATTAGTACTTAAAGTGTACATATTTGAACCTAATAGGTACAAAAGTGTACCTTTTGAAAAGGTACCACCCCAGTGACAGCTTTTCTACCTTTATTTCTGAGAGTGTAGGATATTGGCTATTTAATAGTACTTATAAAGCACATATTAATGCCTTATTATGCATGACCATATTTTACATCCCCTTAAACTTAACAGTTGCCCTACTAACTATTAAATAAGAAAAAAAGGTCATAGTTAATGGTTAGATTATAGTGAGTATTTGTCTCCAAACTAAAGTTGGACCCATATATTTGGTCCAGTGCAGTTTGTGGTGATATTAGCATATTTCAACATTGTTGTATTGTGTTGGGTCACCACTGCAAAGTAAAAACTGGTTTCTTAAATAAAACTAGTTGAGAACCATTATGAATCCCAGTTAAAACTGTGCGTAGACAATCAGCAGTTATTGCAGTTTTCTTATTACAGTATGTGAAAACAATTCAAATGTTAGGTTGCTGATTGATTAACTTTATTCCCATAAGCATATTATCAGCCTTCTGTCCACTGAAATATTTTGCAAGTTAGAGTGCTGGTCTCAGACACTAGAGGGAGAGCTTGGTATCAGTGCTAAGAAAAGGGAGTACATTTCAACTCTTTCAACAGTTGTGTCTTCAAAAGAAAAAAAAAAAAAAAGTAGGATTTTAAACATAGAAATTATATGACATTAAATTTAAAAGACATAACTAAGTTCTATTTTTAGGTAACTAATCAAAGATGTAAATTTGTGACGTTGACCATGTGAATCTTTAGATGTTCAGCCAGATGTTCTTCCAGTGAAGCACAAGGTGCCTTCTGGATCATTCTCAAACTGTACTGGAAAATATGATGAAAGTTACAAAGTTGTGGGGTTTATGCAGCTTAAATGTTGCCATTGTTAAAGTAAAATGTGAACATACCAAATTGTTATACACACACACACACACACACACACACACTCATAAGCATTTCACTAGTAGACTCTGACAGCACTATTGTAGATGTTCATTAACTTTTTCCAAGTTTGCAACAAGGTATGGCCATTTAGGAGAAAAAAAACACCTATGTAGAAATCAATGGCTTTTAATTTCATTCTATTGATAAACCTTGATAATGCAGCAGTTGAACTGGGCCTCTGTCAGTGGTCATGGCAAGAGGCAGATGAAGAGTAATTGTGCCTTGACCCATATAAGACCACTGCCGCCACCTTACTTGATCTTCCCGTTCAAACCTTACCCAGCCTGCGCTAGACCTGCTTCCACGCAGCCCTGCCTGTGGCAAGGTGATAAATTACACTTCTTAACTACCATTGATTACTTTGGGCTTCTCCACTTTGTGTGACAACTGTTCAGTCGTACCGAATAGAGCTTAATGGCACATTAGAAGGAGGAAAGTACACAGCCTCCCCAGCTTTGATTAAACCTGCTTGTTGCCTAATAAAGACAAACTGAAGTGTGTTGTGTCTAAGGTGGCTGGAGACCACATGGCTGAAGATATGAGATGCAGACCTGACATTCTCTGGATGCATTTATTGAGGGTAATTAGGTTGTTTTTCTTACAGAAATAACAAAGACAAACCCTTTGTATATACGACATATATATTGATCTCAAGTAACATTATCTTTTCAATAATTTAGCTTGAAATAGAATTAGTGAACAGTTTTGCTGTCTTGAGAATAAAGGTGAAGTGTGGTTTAGACTGGAAATATTTTGTCTCAGTAAGTTTTTTTTTTTTTTTTTTTGAAAATATGTGTAATTGTTCAGACATTATAATTTTATAATATGTAGTTTTCAACTATAATTGGTATTTCTTATATTATATTATATTATATTATATTATATTATACAAATTCTCTTTATTCAAATTCTATATCTATATATATCTATATCTATCTATCTATCTATCTATCTATCTATATATATATATATATATATATATTTATTTATTAAATACGAATTATAATTGAAAAGACCTAAACCAGTAGTCTATTGAATTGTTTTCTATTATAACTGGTATTTCATTATTATATTACAGTATATCATATTATACTGTAATGCAATATATTATAAATATATTTTATGTAAATTCTAAATATATACTTTTATTTATTTATACATATTTTTGAAATACCAATTATAATTGAAAAGACCTAAACCAGATGTCTTATTATTAAACCACCATGTGACAGGTCACATGCATATAAAAACACTGTTGTTACTCTAAACCGAAACCCTTCGTTTGTCACCCTTTTTCCATGTCAATCAGTTCCATCACTTTTTTTTTTTTTTTTTTGGGATTGCTGTCATCAGACCTCAAAAAAAGTGTAAAGCCTGTTTGTCCCTCCTTGTAAAAGAAAATATGGGAGCGGAATGTGTACCAGTCTGGCCAACCTGTTCGTTCACCCGTCAGTTTAAATCAGTTTTGACACTCCTGTCACTTTCCCTGACCCTGGAGAGACTTCTACTGACCTGGACCATCCTATTAGGGTCAAAAAGCAAAAACTCAGCACCAATCCAAAAACAAAAGCTGTAAACCCCTCATTAGAATAAGGATAATGTCATCTCTAAAGGAGAAGTGCCAGTTGGAGAGGTTGGGAGCAGCTGTCTAAGAGATTGCCTTTGTGTTGACGTTTTAAGGCAGGCCCTCGGGCAGAGGTGTGCCCTGGCAGGTCAGTATGGCTCGGGGGTCGGGGCTTTTTGGCCCTGCCGTACCACAAGCAATGGTGTTCTCCCAGAAAGGGCCTGGCACTGCTGTCATCCACAGATCATGTGAAACTGCCAAAAGTCAAGTCTAGTATCGAAGGGTTAAACTGATTAGCCATGCACTTGTGCTCCCTGGGTCAGAGTTGGAAGAACAATAGTTTGATTATGGAATGGAGATCTCTTTCATTGCTTGCTTAATATGGCCTCGCTTTATTTGCGTCTGCCTCAAAAGAGCAAAAGTCAGATGATGACGGTCTTGCAGGAGTTGGGTGGTGAATGTTTCCGTTCTTTTGCAGCCCTACCCTTCCACATCGCTCTGCTCCTCTCGCTTCCTGTGGCTATTGCTCCCATTTGGATAGCCGCGCTACCTCGCCCTCGCTTTCCGTCCTCGGCGTGTCTCTCCAAGAAGGCGCTCCCTGTCTTTATTTCTCTCTTCCTTTCTTCTCGTTGTGTCCCTCCATCTCCCTCCACCCCCTTTCACTCGCCCTGCTGGTCCTTCTCGCTGTGTTCTTCTCACTTTCGCCTACACTCCTCTCTGGGAAATGTAGATCTTTTCCTGACAAGTTCCTCGTAGACTGGAAAAGAAGCAAGGCCTCTGGAGATCATCAGGAATCTTCTGCCAAGAAATGCGTGGGAATGGTCTGGATGGAAAGAAGAAGGGCTTTTAATTGTTTTTTTCTTCATTTTTTTTTTTTCTTCTGGAATTAGTCAGTGGAAAAAAATGCGGTGATTGTTCATTTATTTATCTTATGTAAAAGTGGGGCTGCAGATTTGTGCCGAAAGGCTATGGCCGTGTATATAGGAGAGGAGAGGCGAGTTTATGACTTACCCAAGAATTTACATCCTTTCCTTAATTAAGACGATTAAGCGACCAATTGCCTCTTTAGCTGACTGCGTGATTATGTGCAAATGTGAAGTTTATGCATGTATACAATCAGTTGGCATTGAGTGCGGTACAATGGATCAATCAGGCCATATTTACAGCACCGGTGAATATTTACTCACTGTGTTTATGCACTTTAGAACCTGCTTCAGAACACAGCTGGAATAACACAGGCTGTACTTTTGGGTTCATTAAATGCACAATCAGATGGTTTCCTGACTGGAGAGTGGTAGAGTTCAGCTGTGAGGTAGAGGCCTCTGGAAGTTCATGGATGTCTGGAGACAGATGTTATTTTTGTTGGCCTGTGCGTCTCCTGATCTGTAATGATTATATCCCAGACATCCTTCTCGGCGAAAAGCATTGCAACAGCCGAGAGCTGAAATCTAATGATTGATTTATTTATAACGTGGATGGACGTAAGTTGAAGGTCATAGTCCATGAGAGAGTTGTAAATGAAAGTGACAGAGTGCACAAAAGTTGACATAAGAGATGAAGTTCATCTCATCTGTGTTCTTTATCCTAGATTCTTCCTTGCATAAAGGAAAATATATATATATATATCTTTTTTGCAGTAAAATTAGAAACTTTTTTTTGTTATTATTTGCACCCAGAAATATATATTTTTTTATCTGAATATAATTTACTCACCCTCATGTCTTTCCAAACTCATATGATTTTCTCTTTTCTGTGTATTCCAACTCTTCATAAGCCATACAAATCATTCTTTTGAAATAAATATTTTAAATTAATTAATTGTTTTGGTTCACAAAACTGGTCTAAATGACTCAATGATCTGGTCAAAGCTCACTAATGAAGAAGATATCCAACATACTTCCTAACTATTTTACATTTATGGTGAATTGGTGCTACACTGTAAAAAGTGATAAGTTGACTTAACTTAAAAAAATTTAGGAAACCCATTGCCAAGTAAATAATAATTTAAAAAAAAAAAAGTTAAGTGAAGTCAACTCATCACTTTGTACAGTGTAATTCTGAATTAGTGCAATCTGATCTGTACGTTTTTGTACGATATGCTTACACCCCATGATGATTAGGTTTAGGGGTGGACCTTCATGCTTACATTTTTCTAAACAAAAAAACAACGTGTACTTCCATGCAAATCACATTGTAAGAATTCATACAAATCTGGCACCTCATAAAAAAAGTTACATTTTCTCTTGAGATTGGGTTGGATTATTAGTGAACAACAAAATAAATTATCTTTGTGTTGTTATGGTGTAATACAGTGCACAAGCCATTTTTTTAAGCTTGAAAGTCCTTTTTAATTGTAATGGCATACAAATAAGCTCAATGGGTTTGTGCGGTGACAAAAAAAGTCATTTTTGGATGTTAAGAGAGAGGGAGAAAGAGTAGAAATATAAAGGGCCTTTCCATATTCCCAGACAAGACAGAGGAACACTCATTGAGACCTAACTTACACATTGCTTTCAAACGCTCCTCACAGCCCCTGTAGTCCTCCACCCTGCAGGGGATCACTGGAGGTCAATCTCTTGTTGAACAATGTCACTTACCATCTTTGTTCCAAAATGGACTTAAAAGGGCCTTTATAGCAGACGCACAATCAGGCCCCTTTCTTATATTAAAGGCGCATGACACATCAAAGGTGGGGGGCCATCAGGAGAGTTGAGGGGAGATCAGCATCTAAGCAACTGTATTAGCACATTGTCCAGCGTTATGAATGAGAAGGAACGGCTCCTGATTTTCAGCTGTCAGTTCGGCTTCTTAACATGATTGAGACTGTTATTGTGAATGTCTCTATCTCCCAGGCGTCCAGTCAAAGAATGGCACCTTCAGAGGTGGGAAGAATACTGTGCGCTATTAAGAACTTTATAATCACTTGGATTTTTGCACATTGGCTTGGCTGAAAGCTTTTCGTCATCAAAGACATTTCAGTTTGGTGTATAAAAACATAAATATCTGAAAACAATATTGCTTATTTCAGAGCACACAACAACCTTTTATTTTGCCCTTTCCTGATTTTCTTTTAGTGCAAAATGTCCATTGAGAAGGTCAGCAAATGATGTAACCGAATTACTGAGGCTAAACAATGGACGAGTTTTTCATTTAATGATAGTTTTATTGCAATAAATGTAAGTCTCTACTCATGGTACAATGAACAGGCCTTGATATTATGATATTTAATGTAATGCCATATGACTGGGGCCATCTTTGCTATTTCGTATTATTAAATACAGTGTACACATATCTGATTTAAAGAGATAGTTCAACCAAAAAATTAATATGTATATACTTTGTAACAGAAACATATTTTTCCATACAATAAAAGTGAGTGGGGCCAAAAAAAAAATTATTTTATGTTCAACAGATAAAAGAAAGTCATACAGGTTTGGAACGACGAGAGGGTGAGTCTGTGATTTTCTATTTTTGTGTGAACTATCCTTTTAAATAAATGAGTAAAAAGACTTTTTATTTTAAATAAAAAGTCAGATTTTGTCAGAAACTGCATTATTGGAGCAGCTTGCCATTCAAGATGTGTTGTTAGCCTCTAACACGGTAGGCAGTGAGGAGTGAGTGCGAATTACTAATGTAAACCCGAGGACGCCAAGTGCTAAGCCTGTGCTATGTTTTGACACGCTTACCAAACAATAGCAGAATCTTCATCAATCTGGAGATTGAGGCCGGAGCTAAAGCCTCCACATGTGGCTGCACGGTATTGTGTTTAATCCAGAGAGTTTGAGAGCGAATGAGGCAAATCAAAAGAAGGAGAATGAGAGAGAGAAAAGGGGCCCTGTAAATTCTGCAGGGCCAGGGGTCTCAATCTGTGCACGGCAGGAAGCTTCACTGGGTGGTTTGTTTAGCTGGATGTGATTTCGAGTGGCAGGAGGGGGTGTCGCCCAGTCATAAGGAGCACAATAGGGCATACTTTCTCAACACAGTTAATAGGCAATAATGACGTGGATGGCATCCAGGCACCTCCATGGCCCACGTCTTCAGATTAAGATACCCCTAGGCCCACCCTTTCGTTTATTACCTCACTTCATTTATCACACAGAGTCCCGCTTTCTAGCGGTTGCGGGAGAATTTATGTGTGCGTGCTGGGACTTTATGTGAATGCGTATTTTTATTAATGTGTATTGTTTGACCTTTGTTGAGAAAATTACTGTTTCAGAAACTAATGTTGAGTAAGGTAACTCAAGGCGTTTCGCGTTGACTCACTCATTGCGGTACTTAGTCAGATCACAAGCGTTATTTTACAGACTGGCCGTTAAGCTACACTGTGATTAACAGGTAATTGAGGTCATGAAAGTAATTTTACTAAGTGAAACAGTTCCAACTGCTTCCAACATATAATCTCACCCATGTTTGGCAAAACATTCATTTAACATATTGTACAAACATAGAAAAAAGAAAAAGAAAAGGCAAAAGAAAAAAAGAGCTCAGGAGTATCGCGTTGCAGGAAATAAGCACTCACCCTCTCTAAGTAACCGATTCCAGGAAAGGTTGGTAGAGAATGGAGGAAAGGAAAAAAGATAGGGAGCCAGGGCCTGGGATTTTCGAAACACTGAACAAGATAGATTCTCTCCAAATCCTAATTGGAGAACAGTTGATTTAATTGGTATCCATTTGGCTGACAAAAGAAAGCAAGGGGTAGTGGGCAGGCAGGGAAGGCCCCTTGGGGGATGTGAACATGGAGTGGCTCTGCCGAACGCTCGGGGACGGATCACTTCCAAAGACAAACCGTGGGAGCTGGCAGGACAGATTGCAGCGGGAAGGGGAACGGAGGGGGAGGGAGCGGTGGTGAGGGAATGTAGAGAAAGCCTTTCAGAGCAGAGCCATCTTTATTTTAGAAGGCTGAGCTGTTTGTGAAGCTCTAAAACCACTCCGCCGCGCTCGGGGAAAGAGCTTGTAATAGGAGTCTGACCCAAGGAGGACAGAGGGGTTACGGTTCAACGGTCCCTGCAACCTGAGGCCTCTCACCGCCCAGACGACTAAATTAAAGTGATCACAACAAAATACAGAAAACGCTTCGGATTAACTCATCAACTTGGCCTTTCACGTTCACTCTCCATTTTCTCCATTTATAAAAAGTCCCTGTTATTTAATGGGCTTGACTTTTCACACTGTGACAATCGATCTTGAAGGATAGTTCACCTAAAAATGAAAATCCTGTCACCCTCATGTCCGTCCAAACCTGTTTGACTACGTTCCTTCTGTGGAACACAAAATAAGATATGTTGATAAATGTCTCAGTGTTGTCTCTCTCTCTCTCTCTTTTTTTTTTTTTTTTTGCATACAGTGCTGTTTATTTTGCGTTTCACAGAAAAACAAAGAAAGTCGCACAGGTTCAGAACAACAGGGTGAGTAAAAGATAGCAGATTCTTAATTTTAGGGTGAACTGTCCCTTTAATGAATAGTACTGCTTTACCTTGACAAAGGTCTTGATAAAAATACACTAATGCAAAAGTTATAATGACCATTTGATATAAATGGCATTATAACAACAGACAAAAGCTCTGATTTGATCAGCAAAGGTACATGCTGTCTTTATAAAAAAAAAAAAGAAGAAAAAAATCTAAATTTAGAAAGCTCTAAGCATGTTTCATGGGCTGTGCATCTGTGTGTGTGGGATAAAGAGTGTGCATCTGTGGGCTGCCGAGGCCCGGATGTGCAGACAGGGGGAGACCCAGGTGCTGCACTGTTTTTATGGCCTCTGTGGAGAGAAAGGGTGGAGGGAAGAGGGATAGAGGAAAAGAGAAAGAGAGAGGGAGAACGAGAGACAGAGAGGAAGGGAGAGCAGGGATAGATGACCCGGGGCCAGGCAACATAGACCTTCACTTCTGCCACTAGGGGACCCAGTCACTTCTTATCTCTTCCTCCACTTTCACCGTTCTGCCATCTACAATCCTCTCTCCCCTCTCTTTCTCTCTCCAGCCCCACACCACCACCACACACTATTCAGAAATAATCTTAAATCACAGTTGCAGATGCTGTATACACATAGGAAATAATTAATAAAAATAGCAAACCTAAAATAGTCTATGGATTGTTCAAACTGTTTTTAAATTGAACAGGACTTTTCTTAAACTGTGACCCAAGTAACAAGGAAAAAATATATAAAAATATATAAAGGCTGAAGGCTGGGCTGTTTGCTGTTTTATGTTTTATTATATTTCTAATTTAGTTTATTTTATTTTTTTTAAATATTATTTTATTGTCTTATTGTATTTTATTGTTGTATTATTTTTTTTAATTATTTTATTTATTATTGTACATTATTATATACTATACTATATATATATATATATATATATATATTGTTTTCTTTTTTTAAGTTTTTTGCATGCTAAACAGTTTTCGAAATGAAATGTATGTCTGAAATCAAACATTGAAATATATAAAATATATTTATTAATGGAAATTCATTAACGAATACTTTGTTTTTAATTTTTGGTTTCTAAATGTTTTTTGTTTTTTTTATGTATGATGTTTTCTCATTAACATATTTATCTTTATACATTCAGCACATTTTCATTAAACACACTGTGGTCAACTGTTTTCTCTTTTCATGAAAGTTAGTGTGTTTATTTCTTCTCCAAATGATCTACGTGTAATTGCAATTTATTAATAGCATTTAGTATTTTTACAAACCTGTAACTCATTGGTGGGTTACAGCCCACCAGTTGAGACCCCTGTTTTAGTGTATAATCCCAAACGCACAATGTACCAATCCATAGAGTCGAGTGTTTTAAAGCGAGTTTCACTCCGAAGTGATTCTCTCCATCCTTCTCTCTCTTCTCTTCAGTAAAAGGAACATTGTTAGATTTATGCTAAATCAGTGTAAGGCAGCGACTAGCTTTAATCCCCTCCTTACAGTATATGACAGGGCTGCCCTCACCTTGCCAAGCACTTAAAGAGGCAATCTCTCAAAAACTCGCCTTTCAATTAAAGCCCTGCGAGTGTGCGTAGGAGCTGTACAGGAGTTGGGGGTTGTGGCGAAGGGGCAACAAGCCCATTCCTGATGTAAATGAAGAGATGCATATCAGCGTTAATCCATTGCTTTGTAGTCACAGCCATACCTAAAGTCTGTCTAATTTCCCTTGCCCTCCCCTTTCCAGCCAGAAGTGTATCGATCGGCTGTAATTGAAGTGTACTTGATAATCCGCAAGGAAACAGGGGAGAGGGAGACCCTCAACTCTAACTCTGATGCACAGAGAATGGAGATGGGTGTGTGTGTGTGTGTGTGTGTGTGTGTGTGTGCTGGCGCTGTGAGGGCTCTTAGGTATGGGCGGGTTGGGCAACACCCCTTTCACAATTTTTTCTCAGCTGATTAAACTCATTGAGAGGCAGGCAAGTGGAACAAATGGATACAAAGGTCTGCCAGGCAGCCAACAGCAGCACGGATTTCTTCATTGAAACTGCCAGCTCCAAATCTCTAAGGTTGTCTCTACACTATTACCCTGCAGGAGAGCCCTGCCCCGAGCTCCCTTAACTGTATGAATAACCACAGCGAGACCGCTTAGACCCGCAATGTAGATTTGGAATCTGTAAATCCAATTTCATACAATTTGATAACACAGCCACCGTTAGAATTAAATTATGTTTTATTCATCCCGGTAAAGGGAAACTCAATGTATTCGGTAATGAGTTCAGTGTTGGATAAATACGTCGGCTCACTTCGGTAACTGGGTATGTAATTGAAGGAGCATTGTTAAAATACCACCTTGCAAAAAAGTCAATTGCATAATACGTGGAATGCAGGAAGAAGTCGTTTCAACAAAGTTTCAACATAGACGTTACACAAATAGAGGATCAAAGCCATTTTGCTTGAGTAGAACGTCATCTGCCCATTGTTTGTTTGTAAGCAGGGAAGTGGTGGTCTGTTTCCTAGCAGACTCTCTGAGAGGTTGCCCAGGATAGCTGTCTGCCTATTTAGACCGGTCGGGCTCGGTTCTGCCATTTTAGTGCTATGTATTTTGAATCTGTGTTTGTTTAAAATAGAAAGGGAGGGGACAGAAGATCGGCCGTGATTTGGAATCTAAAAATGTTGTTTCTCAATATTTGATAAATAGAAATGCATGCTCAAAAGTCCTGCCAATAGCTTCTATAACTTGTATACACCTGCTCTCTCTGTGCTATTCTTCTTGGCATTATGCAATATGCAAATAATAAAAAAATGTAAAAAAGTTTGCATTCTGCGTTGGGCTTCTTTATTATTTAGATATCGAAATCAGTGCATATGTGGGTGTGTGTATGTACATATGAATATAGGCCTATACATATATCCTGCTTCTACATTATTAAGATACGGTAATCTGTGTACTGTATATAATGTATTTGGACCTATATACTGTGTGTGTGTGTGTGTATATATATATATATATATATATATATATGGACCTATCAAAAAGGCTCTATAAAATCAGATATTTTATAGGGGCAGTAAAATTATGATGAAGGTTTTGTTACTGAGCAGAATAGGAAGAAAATACACACAGAACATCTCTAGCAGGTGCAGGGACAAAACAGATATATAGATAGATAGATAGATACAGTAGATAGATAGATAGATAGATAGATAGATAGATAGATAGATAGATAGATAGATAGATAGATAGATAGATAGATAGATAGATAGATAGATTTTATGTATACAGACATCATAGTTTTATAATCTGATTTATAGAGTCTTTTTGATAGTATGTGTATGTATATGGAACTAAATATAGACCACTGGTCTCGAATAATAGACCTCTCCCTGTGAACATGTGTGCTAACTAAAGAGAGAGCTGTCCTGATGCCAGCAAAGTGAATTACACGACCTAAACTGTAGCCTTGCCAGACAGTTGTGTCAGTGTCCTTGATCATCATGCACTGACATTTGGCCATGAGGACAACAGGAAATGGCCAGGCCTGAATGGGAGCCACTGTGCGTCATGAAAGTGATAACACAGGCTTTGTGCAGGAGGGGTTGCTTACACCATATGACTGATTTACATTAGCAGAATGAGAAGGGTAGAAGGGAAAGAGACACTTGTGTTAATATAAAAGAATTCAAGTTTTATATATATAGAGAGAGAGAGAGAGAGAGAAAGAGAGAGAGAGAGTGAGAGAGACCTCAGGCACACTTTATTAAAACTATCATTTCACAAAAATGTTTGGTTTGATTTATAAAATAATAGATGTACTTTTCAAAAAAGTATTTGGACAATTTGTGGTTGTCAAATATTAGCAGGTCAGGTAATGTAAAGTACGCCTGTGGCTGACTTCTTTCCTTCACCAAAAAAAAAAAAATTCTCAAAGTTGGCTAAAAGAAATGGCAAAGGTGGGTGAGAATGCAGTCAAATGCCATAACATTCATTCATTTCTAAGTGTTGCTTAAGTGTCTTTTGGGGTCACTGTATATATGTTGTGCATATACTGTATATATATATATATATATATATATATATATGCATTTATTTATTTATGTATGTATGTATGTATTTGTTTAAATACATTTTTAGAAAGTTAATTAATAAATAAATTAATTAATTTGTTTTCAGATTAGGAAAAAGTGATTTACACTTTTAGAATTAACAAATGTAAATACATACATACATACATAAATAAATGGTGACACTTTATTTTAAGGTCCAATTCTTACTGTTAACAAGCCATTAACTACTTTTCCCTCAATAAACAACCAATTTGCTACTTATTAATAGTTATGCTAAGTTTAGGTATTGGGTAGGACTAGGGATATCGAATATGGTCATTCATAATATGAGCTTTATAAGTACTAATAAACTAAATAAACAGCCAATTTGCCATTTTTTACAAAGCCATTTAAACATTTAAATATCTAAAAGAAATCAAATAAATAAGAGAGAAAGAGAAAGAGAAAGCAACATTTGACCGTGAATACATTTTGTTCTGTAAACACACTCATACCGCTCTTCCAGCAGCCCGCACCCTCCAGGTATCACAGTGCCCTCTCCTCATTAACAACATTACCAGCACCAGAGACCTTAGACTTATGAGGCCTCATGCTTGCTCACAGCATGTTTTTGCCCACTCATACACACATATATGGCTAAACAGACACGTACACGCAGAAATGCTCACATGAAAACACACAGCAGGTATCCAGACGCCCTTGCTCCTTGGGAGGGGCCGAGAAATAACCATAACTCCCTTCTCCCCTCCCTCCGCCAGGCTGACCTCTGTTTTAAGTGGGTAGCAGGTAATTGGTGAGGCGGTTGCCCATCAGCCGCCACCTCTGCGTGCGCCGTCTGTGTCATCTCTATTTATTATATTCTGCACGCACCCTGGGCTCGAGTAATCAATTTCACAAGGATACAGGCCTGATATCCGCCAGCGTGCGCATCATGAGGCCAGCCCTCCTCTTATCAAGTGCAGAATTGCTGGCTAGAGGTCAGGAGCAGATAAACAGGGGTGTAAAGCAACTCCCCCTCCTTATTGTAACCCTACCTCCTCACAAACAAAAAGGTTGGGGAGGCGATGTTGGCCGCTGCTGCTAGGCTGGGTGCATCGAGAACAAAACACACAGCCAGCGAGAGGCCGTGACCCCTGTAAGGTGCCTCTTGTTACGGCCGACCTTCAGAATTTCATCATCAGTGTTCCTGACCGCTTCATAATTTGGAGGTAGCAGCGGGCTCATCTTTGCCGAGGAGTTTGTATGTGTGTGTTAGCCTACAAACACGTTCTTTATCTCGCTGCAGACCTTTATAGACCAAGCCTGACTTTATCAATCGTAGCTATCTTTCTCGAAATCTTCTTTTCGCCTATGTCCCCCAATCTCCACCACAGTTCAACCATTTATGTATATTTAAATTAATTATTATGACAGAATTCAGGTTAATTGGGACACTTTTTTGCCATTGAAATGTACACCATTTCTGTAGAGTACTTGGCGAGTAGATAAATAAATAAATAAACAAACACATGTGGATTGTGATTCAAATGAGGCACATACCATGGACATACCACAAGACATAAACAATATGCTTGTTAACATGATGTTAGTGTGTCAAAATCTCTTACTAACCTGATCTGTGTAAAGTTATATCCAATTTTCAACCTCATTGCCATGGCAACATACTGTAACACCTTTAAAAATTGGCCCCATTTACTTTGACCATTGTAAGTCTCTCACTGTAACCTTGAAATAAATTTTTTGAAAGACTTAAAAGCAGAAATGTGAACCTGATCATTTTATTATAACATGTACATCTTCTGTTACAACTTTTGGATTTTTTTAAACCGTTCTCCTCATTTGTATGGCCTCCTTATTTATCATGGCAACGATGTTGAAAAGAGCATGTAACTATACAGAAAAGTTTAGTATGTAATTTATTTCACACTAAAATCATATTAACAGTTATATTATGTACATTTTGTGGATATACTATTGAAACAGGGAGTATTTTTAACAGTTACATGTCGGCCCTGTTCACATTCATTGCAAGTGCCTCATTTCAACACAGTTTTTTTTTTTTTTTAAGAAAATTTGAAACAAGGAGAGATTCATTTTCATGGTCATTAGCATTATGCCACAAGTGCTGTTGACTGAGTTTATCTCTGTATTGTACTTGGAATATTCCTTTACGATCTAATTGTCCATCCAGCTGCAGATTCTTATGGGCACTTTGCATGTTTCAAATCAGACGCTATTAACAAGATATTTTTAACAGATCGCTGGGTTCTCAACCACCCAACACTGGTAAACGCCGGTTAAACATCACAATGATTCCATGTTCGAGAATTAAATGTTAGTGTAGTGCCATTGTTACTTCATTTACCGCAACCGTTATTGGTATAATCCTAATATCCGCTTAGAATTCCGTAATCAAATAAAGTTCTTGTAAGATGGAAAGGTCATTGTGCCATAAGTGGTCATTAACCATGGACATAGTGATGTTTAGGGATCAGTGGGTGAGTCCAAATCATGAAAATGTCATGCAGTTTGAATCAGCTTGAGTAAACATTCATTAGGTTGTGAGGCTGGCTGTGTAGACACATCCCAGGATTCCTTGCAAGCAGCTGTGTGTATTTGCAGAGGGGAATGAGGCCTGGACGAATATGTTTTGGCGGCTTTGTAACATCACTTTTTGATGCTTTGTTCAAGCACTGACCGACCTGCATGAAAATTGTCATGTTTTTGAGAAATAAATTGCATTGTAATTATGAGTATATGGTAAAGCACTGAATTTCATTTGAATTGTACACCGTTTTATTGAGCCAAGAACAACTCCTCCATACCAGCAGACAAAGAATCTGCGACATGCTGACCCCATGATGTCTTTCCAGGTTAAAGAGTTGATGAGAGTTATGCTTGCTCTTTCTCTCCCTCTCTCTCTTTTATCTATCTCTCTGTCCCACAGCATTACCCTCCGCCCACTATCCCTCATTCTGCCTCGACCATCCGCTCTGTCATTAAGCCATAAATACGCAGGCTTTAAGACACAACCATATGGTGTGGTTTCATTGTGGATAGGAAGGCTCAGGATGACCATGATCTGATGAAACTTTCTTGGAAAAAGAGGTGTCTGCTCGGCTGATAAACCAGGGCAAACTGTGTGTGCATATGTGTTGTGGTATTATCAGGTTGAGGAGAGAGATTCACTGATGTGGCACCACCTAGGGGACCTAATAAAACACAAAATGTATGATTTATTTTTCACTATACTATACTTTCACACATACTTGTACAAACACATACACATAAATATATATTAGTTTAGTATTCTGTTAAATTGTGATGTGTAAATTGTATCAGTTGGGGGTTAAAGTAAAAAAACAAAACAAAACAAAAAACAACCTTTGCATGAGAGTTTGCAGCAAACAAATCAAAGCGATCTGTCTGTTGGTCACTAAGGGCCGTGAAACTCACAAGTCTCCATAGCGGTAAAGAGCTTAGCTACATGTATGGAAGGAAAGCTGTTTTTTAAGCTGTTAGGTTCCCCTCAGAATCTTGACGAGCATGTACAATGGTGGGGCAAACAATGCTGGCCAGCTCTGCTGTTAAGACGTTTGGTCTGTCTGGAGGCATGTTTAGTATTCAGCTAGCAGAGCGTGGAAAGATAAAAGAGGAAATGTCTATCTCTGAGACCAAGGAAGCCCAAAAGAAGCCATCAAGCCCCGAACATACAAGTATGAATAGACTCCTCTGGCAGTGAGGAGATGGTATCGGCATCCACAAGCAAATTCCCCAAACAGATAAGGAAGCACAGGGCAACCAGTGAAGAATTTATACGCCACAGGCACGGTACATGTGATCTTAACACATATAGTCCTCAAGTGTAAGCATGTGTGCTGGCACATGTCCGTGTGTACTTTTGTGCATCTCTGTGTGTGTTTGTGTGTATGTTTTGAGCATGATTTTTTTGTCTGCGTAAACATGAAATTGTATAGGATGCTTGTTGTTTTTATTTATTTATTTTTTTGTATTCTGCCTGTGATATATTTTTTAATTGTCGGTTTAATGCATATGTAAACATACTGACTCTTTTGTCTGCGTCATGTTTGATCTCATCTTGCTGTTTTTTAAGCACCTTGCACCATGAGTGTTGCATTTTTTAAACACAGTTTGCAATTTAATATTTTGTATTTATTTAATGAAGATTTACTTATTTGAATTAATCTGACATCCTTAATAAGAAAATTCACATTGTTACAAATTGTTAGAGAATTTAAGTTTTGTCAAGTAAAAATAAGTAAATAAAATAAAATAAATAAATAAAATTGTATTTAAAAAATAAATTAAACATTTTATTTTATTTTCAACAAAACTTTGAAAACTTTTCCGTTTTGTTGCTCCCATGGTAGAATATATATATATATATATATATATATATATTATTATTTTTTAAATCAGTTTATTTTAAGAAATGTATATTCATTATAAAATTATTCATTATCTTATTCACTCACTATTTATTTATTTAGGTTTTTTTTTTTTTTTTTTAATGAAGCTGACACTCCAAAAAGGCAAATTCTGTAACAAAACTTCCTACAGATTCAACATCAGTATGACCACACACTTTTATTGTCGGGTTCAGAGAAGAGACATTGTGGTTAGTGACAGTTGCAATGTCTACATTTCTGTTCAGCCTGACACAGAGCAAAAAAGGCTTGAAGTGGTTGAATTTGACACAAGTCCCTTCTGATAACACACGGCTCTCACAGAATATTTCATTTGATTTGACTAGTCCTTTTTCAGGATATTAATCTATTTGAAGTGACCTACTGACCTATAAAACAGCAAAGCCAACTGCAGGACCGAAGACCATAAGCTCATTTACTGTTGAGAGATATGAAAAACCAGATTAGTCCTGTAATTACATTTAATGGGCCAAAAAAAAAAAAAAAAGATCAAATGTTCAAATACATGTAAATATGAAGTTTAATTAATTTTCTATGGGATTTTTTTTTTTTTTTCTGTCTCTGCACTGATAATATGTGTGTGTTTTTGCTAGGGTGACAGAAGGATCCACAGTTTTGGATCAAACATTTTTTGGCACACTTTTCTCTTTAATGGGCCTCACTGAGCTAACATGTAATCACTATAAATGCCAACTTTATGTACTGATCATATTATCGCCACAGGCAGCTAAAGCCTAATCAGATGAGTGCTGTAGATCACACAAGCCTTGTGCTTTCACTCATCTGAACACGAAAAACATTTAACACCTCTTTCTGTACAGGCAAAGATTAAGAAATAAACACCTCTTCATAATTAAGACAACAAATGTCAGTAAATTTATATTTAAAAAAAGAAAAAGAAAAGAAAGAAAGAAAATAATCTCCTTTCAGATGTTGAGATTAAGCATTCTCTTTCTCCTGGTTCACTGAAGCAATCCAAACTCCTACCCACTCGTCCACACCTCCAGCTATTACACTTTCATGTGTTTTAATAGGCCTCCAGGCCTCTTGACTTCTTCTCTTCGCTCTTTTGTGTGCGCAAGCGCTTCATAAGGAGAGCTATTTAGCCCAACTGAACTATTACAGATGGGAATTATTAATTTGTATCTGCTTAGCTTCATTTGGACTACTTAGCGAATGACTAGGGAGGAAGGGAGAGAGAGAGCGTGTGAGAGAGGGAGAGAGAAAGAAAATCATTCTTTTCACTCGACTGTGGGGCTTGAAGTCCCCGGGCTTTGGACAGATCCTAGTCGAGGGTCCTGAGTGTTAAATGTCAAGCCTTGTAGTGAGCTGTCAAAGAACAGAATAGGCCCGGAATGATTGATGACTGGAGGGCCCAAAACCCAAACCCCCGATTGCAAATGCTACCTTGCGTCAGCCTTCCAACACAACCCCTTCCCCCACAACGATAGATTCTTGCCTATTCAAGGTCAGCTTGCATACCCTGACACCCCAGCATTCTGGCGTCGCTTTAGGCCTCTTGTCGGAGAGAGCCGGCCTTTATTTACACATGGAATTGCAGGGCTCTCTTGCCAGATCTTGCACCACCATTTAATCCCAATAAGAGGCGAGAAAAATAACATGGAGAGCAGGGCCTCTGTTTTTCCACCCCGGCTGCTTTTTTCCTCATTTCAGGCAGTTGTGCTCTGTACCGTGGCCTCTTGCAGAAAACCTCAGCTTTCTGACCCCGACAAATATGGTGTGGCTGATATCGGGGGAGATGTGTGTGTGTGTGTGTGTGTTTTGGGGAAGAGGGAGGGGAAAGCTAAAAGCCCTCCAATCAGATGACAAGATTATTAATGGGGCAGGCTGCATCGTATCTCCCTGCATGCATATTCATAAAGAAGCTGTACAGATGGCACAGTGCTGGCCGATATGGAGTTAAAGCTTTTCCAAAACAATCACGTACACGTTGTAGTAATAGGTGTGCATAATTTAACTAGAGTCTGTGGGGTCTGACTGTATGTTCTTATTCCAGGAATCTTACACTGTAGGCTACTATGCAGCAATGCATGATATGTTCATGACATCTTCATTATTCAAGGTGAAGAACTTTTTTTCTGCACCTGGATGCATGTATTAATATGTTAGTTTTGCTTGAAGGTGCATCCATTATCTGTATTAATCTGTGATCCTTTTTGAGTGCCTTACCAATGTAAAGTAGACTATTGTGTTTCCCTGTCTGCTGCTACAGTGATCAGTCACATGACATTTGTGGCTCATGTGATTGGCTTAAACAACTGTCTCAATTTGAATGGCTCGAAAGCAAAGATGGCAGCATCCAGGTCAAGAATATACCAGCTGAGCAACTGGCATTGAGATCAATAAGAACTCTAACAAGATAATTACAGAGTTACTTTTTTTTTTCTGTATTAAACAATTCACAGTAATGGTTTAAAATTAAAAATAAATAAATCAAAATAAATAAACATTTGACATTTATAAATTATATTGCAATAAAACATTTTTCTATATCTTCTGTAGTAAAAATGGGTGAATTGTTAAACTTGGCAAATATTTGTGGGAGAAATTTGATTTGCTCACTTGTACGCTGGTGTCCTGTTGTTTTTTTTTTTTTTTTTTAACAAAATACTGATGTGAAGTTACTAGGAATACAAAATGTGCTATCTGAAACCACTGTCATCTAAACTTTATTATATGTAAATTATATGTTGATATGTTTGAAGAAAAAAAAAAAAAAAAAGTGTACCTGTGCTTATTTAGGACATCTCAACAGTTTGGTTGCTTTCAAGCAATTTTTAATTTTTTTTTTTTTTACCCTTTTTACCCTTTCTTTTTTCTTTCATTTACTTTTTATTTTATTTGTTTATTTGTTTTATTTATTTGTTTGTCTATTTATTTTATTTTTATTTTATTTATTTATGTATGTGTTTATTTATTTATTGCTTTTACTGTGTAGTTTACTGGATCTGTTTGGCAAGTTCTATGAAACTATATTGCATAAAGCGAGAACAGAGATGCCTCAGTCAGGTTCAATTTAGTACAAGAAGTTTATCAACAGGATAACCTTAATCCATAACAAATTACTGAAAGGCCCGTCAAAGGTTTAACACGCCTTAAGATACCATTCTTGTTGATGATAGCTTGTGTGCTTGTCATTCTGTTGTGTATCTTATCAGATATGAACCTTTAACATATTAGTTAATCTCAAACTACTTAAAAATCTACAAAAGAACAGATGTACCTAGGAGATCTATCTTCTCATCCCTTTTGTAGATAATCTTAATGACCACTAGAAATACATACAACTGAAAAACGTCATTATCCATGAGACTTTCCACTAACAATGGCAACATTTGTCTGCACATACTTGTCTGCAGGTTAACCACATGGCTTGAGAGTCACTCAGGGCAGATCCTTGTGAGGTATGAAGAGGCTTCAAAAGGAGAGTCTGCTCACATTACTTTATCTGTCCTTCACTCCAAGCTCACTGATACTATCAGGGCCTTGAAAGCCACGCTCTGTGTTACAGATCAAAGACCCTCTTTTCAAAACCCACCATGCTGATTACTGTTAATTCGCTGCAATAAGTGGTATTTAGACTTCATTATCATCACCAAAATAAAAACTTGTGTAGAAAGTTAGGCATTGAGAGAAAGCCCGGCTGCAAGAAAGGGAAGCACGTGAGCTTTTTCTTACCTGCTTTTTTTTAGTGCGTCTTGATTTGGAAGTGGACAGGGCTTTGAAAACAGAAATCTGAGACTGTGCCGCACCTGCCTATCTGACCTGCTGCAGCAAGTCAAGATCTCTTCACTGCCATTAATATTAACACAGATAAACATAAAGCTAAATACCAGGCCATGCTCTGTTAACTTTATGTGATTAAGAATGATTGGGTTCTTGCTTCACCACACAGCAAGGATCAAAGAGCATGAAACGCCTATGAGAGCGCCAGTCTCCCTGTGGAACCCCTTTCCTATTTCCCTCTATGTTTAATCCATGTATCTAATGCATGTAAGCATCAGCGTTTACTCCCTGGGCTATCAGAGAATATGGAGCGCTGTTACATAGAATGAATGTGTTTGTAAGGCGTGTATTTAAACATAGGCTGCAATTTATAACTCTGGATGAATGGGCCTGCACAGGAAACTTGTAAAATTGCTTTCTGCGCCTGAAAGGTGAATGATTTGACCTTATAAATGAGATGGAAACATCTGATCTGTGATGTGCATGTGATGTAGCGCTACAAAATAATGAAGGAACATCCATTTTATGTTAAGACTGACTTGTGAGTCCTTGTCAGATGTTGTAATGTGATTTATTTGCCTTTATTTTTTGCAGATCTATATATTATATCAAACAACAAACATACTTTTATTTTCTGTCCAGTGATATTACTGGATGTGCTTGCTTTGTAGGGTCTTTTAAATTTAATACATTTAAAAGGCCTGTGTTTTCCTTTCTATATATTTATAATGTCCTCTTATTTGTGTGTATATTGTTTGTATTCCATGTATACTGATAATATATTTAGTACATATTGGCTTTAACTGGTTGGCACTACCATTCAGTTGTTGTTGTTGTTGTTGTTGTTTTGTTTGTTTGTTTGTTTGTCTGTTTATTCATTTATTTATGGAAATACTTTTATTCAGCAAGGATAGTCTAAATTGACCAAAAGTGATAGCTATAAACATTATAAACATATAAACGTAAAGATTTCCATTTTAAATAATGAATCTATTCATCAAAGACAAATTGCATCATAGCTTCCACAAAAATATTCAGCAGCACAACTGTTTTCAACACTGATATTAATAAGAAAGATTTTTTGATCAGCATATTAGAATGATTTTTGAAGGATCATGTGACACTAAAGGCTGGAGTAATGGCTGCTAAAAATTCATCTTTCCCATCTCAAAAATAAATTACATTATAAAATATACTGTGTATCACATTACTGTTTGCTGTATTTTTGATTAAGTAAATGCAGTCTTGGTGAGCATAAGAAACCTTAATAATAATAATAATAATAATTATAATTATAAATAAATAAATAAAAATATTATCAACCCCAAACTTTTGAATGGTAGTGTATAGTGCATGAGTCTTATGGCATATAATGATTCCTATAGAAGAAGATAATTGAAAGAAAACAGAATTGTGAGATATAAACTCACAATGTAAATTCTGAGAAAAAAAAGTCAGAAAACTTAGGGGTTTTTTTTGTTTAGTTTTTTTCTCACAATTAATTAATTAATGTATGTATTTATTTATTTATTTATTTTTCCATTGTGAAAATGGGCTTGCATACCATGGAAAAGTGTATTTTTGTCGGTCACTTAAGAAGACAGGAAAGGCCCAGTAACACAGCAATGGTACAAAGAGCATTGGCTATAGATCTTGCTGGAACCAGGTCCAGCTGGCTGGAACACTGGGCAAAGAGTTGTCCATGGTTACTTTAACCTGCATGTGTGCCCAGTGAGGAAAACATGACCCTGAATGGAGGCAGAGCTGTAGAGGGCACTTTTGACAAACACTGGGCTATTTCTTTTAATATGACCTTTAATATCTTCAAACTCAAGATGCTACGGTGTGTTTTACAGTGAAAGTAGCACATATTCATTGCAATATAGGCTTTAAAAAGCAACATGTGGAGTACTCTACTCACTATATATATATATATATATATATATATATATATATAAAAGGCTTGATGCAAATTCCCCACGCAGTGACAGGTACACAAATAGCACTTTATATTCAGTAAACCTGGCCGGTGATTGAAGTGGTGTGTATCTGCACTTTGAAGTTTGGATTCCTATAAGTTAACTGATATGTTTTATTATGTATAGCCGTTATTAATGGAAATACTCAAAGTGCCAACCTAGAAATCACTATATTTTCTATATAGACCTGTCAGTTTGAAAGCACAAAGTTAACCTGACATCAGTTTTGATGTTGCACTGCTTATAGTGTGAAATAGGCCTAATAATGGTTTTTGAGATGGAGAAAGATGACTTCTTTAGCAGAATTTCACCATGGATTTTGCATAAACTATTCATAATCGTTCATATTTTCCTACTTGTATGTATAGATGAAGTATATAATGAATGGAAACTCACTTTTTGCTATTTATCGACTTTCCCTTTCATCGAAAAAGTCAAAAGTGAATGCAAATGCTGTCTATGGAATTGTGAAGGTTGTAGCAACTACTGTTTCAAAAGACTCATTTGATCTAAAGAGGCAAATCAAAAGGTTTTACCTGCTTATCTCCTTCATTCCATATTAAATAACTAACATACTAAATTAATGTTTGTGCAATTAGACTCTCTTTTCTGTCCACATACCATGTACCATGTTGATTTAATGTCACATTATATTGATAACCAACTATGTCAACACAGACTAAACCAGTTTTTGTGCCTGAAGGCTGATTACTCATGGATTTTTGATGAAGTCCATCAAGCAGGCTGATATATTGCTCCTTCTTCCCTGACTACCTGCTCCAGTCTCAACATGTTGCAATCTGACAGTAGTTGGTTGGAGACTCTTGGCTCATCTCCACAGGGCTATCAGATGAGAAACAAATGAACTGAGCCAAGACACAGGAGACAACACCAGAGTCTTGGACTCCGATACACTTCCTCCTCATGTTAACCAGCCAGCAACAGTATCCTTTCCACATTCAGCGAGTGTAATTGTGTGGTTTATGTCTGTGCTTTTGAGAAGAAGGGACAAAGAACACAGAGGAAAGCTTGACAAAAATCTATTATCCAATTGTTTTTTTTTTGTTTTTTTTGTATGATAAGTCCCCCTACACAAACCAGGCTTTAATTGCATGCCATCATAGCTGTTATAGTTGCATGTGTAGTGGATGGGAAACCAAATCAGACACCATTAATAATGATTGCCAACTTAGCATCGAATCGTCAGAGGTTAGTGTTCAAATAGTTAACAGTTCATTGCTGACCTGGAATGTAAGTGTTTCAGACAGCTTGGAGGACATTCTACTTATTCCAGTCGAGTGAGCTTTAGCCTTGTTGAGGTGATTGAGGCTGTTCTCTTTGGTTGTTCTTCCACTACTCTTCCCTCTTCCCAAAACACACACACAGACACACACACATAAATAGCAGAACACAGAAAGTGAGGAAAGTAATTGTCTATAATCACATAAGCCACCTGCTAAGAACCACAATTGTTGTTTGTTTGTTTGTCTTTGGTTCCTGTAAGTAACCTGGTTTGAATATAAGTGAATCAAGTTATCAGCACAAAAGTTTGGTAGCAGATTACATCAAATTGCTCACTCAGAGCAGAAATGACCTCTGCTACTAGGATTTTCATATCACTTTCAAATCCACGATGAACAGCACAAATGCTCAGCCCAACTTAACATGAATGATCTCCATGCAAAGCCTTCTGTTGTAATCAAATTTGACATTTCTCTTACTGGCCGCTCAGATGCAGAGAAAAAAAAAGAAAAAAAAAAGTGCTTTTCTAGATCCATTCTTGTTGCAGAATATGCAGCTTATATACAATAATAATAACAATATATATTATTTGATTTATTTATTTGATTAAATATAGTAAAACAGTAATATTGTCTAATATCATTGCAATGAAAAAATGTGTGTTGTACATTTTAAAATTTAATTTATTCCTGTGTTTGCAAACAACATTTATTTAAAATCCTTTGTATCAATATAAATGTTTTAATGTAGCTTTTGATTAATTAAATGCACCCTTTTATAAAAAAAGGTATTACTTTAAATTTTACCGTGCCCACACTTTTGAATTGTAGTGTGTATGCATGCATATACATTTCATGCATTTAATTAATCTATAATATACGCAGTTTTTTAAGTGTGTTGTGTAATATGGCCTATATGACCAGTACTTTAACTTTCTTTAATTTGATCCAAAAATACAATTTACAAATTATAATATGACCATATATCAGAGTGAATTGTTGAAATTCAGAAGTTCTTGGCATTTGATATGTCCCCATTTTGCTTTAATGCCAGCATGTACATATATTTGAAGTCTTCCTGACACGTATCCATTGAGCTCATGTAGCTGAGGTCCTGAATCAATCAGAGTCAGACGCTGAAGCGCTGGCCTGCAAGTTGTAATCGCGCCACCTCTGAACCAGCCCCCTTAGTGCGAGCACGATCTGGCCCTTAGCCTGCTCTTGGTTATAATTTCTTTTTTCCTTTCTCTTCTCTTGCCCCCTGGAGCCATTACTGTATTTAAATTTAGACCAAAGGGCACATGTGAACCAGCTGACTGGGGTGCTAATCTCTGGACCTTGAAGTGCTTCTTTTTACTTTTTTCTTTTTGTGAACATATATACGAGAGATCGATTACACATGGCTGAGTGGTTGTCTGACAAAAGCCCTGCAGTGAACTTCACCTATGGATCGACAGGGCAGCTGCAAAGTTATGGTGACTGAGCTGTATTGCGTTGCCTTATGGCTAAGATTTGAATCAATCTAGCCTCAAAGGGAGGGTCACCTTATCTGCAACGGGGTCCTGTGACATGGGCGACAGGTGGAGAATTGCGCTGGGGGGTGAAAGAGAGACAGAAGAAAGTCTTAATTTCCAAATCTAACAGGTGGTCTAAGCTTTATTTGAAGAAGGAAAGTGATGGAAATTCAGAGGTTATTATTTTTCAGTTTATTTTACTTTGACAAGGTGATCTCTTCCTGATGATAGACTCTGGCCTTCGTTCTTGTCCGAACCTGTCCAAATACTGCCTATCTTGACTTTGTACAAAGGTTAGCGATGTGAAGCAGCTGTTTCCCTCCTCTCAAAGGTCGGACTGCAGGGCTTTTCCGAATGTCATGTTTGACCCAATATCACAAGAATGGAGAACAACAGAGATGTGTTTTGACAAAACATGTTTCAAAACACTCATAAAAGCCATACATAACTGTTATAGTTGAAGGACACCCTTTCATTGATTGATGTAACGTATAAAACATGTTGTTTTGTGAGGAACATCAGGGGTTCAATACAAGTTAGGACCAATTAACAGCATTTGTGGAATAATGTTGATTGCATAAGTAAATAAATAAATAATTCAGGCTCTTTTCTCTCTGAAGAAAAATGTTATAGTGCAGCATTTGGAATGGGGCCTATTTTTGGAGGATTTCAAAATAGAAATGTGAAAATTCTAACTTAAAGGGATAGTTCACCCAACAGTTTAAATTGTCATTTTATGTATTTATTTTGAGAATGTTTGTAAGTAAGCAGTTGACGGTAGCCATTGACTTCCATTGTTTTTTTTTTTGTTTTTTCCATGGCTATCAGCAACTCATAGAGGTTTGGAACAAGAAGGTGAGTAAATGATAACATATTTTCATTTTTGGGTGAACTATACCTTTAATAAAAATATTTAACATTAATATTTCTGTTAAAACTTGTGCAATATTTCTTGCATTTCCTTTTTACTGATTTCCCCCCTCTATCCCAAAATCATATTAATGTGAGTATTTTGACATTTACAGTTTGGCCCCATTCACTTCCACTGTAACCCAGATTTACACTTTTTTAAAGTAAAAGGAGGCACAAGTGGATTTTTTTCTTTCTTTCTGCTAATCAACTTTATGCCACTGTCAATTGTTGATTGAAAGTTGTATTGAACCTGGAATATTTAATTTACAAGTTACATTTCATCATCTCTGCTACTGACATGAGAACATATTGTCTAATTGAAGTCATCCCTTTCTGCTTAAAAGATAAATAGTTTAGCGGTGGACGGGACCCTTCCACTGACACAGAAATCCCAGAATAAACGTGTACAATATTACTCCATCCATCAGCGGTCCCTGTCTGCGAAGCGCTTTGGCACTCAGAGTTTAATCCATTAAAGTGCACCCTTTCTCTCACCAGCCTGACATTGAGAGGCTGAATCCAACTTTGTGCTGACATCTTGCGCAGAGATCACCCTTTTATTCAACCGGCGCTGCCATCTCTGCCTCTTTCAATAATATCCTGACTCTCGGGTCACAGAATCAGGGCTTCTAGCTCCATTGCAGAGATTTGCTTGGTGAAAAGAGACGATGAGGGCAGCTCTACCTGTTGACAGGAGAGCAGAGAGCTGTCTAAACAACCATTCCTGGTAATGACAGTTAATGAAGGACCTCCCGTGACTGCACAGGTTAAAGCAGGAGTGGTATTCATAACAAACAAGTCGACAGAAGTTCAGTGGCAGGTGACGGTCTCTGAGCAGGTTGATTTGGATGCTAGCTTGCTTGAGGCTGTAATAGGAAATTGCTGGGTGTGCTGACATCGCAAACGTTCTGAAGAAGTATTAAGTGTTACATAAGCACATTTTGGCCACATTTCAGCAGTGTTTTCTCCAAATCTAATTAATATGACTAATTAACTCATCAGCTTATAAAGGTGAACTTAGGCAATCACATTACATTTGACATAATTGACTAATGAACTGAATTGAAATTTTTCACTTTTTGATTCAAATTAGTGTCCAGAGTGACAAAATAGTGGCAACAATTATTATTTACTTTTTATTTGTTTGTTTACCTACTTTATTTATTTATTTAACACTCTGTCCGTCTGTCTATCCATCCATCCATCTATCTACACACTATTCTTGACATTGTCCTCCTTAAAGATATTCTATTCTCTCTCATGATGTAAAAATAACTTTGACTTTGTGTCTTCCATCAGAAAGATGGGAAAGTTAAGGGCAGGGGGTGCTGGAGAGGTGGAAGGGGGGAGATTATGGAGATGGAAAATGGTCAGCGTAACTTGTGTATCTAATGGACAAAACCCTATGAGGAAATGTTATCTTAGGAATAGAGAAAAGCAGACTCCAAGAGGGTATTCTTGTTGACACTATTTAACATATAACCCTTTGTCTTAATGTCCTCTAAGAAAAAAAAGAAGAAACGACAACGACTTGGCGATTGGAGCAGCCGAAACGCTGCGCAGGAGAGAGAAAGGAAAGGGGCAGTAGCTGGTGCTTTAAAGTGTCAAAGCCTTTGTAGCTGTGACTAGTTTATGATGCTGATGTCAAGCATCCCACTCAATGAGGTCTTTGTCCCGGACTGAGACCAGGGCAGTGGGAAAACTGCCCACATTTAGTCGGCAGGCCCATCTATCTTTCTGCTAGGCCTTGCTGTCCCCTTTGTACCAAAACTCCTGTGTATTAAAGATCTCCCGGGTTAATGTGCTGGAAAATTGGCTTGCATTTTTATAGGAGGAGGCCAGCTAAATGAAAGAAAAACAACTCAGGGAGGGCAGAAAAGGACGAGAAAAAATATCTGAAGGAGTGATCTGAGAGGGCAGGCCCTCAAGACTTGTATCCTGTGACCTCGATAAAAGAGAAGCCTCTATGTCACACTGGAGACAGTCCTGTAGTCTGCCAGAGTGTGTTTCCATCCATTTATCATCAGAGTCATAAGCAGTGGTTGTTACTGTAGATGTGTTGACCCGGTCACAATGCACATAGAGATACATTACACATAAATCTAAAGGGAACACCAACGAAGGATGGAAAAAGGAGGAGGGGAAAAAAAAAAAACCCAAAAAAAACCCTAGAAGTATTGTGTTATACAGTCAGCTAGAAAGGAGAAACAATCATCACCACAGATACTTCATCCACCAGGTCACTCCATCTTTGTCCAGCTCATTTTCACAGAAGCTTCCCACAGACGTCGGAGCCAGAGCCTGTCACCTGCCTGGCTGCTCGTTGTGAAGTTGCACATACACAATTGGACCCATCAGTTCAATCAATAAGCTCTGGGTGTCCAGCTCATTGGACATGTTTATGGGTGTGGGAGGCTAATTAGGAGAATCTTCCCAGGCTTAGAGAGAAGAGCCCACTCAACAGCTGGTCAATACTGGACTCCTGTCCTTAGGTCAATTTTGTGGTAACCCCAGAGAACCACCGGGACAGCTACAGGTCCACAGAGGCCAATTGGGTTAATAGCTGGCCTGAAGGCCTGAGATTTCCAAGAATGTCTCGACTGAGGCTCTGAAATTTTCCATGATAGAAGATACATACTGTGAAAATAATAATACTTACAGTTAGTAATAATAATAATAAGAAGAAGAAGAAGAAGAAGAAGGAAATGAAGAAGTAGAATATACAAATTAATAATAACAGTAGCAAAATTACTAATAAAAATATAAAAAAATAAATATTAATAATAATAATTATTTTATTTAATGAATTTTTATTTATAATGAGATATATTTTTGTTAATTTTTTGTTATTATATTAGTTATATTCATACTACTACTACTACTACTACTACTAATGCTGGAAAATGTATATGTACAACAACAACAGCAATAATGATTATTAGTAGTATTATTTATCTATCTATTTATTTACTTATTTAAATTGTTTATTATTATTATGTGGTGTTTGTTTCTTCATTTAGCTCTTTTTCTTTACTGTGAGAGGTTGCTGTCGTATTTTTCCCCTCCTCTGTTTTTGTTGTCGGTGGGTTCGCTTTAACATCAAGAGGGATCAGGAGCTAAATATCTTTTTTTTTGTAAGTAAGGGGACCAGCTCAAAGTACACAGCCCTTGAGGACTACAAGTCAAACATTGGCCATTGACATCCAACAATCTAACCGCTTGCTTTTTCCCATTCTGTGACCCCGAGGGGTCAAAAAGTTTTGGTCCCAGAAGTCTCTTAACACGCAGATGTTACAGTAACATTGCCAGGAAATAAGGCCCAAACAGCACCTCTGACCCGTCTGTCAGCTGATCCAGCATGGCCTCTTTTGAAATGGACTCCCCACTTCTATAAATTACCACATTTTCCCACCGACTTTTCTCCATTCAGCCTCCTCATCCGCAGTCATTCGTTTGCAAGAGCCCTGCGGTCAACGAATAGTGATGGCCCAGTGGCTTGTGAATCTGACCTCTTGGCTCCAGAGAGGTCAAAGGGCTCACACCAGGGTCAGGGCCTCTCTTTATGTCTCCTCTCACCAAAGGCTCTGTAATGAATGGGAAGCCTGGGGGAAACAAAAGCTTTCAGGAGAGACAAGCGACAGTGCTCTATACATCAGCGCCTCTGCTCACTGTGACGTTCCCCTTACCAACTGAAGTAACAGAAACAAACAAACAAAACCCCAAAAAAGGTAGAATCTAGGAGAGAAAATTAGATCTGTAAAAAATTCTAAAGAAATCAAGGGGAAAGGGAAGACAGTGTGTAGAAACTATCTAATGACGTAACAGGCTGCCTGATCATACTCATCATTGGATCCATCACTGGAGGGTGGAGTTACAGGACACATAGTAAACATAGTGGGACATTCCTGCTCTTTAGTGTGACTGATCAGCCTGCATAGAGTAACCATTTGTACCATGGATTGGTTTATCTACAAAATGTGTCTTGTACTTGAAGGAAATTCAGTGGTGTTGAGAACTTATTTCCAAATAAATATTTTGTGTATTTAGGTCTATACGCTAAAAAAGAAAAAAACTGAAATTGCTTGTAAATTTCACTAATATTTACAAAGAATCTGTAATACACTGAATTAAATGTGATGTAGAAGAACAAAAATATAATTTTTGTTTAATACATTCTCCAATAATTCTTGTTTACAACTTCGGAAATTATTTTTTAAAGTGTATGATTCATGCTATATAATACAGGTATTTTAAAGCCATATGATGGCTTTGTATGAAAAACGTGTTGAAATTTAAATCATTATTCACTGAATGTCCTATCTGGTCGGAATCCGATCTGACGCACTAAATCTTTACACACATTTCTATGCACTGTAACTTCAGTTCATTTCAGTCAGTGTTGTTATTTTTAACTAAATCTAAAACTATTACAAGTAGTTTATTTTGGCTTTATTTGCTATGAATAATAAATAAATATAAATATTAGATGAAAAACTGAAATTTTAAATATATATAAAGCACATAACAAAATAAAGAAAAATAATAAAAATAAAAAACTAATGTAATTTATTATCAAATACTATAATATTATGTAAATAATACTGAAATAACACTGTTTTCAGTCATACTAAAACACTAATTTACAATTTTTAAAAAGGTGCTTTTTTTTTTTTTTTTTTTTTACGTTCACCTGAAATCATACCTGTCTGATTTTTTTATAAAATCTGAAAAATAAACATGGATAATGCAATAATAGCTTGGTTTTGTCCAGCATGTTCACACGTTAATAGGCTTCAGAGTTTGTTCATTATTCAGTGGTCATATCCCTACAACAGAAACAAAAATCTGGCCAATTCTAAAATAAGAAAACATATTTATCACATAATCAAACATCCGAGTTTCTTAACGCAGTCTGTTTTTTTTCCCCCAACCACAACCTGTTTTCTCAGCCATTGCATTTGACCCCAGTAAAACTATATCAGCAAACTAATAACCGGGCAAGCCACCAATCTACTGTGTCCTTATCCCTGGTCTTTTGCTGTAATGTGTTGCAGATTGCAGAGGTCGTTGGCGGCAGAGTAGTTTTTAGGCAAATGGCATGTGGTGAGAGGTCAGAGTCAGGGGGCCCAGTGGGTGAAAGGTTGAATAACTCGAAGGAAAGTTGTAACTGTTTGAGAGGGGAGATGTTTAACAGGTTAAGACTTTTCCAGCTCTCATTGTTTTAAGCCAAAGGAAGAAAAAAACATCTGGGCCTCCCATCCTCTTTCTGTTTTAAATCTATAATTATTCAAGACTTTGACATATCCTTTTAAATTATATTAATGTTATGTATTATTTATTTATTGATTTATTTTGCTCTCTTTTATAATTGCCTTTTTAAGCAGTAATTTTTTTAGGTCATTCAGGTATTGTTTTAGTAATGTCTAATTTATAAATTTAATATACAGATTTTTGCATACACAGCTAATGCCAATTTCTGCAGTCAAAACTTTTGTAAATGAATTGTGGAAATACATGCATAATTGTGTATATAATTATCTAATAATTTAGATAATCTCAAAAGATTGCAGTGATCCTGCAGTCATTAGAAGACATTATTGCATGCATTATATAGTAGGTTTTAAATCTTCTTAAAAAAAAAAAAAAAAGTTTGACTGCAGACAAGAACATATCACGGTTTATGTAGGGTTCAAAATGCAGGTGTTTAGAGCAGAACGCACACTTTTCCTCTAAATTAGGCGTTGAGGGCTGAGAGAGGGGTTGGGAAAATTTGTGGAATTACTGGTTGATTTTAACCAGATGATTGCTGGAGTTGGACACCAGAGAGTTTTCATTAGGGGCCCTAATTTACAGGCCTACGTCTGCATTCCAGCAGATGGTCAAACTCCCCCGGGTCTTAAAGTTCTCTCCGAGCCCACGTCTGTGACCGAGGACTGTAACTTCTGAGAAAAAGGAGATGGGGAGGGAAATCACAGACGCAGCAATAAAAGACAAGACACAAACAAATAAAAGGTTTGTTTTGCACCAGAAACCATTAAGTGCTCTAAATTGTATTATTATGGATCATTAACAACCTGAAACACTGGCCAATATGATAATATCTAAATGAAGTTAGCAGAAATATCTGCTATATGTGCTTGAAGTTTGATTTCTCTAATTTGTAATAGTAATAATACCATGTAAAGTATATATATATATATATATATATATATATATATATATATATATATATATGAAACAAATACATTTGTATTGTTTTGTACTTCAGACTTCAGTGCATTACACTGTACTTCTTGACTTCACTTATTAATCAGAGTGAAGAGAATACAAGCAAATGAATGAATCAAAAGGAAGATTAAATATTTATAAGCATAGCTAGACAGCAAAGCACAACCATGTTCCTTGCAAAAGGTGCACTTAAGTTAAAAGGCCAGAACTGATTTTGTGACAAGGTGTGCATGTGGTGGTTTGTTGCAAGGTTATGAAAGGCATCTTATAACTGAGCTGAAGAATTGCTGAATTCTTCATATAATGTTTGATGTATTTATATAAAATATAAATGAAGGATTTGAGGGATTTTAATGTCTTTTAATGTCTTTACAAGACATTAAGTCCATCAATTAATGTCTTGTAAAGTGAAAAGCTGTGTGTTTTTAAGAAACAAATATATTATTAAGACATTTTTAACTTCAAACTGTTGTTTCCAGTTAAAATATAAGTCCATGATCCAAATAAAGCTTCCTCAAGTGAAAAATTCCATCTACTGTTGTCCTCTCACATCAAAATCCAGCAACATGTTTGTTTAGGACTGTTGTTTGGAAATGGTGCATGGTTTCCCTAGTGGAAAAAATAAAAATAAAAAGATACTAAAATGTATTTAAAATACATTTATTTTGTGCTAAGTATACTACAAATACATTTACATATTTATGTGCTTAATATAAATACCCTGCAATTGTACTTTATACTTAAAGTCTGCTAAATTGGAACAACTGATTTTATGCTTAATGCACTTTAATTGTGTGGAAGTGCTGAAGTCCAACTAAAGATACACTGAAGTATATTAGAAGTAAACTTGCAATAAATCTCGCATTTAAAGACTGATATTATACAGAGATCATACAATACTTATTAATAGTGATATTAAAACACATTTTAGGCATAATATTAAGAAATATGCATTGTGCAATAAAGTCTTAAGTGATGTCAATAAATATGTTTGTTTATTTATTTATTTATTTATTTTTCTATGGATGTGTGCATTTGCCTCCTGATTCAGACAAGATAACTTTTTTCACTGGAGAAAGCAATATTATTCATTGCTATTCAGGACTCATATTTTATCTGGATCACTGCAGAGGATTCATTGGTGAGCCTGTGATATAATGTTATATTTCTCAAAATCTGTGAAAAAAAAACAACCAATTTAATTTTTTTGGGTGCACTATTCCTTTAAATATGTCATATGAGTAAGTAAATAAATAAAGAAAGAAATGTATCTATACTACCCAAATTCATTAGAACATTGAACACTGGCAACTATTTCACATGTGACATTATCTGATTGCCATAACCAATGCGCTGAATTCCCTATAATAATAGCACATTATGTTCTGGCAGTGGAGTGTTGCATCTTTCAGACCGCTTGTAACATGTATGCATAGCTCTGAAGGGTCAGGTAATGACCTCTCCTTGGTGATGTTTTTGCAAACAGTACAAAACACAGGTGCAGTCATTTTCATAATTATTTTCCCATGCTGTCACTTAGGCCACAATATCTAATAAAACAATACCAGTGCTTCATGTCGGTGTATTGAGTGAAACTGGCTTTAAAAGAGTCGTTTATACACGTATGAGGACGAATTCGCATTGTGTGCAGATAGCTGAATTTACTTCTGCGAATTTACTTCTGGACACACACACACACACAAAACAGAACGCAGGTTCTGTGACATCCATTAGTCTTCCTCTTTAGCCTCTGTGTCAGATCAAGAGACTCATTGGTCAAAATTGCAACCAGCAGTCCAAACAAGAGTCTGCTTCAAGACAGTTCAGAGTCTGGTAAACTTTGAAATCCCCCCCATTACTTTTCCAGCACAATAAATCAAATCTCAGGCAGTGTTGTCTTGTCAGTGACCTTTGATCTCGCACAAAAAGAGGTCAACACGGCCGACGTGAATTGTAAAAAAACAGCCTGCTATGTAAACACCATTAATTTCTCCACTGTAAGGGTTAGGGAGCTGTATGTTGAATAAAAGAATGCCTCAGATGTCTGGAAATCTGAAGTTCTAATGGTATTTCATTCATCAAATTGTCTGGCTCGGCTAATAGCTGCTGGCATTTAAGTTTTAACTCCAAACGACTAGTTGATGACATGTTTCCCCCACACATGTGTTCTGATAATGCCGGATGAAAAATGATGTGGTATTCGATGTCTCAGCTTCCTACTCTCTGGTGTTCACCGAGGGAAATGTTTTTTTTTTTCTTTCCCATTTAGAAATTTGAGCATTACAATTTAATTAAAAGTCACAAATCTTTTAAGTCACACTCATCATGTTGTCTCCGACCGCCCTAATACACACAAACACACACACACAGACACACACACACACACACAAGACATGAGATTCCTCCTTCGGCTACAACTGTACAAACCCAATTTAATGACACCAATGACTAGCAGGGGGGTATTACATCTAAATGAGCTTGTTATTGTTTCCAGCCCATTACTTGCTAATGCTAGGGTAAACAAATCTGCAGGTTGCAAATAAGTTCACCTATCAAGTGCTTGTGAATGTGTGTGTAAACAGCAGACAGGGAGTGGGCCGGACAGAGGGTAAGTACGGGGAGGAGCGGGCTGTGATACGGCTCTGTCTAAATATAGCCTCATGCTGCTAAACAGACGTCTTACCACCTTCTCATGTGTAATTAAGAGTCACTCTCACCTGGAGATCTACTAGGCCACTTTTGCCTAGTGCAGGTTGTGTCCTGTCACATCCCATGTCGCTGCTTGGTGATTCATGGAGATTTTTATGTATGTATATATATATATAATTTTTAAATTTAATTTAATTTAATTTTATCATTTTATTTTATTATTATTATTTTTATTTTATTCTATTCTATTCTTTTTATGTTGTTTTTATTGTATTTTATTTTTATTTTATTCTATTTTTATTCTATTCTTTTTAAGCTATTTTTTGTTTTTATTTTTTTTATTTTATTCTATTCTTTTAATTTAATTTAATTTAATTTAATTTAATTGCTTTATTAATATGAAGTTATATTTTGGGTCTTTAAAAACGCTTTTAAAATATATTAATTATTCTATTACACCTTAAACTGATCAAACATGACAGGCTGATATTACTGTTCTTACTGTATTTTTTATCAAATAAAAGCAGCCTTATAGTGAGCATAAGAGATATTCAAAGACATTATGAATGGTTGTGTACTTTTGGTCATTTTGATTTTTGATTTCATCTCACCATTGCATTGTACATTGCTTGTGTGTGTTTGATAATCACGCTAACAAATATTTGTTATCCATAGACTTCATGCACATTTTTGCTATGTTTTTGTATTGACTGTTTTTCATCCACTGTTGCAATGAGTTGCAATGCCTATTTCCTAAAGTATGAAACTGTAACGGTAACTGTAACACTCGTCTAATTGTCTGAAATATCATGTCAGCCCCAGCAATCTGTGCTGCTAACCATTTTTTTTTTTTTTTTTTACTGTGCTTTTTTTTCTCCACCGAGAATACATAAAGTCCAAAAATATTTGTATCTACTTGAAAAGAAAATCCCTCCCCCTTCTGACAAAACCAAAACAAACGAGAAACTAAGTAGTGAGTCTCTCCTACTGTAAACCAATTGGGAAGCATTTAAAGCTCTATCCATTAGGTTTCAAATGAACATCCAGAGAGTCAGTCTATCCGTGCTCTTATTGACTGAAGATAATAAATAGTCTTTAAATTGTCCCTGAAATTGTGTCCAACGGTGATTACAACCGGAGCCATGCTGTGCCTGTGTACAATAAAGAGAGAGAGAGAGAAGGAGTTAGAGATGTGGAGTAAGGAGGGATAAAAGTGAAAGGATACAGAGAGAGGAAGGGGGAGGAGGTAGAGAGATGTGTGTGTGCACTTTCCTTTAATCATTGAGCTGCATGTTAAGAGCGGGCTGGGGGGGTGACTGTGTATCTCAGTGTCTGTGGAAGCCCATGCGTATGGAGTGGTCTTTCACACATCTCAGTCAGGATTTCACGAGCTGTCACTCCTCTTTTGAAATCCAGTGGGGTCTCTCCCTTTGACTCCTCTCTGTCCAATAGAGCTGGAGACAAGCCTCCTTTCACAATGTCTCTATTTTGTTCTTGCGGGATTCTTCACAGAAATATTTTGCAAGGTACAAGGAAAGCGGTCTAGAACCAATGATTGCGACGAGCGGTTATCGCTCAATTAAAGTACAGATTTTGGAGCTCGTTTGAAGCTGAATTAAAATCCTATACTCAAAGCCATAGGAACAACAGAAACATTGTCTTTGCATGCACAAAATTATTAATAATGAAGTATTCACATTTTCAATAGATTCACACGTTTGCGCTCCAGAGTGCAAATATCCCACAAATAAAGGGATATCTATGAGAAAGTCCCAGCAAATAGCAAGTGGGTAAGCAAGGCACATGCTGTTTTAGTAAGAGAAACTGCTAAGGGCCTCCATGGGGGTGAGACTTGGCTCCTCGCTATAGGAGCTTTCTATGCATTGTTAATCTTTGTGTAATGAGGAATTTAAGAGCAGGAGTGCAAACACACGTAGCATCCAGTTAGTGGCGTGTTAGCTGGGGAATAAAGCCGAGGGTAAGCCAAGGTGAAGCCAAAACTACATTGCAGTATTATTCTATGTGGCTTGGTAAGGGTTTTACAAGTAAGAGTGGTGACATCCAGACTAATTCAAGTAAAGACCCATCCGTCAATGAATGACAGTTTGCTTTGTTGCAAAAGAAACACTACCAAACTCAAATAATACCATAATTGTGGCCCACTCTCTGAAGTTTTAACGTAATAAATAATATTATTAATAAATAAAGCTCCAGTGGGAGGCCTGACTTGCTTAGTGCCAAAGGTGTTTTTGTTGTAAATAAAGCAGTGCAACTGATTTTATAATATATATTTTTTTAGATTTAGTCTCCAATTGAATATTTAATGTCTCATAAAGTGCCATTTTTGTACAAGTTGAAATTATTTTTGATTTTGTTGTTGATGAGGATCATGGTGATGTTAAAAATAATTGTTAAAAATAATTATTTTGAATAATAATAATAATTTCCATTATTGTTATTATTATTAAATTATTCATTGTGTAGTGTAATTTATTATTATTATATTAATAATTTAATAATTTAAATTAATATCTAAATTTATATTATAATAGAAAGTTCATATTTAATCTCTAATTTAACAGTTGAGCTCATAAAGAGATTTTTTTTATTAATCATTTATTATTATTATTATTATTATTATTTGCTTTCAGATGAGTGTAAACATAAAAGTTGGGGTGAGAATAAGGGCATGATCCAGGTCAGACCTGAACCTGTGAGATAGCAGCTCTTGTATATATCCTGAGCATGTGTACGGTTCACTGTAATTTTATATAATTTTATTTTAAAATATTATTATACAAGTCAGATTTTTTATTTTATTTTATTTTTAATGTTGTTATCATCTCTATGTCAGTTGAAAAAGAAATGGCACAGTTAATGCAGTAAATAAAAAGGCTACATGATGCCACTTGTAATAATGCAAGATGGATATCCCCAGAATCTGGAGTGAGTTTAACAAAAGTGCCATTCTCCAGCTCAGTGTGGGCAGTCTTATTGTGTCTGGGTGTGAAGCTCCACTTTCATCTTTGTACTCACCCTCTTGGCCCGCGTTGCTTTTGGCAGTGCCAAAGAGGCTACCCATCCACTTCTGCACTCACACTGCAGAGCTGAAAAGGCAGCTGATATTGACTGTCTTCTCGGACTAGGATAGGCTGTGCTAGAGAGGGAAAAAGAGAGAGGGAGAGGGAGCCGGGCCAGGACAGCGCCTTGAGTCTCACCAGCTGCACCCTGTCTTTAAGGAGGGGATGGAGAGGCAGCTCATTGAGGCCCTGGCAAACGCTAGATCGTAAACTTTCCCCTGCCTCTCCCTTTGATTGTCCTTGGACATCTGCCTGGCCCTCCCATCAGGAATGTGTGGCAGCTGTTTGCTGCAAGTGCCTTCACCGTGTGAACTCGGGCCTGTGCACGGGTCCCGGCTTAATGAATTGAGCCAACTCTAACCAGGTCGCCTGGGACACCCGTCTGCAGTGCATAACTCTGCTGTGAGGATGACAGGCAAGTGCAGGGGGCTGGAGGCTGGGAAATGTATATTATGGAGGTTAACCATTTGCCCCTGCACTGTAATTGGCTTAAATTGTCTCGGAACTGGATTTACTTGGGTGTGTGTTTGTGTGCACAGAGGTGTGTGTATTTATGCTGGAGGAGGGGCTTTCCAGACTCTGAAGAGCAGTGCAAAAGTTCAGTCGTGGATAAGAAAATGTGTGTGTGCGCTCACATTTGGACAGCCCTTCTTAAAGGAAAATTCCGGGTTCAATACAAGTTAGGCTCTTTTGACAGCGTTTGTGCAAAAGAGTGGATTACCACAAAAAAATAACTTCTACTTGTTCCTCATTTTCTTTGTAAAAAAGAAAAATCGTAAAAAAAAGAAAAAGAAAAAAAAAGGGACAAATATTTGAAGGATTTAAAAGCTGAAATGTGGAAGCTTGCACAGTAATTCTTCTGTTCAAACTAATTATTTAAAAAAAAATTGTGGTTTATTATTATTTAGTTTGATCTGTTTGTTAAAATTATAATTCAATAAAAGCTTGTACAGTAATTCTTCTGTTCAAACTATTTATTATAATAATGAATGATATTTTAATATTATTATTAATTATATTACTATTAATAGTGATTTTATCATTTATTTTTATACATGTTGTTTGATCTGTAACACTGTGAAAAGTAGCACATAATGTTTTGTTGAAATGAATTATTTGTGATAATAATAATAATAATTTTTATTTTTATTATTATTATTAGTTTGGTCTGTAAAGCTGTTTGTTAAATTATAATTCGATAAAAGATTGTGCAGTAATTCTTCAATTCAAACAAATTATTTTAATAATTAATAATATTTTAATAATATGTTTAATAATTAAACTGTACAGCTTTTTAAATCATGATGTAAGTTGTTTTATGGTTTATGGTGTTGCTTTGTCATGCTGATGTCATGCTTGTACAATATGCATAACTTCATACAGAATTTGTTCATGTTAACATGCATATTGTTTATGTCTTGTGTCTACATTATTGAAACATTGAGTATTTCAATGTTTATAGACTGGCCCCATTGACTTTCATTGTAAGTGCCTCACTGCAACTCAGATTTATTTGTGTGTGTGTTTGTTTGTTTGTTTGTTTACGTTAAAGGAAAGGAGGGACAAGTAAAAATATATATATTTGATGATCACCATTATGCCACAAATGACATTGACTGAGCTGAACTTGTATCGAACCCAGAATATAACACAAGAAGCGTTTAAGTGATCTTACCAGCTCTCACTTACATATAAGCATTAAGTCTAATGCGTCAGTCTAAGAGTAAAGCAGTTAGAGAGGGTGAGAGCGAGACTCTGGAAGAGCGCCAGACTAAGTAACGGCGTTCCGGTCTCATCGAGAGCAGGCGGGGATTCTGTTAACTCACCACACCTTATCTGCTCTCACTAAGACAAGCAAGCGAGCACTGAAGAGGCAGCAGGGATACAAAGATTAATCATGGAGCAGGCAGACACTGCAACTAATGCTTCACTGCAGGAGAGGAGCAGCTTCTGGTCGGCACAGCGTACTGTATCAAGAATGGATTAATCCACATCACAATACATTTACAAGCGCAGACAGCTTTTTGCTTAATTGTATGGCAGGTGCTCCAATCAAAATAAAGTGCACCTGTGAACAGAAAATCAAGGATTAGTTTATGAATCTATTTGTTTGATATTAGAATAGTCATTAGATCAGTTTTTTTTTTTTTTTTCTGAATTATTATGAAGTATTTGTGAATTTATCTGATTGCATGACTAGACATCTGTTGTTTTTTTTTGTTTTTTTTTAAGGTTGCACACACCCGCCATGCAAGAAAATACTTTTTGGCGGCCGGCATATGTTTACAACAACACGTCTCGGGATAAAATTACAAAGGTGTGGATGCTGAGAGGATGGGAAATCCCTGATGCAATGTGGAATGCTTTGATATCTCTCTGTCTTCTACTTGAAAGCATGAAAAAGGTTAAGATCGCAGTCTCAATTCATCTAAGCGTTAGTCTTAAGCAGACTTGGGGATTACAGATAACGTGGGGAGTCCTGCTTCCAAACATGCAGACCAACAAGTCAAAGGTGCTGACAGGAGGAGAGGAATCTGGTTGTTTGTTTGAGAAGCAGGATTAAATGAATGGTGCTATTTTCAGAGCTGTGACTTAGCACATTCTGATATGTTGAGGCATGTCGCTCATGTGGATGATGCAGGTTTGAGTCTGGCTTGCATTATTTCTCAGTCTTGTTTCCCAATTCTCACTGTCATTTTCTCTACTTTATGATTAAATAAAGGTGCTATTTTCAGAGCTGTGTTTCCATTGTTTTTTTTTTTGTGTACTTTTTTAGCACACATGTTCTGGCATGTTAAGCCATGGTGATTATGTGTAGAGCGCAGGTTTGAGTCCGGCTTGCATCATTTTTTATTTATTTATTTATTTTATCTCGTTCTCTTCCTTCTCATTGTTATTCCTCTTCTCTGTGACTATGTAAGGTGCTATTTTCAAAGCCATGTTTTGATATGTTGAGCCATGGTGCTAAAGTGGACATTGCAGGTTCGATTCTGACATACTTGTTCAGAGACATTAAGCTATATTGCTCATATGGATGGCATAGGTTTGAGTCCAGCACATGTCATTTACTGAACTTGTTCTTCTTGTAATTTCCTGTACTCTTTGGTTAAAAAAAGCGCCATTTTCAGAGCTGTGTTTAGCACTTAGCACACGTGTTTGATCCATGGTGCTCAAGTGGTCAATGCAGGTTCAAATCCAGCTCATATCATTTTCTGACTTAGCTTCCACCTTTCAGCCTGTTGTTTCTTTTGTTTATGCCGTCCTCTATTCTTCTATTACCTTAGTTCACATGTACTGAAATATTGAGCTATGATGCTCATGTGGAAAATGGAGGTTTGAGTCCGGCTTGCATCATTTCTCAATCATCCCCCACCATCTCAGCCATTTCCTCTACTCTATGATTTAATTAAAGGTGCTGTTTTTAGAGCCATCTTCTATAGTGCTTAGCACTGTTGAGCCTTGGTGTTCATATGGATGCCACAAGTATGTTCTGATATGTTGAGTCATTGTGCTCATAATGGGGACACAGGTTTGTGTCTTGCTTATATACATTCTCAATCTTTTTCTGCCCTCTTTCTTAATAATTTTCTCTACTCTGATTAAATAAAAAGTGCTTTTTTTTCAGAGCCATGTTCTAGTGCTTAGCACTGTTGAGCCATTGTACTCATGTTGGATAATGCAGATTTGAGTCTGGCTCACATAATTTCTCAATAATATTTCCCCCTTGCTCCATGTCATTTCCTTTACTCTTTATGCTATAGCAAACATATTTTGACATGTAAAGCCATGGCACTCCTGTGAAGCCCGCTGACTTGTATCTTAGTTCACATGTTCTGAAATGTTGAGCCATGATGCTAATGTGGATATGCAGGTTTGAGTCCTGCTTGCATTATTTTTCGATCTTGTTCCTCCCCTTCTCCCTGTCATTTCCTCTCGTTTATGATGAAATAAAACATGCTATTTTCAAAGCTGTGACCTAGTGCTTAGGAAATGTGTACAACATTATTGTATTATTTCTCAGTCTCCTTGTTATTTCCTCTCATCTATGTAATATAATTTTTAACAGCAAAAGGCAAAAATACTATTTTCAGGAGTGCCAAATATCTTGACCTTTGCAAACTGACCCATGTGAATAGGTGCAGATGATGGCAGCTATGAATTTTATGGTCGACATTTTTGTTTTTATATGACTCGTTTAGTAGCAGCTATGCAGATTAAAGCTTGGAGCTACATTACTTCCCAACTTATTATAGACTTGCAAACAGAGTTTTAACAGATCGCAATTGGCTTGTTTGTAAGTTGTAGCTGTTTTGTTTTATTTGAGCTCTCTGCTTCGGTCTCCGATGAGGCAATACGGCACTCTCCTTAGAGCATGATGTGTTGTTTAAAACCTAATCAGAGACTAACTAGTCCCCAGTTATTTGTTTCGGGGCCCTGACGCTTGAGAGTTCCCAGATGTTGTGGAAGGTAGGGAGTCGATTGTTTATACAGCAGCGAATCTTTTCCAAACACACACGTTCTATCAGCCTGCACGGCTATCTATCAGGGGAGGCAGAAGTTACAGTTTTTCTGAAGTCAGGCAGACACAAAAGCCCTTCGGCAGCAAATTACTACTCCCACCCCACCTGCTGAAGCCAGCGTGCTGGCGGCGCAGCGCTCAGACGTGAAACCTGCCTCCGATCGATCGGTTGTTGTTGCAGCTGGGCTCCGCTTGATGGTTTATTTAAGCGGCTCCACATGCTTGTGGAGGGGGGAAAAGCAGCTGAATACATAAAACAGGCTCTCAGAACCACTTTGTGGTCCGGGGGAAGAGTAAATGGAATAATAAAATCCAAATGGTTTCATCCTATTTTCTGGGCTCGTAAATCCGGGGAGTCACCATTTACCTTTATGATCCAATGCATGCGGAGAGAATATGTGTGTATGTGTTGCGGAGTGTGAGCGTGAGAGAGTCGTTGTGCATGTTTTGGGTGCTTTCGTGGAAGGATTCACCGAAAGACTGAGGAGCACATATGCTTACAGGATGGGATTTTAGGTGAACGATTTCATATTCGATGATTTATGTTTTAGTTTTCCTGACTAGGAATGCTAGTCTTAGCTTATGCTTTGCTTTTCATCATGCATCAAGCAGAAAATGTTTGATTTGAGTGCCATGGTTTTAAGGGGCCTGTAAATACTTTCACAGAAATTGCACATTGCAATATGCATTATGAAAATAAACTTGTGTGTGTGTGTTATACTGTAAAAGAAAGTGATACGTGGGATCGGGGCTGGGCAGGTGAGGTTTTTGTTGTAAAGAAAACTGACCAGCACATAACTAATGAATTGAGGTATAACCAAAGTTGCATGACTGAGAGCGCATGCCATCCAGTTCACTGGCTGCTGTAATGACGCTTTTGCCAATGAAAAGGCGTTCTGTCTTTTGAGATGCAGTCTTGCATGGCTCTACAGAAAAGGAGAATGCTTTTAAGCAACCGGAGTGAAGAGAAGTGTGTTTAAGCAATGTCAAATATTTGCAAAGTTTCACCAGCGTGTGCGACTGTGATGAGTCGCCTAGGTCAAGTCTATATGACTCACACGCAGACATGAATGTTCATACAGAACTCTTGAAAGCGGATTTTTATATAGTGGTTTTGAATTCTGTTTTCCAAAGTTACATTTTAATATCTTTTTGAAATCCATGTTTTGTATCTATAATTTTAAGGTTTGTACCAGTACAGAAATTGACATATACCCCGAGAAAGAAGAAAATATCCCAGACAGCAACGTAGTGTTGGCCCAGATACGGCCCACATCTGGCCCGTGTGAAATCCATGCGGGCCAGATGTGGGCCGGATCTGGACTGACACTGCTTGCTGTATGGGTACCCTGTATGTTTAAAATATGATTTTAATTTGTCTTTCCATTTATTTAATGTTGTAGGATGTAGTCATATGATTTACCAAAAACATATCCGAAACATGTTTCCACTCTCAAAAAGAAAAGTACACCTAGGGCAAAAGCTGCTTTAAAAGCAAAGGATGGTCACACCAAATGTTGATGTAATTTAGTTATTAGAAGTTATTCGATAAAGAAAATCTAATTATGGCATTATTTTTGACAGCATCCTCATTTTACAGCATTTTAACGGTACTGTAGCTTTGCAGGTGGGTTTCTTGAAGCATCTTGGAGACGTTGCCACAGTTCCTCTGGATTTAGTCTGTCTCAGTTTGTTCTGTTTCTTCATGTCATTCCAGACAGACTGGAAGATGATGAGATCAGATCTCTGTGTGGAGCAAACAAAAATCTCTCTGGATTATTACAATTAATGGCAAAATGAACGTTTTGGAAATGTAAACTGATGACACACTACAGCAAAAGATAGAAATAACTGACTTAAAAACTAAAAAAACTGGTGAAAATAGTGTTCTAATAATTTTGGCCACCACTGTATATACAGTATAAATCTAAATGGATAGGTTAATCCTAAAATTGTATGAAGAGATAAAAGTTTATGCTCTCAAAAAGAACATTTCCTTTGTTTGGGAGAATCTCTGGGCTCCATATGTTGGATAATCTGGTAGAGACCACATGCTTATAGAGGCACTTTATAGGCAGTCCGCACACATATTTGTGTTTGGGAGTGTCTGTGTGCAGTCATCCTGCCTGTGATGACTGCTCTTGAGCTGTGGAGGCCCAGAGCTGTCAGCGAAGCGTCAAGGTCGAGTCATGACTTTCCTCGTGGAGGGGTCACAAACAGCACAGAGCTCTGCCCATTTCCTTCCCATGGGGCCAAGGCAAGGATGTGTCCCGGACTTCCTACTGCCACAGAAACTGAGAGGAAACCACTCAGAGGAAACATGCCACAACTTTTACTTTATCACGTAACAGAACAGCTTTATTCAGCGGTTTTTCAAGACATTCTCCATTACTTAAGCAAAGTTCTTTTTTTTTTCCTTTTTTATTAAAGGTATGCTTACCAAAAACAGATTTCTTGCTTGCGCATTTATTTATTTGTTTGATTGATTGATTATTTGATTGTTTATTTGACAATATATATATTTATTTATTTATTGATAACTTATAAAACATTTTATTTTATTTTATTTTATTTTATTTTATTTTATTTTATTTTATTTTATTTTATTTTATTTTATTTTATTTTATTTTATTTTATTTTATTTTATTTTATTTTATTTTATTTTATTTTATTTTATTTTATTTTACCACCACTTTATTTTATTTCTACAAAACTAAAATGCCAAAGCATTTCTACGTGTAGATATTTGAAAAATGATATAATTGAAAGCGACACAGAGAATTCATGAATGCATTTATATATCTGTATATTCAAAGTAAATTCTTTAAAAGATATCTTTTGGATGCTTTAGAGCATTTGTTTGATCACTCTCACCTTGGAAAGCTTATTTACTGTCTCTTAAAAACGTCTCACTAGAAACACACAGCACATATTTTACCTGTCATAACAAGGTTAAACGTCATAAATTGGCCACATTTCAGGATAAGCAAAAGCCAATGCACATAAAAATAATTTTTATGGTGGAAAATATAGCTTGGTCAAATGGAGTTTTATTTCTTTTGCTATTATTACAAATGAATGTCGACTCCTTTTTTTTTCTTCCTCAAGAATGTAATGGTACTATTTTTATATCATGGCCATACAGCACAGCAGACTCTAATTTAAGTTTACAGTCCAGTTAAAAAGAACACTGCATAGCTTTGTCAAATAACTAGATGTTACATATTACTTTCATTTCAAATAAAACAATAATGGACTATAACCATTTCTAAAAGTGCAAGCTTCTTGGATTGTATTCCACCTTGCTATCAATTGTCAAACAGTTTCGGTTGACTTTTTGTAACACTTTGAACCAGCAAAGGTAAGTCTTGCAAAAGAGTCAGATGCTCTGATATTTGGGATATTTCTGTAAAATCCCCAGAGATGAAGCCTGCCCCAGAAAACGCTGAGGGCTGAAAAATATTATGAGAGAACCACTGTTTATGCAGACCTCAGGTTCACGGCAAAGAAACAGAAAATAGCAAATCCCCGTAAGAGCTAAACCTTCACCTATTTACAGAAATACTAGGCAGCAAGATGAAAATATGAAAATCAATGGAAAATATTTAATGTTCTGCCAGTCTAACTGGGGTTACATTGCATCTCTTTGTCCTGCATTTAGACAAAGTCTTCCATTCATTAGTTGCTATGCTACTTCAGTTCTTTCTTTCTTTCTTTCTTTCTAGGATAAAAGGATGATTACATGCAGGAAATTATATATAGGACATTAATATTCTGAAATTATTATTCATCTCTCTATGTCTCTCTTCTAATCATTCAGACATGGTTCTTTAATGATCCTGCAGTTTCTTTTGAAAATAGCATAAATGATTGGTAATAATGCGGGTTGTCCCGTTTCTTGAGTAACATGTCAATAGAGAAGCAAAATGTAGTGTAAGAGTCACGAATTCAAAGCTGCCCAATATAAAAATACCCATAACCCTGAGTTATAAGGTTATACACTTTAATGTCACATATGGGATACAGCTCACAATAAAAGTGCAAGTTATTTCACCTTTCAAATAACTAAAAAGAAAATAGCCTCTAGGTCTTGATAGATGCAGTAAACTATGTTTGAGTTTAGATAATTATTGTTAGGTCAATTAGATAAAATAAATCCCTAAAAATGTTCATATGGTAATGAAATATATATATATTTTTTTATATTCTTTCTTTCTTTCCTTCTTTCTTTATTTATTTCTTGCTTGCTTGCATTAGGTAGAGTATTGATACCACAAGTTCATTTTGATGAATCACTGAATTTGAAGTTAGATATGTATTTCAGATTGCCTTGTATATCGAATTTGTGTAATAATCTGTTTTAATATTTTAATTTTGGGATGGAGAGAAATTATGATTTAAGTCTACTCATTATCTGATGTGTTTCTGTTTTAATTAACTTCATGTTTTATTGTGGTGATCTACAACAGATCACTTTACAGTATTCAACATGAAAGGTTAACACTTTAGATTAGGGGACACATATTCACTATTAAGAGTTTCAGTCAATAAACTCCTAACTTACTGCTTATTAATAGTTAGTAAGGTAGTTGTTAAGTTTAGGTATGGGATAGGTTTAAGGGTTTTAAAATGTAGTCATGCAGAATAAGGCATTAATGTGTGCTTTATAAGTACTAATAAACAGCCAATATGCTATAGTAATATGCATGCTAATAAGCAACTGGTTAATAGTGAGAATAGGTCCTTAAAATAAAGTGTTACCACATGTTAAATCTGGGTCAGTAGTGTACAACTTCTGACCTTGATGGACTGAACAGAAGAAATGAACCTCAAAAGTTTTCCACGTGAAAGAAGGCAAAGCTAAATTTTCCAGAAAGTTCGCCTTGGCAAGCTGTATCAAGCTCTTCAAAAGAACTCAATATGAACTTCATTTTGGCTTGACTTTGTTCGAAATTACGTCACACTACACACTTTCTTCGATTTTGCTCGAAGTATATCTGGGTCTTTAGAAGTCAGGACAGCAGGAATAAATGCTGTTTAAGTAACTGAAAAATGGTAATGGAAAACTAAATTATGACAATCTAAAATCAAATTTGATTTAGAAAAAAAAAAAATATATATATATATACTATTATTAATGAAATGTGTGATGTGAACCCTTTAAGTAATCAAGAAAAGTCTATAAAAATGGAAGTGCTCACACATGCCAGCAGTTGTCAACAGTTCTGTAATACATCCAGAAGACTGGCCCCATAAACGTTTATTGTGTGTCATCACTTTTGGTACCTGTTACCTTTTTCCTCTCTTATACCACCAAGAACATCAAACCTTCCTGGATTTGTGACAGGCTCTCTAATTACCTCTGCTATTTACGGTGCTCGGCCCGTCTGTTACTGATTTCTCCATTATCTTGACAGTCAACAAACTGGTCCCATTAGAACAGCAGTGCACGAGGCTCGCCTGGGGCAGGCCTGGGCTTTGGCGACCGCAAATCGCTTCTGTATTAAAAGTCACCATGTAATAACTGCCTTCAGCTTTATCGCTGAAATGCCTGTTTTTGAGTGAAGGGCTGGAAAAAGGAGAGTTTTTTTTCCCTTTGTACAAGCTTTATTGGCTGACCTGTACGTTCTGTGTGAGAACCTTTGAAGGTTCTGGAAGATGACTTGAACCTTTTAAGCAAGCCTCTGATCTCATCCTGGTCGCTCTACAGCCATTGCCTTATGTAAATGAAGATGAATGGCGTTTGGACTTAAAAATAAGTAACTGTCTTCCATTATTCAGATTTCAGACGTTCATACAATTATTATGTACATAATAATTAGTGCAGTTCTATTGTATAGCAATTAGGCATCACACCAACGAGCGCTATGCTTACTGAGCAAGTCATGAGGGAATAGCCACACACTGACCTGGAAGAAATGTGTCTTTCCAGGTCATGTCTGGACTGCACAGAGGTCCAACCCCATTTAAGAGGGTCCTATACATGTGGATGTTTAGAGTCAAGGCTGTGTCATCAAACATGACATTGTCACAGTAATATTTACTTAGCTCTGTGTGGTATAAAGATGTGTTGTCCTGTGCACTTGAAGCAATGCTGATTTGATGACTAGGAGGCATTGGAAATATTTACTTACAGTTTTGTTTTGTTTTGCTTTGCTTCATTTTGTTTAGTTTTTTGTTTGTTTGTTTTATTTTGTTTTGTATGTTTTGTTTTGAGAAACAAATCCAGAATTTGTCCCTAGTTATAAACAAGCTAAAATACCCTTCATTCAGTCATTTTAGTAATGCTGTCAGCTTTCAAAACGTTTGTCCCTAAAATGAAACATCAAATGAAGAAAATTTCAATTAACTCCTCTCTTTCTATAAACATGTCTCCATGAAGACGGACAGCTTCTTGACAGCATGACATTGTTGGTGAGATGTGACTTTAGAGTAAAGGTCATTACTCCTCCTCCATGATGCCTTTACATGTCACTCAGAAGAATGGCGTGATGACCAATCAGGGACTGGCATGCCTAAAGCCACAGTTATGGCTCTAGGGGTGGTCAGAAGTCGTCAGGATTGGCCGGCTGTGTGGAGGGTAAGGGAGGTCAAACCTTTGACATTTGCCGTGACACTAGCCCTCTATTTTTATGCTGAGGCCTTCTCGTGCCAATTACTTTTTTTGCCCTGTATAGGGGTATCAAGTTGCAAATGTCACCAATAGAATGGACTTTGTTATTAGAAACTGTGTGTGTTTGTGTGGGTCTGCGTGCACACATACACCACTATTCCCTTTGTTGACCTCTGCTGGCAATTTAGTTTTCCTTTAGTGTAATCAGTTATCCAACTTTATGGTATTTTACGAAATATACAGTAACAAATAATGACAGAAAAACACTGATGACATTGCTGAGCTACAGATGTCTGCAGATATCAGTGTGACTCAACAGTAGACGAAATTCTGACTAGATTCTTGTATATAGTAATGAGCCAAACAAGGTCGACCAGTCAGTAAACTTTGGCTCAGATTTCACTGTTTAATAAGCTCTTGTGCTATGAATGTCATACAGGAATTGGATATGAGCATGCTCATTCTCTGAACTTATGTGTCAGCCATTTTGCTGTATATTTCATAAGCTTTATATCAGTTCTATACATTTATTTACATGCATATACAGTAAATAGAGAAAAGGGAGTCAGAATATGTACACACACACACACACACACACACACACACACAGTGACTTTGTGTGAAACGCTTTGTCCTCAGTCTGAAGTTTTCCTCTCTTTCGGTTCTACATTCTTTATTCTTTTTTTATTGGATGTACCACAGTCAGGCCAATAAACGCAGATCCTCCACTTCAAAAAATAAAACAAAACGCGATAGGTAAAACAGTGGTATTGGATCCTTCTATTGAATGACTTTGAGATTTTATGAAGCCCTCTGGGTAGATGAAGTGTTACGGACTATAAGGCCATTGTGTTTAACAGAGCAGGCATAAAAACAAAATTGCTAAAAGGTGCGGTGGAGAACACATCATTTGAAGTTACCGTGCAGAACACGAGCATCCACAATCAGTTTTTTTGCAAATTTCAGCTGAACTGATCGACCATACATTTTGTTAATAGGTCATGTAGGCAAGTAACAGAAGTGCACACACATTATGGCACATAAAAGCTGCCCAGAGGGAAAAAAGCTTAAAACCTCAAAGTTGAACAATATCTTAAGTATTACAGAGGGAACCTGGGGGGAAAAGGCCAAGGGGTCATGTGTTCTGTGTCACTTTTAAAACTCAATAACTTAACAGTGGCATGGATGTTATGTATGAAAAATAAAAAATGTTGATAAAAAAAATAAAATAAAAAATAAATAAAATAACTTAACAGTGGCTGTGTTTCTTCTTCAAAGTATCAACTTGTTGTATCTTTCCTGAAAGACTTTTTTTGTTGTTTTTAAGGCAAGAAATTCCTAAGACGAACAGTTTCAGATGTTAACATAATTCATCTGTCCCTTAGGGAAAGGATTGCGTTTTAGTGACGGATTGATTGTATCAATATTCAGCTGGTTTTGAATGACTCCCTATGGCACTGATGCCTGAAAATATGGATTTTTCATCGTCACTACTGCATTGACTCACTAAGGCGCTGGAAAAAGTCACTGATCCCTGAGAGATATGTAACAGATTTGTTTTAATTAAGTGTGCAAACAAAAGAGAAATTGGATCGTTGACTGAAACACTGGAACTGGAACAATAAAGCCACTAATTGCTGTTACTTTTTTTTCCTCCCAACCTGAATCGATAGCCATTGCTCAGCTGTACACAGCTCAGGCAGCACAGTAAATAGACTGAAAAGCAGAATTAGTCAGAAGTGAACTTATACTATTTGACTGTGATGTGCACTGAAGCACTCTATTTGAAGCTAATTTAGAGGCAAATAAATAAATAAATAAATAGTTATTATTATTATTATTATATAAACATAATTGATCCCCCAAAAAGGTGTTTGCTGTTTAAACTGTCATTTTTGTACTATAATGTGCTGTGTAGCCACTATGCGGATGTCCTGAACAAGGTGCCGCCGAACTCCCCACTCAGGCTAACGTTGCTAAACTACAAAACCCAGCAAAATAAAACACTCAAAGGATTAGAACAATTTAGAAAGCACACCCCCATCCTTTCAAATGTGCTTTCTTTTGCGCCGCGGCTATTTCTCCGCACCCAGCATGGCTCCGCTTTGTGGCTTTTAATAACTTGCCTTTCTTAGCCACTACCCCCTGAGACACATTTTTTTTTTTTTCAGCAGCATTTCTATCTCTCCCCCTCACTTTATTTGTGCCGCCCTGTTTCTACCTACTAGCAGCTGCAAGGAGGAGAGAGGCCTATGCAGCGGAGGCGGCAGCAGCAAATTTCTTCCAGTTGCTCGACGCGCTAATCCTCCCCTTTTCTTCGCAGCTCAACCATTATATTGCAGTTTCATTGACTGGGAGGTGTTGTGTTGCAGTGGAATCAATAGCTGAGGGGATCCCAGCCCAACGATTAGCTTGTCAGTCAGGCCTGTGCAGTGGGAAGGGAGGGGAGGCAGCGTAAATCCTGGAATACCAGGGGCCACCAGCATAGAGAGACAGGAATGCTGAGAGCCGTTGAGTGCGCGGCACCACCTGTTGTGGAAGGCAACATGTGTTGTATGTATTAACCTTTCTGCTACTGTGGTTTAACCACTGGCCGCTACAAGGCCAGCACCCCAATCTGGGGTGAAACATGTCACACACAAGTACACATGTACACGCTTTCACACTCACACAGTCATAACATCACACCAGGACATCATGTTCTGCATGTTTTGAAGATAAAGAAATGTACGCTCATATTGTATGCATGTTAGCATTTTTGCACCAACTGTACTTTTATTGTGCCTTGATAACTGTTATTTGTGACCCTGGACCACAAAACCAGTCTTAAGTCGCTGGGGTATATTTGTAGCAATAGCCAAAAATACATTGAATGGGTCAAAATTATCGATTTTTCTTTTATGCCAAAAATCATTAGGATATTAAGTAAAGATCATGTTCCATGAAGATATTGTGTACATTTCTTACTGTAAATGTATCAAAACTAAATTTTTGATTAGTAATATGCATTGCTAAGAACTTCATTTGGACAACTTTAAAGGCGATTTTCTCAATATTTTGATTTTTTTGCACCCTCAGATTCCAGATTTTCAAATAGTTGTATCTCGGTCAAATATTGTCCTATCATAACAACCCATACATCAATGGAAAGCTTATTTATTCAGCTTTCATACGATGTATAAATCTCAATTTTGAAAAATTGACACTTAATTATTTCACTTTTTACTTAGACACATCTATTATATGAGTTCAAAGAAAGAAAGAAAAAATAACTACTGAAAGTTTCCACCATTATTGTCCAGGAAAACATCCCTCATTTAATTTTCATGTTGTTGGACTTTATTCAAAAGTTAGTTCTACTCATTAAGCCTGATTGGTTTTGCAGCATTTCTAGAGTACTGCTATAACAATCTAATACCACAGCGACTATGCAAAATTGCAGGAAAACAGAGTAGATTTTTTTTTCTCAGTTTATTCTTTTTTTTTTTTACATTCTAAGGTTTATTTATTCAGTATTTATTTAAATAAAAAGCCACAGAGCATGACATGAATGATAATTTAATCACTGGGGAACAAATGGTGTGAGTCATTGAATTATTCACTCAACCAGTTTATTCCAAAATGTTGAGGAACAAAATAAATTGTTCTTCAAATAATTAACTTAACCAATTCATTCCAAACCACTGATTCTTTCAGGAACTTTTTGTTGAATTATTTATTCGATCAATTTGTTGAATCATTCAGGACACACCTCTGCTGTGTGTTGCAGTGGTTCTGCTGCAGCATTGTTTGGGACTGTTTTCATTGGTGAAGCAAAACCAGACAGTAACTCACAATATTGTTTCTAAAATGTAAGCTACTCAATATTAACTTCTTCATTATCTACCTGTTTTATAAAACCAGTGCTATACAATCATGCTGGCTCTCAGAAACAACTCAAGCCTTCAGTGTTAATTAATGTGTCATTTTGAAATTAGTAACAAATGATTGAACACATCTAGCAGCGGCAGATCCCAAAATTTGTGGAGTAACACAGTAGATCCACATAGTCTTTGGGATACTCATTTACATACTGTTCATTGAACTGTTATATAAAATCTTGAAGATCCGACTGTAGTGCACTCTTGCTTGTGCGATCTTGCGTTAATATGGGGTGACTACCTTTTAAAGGTCTAACTTTTGACTCAAACCACATAGAGATAAAGCCCTTGAGATTACTGGCACCAGTTTAGTCTACTGTATTTATTTATTTATTTATTTACTTACAGTATCTTGCATTGTGTAGACATGCTAAAAGTTGTCAATCTGTTTTAAATGAAGGCAGGAAAATGATCCACTTAGCATTGCTCTGGCCTTGCTGTCATGTTTTGGAGCATTAAATCAATTATTCTGGAACCATCCCATGACACAGCAGGCCTAGTGTTATTTTAGTGTGGAGCAAAGGAAAAGAAATGGTATAAGAGCCAAAATTACAATGAATTTAGCAAGAACAAATCAATGCTCCTTCAAAAATGATTGACTGCTATTTCAAAGTGGATAGTTTGTCAACACAATGTCATGACATTTAAAGGATTGGTGCAGACAAATACAACATTATATCTCCTTTTTATTGGTTTACTTTATATTTTAACTAAAATGTTTGTTTTTTCACCCTCTTCCTATAATTAGGTTATCATTAGTTTATTATTTTTGTTGTCGGTATCCATTATCATTATCATATGGTTATAGACATCTTTTGCTGAGTCAGACCCACTCAGACATCCCAGACTTTGTGCTTAATGATCCTCTGAACTTACAAATCAGGGTGGACAGGAGCGTGGCTTCAGCCTCCACATGAGATCAGTGTCACTGACAGTGTGAGTGAATGCATATGTGAGGCACTTACGTACGTGCTTTTCTGCCTGGCAGCCTGTGTGCTACTCTCTTAACATGATACCCTGTGCTACTGAAAGTTGACCTCACCTTAAAAAAGCACACTCTGACCCAAATCACTTTGTTTTTCTTTAGATCTATGACTTATTCATCATTTGACCCGTTGAATAAATGATAGCAGGTTTTAAATACACACTGTCCATATGTTCTACCCTTTCAGGAAGGTCAAATATTTTTAATATTCAATAAAGTGATACAGTCAGTAGATATATCTAACTTACAATTGTTTAAATTATTATAAATAATACAATTTCATATGTGGTCTACTTGTAATACATATAACAACAATAAAAAAGTGGTAATTCTATATGTGACCCTGGAAAACAAAACCAGTCATGGGTATATTAGCAATGTAGCAATAGCCAACAATACATTGTATAGGTCAAAATTATCAATTTTTCTTTTATGCCAAAAATCATTAGGATATTAAGTAAAGATCATGTTCCATGTAGATCATTTATAAATTGCCTACTGTAAATATATAAAAACTTAATTTTTGATTAGTAATATGTGTTGCTAAGAACTTAATTTGGACAACTTTAAAGGCAATTTTCTCAATATTTTGATTTTTGATTTATTAATTTTTTTTTTGCACCCTCAGATTCCAGATGTTCAAATAGTCGTATCTTGAACAAATATTGTCCTGTCCTAACAAACCATATATCAATGGAAAGCTTATTTATTCAGCTCAGTTAAAAACAAAATTGGCCCTTATGACTGGTTTTGTGGTCCATGGTCACATATAGCAGAGACTGACACGGAAGAGAAGTCGTAATTTTTAGTTTTCTTCTCTCACAAAAAGTATTTTCAAAAAGTAGCTTCATAACATTACAGTTGAACCACTGATGTCACATGGACTATTTTAATGATGTCCTTACTACCTTTCTGTGCCTTGGACGTTTCAGTTGCATTGCTGTCTATGCAGGGTCAGAAAGATCTCAGATTTCATCAAAAATATCTTTTAATTTGTATTCCAAAGATGAACAAAGGTCTTACGGATTGGGAACAACACTCTTAAGAAAAATGGTTCTAAACAGTACCAGAAAAGGGTTCTTCAGCTTGTAACAATAGCAGAACCCTTTTTGGTGCTAAATAGAACCCTTTTTATAGGGTTCCATAAAGAACCATGCTTTGAAAAATGTTATATGGGAATCTTTTTAATGATTTTCATTAATATTGGTATATTTATATCTTTGATAGTATTATTAATATTATTTGTATATATGATTTATTAATATAGTTTTTTACCCCTCTATCTGCCTGGTCTTATATTATCTTGAAGCCTCTATTAGGGTTTTTACGTACACTGAACAAAATTATAAACGCAACACTTTTGTTTTTGCCCCCATTTTTCATGAGCTGAACTCAAAGATCTAAAGCCAGGCTCACACTGTGCGATTTTTTTAAAAGTCCTTTAGGATTGTACTTGTCAGACTGTACGAACATAATGATCATGTCACACTATGGGATCTCAGCTGTCATTAATGTCAGACTGTACGACAGTCAAGACAAGTTAAAAACGGGTGCGCGCAAGAAAACTTGTCCGGAGTTTTACATTATCAACCCATACGTGTCCAGTGACTGTGAACAGCACTGCACGCGGGACCGGAATGTTGGCTATCAAGAAAAGTATATGAACGGTGGCAATACCGGCGTATTTAAGAAGAATAATGTATGCAGCTCTACACACCCACATGAAAACAGCGGTGCAACCGGTGTTTATCAGAGCAAGGGCAACATATCAGATTAATTCCATGAGCGGAGGACGGGAGCGCCGGAGTTTATGGCAGATAGAAGATATCGAGATGCATATCGAGATGCTGATTAGACAGCATGATTATTGCACAGGTGTGCTTTAGGCTGGCCACAATAAAAGGCCACTCTAAAATGTGCAGTTTTACTGTATTGGGGGGTCCGAAAACCAGTCAGTATCTGGTGTGACCACCATTTGCCTCACGCAGTGCAACACATCTCCTTCGCATAGAGTTGATCAGGTTGTTGATTGTGGCCTGTGGAATGTTGCTCCACTCCTCTTCAATGGCTGTGTGAAGTTGCTGGATATTGGCAGGAACTGGAACACGCTGTCGTATACGCCGATACAGAGCATCCCAAACATGCTCAATGGGTGACATGTCCGGTGAGTATGCTGGCCATGCAAGAACTGGGATGTTTTTTAGCTTCCAGGAATTGTGTACAGATCCTTGCAACATGTGGCCTTGCATTATCATGCTGCAGCATGAGGTGATGGTCGTGGATGAATGGCACAACAATGGGCCTCAGGATCTCATCACGGTATCTCTGTGCATTCAAAATGCCATCAATAAAATGCACCTGTGTCCATTGTAAATGCACCTGTGTCCTATTAGGGTTTCACATTAAAACAACAACAAGAACAATGTTGTGTGGATTGGGTACTTTTTTATTGACATGTAATATTGTAGCAAAAATGTCAGTGCTCTTAACAAAAGTTATTAGCTGAATACATTAAACAATGACAATTGACAATGAACATGAATAAATACACAAAGAAGTAAAACGAAATAAAAACAAAAAATAGATGTGATGAAGACCAAATTCCAGTGAAATATCTTCATATGCCTGAAATAGTCCATCATTATGGTGTGACTGAGTGACAGTTTATCTGCAGATGATGAGGTTGTGGGATGTGATGCATCTGAATTACAGTGTGTCCATGTGTTTATGTAAAAACAATTATGTTCACAAAGGCCAAAAAAATGGACAGTATGTGAGCCCTTCACAATCTTAAAAGAAAAAAAAGTGATTTTAAAGTCATGGGATAGCTTTATAAAACCAAGTAATAATTAAACAAATTCTAACAGTATGGATTATAAATTCAATATCTCTGTTACCTACTTAGTGGAGAAGAGGAGAGAAGTATCCTTAGCTTAAAAGAGCTGCTCACACTTACATGTGACCAAAAAACTAAAAAGAGAGAAGAACATGTTTGTTTGGAAACCAGTTAAAATTTTAAACTTAAATTTGTATTTAAATTTAAGTATGAAATTATTTACCTGTTGAGAGTGTGTTGACAGTCTGTGTAGTTGTATCACTGAACTCCAGAAAATCAGTAATGATGAGGTGCTTTGACAGTTACAGATTTGAAAAACAAAAGGGCGGGAATAAAGAACCCTAAACTCTAACACAAAGAACCATTCCAGCATAAAGGGGTTCTTCAGGATGCTATGGTTCTAAATATAACCATTGTATGGTTATGTAAGAACCTTTAAAGAACCATCCTTTTTTAGTTTGAACATAAGGGTGAGTAATTAATGCCAGAATTTTCATTTTTGGGTGAACTATCCTTTTTCAGTGTCACATTATCCTTCAAAAATAATTCTGATTTGATAAACGTGTGTGTGTGTGTGTGTGTGTGTGTGTGTGTGTGTGTGTATGTATTTGTTTTGTTGTTGTTGTTGTTTAGTTAAGTAGTAGTAGAGAACAAGAACGAATTATACCAAATAAAGTTGGACAGCTTCAGTTTTCCACAAATTTTGTTTGAACCTGGGACTGGAAGACTTTTTTTGCAACACTTTATTGGATGTCATTAAGCTTGTCTCTCCTGCCATGTGTGTCCTTAAAACTGGCAGATTTCATAGTCCCATCTGAGAGGACGAGCAGCCATCTGACGGCTGGAATTAATGAGTGGGGACCTGCAGTGGGTTGGCAGGTAGCAGGGGCACATGGAACAATGAGGCCTGTTGCTTGTAATCACTTGAAGCTGCTGTCATTAGTGTAGGCCTGATGCAGGACCAGCGTGGGCTCAGCGCAGAGAGGGCCAGGCAGGAAGTGTTGGCCAGCTGCTGCCAAGCTGTCATCAGGAGGGCAGACTGCTGAGGTGGGGTTGGGCGTGGTGGGGGGGCTGAGGGCGCCGTTTCAGGAGCCACTGGAGTCAAGGGCAGAACGCAGTGTCCTGATGATTAGTGTCTGTTGTGTGAGAGTGTATATACATCTGTATGTTATGATGGTGTGATTTCATTGTGGCACTAGGCCACATTTTATGTGTGTGTGATCGCTGATCAACACTTATTCTTTTGGCAACCATGCAGAGACTAAACGGACCACCTCCTGTTGGAACACAACCTTTTTAGGTTCTGGCGAAATGTTTGTGGTACGTGATCTCTGTATCTGTATATTCATAAGTGATTATTTATCAAGATGATACTCGTAGGCTGCTCTATAAGAATATTCCAAATGTCATGATCTTTCCATCACTGACATCCAAAGTGTGAACTATGTATACATAACACAGAGATCCTATGACCAAAAGACATGAACTAATTTGTGTGTCAGCAAATTTTCACTCACCCATGTCTATATTAGACACCTTAACCTGATGAAAAACATTTTTCAGTGTCTTCCCCAGTACTGGCTTAGCTATGTTGGTGATGTAAAAACAACATCAACTATTTTAAAATATTTTTTTAAAATAAAAAATTAAATAAAATTACATATAAAAAATAAATAAAATTCAATTAAAAATATATATTATTTCATTTGTGAACGCCAGTTATACATATAAAATCATTCATTAAAAACTTTTATATTATATAATATTAATGCATTGTGTGTGTGTGTACCTGGTATTGTAGGTTATAGGGACCCACAAGTATAGTAATACCAGTAAATTTTGGCCTTGTGGGGACATCTTTTTGGTCCCCATGAGGAAGAAAATAGAAAATACAGTTTGTACAGTAAAAGAAACATTACGTCAATGGAATGTCCCCGTAAAACATGGAAACCCATCCTAAACAGCACACTATATACCCTGGAAATCTGTGCATGTCCTATATGTCCTCTTAATATATCGGGACAGGGCTAAGCTGGTCTCTTAAGAGTCCTTATGGAAAGGTCTGGGAGAATGTTGGAGGTTCTAAGGAGAAAACCTCCTCAAGAGGAAAAACATAGCAGCGTGTTAAGTTATTAAGCCCCACTTTGGGCAGTGTGTGTGAAACAAGCTCCCACAAGGGTGGGTGAGAATCCCTTAACTCACATTACCCCTCCCCTTAGCTTTGTCTCTTTTTCAGGACTAGGTTAGAAGGGTCACCCTCTTCATGTGGATAGGTCCTTTGGCCCAATTACGCTGCTACAGTGCTCAATTAGCCACAATCCCTTCTTTTCAAGGTGATGTTTGAAAGGGCTTTACATTTTTTAAGGTCTAAAGAAAGAGCGGGGACCCCCAAAGTGAGATGAAATTAGGGACATAAACGGAGGCTCAACCTAAATCATTGTCTGTGAAGTACTTGCTGTCCTCAAATATTCATACACTTCTCTCTCTCTTTATCTCTTTGTCTGCCTCACTTTAAATATCGAAGATGGCCTGGATTTTCATATTTCAAAAACAGTGTTAAAAAGAAATATTTGCTGTCCTGTCCTTGAGGTTTGTTATTTCGTAAATTACAATGGTAATTTCTTTCCTGTGCCAGCAGCATTCACCAGTATAAAATCGATAAATGGGAGATGACGAGGGCTCTCTGCAGGACCGCCTCTGAGGTTTTCTGGTTAAAGAAGGTAGTTCAGGTACCCAAGCAAGGTCACTAGGCTCAATTAATTGTGGAATTAACCTTGTTTATATGATATAATAGCAATATGGAGCAAGGCAGAAAATGTATTGTTAAACAGCAGGAGGTCTCCAGTCATTGGCAGAACGCCCGCCGAAGGCCTGAGCTGGGGTTGGCATCCGCAGAGTTACATGGTCAGGCTCTTAACCGCACACCTTCTTCAAAAAACGATAAGTAACATTTTTCTGAGGTGTATTTGGAAACAACTTGATGGAAACTCTGCTGGCTGTATGGCATTAGATTCATGGCAAAGAACCAAGCTCACTCTCTCTCTACACACACACAAACACATTCACGCCCCGAGCAAGGTCCAAAAACCTCTGTGTCTGCCCATCCATCTCTCTGTGTTGGCTGCTGTGTTCAATGACTCACCTGCCAAACTTTTTGTCCTCTTGTACTGTAAAACCCCACACCAGATGTAACAGAAACCCACTATTCATGTGTCAGATGTTACTAAACTGCATTGTGAAAATGACATCTTGTTATCTTGCAGAAGAATTATAATGACTGTAACGACTCCTGTTTTCTATCCGCAGAAGAACAGATCATGAGATATGTTCAGCTTGGGATAGAATCGGGTGATGTTTCAAAGCTGAAAAAAAAAAAAAAGTTGGATCCCTGTCAGACTTGATTTCCAGATCAGGTACAGTGTGATTTAAAATAATATTGGGGGATTTATGACATCCTTTTAATATTTTACTGATATTTTCCCACCATCTATATATATTGAAAATATAAGGCTTTCAAAGAATCCATGTATGGTACTTTTGCAGTGGTCAACCTTTTATTGCTCTCATGTGTGTTGATCTGTGCAGCTTATACTTCTTGCTTTTTACAGGCTGACTCGTCTGTCTCATCAGAAGCAACACATGTGAACAGACGGCTAGCAGCATGGCTTAAAAAAAGGAAAGAAAAAAAAATCTTACATGTTTAACACTTAACTTACATTCTGTTGTGTTTGTGCCCTGGTGGGAAATGATCTGTCTATGACAATAGTCAATATATCATTTCTGCTGTAAAAGCTGCTAATATCACAGCAGATAAAAAAGCACAACATGCTGTTTTTCAAACAGAATAATCTCTAGTTACATATAGCAGTCATTCTATGAAATATGCCTTTTTTTCTGTTTTGATGATTTTAAAGTAAATTTCGGTAACATCTGTAAGATTATAGAACACAAAAGTAGTAATAAGTAGTCAAATCGGGTGATGTGGTGGACATGCCATGTTTAATGAGTTTGATTAAGCATGCAAAGCTATTATTAAGAAACTCTTGGATTTGTCTCCTGCCAAGACTGATGTCACTTCCTGTTTGCTATGTCATTTAAAATGACAGTTTACCAATTTGAGGCAAATGAGTAGACTTTGAAACAAACTCAAACCCAACAGGTATCACTTTATTTTAAGGTGTCATGATACAGAGTAATTACCTAATTAAGTACTTAGTAGTAGCTGTTGTACTTACATGACATAAAATGTACTTACCATGTAACTAAGTTATGGAACAGCATGTACTTACAGTTTGTAATTATGTACATGTAATGGGCAGCTACTGTTAGGCCGAGTCTGTTACACAGCTACTTGTACACTTAAATACAATCTTGATACACTTTATTTTACGTAGCTTATGCCTGTGTAATATTCTGTAATTTTAATGTAATTAGAAAGGTATTACATGTATTTAAGCTGTGTACTGGTGAGTTAAATCAAACTAAGGTGCAGCTGGATAAGGTATAAAGTATAGATACACATGAAGTACACTTATGTACAATCTTGATACACTTTATTTTAAATAGCTTATGTTTGTCTAATATTATGTAGTTGTAATGTAATTAGAAATGTATTACATGTATTTAAACTGTGTACTGGTGGGTTAAATCAAACTAAGGTGCAGCTGGATAAGGTGTACAGTATAGATACACATGAACTACACTTAAGTACAATCTTGATAGACTATTTTAAGTAGCTTATGTTTGTGTAATACTATGTAATTGTAATGTAATTAGAAATGTATTACATGTATTTAAGCTGTGTACTGGTGGGTTAAATCAAACTAAGGTGCAGATGGATAAGGTGTACAGTATAGATACACATGAAGTACACTTAAGTACAATCTTGATACACTATTTTAAGTAGCTTATGTTTGTGTAATATTCTGTAATTGTAATGTAATTAGAAATGTATTTAAGCTGTGTACTGGTGGGTTAAATCAAACTAAGGTGCAGCTGGATAAGGTGTACAGTATAGATATACATGAACTACACTTGAGTACAATCTTGATACACTATTTTAAGTAGCTTATGTTTGTGTAATATTATGTAATTGTAATGTAATTAGAAATGTATTACATGTATTTAAGCTGTGTACTGGTGGGTTAAATCAAACTAAGGTGCAGCTGGATAAGGTGTACAGTATAGATATACATGAACTACACTTGAGTACAATCTTGATACACTATTTTAAGTAGCTTATGTTTGTGTAATATTATGTAATTGTAATGTAATTAGAAATGTATTACATGTATTTAAGCTGTGTACTGGTGGGTTAAATCAAACTAAGGTGCAGCTGGATAAGGTGTACAGTATAGATACACATGAAGTACACTTAAGTACAATCTTGATACACTATTTTAAGTAGCTTATGTTTGTGTAATATTATGTAATTGTAATGTAATTAGAAATGCATTACATGTATTTAAGCTGTGTGCTGGTGGGTTAAATCAAACTAAGGTACAGCTGGATAAGGTATACAGTATAGATACACATGAAGTACACTTAAGTACAATCTTGATACACTTTATTTTAAGTAGCTTATGTTTGTCTAATATTATGTGGTTGTAATGTAATTAGAAATGTATTACATGTATTTAAGCTGTGTACTGGTGGGTTAAATCAAACTAAAGTGCAGATGGATAAGGTGTACAGTATAGATACACATGAAGTAAACTTAAGTACAATCTTGATGCATTTTATTTAAATAGCTTATGTTTGTGTAATATTATGTAGTTGTAATGTAATTAGAAATGTATTACATGTATTTAAGCTGTGTACTGGTGGGTTAAATCAAACTAAGGTGCAGCTGGATAAGGTGTACAGTATAGATATACATGAACTACACTTGAGTACAATCTTGATACACTATTTTAAGTAGCTTATGTTTGTGTAATATTATGTAATTGTAATGTAATTAGAAATGTATTACATGTATTTAAGCTGTGTACTGGTGGGTTAAATCAAACTAAAGTGCAGATGGATAAGGTGTACAGTATAGATACACATGAAGTAAACTTAAGTACAATCTTGATGCATTTTATTTAAATAGCTTATGTTTGTGTAATATTATGTAGTTGTAATGTAATTAGAAATGTATTACATGTATTTAAGCTGTGTACTGGTGGGTTAAATCAAACTAAGGTGCAGCTGGATAAGGTGTACAGTATAGATACACATGAAGTACACTTAAGTACAATCTTGATACACTTTATTTTAAGTAGCTTATGTCTGTGTACTTACATTTATAATTATGTTGTATAAAGCCTTCAACACATATGTAACAATCTTTTGGTTACATAAGTAGCTGTGAAACAGACTCGGTCTGTTACATATGTGTAACAGTAGCTGCTATTACATCTACATAATTGCAAACTGTAAGTACAGGCTGTTTCATAACTTAGTTACATGGTAAGTACATTTTGTGCAACAGATACTACTAAGTACTTAACTAGGTAATTTTATTTAAATTTTATATTATGGACACCTTAAAATAAAGTGTTACCACACAAATAAATTAAAAGGTAACACTTTATAATAAGGTTACATTATTGTTTGCATGAATTAACAATGAAAAACACTCTCACAAAATCATTTATTAATCTTAGTTCATGTTCATTTAAACCTTCATTTAAACCTTTTTTTCGTGCAGGAAGTAACACCTTGAGTTTAAAGTGTATCTATTATTAACTAATGTTAACAAATAGTAATAAATACAGTAATAAATGTATTGCTCATTGTTAGTTAATGTTAATTAATGCATTATTGCAAAGTGTTAAAAATTATACAAATGTATTTAAATGTGATTCTAGTGTGACTGACAAAAAAAAACAGTACACACTGTAGCATAACAAAGATTTTGTATTAATGATTTTTTTATTTTATTATTATTATTATTATTTAGAAATATTAAATACATTTTCCATGATGAGGTATATGGGCATGTAAAAACACATATATTCCTTAAAATATTTGTTATTAAAATATAGACCAGATAGGTATACTGATACATGATAATTATCACCTTTATTGTTTTAATATTTTAGAAGAATAACTAAAACAAATACAATAATAATTCCATAAATAAATTAATGCAGATTAAACAAAATAGACATTAATGTTCACGTATATTCTTTGCAACCTTGACATAGCAATATTACTTAACATTTAATGCATAAGGTAGAATGCTTGGTGCAAACCTCACTGGAATTTTTTCAAAATAATTAACGCCAAATGCAGTTAATCTCTAAAACTCTTGATTTTGAAAACACACCAGAAACATACAGCAGAAATGACTGATATCACTGCATTACAGACTGATTCACATAATATAGCTGTAATCTATGTTTTTATCACATCCATCTGGTAGTTATATCAATAAACACCTCATCTTCACAAACATTATTCTATTAATCTCCTAATTTCATAATTAGATACTCATACTTGGTATTTTATTAGATGTCATCAAAGACATCTACTAAATTGTGATTTCCAGTGATAACATTTATGTGTCTGTGGTTGGTTGCTGGATAGGATCCCTGTGTGCTTTGTAATCCTGCCAGCATATGTCTTCTGGTTACATTCTATTACAGGTGTCTAACTACCTCCATATTACAACTGTCACTGTTATTCTTATAGGAGTGGCATGCAGTTAACCCAAAATCAAAGCCTGTAATTTGTGGCTGATGGTGCACTTTGAGATCAGGCCAATCTCACTGCTCCAGGCGTCTATGAGCAAGACTTGATTAGGCCAAATTACATATGGGAGCTAGTGCTGTAACCACAGCTCTGTTCAGGGTGAAAGTGAGTGAGTATGTGGGCTTTGGGTGTGGTGTGGTGTGTGTGCGCTGCCTCGTGATTTATGCACATTCATATGCAAAGCAAAAGCCCAGTATGCTATTTAGTTACTTGTTTAGATTGTTGACTTGCAATGTTCTATCAATTTGTTACAGTTACTTATTTGAAAAATAGCCATGTTTGCCATATGTGCACCCCCCTGAAATCACTGCGGTGAGAGGAACAACTGTTTTGAATCTCGAGTCAACCCCGGCTCCTTGTTTTATCTGCGTAACAAGTGCCGTCAAAAGCCTAAGGGTAAATGCAGCAGATTGTATCAGAGCTCTGGTGCAGATGAGAGGGGGGAAGCAGGTGGGGGGAACGGACAGAATCTGGGCCTGGACTCCGGCCATGTGGCTTTTCCAACACTACCACACAACATGAACGCTGCAGACTTGGTCAGATTAGATGCGTTGCTGCAGTGGTAAAGTTTTCAAAAGTGATATCATGTCATGTGTAATTCATTTTTATAGCACTTTCCCATATCGCTTCAAAGCAGCGATCAAAATCTTTCAAAATCTTTACATGTGGAAATATGCACAACTGCTTAAACTAGTAAACTCTGCTTTGTACCTTCAAATGTACAAATAATAATGGCATAGCCATAGCCTTGTGGGAAGTGTGCCAACATATAGCGCAGCTGCGGCTTAGGCTACCCGAGTTCACATGATGAATCAGAGTCCATAAACTATGGCTAATACTCATATATGGACGATCCACATATATAGTCATATGCACAAAACACCATTCGGGAAATATGCATGACACTAAAATAAACCTAATGTACATAGCTGATAATAATATAGGAAACAAAATGATATGTTTTTCATCATATGTTATATGGTAATCTACAGTTAGCCAGTTATCTCTAAAAATCACAATATTAATTTTTTTTTACCATGTAATTCAAAAAAGCATTATATTTACATTTTTCATTATTTTACTTTTAGTGTGTGTTCACAAAGTAATCTGTTACTCTTTGTTACTTAATGCTTTATTTTGGTGCGTCATTCTGTTAAATTACTTAGTATATGGAACTTAGTATATGAAAATGATCTTTTAGCATTTTATTTTACATTAATTTCTAGCAGGATAAAACAAACGTTTCAGCTCAAGGCCTTCTTTAGTGTGTTGAGTCCAGTTTTAGTGTATTTAACATTTTATAGCTCATGTTTTACATATTAAAAATAATATAGAAAATGATTTTGAATGATTCATTCGATGTTTTAGTGCTTATACTTTGTTTATTGTGCTTTATACTTTAAAAGGGTATTGACTTGTTTGTAATTTAAGTCAGCTGTGAAGGTAAGAATGATATACACTTCTCTTGGGATTAAGTTTAGATGAGGATATGATTTCCCAAAAGATTAATTATATTCCAAATAAGTCTGTACTTTTAAACTATATTATTTTCCACTTTATTGATAAGTGCTAAAGCTCAGGGGATAAGCAGTGCTGCTAAGGAAGCCCCCTCTTGAAACACACACACACACACACACACACCTTTCACAACCCATCTCTTCTTGAGGAATTAGAGAAGAGACAAAAGGCTGAACATTCTTTAAGTCCCGTTGGGCGGTGAATAGGAACGTTTCACGTGTCAGAGGAGTGGTGTTTCCTATAGATTCATTAGCCTCTTCATCCCCCCCCCCCTCTCCCGCTTCTCCCTTCTTCCTTGCCTGGGCCCCTTTCACTTTCTGTCACTTTCCTCTCTCACCCTCTCACTCCCCCAGCCTTTTCTTTTTGTTTGCTGTCTACAAGAGGGTTTTTAGCACAAGCAGTGTTTGTAATTAGCTCCTAGTGCTGTGCTGGAGCATGTTGAGGTGGCTGTTTATACGATGAGCAGGTCCTCTTTCTCACAGTTGCTGTGAAGCTAAAACAAAGGTCTGCCTTTTTTCCTTAGACAGGGTGAAGTGAAAAAAAACAGGGCTACAATATGTTCAGAAGGGCCCCTGGAAAATATTACCAAGCGGTTTTATTAACAGTAAGTGTAGTTTGCTACTGAGTGTAGTCAAAATGATTGTAACCTTTCCAAATGTTTCTTAGGCATTGTAGTGTTTTGTTTGGACTCTCCGTTTATTTTATCATATGTAATTATAGGAATAGTTCACCCAAAAAATGAAAATGTTGTTCAAAACTGACCTCCATTCTTTGGAACAACTTTTTCTTTCTTTAAATCACACTAATGTCAGCCATATCTTCTCATCCAGTGAAAAACTGTTTTGGACCCCATTGATGTGCTTTTATTGTATGGACTTACATTTTCAAGTATCCTAAGAATACTTTCAAGTATTAACATTTGGAACTCCTAAATGAGGATAATAGTTAGCTATTATTCATATGATATTTCCCACTCATTAATACCGTATACAATGATTCACTTCCTGAAAGTATATTGTCTGTTTTTTGCGGACACGTTCAGCAAATTTCCATCGTCCCTCTCTGGGTCAGAGTTCAATCTCTCTGGGAAAGCTGTGGGCGTTATTCTCAAAGCCTTTTTTAAAATCCATCCACTGTTTTTTCTTCCTCCTTTTTTTGTCTTCTTCCTTTTTCACAAGCATTGCATTTACTACAACACTGCCGGAGCAATCCATTATTGTGTCATGGTTCTTGGTCCATTGCGGCCCAGCAGCATGGCACTACAGCTTGTTTTAATTTTAGCTGGGAAAAGCCAGGACCACCGCTCCAGTCCCCCGCTTCTCCAGATGTGCCTTGATCAAGGGAAGTTGACTAAGCGCTTTGTGTCCTTTAAGACACTAATGTGATTATGTCACATATTTTCAGCTGATTCCCATCGCTATTGGTCTTTGTGTGGGGTCCCCTACTCAATGGTCTCTATCAGGCCTGCGAGCCGGGAGATTTTTCTCTTTGCAAAGTCTGGTTCCTAGCCAACCTGTGTAAATTGACTGTGTGAGAATATGTGTGTTAATGTGAATTTGGCTGAACTGACATGCAAGGGAGTAACACTGACTGCGTATTTTGTTTTTATATATCACATGTTAATATTGAAATCAGTAACAAGAAGTCACATGATACTGGCCAAAATGATTCTCATCCTCACGTATATTAATAATAAATATTTCATTTGTATTCAGTGCTTATGTTGGGGTTGTGTCGTAGGCTATTGTCAAGCTAAATCTAACTAATTATCAGCTGTGTGTGCAGGCATGTTTATTTGCATTGCAATGCAGTGTGGGTGTCAAGTATCTGTTAGAACAAAGATGTTTATCAAAAACAAGAGCCTACACTAGATGCCCCGGAAGGTCTGAAAAACATTCATTGGGGAACTGAGAGTGAAAGTTGAGTAGCAAATCTTTTTACCTCAAAATCTATGGCATTCTGATGTAATACTCCAACTGATTACTTTTGAAAAGCGATTATATTGGTCACTATTGGTATGATGTGATATCTGACATTGCCACAGGTATAAGTTTCTTTCTTTCTTTCTTTCTAATAACATTAATTGAATAAATCATTTTAAAATGTAATGTTTAAATGTTAATGTTTTGTCATTACTTTTGTTAACTATAACAGTAAATTTTGCATATTACCGTTTATTTCATGTGGTTCAGAATGGTTTTGCTGTTTGAATTTTGCTGTGACAACTTACCCCACATGGTGCTTTTGGAAATTGTAGTCATAAAAGGTCATTAAAACTAATTCAGATTTTATGCTATTTATATGCCACCCTATTTCCTCAGAAAGTTATCTTTTAACTTTATATGAAGGCCAGTTCAAATGTGATTACTGATGATACTAGTTTTATCTTTATAAACAAGACACACTGAATTTTATATCGTCGTACAGTTATGGCTGAAATGAATATGGTCACAGCATTCACAAACTGAGTGACACAAACGCTGGATCTGACCAGTGCCCAAAGAGTGAATGGACTCAGTGTATCTGGAGTGACTCACACATCATAAAGTGGTACAGCATAATGCACATAAGAAAGAAAAAGATGGGGCCACCAACAAAGGTAGCTATTACCGGTTTACTAGGAGACTTACAGGACGGCTTTCTCTGTCTATATAATTATTTACTATTTGGGAATTCTGCCTTCACAAAGGAGCGAAAAATTGAGTGGATCTCTAAATAAATGGCTTTGATGGGATAACGCTCGAGTTGGATTTATGATTTAAAACTTGACACTGGTGCTCGTTGAGTGAGAGAGAGAGTTATGGAGAATTTAAAAGAATCGAATGAATAGAATCTGGACCCTTCAGGGCTTTCAAGGTTTCGAGGTGTCAGGTCACCATTCTTGAAATGATGGGACAGCTGATGTGGGTTATTTATTTATTTTATTTTAAATGTGAGACACAGTTGGAGAGCAGCTCACTCCATTTCTATGAAAAGATGAGACGTGTTCTGAAAACACTGAGCACCCATAGCCTTTAAAAAACAACCTTGCTGTTTGAAGGCCTTTCCCTCCTCGAATGAAAGCTATTGAGTCCCTGAACCTCCCCCTTTTGCCCATCCATTTGGTTGGATGGCGGTGACCGCTCTCATAATTAATTGCATTTTTTAGTCGATGAATGTAATATTGGTTCATAACACATTCAGCAAAGAAGGAAAGAGATTCGAGTTGCTGGATTATGTGTCCGTTTACAATGGGATACCTCACATTGACGAATACCTCATTGTTTGGAATAAGTGTATGCCTCTCAAGGTTGGTTTTTGTATAACTTGAAGAGCAGGCTTGTTCTTCAAATGTCTCATAAATAAGCACAGCATATATCTACACTGCCTTTACAGGGCTGCATTTCCCAAAAGCATTGTAAGGATAAGTGCATCATAGAAACCATTGGTGTCTAGGTTTACGATGCTTTTGGTAAGCGCAGCCCAGATCATTTATACATTTATTGAATGAAAATAAATTTTTGAGTGTCTTCAAACTGTGCTGAATGGTGTAGGCCAAAGGTTAATTTATCTCTGTCTTATCTCACACAGGTTTCTTTCAGGAAATTAACATCGCAAACAAGTCATTCTCATATGACCTTCGCCTTATCATATTTCCAGGCATCTCGGTACATGCTGCACAGTCATCATAGGCTAAGGTTCATGCCACATTGCTCTGTCAATAGTGGCACTGACCTGTGTCTTTGTATATAAGAGAATAGCAGTACTTTAATTTGGCTTAATATTAGTGTGCAATGTTTTTTTTTTTTTTTTTGTATCACCGCTGGAGAATGTTAAACTATAAAAACTTTTCTTTTTTTTTTTTTTTGGTAACACCTCATTTTAAGGACCTATTCTCGCTATTAAGTAGTTGCTTATTTGCATGCATATGACTAGTATAATGGCTGTTTATTAGTATTTATAATCCACATATCAATGCCTTATTCTGCATGACATCTTAGATCCCTTACCCCATACCTAAACTTAACAACTACCTTACTAACTATTAATAAGCAGCAAATTAGGAGATTATTGAGAGAAAACCCTTACTTAACAGTGAATATGTGTTCCCTATTCTGAAGTGTTACCTTTTTTGTTCTTCTCTTAAACTAAAAAAAAGGAAACTGCCTCATAAAATTAAATGGTTTTAATTTAAGTATTTATTCACGGTTGGAGTATTGGTTAGAATCTAAATATAAAGTGGGACCAAATTACACACTCTTGAACTACAGTACCCATCATGCTTCACACATACTGCAACACCCCCTACACTGCACGCCCACTTTAAATACACCACCTTTTCTCCCAGAATGAGGAAGGGAAGAGTATTTGACAGTAAATAAGTTAAATAATAATGTTACCTATTTGAAAAATACTATATAGTAAATGCACAAGTAATGCATGACTTGTAACTTAAATCATACTTTGATTATGTAATGCTCACCAGCCCCGACACTGTTTGGAATTTTGAATTATTTTCTCTCTTTTTTTTTTTTTCTCTTACAAATAGTGTTTTAGATATTGGTCAGCCAGTGGTAAGACAGGTCAGTGGGGATTTGTGCCGTGCGTGGCGGAAGCGTGCTAGCTCTGTCTCTCTGCCATTAGAACAGAGGGATAAAGTGATCAGTGCCTGTGTCACAGAGAGGGGGAGGAATGAGCATGGATGAATGGATAAACACAATTCTTTGGGCCAAGCTTGCGCTTATTGAGTGCAAGGCCTCAGCACGTGTGTCATCGAGACACTGGGATTACAGCTGCTGTGTTCTGAACTTTGCATTGCTGCAAACTGGATAATCCATCCGTGGACAGTTTGTTAACCGCAAGAGCCACTTTCTGGGTTCATCAGTGTTGGGAACAGATTAGCACTGGGTAGTGGATCTCATATGCCCTGGTCAGAGGCCATCCCTGAAGGGCTTAAGGGATTACGGCACAATGAATTTTCTCTCACACACTCATTCCAACCCCGGCTGATATTTAGTCAAACTAAGTCTTCACTGGATGAAATATTGGAACCGCCCACAAAGCATTATTTCACAATTACGGTAGCAATTCATGTCTTCGGCTGTAAAGATTGTTGTTGAGGCACAGTTCCGCAAATACAACAGCCTAGGTCTTACTCTATCAATGACAGGCTTGACGTTATTAAGGTTTTTCAGGCCTAGTGTGGACACAGTCTTAGATATCTCCTTCCAGCCATCAGACTCCCATGACTGAGACTGATCTCCAGTCAGTGCAGTTGTCCAGTTGTACTCAGCCCGCTTTGATTACCTCCAGTAGCTTCCTCACCGCAATCGTATAAGGTTGGGGGGGGGTGTTTGGGGTCGGAGGCTAAGTCCCTGTTTAAAGACACCACAAGCCCACTGCATCAACAGACAGGCCATTTGAGCGCAGGGCCTAGGATGAGATGTAATTTCCCATCTGCTTTATGGGCAGTTCTGATCCCTGGGCTCTTGTCAGCGAAGCCCTCAGTAAAGATATCATCAGTAATATAAGGAGGACTCTGGCAATACTCAGGGCCTTAAAAGGCACTTTGCTTTTGCTGGCTCTCTTGAATGGCTTAAGGAAAGGGAGAGCACAGGTCACGAGTAAACGGTTTGCAAACACTATATCGGATTGCACACATTAAGTGGCTTAAAAGAAAGCTCAAACATTCAATTACAAATATGTGACTTCTGACTGAAGTGCTCAAAATATGCAGCCGCCCTAAATTACTATCCTGAAATGCAGAGAATCGGTGGCTGACATGCGCATGACCATAAAACTCATCTGCTAGACAGATGAACCACTTTAGTGTTCATCGCCTTTTCAAACACGTCGGTAGGAGTCTGTTCTGAACATTCAAAACAAGGAGCTCTGTATTCACTATAAACGCCCATCGAGAATATATAGCCATTCTTTGAATCAAATCCATTAAAAAAACACCCAATCAAGTCCTAAGGCAGTAGTTGATGAAAATCCCTGGATTTGTAAATCCCGTGCACCCTCTAATACTTTTTGAAATGTTTATGAGTTGGAATATTTGGAAGGAGCTCCTGCGATTGTCGTCTGTACGCGTAGCGCACTTTTGTGCAGGAGTTTTTTTGTTTCGCTCATTATGGCCCAGCAGAACTTTGGCGTGCATAATGACTTATGAGCACCCCGTTAAGAGAAGTATGCACTAAACAGCATGGGTTCTGGCCTGGTGAGTAGTTGCGGGAGCTCTAATATGAAACATTAACTTGGCTCAACCGCAGCATCACAACACATGTTATTGTTTGTTGCCAAACTGCTCTTTAATTGAGAACAACAGTAAATCTGAGGTAGAGTAATTGGCAGACTAGTTGGGAACATGTGTTCACATCCCATGTTGAAGTTTGCATGGGTTAGTTTTGTTATTGCTGCTGATCCTGTTTGCGGTCGGCATATTTCAATTCTTTTGACAAGTGCTGGAAGAAAAAGTCTCGATTCATGATTCCAAAGGAACGTTCTGAATGAGTCTACAACCGTAAATTATTTTTGTATTTTTCGGTTGCTCATAGTTCATTTGTTCATTGCTTATTGGGGTAGCGGTTGCTACTCAACTCGCATTCGGAGAGCCAAACGCACACGATCGCTTTGCTTTAGCAGTTGTGTTTGTTTTCCTGGACCCAGGCCTCTTCCTGAGAGCCCTGACCAAGACAGATAAAACGGGGAACTGTCATAAGATTATTCCACAATGAGTAAATATGAGTTGTATTTGCACAGGTGACTTCATTTTCTGGCTTTCAGACGTCTTCCTGGAATTTGCCTCCATCCCGTTTCAGTTCATCTCATCTCACAAATCAGAGCCATGCATCCCTTTTCCTGCCTCTCTCACATTACATTTCCGCTGATTTTGGCCACTATCTCTTTCTCGCTTGTTTTCCTAAACCGCCGTCGACACTCCCCCTCCTTTCTCACTCTTGCGATGTTTCATTATTAGTTCTTCATAATCTCTTCTCCTTGGCCCTGATCTTGATCTTGTCCTCCTTGGTTTCCCTCTTTTTTTAACTCACTTGTTTCATGGCTTTCTTCCCAGCAACTTCTCTTGGAGTTTATATTCCTCCTCCATATTCTCCATAGAAAGCCATCCCTCTCTCCCTTCAGCCTTACCAGCCATTCTGCTTAGGAAACCCAGCTGTTTCCCTCTGTCCTCTGTCTCTTTTTCGCTCCCTCTCGCTTTCTGGCTGGGTTTCAAATGGGAGGATTGCACTTAGAGCAATAAAAAAAGTCTTTTGAGCTGGATGACTCTTTGTGTGAGTTGCATACCCAGATGTGTCTCCTCAGCCTTGATACATTTCTTGTGTAAAACATTCTCATTAGTTACTCAACACTCCTCATTCCGGGCCGACAAGGGTTTCCTGATGACAGTTCCCCACCCGTCCACCCTCCAGCGAACCTCCTACCATGAGTTCTCTTAGTCTTGATTTCTCCTCTCTTTTTCTCTCTCTGACTTTGTCCTCTGCATCCCTCTGTGCCCCAACCATTGCGCCCATCAACTGACAAAAAATTAAGTTTGCTTTGGTCCACCATATGCACTCAGCCAAGTCAATTTAGTTGGGAGCCTTAACGATAGAATTAGACTGTAATCCCCTTTAAGCTTCACTATGCTCTTGACATCATGGAAAGAGGTCTGCAAAGCCAATACCATCATTTGATGTTGCTTAACAGTTTCACTGACACTTTGGATACCAGCTATATGATTTGCACACTGTGAGTAGAAGCATGGTCAGAGCCTTTACTTTTCCATGCACCATGAAATGAAGAAAGGGCTCTAGCATCTAAATAGCTGAATACTGCTAAATTATATTTTAATTATGTTTTAAATGATATTTTGCTAAATATGCTTTTTTTAAATCATGATGTTTCAATATTAGAATGCAGTACTAATGAGAATTACTTTTGTAAATTGTTTTCCAGTTAAAATATCTAAAAATAATTTACAAAATACAATGCATAATGCATAAGTTATTAAGTCTTGTTTTCAGAGATTGTGTATTTTTTTATTACTTTGCTGATTTTTTTCCCCACTTGTTTTTAACTTCAAACCAAACGGAAAAATAGGCTAGTGCATTAGGGGAAAAAACTCTCATATTAAAGACTGAAAAAAAAAAAAAAAAAAAAGAAAAAAAAGATATATATATATATATATATATAAAGGGTCTGAATACTTAGGACCATGTGATATTTCAGTCTTTCTTTTTTAATAAATCTGCAAAAATGTCAACAATTCTGTATTTTTCTGTCAATATGGGGTGCTGTGTGTACATTAATGAGGGAAAAAAAATGAACTTAAATGATTTTAGCAAATGGCTGCAATATAACAAAGAGTGAAAAATTTAAGGGGGTCTGAATACTTTCCGTACCCACTGTATACATATATATATACATACATTAGTGCTGTCAAACGATTGATCACGATTAATAGTTTTTGTTTACATAATATGTATGTGTGCTGTGTATATTTATTATGTATATATAAATGCATACATATATATATAAATATAGACATGCAAATACATGTAAATATATATATATAGTTACAATTATATAATGTTAAACTGTATAGAATATGTATCCCAAAATACAAAATGCATCATGATCTTGCTCTTTGTTACACATTCTGCTCTTTTACTATTCCAATTAATAATTTGTACCTGTTTAAACATTCTTGTCTCTCAATAAATATTGCATATATTTTTTTAATAAATCATAAATCATGTGTTTTTGTATTACATTTTTGGCGTATTGTAATAAAACAAATTTTCCAAATTTTTAATGCTTCTATCAATAGATAGACTTTGACTCAGACTGTTTCATCTTGTTTGTTTCTTAGTTTCACAGTTCTTCTTCTTCATGAAGTCAAAGCATCAACAAAACAACCTGATGAGACCACTCACATCCCAAAAGGGTGTCCTGTCCTTCCATATGACATTGAATAAGTCCAGGACACAGGTACGATACATCACAGACAGCCTGCCAACTATAAACTATAATCACATGACCCAATCCACCCCCACCTCCAATATTGTGCGTGTCCTCTGAACTTTGACAATCTGTTTAAAGTGTGTGCTGTTTTTGAAAGTGCAATATAAATCTAGTAAATTTCATCCTTTTTGCTACCCATTGTAATACCCTGAAAAGCTCTAGAAAATTTGGCCCATTTATGTGCAGCAAATCATTTTTGTGCTCCATCAGATGCATTATTTATTAATTTACTTTATTTAGGAACTCCTTTAACATTTAAAAGCACCCTTTTCAGTGTAATTCAGGTCACATCTTACATAATGAACAAATGACCTAACTCCTCTGCAGCTGCGTGTGAATCGCATCCACATCTGATGTTGTGCTGGACTCTGCGCATGCAGAGGTCTCCGTACCCCAACCGCCAGTGCAAGCTCCATTTCAGGAATGCAAATGCCTCGGGCTCTGACAGCTTGTGATTTATCTCCTCATCTATCCTTGCACACATCTGCCTTTGCCCTTGTGTCTGCCTGTTGCTCATTCCACCCTCCCTCCCTCTCCCTTGAGGCCAGGGACTCCCTTGCCTGCCCTCGGAGTTGGCCCAGGGCAGCGTTACAGCCATCTCTGACCCCGCCACCCACTACTCCTCACCCGCCGTTCCTGCCAGGGTCAGACGGTGCAGTGGCGGGATAAGAGGTCCCTTCTCCCGGAGGAGAGTGGCTCTGAACTGCCACAGCGCCGGTGTGAGTCTGTGAGCCGCTGCCACTGCAGCCTGCTAAGTGCTTTACAGTACAGCATGAAAACACAAGTGACCTAATAACCACATTCGCTCTCTGTCAACAAGGATTACGCTCTGCCTGGAGTAAGAGGAGGCTGCTGGCAGGCAGGCAACACTGTGTGTGCGTACATGTGTGTGTGTGGACAAACAGAGATGCAGGTTAGGTTAGACAGAGCTGCAGGAGAGCATCACACGAGCTGCAGCAGAGCCGTCGAGCCTCCCAATGGAATGGTCCCAAAACCCCCTGTCTAAAAGCTTTAAACAACTGCTTACAATTCCACAGCGTCTACGCTGCTCCTCTCTCAACAGGCAGTGCGAGCAAGGACGTCTGCGGGCTCTCCACTGTTTGTCTCATCTTCGTGGCCTCTGGCCCCGCACGCAAACACACACACACGCGTGCGCTTCTCGAAAACCGAGCCCCCTATACCTCGCGCCACCCCACCCTGATTTCTCATTTACTAGTCCACACTTGTGCGCAGGCTGCTGAGAAATGGACGCCTGGTGTGAGGTCAGGTGTGATTCATCATGCTGCGTCTGGGCGAAGAGTTGACATTCGTAAAGGCACTCGCTCTGCTGCCATTGTAATTGAGTCTCCTTGTCTTTTCTAGGACACCAGCAAATATAACTATGTCAGGACGCCTCACAGCTATATATTACCCAGCTCAGTGAGAGAGACAAAGGGCGAGTTATCATTTGGGCAGCAGCTAAAGAGAGGGAGGGAGACACATCTGGACATCTGTAAGGTGGGGTTTTGAAGGCTGGGGTGGAGTTTTTACAAGAGGGGTTGGTTCGATAAATGAAACTCAAATGTTACATTGAGAACATTTACGGAAGAATGCATTTTTTATAGCCCTGGTATTTTTGGTCAAGTTGTTTCAGATGTTTGTTTTTTTTTCCTAAAGAATTCTTGTACATTTTAAAATAAATGTATTATAATAAAATAAAATAAAAAACAAATTCACATGTTTCAGATTTATTGATACAATGTATTATACAATATAATTAAAATATAAAAGTTACATTACATTTTTTTAAGTTTGGGGTCAGTTTTTATAAGAAATTTATACTTTTATTCAACATGGATCCACTGAATTGATATAAAGTGAATATATATGGTTTCTATATATATCTTTATACTATCACAGGAATAAATTGTATTTTAAAATATTTTAATATATATATATATATATATATATATATATATATATATATATATATATAATATTTCACAATACCACAAGACCAATCTTACTAACCCCAAACTTTTTCAAGGGTAGTGTAAACGAAAAGAAAATCGCAACAACTCTTCACAAGCTATACAAATTGTAGGAGTATAGAGCTATACAAATTATATAGATAGTATTGCTTAGATACTTTTGGCCTTGTGAAGTATGAAGTGAACGTTAAATGAAATTTATTTCATATTAAAAATTCATATTGACGTCTCAATCGGATATTTTGGGATCTGTGAGACTGTGCTGAGATTGAGATTTGAGTGTACTGTGAGATTAAGGTCTTTTTCTTAGAAGAAAAATCAGTGATGCCTGCAAGTTTACATTTATATTTATGCATTTATCAAAAGTGTCTTACAAAGCATTCGAGTTTTACGTTTGAACAGTTAATACATTGCGTGTAAATGCATCTACTCTTTGAGCTGCATGCAGGAATGTTGTCTACAATTGACAACCAAGATTTTAAAGAGATTGTGTTTTTTTCTTTCCTGTGTGAAGCCATCAATTATAATCTTTCACTTATGATGTTTACATTTGTGCAGAATTCTTTCCTATTCAGCAGTTGACCCACAGCTTGAATTCAAAAATACATTTTGTGCTGTTTTCGCATGCTTTCACAGACTTCTCACTGGAATAAAGTAGTCCTACTATAGGTCAAGACCACAGCTGGGTCATGAAGAAAAAAAAGAAAAGAAAAAAGTAAGAAAGAAATCAGGCCTTTGTTGACATTCATGGGGCAAAGGGCCTGCGCACATTTGCAGAGGTCATCGGAAAGTAAACACCTATTAATGGTTACCTGCTTGACGAACAGATAAGCAGGTCACGATAATGATTAAACCACAGCTTGCTGGGTTACAGGCCATGTGTGCACAAAAGCATGCTGGCGGAATACAGGTCTGCGTTGGTGCTAAAGAAACAAATAGTAATCGTTATAGGACAACAGCCTTTGAGCTGTGATGTATCAGAGCATTGAGACACACACACACACCTGTGAGAGCTGTAAAAAACACACTTGTCAACAGCCATTAGCACATTCATGCAGGTACTGTTTTGTGGGTGGCTTGTTGACTGTACAGTGCAGGTTAGAGAGAGAGAAAGAGAGCAAGAGAAGGAGGTGGTGGTGGTGGTGATGTGTGTGTGTGTGTGTGTGGGGGGGGGGGGGGGGGTAGATAGAGAAAGAACGAAAGAAAAGGGAAAAAAACGCTCAAGTTCACAAGGTCATTTCCAGCCCAGGGATAAAGTAAACTGAGCGAAACTGCACAAGCTGCAACTTATCAGCCCGCCTGCATGCCAGAGCTTTCTCCTCTGTGTGTGTGTGTGTGTTTTAATGTGTGCGTTTCACAATACAAAACAGAAAAAGATGATCGCTTTTGGTTCAAGTACTTGTATCTTCCTCCGCTCAAAAACTGTAATCATAAACTTTCTCATGATTCATGCTATTCACCAGAATCTCAAACAGTTTGATTTCGGGAAGAAAAAAAAATACACACACACACACTCAGTGCCGTCATGGATATTCATAAAACATAATTAGGAATTAGACTTTTTGAACCCCTCTATTTTGAATAAATCTTGAAATCATGTCCTTGAAGGAAACAAATATTCACTTTATAGTTTTTAAATAAATTGTTATCTTGGTTTGGTGCATTCATCAAATTGTATGAGCTGATCAAACATTTCCAGTGCATAGTGTTATCTTAATGAACAAAATCTTTGACTTAATGAAAGCGGATATTCAAGGCTATTTCAAGGCTTTCCACTCAGTGACAGGACACAGGCAATTCCTTTTCTCTCACACCAAGAATTTTTTTGTCCTTGGTGGTCTTAAAAAGTGTCCGTGGGGTAATCATAAGCATCATGAAAATGTGGTTTTATATAAATAAATGAATTGTTAAAAAATGTTGAGCTCTTGCACTGGTGTAACAGAGATGTTTGCACTTGAATCCTCCCTATAAACACACCACCCTAAAAAAAGTCATTTGACCTTTCTCCATCAATTACTTTGAAATGTGGGTGTGAGTTGTGGACACGCAGAAATTCCAGACATAATCAAAGTAACAGCTAATAACACATTGCCATTTCAACTAGAGCTTTTAATATCGCAAAAAGTGCACTACTCCACTGCACTGCTAAATACTCAAGAGCTTAATTCAAAATGTTGTTAATGTTTCTATAAATGGGTGGAATTTAATTGTTTGTTTACCCCCACTCCTTTCTGGAGGTCATTTATTGCTTTTAATTGGTCTCCTATAATGTACTGTCACCACGTTTTCTGTTAAAGCCGGGTTTTCTCAAGAGTGCTTTAAGTAAATCTCTGCTATTTGGTATCTATCGCTGTGTTAATTCCAAAGGTCAGAGGTAACCTTAGCAACTCCGGTCGTGTTAATTAAGAAATGAGAGGATTTCACTGGTCACTATCCCTCAAGCTGCATATTGCAATAGAAGCTCCCTTAAAAAGGTACTAAAAACATATTTTGAAAGGAGTAAGGAAATATAAATGCCAGAAAACCTTGCGTAAATAACTAGGAGTGGGAGAGCTGTCTATCTCACCCCGAAAAAAAAAAAAAAAATGGTTGCTTAAAAAAACGCAGAGAAGGAAAGGGTCATCTGGTTTCCATTAGAAAGATAAAATGGTTCACTTGGAGCCTTTTACCAGCCTCTTTGTTTCTGGGAGGCGTCCATGCTTCTCTCTCCATCATCAGCCAGTTGACACAACATTAAAGGCTTCAAACGGCCAAGTCGGGCCCCTTAATCAAAAACTAATTGTAATAGATATTGGAGGAGTGCTAACACTCTGACCGCTCGGGCTGGTATCAGTGGTCCAAAGCTTGAGATACTATTAAACACAACACAGACCTGATAGCTGCCACAGGGTAGAAAGAAGAACCAGAAGCAGAGGGGGAAAGAACGTGCTAAGTGCTACATGTGGCTGAAAAGGCACATGTGCTGTGAAACCACACTCCTTGAGATAAGTTCACCGCTGTCCTGTCAAGCTGTGTTAGTTAGCAACAAAAAAGGAATTTGAAAACAAAACATGAAAGTGGTCCCATCAAGGCTGTCGGGAACAAGGCTGAAAGGCCAGGAGAAAATGTCAGTTTGGGCAAAACACCCGACCGGCCGTAGAGTCTTATCAGTCCCAGGAGGATCGCTTGATATTCTCTTTTCCTCAAAATATTTCTGGAGGGCTCTCTTGAGGACACGCCAGGACACATTTCTTCGGGGTATTTTTTTTTTTTTTTTTTTTACAGCTGTCTGTAAGTCATCTAAAAATAGACAGATGTTTTTTGTTTTTTTTTAAATGATTTAGCTGTTTTCTAATTGTATGCAACATAATTTCTGTAAAAACACAGTAAAGAAATTGTTGTCTGCTTATTCTGTTGATATCTTGTTGATGAATCAATTAAATAAATAGAAAATTAATAATTCATATTTAATAGATAGATAGATAGATAGATAGATAGATAGATGGATATCATATGTATTATATAATATTCATTATGAGAAAGCAACTTTTAAAGGTGCTATAAAGATGTTATATATGAAATGTTTGGAATAATTACAATGTTGTATGTTTAAAAAAAAAAGTCACTTATGTTCAACAATGCTGTATTTATTTGATGAAAAATACAATAAAAACAGTAATAGTATGTGAAATATTACTACAATTCAAAATAACTGTATTCATATATTTTTATTTTTTATTTTTTTATTTTTTTGGCAAAGCTTCCACAAAAAAAAAAAAAAAGAAAGAAAGAAAAAGAAAGAAAGAAAGAAAATATATTAAGCAGCAGCAACACAATTGTTTCCTTTTCTTTTTTACAGTTCTGTTTTTTTTTTTTCTATTATCTGTATCTCTTTTTTAATGTACTTTCTTTTGTTTCATTACATTAATTTGTCAGGATACAGATAATATTGGTATTATTGTAAAACATACTAATATTATAATTTTGCAATATAAAATAGAGAGCTTGAAACATCTCTTTATTTTAACTGCTCCTAAAGGTTATACACTGTAAAAAGTGATAAGTTGACTTAACTTAAAAAATGTGAGGAAACCCATTGCCTTAATATTATAAGTAAATAATCTTTTTTTTTTTTTAAAGTTAACTTGACAATTCCCTTAACTTATTTTTTTAATTATCATTTACTTAAAAATATTAAGGCAACGGGCTTCCTCAATTTTTTTAAGTTAAGTCAACGTATCACTTTTTACAGTGGGTAGTATGTTTACATTTCTTTCTTTCTTTTATTTTTATAAGGTTAGATATAACAATGCAGTTGAAAATGGCTATTATAGCACACTTGTGCAGGTACACAAATGATACAGTTAGTTCAAAAAAGACCATATTAGACACATATCTTTGATATTGACAACTGCACCTATTTTTTGTTATTTTATTAGAGGACATTATCATACACATCAACTTTAGAGTTGAAACATGATCTGTATCAGTACAACAATGCCTACTGAGTACACCCATAAGCACGTTGCGTATGCATGTACGTTCATGTCTCTGATTGAGAATTACTCGGTGACCTTAAACATTAGAAGTCAGTGTGTGTTGCCAGATTTAATTAAACTAATTGATTCCTTTGCATTTTTATTAGCAATGGTCATTAGAATATCTAGACTTTCAGACAGGCAAGACAGATAGGAACTTTAAGGAGCTTTTTCTCATGTATATTAACCTCTCTGACACACTCCTGCTTAGCATATTGGAATCCCTGTCGAAATTCATGTCCGAGACTGGGGCGGGCTGTCTTGTCAGAATGATCCATAATGCAATTCACATCGCTAGCAGATGATTGAGTTAAGAATTAGGACTTCAGATACACTTGTCTTCCTCACACCGCCTGACTTAGTGGCAAGGCCCATTCTTTAGCAGTAAGTCATGCAGTCTCCTAATAAATCCATCATACTAGAGAAGAGTAACCATCAGGATTAGAATGCTGTTAGCTGGATAAGTACGGCCAAGCGTAGTCCAAAGAGTTGATGCTCAGAGTACATTAATAAGTTGATAGTGTTATCTCAGTAAATTGCAATGAAGATGATGGTGGAATACGCTATGGGCCATGCCAAGTGAAACCATAAGGAAAACTGATGTCTCTACTTTTACTTTTAGTCATTTAGCAGACACTTTTATCCAAAGCGACTTACACATAAGAAAAAGTAACTAAAACTAAAAGTTAAAACTCTATAAATACTATATATACACATTTATGAAATTAAATAAAAATGACAAATGCATACAACATTTAAACACTACACATTTAAATGAAAACAAAAAAATAAAGCTAAAAACAATTCAAAATACTAAAACAACAAAAGGTATGAGTATAATAATGATTCTAACATAACACTAAGCCAAACACCAAAAAAAAAAACAACTACATATGTGCATGTACAGCCACAAGCGTTTCCTAGCAACGACAACTATGCTAAACACTAATGAGACAAGTAAATACACTTACGAGCTGATTTTAACTTCCGCTGATAGACTGCTTCTCTAAAAGACTATTACTTTACACTGTCTTCTACTGGCGCTTGAACACACTTTCCTGTTAATCACAACAAATGGCCAAGCAAGCGCCCGACACTGACAAGGGACGCAATACACTACGAGACCAAACGCGATTTCAGCACGTCTCCACACAGTTATATGCACAGTAATATACACAGTCTCTAAAAGCCTATAATCCCGTCCTAAATGAGACATAGTTGCTGCTAATTCCGAGTTGCAGTATTCCCTCGGTCCTGTCAGTCAGCTGTCATTACTAATAACCAAGCTGGGGGTCTCATAGTCCCTGTGTGTTTACAAATGACATTCTCACCCTGTCGCAGGGTCACCCGGAGTGACATTTCAATAGCTCGGAGTTAAAGGGCCAGTAAACCCCAAAATAAACACTTTCTAATTAGGTTGCTGTCTCACCTGACCATAAGACCGGAATGCCCCCCATCAATTATTGCTTGTCATATTGAATTATTGAAGTTGACTGGCTAGAGGCGTTCAATTCTGTTGGAATATCACAAAATTAAATTATCAGTTGGATTTAATGATGAAATGAGCTGAATTATAAGATGGAGAAAACTGAACTTTAATTACAGTCACAATAATAAATGTGGCGTTAGTTTACAGCAAAATGAAAATTGTCATTATTTACTCACCCTCATGTCGTTCCAAACCTTTAAGAAATATTCATCTTCAGAACACAAATGAAGATACTTTAATTAAATCTGAGAGATTTCTGTTCTTCCATTGAAAATCTGTTCACCCAAAACTCTGACACTTCGAAAACATTCGTAAAGTGATCAAAAAATAAATCCATATGAAATAAGTGGTTTAAACCAAGTCTTCTGAAGAGACATGATTGCTTTATGTGATGAACAGATTTAATTTAGGCTTTTATTCAAATATAAACATTATTATGTGAACATAAACAGAATAACCTCGACCATACTTGTTTGACGTGCAAGAACAAACCGCATTGGTTCTTGCAGGAGTTTAAACATGCTTGTGTGAAGGAACTTCTTTGGTTCTCGGGTGTCAAACAAGCATGCTTGTTTATCCGTGACCAAATTTGAACCCTGTAAACAAACATTGTTAGCTGATCTATGTTTATATGTCAATAAAGGTGTGAAATAAATCTGTTCATTATATAAAGCAACCATATCTCTTCAGAAGACTTGGTTTAATCCATGCAATTCCTATGGATTTATTTTTTGATCTGTTCACGAACGTGTTGAAGCATCAGAGTTTTGGGTGAACAGACTTTCAACAGAGAGGCAAAAATCTCTCAGATTTGATTGAAAATATCTTCATTTGTGTTCTGAAGATAAACAAATTTCTTATGGTTTTGGAACGACATGAGGGTGATTAAATGATAACAGAATATTCATTTTGGGGTAAACTTAACACTTTAATGCTGAAATTGTGCACTTGCACACACCTAGCGCTCAGCTGCAAAGCTCTTATATTATTCGCTTCTATCCCGCACCCAAATATATGCCTGAGTGTTGTAATTGTTTGGCAAATGCATGCCGCTCTCACCCAACATCGCCAACCCTGGCTGCCTCACTCCCCTGTGGATAACAAATGGGCCTTTTCTCTCCGAATTTGAGGCTAAACGATGGTTTCGCTTAGAGAGCAAAGTGACTGTCCGTCTTCATAACAGTGCTCTCCATCAAAGAGCAATGAATCCCATCCCATCCGACTGGCCCTGATTAAACACAGGCAATGGATATCCCCCTTCGACCCCCACCCTTTCTCTGCCAAGACCGAGCAAAGCCAGCCCTGCTATGTCAGCCCTAGCACCTGCAGCTATCAGCTTCTTTTTCTCTGGTAATAAAACACTCCTCACATCTGGAGCGGTGAGATGCTTGTTGCTGCTGCCACTGCTTGCGCACACTTTCATTTGAATCAAATTACCAAATGAGTTGTATATTGAGGAGGTTGTACAGGAGGGCTCACAGGTCATGAAGAGCAATAGCTATGGGCTCTTAGCTCTTTTTTTCATTTATGAGCTTTTTATTATCTCTTATTTGAATTAACTTATCAGTCTAAAAATCTGAACATATTTAGAAGTTTGATGGGAATCACATATACTAGAAGTCAAAGTTTTTTTTGTTTTTTTTGTAGAAAAAAAATTTTTTTTTGGATTAGAGTAAAGTCATCAAAAGTATGAAATAAGAAAGAAATCTAAACATATCCACCTTTTCCCTCAGATTACAGATTTATTCCTGTGATGGCAAAACTGAATTTTTAGCAGCCATTACTTTAGCCTTCAATGTCACACGATCCTTCAGAAATCATTCTAATATGTTGATGCTCAAAAAACTGTGATAGGTTCTTTTAAGGATTCTTTGATAAATATACATTTCAAAAGAACAGCATTTATTTGAATATATTTTGCAACATTTTATAAATGTTTTACTTTCAATTTTGTTTAGTGCAATATGTAATTTAGTCTGTAAAAAATACAAACAAATATATTCTTTCAAAAACAAATTGTACTGATCCCAATAGTTGCAATTTTTTTTTTTTTTTGTATATTTTTTTTTATATATTCATTTGTAGCCACAAACTATATTTGTCTACAAAACTAATTGCTCCAAACCAAAAGGTCTTTTACGATCTGGAGAAAGATCAATTCAAGCGTACAAACTTTCTGAAGTAGTCTGTATGTCATAGTATACACTCTATTGTTTTTGCATACATTTGAAGAGGAGGTTAAAAAAAAAGGACAGATTATATGAACCGTTTGAGTGATAAGTTTGAGCCAGTTCACTGACTTTTATGACTTGTCGCCTGCTGTTCACATGTTGATGTGTTTTCATGTTATGGTCTTGCTCCATGAAAACTTCTCATTTTCTTACGGCCAATGTCCAGAATGGCTGTCAGGGACGTATTTAAGCTGTCACAGGCGTACAATGACAAAGTAATGGTGTGTTAAATATATGCTCAAAGGCTTTTACAAAAGTTGAATTAATGTATAACTGAGAACCGCACATACCACAAAGTTGTACCTGTATTAATTTAATGGCCTATATATTTTATTAATGCATATTCAACCCAAATTCCGTACGTTTGGAATTTGGGGACATTTTTTAAATTTGAATAAAATGAAAACTAAAAGAATTTCAAATCACATGAGCCAATATTTTATTCACAATAGAACATTGATAACATAACAAATGTTTAAACTGAGAAATTTTAAAATTTTATGCACAACATGAGCTCATTTCAAATTTGATGCCTGCTACAGGTCTCAAAATAGTTGGGTGTAGCATCTCCTATTCTTTTCAAAACAGTTTGAAGACATCTGGGCATCGAGGTTATGAGTTTCTGGAGTTTCTGGAGTTTTGATGTTGAATTTGGTCCCATTCTTGCCTGATATAGGTTTCTAGCTGCTGAAGAGTTCATGGTCGTCTTTGACGTATTTTTTGTTTGATGATGCACCAAATGTTCTCTATAGGTGAAAGATCTGGACTGCAGGCCAATTCAGCACCCGGATTCTTCTACTACGAACCCATGCTGTTGCAATAGCTGCAGTATGTGGTTTTGCATTGTCCTGCTGAAATAGACGTTGTCTGGAGGGGAGCATATGTTGCTCTAAAACCTTTATATACCTTTCAGCATTCATAGTGCCTTCCAAAACATGCAAGCTGCCCATACCGTATGCATATATGCACCCCCATACCATCAGAGATGCTGGCTTTTGAAATCAAAGCTGATAACACGCTGGAAGGCCTCCCTCCTCTTTAGCCCGGAGGACACGGCGTCCGTGATTTCCAACAAGAATGTCAAATTTGGACTCGTCTGACCATAGAACACTTTTCCACTTTGAAACAGTCCATTTTAAATGAACCTTGGCCCACAGGACACTACGGCGCTTCTGGACCATGTTCACATATGGCTTCCTTTTGCATGATAGAGCTTTAGGTGGCATCTGCAGATGGCATGGAGGATTGTGTTTACCAACAGTGGCTTCTGGAAGTATTCCTGGGCCCATTTAGTAATGTCAATAACAGAATCATGCCGATGAGTGATGCATGTCGTCTGAGGGCCCGAAGGCCACTGGGATCCAACAAAGGTCTTCAACCTTTTCACTTGAGATTTGCAAAGCCTTTGCAATTTGACGTTGAGGAACATTGTTTTTAAAGTATTCCACAATATTTTTACGCACTCTTCTTTACTTCTGAGAGACTCTGCCTCTCTAAGACATCCCTTTTATAGATAAACATGTTACAGACCTGATGCCAATTAACTTAATTAGTTGCTAGATGTTCTCCCAGCTGAATCTTTTCAAAATTTCTTACTTTTTCAGCCCTTTGTTGCCCCCGTACCAACTTTTTTGAGACCTGTAGCAGGCATAAAATTTGAAATGATCTCATTTAGTGGATAAAAGTGTAAAATTTCTCAGTTTAAACATTTATGTTCTCTATGTTCTATTGTGAATAAAATATTGGCTCATGTGATTTGAAAGTCTTTTAGCTTTCATTTTATTCAAATTTAAAAAACGTCCCAACATTTCCGGAATTTGGGTTGTATTACTTTAGACACATTTCACAAAGTTATAAAGTAGTATACAGATATAAACTTAAAACACTCTCTTTGGTATTCAAGTGTAACACCCCCATTCACAACAGAACAATGCTCCCATGTGTTGGCACAAGACCAAGAGTTTTCTGGAAAGTCAGCAAAGCAAGACAGACACTACAATCTTGATAGGCTTGTCTTGTTTTAGTGTTGGGTTTCCATCAATTTCAAGGGGGTAAAATCTTACACCACTGAGGCTGCAGGCACAAAGCATTGCAGAGCTATCGCAGGATGGGAGCTTGAAGCTCTTAGGAACATTAGCCTGAAAGAAAACAAACGTGGGTCAACTGAATTAACCCAACTCCACACTGCCAACCAAGGAAAACTCCCAACAAAGAGCCTGTCATCTCTTACTGACAAGGACCAATCTGTACACGCTGACCTGAAGTGTCCTGTAGACTACAGGAAACTCCCTTACATACAAAATACTGAGCCAGATATATAAAGTAGCATAGCAATAGAGCTAGTTATTCAAGACTTGTATCACTAAATGCCTCTTTTAGTGGTTTTCTTTTATTTTTAGCATTATACAAATTTTACTGTCACTTATTAGAGTAGCATGAGCAAATGGCAACATTTTGTTTCAAACGTCTCTAAAAAAGGAAATATAAAATTGTATTCAGTCATTTTCAGTTCAATTGTAAACTATCATCAAGACACTGCATATTATGTCACCTCTGAATGTTGCAATTTAACAAAAAATGCCTGTGTTTGTGCACTTTTATTGGTATTTAAACCAAACAGTGCTACTTGAGGTTGTGTTTCTCTTTCAGTGTGCTACACATAGCATTACAGTATCACCAGGACATTAGCTAATGCCATTATCTCTTCTGTGAGGTCAAAAGGGACTAATCTTGTGTTATAGGATTTATAAAAGACAGAAGCGATCTTACTTAGGGTCTTGGATAGCAGGCAACAATCCCCAGTTATTGCGGATGGTGTCAGTTTGCTTTATCGTTAAAGATGATTGTGTTTTACCACTAACAGGAAGTATATATGTAAGTATCTATTTCTTTGTTAAAATGGCAAAAAAGCACACTGTATGCATCTGGCAGGATGAGTTTCTGTAAACAGCTGCAAAGCAATGGAATCCATCTGTACAACAAACACATCGTGCGTATACTTGATTAAGCATGTTGAAAAATGTAATAATAATCTAATAATCTATTTGCCCCACTACGTCTAGTCCTCTATTTGTCCACACGCTGAGTTGCTTGGCAAACAGGTGTCCGTTGTGAATGACTCTCCACCTCCCATTATAAAGAGCTACCTTTACTAACAGCCTTGTATTAAAGTGTCATTATCTCCTCCACCCCTCTGTCTTGTGTGCCATGCACAAATGGACTCCAGTCTTTTATAATTCCTTTTTTTTTTTTTCCTCTGCTGGGTATAAATGTCAACGTCCTATTGTGTGAATTACAGGCATTCCCACATCAGCGCTGATTGTTCCATGTGTAGTGGTGGGAGCAGAATAGAGCATTTGATTTCAGATAATGTAGAACCAGACAAAATGCCACTGGACTTGGCAGGGCCCCTATTGTCTAAACTGGCAGGCTGAGCCAGAGACCTGAATCTGAGACAAGACTGCGCTGGGGACCGCAGAAAAAGAACGCCTCGGTGGTGTGGATTTCACCGACTGTTATAATACAATTTGTCAGGTTTTATGATGTCACTGACAGCTGGAATTCATCCCCTTAACCTTTTCAGGTTGTGTGCTTTATGCCATGCAAAGCCATAATTTGTCACCATAAGCAGAACATCATTTACTTAGTCAAACTCCCTTTATGGTAAAATGTAAAATGTGAAATATTCACGATCTAGTCATTATGTTAAGATGCACATAATCAGAAATTGTTGTCTCAGCCGTGACACATTGCTCCACCCCTTAGTAGTGGAAGTGCATTTCTATTGGGTATCATAGCTGATGTAAACTGTCAATACTTTTCTTTTTATTTAGCCTTTCAGTTTTGCTTTTTTCTCCTCATCTTTCTAGATTTCATTCATTTGAAAAGTAGGCTAGTTTGAATTTATTTTTATATATTTATTTTGGGTCATATGTACTGCATGCAGCACATTTTCAATCTCCCATCACATGTGTTTTAATGTACTGGATGAAATATTTTTGTAACTTTTAGTACTAGTTTGTTGTAATTATTATTCTGTGTCTAAAAAGAAAGACTGGCAGTTTATTCAGAAGGATTTCAGCTAGATGTTTCTTATTATTTCTTGCTTTATTTGACTTTTTAAATAAATCAAAAACATGTTTTCTTGGAATGTAGTTTTGAAAGGTAATACATTTATATGTTTTGATCCATGTCTCCACTGTTTTCCATCCATTCTTTTGTAATATCCCTTTAACAAAATCCAGCTCTTTACTGACATCATTTTGGAGGGAGAGCAACAATACAAACACCAGTGAGTATTATCAATGCATCTAATATGTTTTGTGTAATTAGTTATTGTGTTTTAGTCTGAAACAATACAACCTGATCAACAGAATTACTAAAATTAGAGAGAACTGCATCCACATTTTGTCTTTTTCACATTGATTTTGTGTAAAGAATCAAAAGTTTAAGCTATATTACAATATTTCTGAAATTATGCTTATTTTTTTTCTTAAATTCTTAAAACACAAATATATATTCATTAAAAGTGCTTAATACATTTGTAAAAGCTGCAGCATTCAAAAGCATGTAAATTTTTTGTTCATCATAATAGATTTTATTGCAAGGCACATCCAACCATAACAATAGTTTCAGAATGTCATGAGCTGTGCGCCAGCGGTCTGCATACTTCCAACAGCAACAGTGACCTGATGATGGTGGGTAACAAAGGTAACAACAGTTCATACAGTTCACTGTAAGGTCACACTCCTCCTTTCCCTTTTCTTTTCAAGCCCTAGATGTAGTTCCCACAAGCCTAGCACCAAATATGTTTCATAATGTGTGTTTTCATGCATCTGGCCCAATAAGTTGTTGGATAATTGATATATTGATTGGTTATGTCATCATGTGTTGGTATAGAAGCTGTCATGTGGATGGCAGAACAATCCACGGGCTCCATTGTTCATTCATCAGCGCCCCTGATCGGGCCCATGTCTTGGTTAGCTGCAGGCCAGCCAGATAAGGATCAGTAGATGATTGGGCGCACACATTCTTAACATGGCTGACCCGTGACATCTTGGGGGCAGTCGGGGAGTCTGTCATTATGTGTACAATGCACGGCTTTCTTCCTTCTTATCTTTGCCGATGACATTGAGAGTTTTCGCATTAACTCATTAACGACAAGACTCATCATTACAGGGAAGGGGGAGGGACAGGGTGTGTCTCTGAGTGGGTGACACTTGGCATGGAGGAATGTGGGATCAGGCCAATCCCTCTTTTCACTCTCTCCTGGGCTTTGATATGAGCGTTAGTGATTGAGAGATGGGCCAGTCAAGTCCAAGGCTTAGAAAGGCTACAAGTGACCTTTTTTGCGGTGCACAAGCCAACGCTGAATAAATGAAACTTAAACACGGACTCACAGTTGCTAACTACCACCGCTTGCCCTATCTGGAGAAAATGTTAGTCTGTATGACATGTAAGTTCAGAGAATGATCTCTTAAGCGCCAGAGGTCCTTCACTCGAGGGCTTTTTGCTGCCAGGAGCTTATGAAGGCCAGAGTGTTTGGCCTTTGCTCATAGCTAACAGTGCCAAGGCCTTGACTCTTGTGGTTTGCCTCTGTCAAACACGGCATTGCTGAGTGTGGCTCTGTGGAAAAACTCAGCTATGCCGTCCTGTTTCTTGATCCATTAACGCTTTCAACACAGTTATATAGTGGGGAAGAAAAAAAAAAAAAAAAAACGAGAATGGGGGAGACGAAAAACTGTCTGGGAAAGATTGATAGCTTTGCTCTGTGGTTCAATTGTAAATTAGAATGCAAGTCCCTCTGGGATACAAGGGCTCTATTTGTGATTAAGAAAAAAGGCTTCATAACTGAGAGATAGAGGAAAAGTTTGCTCCCTCTTACACACAGGCAATTAGCTTGATGAAATGGCCCTCACTGTTTTGTGCCCTGGATATGTAAACTGATATTATAATAATGGGCTGACTGCTTGTTCTGTTATTTTCACCTTGAGTCGAACAGGAGGAGGCGTTGTGGTGTACACAAAGCATTGTCTTGTATAACACCACAAACCCAGACCCCTGGCGAGCTCAGAACCGCAGATATGAGGCAAAGCGAGGTGACGCAAGAAACAAAGCAGGCTCTCATATGTGATGAAGGTACAGGAGTGAGCTTAGCAAGCTCATTGCCAGCATGACAAAGTGATAAAGAACTTTTATATGCCTCATAGAAATAATGGTAAAGCGAGCTTGGAGTCTTGGCACTGTACCTGCCCACAGCAGGAGTCTCACCTACCTCAATTTCTTCTGCTTTCTCATGCAAGGCAGGGAGACATTAAAAGTTATGATCTGATTTTATATGGCAACATGATTTTTATCAGGTATTGTTTTTTTTTTTAAATTTTTTTTCATGCCTCTTCACACCTGTCTCCACTTGTTTGCATTTGGAGCAATCCAAAGTGTTCGAGAGCTTTATTTGGTTGGCCTAAATAATGAACTGCCATCTGTAACTTATACTTGTTTCCCTAAGCCTTCGCCTCAAATGTGCTGACATTTGCAAAATAGAACCAGTTTATCAAAGAAGCATTTGGGCTCAAATGCAGTTAAGCGCAGACTAAATTTATAACAATTTCATGTCCCAGTTGTGATCCTTTGGTTACTCAATGATTCTAGTAGTTTTACTAAAAAAATAAATAATTAATAAAAAAATAAATAAACACTGGCAATTTCATTGAAAGTGAAAGAAAGTGAAGTGATGTCCCATACTCAGAATTTGTGCTCTGCATTTAACCCATCCAAGTGCACACACACACACGGAGCAGTGGGCAGCCAATGCTGCAGCGCCCGGGGAGCGGTTGGGGGTTCGGTGCCTTGCTCAGGGGTCTCACCTCAGTCGTGGTATTGAAGGTGGAGAGAGCACTGGTTATTCACTCCCCCCACCGACAATTCCTGCCAGACCTGAGACTCGAACCGAAGTCCGACTCTCCATCCATTAGGCCACTATATATAAGTTAATATATTTAATAAAATATATTCAATTATAATATATATTTAAATAATATATTTTATGTTTTATAAATAATAATAATATATTAAAATAATATATAAAATATTTTATTTTAAATTTTAAATAGCTTTTTAGAGGCTACATAAATGTAATTCAATAAATGGTTTTAACAATGTAGGCTGCTGTAAATTATAAAACAATACTAATACCTATAAAGCAAAAAGTGTGGGGTAACATATTTGATTAATCAATATTTATTAGTTACTACTGACAAAATACATAATGTGCTTTTAATTCACTTAAATGAACTGTCTTCATTAAAGTTGTTCGTTCAGGAATAAGACTTTGTGCTGTATGCTTTGATTCACTAAAAAAGGCCATCTAATAAAAGTATTTTCTTTAGTTATCGGACTACACTAGTAGCGTTGTATGGTTTTGATTCACTAAAAAGAGCCATCTCATAAGAGCCATTCATTCAGGAATCAGACTAGTTGTGCTGTATGCTATTGATTCATTAAAAAGAGCTGTCTCATAGGAGTCGTTGTTTCTGGAATCAGACAACACTGTTTGTGCTGTCTGTTTCATGCTGGATATTCAGTTTTGTTTTGTTTTAATCGTCAATTGATAAACGCCCCCATCGGCAGAAGACTACACTTGCATGAACCATTAAAGGGATACTCCACCCCAAAATGAAAAGTTTGTCATTATTCACTTACCCCCATGTCGTTCCAAACCCGCAAAAGCTTCGTTCGTCCTCGGAACACAATTTGAGATATTTTGGATGAAAACCGGGAGGTTTGTGACTGTCCCATTGACTGCCAAGTAAATTACACTGTCAAGGCACATAAAAGTATTAAAAAAAAACATTGCCAAAATAGTCCATCTGCCATCAGTGGTTCACTCTGAATTGTATGAAGCGACAAGAATACTTTTTGTACGCAAAGAAAATGAAAATGACGACCTAATCAACAATTCGTCTCCTCTCTGTCTCTCTGTGTCAGCGTAGCGCCATTTTGGAGAGCATCCGATGGACGCAAAGTGCGTACGCTATTCTCTGTCATCAGTAATGCATGGATACGTATTATACGTTTATTTACGCTTTGATTTGAACGGAAAAAGTGTATCCATGCGTTACTGATGACAGAGAATAGCGTAGGCACTTTGCATCCATCGGATGCTCTCCAAAATGGCGCTACGCTGACCAAGGTTATTTTCGTAAACGAAAACTGAAACTAAGACTAAAACTATTGGTCAAAAAACATTTTCGTAAACTGAAATAAAATTAAAATTTCTAAATAAATGAAAAACTAAAACTAAACGAAACTAACAACAGTAACTAACGAAAATAAAATAATAATTAGCAAAAATAAATAATCCTGTTCGTGAATTAATAAGCTCTCATTCTGTGCCAGAAAATCGGACCTATGGTGGTTTAGGGAAATAGATGGCGCTTCATGCACGTGAGCTGCGTCCTATAATCACAGAGAATGCGTTTTTGCATTTAAAAATCAAGACGCCAAATGGGAAATAACTATAAAATATGAAATGGGAAATAATAATAATGCACACCTCACAGCGCACGAACGTTTAAAAGCGTGCTTGACGTGCGAGAACAACATGAGAGTGAGTTAGACACAGAATTAAAAGTTTTGGACCAGCTGACTTTAGTGAAGAGTCATTTTGTCACGCTTTGCGATTACTATGGTAACGTAAGCCTCGAGTCCATGACACGAGCACCGCCTTGACTATATAAAATGCATCCAAAACGAGAGAAAGACATAGCCGCGCTGTGTTTTCACCGCTGGCCGTGTTGTGTAAAAGGGGCTGAACTGGGATTGATTGCGTTGCTCATCTGAAGCGCGTGCGCGCTGGAGCGGCTCGTCAAAGCAAAGTGCAAACATCATTTAAATCACCATATCGCATTTATTTTTGAGTAGTATGAGATTTCAAACCATTTTAGATTGTTTCTTCTTATTGTATACGTTCATAGAGGGAGACGGGACATACAGTAGTGTGCACCGGTGGCTCGTGCAAAAAAATCCAACAAATTAATGCATTGAAAACACAGATGGACAAAAATAAAGTTTACAGAGTTTCAATGACGATTGCAAAGAACATGTCTGCGTCCCAATGTGCACACTGTCCATGCTAAATTCTATCTGATATTAGTCATTTTTAATACTATTTAGGGCAGATAGGGTGGATAGTATTTGCATTGGGACACAGGGCATGTTTCTTCAATTTAGCTCCAACCCTGATAAATACTCGACTGCCTGATGCTGTCTAGTAACTCTGAAAACCTTGTTGTTTGTAAACTATTGACATATTAAACAAGATTACATCTTTAATATGAATGAATATTAACATGAATATGAATAAAATAAATTGTATACATATAAGTTGCATATTTTTGTTATTTTTTTCATTGTAAAGAATTATTTTATTTTCATTATTAAGATGTTTGCACAAGAATTAACTGTAAACTACAAACATTCAGCTTTGCTAAAATTAAATGCCTGGGTTTGGTCTATACTGGAAGTGTCCATTAACTCTGTTGAACTATAATTACTAAAATTAAAACTGAAACTGAAATATACAAAAACTAAATAGAAATGTGTACACAAAATTAAAACTAAACTAAAACTAACAAAACCATTAATGGAACTAACTAAAACTAAACTGAAATTATTGGAAATTTGAAAACGATATTAAAATAAAAACTAATTTAAAAATTCAAAACTATAATATCCTTGACGCTGACACAGAGAGACAGAGAGGAGATGAATTGTTGAATACGTCGTTATTTTCATTTTCTTTGAGTACAAAAAGTATTCTCGTCGCTTCATAAAATTCAGATTGAACCACTGATGGCAGATGGACTATTTTGCCGATGTTTTTTTTTTTTTTATTACTTTATTACTACTTTTATGTGCCTTGACAGTGTAATTTACTTGGCAGTCAATGGGACAGTCACAAGCCTCCCGGTTTTCATCCAAAATATCTTAAATTGTGTTCCGAGGACGAACAAAACTTTTACGGGTTTGGAACAACATGGGGGTAAGTGATTAATGACAAAAATTTCATTTTGGGGTGGAGTATCCCTTTAACTTTAACCGCTAACAATTCTGTTAAGGTATTTTATTTAAATGGAACCCATCCTCAACCTAACTACAAAACAACTTCTTGGTCTGATTGTTGTTACCTCGTTAATAATTTGTAATGTAGCCACCTCACTTTTCGCTGAACCCTCCAGGCCCCTATAAACAGAGGAAAGATGAGAAATGATGGTCAGTGGAAGCTTTAGCTTCTGCGTCTCAAATCGATTCCGCAGGCATAAGGAAGGGGCAGTACAGCGCACAATTGTTTTGAAGAGACGTGCAGTGAAGCGGAATTCTGTGGCAATGTGAGTGTAACATAAGTGCATTGCTAACACATGGCTGTATTCCTGGAGATGTCAGAGGGGATCTGTTTTCATGAAAGGGAGTGAGAGAAGGATCTAATGTGGAAGTAATTACATGTGAGAGAGTCACTGTGATGGAATGCAATACAATGTTTTCCATTTGCAGGTCAATGCCCAAAGTTACATAGTGTTGTAGATATGCTAGCACCAGCCTCTTGTTTTATCACATTTTTGAAAAGTGAGAATCTGCACGTTTATTCAGTGAGAGGGAAAAAATAGGCTGTAGGCCTATTCTAATAATTATTTTTGGTTTTGATTAACAAGCATAAGTCTTCCTGCATCATACTAATTATGTTAGCCATGCATACAATAGCAAAACTAACTTGTATTTAACTTGTGTACTTCACAAGTAGATTATATTAGTCGCTGACACCTGAGTTCATTATTAGAGGAAGCTGACATAGAACAAACAGACCTTATTCATGTAAAATGCAAACACACCCAGCTAATAAGGTCATTTCACTGTTTACCTTTGGAGAGATTGCTGACTTCCCAGGTGTTCATTATGTAGAGTAAAATTTCATTAGTATCAACCCTACCCGTAATTCAAGTCAGGGTTTATGTGTAGTTAAGGGGGTTGGCAAGTTCAGGAATTGTCTGACACGGGGATATAGGAATGGTATGAATCTGAGCACTTCGGTAGCATGACGCTTGACATGAGAAAGAAAAAAAAACAGAAAAAAAGAGAAAGAAACCTGGTTTTCAAACATGGCGTAACAGCCGCACCCATGTCAGCAGTGTTTCCTCTGCTTATGTTTCATTCATAAAGAAAAGTCTAGACTGACCTGGGCCAAGCGGACACCCTATACTCATTTATCCAATGCTCTCAAAAAAGAATGAAACAGGAAAAGCTTCAGACGAAAGTTACGTAAGGGATTATAATTTTTTTGTGTCTGTACAATTTACACAAAAGGTATGTAATCTGGCCCTCTTCATGCGTCCCCTGGTGTCCACAGATCCAGATAGGAGCGTCAGGCATGGAGATTAGCCGGTGCATGACCTGATGTGTTAGGACTTCCAAGAGCAGTAATGAGTGCCGCCGATCAGTGAGTGTTTTGGGTCAGACTGCAATGTCTAAACTGATCATTCCAGTCTAATGAGCTTTGGTGACTTTGATGTAATGGTCCAGCTGATTCAGTGCGCTAGCTGCACCGCGCAGATTAAGGTCACGTCGTATTTTGGGATGTTGCTAGACAGTGCAATAGGTCCTTTTTTGAGGCATCTGCTAAGCTTGGACCTTGTTTGTGGGGTTATATCTGTTAGAGTCTTTGATGTGACAGCTCTGTGGCCATTTACTGGTGTTCAAGAGGAGATTAAATTTCCTCAAACTCACTTAATATTCCTGCAGTCGTGTGCTCTTCTCGTGGCTCTGGTTTTACATGGAACATTCTAAATAGGGAAATTAACTCTTTTGGCCATTGCAATCTTTGTTGTCTGTCTCGTAACATTATACTTCTTGAAATGATCAGCAACTGTCAAATGAATTCATCCAAGGCAAAATTGTTATTTATTTGTATTATTTTAATCTTTTACATATTGCTCATGTGTGCATTTCATAGTCAGTGAAATTGATTGACCAGTGATAAAATATTTTCTTTGTATCCAAATTAATATGCAGAGACAAGTAAGCAAGAAATTGTGCACTTCAGCTGTTATCCAGTTTTAAATCAATAGTTCACCCAAAAATGAAAACTTTGTCATAATTTACTTAAGTTGTTGAATTTATTCTGTTGAACATAAAAGAAGATATTTTGTAGAATGTGTGTAACCAAACAGTATCTGGTCCCCATTGACTTCCACACTATGGAATTTAAAAATAAATTTATTTTATTTCTTTTTATTTATTTTCATTTTTTTGGGGGTAACTATAGGGTATATGGGTATACACAGTATGCAATTCGTTAATTTGTATATATTTGTATATATATATATATATATATATATATATATATATATGTGTGTGTATGTATGTATGTGTATATATATATATATATATATATATATATATATATAACTTTTTCTCAATTTTCTGGAGTATATTTAATGTGAAAATTCTAATCTGTGCTGTGTTTTAAATTACTATGTTGCATACTACATACTGCACAGTAGGGCTGCACAACATCAAAATTAAACCAAAAAATGCCATATGGCTTAGTGCACTTTTCAAATCACAAAGGCTGCCATTTCATTAAATAAATATATGCGCTGAATGTTTTTAGAGTGAAGTGTGGCACTGTGTTCTTCATAACATATGACCAGCTCATTATCTGTCAGTGTTTTTCAGCATCTCAGAGCGACCCGAATGCAGTAAATGCTGCTCCACATGCTAAAATAAAAGTTAGATGTTTTAATGTTTGAAAATTAAGACTATTATTAAATGGTATAAAAGTATTGTAATTTTACATTTGTAAAATTAAAATAATAAAAATAATAAAAGTATTATTAAAATAATAAAAGTATTCTTCTTATTATTATTATTATTATATGTTTTTGTATTAATTCTATATTTTACAGTGAAATATTCCAGTATAGTAATATAGTAATATTATATTTTGTTTTTGGTAATTTTTGTATTTTCATTTAATAATTATAATTATTATTACATCATAGCTATATTGACTTTGTAATTAGTTTTGGTCAAATTGTGCAGCCCAGCAAACAAGTGCAATAAACCTAGATTTTTTTTTTTTTTTTTTTTAACAATCACAATTTTTGTCATAAATTGCTATTACATTTTTTTTTTCAAAAATCATGCAGCTCTACTGTACAATTGATTTTTATCATATAGTATATGTTTCAAATGCACCCCTAATTTCTGTCTGCCCTTTTATTAAAGTACTATCCAAAAATGTTTTATATGCTGTAGTATACAGAGGCATTTAGAAGACATAGGAATCCCATGGAACCATAAAAGTTGCTCTTGGTATAGGAAGTCCACACTGCGAGGCCCTTTGAGGTGAACCACAGATTTAATTTTCTGAAACCAAAGCAAAATATATTACATTATGTGCTACAACGCTCAACTGTTGCCTGGAGAGCTATCATTTATCCTTGTAAAGATTTACCACTCACTATCGCTGTCTGTGGACTGACATAGTGCATTGTATCATGTGGAAATCATGCTTGATTTTCCTGTGCATTTATAAATAAAATGCTACAGGCGTAACTATTGTGAAACTTTGGGTTACATTACGACTGGATAAATGTTATAATGCTTTCCACCAAGCACTTTAGCAGAACAAAAGCAGAGTGCTTAGTTTGTTTTCAAGCTGTGAAAAACAGGTTTCTTTTTCACACACATTCTACTGTGTAGTATTTGAGCCATGCAGTGCTTCCTTGACATGTTGTAAGTGTTGACCCAGTGCCCTGTCTCTTTGACATTCACACCTCTTACTCTTGCTGAATGGAATGCAGATGCTTTTGTTTGCAACTTACCATATGGGCAGAGACTCGTAGTGAGGCCACAGCTCTCTGACTTTTCTTTCTGAAGTTCTGTTGGGAAGACTTCCCTCAAATGGTGCAATAGGTGAAAATGTGTTGAAAGGTGTCTCTTTAGAAAAAGGAAGGAACATCTGGCTGTGTTTTGAGAGGATACAGAATTCCGACTGATATATTTATTTATATCGTTATGTCTTTTGCACTTCTCCATACTTTGATTCAGGCACTACTTACCATTCATTAAACGTCATGTATTGTGGCTTTAACAGGCGTGCACACACAAACCTGGACCTTTTAAACCAAGATCAAAGGCTCTTAACACTTATGTGTCAAGAATATCTAAAAGGACATGTGAAAAACACCTGATTTTTAATACGTTATTGAATGTTACATAAAACATCACCCTCCCTATAGTGACATTAGATCAAGTTTGGTCACAGAATAAAAACACTGATACTAAAATGTTAAATTTGGTCCTCTGCCAGGAGGAACTACAACTTTACTTTGTAAGATATTATTTAATAATTAGCCATCACATTAAGTTAGCCTTATTTTGCCTTAAAGACAAAAAACTTCAGTTGTTTTAAGAAAATGATATACCTATCACAATAGCTGCAAATATGTTGCTTAATAATCTTACTTCTGTCATTAAACCTTATGTTATTTTTGTCAGCTATATCAATGGTATCTTGTATTTTAAACCTCTTTCTTCAGGGCAAGAGGAAGAAGAGTAGTACTACGTTGTTGGGACCAAACAGCCCTTAATGGAGGTGACAAAACCAATGTCCTCAGAGAAAACTTCAAGAGCCAGTTACATGAGCACTTCAGGGCCTGCAGCTGAAGTTTACCCGGACACTGCTTCTTTCAGGGGGCTCACATAAACATTACACTCTCTGTCTGGGTAATTGATCCCAAATCTTGTTTGACAACGTTTTTTCACTGCAGACACTTCACATGCTTCCTGAACATAGCTGAGCTTTTTTGGCCGCGTTGCAAATACCACAACAACTCAGCACTCATTAAATCTTGCGCTGAGTGTTCTCTGCCTTACTGCTGCCAGTGTGTGTGGTTTGCTTCATTTTTCGCAGTAGTTCTGTTTGCTGCCCCCCTTCTCCCTTGCATTTAATATATGTGAATGTATGTATATTGCCTGCATATTTTGGTAAAGGATTTCTGATTAAGCAGACAGATTTGCATTTACTGAGTGCTTAATGCACTGAAAAGAAAAGAAAAAAATGGTGTAGAAACAATTGAATTGCAAGAAAATTTCACTAATAATTACAGCAAGTAACACATTGAATTAAATGTGAAATTCTGAAGTAGAATGACTGAAATAATACTTTCTTTTAAAAAGTACTCCCATAATCCCATAATATAAATTGTATTTAATTATTTACCAAACATGTTTAGGTTTGTATTTAGGATAGATTAATTATCTTTTTCTTAGTATTATCTCTCTCTCTCTCTCTCTCTCTCTCTCTATATATATATATATATATTAAATAAATAGTATTATTTGTTTGTGTATGCAAATAACTTCATTTATAGTTGAATTCAAAATTCCAATTTATGGCCTTATGTTAAAAACTGTGATGACTGATCAGTGTTAAATTATTATTATTTTTTAATTATCTTAATTATTTGCATGATCTGGATCAGGTGAGTGACAAGATCATCTGTGATGTAAATGGCATTATTCTTACAAACAGTTTCTGTTTGTTTGTTTGTTTTTTAAGTCTTATCTAGTACTGTGAAAGTAGCATTTGCAATTTAGCCGTTTTGTTTCAGATGTTCCATTGCACACATTATTTACTCCAAAAGTCAAATAAATAAACTGTAAGACTCCATTTTGGTAAAGGATTAAATAAAGATATGTGTACCTAAATAGGTTACTCCCACAGACTTTAATCAAGACGTTAGGCTACATACAATTTTCCCAAACATTTGTTTTAAACACCTTGCATATAACGGTGCTTCTCATAATATCTCAAAATACTTCTCATAATATATTCTGAAGCATGTAAGGTACAAGCGTGAATGCAATCTTAAAACCTTTACCCACGTCTCAGTAGTCCACATTAGAAAACAAGCTGCTTTCAATTACAGACAGCAAGTACACACTCTGAATCTCTCTCTCCCTCCTTCTGTCTTTCTCATCTCTTTTCTTCTGCTTTGGCTCTTTGATTACTTTTGAAAACATTTATATTCCCTAATAACATGGGTTTCGTCTAGTGGCCGGTGATTAAATCCAGACTAGTATAGTAAATGCAGAAGTGTATATGTGGAAAATAATATATATCTAGAATTGTTCATAACAGCTAAAGAAATGGAAACTTTAATGGTAATTTTTTTGCAATAAAAATGTCAGTTACAGCTCCATATTAAATGAAGATTTAGAGCTGTACTACAACCAACATTTAGCTATTTCAAATTCACATTTGCACAAAAGCTTTATATTTAAAATTGGAATGCTGTAGACTTCATAAGAAAGGCATGGGGACAAATCCTTCGTAGCTAAAGACATGCTTTTTACATAATTTCCCATAAAATAACTGACGATTAAAGATAGATAGATAGATAGATAGATAGATAGATAGATAGATAGATAGATACTGTAGATAGATAGATAGATATTTAATAATAACAAACAACATGCATACAGGACCCATGTTTATTTACTTGTGCTTTTGGCAAAAATTATTGTACAGTAGATAATAAAACATTTCTACTATTGTCATCAAGAGAAGATTTTCTTTTCTTGAAATACAGTGCTATTTCTTGTTCAGTTGCATTATTTAATCATGCATCATAACAGTATATGTAGAATTACAATACGTACATAGTTGATTTCAAGCAGTTCGTTGTCAGCCAATGATCCTTTTGCCTATAAAAGAATCTATTACAGGTTAGTTGATCCAGTGGTTCAAAAGCATACATTAAGGCCTACCTTCCCTACTTTCCCTACTTTGTTCCTCCTCCCATCATGCATTTGGTGTTGATGTCAACGTCACCGCTCAGCATTCTTCGGTTCTCACAGTGTCCGTGTCCTCTGCCCTCGTCACAGTCCTGCAGAGGTCTGAGACAATGCACAGCTAGTCTGCCAGAACGTCGTATTCTACCTATAGTTTCAGACAGTTGATCATAGTTTGAGTTGTCAATAGCAACAAAATTCTTGCTTATTATTATTCCTGTATTACAGTAAAACACTTATAGGTGACTTTTATTGTTACAACTATATTGTCTGTTATCTTATTTGTTTTAATTTAGGGTATGTGAAGGGATGATAAGTGTAACAAAGGAACTATTTAGAATGATTATAATGATGAATACGTGTGAAAATAAATAAACAATACTAATAACATGCATGCAAGTCCATATTATTTGCATCACACTTTTTTGTTATACACCAGGTTTTTGACTTGATGTGAAGTGGAAAATGGAAGTTTGCCATTCAGTCTAAGAAGAGATTATTTAAACAAATTAAGCGTTTGCTGTTTAAATTGACACTGTAATCCATCATTGGAGAATCGAACTCTGTGATCTATCATGATTCTGCTGGCTTCTTAGATTGGCCCTTAGGGCAAACAGAAATAGACAGGGAGAGGGTAACCTGCTCCAACTGAATGAATCAATCACACAGAGACTTGCATACACACTTGCATCAAAGTTTTAATAAGAATTTAATTGCCAATTAAATCCCTGTTTTCATGTTTTAGACAAATTGTTGATTTTATTAGTTTATTTATTTTTAATTGTAAAATTTAACCATGATATTAATGTTTTTTAGGTTTCTTTTTTTTTATGCCATTATATATTACAGCATCCCCTCTGAACCTGTGAGCCTTCCATTAATGCCTTAATCTTGATATAGTCAGTTTGTAAACAAAGACCGCATATGCATAGTAGGAAACCAACAAAAGTACAAACTAAATATTTGCTAATGTCACATTGCCATACATACATACAACCCAACTCAACTGCAGAATACAAATAGAAATAATCACTTCAAAATCTTCATTCATAATCATATGCTGCATGTTCTAAACTGACTGCATATGGCAAACAATTAGCATAATCCCTTATCACATACTGTGGGTGAATTATATCAGATTAATGACAGAAGTAGTTTTAAATATATCTTTTTTTGCACCATAAGTGTATTTAGTTGACCCTTTACCTGTATAAGTTCAGTATGACGCTTTACATTCTGTAGTAAGTACACTTTGTGTAACAGGTCATGAGTATCCCTTCAGTCTCGCTGCAGTCTGGTATAATTGCTACGCTTTAAGAAATAAGAAAAGAACATTAAAAGACTTCCCACACTGTTACATTTTGAAGTCTAAGTTAAATGGGTGTAGGCTATACTTTCATAAGATCTCTTTTCATGGACTGTGGCAACAATTGGTCCATATTCTTGTCTTAAAGAGTGAAATACATAGCAAGAACTTCTTGTCCTGTGAAGAAGCAGTAAGTCTTCTGAATTCCCAGGGCAATGGTTTTGTTTTAAGACTGAAGGTAATGCTGAACAAATTACACCATATTTGGGCACAGAGCCAGGCTTCTGTAGAGAATAAAACCATAATCCTATTCAATTTGCCCGTAACCGATATGAGATTTTCTTCAATGAGTTGGAAGAATATGTCAAGGGGAGTTTTTTAGATCCATTTAAATTACAAACAATAAAAACGACAGGTTTGCGTGAGAAAATACTTCAAAAGTTTTCTGTGTTATGTTGGATTAATGTATTGAGAATAATCAGATTTTAAACATGCTGAAGTGTCTGTCTCTCTTTTTAGGAGTACAATTACAAGTACAGGTGGAAATTAGCAATAAACTATAGTGCCAGCAGGCATAATCTGTATTTGCTTAAGTGAAAGTTCAGACAACATCCACATATTAGAAATATAGTTTATGAAAACATTTCATGTCATTTGTCATGTACATTTTAGACTGCCAGCAAGTTGATAGATTAAGTTTTTTCTGTTACTGACTTTGTGAGGCTGGTTAAAACAGCTTTCAGTTGATGTTGCTTATACTTAATTAGTTTATACACTTTAAAAAAAAAAAAAAAAAGATATCATAAATATTTTAAATATCATAAATATTTTTGTTGTTTATACACATATTTAATAGGCTATTAAAATATTATTACAAATTGCAAAGCAAGAAATGTGGATATGCGCACACATAGTATGTTTACAAGTGTAATCAGTCTGAAAATAAATTGATAATGCTTCCTTTACATCTAGTAAAATGAATAAAAACGGCTAATTTGCGAACGCAAATTTATTGCAGTATTGGCCAAGAGAATTGTAATTGCTAATTACCGCGAAATATCAGAAAATGCTTCACGTCACAACAGATGTGCTATATAGACTGCAACCACACCAGCTGACAGGTCTATTACTTGCTCGTTTGGACACGTTTTAAACCACACCGTCTGATCCAGTGGTTTTCAATCCTTCAAATAAGAGAGACAAAAAGTGCTGTGCTGTGCTGTGGCTTCCCAGGACCAATGAAAACCACAGGTCTGATCAACCCAACACAAGCATGCAAATAAAAAGCATTCAGCAGCGATAATAATAATAATAATAATAATAATAATAAAAGTGAAAACTGAATTATAACAGTGTTACGTCTTAGTATGATCACCTTGAAGCCCAAATATGTCAGCCCTTCATTATCATGATGCATCTAATTAGCTACCTATAATAACCTAGAATATGTGAGATGCGTCTGTATATTTTGTTACATTTTTCGCTGATAATTAGATATTTAAAAGAATAAATTATATTTATGTGCTTCTGACGTCTGATTCGCCTTAATCAGTCTCCTCATGTTGATTAGCCTGGTTAACCTCTGCTCCGTACCGGGTCCGTAAGGGTTAATCAGGCCGGGATCTCAGTGACCCGAGGGTCAGATTCCCTCTATCTCTTGCTTGAAGGATACGGTGGAGGCAGCGATAAGATTAGGGTGAACTTTCCTCTTCTAACCCATCAAAGCGCAATAGACACCTGCGCCTAAACCTGCGCTCGTAAAGCTTTTGAAAATTATTGTCATGTCCGTTACTTAATATGAGCAAAATAAATGTACTGAGTGTTCATTAAAAGCTGGGGGGGTGGGGGAATACATTGGAAAAATAGGCCTATATATATATATATATATATATATATATATAGGCCTATAACCTATGTATTGTTTATGTTCGATATTAAATTTGATATATTAGTTCATCAAAGTTTAGCTGTTTCCTTTGAGGTTTAAATTCTAGTTTTATGTGTAGTCGGCTGATGACTGAGATTTGCTGCAGTTTGGATATTTAGCTTCGCTTATTCAATGTCTATCGATTTATTCGCGTATAACTCCTCTTACAGGAGTCACATCTTACACACTCGTGTCCCAGCGTGCGTACTTTACTTTACAAACAATAATAAAGTGATTTACCCCTTTCTTCGCGTCCCAGCCATGGAAAATCGTTAAAGATCCTGCTATTTGTGTGTGATCAGTAAATATTTAGTGTAGTGTCTCGTCCTAATCGATGGCGGTCCCGATGGGGGAGCGCTATTGTGTGTGTGGACGCTTGCTGAGCTCTGTGTGTGAGGACTCTTTCTTGTGCAGTGCGTTTTACAATGATAAATGTACCAGGACAACTTTGCTTGCACTTTACTGATCAACATCAAGTTGCTTGAAAACGGCTTTCGTCCAAAGTTCCTTCAGCACAACCACCGATTACAGGCTAGTTTAACTGCAAAGTGATTCATTTCTACTCGGTTGCTAGAGGCGTTTGCTTTTATTTTGTGATCTTTCAGAGGTGGAACAAATAACCTAGTGAATAAAACTTGGTTTTCAATGAAATATACGTCATGTAATTACCTGCTTGTGTAAGGAGTCACATTCGAGGCCTTTGTTTTTAATATAGCCTATTAATATAGGCTAATCCAATGTGTCTTTACGACTTTGCGTTGGAAATGGGGTAAAAAAAAAACCAAACAAAAAAAAAAAAAAAACAAGGTAGCTATATGAATACAGGCGTTTGTTTATTTATTTATTTATTTGTTTATGTATTTATTGTTTGAATGCCTATATGACATTCCGTTCAGCTTATTTAGGCTATATTTATTTGCTACTACTCAGTCCTGAAACTTGACTCCTTTGTAGCTAAAGGCTATAGTTGGGCAGACCAGAACAGGCAATTAAAGCTCCCTGCGTACACAACCCTTAAAACCTATCAGGCATCGACTGAATTACTTTACTTCAACTATAATTGTCTGCTATACGGCAATTTGACGTCACTGGTGAATGCAGTGGCTTATAGACGTCTGACGACTGCATAGCAGGAGTGTTTTCTGAAGTAGCCTACTGTTAGCTTGATTCTATTCTGTGTAAGCATAAATATCAAACCCTTATTGATGGGATGTTCTCATGTCCACTCTTGTAGATTTATGTTTGTGTCTGTTCATGAACTTAATGACATATTAAAACAGTATTTACATAACGGTAAAGGTTTATTGCTTCAATTATCGAAATTCATTGATCTAATAAAGTCCTCACTTTGGACTTAACCATTGAAAAAGCGACAAAGGCATATCACTGTTACTAGTTTGCACATAAACAGACAGGTGTCTCTCCTGACTTCACCCCCTCCCTCCCCCAATCACACAGCCCACACAAAGCAGCTGCACCGAGGAGGCTTTTTACCTTCTGTGGAAAAGAAAAAGACGCACAGGAGCATCTTCTGTCATTTTTTTTTTCTTTTTTAACAAAACCAAAAACTAAAAATCTCTTTCTTCAAAGTCATCAACACGTCTGTCCTTCAATTAGGATATAGCCTACTAAATATTAACATGTGATTTAAGCGTCGCAGAAAAGTTTGACCGATTTTGCTTGTCGGTTGGTCTTTTTTCTCTCCCTAAAGTTTTAGTAATCATTCAAATAAACAGAGAGCCGTATTTTTGTGTATAAATCCGTCAGTGGAAAAGGAAACGTTGGTTCCACTTCCAAACAGAGGGTTAATTCGCACAGAAAGAGAAGACTAAATATATTTTTCATATAGGAGAGGATGTATCACGGGGAAGACGAATCAACATCATATGCATTTGGTATGTTTGGGCTATAATTGTTGAGAATCAAACCTCACTTAGCATGTACATATTATTTGGAATATGTATGTTAAAGTGAACCTGATTGTTTTTTGTGTTGTGAATTCATTCACAATTTGCATTAAAAATTAACATTGTATCTAGCAAACGCATCCTTGAGCAGAACACTTTGTCCATTCATTATACAATCGTCGCATCATGAGCACTATTTATTTTATTTATTTATTTATTTTTCTTTCTTTTTGGTCTTTGTCAGTATTTTTGCTGATATTTAAGAAGTGATGTTGGTGTATTGCATGCATGTTTCTCTATGCGTCTTTACTAGTCGCATTCTTGCTTTAAAAAAGAAAGAAACAAATAGCCTACGGAACATCCGTGGCTTCGCAAGTTAAAGTGTGAAAATATTAACACTTACCTTGATCTTGGGGTAAAATCCACTTTGCATAGGTACGCTATAATTTACTTCTGCGGCATTGCTGTCGGCTGTCTTGTTCACATACAGGCATTTGAATGGTCAGAGATGAGGTACGGTGCTCACTTTTGATCGTTTCAATAAACTGGCCAAAATAAACCGAAACGCTGCAATACTCCAGTGCGTGAACAACACTGTGGAGAAAATGTGTGGAAGAGACCTACAAGCGCACCTCTGCAACGTCCAAGTCAATTAGAAGGAAATCTCAAAAGCATTAATCAGATTAAAATAGGCGCATGTTAGTTTGGTGTATGTGAGAGGCGAGCGACCGATGTAGTTTCCATTTAAGATGGCTCTTCCACCTTAAAGAGCGATATCAGGCAGAAATAATCCAAACGCTAGGGGGCGCCCATATACTGTTGTTCGTCCAGTCTTCAGCGTTTTTCCTCCGAGGCAGCATATGCTGTGATTTAGCACTGTACGTTTTTAGTGGACCCAACTCCGACAACCTCTGGTGATACAGAAAGTAGACTTCAACAAGCGAGCTTTTGAAAAAAATGTGCTCTGACTTATAACCCGAGGAGCGAAAAGGGAGTCACCTCATTTGACCACCCCGAGGCTCCCAGCGAACATCCATGGCAATTAACATAAGACTTTTGGGCTTCTGTTTTCTCAACGAGCATCATTCATCTTATGTTTACATGATTTTTGAATGTTTTGGGGATTTTTTTTTCTTAGAAAACCCTCTGATCCATTCGAGGAAAGTTGTGGGATATTTTATTAACTTAACTGAATAATATATCTGTAGCGTGCCAAGGCCCTAAAAACACAGGAACCCTAAAATTCTCTTTTGTTATATGAGAACAGGCTGAATGTATCTCTGCATAAAAAAAAGAAAAAAAGAACATACTGTATTGAGGGCCGTTTGGCTTTCGATGTACGTAGGGATAAATGTATTATGATGACAAGTTTAAAAAAAAAAAACTAATAGGCTATTCAGTACTTTATTGCTAGTATTCATGATTACAACGAAATAACATATAGACAACAGCATATGTGGCAATTGGTGCTGATTTCCTAAGTAAGACTGTAAATTGTTGATAACGGTATAAACGTCAGTAATCATCAGATATATTTTTTGGATTTTGAAGATAAAGTCATTCGACTTAAATTTAAGACCTATACGTAATACGCCAATATAATAGGTATTTGTGCTAATTTATGGGATTGGTAGCCTATATAAAATCAGACGTAACGTAAAAAAGCCTATGTAAGATGTTCTGATAAAATTAAACAACTCTAGCCTAATTCGCAAACATATAGCTTGCACACATTCTGACTCTTGTTGATTTTTTATTATTTTTTTTTTTATTAACTTAGTAGGATTTTTTCATTATTGCTGATAAAGTAGAGTTTCGCATAGGCTACATCTCTGACAGTGTAAGTACTCGAACTTACAACAATAGCCTCTCGCGTAAATTGCTTGTTCCCTCGTGAACGGTCTCTGTTTTAAATGTATTTGTCAGTGCATTATTGACTTGATAAATGATATGCAGTTTCATGATTTATAACGAGGCGTTAATGCGGATAAATGGATTAATGAAAGTGACCAAATCATATATACGTTGCGGGCAGTCTATATAAATGTAACAAAAAGGTATGCAATGCATGTAACACACATTAGAAAATCCAAAATCTAAATGACAGAAATATCATTATCACGGAGATATTATTTTTGTGGTCACATAAGAGGGAAGGCAGCCTATTATTTAAAAACCAAAAATTATATATAAATTTGCATAATATTGATTTTTCAAAAGCCCCGGACCTATGTGGCGTGGAAAGCGGCTTTAAAAGATATGGCAGTCGTGGATTTTATTTCAAATAAATAAAAATAATGAACATGTATTGCGATCATTTTTCTATCGAACTGTGTACTACTCTCTTTAGGACCAAGCGGCTCCTCGACCCTTATTCCTGGCTTTGGCAAAGAACCAAGTAGCACAAGTGCCGACTAGCCAATAGGGTTCAGGGGGAGGTCCGTGAGCTCTGACCAGTCAAACACAGTCACTTTCCTTATATGGCAACTCATCTCCATGGTAACGTGTGCTAAGTTGCAGCAGTCGTGTCAAAGTTCACTATATAGAGAGCTCAGTGAGCTGATCAGAGAGAAAGCATTCTGCCAGCCCAGCGCCTACAAATCGCAGTCACTTCCTAACCTCCCCCTTTTTAACATATTTGATCACTTTGATTCTCTGTTCTCTCTCTTATTATTTTTACGCGCATGAAGGAGGTTCTGTAGGTTGTGATCTTTTTGTTTTATTATCAGTCCTGCTTGCCGGAGAGTTGACTTCATATTTGACTCGAGCACAGGCTGCAACTGCGCGCGGCTGCTAGCGCTACCTCATCTGAAGAAAAGGAAGAAGCGGCAATATTTTTTTGCCAGTTGTTGGTTTTCTTCGAGACTTTACGCTGGAACTTCTCGCGTGTCGCAAGTATCTTTGAAAGCTGCGTGTTTCTGCGCGTCCGAACATCGCTACACACGCGAAGTTCTCTGTCCTGCTCTGTTCGTATCTTCTTCCGCCGTGTTTATTTCCCATTTTTTCCTTGATGGGTTTACTGGATGGATGACTGCAAGTGCCCCTGGACTTGGCCTCTAAGAGCAAGGCTGCTATTCGGCTTGTCTTTGCTTCAGTTTTAACCACATGCCAGGTAACGCTATTTCAGTCAAGAAATAGACTACTATTTGTCGTCGGTGCGCAACTTTGAACGGACATTCAGACTCTAACCGACCGTGCCGATCCTGAATTATTTATTTTACCTTCCTAAGTGATAAAGGCACCGTGCTGCGTTATTATTTTTTGAAACAAGGCATTCCGAAACCAAAAACGGGGAACAAAAAGTTTTTTTAACGTTGACTGATAGATATGGCAATGGTAGTGTGGAGAGGCTCCCAGGACGATGTGGCCGAGACCCAGGGCACCCTCTCATCGCAAGCCCAAGGAGGACTATCCCTTCCAACCCCTCAACCAGGCCAACTGGGTCTAACGGCCTCTCAGGTTGCCCCTCCGACCCCTCAGACACCCGTTCAAGGACCCCCGAACAACAACACACAGTCCACCCCGACGAACCAGACGACGCAGAGTCAGTCGGAAAAGCAGCAACCACAGCACATAGAGTGCGTGGTTTGCGGGGACAAATCCAGCGGCAAACACTATGGCCAGTTCACTTGCGAGGGGTGTAAAAGCTTTTTCAAAAGGAGCGTACGAAGGAACCTCACTTACACATGCCGTGCCAACAGGAATTGTCCCATTGACCAGCACCATCGCAATCAGTGTCAGTACTGCCGCCTCAAAAAATGCCTCAAAGTTGGCATGAGACGGGAAGGTATTGGGATTTTTGTTGTTTTACTGCTGTCTTTGTCTTTTGTATTTAGCCTGATTGAACCATGCATGCTACGTCCCCCCTGTATTTTATCCCCGACTCTTCTCTCTCGGTCTGCCCGACCACAGCACGCGAAGGAACCGCCTATAGCGCTCGATTCTTAGCGTTATCACGGCGCCCGTAATGCTCGTATAATGAACACCCTCTCTCGAGCGACTATTTCGCATTTTACATGTTCGCAACGTTAAATAGATCACCACTTTTATTCGGCGACGAAAACAGGGGCGTTTGTGTTTATTTTTAATAATATCACTGCAGATATGCCGTGCGGTTATGGCGAGGGAGTATGGAGAGGCAGCGTCAAAATCACATACACACACACACACATACACACACACACTAGGCTAGGGTCTCCAGATCGACCGCAATCTACATTGCTCCTCTCCGATATAAAAGTAAATAATAATCACTGTTGCGCTTTTGATAGCATTTATTTTAATAAACGATCCGCCAGACACCCAGTTAGCTCGCAGATTCTCAATAGACAGAAGAACTGACTCTGTCGCTAGCTAAATAGGTTAAGGGTTAGCATTCATGTCTTTCTTTGTGCATGTATTCACTGGACTCATGTTGTCTGCTGTGAAACGTAAACACAAATTATTTGACAAGTACACTAAAATTTAAACATTTGCCAATATCTTTTTTTTTTCTTTTTTTTTTTGTTAAGTAAAACAGGATTTTACTATAATTATTTTGTGTGAATGCAGTGCACGGTGCAGAGCATTACTGTGAGCATATCGTGAACCTAGTTTATTTATTTATTTTTTTAATTATTATTTCACTTAACAGTAGAATCGTGAAGGCCACATTGATAGTTTAAAAGTTCTGCACGTGTCAAGTGGCATAATTGATTGTATTAATGCAATTGGTGTAGTTCTCTAAACAAATTGTGTGGTAACAGCACACCAAGTGAAGTAGAAACAAGGTCAAGCTATGTTTTGTTGTTGTAGAATTCAAGCATCAATATCTACAGTTTCTCTTTTTACTGCAGCCGTGCAACGGGGACGGATGCCACCCACACAGCCACACCATGGTCAGTTCGCCTTGACAAATGGGGACCCACTGCACTGCCATTCCTACTTATCCGGATATATCTCTCTACTACTACGAGCGGAGCCCTACCCAACTTCTCGGTATGGCAGTCAATGCATGCAGCCCAACAACATCATGGGCATCGAGAACATTTGTGAACTGGCAGCCAGGATGCTGTTTAGTGCGGTAGAGTGGGCCAGGAATATTCCCTTCTTCCCAGACCTCCAAATTACCGACCAGGTTGCCCTTTTGAGGTTGACCTGGAGTGAGTTGTTTGTGCTCAACGCTGCTCAATGCTCCATGCCGCTCCATGTGGCTCCACTTCTGGCGGCGGCTGGGCTCCATGCCTCCCCCATGTCTGCGGACAGAGTGGTCGCCTTTATGGACCACATTAGGATCTTCCAAGAACAAGTAGAAAAGCTCAAAGCATTGCACGTTGACTCTGCTGAATACAGCTGTTTAAAGGCCATCGTTTTGTTCACTTCAGGTAAGTTTTCATTTTCTAAACATCTAGTTTATATTTCAGTGTGTTTGTACAGTAAAGAAACGTGGATTGTTTTAATAAAATCTAGAAAACGGTACGTGTGCTAGTTTTAGCATATTTATCTGTAAACGTTATTAAAACACACACCTAGTAAAAGCCACGTAAGTGTAAATATTTTGCAGAGCTCTCTAATAATAATTTCAATGAATAAGTAAAACTAGGAAAAATATTTCTTCTGTCTAATATTTTTTAAAGTCTTCGACGTATCGTCAGTATAATACTGCAATTATATTTAACGCTTAGGAATTTATTTTAACACTTATGCTCCTTTAATAATTAAATGGTGATGCAATTAATAGTTTGTGAAAGCCAGCAATACATAAAAATGTATTTATACGCATTCAAAATAATGGAAAAATAAGCTTCCCTATAGCGCTTATTAGCTACGTAGTCTAGTTTTTTTTTTTTGTAATAATGTAAATACACATAATGTGAGTAAATGAGCACTGTCGACTCACAAAGCCTAAACTGTAGCTTTATTCATATTTTATTGTAGTTTCACAATACATAAACATAATGAGATCTTGAAGGGCAATCAATTATTTGTATTTATTTGCAATGACAGATATTAAGGATGTCATGCTCGAAGGGAGGGGGTGAGGCTGTGTAGGAAAGGGAAGAAAGGCCTAATGCTCCGTTTACACATATCACAGCCCAGCTTTACACTGGAGCCGATAGTTTAAATTGATGGATATATTCACGTTGCGATAAACACTAGTGGCTAGTTTTGTTTAATTGTTCTTTATTGTGGCGGACGACAAGACATTTTTGTGCGTTGTTAAAAGCTCACAGTTCTTCCTTGTTTTGTTAGGATGATCTAGGGATCCAAGACACATGCTGGACTCGTTCCAGAACTGGGTCATGACCCTGACTTCCTTTCTTTATTTGTGTATCACATAGCTAAAGCGAAAAAGTTTTACAGATTTAAAACTTAACGGCGAATATATTCTCTCGAAAATTTATGACTGGAGAAGCTTTAGTAGCCTACCAGTTGCACAATAAAAATTGCCCCAGAATGCAAATATACTGAGTTCCTTCCTTTACAGATAATGCTTCCTATACAACAATAACATATAAATGAATCAAAACTTAAAAGAAGACATATTAATGGAACGGTTGTTAACATTACACCTTTAAAAGTTCATGTCATGTAGGGCAGCAATTTGCAATCACCTTATTGATTTAAAGTCTTATACCACCTCTTGTGAATATTTTGCTCTCGATCTTTTAAAAAACGGCTTTCAATATGGTTTCAAAGTTTAGGATTAAAGGGTGTGTTGGTTCTATAAATGTTTTAAAAATAATAATAACAACACCGATACAGTATAGTACGCTTACACTTTAACTTTTTATTTCTTAACATTTTTTATTTAATATATTGTCCTCCTGTTTATCTTTTTGCCATAATAGTATGACCCACATGCTACAAAATTGTCATTTTTTGGGGGGAGAACTTTTGTTGGGTCACGATTCAAAAGGTTTAGCACAACTCATACGCTGGAATGTTTATTCAGTTAGCTCTCTTTTATAAAAATAGGCTACGTACCAGCAGAACTGCAGCGTATAAGCGATTTGTGTATCTCGTATGAATTTGAACGTAAAAGCTAAAGTTAACTCGTGTAGGCGGGTGAAAGCGATGTTTTGTGCATTGCGTTAGTTAGGCTACATGCTATGGGATATTGGGATGTACAGTGTGTATATACTGACGTAATAGCAATGTTCAGTGAAATAGTATGTGTTATTCTGTAGTGTGCCTTGTCGTTTTGTAAATGGATGGTCCAGGTGTAGAGTTGATGTAATAAACATTTGATTATCTCTCCATTCCTTATAGATGCTTGTGGCCTGTCAGATGTGGCCCATGTGGAAAGTTTGCAAGAGAAGTCCCAGTGCGCTCTGGAGGAGTACGTTCGGAGCCAGTATCCCAACCAGCCAACTCGATTTGGGAAGTTATTACTGCGCTTGCCCTCTCTCCGTACAGTCTCGTCTTCGGTCATAGAGCAATTATTTTTCGTCCGATTGGTAGGTAAAACCCCAATTGAAACCCTCATCAGGGATATGTTGCTGTCGGGGAGCAGTTTTAACTGGCCTTACATGTCGATTCAGTAGGCAGAAGGAATGATCAAAGGGGCTGTGACTACAATAGTTAGCGCTTCTTTTGTAGAAGGAAACGGCTGTTACACGAGTTTACTTTCACGAAGAAAGACTTTCATACAATGACTGTGAATTTTAAAATTGAGACATTCAGTGAAGCCTCGAAATCCAGAGATTGCTCCCAGTGTCATTCTGAACAGTTTGTTCTAATGTTTTTGTTTGTTTGTTGTTTTTTGTAATAAATGCAAAAATGAAGAAATAAATAAATAACCCACTAAAATTAATACAAAAGGAAAAAAGGAGTAAAATAATTCAAGGATTTTCATAATCGTTTCTGGGACAGCAAAACTATTATAAAGTGCATTTAAGCGACAATTTGGAAAGATTAAGAAGAGAAGAAAAAAGTTCTTTTTTTCCAAATTGCTTTGTTGTCCTGTGTCCATGTATCTATAGCTGTTTTTGTAATTTTTGTTCCTCCTTTCTGGTTCCAAACCGGCCTATGTGATTCTGTAGTATATGCAGTTGTTGTTTTTTTTATTTTATTTTATTTTTATTTTTTTTATTATTTTTTTTTATTAACCATGACTTCTTCTAGAACAGTTCAGTAATGTAAAGACGTTCTTCGAGAATTCGAGAATTAAAACTAAATCCACAGCAATATAGGCTATGCTTAATGCTGCAAGCGCACTTACTCCATTGATGTCCCTTAATGAACAAGAGTAGGGATTATTTTCATGATCAACTCAAACTTACATAACGTTCCAATGTCTTACACTATTATTCTAACTTGATATAGACACCACAAATCATTATCCTCCAAAATGGATGCAGGAGCAATACTCCACTCAGCAAAAACTATCAGTTAGTTATATGCGCCATAAAAGTATTTGCAAAAACTCATCTTATTTGGTTGAGAGTTACGACCTGCCTCCATTTTTTTTTAAATATTTGGGTTAGGGAATGGTCGTCAGGTTATAATGCAAATATTAGAACAACGTGTTTGATTTTACAGTTAAGGAGACCCCCACTTAATATTTTCAGATGTATTACCGGAACCCACCTTAAGTTGCGCCCATGCGAATTCTCGCTCAAGTGTTTTGCCACAGCAAACTGTATTTTGAACGTGGGGGAAATGATGGGTCATCATTCTTTTAATGATAAAGCAGCAGTATTAATAAGACGTCCCTATAAATGTCCCTCAACACTTAAAGCATTAAAGTGCCTGTACAGCGCAAATGTGTTATTAACGGTTACTGAAGTCTATACACCATGGGGAACACGCTTAGAATTTACAAAGTCTTATAATTGTTCATTTCACTTGAGGGAAAAAAAAACACAAGTAGAGGCAGTATTCTTGTAAATATAGGTCAATTCATTTCAAAGACTTTTTCTTTATACAACGTATATGTGATTAAGAATAAAACTGTGGTTGCCAATTTTTTCGGTAATACAAATGTCTTCAAATGAGTGACAGACTTAGCTAGTAGCACTGAAAGTTCTGTTTGTAATGTACATACATATTAAGACAAATGTTTTTTTTTTTCTTCCTTTCTTTTTCATGTATTTAGACTGTGAATGCATGGCCACAGGTCGCTAACCTATTTTACCTTTGATATATATATATAAATGTAAATGTTTTTGACTGTATAGATATAATCTGTGCATTCAGTACACTAGCCCTTGTATTTAAAAAGACAAAAAAAAAATGGAAAAAATGTTCGACGATAGGTTGACACTTAACAGGGTGAGCTGGTTTGGAAAGGGGTGGCTATTTTGACTTGGTGTTCTGCTCCTTTTCGGTCTGTAACAGATGCCTTGTGTGTGTGTGTGTGAAAGCTTGCAATTTCGTCCTTGTTTTGAGGCTTTTCTTCAACACACAAGACACCATGTTGTGATTGGATAAAAAGGGATCATATTGTGTAGTTGATTGAACAGTTATTTTGGGCTGTTCTCTGCCACATATGGACCAGTGAATGATACATGATTGTAATTATGAACAGTTTAAACTGACCCACGTTTTTATATAAATATATAAAATATATTACTGCAGGGTATTGATAACGTATAGATACTTTTTTATTATTATTGATTATTATTAATTGCAAGTGATATACGTGAGTGTGTGTGGAAGTTTATAGTTGAAAACAATTCTTGTTTGTTTGTGTTAGCTTATTGTAAACAAGCATTCTGCTGTAAATTTGTTCTTGGTATTAAATTATAATTTATGAATTTGAAATCAAAAGGCTTTCAATGTTGTGTTATTCATTAGCAGACAAATCTGCCCTTCTATCGAACAGTGAACTCATGCTCTGTCTCAAACTGCTGAAGGTTGGGTTTACGTATGTGTATGAGAGAGAGAGATGAGTGAGTGAGTGAGTGTGTGTGAGTGTGTGTGTGTGTGTGAGAGAGAGAGAGAGAGAGAGTCTGTTGGGGGTGCGAGGGTGACGCCGAGGTTTGGCATGGGAAATTGTCCAGGTTACGTCTAAATTTGGCTATGTAAATACACGTGCAAAGTGCTGCAGCTTAAATTGAGAAAGTACTTTTGATTCGCCCTCTAACAATTTACTTTTTACACATTAATATCAATCCGTTTTTGATAAAACAATGAAGAAACATCAAGTATCATGTCATTGCTACTTACCAGGTATAGATTGTGTGTATATGCGCAGAGGTTCTTGCTCATTGCCTTGTTGGGTATCACTTTCCATTTAAATACATAAAATCTTCTCAGAGCAGGTACTGACACGTCGGAACTGAAGTCGCATGAAATGCAACATTGGACGTTCAATACATGTCAAATGAAATGCCATCTTGTTGTAAACGTGACAAATGACAAAATGCAGGCCCACTGTTTGTTCTACCTCGATAGCAGTATTTTATATGTCACATTTGGGGCTATCTGTTAGAGGACACCAAGCGTGTGAAGCTATCCTGTAAACTGCGCCTTCAACTTGGTGTCCTATTAGTTGAGTCAATATGGCGTCTTGCAATTCAACGCAAGCTACGGCTCCCCGGAGCAAAGCGGTGTCTTGTAATAGAAACCACATTGCTAGGAGAAAAGGCCCCCTCAATCGACACCAAAAGCCCCCAAAAAAAAAAAAATTGCTTCAGACAGAAACCGTGTTAAAGTTTTTGTCAGGAGTCCAAGAGTCCTAAAATGCAAAGATATGCTTGATATTTTCATTGTCAATGTAATTAAAACTTACTTTCCTTTTTTACGTAGGGTTATGTAGCCCAATTTAACAAGACCTCTGCTAGCTCGTTAGTTTCTCCCTAAAATACAGTAAATTTCCAGATTTCGTTTTACAAATTCTACTACTTGGGTATAGCTTTGAGGAAAAAATGGTAACATCCTGACCCCAAATATAGCTTTGTTACACTTTATTGTTATGATATTTGATCAGGCACACTGAGATAAAGTATAGTCTAACTTATGATGGCTGAGGGAAAATGGGACGAACAATTATGGTAATCAGACCACTACCACCATTGCTAGTTTTTGTTCAACTGCATAGCCTACTACTACTACTACTACTAATAATAATAATAAACAGTACAGTGCATATTAAATTATATAGAGCTAAATAACCTTTATATTAAATGAATGTATGTATTTCATTTATTTATTTACTAAAGATTCAGGGTCCTCCTCGAAACTGATCGGGAAGGCAAGAGTTATAGCGTAATTCTGGTAAGTTTGTTTGTTTCGGGGCTATCGGTAAAGGCCCGTTTAGGTGATCGGAAATGATTGATGGATGTTTGTTATTGTTTAAAACGTCGTCCAGGATGTGTGTTTGATGGGAGCGCTAATGCATGTTGCAGAGGAAGGCTTGTAATTATGACACAGTGATGAGACCTATTAACTACTCGAGATACTATTAGTAGTTGCTTAATGATTACATTGGCATTGCATGCTTTAAAAAAAATAATTCCAGTATGTAAGTCTTTGCAACAAATTCCATCGTACACAACCGTCACAGATCTTAAGTTGTATGGTACCATATTTTGTCAAAGATGATTTGTCAGTTCCTTTGCTTTATATGCACGTTTTGCTTTGATAGGCTTACCAGAGCAGGTTAGTAGTAATTTGGATCATGTCTTCACAGACTTGATTTTAGTTGACAGAGCGTGTGTTGAGGCTGAACTCTATAATTTGCACTTCTGTTCTTTTATTAGCGTCGGACAACGAACTAATGAGGTCTCCCTCAGTACAATGTCACTTTTATTTATTTCTTCGTGGAAAAAGTACTGTGGGATATGGCTGGCCAGCCGAGCCAACAACAAATGATTTCTAACTGCTTCTCCGTTGATTAACTATATATCTATAGCAGACATTTTAAACTCGAGTAAAGCACATCGATATTCTTGCAGGTGCAGGGGCTTTGTTTCATAAAGGCGTTATTATGTGATGCTGTGGGTTCGGCAAAACTGCCTCAAAAATCGTTACCTACTGTGTAAATGTAAGGTGTTGGCGATCGCGAAGGGTTGAATAGCTCGGTTACCGCCATCCAGCATCGTCTTCACTAAATTGCTGATGTTCCTAAAATAATTAAATATAGGCCCAATTTTAAAAAGTTAGCACATAATTATCTGGCCTAACTGTGGTACTGTAGGAAAAAATAAAATAAAATACTGTTTGTTTTGGAGGTTTTCAACTTCATTTTAATACCAGGTTAATGATGACCTGGCCTAACCCTTACTATGTCTTCAAGCTAAGTGAATGTGGTTTTGTCGATCGGTTATACATCTGTTAGAGTCCTTAGCAAAAGTCATCATAGCTTTGAGATAGGCTATCATATGCTCGCTTGTGTTGTTCGTATGATGAGCTCGACGAAGGAAGAGCCAGCAATTGGTTTCCATAGCGACCTCCAAAGAGCAGCGATAATAAGCAAAGCATAGACCCCCACTCCCTTAGAAAAAAAAAAAAAAAAAAGACAATTTAACGTCTGTGTTGTTCCTTCACGTCACTTGAGTATCAACATATTTCTGTTTCATTATATTTATTGCCCCTCGTAAGATTTGCTGAATATAGAGGGGACCTGTCCATAACTCCAGCCCTCAGATTTATATCAGTTTATATGAGAAAAACTCTCGTCACGACCTTAGTGTTTTGGCTTTTCAAATAATGAGGTACTTTGGAGAACTTTTGTCTGACGTCATCTATATATTTGCTGCAAATTGAGTGGAATGGAGCAATTAAACAACAATTTAATGTGGCCTAGTCTAGCACATAAGCGATTTTCTTTCCTTTTTACAAGTGTTTTAAGTAAATGCTTGTATCTTCGATAATCTTCATATTAATAGTCATTTTATATTTTTACAAAACCGCCAAATGCAAGATTGGGTCAGTAGGCTATGCCTATTTAATTTTTTTATATAGATATAATTCTAAAATGGAGCCATAAAAAACACTCGTATTGGTTACCCAAAACATAATATGATTCATTGCGATGTATGTGCATTTTCGCCTGTCCGTCTGTCTTTGTTATTTTGAATAAAGTGCTTTAAAATAGACTTGCTGCTCTCGGCTCGGTGGGTTCCTCTCTCTAAATGTTAGAAAATTGTGCCATCTACCCGCTATTCACAGAACTGTCACTTCCAGGACCTCCCGAGACCTTGAGCCAACTTTAACACAAAGGGAGAGACTGAGGGGGTTGGTGAGATGCTTCGAAGTGTAGTCTGTTCAGTCTGGGCTAAAACAAGCATTAAATCAATAACATTAAATACTTTAAGCTTGATATATTATTTTAGTATAACTTGCAACGTACCAAGGTAAGGGGAGGGATTACATCACTGCATGACTATATACAAACCATTGGACATCCCATCCCCCCATTTTATTTTTTTAAAACCTTTTTCCCAAAACATTTTGGGTTGCTCCATTCATACAAAATAAGGTGTCAAATCCTTGAGGGTGAAGAATGTTCGGCTATTTTTATCATTACTTAGATCACACAATAATCTATGAACTAACGCAGAAGATGTTAAAAGTAGCTATAAAACGGACTAACACGCGATCTTTGTTAGTGTAATAATTGTTAATTATGCTGTTTATAAAAATATTTCCGTTTTGTCGCAGTCTTTCTGCAATGAAACATCACAAAGTCTATGGCGAAGTTTTTCTCTTCCACCGATTTGTTGGGAGCAAAGGAGCAGGTCACATACTGATCTTTAGCACAGTTTCAAATGGACGGGTTAATTCTTGTTTCATTCATTAGCATTCCCAGTGCACGGGTTCTTCTCAGACATCTGTCTATAACTACCACACGTCTTTACAATGACGTCCATTCACTGTTTCTTAAGAAAATCACACATCCTGAGCGTTCTACATTTTGGGTTCCTTCTTGCGCTAAACATTCTGTAGGTTTTTAGATGGTCCGCGTGAATCAACCTCTTTTCGTCCCTGTTTAAGCTACTTCAAGTGAAATAGGCCTACCGCCGAAAGGGGGAACATAGGTTACCAATAAAGAAAAAAAGTGACAGTTGCACCAATGCACATAGTAAGGGGCACGTTGCTTACAATTTACTGTTTTTTTGTTTTGTTTGTTTGTTTGTTTTTTTCTCCCACAGCATAGGCTTAATATTTTTAAATGTTGCAGCGTCTTATAGTGTCATTTGCCAATAGGCTACTCGGCAACTTTACTAACATCTTGAACCGAATGACTTTCATTTTGAGTCCGTAAGATTGATCTTTTTTTCTAAAGCGCCCATATATAGCATCGCTTCAAGTCGATAACATCCTGTTTAATTTCCGACTGAGAAATGCCTGAATTTAAAGACTTAAAACATTAGCGACGCAAAGTCAACAAAATGTGATAGGCTACCTGTGTAAAGCGGCCTTCTACCGACTGCACACGCTGTGTGTGTCTGACGCTAGAGTTAAACGCTGGTCTGAGTCAGTGAACTCACTTTACTGCGCGTGAGAGAGGAACCAATAGGAGGAGAGAGAGAGAGATCTGAAGCTCAAAAATAAAGACAGTCATAGTACCATCTAAACTAATATGCAGAACTTGGATTTTGACTTGAAAAAGTGGGACTATTGGATCCAAATCTGTTTCTTATCGTGGTTCGAAAATAATTGATAATAGGCTAATCAGTTTCAAAAGGAAATTACTTTTTATAGAGAGAATTTTTGAACGCTAGGACTGCATTTCGCATGTTTATATTTAGAACCACATGCAAATCACATTTGATGATTAATGCACGTTTTTGTGGAGAGCGTTCGAGGATCACAGTGGGGTTTTTTTAGGATGTAGGGTCAGTTTAAAATAATGTTATACCATTTTTCATTGTTCATTTGCTATAGTTAAAAGTCAACTTAGTGGTAACATCAAGGGTGTAAATGTTTCAGAGTGGTCAGAACCATACTGAGGACAAATGTGTACTTTTTTTAAAAATCCTACTTCTTCTATTGCTGCTACTATATTATTATTATTATTATTATTATTATTGGTGGTGGTGGTGTTAACTGATGTCGTCATGGAGAATTTATTATTATTATTTTTTCATTATAGATAGGCCTACTATTTTTCAGTGTGTTTGTCATCTTTATTTTGTAATATTTAGATGTTAAGCGTCTCAGTATTATTAATCCCCTGAGCATATAACAAGTGTAAATTCTTGTAGCCTGTAATAGGCTATGTAAAGGTGTTTGCCTCTATTGAACAGACTCCGGTTTAAGAAACGAATACAGGATTCCTCCAGTTTCAGACAGCTATGAAAGGTGCTCTTAAAAAAAAAAAAAAAAAAAATCGAGATGAAAAGCGTTTGTGATCAAACAAAGAAACATGGAATCATCACAGAATAAACCGTGCTAGTTCATTATAATATGAAGTTACCTATGATTTAATGAACGAATGATTAATTAAATATTATTGCTATTTTTATTGCTTCTTTTAGGGAATCATTAATTGTGTTATTTAAACACGTGTAACACATAAACGGGCTAAGACACCTCTCACATGCACCTGCTTTATTAGGTTAGAGCACGGTAACTCAACCGTCCAAATCTATTTCTAAGATAACAGTGTTTCAACGAGACGCAAATATCAAATCCTCTCAACACAGCAGTGTAAAAAGACACCGAGCGACGAAGGCCTTGGATATCTTTGTCCTCGACCGCTGACTGCTATTCTTTCTTCTCCATCTCTCCGTAAAGAGCCATGCCTCTCTTTGAGAAGTAGCTACACTTTGAAAATCAAATGTACAGAAAAGTTGGTTATTATCACAACTTCTTTTCAAACACAACTTATGCTGCAAACACGTGTTTTGCTAAGATCTTAATATTGACGTTTATTACTCAGGTTGTGAAATCTCCTTTGAATAGCTATTAGTTAGTGGATCGGACAAATGTACATTCAGATTTGAACAATAAATCAATCAATAAATACATCAAAAATAAAATGAAATAAACACGTTGGTGTGAATTACTTAGTTTCTAAATATATAGGATAGTGCATGTAGGCTAATCATTAAAACATCATTTTCAAACAGGAGAAACGGGAGATTTTCCTCCATACTATCTCGAATTTTGTGCGGCTGCATCAGTTTGAGATGTACACCTAAACATCTGAGCAGTGAGTGCACAGTGATAGCCTACTTAGAAAGACACAGACCCCGACACCCGCGCCATCGCTTTCATGATAGCGGGCGATGTCAGTTCTGGAGACACATGCTCCCTGTTTCTTTTTTCAAGATCATTAGCGGCCCCCTCCAGCTACAATCCTTGCATGGATTGAACAATAAGACACGGGTGCATTAAATTCTCAAGCACTGCTGCCAGTCATGCTGAGAGAGGTAAGCATGTTGTCGACTTCAGTATGGAGATGCTTAAAGAAAGAAAATACAGCTCAATAGTGCAGGGAAAATAAAATAAAGGGAAAACATAGAGATTTATTTGTACATAAGAAGAAAAAGCACTAATATAGCCTACTAATATTTATTAATTTAGAGAGCAAAACAGGAATTTTAAAAATGTAGGTTTGAACTGGGTTTCATTTTGCTGTGTGCATCAAAAACACAAGCAACAGACATCTCCCGCTTAATCAGACATGTTTTTTTTCACTGAGGCTGCTGTTTTACATTTGAAAGCAAGATGGCGCTATTTTGTTCATCTGTCAAAAGAGAGGTTCCTTTACTACCCGCTGGTTTTGTCACACATGTCGAAGTTATCAGACATTGTCTTTCTCATTGGTTAATGTTGATATATTACACAGTTATTAAAATGTATCAAATATTAAGATTTTATTTTATTTTTTTCAAGATTCTATTTATCCTTTTTTTTCTGTTTGTCCATACTTATTACCTTTGAGTTTGAAAACCAACCGTGTACCACAAATACATTTTTTTTTTTTTTAAATCTGTAAATTTGTTACAGATATTTTGTAATTTGTTATCTGTAATTTATTATCAACCCATTTATTTAACGTATTAAAAATGTAGGCTACTTTAAAAATGTGATACTGTAAACATAGTAATGGCTTGTACATACATCGTCTTACTACCTTCCTTTCCAATTCATGTACATTTATTTATTTATTTATATATTTATTGCAAATTCTATTTATATTTTTGTTTTGCTGCTGACTTTGTTATTTTGTCCATTCTTCTGCAGTTTCACATGTGCTTGTACATTCGGATAACTTGATGTTTAATGTTGCATTTCTCCTTAACTTTTTTGTTTTTCAAACATAAGTTTTGTAAGATAATTCACATGAATTGTGGGATTTAGGAGAAGGAATGCATGCTGTTTATTATAGTGATATAATAAATAGTATCGTCTGACAATTGGATGACTCGTATTTTATTGGGAATCTGGTAAAACGTTTTGTATGGTAAAAAGAAATCTCACACTCTATCTAGAAAATTAAAAACAACAACAACAATTTATGAATAAAGAACTGTAACATTTTGATGCACATGTTGAAAACTTTATAAATGTACTGTTTACACCTAGTAATAATACCCTGTTAAAATAAATGTTTATTATTGTTATTATTATTATAAAGTTTCAAAAATTGTATGAAGATTTAACACTCAAAATTAGTAGGCCTATGTTTTCTTTTCCTGTATCGTTTCCTTTGACTACAGCATACAATAATTCAGTCATTTAAATCTCAATTAAAGTATAAATGAATTTCAGTATATATTTACTGAAACTAACTAAACGTAATTATGTCATATCGTCAGGTGTCCACGCGGACAGTTTTAGGAACAAATGTACACAATTTAAAAAGAAAGCAGATTTCTAAATATGATTGACCTTCACGATCGACCCACTGAACAATTTTTTTTCTCTTAGCTGTGTTCTATTGTCCACTTCACGTTCACTGACAACTGCAAGTCTTACAAAATTATATGTAAAAAAAAAAAAAAAAAACCCGGATAATTTTATTTGGATTATAAAATTTAAATAAAACTGATTAGACATTTTTTTTTTTAATTAACAATTGATAAATATTGTAATTTATGTTTCTGAAATTGATCGATTATTATTATGAATAATAATAATAGTAATAGTAATAATAATAATGAATTAGTGTAACTTTGACATTTCTACAATCTGCCATTCTTTTCCGCGTTGTATGTGCAAAATTATTACCGGGTGTTACTTCATAAATTAATTGTTTCAGAAAGTAATGAGCAACATAATAATAAAAATAATAATGTTTATTATTATTATTATTATTATTATTATTATTATTATTATTATTATTATTATACAATCAATGAAACATGCTTTAATCAGACAAGCAATATCATACTGCCATTTCAAACAATAACACAATAATAGTCACATTAGTTGAAACATAGGATCTGGGTCTGTTTTTAGAATTTTACAGAGAATGTGGAGTCTTCGTTCTCGTTCCATTATGTCTTGGCCAGTTCTCTGAACTTTATCGCTAAATGTAAACAAGTTGTCAGTTTGGAAATAATCTTCTTTACTTTTTTATTAGAATGAAAATTCAATCTCCCAAACTTAGATTAGGCAGATGAGATTTTTTTTTTTCCTTGTCACTGGTTGGGCCAGACTTCGGAGGACAATAATGTGGCAATTGTGGATGCTATGTGACCCATAAAATTTGAGGGTGGCTATTCTGGCTTTGGTATATAATTATGCAAAACACTTTGTATAAAGACTTGCCATCCGATCTAATGATAGGGCCTACAGTCTCATTTCAAAAGAGGGAGGGTCCCACAACATATTCACCCTTAAAAACAGGGAGGGAAACCTGCATTCTGATAATTCAAGGTATACTACAAACTAACAGCAATAATCAAGTCATTGTGTACTTCGTTTATATGAATGTATAAATGCATTTGTTTCAGTAATGGAAACAATAGAAGACAACAACAACAACAAAAAAACAATATACATGCTTTTAAATTATGTAACAAAACACTAAACACAGCAAAAATATGATATATTTTCATACGAAAAACAAGAGGTAGTATTTGTCTAATAGTATTTCGCAGTTAAATTAATAGCTATTTGTTCAACAGCATAACTGGAAAAAAACAAACAAACAAAAAACGAAACAATAGTCTTTTTTTTTTTTTTTATTAATTTAGTGTATTATTATACTAATTATTATTAGGCTATATTATAGGCCTATATTTATCCCCCATGGACCTCAAGTTCTTCTTTCAGCACTTCGGAGACAATTTAAACGATTTGGGTCGGCTTTCCTGCAAAATACAATCCTAACATCACCTTTACTTGCTTTAAAGTTTATCTTAAAATAATCTGGTGTCCTAAACCAGTTAGATGCACGTTATTATGCAAAACTGAAGTGCATAGTTATGGAAGCTGTTGGGTCCAAGTTTCGTTAGCCTCTCCAGTGATTTTCCTCCGCAACAAGAAAATATTTACCTTGTTGCTGAAAGTCGAGACGCCGAAAATACTGAATGTAATATAATAAATAATTATATAGTTTCTGACATCTGGTGAACTTCACATTAAGATTGATGAAAACGGCCCAGGATAAACGCTTAAACTGATGGCATGCAATGTAGATTATTACTAGGGCCTCTGCATTCGCATCCTCGCTTCTTAGCTCCATATAGGGAAACATTTGATGTATTTGTAGAATACCTGGGTTGAGATATCAGCAGAGTAAAATAGCTACTTTTGACATTTTTATGCAACATGCAATATGTTACAGACTATGGGGTGCTGAACCAGATTTGAATTTGCCATTGGAGGAAAAAGATGCGGAGGAAGAAAGAGTCAGAAGCACTCATTTACTCAAATTACCTTTGTTCAATTTATTTATTCATTTATCTGTGTAACCTTTGTTGCATTTTAGTGAGATTGTAATATTTTAAAGTGTACATTCAGTACACTTCGTTATATTGATCATATAAAGTTTTAGATTAGGCCTATTCTATTTTGGAATTCAGGCCTGTTGTGTCATGCAAACTGGTAAGTATCGTTTTAAGCACGATTTTTAACACTTTTGATTCTCGGAAATAATATACCTTGGTTGTGCATTAATTAAAATACACCAGTATTTTTTTTCCGGATACACCGAGAGGGAACGGGAATCCTCCTTTCAAATTTCACTTCATTAAATATTAATAATAATAATAATAAATGACTGTAGCCTAATACTACTTTGATAACGCTGCTTTCGGACAAACTTTTTTGGAAGTTAGAATGCTATTCAAACCTGTTCAAAATGTTTGCCATGAAAACAATAAGGAGAACACGGAGTAATTATTATTAGTTTTATTACAAGTAATTATTATTTGTTCTCTCTACATGGCATTTTATGTGTATGCACATTTAAACACTTGTGCTGACCGACAGAGGTGTGAATCTGAGAGCTTTTCTACCAAATGAAGTGGCGGCAGAGAGAGAAATAAAGAGATGTGCAGCTGTCAGGGGTCAGGCGAGCTGAGATTGCTTCCAGAGATCCTTTGAAAAAATCACACGTTTGAAGGCTTAGTGCTGTGCTGCCTTCGCATTTCAAGCTCAGATCAGTGAAATAAAGGAGAGAAAAAGAGAGGGGGAGAGAGAGAGAGAGGCAGACCGAGAGAATAAGACAGATATCCGCTAAAGAATTCATGATGAACAGAGGATTGGTCTGGAAAGAGACATTTTGGGAAACGAGAGAGGATCCGTGTGTTGCTCAATAGAGAACATAGATGATCATTTTTACTATTACAAGCAATGTAGCCTATAACACAATTAAAGGAGCGCTGTTTAATTATGCTGAGCCTCAGTGAGTCTGTGTGGGTGTCTGAAGAGTGTGAAAAGTATAGAGCACAAAAATAAGCACTGAATGCTATCTAATTAACTATAAATGACGAAATAATTTATCACACGCAACACCGGACAACTCAGGATAGTGAATTTGTGCACACTCCTTTCCAAAAGTGCATACTTTGCATGTTTTTTGTTTGTTTGTTTGTTTTTTAAATAATAATAATTATTATTATTAGTCTGTATCACTTATTGTTTGCCACTGGGATAAATAAAGGTCAACGTCACAAACGATGCACGTTTTAATTTGAGCCATAATTTACATTGAAATCAAATATAGTCCGGTTATGATTGATAACTGCATTGAGATTACTTGGAGGTATTTTACCGTATATCATTATACCGGAATTAGAAAACACCGGGAGGAACAGAGCAGCTATATGCAATTTGTAGCTCGAAATTTACTACGCTCATAGTAAGTGAAAACACAGCAAGCCAGAAAAAAAAAAAAAAAAAAGAAGAAAAAAAACGAATTAACACTCTAGGTTTGATTTATGACCGTCTTCTGCTTTTATACAGGTCATTCTGCAATATCGGGAAAAAAGCCAACAAACGGAAGCATTTTGTTTTTGCTGTCATTTTCTTAAAAAAATACTTGGGGGGGAGACTTATTAACTAAGGAAAGCTTAGTGGATATGATTAACAACAACAAAACAACAATAGGAATTCTACTACGGAATAATAATAATGATAGCAACAACAGCAGCTGTATTTTAACTTAGCCTATACTTATGCATTTAGCACTTGACAATCGTTCATTCTTTCGTTTCGCTCAACCACTGAATAATATGTCAAATGGAAAGAATATTTCGGAAGAAAATTCCTGCGCAGGTGACGTTTACAGCTAATTTTTAGCGATTTTAGTGGTTTGCATTAAAGTTGTTATGTATTTGATTTTATTATTATCATCGTTTAACATAGATTTTCGAAAAGGTTTTTTTTTTCTCCCGTGTGAATACATGATGGACAGGGTAAGATTTTAAAAAATGGTCCATTGACACCATGCTCTTATTTTAAGTCCTCAATGACTTCATGACACCTTCCCACATATGGTCGTCGCACAACATGCCACTAGCTTTGCTCCTTGGGCTGTGCCATTGGTTGACAAGTCTATTAAGGGGATGACAGGCGTAGAAGCCCATTTACACCATAGGTCTCCTACCCAGACCTATACTGACACATGTGAAGATGTAGACATAGACCTTGACCCCTGTCAAATCTCTTGTGCAGGACTTACTTTTGATATTTTGATAACATCAGAGAGCCTTCTGCAAGGCCAACCTGAGCATGTCTACATCTTTTGTGCCCATGTTGAATGGGTGGCTATGTTCCACTGTTCTTTAAGATGTCATCCAGATCAGTTCTAACACACATCAGTGTACTTTGAATGATGTGAAATTGACACCTCTTGTTATTGCAGATGACAATACTGATATGAATATTCACTCCTGAGAAGGCATTTCTTTCTTTTCATTTTCCCGCACAACCTCCCCTTCTAAGCCTCAAGCAGTGCTACCATATCTCCCATTAAAACAGTGGCAGGTGCCATTAGTTTATGTTTTGCATGTTTTTGATCTGTCCTGTGGCTTGTTGGAGGTGTGGAACATGTAAATCCCCAATAGATTTATAATCATTACAGTCTTTGGACATCCACATTCATGCTTACTGATTCACTTTTCACCTTGACAAGGAGAAAAGACTGAGAGTGTAAGTTATTTTTCTTCATGACATAAAAAAAAAAAAAAAACACTTAAAAATGAACCAGGTGTTAATGGACAGCTGCTGAGATTGATAGGTAGCTGGTAGAAGTGAAATAAGATGTGACAAAATTACATTAGGCAAGTTTAAAAAGAAAAAAAAAAAAACATTGATCAAGATGTTGCAATTAGATTTTACATTAAATTTTGTGTTCCTCACTGTGATAATCATCTGGGGGCGAAAACATTTCTTTCAGTCCAAAATAATAGACAATGTTAATATCATTTGCAAAGTTTGAGCACCATATAAAGTTACAGACTAAATGGCTGGCTAATTTTGTCGTCATTTACTCACCTTCATTTGTTCCGAACCTGTACGGCTTTCTTTCTACTGTAGAAAAAAAGAAGACATTTAAAAAAGATATTTATAAAAATGTCCCTTTTCTCTGTCCATGCTATTAAAGTTGAAGGGGTCCGTTTTTGGACCAAACATGTACATAAACAATTGAAACATTCTTTAAAAGTATCTTATTTTGTGTTCTACAGAAGGAAGACAAAATTTTCAGTTTTAGGTGAACAATCACTTGAAAAAGCTTGTGTATGTGTTGACCTGAAGACTGATACATTCAGAAAAGTAACTTTATCAGGCACCTGACAATGTTATATAAAAAGAAATTTTCAACCTCTTAATTAGGGAATTACTTTTGTACCCTGAAGCTGGAATGAGTCTTCCCTCTGCCTCCTTCTTGGGACTGCCTGGAGTTGTTCCATCAGCCAAAACACAGAGACCCCTTGCAGACAGTATGTGTTGTGCAGCTCTGATCTGGGCTATGACAGGGTACTCTAACAATATTAGTCTGTCGAACATGCTGGCCGAGCTGCCACTTTCAATTTGCCCGTGACCTCTTGGCCAAAAATGGGGGAGAAGTGGCAGAATGCAGGACTGAAAGCTGGTATTATTTGTCTGACAGCTTCACTCATCTGGAAGTAATGCAAAATGCAATTCATATTTACACTCCATGACCTTGTGCTAGAGGAACAGAGCTATCTACATACAGACCAATGGAGCGGAGTGGAGTGGAGTGCATATCATTCCTCAAAATAAATTTGTCAGAATGTGTCTTTCCTTATCATTAACACAAGCTGAAGTTACGCATAAGGGCTATGACTGATGTGCCGGGTTGCTAACAGTTAGGTCAATGCTGTCATTACAGTGGCAGCAAAAGGAATTGACAAACCATCTCGAACACCAGGATAGCATGGACTTCCACCTGCAACAAACATAAAATGTCACAAATGAATGTGTTTCTGTTATCCAAAATTAATGGAAAATTTAAAAATGAAACTCTGATTTTAAATGAAAGCAATTTTGCTCAAATCATCACGTCAATACATTTGTTAAAGGAGATACAATTCAAATAAAAAATAAAAAAATGTTAAGTTCCAGCACATTTCAAGTTCAATATTTCTTTCAGTTAACTGAAAGATAACTGTTTTGTTTTAGAATAGAATGGATGTGTTCTTGCATAAAGTTATTAAATGCATCTACATATTGTCTTTTATTTGGTAAGAATCCTGTTTCTAGGTGCATGACCAAAATTTGCTGATCTGACATATAATATACAAAACTGTCAAAAAGAGGAGGAAATATACTGTAGTACCTTTTCTTGTGCTTATTTAATAACAGTGAAAAACTGTATATGATCACTTTAAACATAAATATCAACATAGAAATTATAGCTTCACAATATGGAAAAGAAAGTGTAACATTATCCTTATGAGGCACAGTACTGATGTTTTTTAAGAAACTTTTAAGACCTGATGGCATAACTGTACCAGTGCTTTAAGATAGCATGTACTAGACAGAATGTATTATTTGCAGCTAGACGTAATTGTTCTAATGGAAACATTCTACTATTATTATTTTTTTATTTACATGGTAATAAGAAATAAAAATGCATATATTTACTTATTTAAATCCACAGGCCTTGTCCCCTGCCTGCCCTTATAATCCCCTGGCATGTGTCTGTGACATCACATGGCTACTGGCTCCAAGTTCCCGTCCCCCTGCAACTGTCGTTAACTCTACGAACAAATGAAAAATGACTGGGAGACTCATTGGCTCCCACCAATGACCTTGGGTATTATTAGAATGACCTCTCTTTGGCTTGACCAAAAAACCTTTTGATATCATTGCTGGAAGTGCACGAAATGATGGCCTCGCTGCCGTTGGGAAAAGCAGAGCAATACGTGGAGGGGGAAGGGAAGAAAAGACCGGCTGAGCGGTTGGTGTTGTGTAAAAGTATACCTCTTTCTCCAGTTGCCGCCACATAAATACTTAATTAGGGGACACAACCTGAGTTATTGTGCTCACCATCGTCTTGACCCTCTTTAACGACGACAAGCAATATTTTGGTTTTACATTGCAATGGGATAAGAGGAAACGTTACAGCACAAAAGCACTTTCGTTGATCTGGATTTGTGTCACAGCCAGTGGCTTGACAGTACTTTGACTGTGTAGTGGTCAAGTGCAGCAGGGGGAGGCGCAACGGCACACCGGTTCAAGCTAAAGGAGGAGATGTGGTTGTATTGGAATGGCAGTGGCAAGAAAAACGCAGAGCAGCTGTTTCAGGAAGCCAGAGCCCATGTTTCACAGCCTCTGTGTGGCACAGGTCCAGGAGGAATCACTGCAGGTCACTGACGGTGGGTGGAAGTCCTGCCCACGCAGCAGCGCATGCACAGATGTTTTACAGCCTTGTGATACAGCAGACATATCAAAACATGTGTGAGCCAGAGTAAGAAAAAGGATAAGGCGTGATAAGTGCCAATGGTTATTTGAAGCCTATACTTTCTCATCAAGGCTATGCAAGGCTATACAGGGATCAAGGTTATTCTTTTCTTTCTAACAATAATGTTATAAATGATCTTATGTGACCCTGGACCACAAAAATAGTCATAAGTAGCACAGGTATATTTGTAGCAATAGCCAACAATACATTGTATAGGTCAAAATGATCCATTTTCTTTTATGCCAAAAATCATTAGGATATTAAGTAGAAATCATCATCCGTAAATATATCAAAACTGAATTTTTGATTAGTACTATGCATTGCTAAGAACTTCATCTGGACAACTTTAAAGGCAATTTTCTCAATATTTAGATTTTTTTTTTTTTTTTTGCACCCCCAGATTCTAGATTTTCAAATAGCTGTATCTTGAACAAATATTGTCCTATCCTAACAAACCATACATCAGTGGAAAGCTTATTTATTCAGTTTTCAGATGTATAAATCCATGATCCATGATCCTTATGACTGGTTTTGTGGTCCAGGATCACATATTAGAAAATATTAGAAATTACCATATGGACATTGCATACCAAACTAATGACAAGAGAAAGAAAGAAAGAAAGAAAGAAAGAAAGAAAGAAAGAAAGAAAGAAAGAAAGAAAGAAAGAAAGAAAGAAAGAAAGAAAGAAAAAGAGAGGCCCAAGAAGATCAGAAGGGGTAGCTAGCAGGGGGTCCTACAATTGTAATGACATTATTTCTTTTTAAGTGCTCGGGATATTTCAGTCAGGCAGGGTGCAATTTGTTTCTCTTTAAATCTTTAAAAGACTTGGGCAATGTGTTAAGAGGATGAGGATTGCAAAGCCTAAACATAGGTTAGGGGATCTCCTTTTTGAAAAGTAAAATTATGCATCTGTACACTTTGTGCCCTACATATTTGTACCTGAAGTGTACATATTAATAATAAATATGAAATAAATAAATAAACAAGAAGATAGATAGATAGATAGATAGATAGATAGATAGATAGATAGATAGATAGATAGATAGATAGATAGATAGATAGATAGATAGATAGATAGATAGATAGATAGATAGATAGATAGATAGATAGATAGATAGATAGAACACAGATAGTTAAATGTTTCTAATGTGGAAGCAAAGGCACAGTGTGATGATTTTGTCTTTGAGGTGAAATGGAAGAGTACAGGGAGAAAGAGAAGGACTGATATATGAGGTTGTCCCTTGTCCCCTCTTCTGTCATTTGGAAATAAATCTGATGCCCTTTGGACTTTAACTCTGTACAAAAAGGGCAGTTTATTACAGGCTATGACGAGCAGACGAGAGACAGGAGCATCGGGAAAATGACAAGTGGAATGAGAAACGCTGGATGTTTAGGAGAGAGACCGGAGAGGGCTGGAGATTACTTCAAATGATAGCTATAAGCGTGGGATTCTTTGATGTAATCAGTTCTCTAAGTCCAAGGGCTTTCCATCATCACAATTTTGAGGCGCAGATTGGGAGATGTTGGGGCCTCTATACATGAGCTATCGCGTTTAGGAACTCGATTTTAGAAGCCCATCACTCCTCATTCTTCTATCGATCAAAAATAAGATATCCCAGCAGAATATTTTATGCTCACGGGCACAGGGCCGGTTCTAGACATTAGGAGGCCCTAGGCAAAATTCATGCTAGAGGCCCCCCCGCCCCCAATAAAAAGCACTTGAAACAAATATGATTCCTAACATTTTATTTATACAAAATGTAATTTTAAATTTTGTATATTTTCACTTATACAGAACAAAAGTTTGGACACATTACTATTTTTTTTATGTTTTTAAACAAGTCTCTTATTCTCATCAAGTCTGTATTTATTTGATAAAAAAATAAATACAGAAAAATCCATAATATTGTGAATTATTCTATTTTACTATACTTAAATATACCTCTGTGAAGCTGAATTTTCATCAGCCATTACTCCACTTTTCAGTGTCACATGATCCTGCAGAAATCATTTAATGCTGATTTATTATCAATGTTAGAAACAGTGCTTAATGTTGATTTTATAAGCTGTGATTGATTTTTTGATGATTAAAAAGTTGTTTATATAACTTTTTAATCATCAAAAAATTCATTCACATTTTTTTTTTCTTTCTGTATTTTTGATCAAGTAAATGCAGGCTTTATGAGAAATAAATTTAAGAAATTTCTTTCAAAAACATTAAAAATAATAATGGGTCCAAACTTTTGACCAGTACTTTATGTACATATCAATCAAACGTTATCTAAGGTAATCTCTTTTTTGTTTCATGAAGATGTTATTGTTGTTATTGTTATTTTGCTGTTTTATTCAATTTATTCACAGTTCCATAATACCACTTCAGTAGATATAGTCAACCATAAGTGCTTTTATCATTTTTCTAATTTAGAATCACACATCTGAGATCCTTTATTTAAAACATTAAAAAAGAAAAAGAAAAAAAGAAAAATGTTCTAGTGCTTTGTAACTGAATCCAAACTTCTCTGCTTTTACTTTTGTAGCTATTTTGCTAGTCAGCTCCCGACGCGATGTCATTCATTATACGCGCAAATTCAAAGCGTCGCGTCTGGGCGCGTCAACGGCGCTCGCGCTTTTTCAGCAGTGAATGATCTTTCCAGAAATGACGCCGATCGACAGAACAAGTTTATATTGAAAATATATTGCAATCACTCTAAAATAGATGACGACAACTCACACACCTGCATTAGGAGCTGTACTTTTTTTGCGTCCCTATTTAACCGCTTGCATCAATGTGTTCGTTACGCGAACATTCAGAAGGCGGGACCCGCTTTGAAACTGCAAAATTAATTGGTTTAATTGCAGATGAGTGACAATTCAACTATATCCAATGAACAATGAGGCTACTATTTGCTGCCCTTCTTGACTGGTGGGCTGGCATATAAGGAACGTTACGGTTATGGAGGCCCCCCTTAAAGCCCGAGGCCCAAGGCAATCGCCTGCTCTGCCTATAGCGAGCGCCGGCCCTGCACAGGCACGACTGGCGAGCTTGAGATATTTTGTGGCTATATAGTTTCATATTACTCTCTGCGTTACTCTCTCTAGTGTTCTCGTTTATGCATTGAAGCGCAATTATAAAAACGAAGGCAATAGGTTGCACCAAAGTCGAAGTCCGTCTTGTTTGGTTTATTTCAATGGGTTCAAGGTACTTAAAAGACAATTAATCCGACATTACAGAAAACCAATTTAACCTATTTATATAAATATGCTATTTCTTTGTAAGAAGGACAAAATTCAGTCACTTTATATATATATATATATATATATATATATATATATATATATATATATATATATATATACACATATATTTATTTTATTTTATTTTTTCCACAGCAATCACAGTATGATTTAGATTAGCCTGATGCAAAGTAATATTTATATGGACATGCAGTTTAACATTTAGAAATTGTTTGTGTAATTGCTACTATATTTGCACGCAATATGTGTGGACAACGTAAAAATGATGTTCTATTTTGGCGCACACGATGAAATGTTGTTTCAGCGTACAAAATCTTTCCGTATCATTTTGACACCGCAGCATCCATTTTATGTGAATGTGCTTTTACCAGGGACAAACTTCACGTGTTCATCACATGATCATCGCACTGTAATAGTCATTTAAACAGGTCACACGCTGTCAGACAGGTGGCTGCATCCCCCTCAGGGAGAGTGTTTCACCGCACTGCAGGTGGATCGCACACCTCTAAAAGGACCAAAAAGATTACATTTCCCTGTAGAAGAATGTACTAGGGTCTAAAATATACCTTATCTTCATCAAGAAAACTTTATTTTCATCAAGAAAACTTTTATTTATTTTATTTTATTTTTTTGCCCATGTATTGGACCTTTTGTGACTTTTTGGAGAATGCAGAAGTTTTCACATTTTTAGTTTATCAGGTCCGTTTCCGGGTTCTTTAAAGCACTCACATACTTTTCGTAAAGAAAGAGAAAAAGAGGATAAGACAAAAAAGTTCTCTTAAGTCGTCTGATTGATCTTCTTTGTTTCTAATTGGGACCTTTCCCCCTTTCCTCATTAAAGTTCATCGGATTTATCGCTTGTCTGGTTATTTATTTGAACATTTCTTTTAAAGTATGCAATTTGAACATTTTGTCTCTCTGAAACTATCTAGTTCTCAAATTAAAGAGCAGACACATGATTTATATTTGGGGGTTGCTCGTGAAACCGTCGGAATTAGTTTAAAGGGCAAAATGATCAGATTGGCTGCATGTATGTTTTCCCACCTCTTTACCTCCCTCTCTCCTTTCTTCATGCTTCCCAATTTGTCCTTTATTGAACCTTTGTCTTCAGTGCATCTGCTCGCAGTTAATTAAAATTTGAAGGGGTCACCGTTCTGACTTCAGGCTGCTTGCCGCCCTCCTTCCAGCAGCTTTCACATGAGCAAACTTCACAGGTGTAACACTGTGGCTAACAGCTGTTCAGGGACACTTACAGCACCTTTAAGTACAAGAGAGGAACACTAATGCTTCCCTTCTCTCTGGCAACAATTCAGACTGCCCTCAACCTCTGCCAGCACGACTGAGTGTACTCTCCATCTCACTATTTCGCCTTGTTCATGGCTTTCTCTTGCAATTTAAAACGCGAGATGTTACACCACAAAATTAGAAGAAAAAATAAATCATATGTCTCATTTTCACAAACGTAAACATGATAGTCTTGTTTGTTTGTTTGTTTTAAAACGGTTCACCATGAAGGCGTTTACTAACAGGGCAATCGACCATTAACATCATCGTTTAATATTTTCATCTGCGACACTGGCGCGTAATGAAACACATTTTCTTTTCGTCTGTGCGTTTGTTTTTAGGTCACGTGTCTCATACTTTGATATAACATTCTCGTACTTGTCTTCTGCAAATTAAAGTAGCCTAGTTTAATCCCCCTCTTATCTAGTGAGCATCAATTTAGATTTATATTCAAATTTACTCAAAAATAATTTATATGCAATCTCCCAACACCAATCCCCATCCTCTTTTTAATTAAACAGAAAATATAGAACAGGCCGATTTTTTTAATTTAATAATAATAATAATAATAATAATAGCTAATAATAACTAATAATTGGACGTAGTAGTATAGTTATTATTATTGCCTAATAACAATACAGTTATAGCAATAGCTATTGCTTTATGTTATAACGTAAATTATCACGGGAATAATTCTGTTGATATTACAGGAATACCAAAATTAGCTTAATGTCTGAGCCTTGGATAAATTTAATTTAGCTAAATACTGTTGCATGTTAGTACGTTTTAAAATTGGTCTTTGTCCCCTCCTTAACATAGATGCATACAAGCGCGTCTGTGTGTGATGTGACTGATGCAGCGCTTAATCAATCCTTATTATTTATTTATTTATTTAATCATTCATTCATTCAAATAACAACCATGACCAGGCCAGGATTTTGTGAAATAATGTGGTGTTCAAAATCTTACCTGTCTGAAACTAACAAGGATGTCACATAATCTGAAACAGCAAATGACTAAATGTACTTAGTGACATGTAATTAAGACGACTTTATATGATGGTGGGAGGGGGGGAAAAAAAGCTAAACTTGAATAAGCTTATTTCAAATGTAACTATATATGTTTTCATTATGTAAACCATAATCATCATTACCACCACCATCATTGTCATCATCTCTGCTATCAACATCATCACATTATCATAATTATAATCACAGCTTGCCTGGTCTTAATCTCTGTTGAAGATTGCCTCCTTAGACTCATTTCTTGTTATTAACTCTTTATTTACCACATTTTATTACCTCATCAGAAGTCATTCATTTTGATATGTGCACATAATCCACAACATAATATTCACACCAGGACACACAAAGATATAGGAGGGGGAGTCTTTAAAGTGCCCTGAAAATGATGGTGTGTAGCTGCCACTGCCATGCCAAAACCATAGTAATTGAATCATCCCTCCAATTCTGTTTGATAGAGCAGTCAGAAATTGGTCTGGATAACAGAGGCAGCTTTGAAAGCAGTGATGGATACTATTGTCCAATTTTGACCCTCTATTAACACGGCTTCTCAGCATCTGGATCTTTTCACCCCCTCCCACCACCAAGGCAGAAGGGCCAACCAATTTCTGTCAACACACCCAGCTCCACTGCTCTTATCCTTTCTCGACCCAGCTTTACCCCACCATCGCAGGAAGGAAAAGGCACGTAACATGCTCTCATCTGTCCTAGAAACAATTATTACCCCTCAGCAGGTTATTCAGATTTTTTTTTTTTTTTTTTTCATTTTGGAATGATAATGCAGCTTTATTCCTTATTCATTAACACAGATTTGTTGTTAAATTCCTTTGTGAACACCACTACTGTTTATTCATAATTAGAAAAAATGAAGCATCGTTTAAAAAAGGGTTAAAATTAAAGATTTTTCCTTATCCATGACCACCAAACAAATATTCTTCGCATCATTTAATTGGAGATGAAAGCGCTGTAAAGAGAATGAGTGGGGAGGGAAAAAAGAGAAGGATGACCTTCTGGGTGACAGACATAGGTTGGAGGGTGGCATTTTATTGTGAGCCTCTCACTGAAAAGGAAGAAAAGGAGAGGACCAGTCAATTTAACGCAAGGACCAAGAGAGCAAGAGGGTTGCTAAGAGACGGGAGATGCTGCACAACTTCCATCGGGAGGCAGGCTCTGACCTTATGCAAATGCGGCTCCCCAAATCTTTTGTGGCAAAGGCAGCAAATTCCCCTTGCCGTGTCACCAATACCTGGCATCAAGCCTTCCCTTTCAGGCCATTCTCTCGCCAGAGAAAAGAGACCGGCACAGTTGAAAAAGAAGATGATGAGCCTCTCTGACAGACAGTAAGAAAACATGCTTTTGTGATGTTTTGCTGTTGGTTTTAATGTGGGAATAGGGTGTGCATGGGAAATTTACAATACTTGCGTTCTGCACATTAGGCGCACGGCATATGAAGCTTTCACAATGAACACATGCCTCCAAATGTCAGCTAGCCCCTAAGCCCCAGTAAGCGACATGTCCAAGGCTAAAAGCACCCACTCCCATTACATTCTCAAATTGCATCTCTTCAAGCTCTCTAAAAGCTCTATGAAGGCACATTAATGTATCCAAGCAATCAGACATGTGCCAGGCTTAGGCAGGCATGCAATAATTTGTGGCATGTTATTAGATCATATCAGAGCAGAGAAAGGGGGAGTATGCAGAGTATTCATATAATTACCCGTATATGGACCGAGAGTGGATGTCTGCCTCGTAGTCACTTCTGAATTATATGAATGCGTAATGCGCTTTAGTCTGAGACTATAAAATAAATAGAATTTTTCTCTCTAGGCAGAGATGCCATTTCCATATGAAATACTGAGCTCAGCAACAGCTAAACTAAAAGTTGGAAATGAAAAAAGACACATCTAAAGACATCTCGAGCCAGTTACGTGCCAAATTGTTCTACCTGGTATCCAGTAGCTATTTTTCAGTCAGTCTAGCTGAAACCAGCATCTAATATAAAAGGTCATTATCTATTTTGTTTACTTTTTCTTGCTCAAATGAATATTCCATGTTCAATACAGTTTAATCTCAATTGACAGCATTTGTACCATAATGCTGATTAAAACAAAATTATTTACACACTCTTGTTTTCTTTGAGGCACTTACTGTAAAACCCAGTGTGTTAAGGTAACATATACGTATTCAGTAGTATGAATGCAATATTTATTGGTATTGCAAACATATTCCTTTTGAGTCCACAAAAGAGAATATTCCTTTAGCTATAAATCCACTGCTTTGTGTAGCTGAAACAAATAAATTACATGAAACTATTAAAAACAAAAACATGTTTAAATCCTTGCATAACAGAAAAAAAAAAACTTTAGTATAGGGACCAATTCTCACTATTAAGTAGTTGCTTATTAGCAATACCTATTATTAACATACTGGCTCTTAGTGCTTTTAAAGCACATATTCTACATGACCATGCTCTACATCCCTAATCCTACCCTACCTAAACTTAACAACTACCATACTAATTATTAATAAGCAGCAAATTAGGAGTTTATTGAGGCAAAAGTCGTAGTCAATGGTTTGTTAATTGGACCTTAAAATAAAGTCATTAAACAATAACAGATCTATTATATTATTGTGCAGTAACACGCAAAATAACACTTAATTTAAAAATGGGCTCTTTTTTAACAGTTGGAAGCAAAGCATGCAAGCAAAAAATGAACTTTGGATTTGAAGAATTTGAGTAAAATTAACTTGTTTCGTTTAGTAAATTTGACTGTTGCACTTTTGTAAATGGGGCCAATTTTTGAAGATTTAATAGCAGAAATTTGAAGATTATAATTTTAGAAGTATTATTAAGCTGTAGGGTTCTCATTCTTGTGGGCATTTTAGGGGTTACATTGTCATGGCGATAAAGTTACTAGATATAACTTCACAGAAAACCTTACTAAGCAATTTTAACATTTACAAGTTGGCCACATTCATTTCTACTGTAAGTACCTGACTTTATCCATATCTTTTATATACTTGTTTAAGAAAAGAAGAAACATGTAAAAATTATTATTATTATTATTATTATTATTATTGGTAATAAACATTATGCCTCAATTACTGTTGACTGAGCTTAACTTTATATTGAACCCAGAATATTACTGTAATTTCAGTCTTTACATCAGTTCATTATTTTTCTAAATAATACTTGGTGAGATCAGATGGTTCATATTTTAATATAAGCAACACTGCCCTGAACATTCAATAAACAAGCATCAGATGCAATTAGCAAAAGACTGCTGATTACCTTGCCTTGACACAAACATGCTAACATGCAATGCATCTGTGTCTGCCCTCAGGCCAACAACGTTCTCTTTCTCTTTGTGTCTCAGTGCCTTTCTCTGTTGTTTTCTTGCATTCTCTGCACAATCTCCACTGGGCTTTGTTACATCAGTCTTCATAATCTGTTTGAGCAGTGGCATTGAGGTTCAGGGGTTACCTCTGACACTTGTCTCTCCAACAGGCAACAAGCAACACCACATCTACCTGCTAAGACCTTGCAAACCAACAAGGCCCCAGAGACGACTGGAAGACAGCTGACAATGGAGGAGGCTGAGTCTGAGAAACATCTTCGCAAGGAAATGCTGATGCTGTACTGCTAATGTTATTCTATGAAATGAAATGTTCACACATCACATGTATGAGGCTCAAGAATACACAGTATGAGTTCCAAGAACAAGGGAGGAATAAGAGAGAAAGTGAAAGAGGAAAACAGAGAAACAGCGAGAGATTGGACGAGAGCTTGTAAAATAATGACAGCCAGAGGGCCAGAGGGGTTACAACCTTTTGAGAAGGCTGTATCGGGTTGTATCAGGTTATCTGAAGTGGTCACTGATAATGCCTTTCACACATGCTTCGTTTGATACCTTTTGCTGGCTGAGAGAGTGGCTTAATCAATACCTGCAGTGGATCAGTGCTCTGGGGTTACTATATGGCCAGCTCACCACCGGCTCAGCAACATTCAAGAGCCAGCTAATTGAGCTTTGTCATTTCACCAGGTCAACCTGAAAATAGCACATCCATTCATCAACCTTTATCTGTGGCAGAGACCTATCTTTCCACAGCTGCTCTCTCTGCATCTGCTTCTTTCTACCGTGATGTTTCATCGATCTCATCATTCATCACTCCCGCCATCAAAGGAATTATTGGGCTGAATCTTCAAATGACTTCTCCAACTCCAGTGTCAAATCATCCTGTAATGATGTGTTTGTCCATTCAAAAGCTACAAATAAGCATGTGTACCGAGGAAGAGATGTGTAATTTACTTTCAATACTTTAAAATTGTGGACATTTCCCTCTGAAAAGGAGAAAATTCTCAGAACAATTCAGAATAAATTCACAACTGATGATAGACAGATGATAGATAGAAAGATATTTTATTGAATTTTTAAGCACTGTATCTGAAATAAGAACAAATACAAAAAAAAACAACAACACTGAAATACATACTCATATTCACAATATTAATGATGCTTTTAATAATGTCATTTTGATTCTATTGTGTTGTGTGTGTTTGTTTGTGTGTGTGTGTAAAGTATTAATACATTAGCTTTGCAAATAACAGGTCAGTCCTCTACAGCACAGCTCCACTTGATTGGACAATCCAGGCTGAAAGCAAACCAGAATATGAAATATAGTCACTCTGAGTGTATCTTCTTTAGATCGATTGCCCATGATCACAGTAATCCATATTTTCAGTTTACACAGCTATATTTTTCTTTTACCTATTGGCATTTTGGGTGTGTGTGTATGGAGGGTGATCATCTGAAGCTAACTCCGTCAGTGCTGCTCACAGTGGGCAAGAGAGTGTAATAGCGCTTCTCTGATTCCACAATGATATCATATAATCTAGTGCATTCACTTACACTGTCATATTTATTTAACCTGCTGAGGGGACAGAGCAGGGGGGTACAGTGTCCCTGCTGCTAGGAGCACACACATTACACATTGCCGTTGTGTATTGCCATTGATTACCCCCACCCTGTGGCTCACAGACCATAATTTAACACAGCAGGCACAGGACTTAATACTTTGAATTCAAACATCATCTATACTTCAAGAGACACAAAAACAATTGACACTTAGAAAAAGTGCAGCACCTTTCTTAATGGAATCTGAGGTTGGTTGCTCCCCTCCTTTCTTGCTTCATGCCTTATTTCCCATTTCATCCAAGCTTGTGCCGCCACACTTCTGTAAAGCAAACAAGGCTTCTACTGCTTCTACAGTGAAATGCTCAGTGATGCCAACACATAATAGTCAGTAAGGAGCAAATGTTAAAAAAAGGTCATGTTTGTACTGACACCTGCCTCAAGCAGCTAATGATAATAACACAGAGATCAGCGATAATCACACAGTCGGTGAAATAGATGGCGCTAACATTTGCTACAATTTACATTAGTAATTTATGAGGATGAATATTTTACGAGTATTTATATATTTATTTTTAATTGATTTATTTTTATCAAGAGATGCAAACACTGTTCCATATTTTTAAGTTAGCTGCTGGTTTAAAATATAGCTTTCATTGATTTAACTCAAACCTTCAGGCCTTTAGTTTCATCAAAATCATCCAATAACAAAGGCTTGTTTTATTCTATGTCAGACAGCGGGCATGTATACAAGGTGAAATGAATCAGTGCACTCGGTCTGAACAGAAGCGCTGATTGACAAGTTTTGCCAATTTCCCCAATGTGTTGTTTTGCTGGAAACACAAATTATTCAAAATATGATTTATGTACATATACGCTTTTTTTTTTGTTTTTTCTAATACAGAAAAATAAAGGCATTCACATTATCTTATCCAAACATCAAAACAGTCATTTTCATTATTTTGCTTATCATTCCTTGCAAACTGTCTGACTGATACTATACAGACTAGAAAGCAGAAATTCTATAAAGGGTGCATTTGGGATCAACTCGCTTTTCATTTTCGGTTCAATCCCAGACGCCAATGTTGTGTTGATCATTAACAGGCTCGCTATCAGTGAGATAAAAACACAAGAGAGTACAAAATTTGCCACTTAAGTTCAGTTGCTGCATATCAGTGTCCATGAAAAAGAGCCTGGGTCATGTTTGACCACTGGCAGCAGCTATTTGCTTTTCACTATCGCCAGTGGGAGTAATGTGTTGGCAAGAGAGTGTTTCGTTCTGAAAACACAGCCAAGGGCATTGTGGATAACCTCTGACACAGCTAGTCAAAGGAAAGGGAAAGGCTTGACATAGCAAGCAGCTTGAAATTATACAAATATTTGAAAGGTGAACTGTGCTTGCAGAATGGCATGCAAAGACATTTCAGCATGCAAAACCGAAGCTTCTGCAAGTTGAGTTATTTTAATTGTCTTTGGTGTATTTATGCACGTCACTTTTAAATGTGAGCATACTTTAGTGTAATGTATAGTAGTCATTGACACATTACAATATCCAGAGGCTGATGCGGTCCAGTATCCATGCACTTTGAAAGGGAAATCTGTGATTAATCGTCCCTTTTTTTAATTAGCTCATGGAAAGATCACACAAAATGCTGCAGAATGTTCAAATAGGGGCCCCTCCATGTGGTGCCCACAAATTCAGGCAACGATCAAACTTGCATGTTTGAAACAAAGTGATTTGAAGTCAGGCTAGCCCTGCTATGTGGATCCTTTTTTTCCCTAAAGCTGAAATGAGCATCAGTGGGGATTAATATGCATTAATTAAATTGACTGCGTTGCCTTTAATGAGGAGGAAAGGATTTGATGTTAATGCTGGTGATCTCATAGAGGCTTCAATCCACTTAATTAACTGTGTTTTCTCAACAAACCAAAATAATCAATGAAAAAGATATTTCATTACTACTAACTTATTAGCACCAGTCTCAGAGCCACATGTTATTAAAATAATATGGTCTTCAGAAGGAGGTTCATTTATTGAAATAACTTTATTAGTCTTCTTATCCCATCAAGCTGTCCTTCTAGTATTCCTAAAGATTATGTTACTGACCTTCGATTCTGTTATAACAAGCAGGGTTAGTGAACTAACTGAGAGGAAAAGTTTTTTGTAGGATTTTCATAATTTTAAAAAGTTAATTTATAATTGCGTTAGAGTGAAGAATTGAAGCAAAATAAATAGTTCCATCTTATTCTCCATTAGCAGCAGTCCATATAATAGGCCTATATAGGCTATATTAGTTCAAAGAAGTGTCATGTCCAAAAAAGCTTAAGAGCAAACATGCACAAATACATGCACAGGTAGTAATAGAGAGAATGTATTTTTGATTTCTTGATGGCAGAGCAAGGTGCAGCCTAATGACTATATTTCATGAAGCATTGAGATGGAAGTGAAGGAATCGATGAGTTCATTCAGTGGTTCATTCTGGTTCGTTTTTAAACGATTCATTAAAGGAGCTAACTCATTTGTTCGAGCATCGGACTAAACAGATCGAGTTGTTATTATGGTGCGTCAAATCAGAAATGGCCCACCAAAGAACTTGTTCTTACATTTAGCAAACACAGCATGGGTCAGTAACAGTTGGTTTAACCCTTTACCCCTGCTATGGGCTACTAAAAATACTTCATACACATGCATTTCATAACGAAATACTTTTTTAAACAACATATAAATCTCATGTAGCTACTGTATGTGTATGTTGCAGTGACAGATTGTTTGGAATGACTTTTGAAAGTGTCCGGTGTACTTCAGTAGTGTTGGGTCACATGACAAATTCTCCCAGAAATGAATATGAATTTGAAATAACAGCATGAAGGGAAGTTATGTTGTTACCCAGAATGACGCGGTTTGAAATCTACTGTTACTCCTGAGCGTTCTCAAATCGGAACTAGCAGCCGGTTAATCTATTTTCTACCGTAATCTTTATAGGATTGGGAGAGTTGACATTTCTATAAGCATTACAGACCTCCTTGATTAACACCTGCCTTCATCCAGGCAATGCCACTTTGTTCACAGTTCTCTTATCTCATCTTGTCAATGTGTATATTCTTTAAGTTTGAAGTTGTTCTTTTTGAATTTTGCCATTTGTTTTCCTTATTGCTCTAGGATAGGTAGCCTACCTCATTACCTTGCATTAACATTATCCAGCAAACAAGTACAAATGAATTGTAGTTCAGTTTTCCTGAAAGTGGAACATTTTTGCCATGTCTGTTCACACCAAAAACGATATTATTGAACTATGGCATTGTACTTATTGTAAGTGCATAGTGCTTGATTGGCAATGCTTATATGGTTCATAATATAAAAAAGCTAGTTAGAATGATTGTTAAAACTTTATGGTGGTAACAAAGTTTGGTGTGGGCCTTTATCGCTCTTGGTGTGAATAAAACTACATTTATGGTACTACATTTTTGAAGTAGCTACTCTCTGTAGCACACATATCTTATATAAACGAACAATTCCATAGAGATATTGGAGAATATCTGCACACTAATTCGTTCTAATAATTATGGGGGAGAAATGAAAACAAGCTGTTCATACAGTTTACAGCAACACATCACACGGTGGATGGCAGCACTCATACTTGCCTGCTTGCCTCCAGACTGTGCTTAATCATGCATGACCAGTGACCTGTTTTTATTCATGAGTAAATGGTTATGATTATAACTGTTGGGGGATACGGGAAGTTCCAGAGCTGACTTTGAACAGGAACTAGCTGCTCTGAAACTAATGACTAAATTAGTTTCAGGCATATAGTCCAGGTGAGCATAATTACAGAGATAAATGGGCCAGGTAAGTGACAGTGGCTTATGGCATACTGCCATGGGACAGGGCATTTGTTGTGGAAGTCCCAGAGTAGCTACGCCCCATATACTCTAGAAGCACATGCGCTTCCTCTGAGATAAGCAGCAAAGGTAATTATGAAAAGTCTGGACCACACCGATGGACCTTGTCACCTCAGCATGCCCCACATCAGTACTTGGGGTTACTTGCTGTCACATACATTCATCATAAGGATAACAGGATGTTTTTTTATTTATTTACTTTTGAGGTCAAAGGCTCCTCTCTACTATATTCTCGACTTCTCAACTTTTATCTCTCTCATAGACAAACTTTTAAAACATCTTTAAAACCTCGTGAATGTTAGTTGATGGAAGTATTTTTAAACAAAAAATAAATACACATAAGTAAAATTGTATTAGCCTGTATGTTTTACCCTTTAAACCATTGCAGTATTGTCCTGCATGTTACTTTTTAGAATACAAATAGTAATGCTTTTATTTATTCATTCATTTATTTTCCAAATGTACAAGAGTAAAAAAAAAAAAAAAAGAAACAGATTCATCTGTACAGTTGTTTTTTTTTTTTTTTTTAAATGGTAACAAGGTTAGTTTTGACAGATTGAGATGTTTGGTTGCACTTCACCTAAAACATCAGATGCATTGCACACTTTGACAGATGTAAAAGGTGTTTCTACCTCCCACTCTCTGCCTCTCTCAGCACTTCACTATACTGTGTCACTAATAAAAGAATGAAAAAGAACAAAACAACAACACTACAGTCCTGTCAGAACTAATTTAATACATTTCAGTTACTAACTTTAAGGTTGCAAACCTTTTCTGTCTTCATTTTCAACAGACATGCCACATGACATCTAATTGATGTTTAATAGATTTTGGTTTAAATTTGCCTTCACATTTGCATTGCTCATTACACTGCATTTGTTGTTTACTGAAGCAATTTATTCAGCCTATCCATATTAACCCTCAGACATGCAAACACACAAATGCTTTTTTAAACCTTCAGTATTTCTTTTCAGTGTTTTTCCTCCTCTTTCATAAAATTTTAGTCATATTTCAGTGAGTGCCTTGGGCAAGTGCCGAGCTGCAGGATGAGAAATGGTGCACCTGTGTGCTGTCTAAAGATAGGCTAGCAGTGGAGGGCCAGGGAGCAGACTCCAGAGGACCCATCCGTCTCAATCGAAGGTTGCAGCTGACACCTTACAAAGAGGTACAATTAATAAGGACATTATCCGTCGGCAGGCAACAATGGGGGCCTGACGCACAGACACTAACCCCTGGAGGTCTGGAGAGTAAGGGGAGGGATGGCAGGCCTGCAGGCCTTTAGAACAAGGCTCATTAGGAGCAATTTCTCCACAACATGAAATACTATCCCATAATAGAGCCATCTTTTCAAACCATTATCAGCTTCTCTGTTTGGATTGGGTCATTTTCAAGGATCAATCATACGTTTGTCAGGGGCTGCTGAAACATGTTTCTTGTTGGAAGAAAAAAAAATGTCTATAGACAAAGGCCCCCCATTTCTTTTTGTGATAAAATGTGTGTCCTTGAATCAATTTTTTTATTAAGTTCCTATTACAACACAAGGGTGAAAACTGAGGCATTGTACATTTCAAAACCATTTTAATCATACTTTCTGAGAACAAAAAAATCAAGTCAACTATTTAAGAAAAAAACATTACTTTTCACAAAAGCATGTTTTAATTTTATTTAAATTGTTAGCAAAGAAGGTTACAATTAGTCATTTTTTAAAATATGAATGTTAAGCCACAGAATAGTTTTTTTGTTATTGTTGTTTTTTAATAAAAAATTTTTATTAAATCTTTATATTGCATCAGACAGTGAATAAAAACATTTTTGCAACAATCTACTTTATTCAGGAACAAACAGCACTTATTTAAAATGATGCTATGCCATCATTCACGGTAAGAGAGGACCGGTGGTCCACCCGCCTGACATTTTCAGTGATCTGGAAGGTTGTTGCTGGTCAGTGGACAGTCGACAAATGCCGAACACTCATGGTCTAGGGTCAGAAGTAGATTGCTCCAACAGAGGAGGTCACTCAGCTGGAAAAGAAAAACAGAGGAGAGTGAAAAGGTTGTGGGCTCATATGGATTTTGAGGTTTTTGTTCCATTTTGCATTTAAAAATTGTGTAAATTGCAGAAAATTTAGTATTTGAAACAATTGTGATGTTTTTTTTTTGTTTGTTTTTTTTCCTTCTATTTTTAGGAATAAATCAGTCTCCACAAACAAAACACTTACTATATACCCAACAGTGCAGCATGGTAAATCAAGGCCATGTCAATCCTGAGTGCTTTTAGTGAGGTACGTAAGTGTATATTAAATGAACCAAAGTCTAATCTGTGCTTAACTCTTCCCCAGTTATTTGGGAAGTCAAGAGTTCCTTTGCCTATTATTGGTTTTATTTTATGGTACATTCCATGGGGATGGATTGAGCTTGGTTATGGATTAACAGTGCGATCAATGGTTAGATTTGAGTCTGGCTTCGAGAGCTGAGGAAAATGAATTGGAAATGCTGTCAAACCTTTATCGACCCACCCCTAAGACTTGCTTTTATTGCAGGCAGAATAATATTGTGATGAGTAGCTAATCTCCCATTTTAAACACAACCTTCACCCCTCACATTCTCACTGGACTGGTTCTACTTTATTCATTACAGTTATTCCCATTTCTAATTACATTTTACATAGTCAGTGTATGCATGCCACAAATGACGAACTTGATATTTTTTTTTTTTACAGGAATGCATTTTAGTAATGATGTATAGCTTATTTGCAAAATCTTGTGAGATTTACATGTAAGTACAATCATTTAAAATAGTATTAATATCTTTTTTAAAATCTAAATATATTGAAGGTCAAAGTAGCAACTTGCATTAATGTAAGGAAATTACATTTGAATTAGGCTGAAATGGGCTGAATTGAATTAGGTGCCTTTCACGTTTCATGTCTATTGAGTGCAGAGTTATCAGTAGAAGACATTAAATTATAACAAATTTCTGTATTTTAAATTATATAATTTTAAATTGCCTTCTGAGGAACAAGCCTTTGGGAATGTAAAATCATGTCAAATTGTATCTCTTCACATCAATGATGCTGTTTGGTTGGTAGTTTTATTATCTTTTTAATTTTTATTTTTTTAAATGCATCTAAAAGTCAGTTCTGCCTGAAAATAGGCATTCTATTAGAATAATTATCACCATTGACCTCACAGGTAAATTGTTTTCATAATCACCATAAATAATAGTTGTGAATAAGCTGTTTCTGAAAAAAAAAAAAAAAAGGTATGTAAGGAAGACACCATCAAACTCTGTTTTTGCTTTTCTCCTCGCTTTCTGTTGAAAATGCATCTCATTGATATATTTAAGCTATGAATCACTGTGCAGTTTAAGTTCCCATTTCTGTGGAATAACAAGAAAGTTGTGATTGGAAGTGGGGAGGGGGAGTAAAAGAAAAGACAATATGGTGTAATTATTTGAATATTTGTAGTCTTTTTATTTCGTGATAAAAACAGATCTTGGTTCTAATTTTTCCACTTTCCATCTCATATTATTGTACAAAATCACAATGATTTCCTCCATTAAATGCCACAAATTACAGAGTGAGAGAAAGGGCCAGGAAGGTGGATCCCATTCATTTCATGTTTCATTTTCCGTATTGTATTCCATTTTCTGTATTGTATCATTTTCTGTAAGTCTCTCCTCACATGCTTGCTCCTGCTCTTCATTATAGAAGTAGAACAGTGATTAACAGCAATTTACAGTATAATTATGTGAAACAAAAGAAGAAGAAAAAAACTAACTTTGCAGAAGTACAAAACAAGCGTGAAATATGGCTTACTCAATCAATAGAAAACTGGGTCAAAAAGGAAAAATAAAAGTGTGTTTCTTTTTAAAGTTTCTTGTCTCATATAGAAAAATAAATTATTCTTTGTAAATATAAAGTGTTTTATGTCCGTATCAATTTGAAACCAATGGCTGGTTGTAGGTGGGGGGACCTCCAATACCTTGGAGGTCTTGAGGAAATCATGGTCATAGGCAAGCTAGCCAAAGTACTAAAGGGCTCCTCCTCTTAGTAGCTCTTATCTTCAGTGAACTCTTTAAAATGGAAGGTCCTCCATGGAGACTGGGTCAATATCCTGAGGGCTGGCACAGCAGAGAGGACTATTGATCTCTCCGTATCTGTTTCCAGTTCTCTACCTCAGCTCACATGATACATGCCACAATTCCTGCCCTTGTTCCTATCAAAGGGCCCTTCTGCAGGGCTACAAAGACGGCCGTGGCTTTCCGCCCAACATGGGGCGATTTTGAAGTTGTTTGGTGACATAATACTGTAACTGATCATATGGGGGCCTTTGTAACCTTGTGGCGAAACAGAGACGCAGATTGCCAGCAAGCCCTGTCAATCAGAGGGAGAAGAGATGGCGGTGAGGTGCGAAGCCTTTATGAAAATGAAAGGGAAAAAAAAAAGCAAATCAGGTTAACTGGTGATCAACCAAATGTCTCGGACTCTAATGAGGCCTTAGTTGCCCATGGCAATGCGTAGTTCAGGAAAAGGGTCTTTCTCCTTTCCTCGTGCACTCCTTTGATCATGTTTGCTTTTCCACTGCTGGGATTCTCATTGTTGTTTTTAATTACTTCTCCGCCAAATGGCACAGATGAAAGATAGGTGTCTGTAATTAATAACATTTACATAAATTAGCATCACTAACAAGTCTCATTAGTAGCTTCTGGCTTTTGTTTTGACTGAAGTCTCATGTCACCTTCTTATATAAGCACTAAGTATAGAGAACAATATCAGAAAGGGGGCATAATTCACTTGATCTCCGCCATATTTTTGGTTTCTTCAGTGGAGGTAATTAAATCCACCGCACATTCCAATGATTAGGGTCAACCTGTGGAAATATGCTGACTGCTTTATTACGCCATAATAGAATCGGCCAACTCTATTCAATTAGTCAGTTCAGAGAGATACTTTGTGGTCGTGAACATGCAGTTTTCAGTCAGGCTCAAATGGCTGATCAAAGACGCTTGCAGCTTGCCGTTTGGCTGCTTATAATGAGGGTCAGGACAATGTGCTTTATCTGCGGTTGCTATGCAGGAGACTCTTAAACGCGCCATTTTAGTCTTTTGATATTGGTCAGCATGATAATGACGGGGAGAAATTTGCTCCCATTACAATCAATATCTATACGGCACAAATGAAAGAGAGGAAAAAGCTTTCTTTCAGGTGGACCTGTCACCCTGATAATGACGGAAAAGCCCACAGGTTTGTCTTCAGTGCAGTGGAAGTCATGCCTGAAATGGTAGATTACTTTTATGTCGTACCTCCACAAAGGCTTCACATATGCGGCATGGCAAATGGAGCAGACCCCGGGTTCGGTAATGACTCCCGAATGCCGCTCGCTGCCTGCGCTCGTATGCTTTATAATGATGCATTATGTCTCCTTCGCGCAGCGAACCCATTTTTTCCCCTCCCTCTTTATCTTTTAAGTGTGCAGGGTCCGGGAAAAAAATGCATATTTACATCTGCCATGGTAAATAGACTTTATATAAGCCGAATTTGTTGTGATGTTTGCTTGTGCACACTAACTCGTCTCCTACCTCAGATAAAGAGCCCCACACACACATTCTGTAACAATGTGCTTCAGCTGAGTAGATCAATAATGCACTCTTTTTCTGATGTCGGTACCAAGCGCTCTGTGATTAGTTTGACAGAAAATGACTCCCTAATCAGTGAAATGTATTCTGTTTTGGTGGCTAAATGAGGGTGTTTACACTCATCCCCGTGCAGGTCAGGGAAACTCCACACTTTGCTGCTTTGAGACAGAGCACTATAATCTGTGCCAAAAGGACAGGCTGTCATTACATGCGAATGGAGTAATAGACTGACATTGATGCTATGGCGAACAATTGGTTTTCCGGCATCAGTCAGGTGGGCTGCCGACTAAATGATGAGGCGAAGTGTTTGTGTGTGTGTGTGTGTGTGTATGCGTGTCTGTCAGAGGGACCGTAGAGCAGGAAAGCCTGTCTTGTCTTTGTGATGCAGTCTCGCTCAGCATGGGAGATCTGACTCCGTGCCAGTCTTTGACGGTCTCTGCTTATGTAACGCCATAATAGTATCGCTTTTTGTGTGTACATGTGTGCGTATGTGACTTTTTTTGAGTGCTTTAACTGTTTGTGAAGATGTGTATATCATTAAGCCACTGTACCTCTCTTAACAGTGCCATTATGTGCAATGAAAGTGCTGATATTAATTTTGTTCATTTAAAACAATTATCCTCTCCATATTTTAATAGACGTTCTCAGCCGCTTGTCAAATGGAGACATCTGTACCATAATGAAGCTTTTCTCTCGCTATCATTGTCTCTATTCCGCCTCTGTTCTTATACGTGACACTCTACTTTCAAACAAAGGCCTCGGGATCGCGCGAATTGCGACGTCTTATTCAAACTTGCGCATTTGAATTGAAATAGAGACATCACTGTCCATAATCCTGTGGATGACAAGTGCGTGACAAAGTTCAAAGGTCAATGGCTGTCAAAGTCTGGTCATTTTTGGGGGGATTTGTCCTCTTCTATTCAAGTGAAAATCGCGATGACGCTTTGTCTGCAGCACTATGCCGGAAACAGGCAGAACAAGAGAGGCCCGGCTCTGAGCCCTCAGTGCTAAATTTTCACCTGTCAGTACGCTGGCCTGGTTAGAAAAGGGCAGGGGAAAGGCTTCGACTGGCCAATAGTTGGGGTCAAGGACGGACCAGGCGCTGCCACTCCCCAGCCACATCATCTTTGTATGACAGCACCACCCTAAGGTTGAAGTTCACTCGGGCTTTTTCAGTGACACAGAGCTTAACGTCAAACACAAGATTAAAGCAGGGGTGTTGCATCTTGGCAGAGCCCAAATGAAAATATCAAGCGCTAAGCCCTTCTCCGTGTTGAGCGGAGCCAAGGGGACAGGTAGCTAATATTAGAGAGAGGAGACGGCCTAGTTAGCAGTGACTGCCTGCTGCTTTCCGAGTGCTCGGTCCTGGTCAAAAGGCCACCCGGGCTTTGCTGCTGCTTTATTGGTAAAATATATTACAGTTGAGACCAGCCGAACCGCCTTATTAGAAGGTGGGGGTGTGAAAGAGATGCCCCTTTGACTTATCTTCCCGAGCACCGCGCATATCTTCATATTACTGAATAAATTACTATAAGTCAGGATTGTACTGCTCTGCCTTTTAATATCTGGGGCTTTATGAGTAGTCGATAATTGGCCCGTTTAAACAAACATTACCTCAGTAACGACAGAGAACGAATTTGATCATTTTAGTGACGGAAGGGATGGGAAGGCTTCTCAATGTACAAAAAGCTTGAAACATACTATAAAAGTAAAAACTAGTTGAATTTACAATAATCAACCTGAATTCTGAGCTTCAGCCACTTGGTTAGCATATCTTGTGTTATAAAAACAAAAGAAAAAAGGAGCTATTGTATAATCAGTATAAAGTATAATCAGCTTCCCATGTTAAGGAATTGTCTTCAGTCTAGCTGGTTCTGGTTTTTCGATTACCATCTCAAATTACTATTGGCTTTTAATGCAAACAGAAGTGGTGATCTGAATATCTTTAACAGTCTGTTTTAACAGGCTTCATGCATGTGGGATGAGGAGAGCAGAGAAATCGCTGAAGCTCATTAACCGCGCACAGTGCAGTCAAAGGCCATCGCCCAGACCGGTGAGCAGTCACTTGACCATAAATATCCATTGAATGTAAATAAAGATATTTTCAAATCTCCTGATTTGTGTTCCAATGTTAAACGTAAACGGAGATTTTGTTGATTGACAGTAGAATATATTTATATATGTGTCATTTTAAGTGTACGCTTTAGTATGTGCATATAAAACATCCATTTATTTATTTGTATAATTAGATTTAATTACTGAGGAATATTTATAATTTTCCATATGCTATTCTTTAAGTTTTTTTGTTTTTTTTAAATTGTCGTACAATGTGATTTATTGCGTGTAAAATGTCTCTCTCTGAATAAAGTCCTTAGTGTGAGAAAGACATGATATAGCTGCTGGAACTAAAAGGCTGGACGACAAATATTTCTGAATCCTTTAATCAGGTTCAAACCTCTGATATCTCATTGTCTGTTGCCAGATGTTGCTGCTTTCCTCTGTGACATATGCTCCAGTCAGGCTGCACAGCCCCTCTGGTAAGAAAGAATGAAGAATTATGCAAGAGGCCATGTTGCCCTAGTGCATCACCTTCACCGCATTCCCATGAGTGACAGTGACTTCAAAGAGAACAGGGTGCCTGTATCCAAAAAAAAAAAAAAACATGAAATAACCGCTCTACCAGAACCGCTCACGGAGTCATCTTTTAGAAATGGATCTGTATGTGCGCCCACCCCCTGCTTATCATGCTCTCCTCAAAACCATCGCCCGAGGCTTCCTGCAAATCAGACTACTCTTTCCTTTTTTTTATATGGCTCCATTTGAAATAGTGTGACTTTAAAGAAGCTAAGCTGAGACAGGCTGATTTGACAAGACAGCTCATATGCCAGAAACTCTGCAGAAATGTGCAGCATTGCTTCAGAGATATGGCTCTCTACACCCCCAAATATGTGTATACCTTAGAGCCAATTTGGCCTGATTAATGGAAAGTTTTGGTAGTGAAGTCGTTAAGCTGTAGAAGACAAAAACATTTCTGAAGTCCCTGAGGGGCACAAAGTAATATATACATTTAAATACATAGTTTGCATTGATTTATATATAAATTGTTTTATATCATAGCAAACAATACATTTAAATTGTCCTTGTTTGGCCATTGCTGGGTCATCAGATGTTTCAAAAGGAATTTAAAATGAGCATAAAGTATAAATGAATGAAATTAAACAAGCTGCCATTTTATGTCATTGAAGGACTTGCTTAGTCTTTCCTGTTATAGCTGCACAAGCCTCAGAAGCTTCAGACCTCTAAGAGGTTTGAGAAGCTTAAAAGAGGCTTAGCTGCCCTTCACATCACCTCTATACTCCATAGCTGTAAAAACCTCAAAGAGAAAACACTCTTGTATATGTTTCATTTGCCCCAAACACTTCTGAATTATGAAATTGAATTATGAATCAGAAATTATTGGTGAACTCAACCGTTAGAGAGAATGTCAGTGAGCAAACTAGAGAAAAAAACTGTCTAATTAATATGTGACATTCAGCCTATTGCATGTTTCATGAAGAGAAAGGATCATTTATAGGTTCTGGTGTGGTTTATATGAATATGCAATTTAAAATGCAAAGTGAGAAAGCCGTAATGGAAGTAAATCTCATGCAGTTTTTATAAAGCTTCAGCTATACTTCTGCTGACCCATAAAAAGACGTTCATTATAATTTCTGTTCTTTAAGTAGCTGATTTGGCCCTGTTTGGGAGTATGCAATTACTTGTGATGAGAATTTTTTTGGAGACAGAGGCTGATCCTGACGGCTTTTCTCTAATCCCTCCCCTGGATGCAGGCTTAACTAAACAGCAAGTTTGTCACAAGCTCAAACAGCAACTCAGTGTTGCACTGGATACTTCATTCAGCTTAAGCCAACTTATCAAGCACATTCAAAGCACATTCATTGAGCCATGTGGACGGGTCTTTTCTCCAGATCTATTAAATAACACTCTTATCTGTATTTAGCATATGCCGTGTACGTCTGCATTGGCAGCTTTAGGCAGATTCACACTCCAAACACCTCGAGCTGAAGCTACAGATAACATTCGAAAACTTCTTCGGACATGCTGGTTTAACATCTCAATAACTTCATTCCACTTCCAAGCAGTTTATTTATTTATTAGCTCCTCTGTGTCAGTGAATTCCATATCATTTGCGTTGTTACTCTTCCCGATGGGTGTATTTATTTTGAAAGCAAAATGGTGCTATTTGGTGTTCTCTCGTTCCTTTTCCATTCAGTCTATTCAGAAACCTGGGAACATGATAATGTACAGTAAGTGGCAGGCTGGAACAGAAAATTGCATGCTGGTGGATGTCTCTGTAATGCATAGCATTGCATTCCAAGCATGCAGGCTTAATATAGTAAATTCTGTTTTACAAAGTTTTTCTTAATAAACACAAAATCTAGTCCATGGACTAATCAGAACAATACAAAATATGGCAGTAAATTAGCACACCCACAAGTTTAAACAATCCATTTGTAAACAATCCATGAAAAATAAACTGTGCCATGATTTGATAAACACAACACCTACTGAACACAAAAAAGCAACAATTCAATATGTTGCAGACCAAATGGATACTTATTCAAGAACCCAAAACGTTTAGTGAAATACAATAAATTCAGTTAATAATGGAGAAATAGAGCACATCAGCACAACAAAAGCTGGAAAGCATCCAGGAGGACGCCTGCAGATGCACCATGGTGGAAAATCATTCAGAGAGAGATGTGTTCAAGCTGAAGTGCTGAGGTTGGGAGTTTAAAACAGAGTGCTGCCCTGCACATTTTCATAATCAGTTTACTGGGCCCCCCATTCGGTCAGACACTGGCCCCATCCTTTGCATCAGTCCATTTGTCACCACACAATGTTTGGCACAGCACCATCTTATTCACAAGCTAATAAAAACGCAATTAGTCTGCTAATATCTTTATAATTTGATTTGATTGCACGGTATATCATCCCCTCCCCCCCTTTTCTAATATAAATATTTAGCTTATAACATCATTGATGGATGGAGAGGAGCATATATAACATATATCAGATGCAGTAACATGGACAGCGGCGGTAAGCATCGTTAGAGAAACAGCAGTTTAACGCCAATCTAAAATTTGTACATTTTTACATTCCGGGCTTTAAGAATTGAAACTTTAAAACGTAACTTATTATTTTAAATTATGTTCAGCATGTGGTTACGACGCAAACTCTGAAGACATGCAAAGAAAATTATTTAAACGCCATACAATGAAATGCTGCCTAAACTCGCGTTTTATTGTTATTATTTTCTTATTTATTTATTTATTTATTTATTTATTTTCCCCCAAACGCGTAATACAACGCCATTTATTTTAAAGCTCGGATGCGGTTGTTGGTTAAAGGTTCATTGTTAACGAAACTTAAACATCATGCTAAAATGTTTTATGTAATGTAAAAATTATTGCCGGTATCAAAAGAATTATTAAAACGGAGAGATAGTGGTGCATTTGAACTGGTTATTCGAGCTTTGTAAGAAAGTCAGCATTTTAAGCCTGAACAATTCTTTAATTATGGGAAATTTTCAGTACTCTAGGATGATTTTTAACTACTTATATACTATAGATTATTGAAGATTTAAACTATTTTTATTCTCAATCTAATTGTTTGTGTTCATAATGTACAGTTACTAAATGAGTACAATTTTAAAGTAAGTAATCAGACGTTTCCCCTCTAAATGTAGCATATAATGTGTATTTAAACCATTTATGCTTAGGACACTTTTCTTAAAAGTAACAACAAATAATATTTTTAATTGTTTTGTTATTTATGTGTAGTATTATTATTGCTGCTGTCATTAACATCACATCGCTCATTTTATAAAATCCTTTATGAGTTAAAAAAAATGTAAAAATATTTAATTTCGATTAAAAATTAGAAGTATCGGATGAGCACTTCTATGTGCAGGGACAGCAGAATGGGAGTTTAAGATATGAAATGTCCAAGGCTGATCTAACTTTTCTTAAAATAAAAAAAAAACACAACATAAAACATCCACACATCACACACTGGGTTGTACCAAAATCCAGCAGAAGCTTGATCAGTGTCACAACGATCATGTTTATTCCAGTACATGTGATGAAACCTATTTTGATTTGTTTGATTTTTATTTTCAAAATTTCAAGCAGCCAGAAGTGCCTGAATTAAAAGAATCACTCAGCTGCGCACAAGAGATAACTAACATCCGTTGGCTATTTATGTCTTTAAGTTCACGTGGGCTGAATAAATAGGTTAGGCTACGTTCACACATTGAGGCAGTCTTGCAAAATTAGAGGTCGTAAAAATACAGGCAAGCAGGCTATGTTTATTTAGAAGAAAGAAAAATAAAATTAACATGATATTATCACAGCAAGAAAACAAACGTAGTATGCACGGTGCAAATAAAGTGTCTTTTCACACCGCAGACATTTTTAGCTCCGTGGTAACGATTTTTCCGCTATTTTGATAAACATTGTATAATCGAAATCACATTTCTTTATTTGCATATTACGTATAGCTAAACTGCGTAAATCATTATTTTTCCGAGTCGGTCGTTTATCGGGTTAAACTGTTCACAAATATTTCCATTTTAAAAACAAAATCTAATTATTTGAAACATCTTATGGCGCGCGCAAAAATAAATGTATAAATCCCGCGGCTTCGACTTTTATTTGCCTGGATATAAGATTATTTTACTCTGCCGTTGAAGTGTGCTGAGAAAAGACGCCTGTAATTCCTCTCTCTGTTTGATATTAGCACAAGGGCTTTGCTTCTAGAGCCTCTGTAAAGGAGCAGTGTGCAACTCCTGCTGCACTGAGCACTGAGCCCCGAGACTCCAAGAACAGCATCCTCCTCTCATACCTGTTGAGAAGTCTTTCATCCTTAATGGGCTCATTAGCCACATTGTTAATTGAGTGCTATTCAGGGCAACATCAAAGCAAAAAAAAGAAGAGTATGCAGCTCCTTTATTTATTTTTGGCAAATAAGAGACCCAACAGGGCTCTAAATGCAGCTTTCGTGGGGGGTATATGCTGAAGGAGGCTTATTAGTTTTGCAGTGCATTGTGTGCCATTATGTTTAAAACATTAAGCACAATAATATTTTCTCTTCTGATGGCATGCGTTTCAGTTGCATTTTTGCTTCTTTGAAGAATGTCTCTTGTGTCCTTTGTCACAAAGCAGAGAGGGTGGCTCCTCGTGAGGGCATTTCTACCACAGGAGAGGCTACTTGTGTGGAAAAAAAAAAAAATAGGCTAATGCTGGACAGGTTTTTAAATTATTAGCATTATAAACATAATATCAAATACAAATGTCTCTAGTTTCTTAGATGCTTCTGATTATATCTAAATCAGCAAGAAAATTCCTGCACTGTCTATGAAAGAGAGTTTCAACTGCTATAACAGGGAAATAAAATGCTTAGTGAACATTGAAAAACAAAATAAAAAAACAAAAACATTTTATATTATGAATTCAAATAATAATAATAATTTGATTGTCAAACGAAATAACAAATACATTTAATAATAGACATCAAAACATGTTGTTATTTTTCTCTCCTTGTTGCCTTTTTCTTCCAGAGATTTTCCATCAGCTCAGTGTTCTCCCACATGGTGCAATATTAGGTGGTAATAGGATAGGAAAATTGAAGCTAACTCATTGGAATTAAATTTATCAGCATGTGTTCAGAGGTAATAAGCTGTCAGTTATAAAATGAAGATCTGTATTTAGATATATGATAGGGAAGAATAATGAATAGGCAAAATAGATGAAGCTGTTTTGCAGCTAAATTAGTTATTTAGGAGCAACAGACCAAGAGCAGATTTGTGATAATGACAGTGATTATTGCTTTTTTTTTTTTGCTGATGTTAGATATATCGACTCAAAGGGCTTTTCTGAGCAGTGAAAGAGTTAACCGTTTTCACAAGTAACGTGTTGATAAAAGGCATGGAATTGTGAAAAACATCAAACTTTTTAATGAAGGAAACCTAATGAGTATCAAGAGTAGTGTGCTTACATGGAAGGCTGATCAAACTAGAACCCTGTGAACCAGAGAGTGTGTTGCAAAGGAGCTTGCTGACTTCCTTCCCCGGGGGGAGGCTGCCTGGCTTTTACTAGAAAGCACAGGGGGGAAAAGTTAATTTGCACAGCCATGTGTTCAATGCTACAACTCAATAATCCACCTCCTACTGAACCCCTGTTTTTATATAATAATAATAATAATAATAATAATAATAATCATTCTCTTTAAAAATAAATAAATAAATAAAACAAAATTGGAGTAACAGTTACATTTTAAAGGCTCTGTCAAAAATAAACAGTTTCTGTCTCACCTGAATTACCTAAAATAAAGTTGAGCACAGTTCATACTTTCCTTTCTTTATTTTTACCTCTCCAGGATCAGTGAGCCAAAAACATGAAAAATTGAATACCGATAAATAATACATCACTGATTAAGTGATGAATGATTTATTAGTATCCTGGAGACTTTGTTGTGCTGATGTTAAAAATTCTCATTACCTAAGTGTCCAAAATTAAATGAATTTCAAATTGTTGCTGCATATAAATTTTGTAAGCCTTTACATTATTGATAAACAGAGATGATTGTTGTCAGAGCCAACTCTTACTGTGATAACAGGTTGTCATGGTTTATTTTAGATTATTGTGCCACCTGCTTAGTTGTCTTGACAGCTTTTCAAATTCTGAGATTTTGACATCAAAAGTAAATTCAAATCTATTACTGTGGAGGAAGTTTAAAGGGAAAAAGTAGATCAAATAATGTAAGACAGAAGACTGGAAATACCTATCCACCTGATATGTCCTTATAATGAAAAGAAATAACACCGCCCACACGTAAATTTTTGTAAATATTCATGATATTATAACATTATTGTACAGATGAATGATATTTGGGCTGATTAATCTTGGACAGGAATAGTGAATAATTAAAGTGAAAAGTCAGAATGTTGAACTTTAACGGGAGATTTCAACATCATACCTTAAATTAAATGTATAAAAAAGAATTTGCATTTTAAAAGTTGCTGCATAATTATATGTATTATTAGTATAATTAAACATCATCTTTCACTTCATTATCTTCCAGGTTAATCTCTGTAATATTCTTTTTATTATCAGCGTTTAACATGTAGATGTTATTTTAATATAAATGGAGGTAGATATAGTACGGTGTTATGCAGATAAAGGAATAAGGTTTTTTCGGTTTGAAGTAGAAAGCCAAAAAATCATATTTTAATAAGCACACATTTTAAACATTTTGTTTAGTCAAAATTGAAATACATTTTTTGTTTATTTTTTTTTGTTTATTGTTATTATTTATTTTTATATTTATGTTTTTTTTTTTTTGCAGGGAATGGTTAAATATGTTTTTAATCTTTAATCGTTTGTAGAAGTGTTTAGAGAGGTTAATAGTTTAAAAGAGGTCTTTTCCTAGAATTTTGGGGAAAATCTCTTCTTTAGAACTAAGAATAGCATCACACTGGCATCAGAGTGGGTGCACAGAAACACAGTTTTAATATAAATCTCACATTCAGAGGGGGAGATAGAGCAGATACCTTCTTTCTTCTGACCCACTCTGTGTAAACAGGCAATGACATGAAGAAAAGTATATTAAAAAAAAACCCAGCGTGGTTGCTGGACTGGCGTCTGATGCCTGTCAAATCATTAAATAGGAGAGGTGGCGTTATCAATTGCAGGGGATCAGCGATAGTGATGGCACATGGTTGGGATGCGGTATGTCTTCCACGGGGGCACTCTAGGGGCCCTTTGTGAATTTATAAAGCGAGATAAAATCGGCTTCATATTTCGCCACCAAATCGCCTGATGAAAGCCGGCTAGGAAAGAGAATTGTGTGGCGGGAGCTTTGTCACCAGTCTCATTGGCTCCAAGGGTTGATGATGAGAAGAGGACAAAAAAATGAGTGAAAAGGTAATGAGAAAAAGCCAAGCAGCAGGTTTGCTCTGTTTAATAAGTCATCACACCGCTATCTCATTACCTGCAGTGTGTCCGGTGAGAATGCTGAAGCATTGCCGTGTACACTGACAAACTTTTGTCTGTTTTGGGATAATGTTATCTTCACCGAATATCTCTCGTAAAGCTCGAGCAGCTAGACAGGAGCCCCACTTTTCCTTTGCTCTGACACCATTATGCCACTCTCTCTGATATTAATAATCTTGACAAAGTCTGTTAAAAAAAAAAATGTCTGCTCCTTTTTTTTTTTCTCCTACAGGAATGTGTGATTGCAATTAAGATAGGAGTCCTAACACAATGTGGAAATTAGTGGAATCTGGGTTTCGGATAATTACATACAGAGCTTAGCTTTAAAATACTCTCCCTCAATCACATGAAAACAAATGATCTGGCAGACACGAGGATAAAAAGCAAGATTGTCCTGTCCTCGGGATACAGGCAATGCTACTTGGCACTATCATCTCTTTCTGCATTTCATATGAGTTCATCTCATAACTCATCAAACAATTTGTGCTGTCTACACGCAGCCTTTATTCTCTTTCCTCAGGTTTTATTCTGCATCTAAACTGCACACATACAGAAACACAGCAGCCTGAAGGCAATTGGGTTTTAATGTGGGAGATGATGAATGAGAAGAAGCTGATTTTCTGGCAGCCGGATCACTGCGAGAGGACTCCTGGCTCACATTTGATGTGGGCAGTTAAAACAGAAAAGAAATAAATGAGATGTAATAAGAAAAAAATCTTGAAGCAATAGCTGAGACAGCCCTAGTCTATTACTCAAACGACGCACACAAAGCCAGTCTTTGTGATCTGACAGTCCAACGCGAACGCAAAAAAAAATATTACCTGCTAATTTACTCTGTTGCGACGTATGCATAAAATATCTGTACTATTACCATGTGTTATCATGCAAACTCGCAGACTTCGGGGTGGCGGGTTTCTGACTAGTGGCTGACACAGATGCACGCTAGAACAGATAGCGCGGTCACATGCTCCTATCAGCAAGCCCTCACTCAGAGGGGATTTTTGGAGCGTGTGGAGTTTTTAACATGGAAATTGGCTTTGAACCCCATCTGCACAGGTCGGCACATCTTTGGGCGAGGCAGTGCTACTGCTGACAGGGAAAATGAACCATCAATTCCTTATAATATGGCCTGATTATCATCCTACTTACCCCCTGCAAATTCCAACTTAGAGCAATTCAGTGCCATCAAGGAAACGGTGTAACCCCAGAAAAGACGTGACCCCTTCAATTGATGCGCTTTTTAACCAATAGGAGACATATAGTGTTGGTCTAGGAATTTTTCAAACGCAAATAAACAACAGTTGGCATCAAAGCTAGTGCAGATCACAAAAGATGTTTATCGAGAATGCATTTTCCATCACGTCATCATTTTTTTTTCCTTTTTGAATTATTTTGCTTCCTCCTACAGGAAAACATAGTAGGTCGGTTTCTCCCCAAAAAACAAGTGGAGTACAAAAGACATTAAACATTGCCAGAACGGTGACAACAACTGACAGTCAGCCAAAGTTATCCAAATGCCAAAAAAAATGGAGAATTCAAAACAGCTCCTACCTTTGTAGCCCTGTTGTTTTCATCAAATTAACTAGGACTAGTCTGGCTTCATTACCTCCCCCTTTCAAAAAGTGGAGGGGAAAAGTAGCTGACTGTGATTTTTAACTGCGACTAAAATATATAGCACTCAGCCTAAAGAGCAAAGTTTCAATGTGTGAAATGTGAGTGATCAGCAACTTTTGCGGCAGGACCCGAGCGAGTCCGGCGTGGGATGTCTTTATTGGAAGGGGATTTGTTTTGTTGTTTCCTTGGGCCTGTCCAGCCCGCTGGTGTCCCTTTCACCCGGCCAGGCAGCTGGGTCCCGACCCCTCAGATCTGCCCCTCAAACGGGGCTTCTTTCGGGCCCCCGCTGGGTCCTCCCTGTCTCCTCCCTTCAGCAACATCCCATTCACCCCAGAGATAACTTTATTCATCTCGCGGATCATTGTATCCAGTTGAATGAGGGAACTATGCAGACACTCTAGTGAATTGAACAAGTCTTTGGGGATCGGGGAAGGCCAGGGGGGGTTGTGCGAGTGGGGGGTGAGGGGTATTTCATGTCTTAATGTCTTCATTTAGAGTGAGCCGAAAAACGTCACGTCTCACTTGTAGCTGACCCAACTGTTTTGCTTGACCGAGAGAGAGAGCGAGAGAGCAAGAGAGAGAGAGAGAGAGAGGAAAAAAGACAACAACAACATTTTGCTGGCTGCTTGAGTAACACTTGACTGTTTCTGACAAAAACCATGTTGTAAACTTTTTCTTTTTATAAAATATCGAACGCTCACTTGCCATTATCACCGCAGAGGATGATACGGATAGCTGTGAACGCCGGCTTTCCCTCCGCCTGTGTGAAATTCGGCTGCATTCCTCTCTTATTTTGTCATCAGAGAGTTTGAGCGGAGGTGTCTCAACTGTGTTTGATTTGCCTGCTGTGAGGCTGGCAGGGACAGTTGGGCTTATTCTCTCGCCCGCCTCCGCCCAAGCCACCCAGACCACCCTGCTCTTCTCTCATCATTCATATTCAAGCCAAGGCCTCTTGACAAGTCCGCTGATCTCACTCAATGTTTTGTGATATAGACAATACTTTTTTTTTCTCCCTCGCTCTCCCTTTCTCACTCTCTATCTCTCTCTCCAACTTCTCTCTCTCTTTCTCAGAAAAAAAAAAAAAAATCTGAAACCATCACACTCCTCCAGGCATGGCAGTGTGATTGTAGTGAGGTAGCAGTGCAGGATTACTCCCCTCTGTGAGCTCCCTGCTAACAGCAGTGGCTGCCTCCCTCCCAGCCCCCGTAAAAGACAGTCTAATGAGGCAGATAAGCAGATGCCAACAGACTCCACACTATGTCCCACTGCTACTTTCCACACACCAACCTAATGATTTATTATCTATAAGCCAACAAGAAAAAAAATATTTGGAACAGTACGGACAACCTGCATAAAGTTTATAATTAGTTTTAAATGTATACGTTAAAAAAATCAAAACATGAAAAGGAGAAAAATTGTGAGCTGTAAAATAAATACAAACATGCATGCAACAGCTACTTTTTACTTTCAAATGTGCATAAAATAAGATAAAGTTACAAAAACATTGATTTTTCAGATGTTTTACGTAATCGGCCCAGAGTTTGCAACGGCTTCATCAGCTGGGGGATTTGGACTAACGCAAAAGAGAGAAGTTTATACATTAGCGCTGTAGTTGCAAAACACTGTTGATATTCAAATGATTATTGTGCAAAATCTGGGATAAGCTTCAGTGTGAGAGCCCCTCTAAGTGCCTACAACTATTGCTAATTCCCCTAACCATTGTGTGTGTCACAAAGGCCTTAATCCTGTTTCACTTTTGCAGAAGCTTGGGCTATTTTCCCTCTCATAAACCAACAACACTCCCCCTGGCCAGGCCTGAGAGGCTCAGAGAAAAGGCGCTATGTGTGTATACTTCAAGGCTTTTTCTGTGTTACTTGGCCGGTGCTCTGCATAAACTTTTAAGTGGTCCCAGTAGGCCAGAGACACCTCTCTGCAAAAATAATAAGCCATCGTAGACTGAAAAGAAAGAAAGAAAAAAAAAAAAAACGACAGCAAATAATCTTAAGTAAACTTAAATCTTATTATATGATGGAATATATCAGAACTTTAACTACAAAGTAGATCTAGTAGATTTTTTTTGTTTTTTTCCCCCATCTCACTTTTTTTCTGGCAGTTCAGTGATGGGCCTCCTAATGCACATTGTAAATCCTTTAATACATTATTTATAACTTGGAGGTCCAGAATCAAAGATACAGAATTAGGGCAAGATTCAATCAGAACGCTTTGTGCTTTTGCGCAAAAAGCATCTCCTCACAAAGAAAAGCAACACCATAATTTCCTTCCTTGCAATTCGTCTTCAAAAAGAATATACAGAGGTGAAGCATCCAAGGCCAGCGCTCATCTCAGTATCGAAGAATGAACACGTACAAGAATAAACAAAGTGTCAACATAGATGACAGGGTCATCTATCATGTTTGTCATATTCATAAATAAGAAGCGACTTAGTAAAACCTAAAGGGATATCCAAACAAATTTCCTCATAACCCACAAATGCTATGTCAAGGGCATTTTACCTCATGAATTTTTTTTTTTAAATGTCTTGTATGCATAGAACAACAAAAACATCTCATAAGCAGAGATGCATGAGAGGTCTTTAGTGTAGCCCTCAAAGATCGCCCGTACCGTTTGTGGGAGTATTTAATAGACAGTCATGTATAAAGGCTGTCACGCTGTGCCAAACCCATCCACTAATAAGTACATGATGGCTTTATTCGATATGTGTGTCGTGCGGCGTGTGAGAGCGTATGCCAGCGTGTGGCTTGTGTTCACTCGTGTTACAGGTGTGTGAGATTGCAGTCCACTTGTTTTTAGAAAAGAAGGGGAGAGTTGGGCCTCATTGTTCCATAAACAGACATCAGCTGGAAACTGACAAATGTGGGATTAGCCTGTACTTATAATCAGCTAATAGCTCACTATGTGTTCCTGTCAATCAAGCCTGAACAGCGCGCAGTGTGGGTGCAGCAGATTTAACTAGCAGAAACATGGCTACTGTACACTTTATTGTTATTCCACAAGGGTAAAGGGACACTTAGTTCTCATGCCATATGACCTGTGCTTCAAGAGCCTCATGGACCGTGTCAAAGGATTTTGCATGCTGTTCTCTTTGGATTTATTTAGTTTTTTTTGTTTAGTTTTTTTTTTAGTTTTTTTTTTGTAAAAGTGATTTATTTCATTACAGTTTTCTAATGTTCTCTCACCAGGTTGGCTAGAAATGTTGATTTGTTTGACTGAATAATTAACATATTGATATAATTTTATTTGCAATTTAGTCTTGAGTTTATTTCCAGGATGGCTGGAAAGTAATTTCTGTTTCTCTTTATTTATTTTACTGCATAATTAACATGCATGACTATTTTATGGCACTGTAAACTGCTGTTTATTTATTTCTCTTAACATATAATGTATTTCAATTATTTCGATTGATACTCGCTGATCAGATAATTGAAGTTTACAAATAGTAAGCCGATGCAACTTGTATGACTGACGCGCAGATATTAATCTAATTGAAGTCGTCAGTCGTCAAGCTGCAGTGATTGAGTTTATATCAGTTGCTTTGTCTAATTGCTGCTGCAACTCATAAAAGCACTAAATTGAAAAACTGTTATAATGTGGCTGAAATGAATTATGAATGCAGATGATCACAGATTGTAATTGACCGCTGTTCACCTGCCTATTTAGTGTGGTTAGAAATTGAATTTAGTGATGGTGTCTTCCAGCAGGGAGCCGTGTGTGTCAGATCCTCACTTCATAATATCTCTGAAAAGTAGATGGATTAATGATGTCAAACCCAAAGTAAAAGATAATACAATCATAATACCGTCCACAATATGTGCCGGTTTTGCAGTTAAACATTAGAACAAAATTACCATTTTAATAAGTGTGCTTTTATTAAACACTATATCAGGAAAAAGTCTCTGTTTTATGAGCATGGGGAAAGTAGAAAAATAATTACATGCTTTAATACAAGTATACAACAAGTAAGTGAATTAATTTCCTGCAGGTACAAGATAGTTTTTTTTTTTTTTCTTTCATAAAATATTTGAAGTTGTGATTTATTAAATACTAGAGGATTTGTGGTGTCAAATGATCACTGAGATGTTTAATAGGCGTCATACAGTGCACTCATAAAGGTTACAGGGAGCACTGGTGCAGTGAGCATCTTTCAACATTGTATTCAATTTACAAGAATTATGGTGATCTCAAAAAGCATTTGATATTTGGGTTGTGTTATGCTATTATTATTATTATTATTATTTGTCTAGACCTATTAAATTATTTAAATTTACATTATAATGCAATTCATAAAAAAATACCTGAATGCCACTTTTATAATTTCCAAAATAAAATAAATTTTTACATTTGTGTGGGCCTTAAGTTCAAAAAGAAAAAGAAGAATGTGTGGTAATGGTGGTTGTATTTTATTTTTTTTAATTTTTTTTCTTTGTTATGTATTTTGTCATTATCTCATTATTTTTTTTAAATAAACAATGAATCAGTTGTGTTTGAAAAAATATTATTAAAGTATATTGTCAAAACCATATAAAATATATGACAAAACCATAAAGCAGGAAATAATGTTAGACATATCACATATTTGATGGACAGACATATTTTATTTAGGTAAAATAGGGTAACGCTAAGCAAATGACACAATGTTCATAAAAATATATGTTTAAAAAATAGTTCTAATTTCTTTCTGTAAACTTTATTGAACATAATTAATAATTACAATTTAGAAATATATTCTGTAAGGTGCTCTGAATTCTCACCTAAATCTCATTCTTTATCTCTCTGATAAAGGGAAAATGTCTACAAAAAAATGTGGTAAATCTATCTGCCAGTGATATTAACACAATGCCCTGTTTGTAATAATTAATAACATCTTAAAAGCTTGTAATACAAATATGGATGCCATTATAAGATTTCTACTGGATCCTTGTTGATAAAATGCCCCATCTTTGTGTTTATGGAAATGCACCATTTTCAATTGAAGCGAGAGTGAAAAGCACTTCCTCTGTCACACAAAGGCCCCTTGCTAAGCCCCAACAACTTATTAGATTTATTAAGGTCTTATCAAGTGTGATATGCTCGAGGACCCAGGTGGCCATAAAAATGATTCTCTTATCAGGTGTTCATTGGAAGTGGAATTAGGATGGGGGGTTCTAGTTAAGAACTTATTCATACAGGAGTTTAATTATTATTAAAAGAATAGCGGCACAATAGCTGGCACTGGCCCCCGTTGCACTCGGAATCTTAACCCCCAGGAACCTTCATTCAGAAGGGCTGGCATATCTCAGACCCGCACAGGCTTAATCTGAGGCACGCTGGGTCCGAGAGGGGTGAGTTGCACTGTTAATTCCATATTGAAGGTGGGCACGTGTTGAGAGGAGCTGAGACAGGTAGCGGGTGCCAGGGGAGTCAGCCTCATGCCCTACCAGCGATTGCCAGGCGAGGTGTTAATTGGGAAGGTGCAATGGTGGATTGATGTTGGGCGTCCCATTGCAGGAGAGAGCGTGCGTGGTCTCCGACTCTCCCATAAGTCGCTGCTCCCATCTTAAACAGACTTATTATGCTGCTAAGGCATGTTGTTACGTGTTATACGCCCCATACTGATTTCAGCTTTAATAGTGCTATGGCAGGTTGTGCTCCTATATAATGGCTTATTTCAATTTTTGTATGTGTGAGAGATGCACAAGTCTGATTATGTTTTGAAAAGACTTTCTTTGTTGCTCGTCTGAACATTATATGTGCAAGTATTTATTAATTTTTTTTTATCATATGCTTATAAGTAAATAAAATATGCATTCATTGCAACCTCCTTCATTCAGTATGACTGCACTGCAATTATATTATTTCATTTGTAAAATTATGATATTTTTAATGTCACAACATACATGTACTTTAGTCCGGGTACATGTCCATCTTCAACCATTTGAATATGAATGCACCCTCCCGGGTACAGCAAAAGCCGCTCTCTTCAGAATTCACACAACCTTCAATTTAACCTCAGAACCATTATGTTCAATGGGGAACGGCCTCACCATTGTCGAAAATGCTGCATCCTGTTCAGCAAAAGGATTTAATTAAGCTCAACACATTCCAAAAGAAAGTAATTTTGAGACACAATCATGGTGTCTCGAAAAGATAATTCCTCTTAATGGAGGGCTTTTGAATACGTTGACTGGAGCCCAAACTGGACCTTAGTATGATATGTATTTTTTATTTATTTATTTATTTTCGTGTGCATGTGCAACAGACAACATTGACAGTGATTAAATCCTGTCAATACAGAATCCATTCACATATTGTAATTCTACTTTGCACTAATTCCAAAAGTAGCACATTTCCGAATTATTATAATTTTTTTGTTAAAATAATGTTTCTATATTTGATTATTCCTATTTGTTCTCCAGTGGTTTGCAGTTGGTTTGACTCTGATGTTTCTTTCTAACAGATCCGAGGACATCCACGTTGCAGCTACCGTTGGTCTGGACCTCAAAGTGTGCCTTGTGAGATGGGTCTGCACACAGCTGTCACCCAGGGTGTTGATATCTTAATCAACACAAGGAGGGAACCATGATTCAGTTGGGGGTGTGAGGCTGCATTTATGCCTGGGAAGTAGGAGCTGTAGGGTGAGGTAGGACGTGTTGGGTCAGCCTGAACAGCAAGGAGGGACTTTGGGGGAGCACTCCCCCCTTTGTGCCATGTGCTGCGGAGACATAATGAATTACATTATAATTATAATACAGGCTGGACGCAAAAGGGACAAAACAGATATTTGAGCAGGGGGTGGAGAGGGTTGTTCCACTGAGACTTCGGCCTCAGAGCGTGGTCATTCACACTCTTTAACGCGATTGCACACTAGCTTTGCTGCCATGAATGGGCTTTATCTTGCAGTATGCACAGCACTTCAGCTTTTTTAATGTGAGTGCATTGGGATGATTGTTGCTAGTTCTGTTTTCTAATAATTAATATTTTTAGATCATGCTGAAAATGATCAGTTTTGGAATAGAAAGGTGCTAGTAGTAAATCGTTGGGTATTTAGAATGGATATGGCTGGTAAATTAGTATTCTGTGCATTGATGCTTGCTTATTGTGAATGACAAGACAATCCTGACCCCATCAACACCAAACCAGGCATGTGCAGAAGAACGTCAACTGAAATGGAAATCCATCCCGATGCATGTAATACACAAGTGTGTGCATTTATGATTCGGGAGGATTGGCTGGTGTGTGTGTGGCGGGCGGGCGGGCAGGCGGGCGGCCGCGTCTACACAGGGCGATGTTGGTCAGAGTGCCGGTAGCATGGGCGATGAAGCCTGGGGGTGTCTTCTGTGGGGGAGGGATGGTTGCTGGAGCAATAGAGAGAGGCCGAGGGGAGGGACGCTGGCAGTGACTGAGAAGATGAGGATTTGACAGTGAGGTGACAGAGAGTTCAAACAAAATGAGGCTTGTAGATTAGCAGCGCTCCCCTCTGTGACAGGTGTCATCTCTGGGGGCAGTCTGTCACTCTGCCTGCTGCCACTCTTTATATAATACGAGGAGGAAGAGCAGGGAGAAGGAGGCAAGAGAGCGTGGAGCGCACGGAAGGGTGGCGCCAGTCTCACCTCGCTGAGCACATCCTGCCGGAGTCTCCCTGCCAGTCATACCGATTAAAGCCCAGGTGGTACAGGGAAGCACCAGCATATAAACATACACATGCACATGGATACACAAGCCCAGCCAAAGGCAAAATATTCTATTAGGACCCATGACGCATCCATTTGCTTTCATGTAAATCGTGCCTTTGGGAGGAATAAAGCTTGTACCACATTTGCTTTTACAGCATTCAACTAAGTTTAGCTTTCAGTTGTTTTGCTTATAGTCTAACACTTATTTGTATTTAATTTTGTATTTTTACATCTCTTTTGGATAGAAGAGGAAAAATTTGTTTTCATTTATTTTATTTGTTTATTTTATTTACTTTTATTTATGTTTAAAATAGTTGATAAAAATTGTTTGTTCAATTACAGAATAAGTAAAACGTGATCTATAAGAACTCTGATATGATATAACATGCCTGGTATTGCATTCATTTATAATATAATATAATGTAATGTAATATAATCATTAACAAACATAATAAATTATTTTAGACTGAACAGATCAGTGATGTAATTATTTAAATTATATTTATGAATAAATATATTCATTTTTTCTTATATATATATTTAATAACATTTCTGACTGTGTGAATGCATGTTAACTGATAAATAACTGTACTTAAAATGTTATAATGATTATTAATGTAATTAATAAAAGTTTTCATAATGTGTTGCCCTGTACTGAATATCAGCTATTTTCCAGGGTTCAAATTTATTTATTTATTTACTCATTCATTCATTCGTACATTCTGTATTTTTTTAGACTAATTTGGCCATAATGAGAAAAAAAAAAAAATGTAGTGTGTAAACCATTTTCACTCAGAAATTGCTAGTAAATTTCACAGTTAATTACAAAGAATCCCAAGTAACATACTGAACTAAATATTACATTTTTAAGTAGACTAAAATAGTACTTTCTTGCAAGAAGAACTCCGATAACCTTTATTTTATTTACAACTTAGAAAAATTATTTAACAGTAGGTTTTAACGCAAATATAAATTATTTGGCTGAATATAGACAAATAGTTAGTGAGTTTTGTCTTACTTTTTTTTTTTCCCCAGTAGAGGGAAAAAGAAGAAAAAGTAACAGAAACAGTAGGCCGGACTTACACTGAGAGACAAACATAGTGATTGGAGACTCAGTTAGGGGGCCGCTGGCCTGTCTGTGGCCTTTGCCCATGGCCGTGGCACAAGAGGGTATTAAGATGAGCTGGGGGAATCTGCTCTGCCTGACTACTCGACTCACAGACTCACTGCCTCCACTACCTGCCCAAAGCCTGCAGCCATCTGGCCCCCAGATTGAGCAGAGCTGCACTCAGCAAGCGCCGCTGCCTCCCCTCTGGGTTAGGCAGTCAGCAGAGGGTCTGCTCCTTCTCTCTGGAGCTCGTGGAGAATGTACCCGCACACACACAAGTCGACGTAAAGGGCGTTCGGTCTTCCAGGGGGTTTGCAGTTTGGGTGAGCAGACCAGACCACGACTAGTTACAACCTCAGAGGACAAAGAAAGCTCTGTGAGTGTGTGGGCAAGTGCTAGCAGTGGTGACAAATATAGATCTAATTAGTATTCTACTGTTTGTCTTTTGGACAGATGAGGGATGCCCCCTATTGACTCTGTCAGGGGAGCCAGAGCAGAGGGGAATGAGGAGATGTGCATGGTACGGCGTAGACTGCAAATTACGTTGTAAGTCATGCCAAGTTCATACCTCACGATCCGAGTAATAAGCACAATGCGGGCAAGCGGATCTCGCAGATTGTATGGACAATGGCAGCTTGCAATATGTTATTGTGCTGAAACATTACAATGTTTTGCACAACACTGCAATACCCAATAGAGTGTGAGGGTTGTGCGTATTCCCTCTGCGGGGATAAAAGGAGACACAACGCTCCGTTTGTGCCGGGCAGCAGACTCAGTGTTTCCAGTGCGAGTGGTGAGTGAAAGATAAGACCGGAATGAGATGAGCACGGAGACGCTCTTTTCATCACAACCCGCTAAACAGCGTGGCTTGATGACATTTTGACTGCAGCGAGGCTGTTTAACTTTTTTTGTTTAACTAGCCAGGCAAAATTTTGCAAAGCAAGTGATCTGTTCAAATCAAATCAATAAGTGTTAATGTAATTTTCCTTTAAATGTGATTTTAGATTCTAGATTCTCATTATCATATTTTCTTTCCAAGTGACAAGTTTAAAAATAAATGTCACATATTATAGAATAAAAAAATAAATAAACAAAACCTTTTGTTATACTATATGAAGCAGACATTTTTACAGAAGTATAAATGAACACAAATCATGTCTCTCTACATCTTATGCTTATTTATCTTTTCTGAAAAGGCATTAACATAAATAAACTCACTCGTCTCAGTCCAAAGATCTGTGAAAAACTCCAGCTTTTTATTATCATCAATGCTTAAAGGTACGGTGTCTGCCAACATAACAGTGAATTCAGTCTGACAGACCAAAAAGCAATTTGTTTGCACAAAAAAAAAAAAAAAATCACATTTTTCGTGTTCTTCCTGATTACTGCAAGAAGTTTGAAAAAGTAAATGAAACCTGAAAAATTAAAAATAATAATAAAATTATAGATGTCTAGTTGTAAATGAAAATATTTGTATTTTTAGAATAACATAGTAATTACTACAATAATAACTATTACTATACAACAATAATACATATTATTATTATTATTATTTAGTTTTAATAAAACATTATTCTTTTCAGATTTCCAGGTTTCATAATCTAATATAATAATGATATATTGTTTTTAAGTTTGAGACAATATTATATTCTATTTAATTGTTCAAATGAATAGCTTTTTAGAAATGGATTCTTTTCATTTTATTTACAATTTCAATTGTTATTAGAATAATAGATGTAGACTACAAACCTGAGTATTATTTTCTTTGTAAACTGGACTTATAGAAATTGTATTTTATTTTAGCACCACTTTTATTTATTGAATACTTTAGAACTCATACATTTCTGTACGTTTACAAACCATGACCCCCAGAATCTCTTCTCTGTGGTCACTCATATTTCCTTTAACAATAAGATCCATCTGCCATATTTCTTCAGAGTTTTTTTCCTATACATTTTCATTCTCACCTCAGTTTTCCTCACATATGCACATACACACACGCTTTAACTTTTCCATTAAACTTAAAGCTGCCCTGAAAGGGGATTAGAGTGAAGTTTTCAGAGAGAAAGCGTTCTTCCTACATTATCAGCATGAGATGAAGATGTGTGAGTGCGAGCGAGTGTGTGTCCCTTTATCAGAGGGGCTTTATGTGAGGCTTAGACAGTAGTAGCTCCAGACAGTGAAGGTCTATATGTTCTCCTCTCCCAGCAGCATAATCACTCATGAGTGGCACCTCATTTCACAGCCTCTAATGGCATGACATTCGGAGCACACCGGGGTACCAAGCACGGAAGCTTTCTCTGTGTTTTTTTTTTTTTTCCTCTCTCTTTCGGGTGGGGGATGATGGGGGGCTGGAAAGCAAGCCGATAGCTTATGAGAGGTGCTCTGCTGATCACAGAATTTGAATCTTTTTGCATCTCAATCCAGCTTTATTGCTGAACATTTGAAGGCAGTATAACATATCTTTTAACTGTCATTTATCACAGATTGATTGTTTAGTCTCACTTTTTTTTCTTCCTGTCTTTTTTTTCTCTCTTTGATGCCCACCACCCCTCCCAATGCAATAATGCGATAAGCACGCGTGAATGTTTGCTGTTACATGAGCATTGCTGCAAGCACTCTGCAGCTTCCTGTGATGTTTGATAGTGTTGCACAGCCATCTGAACCAAAGTTATCTTAACTAGCTCTGTGATAGACACTACAGCCCTCCAGGATTCCTCTAGTGAGGTGTGTGTGTGTGTGTGTCATGTGCCAAGCCCCAGGCCCTAGTCAGTCAGCCAGGCAGGTAGCATGACTGTATAATTGTGCCGTGACACTCTGAACCCCTGGCTGATACATAAGCATGTTAATTTTCTGATAGCGGGAGCGCCGGGCAGTCGGACTGCGAGTTATGATGGGTGTAATTTGTGGCTCCTGCAGCATTGTGAAAAGACCAGGGTCATGGGCTGGATAAATACAAATGGAAATTGATGTGGGGCTCATTTCTGCTTGACCAGCCTGTCTGGGGAGCCTGAGAGAGAGGCAGGAAGGACATCTTGGTGTGGCTGTCACGTACCCCTTTTACACACCCTCTGATAACTGAAGAAAAATGTTAAATGGGAAAAAGAGCCAATGAAAGTGTTGCAGAAGATCTTTGGTATCTGATGGCATTTACTCGGCAGTGTTTAAAGGGACACTGCCGAGTAAAAAAAAAAAAAAATCTGTCATCATTTACTCATGCTCATGTTCTCCCAAACCCGTTTTGTTTTGTTTCCTAAAATAAAATATTTTGAAATGTCTGGTGAAATGTTTTTTTTTTGTTGTTGTTTGTTTGTTATTGTGTTGTTTTGTCTTTTGTTCCCTCCCCCACCCCCCCTTTTTTGTTTTGTTTTTGAACTCAAAATAAAATATTTTGAAATGTCTCTTGAAATGTTTTGTTTTGTTTTGTTTTATTCTGTTAACAACCCCCCATTGTGTTGTGTTGTGTTGTGTTGTGTTGTTGTGGAACCCAAAATAAAATATTTTGAAATGTCTCTTGAAATGTGTTTTTTCTTTAGTTTCGTTTCGCTTTGCATGCAATGAAAGTCAATAATGAAAAATCATGCATTCATAGAAGAATAAAAGTCATGCAGGTTTGGAACAACATGAGTAGATAATTATAAAATTTCCATTTTTGTATGAATTATCCCTTTAAGTTTCATGTTCTGAAACATTTGTTGCATTATCTGACTTTTTTTTTTTTTGCTTATGTTCTGTTCTAATGGAGCTTTATGTTGTGTAAGTTAAATATACCATATGTTAGCTCTAAAAACAAAACAAAAAAAATTAAGGAAGAAAAATATGACCTTTGTGATGCACCAGTTTTGAAAAGCAAAACACATATTGCAAATATTAGATGTTTTTCTTCCTGCTGTTTTTTTTTTTTTTTTTTTTTTTTTTGTTGCCGTTATGTGGCTTCGTCTCCTTCCAGTCAGAGAAGGCCAGAAATGAACAGCTGCTGATTTGTGTGAGGTCACATGAGTGACATCTTCATTTTGAGGAGAAACATCGCTGAATAGAAGCCTGTGTGTTTTGCGAGTGTGTGTGTGCGTGTGCATACATAGATGAAGATATGCGAGTCTGTGTGCGTTGCCCTTACTCATAGGTGTGTGTGTTCTCTAAAAAGGCCCGGAGAGGACCGTCCCGCCTGAAACACTGTCACAGCTCGCCTGACTGGCAGTTCAAGAGCTCTTCATTAGAATCCCGCTGGGTCTACGGCAAAGAAAAACAATGTGGTTGGCCCAGGACCTGTAACCTTCCCATTTAATCACCGCTTCAAACTGTATTGTCTCTCCCCACCGTGGGAGCTGGTTTCCAAGGCTCTGCTGAGACTCCTAGGCAAACAACCTCCTATCTGACCGGGCTAACACGTCTCTCTCTGTGTGTCACACTGGCACACAAGGAGCTTTAGGTCTCTTTACAGCTCGATTAGCACACATTTTATTAGCAACACATGCCGTAACGCATATAGCATCGCTTGTTGAAATATCAGACACCGAATTAATGTGCTGTGTATTTGCACAAACAGATGCTTTTGACAAACAAATGGAGCTTGCCAGAAGAGGCAAACAGCACATATATTATTTTCTGTAATTTGTGTTTGTAGATTTGTACAGCATTTTCCTGTGTTTGATGTTAAACTAGAGGTTTATGTTTTATGCATCATATTTTCACAAATATATCACATAGTGCATTTTTATACCATTAAAGTACTGTGTGTAAATCAGATACTAATTCAATTTTTTGCAGAATACATAATTGTGATATTATTGTATTTTTTTTTTTTTTTTTAAGATGAATTTTAGCTTTAATACCAAAAGTCTATTACCCTCGATTTAAAAGATACCATCACTTAGACCTGTTTCCAAATTCTGTTCCAATAATTGTCGCATTAATCAGAAATTAACATGCCAATGCACTTCAGCTGCTTTGAGAAATGTAAGACAAAAAAGTGAGTGGTTGAGAAAGAGAGAGTGAGACACAGAGACAGAAAGAATGACAGCGAGAAGCCCCCACATGATCACAAAGATAACATCTACAGGACATCTTCTAAAAAGGAAAGCTCTTTTTTCCCTGAGACATTGCGACTCATATCATTCACTCTGTCTCTGTCAAGTATATAAAGAGAAAATACAGTACCGTTTTAATCAACCACTGAGACCTGAACAAAAGGCAAATGAATCCTGCAGTCTGAGTTCCAGAGCTGCTCCGGTGACCTCTTCCCTCGGCAGCCGTGCTGCATACTGCAAATGAGGCAAGCACCCGGGGATTCCAGCTCACCTCACCTCTGACTGGCATTGTGGGTTTTTTGCACTATTATTAAAAAATAATAACACATCTCAGCAATTGCCTGGAGTTATTTACCTCAATAGCACTGGGGACAATTATAAATGGATATCAAGCTATGGCATGTTTCCTGCATTGATTTTTTTTTTTTTTTCCTCCCTGTTCTCTTTTTAATGCAATTAATTCCCAATATTTTAAAACTGTATTTCTCATTTAACTTATGCGTTTAATTTTGACGGGAACGAAAAATGAAATAATAGCACAACATAATACATTTTGTATTTCAGAACAAAACATAAAATATCAAATTTAAGTTTCATGAGATAAATTGTGAATGTAAATTCTTTCATTTTCCAATTGTAATTAAAAAACAATACCATGCTATTTAAGACACTGTATGTGCTTAAGAATGAATTCAGCTCTTTGTGTTTTATTTGAAGCCTCATAATTAGATGAAATCAAGATCAAATTGCAACACTCCTGTAAGGAACCATCCTCTGCATTTTCTTTTTTTTTTACTCAGTGGTGGATGTAATCTGTATAGAGAATAAATTACAGTGGGTAACTTCTGTCGATAATATGCTGCCATATACATGAAATCAGTGAAAAAAAAAAAAAATCATCTTCATATTAGTTGCAGAAAACCTTCATAATGACCACATATTATAACTGACAGGCATGTCAGAGGGTCTATTGAGCAGCTTTGCTGTTTTATGAGTTCAGAGTCTTTTGTGGGTCAACTCAGATATTGCTGCCTTGCAATCACAACAACCACCGCCACATGCTTGAGGGGTCATTGATGTGCATGTATACTTACTGATGTCTATATTGTATATTAAATGGATATTAAATAAAGTAAATTAAATAAATTTAAATTAAATAAGCATATCTTATGAAATATCATAACTCTTGAAAAAATTAAATATCAGTTTATTAAAATAAACAATATAAAATTCAAATTATTGTTAAATAATAACATTATACAATTATTAAAATGACATTGAACATTTGACATTGAAGTCGTACAATTATCTGCCACTGCATTGCTTGCTTAGACTTGACATTATTTAGCATGATGGATGTACAGAAAGAGAACTGTAAAAGTGATTGGATAAATGATGACCGGACAAATGAAGGCATGAATGAATAAATGAATAAAGGAATGAAGGAATGAATGGCCGGGAATCTTCACATTATGTGTTTTTTGATGTCCTATGATAATATAATTATACTATCCACACATCTGAGAGGAGAGGTTGATTTGTCTTGCTGTGAGCTAACACACTTAATTGCAGTATGCAAATGAGAGCAATTACAAAGCTTTTAGGTAAAGAGATGACAGCTGAGGTTGAAAGAGGAAGAGGCCTCACCCAAACAGTTGTCATGGTAACAATATGGAGTAACCTTACAGTCAAATAATTATACATGGGGGAGGCAAGCTGATAAAACCTAAGGATAGCTGAGGTTTGGTAATGCACATGCATAAAGACATCTGCCACATAGAATGAATTTAACAAGCTCTTTATGTAAAGATACTTTCTTTTTTCTTTTTACAATAATAAAACGTGCTGTAATTCGTGCGCTTCTGGTAATGGCTGAACTTTTTTGTACTTTTACAGTAGAATGTCATAAAACCATTCAGGCATAAATAACATATGTCCAGCAATACTTTATGTGAGCATGGATGGAATAAAGAATTTACATAATTACTGTTAACAGCTTCGGCCGTGGTAACTTATATCACCAGCTACTTTGAATTCACTCTGACATTGATAAAAAAAAAAAAAAAAAATGAGAAAGAGTAGTTATTCTGATTGCACTGTGAATAAATTGTCATCATTGTCATTGCATTAACATCTTATCATCAATCCATCAAGAACGCTGCAATTTATGTGACAATAAATCAATTTTCACACAGCACAAATGACCAATCCGCTCTCGAACAAGTAGAATGAGAGCATGATTGTGACTCAAGTACACTGTTTGAAATCATTTTCGGCGCAACAAAAAAACAATTCTTGCCTGGTACTGGCACAAGGGTTGCATTTTCTCCTCTCTTTGTTTACCGCAAAATGAAGGGGTACGACACAGTGCTGAATGCCGCTAGCATACCTAATAAAAATTGTAGTCACAAATTGATATTTTCTATGGCAATTTATTTTACAATTACTCTTGCGGAGGCTTTCATGAATTAAATATGAGTTCTGTCTGGGAATTAGATGTTATAAAGGTAAATTACAAGAGGCAGGCTGTAATTGAGGTGGCTGCAACATGGGCCTACTGAACTAATCCCTGGCTGGGTCATGTGATAGTCTGTCCTCCAATGGCAGCAGGCTTTTTTGCCACAAAGCCTGAGCAGCTGAGAAAATTGATTTCTCATCTGAGCGCTATTTGATAGCTTTTGAAATCAGAAATTGAAATTAACTAACCTACGCCCCGTCATTACAAAAGAGCAAATTAAAATTGCAACAGTGTTTCCTATTGGCAGTGTACGCCTGCCAAGGTAAATTTCTAAATAGATTTTAAGATGCTCCGCTTGCACGCCCGGCTTACTCCCTCACACACACACACAAAATCACTTTACACGCAAACAACACGCGGCACACACACACACCTGCGCTACGCTGAGAGGATCTTTTCATTGAAAACTGCAGATCACTGGCAGATTATGCTTGATATTGTAATGCTACGCCGCAACAGAAATCCCAGAATTTACATGACACTGAAATTAATTCAGCAGTGAGTGAAATATGCACGACGTCTTTGATCTCTAAATAAAAACAAACTCAAAAATGACTCCAGCGACTTTTCACTAGCTTTTACGTATTCAAATTAATTTTCACTGGGAGGGGCTTCATTTCAGTACGTACACATTTATAGTCAAGAGGTTATTTTTTAATACATTAATTTGACTAATTAATTTACAGACCATGCTGATCTTTAATAATTTAGCTCGGCGAATAAATATTCAACCGTGCTAGCAGCCTTTGAAGCAGTGAGCAAGTTACTCTTCCTTCCCAAACAAAGCCATCTAGCACTTCACCCAAATCCACTGCTTTTTAAAATCAAAAACGGCTCTTTTTCTCGTTCAAGCAGGTGATTGACCTTCTCAGTCCATTGTCTCGCGCAATCTGAGGAGCGAAACTTCGGCGAGGTGGCGGAAGAGTTGTCAGCGCGGAGGGGGAGAAAGCAAAAAGTGGATGTTTGTTTGACAAAAGACATGGAGGAACAGATGTTAACGCAGGTGGACACACAGATCAATAAGCGGTGCCGAGCAGAGAGCTAGTTACCTGAGCTCGAGCTACTTGTAGCAGATGTTAAACAGACTGATGCCTGAGTAGGCAGATCAATGGACAGCAAGCAGATGGAGGAGAACGGGCCTGTGAGCAAAAAGGAAGGGAGAGGGAGTGCAGCGAGAAGCGCTCAGTACGCGAGTCCTCCGTGACAGGCAGATGGGCTCACATCCACAAAGAAAAGTTTACTCTCACCGCCGCAAGTAAACAATGGGCTGCCGCAGAGGAAACTTTCCGCCATCTGTGGCTAAGCTATGTTAAATGCCCAAATCTCTGTGTACCGTCGCAATTTGTCTGTAATCGTTCTTAAATTGCATTAAGCCCAGTGCTGTCACTGTTAGACATTGTAGAAAAATGTTCTGCCCCAACTGATTACTTTTCCTGTCAGTCACACTAAAGAGGAAGCGCTTTATTAGGCCGGAGGAAGTGCGACTCGGCCCCCTGTCCGAGCTTTGCTAACTTTGCTCATTAACTGTGCTAACAGGTTTGAGTCAGGTTGTGAGGGAACGTTCAGTCCCTCTTGAGTCCTATTAGTGTCTTAAAGCCAGCGTCTGAGACAGGCAGCGGACATGATTATGACTTTGCACTTCATCGCGTTATCGCTGCCGTCTCTTGACCATTAACTACCTGAGTGAACTGGATGTTTTGCTCAGCAATTATATCACATTGCTGAAGTGAGAAAATCCCACTTACTGCTTTCTTGTGCCTGCGAGTACGGGTGCGAGGTAGAATTTGCGAGAGGTTGCGTGGGCGAGTAATTTTATTCTTTCACACCCTTCAAAGCAGTGGTATTCTATTACATTAACAAGTGGAGAGCATTCATTGGCTGAAAAGAAACGCGTTTTTGAGTATGTGTGTGTGGCGACATTTTGCTTCGGAGATGAATTTCAATATGGATTTTTTTTTGTCGCGCTAATTAGCTCCAAATTTGCAGTATTTGACAGTGGTTATCTGCTGAAGATCAACATCTTTCACTATGTGTTTTTAATATTTTACTTATTGTCTGGACGAAGCTCAAATGCCACACAACGAGTGTGAGAAAAAGAACAAGGACGCAAAATCCCTGACAACCCGTCCCAGTGGCCTCGCTGTCCGAGGAGCGACTTGAACCGGGGCGATAACCCGATAGACGCTATCTTGTCTTCTCCAGGTCTCTGGGAAGCCTGTGCAATGCTCTTCGGTGGTTAGGCATTTCTGCAAACCCCCCAGAGCCCTAACCTTCCCGTCTCTCTCCCCACTGCTCAGACACCGAGGTGGAAGATCTGACAGTAGCCTGTTGCTTATTTATGGTCCTGCATGTTTTATGTCTCCACGAGATATGACGGCCGTGACACGGTGCTGATTTCAATCAGCCTGCCACTCGGCAGACGGAGTGACGGCAGGCAAAATTGAGAAGCACGAGAGATGGAAGAGAGCGAGAGAGAAATAATCTTCGGAATCGTCATTGTCTTGGTTCGGGCTTTGGCCTTGTCTCCGGGCTCGGATTTCTCCAGCCTCTTTTAATGAAAATGTTTCATTCACATCTCAAATGAAGGTGCCTGCTGCCTCCACAGCCGATGAATTCAATAGAGAGGAATAAAAAGCGGAGAGAGGAGCGAATGGGGGGAGATAGAGTACGAGAGAAATGCGCTTTTGTCAGAGTGAGGAGGCTAGAGGAGAAGGTGACCCCTGAGCCAAAGGTGCTGACATTGCATCAATCCCTTTAGGGTAGAGGCCTGCTAGACCAAGCCTCGCTGAAGATTACCTCCAAACATCTGAGGGATGACGGCTCTATCTATTACACACGTTCCATACACACACATTCTAGACCCTGAACTGATCTTTAAATTAAGTCTGAGATTGTTGCGTACAACGAGGGGCCCTGACGCAGGCGGATCTGTTTCAAAGGCTTTAAGGGACAGCTCTGTGTATTCCTGAGACGAAATTAAAAAGCATCTCCTCCCTCCTATTCTCCTTATGATAGGAAGTAAATTTATGCCATCCGTAATCACAATGAAGCTCTCTCTCGTCATATGGAGGCTCATATACACTTATCCTGCTAAGATTCTCCCACGCGGCTTTTACACAAACACATGGCATGCACTTAAATCTAGAGTTTGCACTTATAACTTTTAATGCCGGTAAACAGAGCTGGATTTTGTGGTTTGTGTCATTTTAATTATTTTAAACAATATTGTTGTTGTTTTTTTTAATACATTAATATTTTGATTTGTATTTCAGTTTATAAAGGAAACTTTAAAGATTACTTCAATAATTTGTTTTCTATGTAATTACTTAAATAGATTTATATATATATAAAATGTGCATTAAAAAAAAAACAAAGCAAGGCATGAAAAAATGCATTAATTATTATATTGTATTAATACAGTATTCTAGTATAAATGTTCACTTCTTGCTTTACGAAACAATTATAAAAATCTTTTTCTTTTTTTTTTCCCTTGTTTGTTTCATTCCATTTCCAGATGAACAAGATTTTCATCCTGGGTCATTATACAAGTTCTGTTTTTTAATTCCAATCTATTGCATTTTTTTAATGTTCAAACCCGCTAATGCTTCTATTACAGACTGGAACAGAGAATTAATTAGCTGTCATTGGATCAGTTCAATTTCCTCCTGCTAATAGCAAATGTTGACAGGTGTCTCACATTTCATCTGTTTGGTTTCTAGCTACACTTCATGTTAAAATGGATAATTGATCCATCAAAAAAAGTCTCACAACAGGCATTAAATGCCTCTAGACAACAGTAGTGAACATGCAGAAAATCGAATTTAACCCTGTGCTGACTGCGGTACTCCCTCCGGCTGTCAATCAAGCATCTTGCTCCCTGGCAGCCCTGTTTCTGTGTTGTTAAATAATCAGAGCGAGAGAAAGAGAAAGAAAATGAAACATGAAAGAAAAAAGCAGTCTCAGAGGAACTGTCATGAGAAAGGAGAAATGCCATGGGGGGTGAAGAATGCCTGCAGTCCGCCAGCTTTTCACATTGTAATTTCAGTTCCCCAGGACTGACTGGTGGTAGCGGCTGAGTGAGCGAAGGCCTAGGAGTCACGGCGATGGCTGACCCTGCCATATACACACGCTCGGAGAGATGTCAGCCCCACAGCTCCCTGGAATCACCCCACTGCCAGCCACTTTGAAAGCGGCTGCCAATTCAGCTTTAAGTCGTGGCTGAATGGACACGGAGGAGAAGGGGAGTGGACAGCAGCAAAAACAGGTTGCAAAGGGAAAAGAATTTGCTTTCAAAATTTATTTGGCCTATGACCCTCTGAGTCCACCCTCTCGCCCCTTCACTTTGAATGCGAGCATATTTTTTTTGATTGGGTTTGGGTTGAGCGACTCAGGGTGGGATGTTTGGGAGGGGGTGGACGAGGGGGGCCTGTCACTATACATATATTAATAATCTGACGGCTTCATCTGCTTTTGAGGGGCAGGCATGACAGCTTCACAATAGCTGGAGCTGTAGCCTTCCTCCAACACGCATGGCCTTCCTGTCTGAACAACACAGGCAGTGTATTAAGACATCACACGGCCGTGAAGTATTGACTTAACACCCGAGTGCGACCCCAACTGCAGGAGTCCTTTCTAAATCGCTTATTTAAAATCATTTAAAAGCTAGAAAATCTAGATGTCACATTACTATGTGATAGTGAGAAGACTGCGCTTACAAAAATATTCCTTTCAGAAAAATTTGAAGCAATTTGAGAGTGACTGCTTGATCTTTGAGCTTGAGCTGCCAATCAAGATCCAATGGTAAATATCAAACATTTGGTGTAGGATTTACTAATTACAACGAAGTGGCAAGTAACACATTGAATTAAGGCTAGGAAACCAAGACATTGTTTTATCATGTGACAGTGAGAGGATTGTGACTGCAAAAATATTATTTTCTGAAAAAAAAAAAAAAGTATTTTGAGAGTGACTGCACAGATGCCAATCAAGGTCCAATGGAATGAAGAATGCACAATTTTAAGATTTGCTATTGAATTTCACAAATAATTACAAAGAAATAGAAAGTAACATTAAAGCTATCAAGACATCACGTTACCATATGTCACCCTGGACCACAAAACCAGTCATAAAGGTCTTTTTTTCTTTTAAATTGAGATTTTATACATCTTCTGAAAGCTGAATAAATAAGCCTTCAATTGAGGTATGATTTGTTAGGATAGGACAATATTTGGCCGAGATACAATTATTTGAAAATCTGGAATCTGAGGGTGATATATAAATATATAGATATATATATATAAAATATATACAGTATATTGAGAAAATCACCTTTAAATTTGCCAAATGAAGTTCTTAGCTATGCATATTACTAATCAAAAATTAAGTTTTTATATATTTACCATAGTAAATTTACAAAATATCTTCATGGAACATGATCTTTACTTAATATCCTAAATATTTTTGGCATAAAAGATAAATCGATAATTTTGACCCATTTAATGTATTGTTGGCTATTGCTACAAATATACACGTGCTACTTATGACTGGTTTTGTGCTCCAGGGTCACATATTATAGTGAGAAAATTGTGTTTAGAAAAATATTATTTCAGAAAAATGCAATTTGACTGCAGAGCTGTCAATCAAGATCCAATGGTAAACATGAAAAAAATGGTTCTTGCAAAACATACTCCAGTAGTATGTTTTATTTACAACTTTGAGAAATAATTTTTTACAGTTCTTTTGCTATTTTATCCTTACAGTTTAACATTTAATAAAAAGAAAAAAGTTTTAAATTTTTTTAATTAAACAAAAAAATATGTATTTTTTACAATAATAATGTGTGCAATTAGACGTATAATTTGCCAATAAAAGTTCATAAATTGCACACAAATCGTTCCTCAGACAGCCCATTGGGAGTGAAAGAGAGAAAACAAGAGAGAGAGAGATAGGGAGGTCAGTGGGAGCACAGGTAATTGAGTAGTCCCCTCCCTTTCGTTTTCTACCGAGCTCCTCAACCCAGTCCCTCGCCCCCGCCCCAGCCACACAGCGGGCACAATTACGCTCCCTATCACCTCTCCAGCTGGCCCCCATGATCCCGCTCTCCTCAGCCTGCTCACCTCGTCTGGCCCTCTCCCTCTTAACCTCCTGGCAGTCTCTCCCAGGGAGCCAGCATTAGGCTCAACAAACACTGAGAGAGCGAGAGAGTGAGTTTAGTTCCAAATACGAGTTCCGTGAACAAAGGGTCAAATATTTTCATACTAGTGCTGTGTTTTGCATTATTCAAAATACTTTTTTGCTGTGGGTTTTGTGTTGCCAGGTAAGCAGGTCAAAAGGCCGAGATGTTTATGAGCTCTGCATTTAAAAATGAAGATCATCTCTATAGAGACGAATGCATAAGTGCTTTGTCTTTTGGTTCACCTTCTTATTTGAAAATGTAGTTAAAAAAAAAAAAAACAAGAAGAAGAAGCTAATAAGACAATCATATATACTAATCCTAAACATTTATTAGTCACACTTTATATTATGTGGCCTTAACTACTATGTACTTGCATCAAAAAATAAGTACAATGTATTTATTGTGGTCATATTGTATTGCAAAACACTTTTTCTGCTATTGCGGTGGGATATAGGTAAGGTTAGGGGCAGGTTTGGTAGTATGGGTAGGTTTAAGGGTGGGTTAAGGTGTGAGGGATGGGTCAACAGTGTAATTATAAATGTAATTACAGAAATTAATTACAGATGTACTTACATAACACATTTTTTAAAATATACAAAAAAAGTACAATGTAAAAATATGTATGTACACAATAAGTGAATTGTACCAAATGATTAATTTAAATGTAAGTACCCATTTATTTCTTAGTGATGGCAGTAAGTTAAAATTAGTCCTCAGTGAAGCAATTGTATTATAGTTAACTAAAAAAAAATGTTTTACTTGAAATAAACTAAATGTTAACTCAATTAAAATAAAACATGAAAAACTCAAATAGTTGCCAAGAGAACATTTTCATTTCAACTAAAAATGAAATAAAAATTAATAAAAAATTAAAACAGAAACTAATAGTAAAAACAAAATCACACAACATAATTACAAAACCTTTAAAATTAAAATGGAATTCAAACTATAAAAAGCATTATACCACTGCAGTATCTAAAAATATATAAAAAATAAATTTAAAAAAAGGCAAAATAGCAATAAAATATGATCTGTTATAGATAATATATTATAATATTGAGGCTATATAGAGGCTTTCTAAAGCATAGAGTGGGAACAGGTAAATGGTTTTGGGTCAGATACACTGTATGTCATGTGAAACGTGTTACCCTCTACACAACTGCTCCAACAGCAAAGTAGATCTGCAATCGCTTTTGTACTTCAGTTTACTAATTAGCATTTTTCTGTCTCATCCCTTCACAGAATGTCTTGATGGACCGGGCTCTCTCAGTCTGTCCCCTCTCGCCTTGACGAGGAAGACACCTCTCTATCCCATTCGCTATTACCTGAGATAATGCCATATGGTAAAATGTAAACAACATCTGCATATTCATGTCGTAATTTCATCTGTTTAATTAGTTCCAGCAAAGCAGTTTAGCCTCTGAGGCCTGGGCTGTCAGTGCGGTGAGGCTCAAGCCGTGCCCTGCTGTCGATGCTGACAGTCTTCCATTGTTCAGCCAGCACCGCCGCCCCACCAGTTTAATGCCAGGTGCATCTGTACAGGGCGTGGGTGGGGTGGGGTGGACACGAGAGCCCCTCTCCTATTAGACTGCACTAGACACATGATTGATAAAGCTTAAACAGCCTTATTATTATTTATTTATTTTATTAATTTTTTTGTTTTTTACCTTGACACTGAAATATGTGACCCTGGACCACAAAACCAGTCATAAGGGTCAATTTTGTGAAATTGAGATTTATACATTATATGAATAAATAAGCTTTCCATTCATGTATGGTTTGTTAGGATAGGACAATATTTGACTGAAATACAACAATTTGAAACTCTGGAAGCTGAAGGTGCAAAAAAAAAAAATGTGTCCAAATTAAGTTCTTAGCAATGCATATCACTACGGTAGGAAATTTACAAAATATCTTCATGGAACATGATCTTTACTTAATATCCTAAAGATTTCTGGCATAAAAGAAAAATTGAGAGTTTTGACCCACACAATGTATTGTTGGCTATTGCTACAAATATACTCGTGCTACTTATGACTGGTTTTGTGGTCCAGGGTCATATAAATGCATAATACCATTGCTTTTTAAAAATTAGTTTTGTTGCATTTTTTGTGCAAGGATAGAGGAAAAAGTTCACAATTTTATTTAAATTCCATTTTATTATTATTTCAATCTTTTACTTTTAATCTTTCCAGTTAAAAATTCTAAAGCTCTGTTCAGTTGGTAACAGCTTTACATGGTGAGGTAAGGCAGTTCTACCATTTTCAGAGGTAAGTAGGTGATTTTATTGGCATCTGAATTGGACATGCCTGTGTTTTTCTGTCACCACCTGCGAAAAAAAAAAAAAAAGAAGAAATTCTGGCTGAGTTACCTACTGTTTCTGACAAAAAAAAACAGGTTTGTGTGGTAATTTCCTTCCTGTCTTATGTGCATGGAAAGCAGGAAATAATCTAGAAAAACCAATCCATAATTTTTGACCACAGCCAAATATTGCTCAGTTGCAAGCATTTTGGCTTGAGAGGCTTGAATCTCAGAAATTATTCACAGAAATTTAAGATGCGGCTGCAAATTGTATAAACTATTGACATGGACTAAAATTATGACAGCAACAGGTATATAATGAAATAGAAATATATCACATTTTAATATAAACATCATTTTTTATACATACAGGGAGTTTTTTTCTACTTCTATATATAGTGCATTATTTGTGAAACTGGACCACAAAACCTTTAGATTTAGATCTAAAAAATTATAGATTTTCTTTTATGCCAAAAATAATTAGGATCTTAAATAAAGATCATGTTTCATGAAGATATTTAGCAAATTTCCTATCGTAAATATATCAAAACTTAATTTTTGATAAGTAATATGCATTGCTAATAACTTAATTTGGACAACTTTAAAGGCAATTTTATCAAAATTTTGATTTTTTTTGGCACCCTCAGATTCCAGATTTTCAAATAGTCCTTTCTTGGCCAAATATCGTCCTATCCTAACAAACCATACATCAATGGGAAACTTATTTACTCAGACGATTTCAAAAAATTTACCCTCATGACTGGTTTTGTGGTCCTGGGTCACATTTAATTTTCTGTTTTTCTTATATTAGTGTTATATTCCATCCCTGCTGTGTTATTCCTATATGTATGTCTGCACTATCATGTATGTTTGCATTATGTCCGTATTTCTTTAGCACTGGAAGCTCCTGTCGTCAAGTCAAATTCCTTGTGTGTGTAAACATACTTGGTAATAAAGCTCTTTCTGACTTCTGACTTCTAATTCAGGATAAAAATGGACATTTACCTGAATTCACCTTACTGTATATAAAATATAATTTATATTACTCATAGAACTGTATGTTCATCACACTTGCCATCATATCAGTTAAGTGAGAAGCATATTCCTGGGTTTATATAGATTGACAGAACTTATTTATACACTGTGAATTAATTGTCATCTGAAAGTTTTATCACGAAGGAGCCATGCAAAACTTTTATAGATGTCACACTGAGAAACAATTCATTTCAACAATTCAACCATCCAAATAGTACTTAAGACCATTTAAGGCCTGTGTTTTTGTGTTTTTTTAAAATAATCTCAGCTGCTGGCCCAAATGCCCATAGCAAAACCAGAAAGTGACTTGTTTTTCATTCAGTCACCCTTCACTGGATACTTGTTAATGCTTTAGCATTAATACTCTTGACCTTATACTGGCCGAACACTGACGTGCTTGGGGAAAAGGAAAGAAAAAGAAAATATCGGAGAGTCAGATATGTTTTAGCCTTTATTTCTTGATGGGTGCCCCTGATGTCGCGACCCGCTGGCGTCTGGCTAATATGCTAGAGTGCGCTGTGGCATTGTTCTCAATCAATAACTAATTATCAAAGTACTGGCTGTAGCTGCCATTGTCCGCTTTAGCCTGGAACCCCTCGTAGTGGAATGACAAACAGAGTTGGAGGGGGAGCGGATGCCTTTTGGCTGCATTGCAGCACTGTACATGGTTGCAAGCCTTTCAAGATACAGTGAACTGTCAGCTTGAATTACTGTCCCCCGACTAATTGATATAAATTAGAACAGAAGAATTCTTGTTGCTGGCAAATGTCAAAATGATATCCTCAAAGTAATTGCGGGACAAGAAGGTGAATGGCACAAAACCCACACGCAGACCCCCAAAAAAAGGACAAATTAGGCTGACTCCTGCTAGTGACCCTACAAACTTGATTTGACACAAAGGAAAAAGCATGAAACAAACATCTGACTGGCCATTTCACATTCACTGTGTATAGAACTGATAAAATAGTGTGGTTACTCTCAAGCAGTTCTCTTTATCAGAATGAAGCACCAATTATATTCTTGCTCAAATAACAATACTGTACTCCTCTTTTACAGACTGTTTTTTGTTGATTTTTTTTCTTTCATAAGCCATCACAGTTTGTCATTGTTCTCCAGAGGCGAGCTGTCTGAAGCGGTATAGTGCTGCTCGGAGATGGCCTGGCTGGGCGACTGGGTTGTGGTGCCGGCCTGTCTCTGTGAGAGCTGAGCCCAGGCTCTTCCCACGTGGTGGCCCCTGCCTAGCGCCCTGCCCCCCTCCTCCGTCTCACCGCCAGGCCTGTGGGTGCCACTGGCACCGGGGTTGCGGAGGTGGGTGGGTGGGGGGGAGCTAAGGCCCATAGGAGCCTGCCAGGGTCAGGCCAGGGGAACGTCCCCTCTTCGGATGGGGGTAAAAGTCACGGAGGGAGGTTCCGGGGTGGAAGCATCGTAATCCCTCGGTGCTGGCATGGCAGCTGGAGCAGTTCGCTCAGCCCATGTAATGATATCGCTTGCACTGGAGATGATGTCTGACCTCATTACCAGAGTTTAATTGGATTGTTACACAGTTTCACTTTTTCTTTCTCTCTTGCCTCTTCCAATTGCTTTCTTTCTTCCTCCCTGTTTCTCTCTCACCCTGCATCTGACAGCTCTCTAAAAGCATTCCATACTTGTTTTGAAAGCAAATTAATTATTTTTCTAAGCCTTGTTTTTTTCACGTAGTTAGACAATACAATCGCTATCATACCCTGATTATATTGGAGGATTGAGTCACTTTTAAACAATGTCAGAATTCCATCTCACTTGTTTCCGGTACTTCAGACATGTATGATGTACATAGGCGTCATTTGCATGTGGGACATGCTGATTTTGTCCACAAAACTTTTTGAAAGCCACAAATATATATATATATATATATATATATATATATGAAAGGCATGTACAACATACAAAAAAAAAAAAAACATCAATCCATAATTTAAAAGATTTTTAAATTCATTTGCGCTGGCCAGACTATCAGTGTGAAATAAACCCAAAACAATATTATCAAAAACAGTATCTAAAAAATTCACAATTTAAAAAAAAATCCTATTAAATATTATTTTACCAATTCTACCATTTTCAGAGGTAAGTAGGTGATTTTATTGGTATCTGAATTGGACATGCCTGTGTTTTTCTGTCACCACCTGCGAAAAAAATTCTGGCTGAGTTACCTACTGTTTCTGACAAAAAACAGGTTTGTGTGGTAATTTACTTCCTGTCGTCTTATGTGCGTGGGAAGCAGGAAATAATCTAGAAAATCAAATCCACAATTTTTGACCACTGCCAAATATTACTCAGTTGTAAGCATTTTTGTTACGACGGAGGCTTGTATCACAGAAATTATTCACATAAATTTAAGATGCGGCTGCAAATTGTACTGACGTGGACTAAAATTATGACAGCAACAGGTATATAATGAAACTGAAATATATTACATTTTAATATAAACATATTTTGTTACAGATAGAAAGGTTAAAATATATATATATATATATATATATAATATAATATATATATATATATATATATATATATATATATATATATATATATATATATATATATATATATAATATTATCAAAAACATTATCTAATAATTAAAAATATAAATAAATAATTCAAAATGATTGGCATAACACATTTCACAAACTTTGTTTGTTTGTTTCATTCTTTCTTTCTTTCTTTCTTTCTTTCAATTTTCCATGCACCCATTTGTGCCCCACTTATTTAGAGGAGACAAGAAATGTAAAAATGTGTAATTTTGTTATTTATTTTACAGATGTTTGAATACCTGTGTAATATGCAGTGAATCTATGTCATTTCTACCACTGAACATAAAAAGACAAGTGTTGAAGCCCAGTACAGTTTATTTTAATTTCCAAATTACAATGTATCATCAAAAGGAACACATAATCAATATATGTCACGATCAGAAGACTTGACTGAAATGTTACAATCTAAGCATACAAGACTTAAAAAAAACAAAAAAACAAAAACAAAAGAGTCTTCTTTGTCATTCAAGAGCCTAACCCACTTCCTTAATCTAGCTATAGCTTTTTTTTTAAATCAATTAGCACTAAGCCAGTAGGCTAGGCTGTAGCCAGCTAACCCAAGGCTAAACAAAATCAAAAAGGGAAATGTCTCATTTGATAATATATTCAGTATATATTCACCCAAACTATAAATCTATAAATGCATGGTGACTATAAATCACCCGAAAACGGAATATATACTCTGAAACAAATTAGCAAGGAAAACTCACTTAAACACAATAGGAAGAGGACAGGAAGCCAATGACAGGAAACACTAGATTTTCAAAATATACAACATAAAAGTCCAACATTAAGAACTTGAATAAACCAAACCAAAAGCATAATAATTCAGAAGTATAGGGGAAACTGTTAAAGGAACAGTCTTCATAATTTCTTCTTGTGTGTTTCAAGGAAGAAAGAAAGGCATAAGGATCTTAAAGGTTAGTAAATGATGACACGATTTCCATTTTTGGATTTTTGATTCAACCTTCTCTCTCCTGAATAAATTGTGTTTACTGTTATAAGACTAAATAAACTCAGTTGATACAAATTTGTATAGCTATGAGATATGTGAGATATTTCTAGCATGCTGACTGACACTAAGTGTGTTTATCTCTCTCACCGTTCTGTTTGGTCGTTCAGATTTGTTGCGCATCAGTCATTTCTGCAGTCAGAATTTGTTGTTGTATCTGACTGATTAGTCATTATAGTTGCTGATTTTGTCCTTCTACATTTCTGTCAAGAGACAAAACATCAGATTAATGATCGTGGGCAGCCACACCTGTTGGTGGGCCGTGTGATCTGGGATAATGTGATCTGTAAATCACAGCACAATTTCATTGGTGTATCAACACCTTTTACGTCTTGAGGATAATAATACCTGACTTACGTAGATAGTAGATCTAACTTAGTAATGCAAATACCCTTGATGTTTTTCACACTTATAATTAGATGTGATTTCTTGACATTCATTATGCTACTAAAAACTAAAATTCCAAGGTGTTGAGATGTTTCCATTCAATTAGATTTCTAAGAATTATTAACTCCACATTTCGTTCAGAGAACAGCTAACCAAAAGTAGAAACGAATGCTGAAAAAAATCAGCATTGGTTTTCATTCTGTGTTGTTTAGTGTGTTCTCGCTTTTAAGAAAAATGAGAGAAAATAAATCACCAACACACTGGAAAGCAGCAAACCCCAATGACACAAGGGCAACTCTATTGAGAAACCGCTATTCCATCAACAGCCCTGGGACACAACTTCCTCTTTCAAGCCATGATAGCACATAAAATATGAATTAAATCCCCACGGTGACGTACAAATAGCAGCGTGACAGGGGGAATCAGTATAGAGCGTGTGTGTGTGTGTTTTGTGTGTGTACCTGTGTGTGGTTGCGGTTTCCTCTCTTTCACAGAGCTCACCAACCCTACACACCTCTGCTCAGCCATGACTGGACTGAATGTGGCTGGGGTCACGGTGGTAAATGGGGTTGCTCTTTCAAAACATTGGGACACAAGTAAATGGGTTGTGCCACTGTGTATTAACCACAGTCAAAGCTTGGGTAAATGTAAGAAAACACAGGGACGCTCAAAGGACTGAGGGTAGAATCTCAGTGGAGATGTGTGCGCTAAAGACGTTCCTATATTCTATTCTGTCACTCTACGTATGCGGAAATGGCCATGTAAAATAATCTTCTGAGTTCAATGCAAGTTAAGCTCAATAAACAGTGTTTGTGGCATATTATTGAAAAATAAATAAATAATTTTCTTGTGGAAGCCTCTTGTGGAGGGTAATATTTTTAAAGAATGTATAAGCAGAAATGTTAGCCTTATAATTTTGTAAAATCACTTACATTTATTCTTCTTAGTTTAGCTGTTAAGTAGTTCTCATAATTTTAGGCTTATTTTAGGTTTTTAGGCAGGTTTTTTTTCTTTTTTTATACACTTAAGTCATGCAAATTGTTTATATTTTTGGCTACTGAGTGAGTATTTTAATGTTCGCACACTCTCAGAAATAAAGGTGCAAAAGCTGTCACTGGGGTGGTACCTTTTCAAAAGGTACACTTTTGTACCTATTAGGTTCAAATATGTACATTTAAAGTACTAATATGTACCTTTAAGGTACCAAAATGGACTCTTTAGGTACAAACATGTACCTTTTGAAAAGGTACCACCCCAGTGACAGCTTTTGGTACCTTTATTTCTGAGAGTGCAGATTGGCCCGATTGAATTCAGTGCTATTTTCAATTATTTACATATTGTTAGTTTTAATTAATATTTTGAATTAGCTTTTATGTTCATATTCTTTTTTTTTAGACTTTTCTTTAAAGTTAGTAATTTTGGTGCACTAATTTATTTTAGTTAGATGTCAAGGCATATTTTTCAAATTTTTATTCATTTTTTTCTAATATTTTTATTTTATTTAATCTTTATTTCAATTAATAAAAAATGTTTTTAATTGTTTTAGTTTAAATTAACTCAAAGCAATGGCATACATTTTGTTTATTGTGTTGCACTGCTTTCTGTTTTAATCTATTCTATTCTATTACACTCTCAAAGCAGAAATGAACTGTGCATTTAATTGGACTTTACATTGTATGTATTCTGTTCTGTTTTCTTTTTCTGTTAGTATACAAATTTATTCTATTCTATTCTGTAATTCTATAATTATGAGAAAATACATTATGTTTTTTGGGGGGTTTGAGGAATAGTGCACCGTCTGTGCAAACAAACCTGTAAACATTCAGAAGAAGAGAAGATGTGAGTAAGTCAGGGCTTGGGAGAAGGCAGAAAGGGAATCAAACAAATGAGAGGGAAGACAGCAGTGTGGGAGGAAGTAGTAAGGAGTACTAATCCTCTATTAGGCTCTGGTGATCTAATGAGGCATCAGGCAGAGCTCTGTCTCCAGCTCAGTGGAGCCCAGCTGCGGCTGTGCAGTGTGGATAAGAGGTCAGTCTGTAATGGAGGGCTCCATGGCTTCCCCTCCAGAGAAGGGAGGGGCCTGCTCGCGTTGACCCATTAAGTCGAGTTGCTCTCCACTGACCCTCCAAAAAGATGGGAAGTGGGCGGCCGACAAGCTCCAGTCTCCCCACACAAGCAGCCCCTCTCATGCCCACAGCTACGCACCAATCAGGCCGTCATGTAACAGTAAGAGTGCGGCCTGCAAAAGATGTAAATTGAAAGGAAAAGGAGCAGAACTTTAACCTATGGGCTATTACGCGGGCGAGTGAAAGCGAGCTGCCGTTTGAAATTAAAGGACAATGAGGAGGTTCAGGCTGAGGGCATTTACCCAACGGGCTGCGAGAGTATCACATCACAATCTAAGTGACATTGCTGACCACCTCCTCGCTCTAATGCTGATCTCTGGTGGCAGCGAACGAGACAGAAAAAAAACAAACTGGGAAGTAAACAGGGTCTGCAAGATATAAGCAGGCTAGAAAGCGGATGAAAAAACAAAAATGAGACCCCAGTGGACATTACAAGCCATCGTGTGGTGCAGAGGGGCAGCAAAGCTGTGTAAATAGTCACTGGCTCACGCAGTCAATAATTCTTGCAATCTGGGGGGACAGAAAGCTATAATCAACAAAAATCCATAACATGGGTGAATGCCATAGTTTTTCCAAATGTCAGTGGCTTGTTTGCAGAAGGGCAGAGATGACAGATGAGGTGTGTAAACCGAGCAGAGTATTTGAGCCTGATGAGGTGCCGGTGCATGCGTCCAGACTGGGAACGGTGGAGGCTTGAGGGGTTCACCCAAACGTGATGTTTGTGAAGCCATTACATATGATGTTAAGTGAATTTAGAATCATAACACCACCTGTTTACAGTATCTCCAGAAATGCATGCAGTATTTTTCCTGTCTGTGTTTGGGAAAACTGTGATTTGGTGATCAAGTAGAGCTGAGTTACCACAGAAATGAATGGCCCGCTGTCATAATATTCCCAGCCTGTTTGACTAAATACTTTAACTTGGCTGAGGTCCACGGGGCACAGATTCTTTGCTTTTCGTCAGACCGTAAGCTCAACAATCTGCCAGTGCTCCCCATCTTAACTTTAACCGCATAGTAGTGAAATTGTGGTGTTTTTATGTTCGATTTCTCTCAACTCAATCATTTTGAATGAGAGAAGTCTATTCTTTTTTTGCCCCCTTCTCTGAGGTCTTTTAAGTCATTATGAATTTTTTTCTCCTTTTTTCATTTTTGGCTTAGTCTGCTTGAATGAAATAAGTGCAGATTTGCTGGAAATCAGAGGCTTTTGTGTGCGGCTGCAGGAGCATGGTGAAATGTTTGGACACTAATACCCATTCATTTCAGGGAGCCCCATAAATAAAAGCAGCCAGCTATGCGGCTTGCCGTGAAGTGGTATTCTTTGGTTCCCAGCAGGACGTCCTGTTCACATTAGCCCAGCAGGGAAGCAAAGCGTCCGGAACAGCCAGACAACTAAATCAAGACATTTTCAACTTTTGACAAAAATTACTAACGGAGGAGAGAGCCAGTTTTAAAAGGTGGGAGGGGGGGTGTATTTGTATTGAATGTGTGTGTTAGGGATTTTTTGAGGGGGGAAGAAAGATGATGTCTTTTCAGAAATGTTGTATATTCCAAAGAATACCGTAAAGGAAAGCTCCATGTGGTTGACATGGCCAAGGAAGTATTACCAGAATGTGAAATACAATGCCCTGAAAGATATTTAAGCTGATTTATTAAAAAGACCACAGCTGCATATGAAATGGGGGAAAAAATACAACAACAACAAAAGACCATCAGGCTCAGTCTCATTTTTATGCCATAAAGAAGCACTACACTTTTTTTTTTTTTCTTTCTTTTTTGGTTTTGTAATGAAATATAACTCTTAACAAAAATATTTATTGGTACTTTAAAATGTTCAGAAACATTTTATTTTATAGGTAAATTAAGTTAAATTTTAACCATTTGACAGAGATTTGAATAATTTAAAATAAAATAAAAATCCACATTTTTATAATGTTTTATTTATGGTTTTAAATCTATTATTTTTTTTTATAAATACATTTCTTTGCTCAGCCTAAAAACAATAGTCTTTATTTTATTATTTGAATAGTTCAATATAAAATGAAAAGAGCAGGACCTTTGGCTAAAAGTGTGATTCGGTTATAAATTACACAAGAAAATCCAGCGTTAATTGTCATTGTCAACCAAACATATTTCTTGCTCTGTGTGCAGGTGGTCAGTTGCTTGTTACTTTCTGAGGTTCTGTTGTAGAGAAACAAAACAAAACAAAAAAGCACCAAAATGTCATTGGCTTAGTAGCTATTTATTTCATACGTGTCTACATCTTTATGAGTAGTGGTGAATTTATGTACGTTTGCTTGATTATGTGTGATCAGTGAAGGGCCACTGTCTAATCACTCGAAGAACACAGCTGGGTTGTGCCATGGTGTGGCCATCTTGATTACTACTGAGTTTAACCTCCTGTATTTAATTGAGAATAAAATGAGACGATTGTGCTTTGCGCTATTGGATTTTTGAAAGAATAAAAGAGATAGTGTATTGTCCCTCCCTTCCCCCACAGCGCCAAGCACATATTGTATCCAGTGGAGGAAAATGAGGTTTGGCAGTGCCACCATGAGGTTGGGGCTGGATTTTATTTGTCTTGAGGCAACCTGGAGCCCTTCCAGCCCTTCTCTCCTCCCTTCTTTTTCCACTCTTTTGGAGTTCTGTGAAGTGGAGCTGAGCGAGCGCTCCCTCTCTCGCTGCCGTCTCCCTTTTGTGTGCCTCGGCTCGCAATCTTTGCTGCAGGGTTCAGTGGACCTTGAGAAAACACCAGCAGAATCTGTCACCATCTCCCCTCCCCTGAAGGACAAAGTTGGCCGGCCACTTCTGAAGCTGCAGTGACCCGAGGACTGAACCCTGCTGTTCTCAACTCCCTGTTCAACGTCAGCGCTGGGATTGCCTGACCCTCTAGAGCATCAGTAACAGGGCCACATCAAGCCAACGCTGCCATGCTGTCATGTACATATTCTCCTGATGTTTAAATCTTTGCAGTCCGAAAAATTTTACAACCCCAAAAACGATTCAACCTCTACCTAGCCATTGACTGACAATTATTATCATGACTTTGTTATCATGAGTATAATAATTCTGGTATATTTATGCCAATTTGTCCTGGCCCAGATGGCCCTTAATTGGTTGGCAAAGGCAGAGAGGGAGTCCTCTTTGAGGCGTGAGGAGGGATTGTTGCAGTGAATGGCTGGCGGTGTGATATAGGGCTGAAGCGGGGAGAGAGCAGCTTGCACAAAGGGAGCACCAGCCATGCTCACAGGGGGTGGGTCCTGAAGAAAGACTGCCCAAAAGGTCTAGCTCTACAGAGGAGAGGGGTCTACAAGTGTGTGGGAATTTATCCTCCCCGCAGACTTCAGAGAGAAAGTGCAATGTGATAGACTGTCTATGTGTGCGCGTATAGATGAGCTAGAATCTATCTATCTATCTATCTAAAAATAAATAAATAAATCTGCTTTAAAAAGCTAAACATAAATAGCTGCAGTTTTAACAGTTGAAGTAGTTTTATGAATCAGAAAGTATATTGAAAAGTATATTATGAAAAGTATATTTCATCTGCTCATATAATGCTAATATACCAAAGTACTAGTAATCTGTTTTGTACCTTTATAATACTGACATCCATAAAAACACAAGCGGTACAGATAAAGCCACTTTATGAATCAGAGTTCATTATAAATAGCTTTTTTACAAGCTGAAGTAAATACTAATATATAGAAGGTGCACAGTGTCATACATACAATTACTGATTTATTTAAAATATATGAACGGGAAAACATCAAAATGTCAAACAGGGAATGCTAGTTTATAGGTTTTCCTTGTAGATTGTACATTTCCTCTTCTAAAAATTGTACATTTTATAAGTAATTTGCTGTAAAATGATCTATCTATCTGTCTGTCTGTCTATCTATCTGTCTATCTAGATTTAAAAGCTGTATATAAAGACATCAAACGCTGACACTTAGTTTATAGTAACACACATGTTCTTGTGTTCACCAATTATACTTACCCCGACCCTTATGATAAAATAAATTGAGCTGTCTCTGATATGACACTTTTTCATCTTGGCTTAGTGCTCTTTTTAAATAAGAGACAAAAGACAAAAAAAAAAAAAAAAAGTCAGTGGCCTTACATTGCCACAACACACAGTAGTCGATGTTTTTACAAGCACATAGCTAAATTAACCTGTGTCAACTTGATAAGCCTGTGGAAACGTTGAGAGAGCCATCGAATCAGGACTTAGTGCAATAGCAGATCCCATTATTAATGACACAGGCAGACCTGGGTGCGGTCAGAAGTCAGCAGCGCGGGAGAAGTTCTGGTGTGACTGGCTTCATTAGAGCCCTGTTTTCAGGCGAGGTGATGGCTCTTCACTTGTCCTGAGAGGGGTGAGAAGCGGAATCTCTTTCACTCCTGCCAGCACCTTGTCACTTTAATTTCTTTTCTGACGCTTGGCTTTGACACCTGGGAATGCTATGAGACAAGAGGAGTAGACCAGGATCATGGGAAGGTCCTATTTAAAGGCAGTGCTTGACACAAATGACATTTCCTCCTCTTTCGTCTCAGCTTTTTCATCCTTTCCTTATTAAGGAGAGAAATGTGTCACAGTTTAAGGCATGGTTTTTCAGGCACTGCCTTACTGACAGTAAAGCAATGCATCGTTTTTGCTTAGACTCTGAGGACTATCTTTCTTTTTAATTATCATTTTAAACCCTTTGCCATATTTCATATAACATCTAGACTGCTTGTTAGGTGTAAAATCTAAGCCATTTTAATGCAGATGTGAGTAGGTCTGATTAATTTGTTTAAATGAAAATGCCAAGTAAAAGCAGACTAACTGGTCATTTTTCGAAGTGCCTCAGTCAACTGATATTTTGTTGTGCAGTAATGTTTATGCTAGTTTCAACTTTGCATTCTAATGAATTTTGCATTGTGATCAGAATAATAATTGTTTGCCAATATTACTGCAGTATTGTCATACTGTTTAGTGACAATTCTTGTGAAGCATACACATCCAAAAACAACTGATACAGACATCATATTTTCTTTTAGTGATACTATTTAGTGCAGCCAAATTGTCCAGCCAAATACCCTTAAGCCTAGAATACATTTGGAATACGTAACTTTGCGCTCAGAAGTGAACCGTGACTTCTTGACTCTTGATTAGAGAGACTGTCAAACTGCTCCAAATGTTTGGAATAGGTTGCATCAGAGGAAATTAGAAGTTGTAGTTGATGATTTTTTTTTTTTATCTAATGAAAAGTGGGGATTTCTATATTTTGAATTAAAAGCTCAGGCTGCAGACCAGCCATGCAGAACATATGAACTCGATAAAGTTGACAAGCCGTCAATGGCATGTTAATAATACAATATGCTCCCCCTTCCTCAAGGGGGTGCATCTTCACTATGCGGGTCACTGACTGTATTGAAAAGGTTAAGGGTGGGCCATAAATTTATAGTGGATGCTACAGCAGTATTGGGGCAGGAGCACTAATGGATGACCTTGTGGCTAGGCTGCTCCAGACTCAGGGAGATCAGATCTCACCAGCTTCCAACCAGCAGGATGACCTCCTTCCCTCATCGGCCACGGCCTCAACCTTTAACTTGCTGATCTTTGACCAACTTATTAAGCAGACACCTGCTTTCCGGTGTGGCTGTAAAGAGAGGAGAATGGCTTTAATTTGATGTAAATGTTTGGTGTGACAGTATCTTTCCGACTAGAGGGATTCCATCTGTGCAACAGTATAGATTATTTACTGTCTTTACAGCAGAGAACTGCTCTTCTCTCCTCATATGCCCTGAAGGCAGTGAACTCTGATCTGAGGGCCTAGTACTGCTTTGACAACAATAGTGCTCAGTGAGGTCAAAACATAATGTGGAAGGAAAATTATACTGAAAATACAGTGTCGATTAGCTTTAGTTTGGGCTTGTTTGGATTTACACTGTAATCAATTTTTTGGCAGATTACTCTCTTTACTTAAATAAAATTAGCAAATGCAACACAATTCTTAATGTGTGTGCAATCCACTTAAAGTTGTAAATTTGTAAAGATTATTTAATACATTTTTGTTGGAACTACATGCATAGCATTGCTGTAACTGGGTTTCCAGCACGCTTTGACTCGATAGGGAGCAAAAATGTTGAAATTAAGTGTTGTGTTTGTAAGATGAAAAAGAAAGATTTGTTAGAGTTTAATGTTTTGATAAAAGTGGAACTTGTGATTAGGATGAGGACAGGTACATAAATAACTGTATACTGAAAAATGCAACCTTTCTTGTAATTGTTAATGTTTAATTCAAATCAAATCTATTTATTATCACACATCGTGTACATAAGTATACCAATGGTGAAATTCTTAGGTACAAGACTCTATGCCATGGCAGTACAAGCAACAAGATATGAAGAAATCCCGTGGCACAGAGTCTTGTACCAAAGAATTTCACCATCGGTATACTTGTGTATGTTGGTGTTTTCATACATGTATGTTGGTATTTAAAAGAGTTTAAATGTTTCTATTGTGGTGAACAGTACTGCATGCTTAAGTTGGGGTCATTAATACATTTTCAAATGTTTTTGAATGATGTATTTTTTAAAAAGCACTCACTGTTTATGCCAGAGTGGTGATCAGTCACTACAACTTCTTCCTACTATATGTTAAATGGAGAAGACATGTAGTATGCTAGTTGTCAGTGTGAACAATATAAACTCTTTCTCTGAGTTACCTGTACCCAGACATCTCTGGTTATTTGTTAGCTAAAATTTGTCAGATGATGCAAAGTGATGTTTTTGACAGCTTGGGCAGATCGAACTTCTGCATTTTGTATTCCCGTCCATGGACAGTTGGATCAACAGAGGGGTGTTGCCAAAATCAAAAGTGAATTATGGGTGTTGAATTTTTTGGCAAAAGGCAATGCCACAGCTCTTTTTCTCTATTTTCCCTAGTCAAGTAGCAGTGATTTCTTTTTTACTGCACAGACAGCCTAGTTTTTATTAAAAGCCCATCTTGTCAGTGGTGAATTATGCCTTTAATAGCTAACTGCAAAAGGTTCCAGCTACACATAGTATTTGTGTAGCGTTTACTCGTTTCCAATGTGTATAACTACTGTCTATGATCAAATTAAGTTTAGCTAAAAAGCTTTTTCTTTTCTTTTCTTTTCTTTTATTTTCTTTCTCATTTTGACTGATACTGAACTTAATTATAGTTATTACTTTGATTGCAATAAATATGTATAATTATAGTTGATTAAATATTAAGATGATAATACAGTAAGAATTCAACTATATCTTTAATTTAATTTACAGGTTTATGTTTTATGAGGACAGAAATGTGTATAGGCTAATGACAGGTATTACAACATGAACTTGGTTTATGGTCCTTGTAAACCAAATGGTTTAAAAACCATACTGAATGGTGTTTGTCTTATTATTATCATTTATTTTTTTATTTTTTTAAATTTAAAATCTAAACATTCTGAAAGTTTTCTGTGATGGGTAGGTTATGGTAAGGGGGCAGAAAATACAGTTTGTACAGTATGAAAACCATTATGCCTATGGAGAGTCGCCGTAAACCACAGATACCAACATGTTTGTGTGTGTGTGGGGGGATATGAACCACCAACAGCAACAGACTATATCCATTACACACAGGGACACACACACAGACGTACAGTCGAACACCTGTACTGTGACATTTTATTTGTTTGGACAGCTCTACGGTGTTGGGGACAGGTAGTTATATGAGATAAACTGTGTCCTCTTAGCCATGGGCTCCAAGGACATTACTTCCTGCCCTATCTAATGTGCAGTGAGAAGTAAATGCAGTGGCAGGAGAGGACGCCCAGGTGTATGTCTGCAGGGCAAAGATCCACTCTGTATTAAAGCATCTCCTAGTGGCTTCTGACTGCAGTGGGTAAAACAATTCAGACAGGATTTACCGCTGTTTGTTGGTGCAATTTGTCACTTTTGTGTCCAGGGAGTTAATATTAGAGGACACTTTGTGTTCATGTACTGTATAAATAAGCTGTTGTGACCGCTCTCTGTACATTTGGATTAAAATATCCCATAATCCCAGTGAAGGATGTACTGAAAGCAATAAAACATGGCGGACGTTCTAAAGTTATAGTGTCATTATCACATTTCACAGCCTATGTGTTGATGACTGCGGAGTTTATTAAGAGTCTGCATCCCTCATTTACAGTTTACCCTTACAACCTCGTCTGGTTATAAAAGTCGGGATCTTTGCGATTGTTAGTGCATGTAGATGGCATGAAGGGGGGTTGATAATTGGTGTCATTATACATCCAGTTGAGGATGTAGTCCTCTGTCAAGGACACAAAGCTAGCAGCACAGACCCTAAAGACCTCTCGGTATCTCAGGGACCGTCCTATGTCAAACTTCAGGCGAACAAAGAAAACCCAGCCCGAGCCATTAAGGTATGGCTTGGGAATGACACTGACCTAGGTCTGCCATCCTGTATTGTCCCACCATCTGCACCGACATGAACTTTGCCTTTAAATCCTGCCTTCTCAATTAACATGTCCAGCTGGGTGGAGAATTCCGCCAGCTCCCTAATATCATTACTATGGCGGCAGAGTGGGATATTAATATTAAAAAAGTGCCCAGAGCTCTTTCTTGGGCTCCGGGAAGGCCTCTGCTTCTCACGGCGTAATGAGGTGCACATACACAGCGGTGTAATTCTAGACGCCATGCTCTTATTAGGTTCTGTTCAATGGGAGAGGGAGGGGAGGAAAGAGCAAGAGCGAGAGGGAGCAAGGGAGAGAGAGACAGGCAAAGAGGGAGATGTCTCGGACTGGCTTTGTTTGTTAGACTCTCACAGATTCTCCTTTGTGCTCCTCAGAGAGTCCAGACAAAGGGCCATCTCTAGCCTCTCACACCTTGATCATGGACAAGTGGCTTCCTCCGTGCCTCTATCTCGCACTCTGCCGCCAGTGTCAGATACGCTGCCGTTCCCGGCAAGCAAAGTGCGTATCAAAGTAAAACGGCTATCTTTCAAAGCCAGCCTGGTGAGGTCTCTTTTGATACCTTCTGATTCCATAAGAAGGGCTCTCTGATGCCCGTTTGGTCCACGTATACGGGTATAGGGAAAAAAAGAAGTGGTTCTTAAAACCAACCAAGTCTTTGAATGTAGGACACCGCAGCTTGTGACAGATAATCTCCCCCCACAGTTCTGCAGACGGTCGTGGATTTAGGGAGTTGGCATCCTTGCTGACCAGTGCTGTTTGATTAGATAACAGGACCTACTTCTGACGGCATCAATGGTCCACCATGCCGAAATGAAATGGTTCACCCAGCGGTCGCCGTCCAGTCAGCCTATAGCATGATGGGGGGAACCGTTTGCCCGTCTGACACACTGCGCTGCCAAGCTGGCGTGGCTCTGCCGATTCCATGCAAAGGCAGCAGCTTGCACCAGATGCTGGGAATTAGTCGGTCTCTGCGACAATCAGAGCTTGTGAGCACCTCTCTCTTCTTGGGACAGATTGCGCGGTGTTGCTGGGCAAGCCAGCATGCTTTATTCAGACCGATTCTTTCTTCCTGTCTGACTTTTGCCTCTGTCTGTTTCACGTTTGAAACTGTGGCTCTGTCGAAGCTATTATTGGCTTCGATAATGCTGAGTGGCCCAAAGCACGCCGCCTGGCTTGCTCATTATACTCGGTTAACATGTTGACCAGATCAAGACCCCCTCTGTGTCCTTTTGTTGCCAGAAGAAGTCTATTCACTAGTAGAAGACAATAAAGAATATTGACACTGATTCGAATCCATAGAGAGGCATTATTGGATAGGAGAGGAGAATCGTCTTGATAAATTTAGCGAAACCGATCAAATTAGTATCAGGCACTGAATAAGGCGATGGTGGTGGAGCACAATGATTTTTGTAGAGCGGGCTGTGTGCATTCAAATGGTATGTGACCCATGCTTCTGGCTAGAAGCAAGGTTGCTCTGGCCACAACATTCAAACCATGCAGCTGTACAAACAATAGGGTAAAATGTAAGAAGGCTTGATTTGTTTGTCTAATCGCTAGGAGCTACAGTCATGCTTCCCTTCACTTAGATATAGACATTCCCCCTTCTTCTTTTCTCCTTTATTTTCATGTTCTAGGTTTTGTCATTGTTGTTATGTTTTACTCTAGTTTATGAGAATGTCTGGGTTTAATTTTAATACGTTAGTTAATTGTTGATTTTCCAAGAAAAGGATTTAGGGATTTTGTTAGAGGAACTTTACAAATTTGATTGCATTCGAGCAGTTCATGAACTCAAAGAAAGAACTTTTCACCCCAGCTCACAAACACATGCGGTGAAATACATTAACATTTTGTTGTAGAGCTTGTTAGGTTCAATTGACAGCACTTGTGGCATAAAGTTAAATATAATTACAAAAAGCAATAATCTGGTTTACAGTGAGCCGATCCGTAAATACGTAAAAAAAAATGTCTGTTTAAAGTTACATCCAGCTTTACAACTTAATTACCATAACAAAGTAACATCCAAAACCAACCACAAACGCTGATTTAACTACACATATTGAACCCAAAATATATTCCTTTAAATTGCAGTTTTGTTGCCGTATAAATCACCAAAACCTGTTTCAATAGTGAATGGAAACGTTTTAAAGACTATTTTCGGAGGTAAATCCTTTCATATGTTGCCCTGTGATAAAGCCAAATTCAAAGCTGGTTTGTCTTTTAGGTCCTTTGTGAGCAAAATCTTTGCACTGTGTATGGATTTAAGCATGTGCTGTTTTTGTGTCATACTGGAACCCACATTTGGGGTCCTCATGGGGGGAAATAATATACAACAATGATATCTTTGATCATTGTAAGAACTCCGGCAGCCCAGGAGCTGTGTTGAGTGTGGTTATCATCAGCCCATTTTCTATCCCCCCTTCTCCACAAACACATACACTCACTCAGACACACACACACACAAAAAAAAACAACAAGCACAAATCATTCCCGGCCTGCTCCATCCCATGCGCCAGAGCGGGGCTTCAAAAGCAATTTCAGCTGAAAAATAAGGTGCTTTTCTTCAATTTTCGAGCCATTTGTGCAGGGGTTAGTCTTGTTTACCTAGCCAGTACACTGGTATTTACATACCTCTTTAAAGGGAAAGGAAAAGATGGCCAGTATGATTTATGGACTGCAGCAGAAGCACAATTTTCCATGTTGTGCACCTAATCTAAGAGGCCAGAGAGAAAGGTCGCATCGGCCATACAAATACCAAGGCCCCTCTATGGAGAGGGGGAGAGCATATTCAATCCCTCTGAAAAAAAATGTCAGTGGACCTTTTAAGGTGCAGGATTATAGAATGCATAAAGCATCGGAGTTTCATATATGGCTTTGAGGTAGATGCGCATTGAGCAAGCCCGTGTCACTATTGGTAAAGATTATTATTACAAGAAATACATGTGTGCTTGATGTCTATGAAAGCTAATCTGATGGGGGTAGCCATTATCTGATTCTTTTTATTATTATTATTCTTTTTCTTTGTCCTTTCTGGTATTATTATATACAAAGGAAGCAATATTCAAAAAAGCATATAAATACCAAAATATAGAACTAGTGGATAAAAACAATTAATTCCATGCATTTTGGATAACTTGACAAGTGGGTAAATTACAACACAAAGACAAAGATTACAACAGTTTGGTGTTACCAAAATGTGTTACAGTTATAGCCCCCCCCCCCCCCCAACAAAAATTATAATATTCTATCATCATTTATTCATGCTTATGTTGTTCCAACCAAGCCTGTATGAATTCCTTTGTTCTAAGTTACACAAAACAAGATATTTTCTAAAGTGCCTCAGCAGTTTTCAATACAATGAAAGACAGTGGTGTCCAAAACGATATCTTCTGTGTTCTGGTTTGAAAGACATGAGGGTGGGTAAAAACTGACAGAATTTTAATTACTGGGTGAACTTTCCCTTTAAAGTGAAAAAGCGAATATGGAAAAGGAGATGAGACAATGAAAAAGAGAAAGACAGAGAGAGCGAAGCCCTGTGTCAAGTTCTGATGCTCTGTAGTTCTAACCTTTACCCTGTCCCTTCCCTTGGAGGCTACATGCTACCATGGGATTGAAATAGAGAACGAAAGTACATTTGAAAGTACTTAGTGAACATGATACCGCTTTAGGCCTTTCTGCGTATTTATTCATTTCCCATACAAGCACACTGTGTGTGAAAGCCATCTTTCTTTAGTGATGCTTTCGCTTGAATTTGATCTGCTTGGCAGGGGTTGGGAGCAGAGGGTTGTGGGGGATGACCTGTACTCAGTCTTTTATGATTTATCAAAATACCAGCCACAAAATGGATGGCATCCCGCCTGAGGCAGTGGTCTCTGAACATGCACAGTTAACAATCAATGGCCGTTCTCTCTAATTTAATATCCATTACAGGCTGACATTCCTTGTGTTGCTCATTAATATTAACTCTGTGGTATTACCATGTGGCATGGACTTAGGTTTCTGTTCCAGGGGAAAAAAAGGGGATGAAACTCATGAAAAGGTCAGAGGAATCACAGAACTGCTGCAACACTCGACAAAATAATAAAGGGCATCACAATCAAGCTATCGTATCGGGACAAGCCACCGGCGGCAAAATGACAGCAAGCTCAACTGCACTGAAAAGCCCGGGATAATGTATGCATTATTTCCCTTGAAAAGTATTGTTGTTGCTGCAGGCTGTAGGTACTCTATGACATTTTAATAGGTGGATAAAAATGGTGACAATGAGGATAATTGGAAGAGATTTGCATCTTGACAATTATGATTCAAATGGCTTTGGTTTAGGTAACCACATCCTATAGAGGGAAACACAATCACGCTTCTTTTGCGTTGCACAATAGCAAGTAATATTTACTCTGCTATTTTTCTATGTTAGTATGCACATTTAGCAATTAGTTAGCTTGCTTTGCTATCTGAAATTCAGCACAACTGTACTCTATAACTGCTCGTTAGCCCCATGACTCCCTGTGTCCACTCTGTACCGACCCACTGATCTCTCTTCATGTTGAGAAGGATCAAGTTCAGTCCTAATGACGACCCAGAGCTGACCTCTCCAGAGAAAACAAATGGAACCTCAAGGTGATGTTTCAATCCAGCAAACCACTTGGGTGTCCCAGGGAGGCAGGAACAGATGTAGCTCTAAGGATGGGAAAGGGGTGAGGTGCAGGTCAAGGTTGCCATACGCCAAGGTTAGGGTCAGATAAGCACGGCTGGCTTGGGGTCTTCACATGCCCAAAGGCCAAAAAGGGGAGGGAAAGATTGCAGGAACTGTGGATCAAGTGTTGGTCCTGGGAGACTGGGTGGGGGCATTTGCTGTCATCTGTGAAGCTTCAGAGTAGCAATTCTCAGGGTCAGGGTTTAAAGACACAGGATGCTAATTCGAAAATGTGTAGCTAGTTGTTGTCTTCTTGTGTTTTGGTAGCTATTTGCAAATTATACTTTTCTGTACTGATTTTTAATGCATTTAGTTTATCATAGCATCTTTAGGAGCAGATCACTGTTTCAAAAGACATTTGCATCCCGTGTTTTCATTGTAATTATATGAGGTACCATGTATTTGACTTTGTGTGCTTATTAACATTTTAAGATTAAGATTAAGAGGTGTATTAGTAACTGCTTCAGACTTTGCTATAAGACAAGTCGAAACATACCTGGAAACGGGTACAAAAATAAAGAGTTGTTATGCCACTCTGATAGTTGAAGGAAAGAAATATAATTCTTTATTGAGGAAAACATGGGTGTGATGGTGCAATTAAAATTACTGGGTACAGCGTATATATCTTTACCCAGTAAAATATCAGTTGAAGTTGTCGGTCCCAGGGTATTTCTAGGGAATACATTAACTCCAGCATTCTTATTTTGACTTAATTAATAAGATCGCTTAAGTGATTTATTTGATTTTCCGTGTCTGGATAGTGCAGTAATAATGCACAGGGAAAGTGCAAAGAATTTGTTCAAATGACAGAAGCTAACAGCCCTGGAATAAAACTGCAATTAATGTCATCCTCAGTAAGAGGAAGCCTAATAAGGAGCCTCTCATTTTGCAACAGGTCCAATCAAATGTAAATGTATTCTGTCAGGTTGTGTCTCCATTAATTAGAATGAGCTAGTTGTTTGTTAAACTCCTTTAGCACCACTGGCTGTCACTTCTTAGCTAATTTACTCCTGATTTCGGCGCAGTGGTGTCCATTTTGTAACATTTTAGCCTGTTAATAGCAAACCTAGGCGAAAGCACCTCTGTAATAGAGATAAAATGGTATAATAAACACGTGTTAGCATTGCTACGGGGCACATTTCTGAGATGTGCCAGCTCTGCAGTCGACAGCGTGAATGAAAATCATTACACTCTTCATTAAATTGAACAGAATTATCATGTCATTTAGACTACTATATAATTTTTCTCCTTTGATTTACTTATAAGGAGCAAAACTATAGCTTAATCTGGAGTCTCATGTGATAGAAATGTGCATTAGGTTATAAAAGACAGAATCGTTCGGTAACACTTTAATATAGGGACCAGTTCTTGCTCATTAGCATGCCTATTATTTACATATTGGAAGTTTATTAGTAATTATAAAGCACATATTCTGCATGGCCATATTCTACATCCTTAATCCTACCCAGTACCTAAACATAACAACTACCTTACTAACTATTAATAAGCAGCAAATAAGAAGTTTATTAAGTCGTAGTTACTGCTTTGTTAATGGCGAGATTTGGACCTTAAAATAAAATGTGACCAATCTTTCAAATAAAAATCCACCAACTACATGCTAGACACATTGTAGTTTCATCAGGAAACTGCCAATGAAACATACCTTGTTGGGCTGTAACACTAACATAAACATGGCAAAAATACTAAATATTTAATGAAGATGGAGATATTGGAAACTCATTGAATTTCTTTCACATTAACATGATATGCAATGGAAAACCAAGCAGAACCAGAATAGACAGACTACTGGATGTTATCTACAGTAGAGACGCATTTGAGAACTGCGGTGAATACTTCTTGATTTGTCACTCTAGATATGATTGCAAAGTATTATTCTTATGTCTATATAAAATTTCAGTGGAACTGTGATGTGCATTTAACTGTAACTTAACAGTACTGGATCACATCTTACAAAATGGGGAGTTCTATGATTTTTAGTTAGTGATTTGTGCATTGATGTTAATGTATTAGTAATTTTTTTTTTACCTTGCATGTTTTTACGCATTTTATTTTTCAGACAGTGTACAGTACACAGTTTTTTTTCTTCTTAGAGTGTCATTTATATATATTGTTTACATATCTTTATATAATATATTTCTATTCTTTATCAGTATACAAGTACATTCTCAGATACAAGGTATTGTAAACTGATAAAATAATAGACTGTCTTAGTAGAACAGGACGGTTCCACGTTGCTGCATTTAGTACACTTTGGTGGAGATATACACAAATCAGCATTAATTTAAGACAAGGACGGACCACAGTGTGTGGGTTCACTAATCATGTGATTAAAAACTTGTATGGCAATAACAACTGGGGTTTAAATGAAAAAGAAAAAAGAGAGCACGGTATCATTAGCACCAGCAATAAAGAAAAGGAGACACAAACCTGGAGCGAGAAAGAGAGAGGGAAGGAGAGCGAGAGAGAACGTGCTCTCTCAAAGGTCAGTCCTTCTTTGTAGTCAATAATTGACATTTAAACGTGCGTTTCAGACGTCACTGATAATGTTAGGCGAGATAATGGGGGAGAGCTGCTTACGCTGCCACGTAATTATGAGCAAAATGAGATGCAAAAATGCAAATGGCTTTGAGCCCGCTCCAGCCCGCCTTTTGTCCGGCTCGATGACGGTTGTGCTGGATGATAGATACCACGCCGGCGGTGGCAGACTGCACCGTGACATGTGGGAGTGGAAGCAAGCAGGGAACAGAATTAGGGCAAATGCACCACACTCCTCCTGGAAAGAAAGAAGAAAAAAAACATGCTTGCACATACACAAACACGACAAATTCACCACTGCAACGGCAAATGTCTGTGTGAACGCTCTCCAATGCACCACTTTACAGATGACTAACTGTTACAGGCAGAGAAGCCTTGGGAGTCAATTTATGATTTGTGAAAATGTGAAATTGTGAGAGTGTGGCAAGCTGTGGCAATGTGAGTCATAGACAGAGAGAGAGAGAAAAAATCAGATACCCTTCAATCCTTCCCATATAAGACCAGGAAGTATCTTGATTATGGACTATACACAGTGACCTCATGCGCAAACAACACAGCAGCAGCTGAGATCCTGTAGTAAGCAGAACGCAGAATTATGCAGAGGGGAGAAGTTCCTCCTGGCTTCTATATGACATCAGGTCAACGGTGGGGTCAGACAGTGGGATGTGGGCGGCTGTATGCTAAGCACAGTGCAGTGGTCAGATGCCCTGGTCACACTAATTGGCATATGAGGCAGACCTGCACGGGACGGGGGCCAGAAGAACACAGAGCGGAGGGAATACCAATAGCTATTGGATTCGGATTATTGTGAGATAAAAGTATCACTGTAAACCTGACATCTGTGTTCAATTTTCAAGCTTTTTAAGCAGAATAATGGGAATATTTTAAACTCAATGTGCTTTAAGATTACGTAAAGTAATGTTATGGCAGAAGGTTTTGCTTGAAAGCACAGGGCGTGTAAATATTTATAGCTTGACCAACTTTTTAATCAAGCCGCGTGGTGTTAAACACCTGAAAAATACAATGAAATAACATAATTTTGCCGCATCACTGCAAGTTGTTTAGCCGGCCAGTGTCCTCCAACACAATAAAAATGGTAATGAGCTTCCTTTCTCCAGATGAGGCGTGTAAACCCGCGCCTCCCGGCATATGTTTTGATAACATAAATCACCTTAGATCAAGTATGCCCTAAAACATATTGCCTTGACCCCCTACCCGGCCCGCCAGACCTCTCCCACCCTTCCATTTTGGGTAGGTAACGGAGTGGCACAGACTGGCTGTAAGCAGTCATGCTGTTTGTTAGCGGCAATTAATTTCTCTGCTGCTTTTGCTCTATTCAGTGAGAAGCTTTTGTGCTTTAAATCCTGCGTCTCTAAGCCTCCCCTCTTGTTAAAAGGAAAAAAGAAAAGTGAGTGAGAGATGAGAGAAAGTGAGGTGGGGGGAGAGAGAGAGAAAGAAAGAGGGAGTGTGAAGCAGGTAGTGAAAGAAAAGGCACACAGTAAGCTAAGGATGGCAGATTATCTTGGTCCAGTTAAGCATGTAATTGCTTAAATTAGTTAAAATCCTTTCAAATATCTTCTTTGCACCTCATCTCACTACTTCATAGACTCAAATATTTGACAATGGAAGAAGATCAACTAAAATACGAATCTCCATTAGTTGCCAACCACCAAGACAGACATTCTCTTCCAGAAGGCCGTTTTCAGAGGATTTGTGAGGGCTTCAAAAAGCATGTTAAACACTCCCCTTTTTTTCTCCTATGTCCTGTTTCTCAGTCATAATGGACTGAATTGCGTCTACGGCTAGGCATATCCATTAACACCATTCCTTTGTGCATCACACGCACTAAAACGTCACATAGCTGCTGCGATAACTTTAAGTTGAAGTTTCCGATGTTTATTTCCTGCTCGCTGAATAACACCTGTATGTAATCTCCCATAGCCTGTGTTGACTTTGACACTAGGGCCGACGCACAGCGACACCAGTTTTGACGAGAGCAGCGTGCTGGAAACAGATTGGAGGGAACTGATCAGAGGTGGTTGTGATAGAGTAACAGAATGGATGTGTCTTAACTCCTGAGACTGAGAGATTGTGATGGAGGGTGACAGACACAGCAGTCCGCACAAGGATCTGGAGATTGTGTGCACAGCTTCTGCCAAGCCTTTACACATAGCCACTGTTGCTCTAGGTCCGTGTGGATGGATGCCCACCCTGTGGAGGAGGGGCTTCCTCGTGCCAGTTTGACTGGGAGCTGTTAGGTAAAAGAGAGCAATTGACTTTCACTTTGACAATGTCATTTTATCTCATTATTTTAGTTTTTTGTCAAGCTTGTGCTGAAACGTCAAATTAAATAAATGCATAAAAATAATATATCATTCAATACTATATTAATTTACTTATTTTAATTTGGTTGAAAATATTTAAAGTAAAAAAAATCTAAATTGATTGTTTCAAGTAATGGTAAACAGATACAATGGCTGTCCAGCGGTTGAAATAATGTGACAACGGTGCTGAAAACTAACACACTTGACTGCGAATAAAAAGGTAACAGTGATGAATGTCATGAGGTGGGAGGGGGAAGGTTTCGAGTTTCGCCAGGTGTATTTGGGCCTTGCCAAATGCCACCTTCAGAGCAGAGAGGGTGAGTTGTTTTGCCGCCCGCCCAATGAATGCTAATGAGAGCATGTGTGTGTGTGTGTGTGTGTGTGTGTGTGTCTAAATGTTATTCACACCGGATCAAACTAAGCCTACAAAGAGGTGCAAAAGCGAGGCTGGCAGACTACCAAACCAAAACACCCTGGAAGCACGTCAATACATTACATTTACTTAACACATGTAGCAGTGGAAAGTGTGTCAGCCACAATAACCATCAGTGCATAATGGCTTTTTTAGAATTTTATGTTCATCTGCATCATAAACCGCAAAGCTAGCAGTGGCTGCTCTTTTTCACATGATTGGATATATTGAAACATGCCAAGGTTTGCAAGATACACCAAATGCAGAACACTGTTTTGTTTTTATTTTAGCTTTGGCTGAAAATTGGCCTTGAAAAAAATGGTCCTTTTGTTCCTGTAAAGTTAAGTGAACTGAAAGAGCCCAAATTTCGCTGTCACATTCTCACACACCTCTTCAGTTGATATAATTTTCTCTCAAAAAAGTGGGTGGAATAGAAGAGTTTATGTGCTTTGCCTGACGTTTTTCTGCAAGATATTATTAAAAAAAGATTTTAATTCAGTTGCCAAATAATCCTACTGTGGTTGTTGTATTTCAACAGATATGAAAGGCCAGTGCTGTTTTCAACCTCTAAAATTAATCAGTGTTTTTCAAAGTTTGTCATGTGCACCTTCTGTCTATTCTACTATTGTTGTCAATGTCATTCAGTGCAGAATTGCGATGTACAGGATCTTGGAGAGGGAGAGAGATGTATTCTGGATAGGATTCATTCATCTGAGTCGTATGATTGGCTGATGCTTGACAACCTGACAAGGTCATTGGATGTACAAGCTCTCATTTAAAAAAAAAAAAATAGACATTTTAGCAGGGCTGGGGTTAGTTGGGTCTATCAGGACTGTCAATCAATTAATGACAATTATTGAGCAAGGACACCCAGGGGAGGCGAGAGGGAGAATGAGAATGATAGTGGCAGGAAAGAACAGAGAGCAGGATAAATTAAGGAGATTGGAAAATAATGACAGAAACCCCAAGGATGAACAGGCCACACATGTAGATATTATTCATTAGAGTTTTAATTTTAGTTTTGTGAATCGATTTACATCATTTGATTGATTTTTATTGTCTGATTTTGCACAAACAGTCATGACAATAGTGTGAAACACTCAAATCAAAGAGTGATTAATTTAGTGAACATTGTGCGTCAGAATCATATCAAATATACCATGTTAGTAACTACAGTGATGCCAGTGTTTCTTTTGAACTAGCGCTGATAGTAGGTTAAGTGATTTAAACAGAGGGCTCACGTATTTCAGTATGAAAGGAATACCTTTTGATTAATGAGAGGGCCTGCATGGAAACCTGGTTAACCCGTTTTAATGAATAAAATAAGAATACGAATACTTATGAGACTGTTTGTGCAAGAGAGATATAGTGAGAAGAGTGAAAGCCCTGAAAAAAATAAATATCACACAGAGCAGAACACACTTTCTCAAATTGAAGCTATTGAGAGAGTAAGAAAGACAGAGAGCGAGGGAGAGAAAGCTTTTTGAAATTCTCCAGCTGGCAGGCTTTAATTTTCCACCATTCTAATTAAAATGCAAATTAAATTTATAATTAGCAACCACAGTATCCGAGAAACCACCTTGTGTGCAGCCCAAACATATGGGCCAGCCAGCGGTGGGTAGAGCTGGGTGTCTGTGGCACCGGGGGTGGGGGAGTGGAGGAATAGAGGGCCATCCACACCCTCTCAGTGGGTCTGGAAAATAGAGGTGGGCAGCTTATGCGGCGGGCTCAGACTAGGTGCTGTGCTTGCCTGGGTTCCCCAGCTGGACGATGTCCAGGCCCACTTGAGGCAGAGCGATGAAGGCGAAGACCACGTTCCACAGTACTGTCACTGTCTATGTCACAGTTCAGCGCCTGGGTCATCGGGGGCCCGTGGAGGTGTAAGCACTGTTGTGTCCTCTCAATCGAAAGGTCCCCGACCAAAATTAACCTCTGTGACACCCAGATAATTAATTTTCACTCATGGAGAACAACAGCAAATATCTGGAATTGCATTTATCTGTAATCGTTTGGGAAAGGAGCACGACATGAAGCTACTGCTGGGGCCCTGAAAAGTATTTGGACATTGAAGTCAAACTTAAAAACATACATAAAAATAATGAGAAAAGTGATGTTAATTTAACAGGGTTTCTTTGCAGATTCTTCCTGGTTTGATATTTTGTTTATGATGCAATGGCATTTAGACATTTTAATAATGACTTGCACTACCGTTCAAAAGTTTGGGGTCAGTATTTATTAATTTTTTTTGAAAGAAAGAAATCTCTTATGCTCACAGAGGCTGCATTTATTTGCTCAAAGCTACAGTAAAAACAGTGATATTGTGAAATATTATTACAATTCAAAACAACTTATTTCTATTTTAATATATTTTAAAATGCAATTTATTCATGTGATGGCAAAGCTGAATTTTCTGCGCCCGTTATTTGTCTTCAGAAATTAGGATTTTCAGGATTCTCCGAAGAACAGAAAGTTTAAAAGAACAGCATTTATTTGAAAGATCATTTTTACTGTCTTTTTTACTGTCACTTCTGATCTTTATTGCATCCTTGCTGAATAAAAGTATTAATTTCTTTAAAATAAATAAATAAAAACTTCAAATACTTTTGGGTCACTGTGCATGTTACGAAGTGATTAAATGAGTGAAGAGGAAATTATTCAAATTAAAGAAGATACCGAAAATTGGCTTCTTTGGTAAAACCTGAACACTTAAGTCCAAATAAAAAGAAAGGATGTGTCAAACTTGGCAATGTAGCTTGTTTTTTCCATTAATTTTTTTCTTGGCCCCGTGTACACAGCCACCGGTTCTCTTGTGTGTACGGGTCAATATTTCATTTTCTTTAAGGTGACCGGTCTGAACACTGATGCTGGCCAAATGGCAGCATCAATCTCTCGTCAGCTGTCAGCGCTGAAGTGTGGGGTCAAGGCTGGTACATGTCAAGATGAAAGCCACCTCTCCCCATGCGCTTTCACTTCGGACAGTGAGACTGACACGGGCTCGCCGCAGAGGGACTGCTACCAGATACCCAGTTATTCTCTCCAATCAACCTGCCCCGTGCGGAAGTAACCAGTGTCACGTATGACCTCCTCAGCGGCTGTGTCAGTTTGTCACCTGTGCTAGACCTTTGGTCCTGTTGTGCGCTAAGTGTCTTGCCCAAAACCAGACTTATCTTGCTAACCTGTCAGGTCATTGAACAAGCAGGCCTCTAGCTTTGAATGGACACTTTGATGTGGCCCTGTGACTTGGCTGACAACGCTGGGTCTTTGGGGCTGCTACGGGGCGCTATTCACAGCTACATAGGCATCCGGGACAATGACCAGTTAAATAAGTCACCCCTTATCTGAGGATTCCTTCACTGAAAGAAGTATCCTGACTCAGGCACAAATTTTGGCATGGGTTACTTCCCCTCTGTTTCCCCAGCCAACTGTTTTTATGTTTCCTTTTGAACTCCACAAAGAGTTTACAAAGATTAATGCATGTGACTCTTTAGTATGCATCAATCTGCAGAGGACCTTTAAGAGAAGCCTTTCAAGAAGCAATGCCACTGATAACCACAGACCAGCCACATTCAGAAAAGTCAAGATGATGTATGGTTCCACCAAGGTGGGAGCCATTTTCAGACAAAACGCTTTTCCTCTGCACAATCCCTTACATTGTCTGGCCCCTCTTTTGCAATATTTCCCCTTTTGCTGCGTGGCAGTGCCACCTGTTGCCCCATTAATCATGCAGAGAAGATACTCATAAATCATAAACATTCTGCAATTAATCAAGCTGTCAGGTCTGGGGTCACAGGTCAGCTTCGCAGGAGCCAAAGGTCGTCACTGGGGTGCGAAAGGGGTCACGGTTGTGTGGCATCTCTCATTCTTGGGAGATGTCAGAAAGGAGACCGCTAGAACAAAGGAGAAATCAAAGTCCAGGGGGGAGTAAGAACAGACCTGCTAGGGTCCAGATCACAAAGCCAGTCAAATTGACCTGTCATTATATCAAGGGTTTCTCGCCAGACTGCAGCACTATCACACTCCGCCATACCCGCTCGAAATGACAGAGCTCCCGTAACCTACCGGGCTCCTCACTTTGCTCTATTTACATAATTAACAAGTCTGTTCTCCTCTTTCAGTTGACTTACATTCATTTCTTGTCATAATCAAATGAGCTGGCACTTGATATTATGACATGTGATGTTTTTTTTGTTTGAATGAACCATTAAAGGAATATTCCTGCTTTAATTCAAGCTCAATTGACAGCACTTTTGGCATAGTTGATTAGCCCCAAAAGTTATTTTTTACTTGTTCCTCAAAAAAGAAAGAAAGAAATAACTAAATCTAAATAATCAATAAATGTCAAAATGTTTCAACAGTATAGCCACAAGATGTAAGCAACATGCATTTAAAAAATAAATAAATAAATAAAATGTTACCATGCAATATGCATATTCACATCTTAAAAATATCACTTACTGTACTAACCTTTTATGTGTAAAGTTAATCCCATTTTAAAACAGTTGTCATGATAATGCAACAAATGAATGACCGTAAAAATGATGAGAACGACTTTACAGCTTATACAATATAAATGTAATGTAATGTAAATGCTTTTAAAAACTGTCCCCATTTACCTCCACTGTAAGTGCCATAACCTCTTTTAATCTATTTTTCAAGAGACTAATCAAAATTATTTTGGTGATATCAGCATTTTGCCAGATTCACAATGAAGTCACCATGAAATCAAAATTGTCAATTCTTTCTTTCTTCTTTCTTTCTTTCTTTCTTTCTTTCTTTTTAAAGTAATGTTTTATTATAAATGACTTATTTGTGCATATCATTATTTTGGTAACTCTTAAAAATAAGCTTCCTTAGTTAACTTCATTAGTTAATGTGAACTAACAATAAAAAATTCTAAAGCATGAATTAATCATAGTTGATGTTTATTTCCACATGTGATAATACATTTTTAAAATAAAAACTTTTATCTGTTATTTAGAATATTTTATTAAGTAACATTAACAAACATTCATAAATACTATAAAAAATGTATAGGTCATTGTTAATGTTAGTTAAAGCATTAACTTTGTTAAAGGAAGTTTATTGTAAAGTATTACCATTAATTATTATTAGTATTTTAAATTCATGTGCCCTTGTGATATTTCATCAAAAACATTAACTTCCTCTTCCCCCTGCATAAACATCTCATCTCTCATGACGTGTGCATCGGCACGAAGGCAGGACAATAATCCTTTCTTTCCAGCAACCTGCCACTCACACGAGATTATTGTAAATCAGCAAACGACACTGAATATATGTCACAATAGGTAAGAGAATTAAGACAGTTTCCAACTCTGAATATTCCTTTAAAAAGAACATGGTTGCCTAGTTTTGATAAATCCAGCACTTATATAGCATAAGTTCATAAAGATAGAAAAACAAAACAGTATTTCTAGATATCTCTGAGTCATTTTCACCGTATGTGTGTGTGTGTGTGTGTGTGTATATATATACATGCTGTGTTATGTCTACCACCTCTCTTTGAAACTGTCTAGCTTGACTTACCAAGCACCATTTCACCTCTGGCAGCCAAGAGTTATTATCTGGCACCCTTGCTCAAATGGGAATGCGGGTTTGCAGATGGCGACCTTGGCATGGATGACGGTGAAATTAGCCCACATCACAAAGCCACCATGGCATTTGTGCAGTGCCTGGCACTTTCCTGGCAGAGCTGGAGTTGTAGGGTGAGGGCCTGTCAATGTCCGTAGTTAAAGCTGAAGCCTTGTGTCGTTCCTGTGAGGGCGTATGTGAGAATTGACTCCAGGCCTGCTGTTACCTGTTCTCTGCACACCTCACCTCATCTCCCTGCATTATCACACTCACCCCCCAGCCAGAGAACAGGACTTTAATAGGAAACTCGCAGGTGTGGGGTCCATAAGAAACCAATGGATTGTGACGAGTACCTCTGTAGACAGCATGTAGGTGGTTGACGAGCCGCTCAGGGGGTGAAACGATGCATTCATGCACATGCGTAAGTGCAAAGTGATCATTGCAAACTTTGAAAAACAGCTCAAAACAGTGTTTTAGCCGTGACCACCTGCATAGCTCAGAGTAGTCATTGGCGTCCATTTCTCTATCCTTTGTATTTGCCTTTTACCCTGCATGCTCTAGTCTAGAGGGTGTCCAGAGGGATAATAACAAGGCAGGACGGTCTCTCTGTTCAGCATTGTCTCAATCTTCTGAAAATGAGATGGATGCTTTCAGCTCAAATCCATAATGTGGATAGGAATATTGAATTTGTTGGAAACTTCACACAGTATAATCTAATCTGTAGGCCCACAGGGGAACTACGTTAGACTATTATGAGCATGTTCTGTTTTAGACTAGGAACTTCTGTTTTATTGGATGCACTGAAAAGCTGAACATTGTCCTACACTGAAAATATTAAATATATCAAATTTAAAGGTGATTTACAGGGCATGGAATAGTCATTTCTGTGTGTCAGGGAGATGACAGAATCAATTCTGCATTCTTAAACTTATCCAGCAGTCAGATCTGTGTAGTATCATAAATAGTCAGTTTAGCGAGGAATCTGTTTTAAACTTTTTTTTTTATGGAAACAAATTTAGTTTTATTGTGTATATGTTTTATAACTTTATATTTTTTATTAATCTGACTATTATTATTATTATTATTATTAAAAAATAATAAAAATTGTGTTAATAATAATAATAGATAGTATTATATTAATAATAATATTAAACAATAATAATTTTATTAGAAGCTAAGAAGCTAATTAATTAATATTTGCAGTCACATAAAGTTTTGAATGTTTTATTTGATTTTTCACTACGACGATTGGCATTAATTGGCATTAAAACAAATTACTAAGTAATATGGTCCTATGTATGTTTAGAAAGTTTAATTTCATTTAAGATTCTTCTTTTTGTTATTGGTATTCATTCAAATAACAATAGTCTTAAGTAAATGGAATGAAACATTTTAAACTTGAAGAGATTTGCGTCTTATCTACAAGTGCATAGCTTTTAATGCCATGTACATCAAATGTGAACTCTGAACAGCTGAACACATCAATCACTCCTCAGATTGTGTTTGTCGTTGCATTAGTGAGCATGAATGACATTTAAATCTTACAAGTGTTGCTGCTGCCCTTTCACAGGCTACTTACGCTCTTTTAACTGTATATGATTCTGTCAATGACTGAAAAGTGTTTGGCGTACGAATGCTAAGATTGTCAATTGCCACTGTACAGGAGGAGGAAAATGGTCTATAATTGCAGGTGGTCTCCCACAATGCATTTCATGTGCATATTAATGAGGAGAAATTATGGTAAAGTGTAGAAGATAAGAAAAGAATGGATTCAAAGAGCAGACTAGAAATATTCTTAAAGAAACTGATGGGGGAATTTAAATAATTGGTATATATGCGGCTTTTGGTTTGAATTATTAATGAAAAAATATAAGTGAAGTGATTTCACCTTTACTAATACCTCCAATTACATAAAGGTTAATTTTTGTCAAAAAAGAAAAGAAATGGAGAGACAGAGAGAAATCACAAAGAGACAAAAGAACCCCCCCACCCCAAGAAAAAAAAGGAAAAAAAACTTAAAAACATACTTTTTGTTGAGTGTATGCACCATTGCAAATAGTGGCTGTTTAACAGTTTGATTAAATACTTTAATCAATCACTATCTTGGCCTGTTTATTAATCACTTTATCAAGCAGTTGATGCATTGCTGCTTTTAATAGACTCCATTTATTTTGATTTCTCTCCCCTTTGTCTTATCAGGACACTCTCCCAATCTGGGGCTGATAAAAGGAGGGGCACCGGTGGGGGTGCGGCGGTGTACAGGAGTGACTACACCGGAGCTCAGTCTCCTTAACTTCATTACCATCACTGCACACTGACTTAACCAATTTATTAGAGGCAATATGTTCCCTGGGCAAGTGGTGAGTAAACCACACAGCTAAACTCAGATAAACAGCGGGCCATTCGTTTGCCTTTTCACCTGACACAGCGCAGATACACAATCCTAATAAGATTAATATCCCCTCATCTTCTTCCCCTCCCTTTTTCAATAGAGTGCCTCTAATGTTCCACCTCGACGATCGCAGCTCTAAATATGTAAAGAAGAGTAGTGTTAATGTATTTCTATGCTTTTAAGTAACGCACAGCTAGTCGATAGCAGTTTATATCTTTATCGCGCACTCTAAAAAAAGATGGTTCTTTACATGTATTAACAGTTCTGTTTGGAACCATACAAGCCTGATGAACACTAAAATAGTTCTGTGTGTTAGGGTTCAGGGTTTTTCAAATCTGTGACTGTCAAAGCCACCTCATTAGCCTACTGATTTTCTGGAGCTCAACCATGTTAATGTCTTTCTAACTTTAACAAAATGTAACCGGTTTCCTACCAATCATGTCTTTTTCTCTTTTTAGTTTAACAGAACATGTAAGTTTGACCAGCTCTGTTCAGTCAAGGATACTTCTCTCCTCTTCCCCATTAAGTAGGTAACACAGATATTTAATTTATGATCCATATTGTTTCACTGGAAATTGGTCTTAATTTCTGGTACTATTTTGTTTTATTTAGCTGTTTATGTATTTTATTCATGTCCAATTGTCATTTGTATTCGGTTAATAACTGTTAATGAGTCATTTTTGGTACAATTTCACGTCAATAAAAATAAAATAGAATAAATAAATAAAAGTACCTAACAATTGTTAAGTACCACATGTTTTTTTATTATTTAAAAATTTAAAAATGTTATTATTTAAATAGAGGCTTCAAGATATTTTTAGATCAGGCATATAGACAGGTAAAAAAATCATACAAATAAATAATATATAAAAATACTAGTAATATTATGATTTGTATTAGTAATACTAATATTAATCATATAAATGTACAAATATACTACTAATAATGAAAATAAAGTATTATTTAAAAGTTTATTTATACCTTTAAGGTCCAATTTAGCACATTCCAAGCATGCTCTTTAAACATAAAAAAAGGTTTAGCACCAAAAAGAGTTTTAATATTGTTAGAAGCAGAAGAAAACCCTAATTTGGTACTGTTTAGAACCATTTTTCTTAAAAGTGCCCCTAAAAATAAACTCAGTCAATCATTTTTTCATGGCCTTTTTAGATGCACAAATTTCCAGCTCATTTTCTCATGCAAAAGCTCTCTCAGGATTCCATGGCGGCAAGCGCATTTGGCGCTTCACAGGGCTTGGGAATGTTTTTGGAGTAGTCCTTGAACTTGTCAAGCTCTGGTCAGAAATGGCCATCATTAGCAAACAATCCAACCCTCCTTTTGTAGCCTGACCAACCCCGACTAACCTACCCCCACCCAACTAGCCTTGCCTCCATGCCGCCTTGCCTCTCCTCGGCACTCACAGCCCCATCCGTATCTGTCCTCTGTCTGCCTCTCCCTTTCTCCTTATCACTCTGTTGTGTGCTAAAAAGCTATTGTCTGCATCATCTGAGGCTCTGTGTGTGCTCACCAGGCATCAGCAGGGGAAAAAAAGAAGGACAAAAATGCAGAGAACACAGGTTGGACCAGTGAATAGAAAATTGCACTTAAGTGGCCTTCGTCAGCCCATCACCCAGCACTGCTCCTCTGGCTCCCCACGAGAGGGGCTGTGGGCTCAGGCTGTGAGGGCTAGCCAGGGGGGCACAGGCAAACTTGAAAGCTGCCATACATTTGCAGCACTCTCAAAAACAAGCGTTTCACACCTGAAGCCTTTCACGCGGGGGCCTCTGAGTGTCCCCCTTCAAGGTATTTAATTGGCTATTGCCTCTGAGCTTGTTGAACGGGGCCATTATGGTGAGGCGACAGGCAGCCAAGTATGTGGAATGAAAAGGGTCCTTCTCCCAGATGGGCCAGGGGCATTAAAAATCGCCAGATCACTTCTTGCTGTTGACTGACAGAGAGAAGGCACAGTTCACGTGTAGACACAACAAAACCTCACCTGAACAGAAGACAAAGGCAACGAGGGTTGCGTAAAGGTGCAGCATTGTGTTCGAAGAGCGATTCGCAGAAAAAGGATTTGTTTTGACATGCATACATGCCCGTTTAAAAATGACCGTGAACTCGATCACACGCTCGCTATTTATTGTGGCAATGTGGGGAAAGTGATCGAGGTGGGCTGCGCTACAATACCCTGTGGCTCGCTTTCGAAAAGGGGCTTGTATACCAGCAGTTAAATGCGAATAATTCTTTGTTGCCAAGTTGCGTAATTCATTCAGAGGGTAGAAGTGAAAAGTGCATGGCTTTGATGAAAGGTGTATTTATCTCACCCCTGAAGAATAATTATGTCTGTTTCTTATATGCAGGAAATGGGAAATGTAATGGAAGCTACGCGCCATACAGTACCTCTAAGATATGTCTTTTCCATTCCTGAGCCATCTGCCTCATTCATTCTCTCCCGGATTTGCCTGCGGCAGCAGGTCCCTCCAATGGCCTTGCTTTGGGGCTAGGAGAGGGGGGAAGCGGAGGGGCATGCTGACTCTCTGGACAGCCTTGAGGCAGACCAGCGAAACTAGGTGCTAACTCTGTTTTACGAAGGAGGGGCTGCTGGTTAAGCTTTGCAAAGGCTCATGGGAAATCTGTCTCACAACTGATTCTGACTCGAAGCCAATATGCGGTATCACAAACTATTAATGGGGACAAATTTTAGTTTGATTAATATGATTTTTTTCTCCCTCTTTCTCTGTTTATCTGTGCCAAAAATGGGAATGCAGGAATAAAATGTAATTATAACTGTATGATATTTTAAAGAGATACCTCCATGACTTTAAACAGAACAAAATTCACTGTTCAAATTATTACATTAAATCAGATCTTCCTGAGTATGACAGTTCACATCACAAAAGCAATTTCCAAAGTCACTTTTGAGTAACATTAGAAGTGATTTTCCATCCTTGGTAACTATTTCGAATTTCCTTTTAGCAAAGGCAAAGAACAGACATTAAGCGAAGTGATAAGTCTAAAACACTTAACTGAGAGAGAAATAGAGAGACCATTCTGCTAGAAAAAAAAAAAAAAAACATTTCCCTTGCTCTCCCTTGCTGTAGAAATCAAGAACATGTGACAACACCATCTAATTATTCTGTCCATATTTCCCCACCTGCCAGTCACACTTTTTGGGGACTAAAGCTTAAAACACGTTAGCTCACAAATGATCTGTTGTATTTACATTAACACCTCAGCTGGTTGCACAGACGGCCCCTGATGGAAAGCAATCCATTAGAGGCATTGCCATGCTGGGTAAGCACGTTCGTCCCCTTTTTTTTATGGTAAATGGCCTGGTCTTAACTGGGGAACATAAAAAAAAAAAGAAAAAAAAAAAGGAAAATATTTGGCTCCAAATATAAAATTGGATTTATAAAAAGGATTCATGCTTGTCTGTCATTTTTTTCTTGTCATTCACAATTGTCAGACTGTAATCTGAGAAGTAGATCAGATTAGTCGGATAGTTTTCACTGAATAGTTTTCAATTTTAATAGATAAAATGATCCAAGATTTCACAGTTTATGTAAAATCACACATGAACATATGAAAAGTACAAATAATTCATTCAGCTTCCCAGGTGGTTGGCATTTTCCTGGAGGTCAGAGGATTTGGGCGATCCTTCTTAATCAAAATCAGATCTTACAAGAGAGATCTAATATCATGGCACCACATTCATGTAGAATTGCTGCGCCTGTTGAATCAGTCACTGACACGGAGTAACATGATATCAGAACAGAGTGTGTGTATGTGTATGTGCATGTGTAACTGTGTATTCAAGTGGCAGTGCACTTCCTGAGTCCTCATCTTTCCGAAGGGGCAGACTAGAGTTGCGGTCAGGGAGGTGGAATGGTGACGAGAAGGTGGCAGGTTCAAACTCCCGAGTGAGATGTTTCAACGAGACGCTTAACCTGGCAGACTTCAATAAACATGCCACTGAATAAATACATGAGCTGTAGAATGTCAGTGCATGGGGAAACTGTATAGATGACCAGAGAAGGGGAAAGAAGTGTCAGTTATCTGGATTAGCTCAAATTGATTGTAGTGGATAATGTGTGTTTTTTTTTGTTGTTGTTGTTTTTTTACTACAGGCACATTCTGTGGTTTTAACACATTAAATGGACTTAAATTGTTATTTGAGAGTCATAGAGAGTTATATATTTTAGAGATTATTTGAGGAAAAAACAGTAACAAATGTATTATTAATATTTATTTTAAAAATAACAAAAAAGTATTTTAATAAAATATGTATTTGGTAATACATTGCATCAATGTATTATTAATGAATAAATGCATTATTTATGTATAAATGATTAATTTATAAATAATACATTTGTTTATTTCAAATAATTAATTTATAAATAATACATTTATTTATTTATTTAAAATTATTAAACGCATTATATATAAATTAATACATTTATTATTAATTTCTCAAATTAATATATTTATTCATTAAAAAGAAATAATAATTTTGGAGAAATACTGCATGAGAGCAAGTGCTTCAGGGTGAGGCGTTCTGCTGTATCTGCCCTGCACATGCCACCCCAGCTCTCCTCTCTCTGTTCCAGGTTCAAAGCAGGAATCAAAAAATCAATAAAGCAGCAAGATGGCCAGTCTCAATAGCTTTCACTTCAGATTAGATACTGGCCAAATAAAGAGGAGGGGGGGGGGGGACACACATAATGACCCCACTGAATTATAGCATCATAATCAAAATCCTGATTGATTAGCGGAGAGTGAAAATGCATAAAAAAAAATCTTACCTGAATCTGAAATCAGCAGCCCCCTGAATAGTCGATGACATGACATTAATCAGGGTGAAAAGAAAAAAAAAAAAAAAACAAGGTTGGGGGCAGCACTGGTTTAAGTGATCTGGCAGGCAGTATGATGCCCTCCCTGTCAGAATCGATCAGTCCTGCTGAAATTAAGAGTCAGTAAGTAAACTGCACTTAATATAGTGTTTTATCCATGCCCCTTTACACTCTGTGAGTGCTGGTGGCCTGCCCCGGTGCTCTGAGCTGCACCAAAGAGGAGGGATCTCTGAAGGGCCACGGCCCCCAACCACCGACAGCCTAGGCGGGTACACAAATGTCATCGCCTCTCTTTTCGGCCTAGCTTGCAATAAATAGAAATGTCAGAGTGCTAGCATGGTGCAAAGTTGGGCTACTTTGGTTTATTGACTAGTGTTCTGTCGTGCATTGCTCATTGTTATTAGGAGACACAGGACGGGGCACCACCTCTCACCCAACAACAAACCGCATTCGCTTCTTTTTGGCCTGAAGCAATAGTCTTCTCTGTCCGTAAATGTTAAAGACTTCTTTAAATAAAGAATATGTGTATGGTTCCCCCACCCGCTTCTTTCTGCTGGAAAATAATCTGCTTACATCATTAGGCTAAGCTTGCTGAAACTAATTACCAGATGTTGTGTTCCTTTTTTCTCCTTTTTTGCATGTGTGTGTGCATTTAAAGACCTACCACTATTCTACCCTTGGTAGCGCCCCCTCCTTCTCTGGCACTTCTATACAATAAAACCATTTGCAAATAACAACAATTGAAAAAAAAAAAAAAATAGGGAATTAGAGAGACAGAAAGGAAGAGGGATCCCACATTTCAGGAGACCTATCTTGTGCTTTTCACCTCCCTCCCCCTTGTTTTTCATATGGTGCAGTCATGTGGGGGCTAATAACCTGAACTGAGAAAAAGGAAAATACCTGGGAAAAAGAAAAAGAAAACAGAATGGACCAGGGCAATTGGGGTCCCCCTGTCGCATTTACACTTGGTAGGGATTTTTAAGGGCCTAGTCTAGCTTATCACATTATTAGCCATTAAGAGACATAAAAAGCTCCCTGTGCTTATTACACCACAGAGGCCCGCTGAGCTTACAAACACCTCTTTTATTTCTTCTCAACTATTTGGAACACTGATGTTCCTTTCACTTTAGTCTTTCCAATCACAACATATTCTTGAAAATGTAAGATTGTTTTATACTTTTCTTAACAGCCTTTTGAAGAAACTCCATTCAAAATCTGAACAGGCGTATACTATAATTGTTAGATGCTTATTTAATTTAATGGTTTTATTTAATTATATTAGATTTCATTTATTTTATGTTATATAGCCTATGTAATTTGTTTTGTAATAGGTTCTAATAAAATATATAATTGGGTTTCAACTTCTTTCTGTTAGGAGGTGATAATTATTACCAGAAGAAAAAAATAATATTTAAAATTGATTGAATTATGGCAGCACATTTATATTGTACTGGAAGCTGCTTTGAAACAGTATGTATTGCGAAAAGCGCTACAGTAAAATTGACGACTGGTTTTGACCATCTACATAATGATGTGCTATTCAAACATTTCTCAAGTGGCACGTGTAAAAGAATTAAAACTAGAAAATATCAACACAAATTTTAAAAAGTGTTCAAATGAATGTGATCACAACACAGTAGCTAATTCAAACAGGTCTTAATCGCCAAAGAAAATAAGAAATAATTATAATAAAAATTAATAAAAAGAAAAACATACAGATGACATTTAGCATAGCCTATCGTTTGATGCATATTTGATAATCGTTTGTTATTGTTTGTTACCGACATTAATAACAACAATAATGAATCGCAAAATTAATAATTATAATTAGCCTATAATATTACAACAATAATAATATTAATACTTTTAAGCGCAATGATTTACCACTAAAATCAGTAAAACAGGTGTCGTGTTACTTTTTTATATTCACAAATAATACCATTGCAGAATTCCAGCCTTAACATGACAAAAACCCGTGACAGTGTCATTACAGTGTAGAACAGACAGCAAACACTGGATCCTGGCGATGTTACAGAGATGTTCTTTTCCCCAGCCTATAAAAGAATAAACAGACAACATGCTCTGTCTGAGAGAGAGAGGGGCGAGAGAGAGAGAGTCTTATCGCAATCCAGACAGCGTTATAGTGATTCATAGCGGTCATTTAAGCGATAATACACTCATTCACAATACTAACAAACACGCGCCCACAGTTATCTGTAAAGTTAAGTCGGTTGGACGCAGGGCGCGGAGCAGGAGGGAGAGATTCAAGATGGTGGTGACTGAGAAATTGACAGGTTAATTTTGGAGCCGATAATAAGAGTAAGAGCACACGGGCTGAAACGAAAGCGTACGAGTCTGTGCTCTACAGCTTGGGTGCAGCGCCATCTATCTGTAGCTTTTAGTGCAGCAGAAGTTACCTTCTTCAGTCAAGCACGTGTATGTTCACCGACATTTCGATAATGTCCAGTATTTTATAATCTTTTAGTAGTTTATAAAGGTCCTCTAAAATAATTAATAATATTTTATGTTGGCCAGTTTTAGTTATTTTTTATTTTTTAATTTTTTTTATTTTTACTGAGACACATTATTTATATTAATAATCTGGGTATCGTGTAAATTTGGGCTCTTAGATATTTGTTTGATGTTGAACTATGTATATGATTTAAAATATCCTTTCATATTTCTTTAAGGTTAATACGGATCGATCTAATCTAAAGTCTATCTAATACTGGCACTTCGCGCGCTTAAAATAAAATTGATGAGTTAACATAAACAAATCCCAATCAAACTGAGCAAAAATAGTTTTATCAAATCGGTTGGTGTTTACGGTTAAATAATTTTCATTTAAATTCAACGTGATACATAGCTATATTCTGCCATTTAAGCGAGTAAAATCCCTCATAGAACATTTTCTGAACACTGCTTTCCAGCAGGCTAGTTTTATTTTCTCACTCACTTTCTTTGTATGTGCAAGGTTTTTTTTGTTGTTGTTGTTTGTTTGTTTTTTCTTCTTTTTTTTCCCCCATATGCTATCAATTTTACATTTATAATTTATTTTATTTATATATATATATTTTTATTTTTATTTTTATTTTTTCTAACGTGTTAGAATACCATTTTATCATTTTATCATGATTTAAAAAAAAGCTTTATCAGTACGGCACACAGACATGTAGTAGTTCAATACAGGAAGGGAACACAAAATCTTTTCTTTTTTTCTTTTCTCTTAATTTTATTCCTAGACAGCATAATATTTATGCAAGCATTTACAAAATCCTAATTGTTTACAAGTTATTGTGAGCATGAATATATCTACAAAAAAAAATGCGGTGCTATTAACGAATTCTCTCTCTCTCTGTGTGTGTGTGTGTGTGTGTGTGTGTGTGTGTGCGTGTGTGTGTGTGTGATTAGTAGTAGGCTATAATATTAGTAGTAATAGTAGCCTATAATAGTAGCCTAATAGTAGCCTATTTTTTGTCAAGTCTTGTTGTTTGTGATGTGAAAATTATTAGAAATTGTATTTTCATTGAGTAAAAAAAAATGACTGTCACATGGTTTTGAACTATTTAGGATGCAGTTGGCAAACTAGTCATGAAACCTGTATCAGGCTTAATTAACAGCTACAAACTCTTCGACGAGGTGGGAGAATGTTTCAGGAAAGGTTAGAGAGGTTTCTAAATCTGACACATATTTCTGCCGCTTGTCAGTACAATGTGCAGAGTCGGCAAGCTTCCCTAATTAACTCTCCCCTCTCTTTGGCTTTATATGAATCAGCATGCAACATTATCATAATGATATAGTATTATTGTCGTCCCTATACGTCTCTCTGTGTAGAAATAATTCGAGGCCTTTTTCTTTTTTTTTTCTCCACACAAACATGTTTACGCGGTTTTGTGTATTGTTGTTTACGTCTTTTTTGTCCTATTGTCGCAACGCACAAGACACCCAGTGACACTGCGAGCGAAATATTTGTTTATTAAAATATTTACTTCGTTTTCTGGTATGATAAATATTTTTGACATAAATTTAGGATATCATCCATTTCAACCTATCCCTCATCAAAACACCTAAAATACTAAAAATACTAAAGAAATATAGTTGTGCGCAAAGAAAAAAGGACAAAAGTTGTAACAAAAGAATTGCGAATTTGATTGTATATCGAAACGAGCTGGGCTTGGGCGCAGTGAACAGTACTTAAAAGGCAACCTATTTTGACCCAATTAGTGTATTTCTCTGGAGCTTGCCTGTTGTACAGCTCCCAAGACCACGATCCCTTCTGGGTTCTTCTGAATTGAATTTGCTGGCTCGTAGATGCCTCTGCCCATCTCCCAACAGCGTATCCGTTGGCTGGGAAACTCCAGTTCTAAGTTCACTATGCTGAACCCTTTGGCTCTTTTGCTGTGCTGTAAAGCTGTCAGCCTTGTGATCAAGACCCATGTTTTCAAAGCAGGTTATAAAACACTTACCTCTCTAATAATTTATTTAAAACCCTTTGAACCAAGTTCAAGAAAATGGACAAAACATTTTTATTTATTTATTTATTGATAGCAGTGCCACCTATTCTGCATGTAAGTGTGGTTTTAAATACCGTTTCAAATATTTTAGTCAATTAGGAAATCAACAGTTAAAAATAAAAGAGCTCAATGAATTTTTACAACTTTTCAAGCTTTAGTTGGTACTAAACTCGTGTGATTTTAAAAATTGCAGTAATAAAAGAGGCTGATAAAAAGTAGAAAACATAGTTCATTAGTTCCATTCATTTCAAGGTAGCCCTTAAATTGCATTCTTTGTTTTGCCTGTCTGCTCTGCATGGAACCATCAGCCTATACCCAAAGGGGAAGTACAAACAGCAGAGCAATTTGGCATCATTACAAAGCACCGCTACCTGGGTAGCTTCAGTGTTCAGACACACTCGGCTTGTGTCTTGAAGGAATAGAGCATTCTGATGTGACAAGTGAACAGTGTCCCAGGAGTAGAAGGCTCTCTTGAGCCTTTGCCAAGTTGCACTATACTTCAACTTCTTGTTACTGAAATGTTCTTCCAGCACAACTTCCCACAGAACGCTTTATTGTTTTGCCATAAACACAGAAAGAAAAAACACAAAGAAATGTAAATATCATCCTACCTGCTCTCATTGAGATTTTTTTCTCTGAATTCACTGAGGGTCTGTAAATATTCCTGTAAATTTGCTATTTAAATTGCATGTAAATGCTATAGATTTGCATTAATCAGCTGATTGGCTTAAAGTGGAAACAAAATAGTTTGATTTCTCAAACTGTCCAAGAGAGGTGAAATAAAATCATAAATCAAAGACAATAAGTGACTCTTCGTTCCGGACTAAAAAGAGGCTACAAAAATGGCACCATTGACCCGACTGCATGATTGAACTCTAACCCGATGCCATACGGTGCTGGATGCCCGCGCGTTGACATCAAGTTGCCCATAAGAAACTGATGACCCACTTCATCTCAATGTAGCTGTAACTTAAACTTCTCCCATCAGTCAAGCTCCAATCAAGTACTCTAGTAAAATGCTCACATGCCTGGCCTCTGATTACTCATCAGCCATCGATGGTTTAGTGTGAAATGGCTTCTTGAGACTCATAAGTTATGAAGAATGACCCAATTATCTCAAGGGTGTTCCAAAACTGAAGACGCTGAATAAATTGTGCAGTCTTAGGCATTGTCATATCTGGAATCTCTCTGTTGAGGAGAATGCTCACTATTTTGAATTTTAGCTTTAAATGACCCACAAGAAAATAACGATTCAATGTGATTTTTCTCAAAATATTTGCAAGTGCTTTGTCGGTGTCCTCTTGTTGCAGGTGTGATATAAAAAAACAAAATGGCCTCTGTGTTCCCACTCATTGTCCAAAAACCAATCAAAAGGGATTCATGTCAAAATGAGCGATGAAGATGTATAATCGTAAATCAGGAGTGGCTTAATCTTCCATTCTGCTGGTGTTAATTCTCTTGTTGGTGAGGAGCAGCTTGGTGTCACCTGGGGGTCCAAGCTGACGCTTTTCATACCAGCAGCACCCCCGCCGCTGACAGACAGACAGCACAACAACAACCGCCATTGACTTAGCGCTGCTGCGGGAAGGGTTGCAGAGGACACATCTTTGAAAGATCATCCCAAGCACCAACAGCTTGATCTTGTGTCACTCGGAGGGTATAGGACTCTCCTTTTGTCTTTGAAAGCTAAATGGTTAATTGTAATGGATAAAAAGAGGTTTAAGTGGGAGGGGCTTTTCAAGAAAAGAGTCTGGATGCAAAATAAAGTACATGAAAAGCTATCGAGGATAATAAAATTAGATATGGAGGGAAAAGAGATTGAGAAATGAGCAAAGCAAAACTAGGGAAGGAGACAATTTGATGCATTGACCCTTATCGTCTACGGTGAAAACAGGAGATTAGAAACTGTGCCATGCTAATTTCCATGGAGATTTTTTTTTTTACTTCTTCTTGTCCATCCCGCCAGACCCCCCTCCTCTAGAGCGGGTAGGGTGGTCTGCCCTGTCACACCGCTGCTCTCACATTGGCCCCTTGCTGTGCCCAGGCATCCTGAGATTACTAGAGCGAAGCTGACGTCTCTATCATCCCGTGACACCACCATGCCCTTCTCCCATCATTCCTTACCACACACACACATACACACCTACAGATCTGTCAGATGATGGCTTGATCTCTCTCCACAAACTCTCACTAGTCTCTCACTTTCTTTTTTTTCCCTGTTTTCATCATTCTATCATTTTATAAAACTGGCTCCCTCCCCTTTTTGTAGACCTTTTGCTACCGCTCTGCCTTTTCCCCAAGACTTGCTGCCTGCTCTGGGCTTGTGCTTGCCACATCAAAGGAGAATCAAGGGTCACAAAGCCACCGGCATGGAATATAAATGCAGCTAGCAGCATGGAAGTATGGGAAATCAATCCTCTAAAGATAGCTTCATCTACTTCATGAACCCATCATCATCCTCCATCATGTGCACTATAGAGAATCCTGCAGGAACACTTGCATTCGCGAAAGCAAATGTGCATAAGATTACAGATATTGTAGAAAGGCCATGTTTGTCCATTTTTAACTATCCGCTTGTGAGTGCTCTTCTCATACTACAAACATTGTGTCTGGAACCACCAGGGGATCGATACAGATTCAATAGACAGGAGAATATTTGAAAAGGGTTTATGTTTTATACTATCAAACATGATTTCAGACTTTGATGTGTTGCTTCCATGAGATATGTTGGTCTAAAGAACTATTCCTTTGTGTTAATATATATATATATATATATATATATATATATATATATATAGAAGTAGTTTTAACTGTGTTAAGTTTCTTTGAGACTGTAGCTCGCTAAACTAAAAGCTCCTCCTAATTTAAAGAATTTCTACTACAGGCAAGCTATTCTTCTGAAAAGGCAATTGCAAGCTTCTATAAATGTACACGTAATAAACAACACAAATGTGGCAATACCTTTTTAAACAAATAACTACATAATGCTGTCATTTATAATTTAATCAGCCAATTTTATCTTACTTTTTAGGGTTTTTGAATAAATTAACAATTTGATCATTAATTCAAGTAATCAAACATGAACATATAAATTTACACTACATATGACAAAACGTTGCTTAATGAAATAATGAACAGCAGCATTGATTTAAATATGCGGCTATAGAAATTAAAATTAAAATACCACACACTCAATGAACGGTGAATCATTGTATTGAATCTGTTTATTTACACAAACTACCCGAACAAAGTGATTCACTAAAATGGTTCAGACTTTCCAGTTATTTCAGTTTACTCAGCAGTAAAGCTGACAATAACAAAACTTTTGGTTAATTACTCCACATTGTGAATCTTTAAGGCACATTTCCAGTAAAATTAGGTAATTTGTGCACTGACAGCTGAATTAATCACACATTTTTAGAAGCCTGTAAACATGGTTTAGCAATGCTAGTGATATGGATCTTGGTTTGTTCACTTCATAGCTTGGAGAACTGGTGACGTAGTCTGACAAAATAACACAGTATATCAATTCATGTGAAACATAACAGTATGAGTAAAATACTGGCAAACGGTGGTCAGAATCAGCTCTCTATTCATGCTGCACAAGCTTGAGCCTCTCATCACAGGAGGGAACCCGTGGCTTTGTGCTGTTTCTGGAATCCTGGGAAAAAATGTCAGACAGTTTATTGAGCAAAACACTGTGGAGGAAATATGTAAACAACCTTTGTCGGAGGCCCTCCGCAGAAGACTACTGCCAGCAGAGTGTTCAAGCTTCCCGCTGTATGTCAATATCATGCTCCACTTTGATTTAAACATCTGTGAAATACGCCTGCATCTTTAACCACGGAGATTGTCTCCTCAGAAATGTTTGATAACACTTCTCGGTTCCTGTTTTCTTTACAGGAAAGCGGTTATGCAACCTAGCATGTAATAGCGATTGTGTCCAAAAGATAAATCTCGCAACCCTTCTGATTTCTGAGGTCTGCTAGCAACCAGAGCAGCAAATCGTAAATAAAACCGAAGAAAAGTGAAGCTTTCACTTGTTGCCAACCGCCCTTGTTTGAATGTGATGGCTCCACGCGGAGGCTATTGGCTGCGGTTGCTTAGCGTTAGCATCAGATAAACACGCTGCCGGAAGATGTCAATGTCTCCATTAATGTTGGGCCTGCCACACAGGCTGTGCTTGAGTGACACTGGGGTTTGTGAAGTGTGACGGGGGGTTGTAAATGTTAACTCTTGCTGGCTGCCTCTTGCGGCCTGGCAGCAGCCTAGCCTGATGACTCTTGGGAATGAGGAACCCCCAAAGACATGAACGTTAAGTGAACACACACAGATGTTGTCCTCTAGCTGTCTACTCACACTCAAATGACTCAATACAAGCATCGTGTCACATTTATAGTGTGAAAACTTACAGTTCATTAAGATGTTGACAGATGCATTAAGTTAGGCTGGGATTAAGATATAAGATTGGAATTGTCACAGTTGTAAAAGAAACATTACCCTTGCAGGAGTGGTTTTCTCCAGGGAGGCAGGGGAAGTAGCGCCTCCACCCAAAAATGTGGATGATAATGTTGAGAACATTGACAATACAGAAATGAATTAAAGCAAATATTATGGCATAGTATCACATACTAAATAATAACTTTTTTTCTCTCTAAATTGTCAATATCCAACAGCAACATCAACTGTTAAACAGTTTAATGCAACATATTTTAATCAAAATGAATTGATGAGATTAACTGATTTAAAAATGATAAGACCTTGTGAATTGACTTTAATAAATAGCATTTTAATATACACAGACGAATAGCATTAGTTGCTTGTAGACCCAAGTGTAATTTAAAATCATGTCTCATATATCCCTGAAAATTATGTAAACGTGACATAAAGGAATAGTGGACAAAAAAGGGGCTTTGTCTCCTCATTTCAGAAGCCCACCACACACTACTGTACTCAAAATGCATTAAATGATATAGATATCAAAGAGTTTGCACATCTGAAATGGACAAGGTAAAGTAAGGCACATCAGCAAAAGTTGTAGTTTTTTGTGGACATGTGGACATTTTTTAAGCCATGTTTTATGACATTAGTGATAAGATAGGGCTTATACGGCTTTGGTGAGTTATCATTCTGTACCACCTCAGTCTGAGAGATTATCCTCTTCCCATGGACCGCTAACCGCACTAGGCCTTCTCACTGAGCTCTTCAAGCCACAATATAAAAAGCTGTACATTCAGCACAAATGTAATGCACTTAAAGCATGCCACAAGTAAGCACATCCAACGGCACAATGGGCAGGATATGGGTTTTTCCATGCTTTCACAAAGTGAACAGAGAGTTGTTCCAGTCAGAAACGGAGCCGCTGTGTCTAGGGATATGATACTTTTGAAGAGGAGTGAAAACATTTGTAATTAATTTTTGACTAACCCTGGCCCTGTATTTACCTTAACAAGGATATTTTATTTATTTATTTATTTATGAAATGCATTTTGCTTCGTATATGCCACTTTATGATCATTTAGACTACAATGAAAACAACATAGTTTGGGCAAACTGTATGGCTGTCACTCAAAGAGGAGCCAAACAGGGGTGATTCAGAAGCTTATAACTTTTTAATAAACTCATAAAATGAACAGCTGATTTGATGTCTTTGATACTTATTTCTTGAACAAATACATATATTAAACAAAATTGTATTTTTATTAAAATTGTATTAAGTATTAAAGCAGTAATACATGAGCAAGCATGTGATACTGCTTTTATACAACAGTTCAAAGGACAAATACGTAAATAAGGAAAACCGAAGACCCTCTTGTGTGTGGAATTACTTTCATTCTTAGCCATTACAAATTCGTAAACACCAAGTTACAGTGAGAAACCACGGTTTGGACCAGAGATGACATTGGAGTAACAAGGAAACATCATGACTGTGTGATGTTACATTCATGCAATTGTTCAATGCACAAAAAGTAAATAATGAGTAAAATTACATTTTAGACGCAACACTTCCAGACAACACTACTTTTCTCTGCTCTTGTTCTAGCAAAAATCATTTCAACCAAAGCCACTGTGGAAGCACTGCAACACCTTCCTTATTGATTCAAGTATTTTTAACAATTCTGTGAAAGATTTAATGACTCTATAGTCTCTAGAGTTTTTCCTGAATGAATCAGCATTTTGAAAGGATCAGTTGAATGCGTGAATGAGTCATGAATGACTCAAAAAGACAGTCACTTAACGTAGCGATGTAAACATCAGCTAGAAGGACCTAAATAAATAAGTAACGCAAGTATGGTATCAGTAATGCCTCTGTATTGAGAGAAACTTGGTTTTACTGTTAGTCTGCTTGTTCTCTGTCCAACTGACTCGGGGCTTCACATTAACCCCATTAACCTTCTGTCTTTTGCATGCTCGTACCTCTTTAGGTGGAACCTGAACCCTGCAGGCCCAACACTAATTAGAACAATTCATATCTTTTGCAGTAGGCTTCATATTGCTTGTGAGACAACCTTTCCCATGCATTACTCACCTGCTCAACACACGGGGTGCTGATTTACAGCAAAACATCAGAACATTATTTAAAACCTTATGGCTGTTAGTTAACCCTGCTGAAAAAAAAAACAATAGAACCCTGCCCAAAACACAATAGAAAATGTAATGGTTTTAATGGTTATAATGAGAATTGTATTGGTTTTAATGGAAACTATAATGGTGTCTACTGGTATGTGATGGATTCTATTGGTGGGATGTTAAATCCTATTGGAAAAATGCCCAAAACACACTACAAAAAGGAATTTTGTAATGGTTTTACTGGAAAAAGCTAATGGTTTATAATGGTATTTTAATGGAAACCATTGGAATTTCTGTGATGGTTTCTATTGGGCTTCTATTGTTTTTTTTTTAGCAGGGAAGTCACTTGAATGTTGTTTGTATTGTACATTTACAATATGCATAGTAAAGATATCAGTCATTAAGGTTTATTTTAAGCGCCTTCAAAAAGACATTTTGGGAATGTGCGCTTTCATTCATTGGAGCTTGTGCCACATAAGATCCTAACTTGAATGAGCAACTGGGGAGCAGAAGGAAATATAGGCATGCTTCCATCAGTCTCTGACTAGCCGAGACTCAATAAGACTAGCCCACTAAGAGCCCCTCTGTTGCCTGATGGCAGGGCCAGGCAGAGCAGTGTACCTAATGCCCCTGTTTCATTGATCTTTCCCGTAACTGCAGCCCTCCACACAAACCCACACTATCTAGACTGGGGAGTGCTCCTGGGCACCCCCCACTTCAAAGGTGCATATTTACTCTTGGAAATTTAGAGAAAGTGCAGCTGTGGATGCATCCAACAACCACAATCAATAATAGGGCTGGTCCTCCTGACCCACCCTGCTGGCTAATAAAGTGCTTCTCAAGCTTGGTGGTTTTTCCTGCCAGTCTTTTAAGGTTGGCTCCATGCAGCACTTAGAGGTTCCTTTCCTTTACCTCTTCTCGTAAACAGAGTTGCGTGCATGGTTTATTTGTCCTACTATTTATTTATTTAGTTTTATTTTCAGTACATTTACCTGTACTGTACTTCGCAGCTCACCCATTCTGGTCATGTAGTAGATACTTTGTCCATGTGTCCTTTATGAGGTTTAATCCCTTATCATATCCTCTATACAAATGTGTGAAGGTAGATGCATCTTGCTATGCAATTCATAGTCCAACGCAAATGTGCATTAAATTCTTAGAATTGCTGCAAGGGATGCAAAAGTGGGAATATTTAAATGTCGTCTTTTATGGTCAGTTTTCCAACCCCAGGCTCATTATTAAAAAACGTGCATGTGTGCAAAATTATAGGCTATGGATCCTTTTCACAGACTGTAATGACGCGTTCTCAGAGTTATTAACACCATTATTGTAACAATGTTATTGTTATTGTTTGTTGTTGATTTTAATGTACATTTATATAACACTATAGTATGTGTTTTCTTAATATGGTATTTAATTATATTCCTCTCTTTTTGGGGGGGGGGGGTTGGGGGGGACTACGATGGTAAAACTTTTACTCAACTATGACGACTAAACGGGTCTATTACCTTGCTTGTTGCACTTTTCGCGTTACTTTCAAAGTGAAATTTCCGGATAAGTGGCGCTAAAACGTTAATGCACAATTGCGTTTAAAATAACGTACCACCTACACTAAACCCTACCCTAAGATTTTGGTAATGAAGCGAACATGAGTTAAAAACATATTTGCTGAAACAACCGTTCCATTTAACTTGTTTCTACAAGTGTTTTGTTAAATGTTTCACGGGACCTTTTGTCTGTGCACTCTGCATCGCAATTGCAACATCGTACGCCTACCAGGTGAGGTACCGAGCAAGTTTAATACGTAAGAAAAGTCATGCATATGGGTTATGTGGTGCAAACATCAAAATCTAAACTGATTGTTCAAATCATGCACTATGGTAAAAATGTTTTGAGGCTGTAACATGATATCAATGAAGAACCAAGTGAAATTTTGCCCCATAATCATAATTTTTGTGAAAAAGAATAGAAGTTGTTGGTGTTTTATAGGCACTAGTGTTCATTTCAGCTAAAATCTGAAATGATTTATGTATAGGGTACTTTTTTGTTTTTGTTTTATTGTTTTTTGATTTTTTTGTAGGTAGAAGAACATTTTTTTCCAGTGGGCCTATGTTGCAATTTTCACTTTTAGGTCAGCCACTGAATATTGCAAAGCAACAATTTGAAGAGTACGTTAGGCTATTTAAAGTTCATGTTTGTGGCATTTTACTTGAATAATAACACATCTAGTTTAGAGTATTTTAATGGATCACCCCTATAATTATTGAGGTTTGTTATTGCCAGATGAATGAATATTAAATTGCTAAATGTTTAATCCCTCTATTTCATAGTGATGAAATTCTAAATGAAGCACGCTTGATATCTCCTGGTGTCTAAAGTCTCTTGATTGTCTACCGAAGCTTGTTATAAACGCTTTAATTTCTTTCATATTTCGGGATGTGTGGATTATGCTTTTTAGCAGATCTTTCTCTCTCATTTTGAGCAAAGTCTCATGCTGAGATCCATATAATCATAATTGTCTCTGACACTTCACTGAAACAAATGTGTATTAAGGCAGAGGATTGGGATGGGCCTTCTGCAGCAGTGAAATTGAGACAATCAAAATCTTTTGTAATTATGTGCAACAATATTCTAATTACTGATGATTACAGATACTCCATGCAGCTTGCTTTCCCTGTAGGCAACAATTAGAAAAATATATATCAGCTGTGTTTTTGTCAATCATTTCATTTATAGTTGAGCCTGTTAAAGTGGCACAGTTGGAAATTTATTTTAGAACAATGAAAATGCGATTGTCCTCTTTGTGCAGACTATGTTTAACTTTAATACAGCTTACTGAAGTCGAAATGCTAAAAATGGCCTTCATTTACATAGCTATTTATTTCAGAAGAATTCTGCAGCACTTGTGAAAGAATTTCCCTATTTTCCCTAATTAAGCTCGCAAGATGGATTACCCACCCCCCTTATTTAGAAATAATACAGATACAACCCCTATACTGTAAAACAACATCTGTCTGCAGATCTCAGACAGGAATTCATAACATTGTCTTCTGTTTTTAGTTTGAGCGAGTAACTGCACACCCTTGTGAACTCATCGTATTTATGTACAGAGTTAACAATGTATATTAAATGGACCCTCATAGAGTTCTTTCAAGTGTGTATATGGAAAATGTTATTAGTGACATTAAGGGAAACAGATCAGGCCTTTTTTTTCTCACGTTTGACTGAATCGTTTTACTGAAAACCCTTGAGGAGCTTAAGAGCTTTGAAGCTAATAGGCAGATGTAAGAAAATATAGGTTTTTCTTATATAGTTTGTAGCGTCATTATGCCAGGCTCAGTCATGTATCACTTTCAGTAATCCTAACTTATTCTCTACCACTTTCTCTTTCTTTATCTTTCACTATTCGTATCTCTCTGTCTCCCCGTGCTTGTCTTACATGTTGACAGCCGCTTGTTAATAGGTATCAGTTTGCAGTGAGTGAGACTAGAGGGATGTGTGGTAATCATTTTCATCTCAGCACTGTTGGCAGGCTCTTCTCTCTCACTATGCCGGCAGACACTTGCCATTGAGTGGCTGTCAGGCAGAAAGGGTGTGTGGGATGTGGGAGCAGGTATCACGGGTCATGCTCCTTTCTCTCCAAAAGCCGCTCCAGCTAAAACCTTAAGTGGTGTTTTAGCTACCTGCACTGTCACAGCTGACACTCTCCACTTCTATAACGAGGAGACCACCGGAGCTACAGCCAACTCTATTACCTCTCTACCGCGGGCACGTCTGCCAATATGTGTATGTCGGTGTGCATATGTGTGTAATGGCAGGACATTACTGTCACATCCCTCTTCAAACAAAACTATTCCGTCAGATTTTCAGTCATATTAAAAAAGGCATTAAAATTATTAATGTTAATGTGAATGTGCTAAATCATCAAAATGCATGATTGACATTATATATACATAATTATATGTATGTGTGTGTGTGTGTGTGTGTGTGTGTACTGGTTTTTGTGGTTTACGGGGATATACAAAATTTGTATAATAACATGGGTATGACAGAGGTATTACAATTTGAAGGTGGTTTATGAGGACACTGCCTATGTCCCCGTAAATCAAAAGGCTTAAAAAACATACTAAATGGTGTTTTTTTTTTTTAAATCTAAAAATGCAGACAGTCTCCTGTAAGGGGTAGGTTTAGGTGTAGGGTTGGTGTAGGGCAATAATAGTACAGTATAAAAACCATTATGCCTATGGAGAGTCCCCGTAAACCACTAAAACAAATGTGTGTGTGCGTGCATGCGTGCGTGCGTGCATACGACCCTGGACCACAAAACCAGTCATAAGGGCCAATTTTTCAAACTTGAGATTTCTACATCATCTGAAAGCTGAATAAATAATCTTTCCATTGATGTATGGTTTGTTAAGATAGGGAAATGTTTGGCCGAGATTAATTGGAATGCACAATGAAAAAACATGATTTTTAAATTTTTTTTGTTATCTGTTTTTGCAAATGAACTCTTCATATATAGATAGATAGATAGATAGATAAATAGTAAATTAATTATAAAATTATATCTATATGTTGTACTAATGTGTGTGTGTGTGAGTGTTTGTGTGTGTGTGTATATATATATATATATATATATATATATATATATATATATACATATATAAAGAAAATTACATATAATAATATAATAAAGTAGCTATATATAAGACAAAGCAAATAATGTGTATGTTTTTGAATTTATACATGTATATATTTTATAAAGTACAATCCGAATTCCGGAAATGTTGGGACGTTTTTTTAAATTTGAATAAAATGAAAACTAAAAGACTTTCAAATCACATGAGCCAATATTTTATTCACAATAGAACATGGAGAACATAACAAATGTTTAAACTGAGGAATTTTACACTTTTATCCACTAAATGAGCTCATTTAAAATTTGATGCCTGTTACAGGTCTCAAAAAGTCGACACAGGGGCAACAAAGGGCTGAAAAAGCAAGAAATTTTGAAAAGATTCAGCTGGGAGAACATCTAGCAACTAATTAAGTTAATTGACATCAGGTCTGTAACATAATTAGTTATTAAAGGGGGTAACACTTTACAATAAGGTTCATTAGTTAACTACATTAGTTAACATTAACTAATAATAAACTGCACTTATACAGCGTTTATTAATCTTTGTTAATGTTAATTTCAACATTTACTAATACATTATTAAAATCTTGTTAACATTAGTTAATGCACTGTGAACTAACATGAACTAACAATGAACATCTGTATTTTTATTAACTAACGTTAGCGAAGATTAGTAAATACAGTAACAAATGTATTGCTCATGGTTAGTTCGTGTTAGTTAATACATTAACTAATGTTTAACTAATGAACCTTATTGTAAAGTGTTACCTTAAAGGGATGTCTTAGAGAAGCAGAGTAAGTAGTACTCTCAGAAGTAAAGATGGGCAGAGGCTCTTCAGTCTGTGAAAGAATATGTAAAAAGATTGTGGAATACTTTAAAAACAACGTTCCTCAATGTCAAATTGCAAAGGCTTTGCAAATCTCATCATCTACAGTGCATAACATCATCAAAAGATTCAGAGAAACTGAAGAAATCTCTGTGCGTAAAGGACAAGGCCGAAGACCTTTGTTGGATGCCCGATGTCTTCGGGCCCTCAGACGACACGCATCACTCATCGGCATGATTCTGTTATTGACATTACTAAATGGGCCCAGGAATACTTTCAGAAACCACTGTCGGTAAACACAATCCGCCGTGCCATCTGCAGATGCCAACTAAAGCTCTATCATGCAAAAAGGAAGCCATATGTGAACATGGTCCAGAAGCGCCGTCGTGTCCTGTGGGCCAAGGCTCATTTAAAATGGACTGTTTCAAAGTGGAAAAGTGTTCTGTGGTCAGACGAGTCCAAATTTGACATTCTTGTTGGAAATTACGGACGCCTTGTCCTCCAGGATAAAGAGGAGGGAGGCCTTCCAGAATGTTATCAGCGTTCAGTTCAAAAGCCAGCATCTCAGATGGTAGGGGGGTGCATAAGTGCATACGGTATGGGCAGCTTGCATGTTTTGGAAGGCACTATGAATGCTGAAAGGTAAATAAAGGTTTTAGAGCAACATATGCTCCCCTCCAGACAACGTGTATTTCAGCAGGACAACGCATAACCACATACTGCAGCTATTACAACAGCATGGCTTCGTAGTAGAAGAGTCCGGGTACTGAATTGGCCTGCAGTCCAGATCTTTTACCTATAGAGAACATTTGGCGCATCATTAAATGAAAAATACGTCAAAGACGACCATGAACTCTTCAGCAACTGGAAACCTATATAAGGCAAGAATGGGACCAAATTCCAACACCAAAACTCCAGAAACTCATAACCTCGATGCACAGACGTCTTCAAACTGTTTTGAAAAGAAGAGGAGATGCTACACCATGGTAAACATGCCCCCATCCCAACTATTTTGAGACCTGTAGCAGGCATCAAATTTTAAATGAGCTTATTTTGTGCATAAAATTTTTAAATTTCTCAGTTAAAACATTTGTTATGTCATCTATGTTCTATGGTGAATAAAATATTGGCTCATGTGATTTGAAAGTCTTTTAGTTTTCATTTTATTCAAATTTAAAAAAAAAAAAAGTCCCAACATTTCCGGGAATTCGGGTTGTACTTTTTAATGAAATTATTCTATATAATTTTTTTCTAGAAATATTTTCTTGAAGGACACAAAAGTATTATTTTGTCAGTGTTTCACAGTCTGTCATGCTTCATAGCAAATTCACGTCTGACAACAAGGCAAAGTTTCACTTGTCCAGCAAAGCAAACACATGTTCCCTAAACACATAAAAACACATATCCACTCTCCCATGTATCATCCTCACATATGCGCCTGCTGTGGCACCCCTGAATATATAGAGTGCAGCCTCATAAATGGATCACATCAACAATCCTTCAGGCTACATGTCTGGAGGCTCTGAGAGGGTTTAGTCAATGAGCAGCGAGTGAGTTGTTGTATGGCACAATCGGAGGTACTCTGTCATCATTGACTTTTTTGCAGCTGTGACGGATGTGCTGCTGAATAGCTGGTGGATCTGGTTAAACACGATGAATGAAAGATTTACAGCCACTGGTCAGCAAGGTTTACAGAGGTCCCTGCAATGCTCCACTGGTTTGTTTTGTGTTCTGCTCTGCGTAGTGTTAAAGCCCAGGCAAAGTGCTGAGGTGGTAATTGGCCCTGAAAACCCGGAGCAAAAGGTGACTTTGAAGCGAAAAAAAAGGCAATTTATTAGGATGACATTTTGGACTTCTTACTGATGGGGGGGCAAGCATTTGCTTTGTGGCCGTAAATTGACATTCATCTGCTGGCAATATGTTAGTCAAAATGAGTTAAAATTTGTGTTGCTCCAAAGGTTGTTGTGCTGACTTTGGTAAAGTGGGGACACTAAAAACCCATTTGCCAAGAAAGTTAGGAAAAGTACTTTTTAGATGGTGTTTCCTAACGTGTACATTTTTTCTTTTCTTTTTTCTCTTTAACTTCTGGCACATTTATGTCACAGGATTTTACTTCCATTAATACTAATAAATATTAAAACTAGTTGCTTTTGATCTTAAAATAAGAAAATACACCATACAAATCTAAATGATTTAAATACATATTATTATATAAAATATACGTTGTTTTAAATATCATTTAAAATATAATTAAAATTAACAAAGCCATTCAGTATAGTTTGAAATTAAAATGTATAGTGTTACAATTAAATATTAAAATTCTGTTTATTTCTGTAAATCATTATTATTATTTCATGCCAGAAAAAAAATATAGAAAGTATTATATATATATATATATATATATATATATATATGTATATATATTAAATTCAATAAATAATTAGTGGGAGTGGGGAAAATGTATTTTAAGAGATTATTTAATACCTTACTATGCAGTCTGTTATGTATAAGTGATGTATTTTGTTCATATATAGGAAATTAATTATATAATAAAATAAATTCATGATGTAAGTGAGAATCAGTAAAAAATATTGTATTGTTTGTTATCCTGAAACTGCAAGCAACAGTGTGTATTTCTCACTAGGAACAAAAAAGAGCAGGGAAAAAAAGAAGAAAACAAAGACATTCTGCTTGGATTTTTAGATGCAGTAGACACTCCCAGTGTTCCAGTTACTCCCTGACAATTATTCTGAATTAATGCAGGTTCTTCCCCAAGTTCAACAAGCAAAGCCCTCCTAGTGTACGCTGTGTTATCTAGCAACAAAACTAATTAGCAATCAAAATCTCAAGCTGCTCCAAGAGGTTATCTCCCTAAACAAAAACCGCATATGAAAGAGAACGACGAGTTGTGTGGATGCGAATTGGCTTCTGCTCGATATGTTACAAGCTCTCGCGACCCAGACCCACAATCTTTTGAGGGATACCCTCAAGTTCACAGCAGCAAATGCACTCAATCACTAAGGGAAAAGCGGTTTCTCTCAGTAGACCAATTACTGGTTTCTAAAAGCCTGGGGCGTCCAGCAAACTTTGACACTTGGAAATAAAGACCAATCTGAGAGAGAAACATAACGGCTATTAAAATCTTTATAATTCTACAAATCGCAAGTGATTTGTTTTGCCCCGTGGCTTGTTCAGATAGATGCTTACCACTATTGCAGGGGTCATGAGTGTACCACAATGGAGGAGAGCAAGCTTATTTTTACCACTCAGCCTGAAAGGAAAGGCTGGTCTTTTTTCATGTGCCGGGTGCCTGAAACAGTCAAAGATCTCCTGTGTGTCATAATTGCCTGAAGTGAGGGAGCAAAGGCCCACGAATCCTGATAGAGGAGGGTGTCTTTCATCAGGGCATCGGAGTCAGAACTTCTTTTAAAGGATCATTGTCCATTGAGGATTTTGCACCATGTTTTGTATATAATAAAGCACTTTGAGAGAGATGCATGAGCGAGTAAACTCTCCACTTTTTTTTCTCTGGCGCAGATGCCCTTTCATTCTCTTATACAAATTGATTTCCAAAAACTATCATGGTGGTGTTGTTGTTGTTGTTGTTGCTGCTGCTGCTTTCATTATTCTTGCAAAGAGTTAATATTTCCCTTGAATTAATTACATTTTACAAGTTAAACATTGCACTTTTCCAGATACTATGTGAATTAATTAACCATTTACATAGTGGCGTTAGATTACTTATCTCAACAAAGTGAAAGCCCAAAGTGCCAGAGAGGGTCATGTAATTATGTATAAAATCACTCCAATAAAACATTAGCGTGTTAACTTTTGGAGTGCTCACACTCAGCTTTCAACTCCACATAATATAATTAGGAATCTACTTTATAAAAGCCCGAAATTAGATGCAGACATTAACAGTGTATGGGCTTATCCTGTGATGGTTTTAGGTTAAGAATGGCACTCTAACTCTGGCTGCCTCGCCGCTGGAGAGCTGATAGGCCTTCTGATAGGCCCTCTGCAAGCAGATGAGGGCCCTGAATGAGGAGCCTCTCATACTCCTCTCTCTAATCACCGCCGTGTCCCCTGTGCCCAGCTGATGGACCACATGGGTCGCAGGAAGGGTGTCCCACCCATAAATCAGAAGGCTGGGGTGACAGCACACAAAATAGGTGAATTGTTCTTGGTATCCCAGGCCGACGACCATCCATGTCTCCGGAAGACACGCTCCACCCCACCGTGCTATATTTTTCGCAGGGGGGATCATACAGATGCCACCAAACCAGCTTCTCTAACCCCCTCTCCCATCTGCTCCCACCCCTATGACTTCGTTCAGCCAAGCACCAGCTATGAACTGCTTCCAGAGTCAGTTACTGGTGTAATTGAAAGTGCTTTGTCATGGCTTTCAGGCCAACACTGATGGATGTGAAGTTGAATGAGCTTTAGGTTTTGTACAGGGGGAAGTCGGGGGGAGATTTATCATCTCTGACTCGTGAGGCCACCAGGAGCCATTGAAAGCTCAACCTCCCTCTACCTTGCTGTGATCTGTTAATTATAACTTAGTTAACCTGGCACGCTTAAATCACTGTGCTATATCTTGTCTGGTGAAGTTAAAGGGGAATATCAGCTTTTCTTTTTATTCTATTTCTATTTATTCTATTTATTTATTTTTCACTCAGTAAATGGAGGAACAGAAAAATACAATTGGAATTTTATTCTGCTTTTTCTTTGTGTTGCAACTATGGAGAAATAGTCATGTAATGGAACCTTTATCATCTCCGGATTCAAAAATTAGAGTAGAAAAACTGTTATTTTATGATAATTCAATAAAAAACTATTAAAAAAATAATACATAGAAGCAATACCAATCAGGTATATCATATTCAGCCAGTCACCAGTCATTAGCACAAAATAAACCCTGATAGGATTATCAGGACCCAACACGGAGTAATAACATGAAGGATACTCACAAGTTAAATAAACACATGGACATGACATATTGACTGGTATTAAATAATTGCACACTGTAAAAAATGTACCGTAGAATTTACAGGATGTTACTGGCAAAAAAGTTGCCAATAAAATCTTGTAAAAATTATGTTAATTGCTGTAAAATGGATTACAGTATAATACTGCAGAGCAAATCACAGTTAATTGCTGTATGTGAAATACAGTAATTTGTAGTATTTTTTTACAGTAACATTGAATTAAACTTGTAGTTTATATTACAGCAATATTTTGTAATCTCACGACAGTACAGTATTTACCTGGCAACAAAAGTTGCCAATAAAATCCTGTAAATACCCCTAAATCCAAGATGATGTTGTAATAATTTAACAATGAAAATGCTGCAAAGAATAATTTTAACAGTAAACTGTAAAATACTGATTTAAATGAATTATCATGAGAACTATCTTAATACATTTACAAATGAATAAAAACCAAGTCAAAGATGTTGCAAATAAATATTTATTAAAACTGGCAGAAAGACATTGCAAGTCAGTCTTTCAACAGTTAAAATCTTATAAAAATAACATAGCATCACAAAATAACTACAAATAACTGTTATATCACAAAAAAATAAGCCATATTCGCAGTAGAACATTTACTTTCTATAAAAAAATTAAGGTCAATCAACAGAATTTGTATAATTTTGGTTAAAGGATTAAAATAAAATGCTGGAATCAACATTATACCACAAATTCTGTTGTTTGAGCTTATGTTATATTAAATTTAGAATATTCCTGCAAAAGACAATTTAATAAATACATACTGAAAGTCCATCAACTTTCTGAGATGAGCACACACATGAGGGTTGTCCTCTTCTCTGAGACCTTTCCACTTGTTTTGCCTCTTTGTATCCGTCTTGTATCCAGTGAGTGTTGTGATTCCAACAAAACATCTGCACATAAAAACAAGCAGAAGCTTTTACCAGTACTTAAACTAAATAAGCAACCTTTTTCACAAATGAAATTACTCAAGTAAAACATGTTACCTTTGAAATTAATTAAAGTGTGCAAAAGACGCCTGCTCCCGGGACGCCAGACTGAAGTTGTAATAAGACTGAAAATCCAGCCGCAAAGTTGAGGTATGAATTCACAACCATGTGACCCTCGAATAGGCCTAGTCAAAAGCCACTGGGTGCACCTGAAATGAATAAATAGAAGCAATAATGTAACTTACAATACAGTATTTCAATTTAAAATGTAATCTAAAATACAAGTTTATCAAATGATTTACAACAGAATTAATAAGAATTAATACATTACCTAATATAATCAGCTTCAGAGAGTCTTGAAGCATCACACATTTCTCCACATCAGCTGCTATTCTTTGCACCTACAAGAAATAATGAAAATTATCTTGTGATTTCAAAAAAAAAAAATGCATTTACATAAATGAGACCAAAATGAACACCCAAAAAGGCATATATTTTAAAATTAATTTTACATTTGATTAATAAATAATTTATAATGCAAAATTACAACTGTGTTATGACATTAATGTTTTACATAAATTTTGAAATTACAAATAAGAAACGTTGTAAAAATGCAATTTTTTTTACCGTGAAACTAAACCGCCATTAGGTGGCAGCAAATAATTTGAGTCAATTGAGTCATTCATTGAACCGATTCGTTCAGGATGCTGAATCATTCAGTAAAAACACTGCAGAGTTTTGCTTTTGATCTTTGTTTGGAACGATTTTCGTTGGTGAAATAAAACAACAGTCAATATTGTGTCTAAAAAGTAAGTAACTTAATGTTAACTAATTGTTTATTGAACTACGTAAAATTTGCAATCGTGATAATCAGCAACAGATGATCTGTTGTTGATATTGTTACAGATCACTTGGTATGCTACTTAACAATATCATGTGTTATAAATAAACTCATCAGTTTGAACATTTACCTCATGTTTCTTCTGTGAGTTTATGTGTGCTGTTAAGGTTATTTGTTTGTTGAATGTAACATTAGCAAAATCAGAATCAGTCTTGCGATTCGATGCTTCCCTAGTTATTATTTTTTTTCACTCAAGTTTTAATCAGGCTAACTTGTCTACGCAAGCAGTGATAACACCTGCTTCTTGTAAATTAATTACAGTTGACATGGAAATATACAGTTAACAACTGTAAAACCTTATTTGACCCATAATGCATTGCGAATTACAGCTAAATCTTGTAAAATGTTTAAACAGTAAAATTCTGTAAAATTTTGCTGTAGAAACTACAGCAATTTTTTACAGTGCATAATTGTAATTGTACATTATACCTTAATGTTTCTGCTAAGAAGAAAATATCCAACTACAATATACATTGCAAAACAATTAGCTTAACAACAAGATGAATACTGTTATATATTAATACTGAAGTCCTCTGAGGTCATTTGGACAACAATCACTAATTAAGGTGCAAGATGGCACTAGTTGCGGTTGTATGAAACAAGACTGCGAGTTTGGCTTTTGAAATGAGAGACATGAAAGTTGTGCCGGTTTCAGTTACCCAAGTGGACTGATATAAAGTGTTGAAAAGGTTGACACTAAGTATTACAAAATATCAGATTGTGCAATTTCCAATCAGAATAGAGTATTCTATAGAGCCATGTAATCAGAAAAATCAATATCAATTTAAAGGGATTGTTCACCCAAAAATGAAAATTCTGTCATTAATTACTCACCCTCATGTCGTTCCAAACCCGTAAGGCCTTTGATCAACTTTGAAACATAAGTTAAGGTATTTTAATGAAATCCGAGAGCTTTCTGACCCTGCACAGACAGCAAGGCTCCTACCATGTTCAAGGTACAGGAAGGTTGTAATGCATCCTTCCTGTACTCTTGTGAATGCATGTCGACTGACACCGAAAAGAATATACGGAATAAAATATTATCGTAGCTTCATAAAATTAAGGTTGAACCACTATTTTAACAATGTCCTTACTACCTTTCTGGGCCTTGAACATGGTAGTTCCGTTGCTGTCTATGCAGTTTCAGAAAGCTCATGACATGAGGGTGAGTAATTAATGAGAGAATTTTTGGGTGAACATTTCCTTTAAATAATATAAATAATAATTAAAAAAAAACTAATATTCCCCAGACATTCAGGAATTAAGAAGTGTGATGAAAATGTACTGTAAAATCAAAGTCAAAAATTCGCATAGAGCCTGTATAACTTTGTGGGGGTTTTGTCTCATTTCAAAAGCACATTCATTAGTTAAGCAGTTAAAAAGTACAACTTTCATGACCCACAATGCAAGGCTCAGCAAGTCAGTGCGTTCTCATTGTCTCCTTATTAGAGCACGCCCCCAGCTGCCTCAGCCCTGGCGAAGGGCCAAAGCGGGGCCAGCTTTGCTCTGATCTGGGCTTCTTTGTGAGGCGAGGAGTGTAGAAAGTTTTGCTGGGGCTGCTGTCCTAGAGCCATGTTGGAATGTTAGAACAGCAGAGGAGGTGCAGAGGAGGGATGTGACCCTGCCGTGTGATGTGTGTGCAGGGGTCATGCCGTGAGGTTAGCCAGATTATAAATAAAGCCGAGCTTGATCTCTTTGCCATGGCGATGAGGAGTTGCAGAAAGGTGAATGCCAGCGCTAGAAGCAGAGTTGTAAAAGCCCACCCGCACTTGCTCCAAACCCTTGGCTCAAGGCACCGAGGCAACATATGTGAGATGGATGTTACTCTATATGGTGCTGGGTAGAAAACCCAGTAGAGTCCTGTATCGAAAATGTGTCCTGTAGGCTTCCTAACCCTAAGTGCTCCAAAATCGGTTCGAGAATGATATTAAATGTTAAAGGTGCTATCTGCAATAAAGATTTCATTTTTTCAAGCGTTGCGTTTTACAAGGAATGTAATCCAAAGAAAAAAGGGCCTTGTTGTAGTTTAGTTCTCGACGCTCATGGGAGTAGTTTTTACATTCCATGAGAAACCCAGTAGGAATGCAAAGTCACAGAAGAGGTTGTCCAAGGCTCATTTGTTTGGCTAAAGGCAAATAAGTTGTGGGAGGTGAATGATTTTGGGTCATTGCGTGTATGTAGTTCATGGACAGAACCAGATAAAGAGCGGTATCACATTCACCAAGGCCCAACTGATCCAAGGAGACAGAGAAAGATAGAAAAAGACAGCAGGAGAGGCAAACAAAATCAAGTCTACTTCAACTAGCCTCCTGATTATGTCTTGCTTAGACCCCTTGTTAACCTCCTGATGTAAAAACTTTTTCTTTTATAATTCTTAAAGTGCAAGCATCCGATAACCATGTTTTAGTGTAGTGCAGTTTTTGACAACCTACTAATTATATACTCAATGTGGCATTGTCCAGCTTTGTGTTACATGTCATTTAGTCTGTTCTTAAGAATGAAGAAATCCCCCAAGTAGAAATGGATAGACTGTTACCTTTGGGGAAATTAGCATGGTAAATGAATATTAACTTGCAGATGGTTGGGTATAGGGCACAGCAGTAGCTCCTAACTAACAATTGATTAACTTGTAAATTCCCATCGCCCAGCTGTTGTTCAGGCTGTTTACCATAAAGAACAGAAAAAGGGGGGCAGAGAGAGGATCCAGATGCTACGGGTACAGAGGCAAAGGCAATCTGTCATTGTTGAGAACTAACACTGATGGATGCTGCTTTGAATGGGTATTGGTTTTAGTTAAACATGACAGAGTGAAGAATGATATGTCATTGGTCACACAGGTCTGACAACAACTCGGCACTGGGTTTATTTTCCGCCTAAGACTTCCTGACAATGTACCAGCAGCAAGTCAAGTCAAACAGTTTTCTTTCTTCCATTCTTTTCTTTTTTTGTATGAATGAGTTTAGGTAAGGGGAAACAAAAATGATGAACAATGCGGTATCATATAATATATATAAAATTTTAAATTTGCATTTTAAGCACTTAATGTCCTTAAACCTTAAAGTTTTTTTACTACAATTTTTTTTTCAAATAAAAAACAATACTATTTTAAATACAATTTTTTTTTTTTTTATAAATTAATGCTTTTATTCAGCAAGGATGCAGTAAATTGATCAAAAGTGACAGTAAAGACATTTATAATGTTACATAACACACACACACACACACACACACATATATATATATATATATATATACAGTGGGGCAAAAAAGTATTTAGTCAGCCACCAATTGTGCAAGTTCTCCCACTTAAAAAGATGAGAGAGGCCTGTAATTTTCATCATAGGTATACCTCAACTATGAGAGACAAAATGAGAAAAAAAAAATCCAGAAAAATCACATTGTAGGATTTTTAAAGAATTTTATTTGCAAATTATGGTGGAAAATAAGTATTTGGTCAATAACAAAATTTCATCTCAATACTTTGTTATATACCCTTTGTTGGCAATGACAGAGGTCAAACGTTTTCTGTAAGTCTTCACAAGGTTTTCACACACTGTTGCTGGTATTTTGGCCCATTCCTCCATGCAGATCTCCTCTAGAGCAGTAATGTTTTGGGGCTGTCGCTGGGCAACACAGACTTTCAAGATTTTCGATGGGGTTGAGATCTGGAGACCATCCAAATGCTCTCTAGCAAACTTCAGACGGGCCCGGACATGTACTGGCTTAAGCAGGGGGACACGTCTGGCACTGCAGGATTTGAGGCCTTTGTTACTTTGGTCCCAGCTCTCTGCAGGTCATTCACTAGGTCCCCGTGTGGTTCTGGGATTTTGCTCACAGTTCTTGTGATCATTTTGAACCCACGGGTGAGATCTTGCGTGGAGCCCCAGATCGAGGGAGATTATCAGTGGTCTTGTATGTCTTCCATTTTCTAATAATTGCTCCCGCAGTTGATTTCTTCACACCAAGCTGCTTACCTATTGCAGATTCAGTCTTCCCAGCCTGGTGCAGGTCTACAATTTTGTTTCTGGTGTCCTTTGACAGCTCTTTGGTCTTGGCCATGGTGGAGTTTGGAGTTGGACTGTTTGAGGTTGTGGACAGGTGTCTTTTATACTGATAATGAGTTCAAACAGATGCCATTAATACAGGTAATGAGTGTAGGACAGAGGAGCCTCTTAAAGAAGAAGTTACAGGTCTGTGAGAGCCAGAAATCTTGCTTGTTTGTAGGTGACCAAATACTTATTTTACAGAGGAATTTACCAATGAATTCTTTAAAAATCCTACAATGTGATTTTCTGGATTTTTTTTCTTCTCATTTTGTCTCTCATAGTTGCGGTATACCTATGATGAAAATTACAGGCCTCTCTCATCTTTTTAAGTGGGAGAACTTGCACAATTGGTGGCTGACTAAATACTTTTTTTGCCCCACTGTATATATTCTAAAACATATTAAAATAAAAACAGTATTTTACTGTTTAATTATTATAATTCATAATGCCTTATTGAGAATAAGTGACTTATTTCAAAGACAATCTTACAGACTCCAAACTTTTGAACAGTAGTGTGTATATTATTTTGGTTATAAACTTTTGAAATTAAGTAGTTTGGTAGTCAGTTTCAATTCCCACCAAAAACTATATATGTTATCTATGCACAGTGCACAAAAGTCTGGAATACACATTGCGACAACCCTCTAAAAACACTGAGCTGATGTGTTATAGCACACACATGGGAAATACATAATTTGGATGAAATTCTTAGATCAGCACAGCTCGGCTTCCAAACAGGCCAGAACGAGTCGTGAAGCATTGGATGGTCTGCTGCACCTTGACACCCCGACCCTCAGTTCCTCAGGGTGAGGCCAAGTACATGTGGACCTTCCATCCAGCTGCACAGGATCAGACGTACAGCATGTGAGAGACACCGCTAGGGACCCTGCATGACAACAGGCCAATCCATGACCCGACAGGCAGGCCTCCTAAGCCGGCCCCAGGTGACGTCTGGTCAGCCAAACACAAGGGCAGAGTCTGGGGAGTGTCTCCATGGGATTGTATAAACAACACTTCTGCAGAACTCATCTCCCACTGGCTGCCAAATCTCGTTAATGTTTCATCTCCAAACCATAAGAGTATCAGGAGTCATAACACATATTTGAGGAGGAAATATAGATGATGGACTGCAACTGTATTTTCTTGCCTTTCATATTATGGAACATTGAAAACACCCTGGGCACATTGTTATGATATGTATTTTGTGAGGTCCCCTAACAAGAAATCAATTGCTTTTTTCCATTTAAAAAGCCTTGGAATGAAAATCCATTGCTACAAGCAAACGATTAAGTCGTGGTTTTGTTAATACATGCCAATTAACAAACCAACATGTATTAAAAAAATACTAATCATAAAAGTGTAGTTATTTTTCAAATTTATAATAGTACTGTACATCTAGTTATTTTATGCTAATATTTAATAAACGAGACACCAAGCCAATATATTTACAAAACATACACACGTGCATTAATATAGAAGCTACATGGCATAATTTCCTTCTATCTGTATGCAACTCCAGGTGTCCGTTGTTTAAATGAGCACTGTCAGGTCACATTGGAGGTTATTGGAAAAAGGTCGAGTAAATGTTAATTCATGTTAATATGGCAATTATATCAGCGCTACTAAAATGCACAGTATAGATCATTATTCAGGTATTGCTTGTAAACCACAGATTTTACATCGCAATACATGGACTGAGTGTAAAACTATTTTCCCTTTCTGCGGTGTACTGGGAATTGTACTTTATAAAACAGTATGGTATTCCTTGCAAATACATATGTTTTCTACCTAAACAATGGGGAATTATAGAAGACTAAATAGCCCGATCTGTAGGCGGATGTGAGATGCGGCCCTTTAAGAGCGAAGAGCTCTCTGATCGAAGCCCTTGAGGCTGCACTGCTCTTGGACATAACCACTGATGGCAGCAGGTGAAAGAGTACAGGAAGAAGGACTCACTGCTTTGGTCGAAAGGTAGGTGGGTGAAAGAAGAAAAGTAGCTGAGAAGCTTTTCAGCCGGTGAGCTTCAGATGGGAAGACCCTGGAGGAAACAGGAGAAAGCCATTAATAACCACAGTATCACAGTGATCTATTTGCATGAATGAGCTACAAGCGGATAATGAACTAGCTTTAACGTTTCTCCTTTTCTCCGCGTAGCTGTCTCTTTGCCTCCTTCCAAGCTTGTAGCGCACCACTGGGAGAGCTCTCGCCTGTACAAAACAGCATGACAAATCAATGCCTTATTCCAAAATCAAGGGAAAAGGTTATTCTCTGTCTCCACGGGATTCGGCGCTCCCCTGTATCTTTTGCCCTCCCCTTCTCCATCTAAAACCAAACAAACCTCAGTCTTACCCACACTCCCTAATTAAGAGTAGGGCAGTGGGGCGTTTTTTTTGTCTTTTTGGTTACGCTTGCAGTGCTAGTGTGGGGAGTGTGAAAACAGATCTGATGGACTGCATGCCCCCGGCTCTACTCCGCCCAGGCTCCAGCAGGTACGGCAGCATGATTGACAGCTCTCAGGTCAGCCACCCATCTTCCAGACTGTTGTAGGGTGGGCGTTAAAGAGATTTGGAATGCCTAGGACCCTGATTGCTTTATAGCTGGGCTGTCAGAGTCATTGTATGGGTTGGTATTATTAGGGTTTGCCATCTCTCCCCGTCTGGGAGGCGTCACGTTCGCTGCTCTCAACATAAAGAGGCAACACCACACCATTTATATCTCTTCTTTCTCTTTGGCTGAAAGAAAGAGAGAGGGAGAGAGGGTGAGAAAGAGAAATAGAGAAAAAAGAAGAAGGGAAACAGAATCGTTAGTGTCCCTTGAGAAAGCAACCAAATGCGGTGGAACTCACACCAAACGTTCTTTGTCTTTGACAATACAGAATTTTCAATCAATACTGCAGCAGCTTGTGCAAAATACACAGATTCAATGAAGCTTATTTTTACTATATACTTAGCAGGTAAAGAGTCAACAAAAATATAATTTGTATTTATTTAATTAATATTTAGCATCCAGCAATTTTATGGTCACAGTGTTTTGTTTAAAGAAGAGATTTGTTGAGCAAGTAGTAATTTCTTGTCAGATTTACAAATTATTTTGGAATTTTATTCCAACCAAAACATTTGCTGAAGATTCAAATTCTTCCCTTACTTTCCCTTACGTTTATTTCAATTTTACATTTTTTTTTTTTTGGTTCTTAAAAAAAAGGGAACCAGACAAGTGAAATAATACCTGTAATATGCAACACATTATATTACGCATGTTGCATTTGAAAAATAGTAATAATTAATAAAAGCAAAAAACATTCCTGCAATAAACATTTATGTTAATTTATAACACAACATATGTTAGTTCTTCCTTTGGCATTTTTTTTCTCCAGTCATCTCATTCCCGCAGGTAAAGATAGTGTGCATCGGTCCTAAAAAAACAAGCAAGAATACATGTTCTTTTTTTTTTTTTTTACCCCCATCTCTTCCCTCCCCTCTTAATTCCCCAGGCGGGGATGACAGACTGACAGGTTGCTGCAGGTCAGTGGAGCAGTGGCCCTTCTCTCCCTGGGACTGGGCCGATAGTCCATACAGGTCCCCGACACTCCTGGCTTCCTCATGTTTTTTTGCTGGAACCCTGCCGATGACTCGACGGTGTACCAGCCTCCTTGGAGACATGACAATGGGCGGGGTGCTGCGTCGCCGACTCACACCTTTCTGGTCAACGCCTTTCTGCGTCCCTGTGGGGTAAGCCGGGGCCAGCACCACTCACTCACTCAGCCTATCCACCCCCCCTTTCCCGCTAGCACATAGGACATCCCGGCTTCAGTCGGGCCCCGGCGCCCTGGCACGGGCAGCCCTGTGAGATTTGCCGGGATACGGCGCCTGAGATGTCGGTTCAGACCTGCGAGTCTGGGCAGGGCCTGAGAGGGGCGGCGGCGCGCTGGGACGGCCCAGACTGTGGCTGCAGATCATGCTCCATTATGTTTGGACTCAGGGGGTGTGAAAGCATTGCGGTCCCCAACGTCTCTCCTCCTAAAAGATCATCAGTTGGCTGTAGCTGGAGGCAATTGCGGCCCCTAATTCACTTCATTATCCCCATGTCTTTGTTTGGGCTTTTTGGGATGTGCTTTTGTGGTACGCAACGTTACCGTATATTCCGTAACGTCTGGCGGCTTCTCTGATGGAAAACGTGTGAGGAATAGGCGGTAGCGCATCCGGTGCTGACACCGGTATTGATTTGAACAAGTCGTGACTCCTCCGCCACGTGTCTGTATGTCTTTTCATCTGAGAAATAAGTGTTAGTCTCTTCCTCACTGTACTCCATTGTGTCCTCAGCAGTTGCCATATTGATTTTGTTTTTTCTTTGAGTCCTCCCATTGTCTGTGCCCTTTACCGCTGGGATTAATCTAATTGTTTATCTCTGAATCTTTTTCCTGCCTTCACTCCCTTCTGCCTCATTATGTGCCAAGATTTGACAAGTTGAGTCTCCACACTCTCCAATCGCATTTTACAACATGTCGATCTTCAGAACACTACAGATGGCCTGCCTCTCAGCAGACCCTCCCACATGGAATGTAACAAACATGACAACGCTGCACATTCTAACATGGCAACACGCATACACGTTCACACGCATACACAAACACACATCCACACTGGCATATACTGTTGGATGCACTCAAGCACACAAACACGCAAGCGTTCGCACAAGCAACACGTTGCGAGATGCAGACGCGCACAGACGCACTGACCAATCCTTTGCGTTAATACGGGATTGAGAAAAAAAAAATCAGCTTTTCCTCACATCCCTGTGAATTTCAAAGAGAAATTCCAGTGGGTGCACTCGAGGAGATGACAATATGCGCAACATCTCCGAACGCTTGTCAGTCCACGTGGTAAAGTCGACAGCATTGTAAGCACACAATGCTGAAGAAATATATAAATAATGCCAGCCAAAAAGACACAACTGTCAAAGAGCTTCGTCTCTCCAGACTGAGGGGACGTACAGGCAGCGATCTTTTTCCACTCGCTTTGTGTTTCATCTTTTTTTCTCTCCCGTTGTTTTTTTCAACTGCATCCCGAACGCTCTTGGGCCCATGGAAGCCCTGTGGTCAGGTTTTATCAGTGAGTTAACTCTACAGAAGTGGGCCAGATCAATACAGGCATTCTCTGAGAGACGGGGTGCAGTCGGAGCCTTGTGCATGTAGATATGTGTGTGCGTACGAGTGCCTTCAGGAGCAGATCGATGGGCTGACAGGGGCTCCGCTTTGTTCTCACACAGTGCTCAGATGTTCGACGTGCTTTACATGATTGCTTAAAGGTTTTTGTTCGCCGTCTTGTTTGTTTGCTACATACTTTTTTTCTGTCTGCTTATTCTTCATTATGCACTTTGCTAGCACAGCAGAGTTTACAACTAGTTATTGTTTTTATTGTCAGGTTTCCTCTTTATAATAAAAGACTTCAGATATATGGCTCTACAGAACAATGGGGAACGCTTGTATTCTCGGATAGTAAACCAGTGGAAATCTGAGCACAGTGCTACATGTCAAACAGTATTGGTCATAGTGATACACGATTGACCCTTTGCTAAACCTTGCCTTAAAATGTTATGGACCAACTGAACCTTAGCAACTGTTGCCATCTGCCATTTTCTCAGCTTTTGCTCTATGGACAATCTGTCTTTATTTAATTGTAAACACAATTTTATGGAAATTGTCCAAAAATACATTAAAAGTGGATACAAAGTTATTTTCAGATTTTCCAATGAATATTTCAAATTGTGTATTGAATTGGGTAATTTGAGTGTAGAAAGTTCACAGTACCATAGTGAATATGTGGTAGGAACAGTTCTGTTCATGTGCATTAATGTGATTGCTTTCAAATTAGGCTTTTCTTTTTTCAGTTGACTGTGAGAAGCATTTTGCTCTATTAGCAGTCTCTACAGCTCTGTTAGCAGCCTCTTTTTTTAAATCACGTTACTGCGTAATTTAACAATTTCGGCAGATAAAAGTGCTCAATTTATGTCACAATTAATTCCTGCTTATAAGAAAAATATGCAATCAGTTTTTAGCACTTTAGGAGCACATTTTACAAAAAAAATCACATTAATCTCTAGTTAATTACTATGGGATGTTCTACAAAGCTCATCTGAGTTAGCAACAGTAACAAAGAGGGGCGGAGCTAAGAAAAGGGTCAATTGCATTTTTAAGTGATTTTTTACTTTAGAACACACAATTGACTGCAATTTACGATCATTTTAGAATAGAATTGACTATTTCCAATATGTAGTTGTTGTAAATCATAAAAGAAAAGTAAATGAGGTATCACAATTTTTGCATGATAAATAATAATATCTACCCAAACTACTTACAAAATAATAAGCAAAATCAACAGGCCTCTTGTACACAAAAACGAGATGTCGTCCAACAAAATTCGCCCACTCCACTTCTAAACAACTGTCATAATAAGTGCTTGCAAGAGTGGCTGAAGCTTGAGAATAAGTGTCCGCATACTTGCTATGCACAATTCTTCATCTGAAGAACTATTTTCGTCCCCTGACAGGGTTGGCCTTTGACACCCTTTGTCATCTTTTGAGTCTAAAGAATTTTTTTTTTTTTTTGCGCCAAATTCACCCACTTCCAGTGTGGCCCGCACGGTCACCTAAAGCAAGTTAAGCACTTGCCTCTCTAAATAAGCTGCCTGAAATTACTTATAATAAGAACTTGTGTGTGTAGGCTGGCCCTCCACTGAAAGGCGTTGACCACCGGGGACAAGTAGGTGTCAATAGATCTAGTCTCCGAGCCTGTGGGACTTTCAGAAGCATGAGCTCTTCTTCAGGCCTTAATAAGACAGCACAGATGCGCCCTTGTCTGAGTGTGGCCTCTGTGTCTTATTGTACTTTGGCCTCCCAACCACGGAGCCCCCTAACAGGGCAGGGCCGGGACCACGTTGGTTGTGTAAGAGGGTCTCATTAAGAGAGGCAAACGAAAACTGGGGTCAAGGTACATAAAGGTGCCCTGAGCTAAGGAGCATGCCGCTAAGATGAGCTAGGAGCTTCTCCACAGTTCAGGGCCGCCCCTCCAGACCTCTGGCCCTTCCTGCCGTGACCTCCTATCTCCAGCATTATTTGATGAAGCAGAGCTTGATAATTATTTTGCGTGGATGGAGAAGAGGGCAAGGGTGTGAAAGGAGAATGTCATTCGGAGGGAAAGGATAGCAGGGGACGACAGAGAAGAGAAAGAAAACCAGAAGAGGAGAGAAGAGAGAAGAGAAAAAAAAGATCAAAAGCAGGCCTTTCGCTTTTCATGCCTCAGAAGGCTCCAAAGAGGATAAGGAACAATCAGGCCTTGGGTCTCCTGTCCTCTCTAGCAATTAGACTCAGCTGATGAAGTGAATAGGATGAATGGCAGGGTTCAAGGCCTTTCTAGGATTCACACAACAGGGTGTGTTTTTCCCCTTCTCCTCCTTTATCTCTTTCTCCCCTCCGAGTGGCACAAATGCAGCTGAAATATTTCCAAATGAAGACAATGTGGTCCAAGGTGCCAAATCTTAATCACGGTGGCTGATGAGACTGAAGAGGAGAAAGAAAAGAGGGGAGGGAGGGAGAGAGGGTGTGAGAGCTGCTCAGGAGAACAAACACATACATTCAATGCAGTGCATCTTTGCACCTTATCAAACCCCCCCTACCCCACCCCACCACAAAAAAAAGAAGGATTTACGTCTCAAAATCCCCTTTGTGCGTTTGCCGTTGTTCGGGTATACCAAAGAAAACAAATAAGAGCAAGGGAAAAATGTATCTTTCGCATCACGACAATCGCCACAGTGCTCTAGACTGAATGCACCTCGCAGATGGCGCTTTGTCTGAAACTGATAGTACCCTGAAAATCTGGATGTGAATGTACGGCGACTACAGACTCTAGGCATTCTAGGACAGATAATATTGCGTTTACCGCTCAATCCCGTAAATAAATTGCCACATTGTAAATCCACATGTGCTCCGTAACGACCGGGGACAGTGGAATTCGGCGAAATCCGCAATAACAATAAACACAGCAATCAGTCTCCCTTTAACCTTTACTCCTTTTTTTCTAGATCATTCCTCCTATTCTATTTCATTTAACCCAAACTTAATTTACCATGAGCGTGAGGCTTTTTTTCCCACCAACCCCTCTGGTGTGTTTTTTCAGCCATTCCTAATACAGTATATGGCAGTAAGTGGTCCGGAGGCCCGGTCCATGCCGCCACACTGCACTAAAACCTTAAGATGCTTAGTGATATTCTTTAATCTGGCCCACTGATAATGTGTTTAAAGGAGCAATTCAGCTTTCCAAACTTTGAGGGTTCAAAGTCTCTGAGGCATGGGGTCAGAATGCCAATGAGCTAAATAAAGAGTAGCCAGAATGGGCTTTGGGAAGGATTTGAAACTTGGGCTTCTCAATCTCTTTGATCTAAATAGAGTTTCAGGCCACAATGATGCAGAATATCAAATGCTAAGAACTGCGACTCGGCCCGCATTTGCTGTGTTTGGTATGTTGAAGCCACGGAATGCTCAATAGTGTTTACATAATGAGCTTATTTCGGCAGTACATTTGGAGGGGGCATTTTTGTAGAGAAGAGAAGAGAAGAGAAGAGAAGAGAAGAGAAGAGAAGAGAAGAGAAGAGAAGAGAAGAGAAGAGAAGAGAAGAGAAGAGAAGAGAAGAGAAGAGAAGAGAAGAGAAGAGAAGAGAAGAGAAGAGAGGTTGCTCATATAATGCACTGGCTCTTAATTGTGCATCTTAAAAGAGCTCATATACTTCATTATTTATTAGTAACTTACATTAAGAAGAAGTATTCTGTCTTTAATGGTGCACTCCTAATCTGTACAGGATATAATATATTACAGTGACGTGCTCCTCATATTATTGGTAAACAGTCTATTGTTATTAATAATAATATTTTAAAATGCTGGATTAATTTAGTAATTTCTATTTTAATTGAATTATCAGAATGTCACAATCAGAGCAAACTAATTTATTTTGTTTTTAATTTTCATCCAGCCTTTAATTGTCATTAAGCAACTAAGTGAACAAAAGAATATTATTAACTCGTAATTGACAGAAAGATCACTGAAGGACATAAAAAAAGTGCTGCACCAACAACAGCTGAGTACACAAAACAATGCAGTATTTGTTTTCATAAGAAAACAAATTTCAATCACTGTAATTGTTTAAATCAGAATTCACCTTTTCAACAAGAAAGTATTTACATTCTGCACAAAGGGCAATTAAGGTTATGCTTCTGTTAGAATAAACCTAAGCTTGGAAGTGTATGTGATTACACATATTATTATTAATTTGACTATTTACATTTTTAAAAGCACTTCAATCTCTTAGACATTTTGATTTATGTTATTTTGCTACATAACCTCTCTCTCTCTCTCTCTCTAAGTGTGTAATGGACAAATAAATCAGGCAGAGTACAATTATAGTAATTAATTATAATAATTAATTAATTTAGGTTACAAAAATGTGTACTCCAAATCAGATTGTGTAATATCATACCCCCATATATCCTAAAACGAACCCATTGTTTTAAATGACAGAGTCATTGATTCCATAATTGTACTTGTAGTTTGTGTGAAGATCATTCCGAATAACACCAATGATATGTGAATGGGAAGTGAGGATGCTCTAGATAATAGCTGTCTATTTTTAATTGTTCACATATTTTTTCTTTTCCTCAGTGACATGGCCATTACTTGGCAGTCAACACTTATCGGCAAAATCGTCCAGGATTAATGGTCTAACTTGGGCTGGTAAAAAAAATGTTGAAGTTGTCCCGATTATCAGTGAAGGAAAAAGAATAATGGTTATTTGTCATTGTGTTAGGCTGAAAGAAAGAGTAATCTAACAAAACACAAAGTTAAGTACACTATTAACCCTTCATCGGGAACACATTTAGTGGGGGAAGAGGATGCCCAGATTGCTTTGTGTACGGCTCTGTTGCTTTTCTATAGTTGCCAGTAGCGAGGCTTGAAAAAAGGACAAAGGGTCATCTCAATCTCCAAAAAATTACCAAGGTTAGTTCCCATTCCAAATTAAGACTTACATAATGACATTACCAGATAATCACACCTTGTTTACTTGAAGCATGTAGCATATGAAAAGCCTAATTTAGAACCAAGGACATCAAAAAACGAACATAAGATCTATTCATCATTCATGTTAATGATCTGTATGTCTCCATTTCAGATATAACTTGTACGTTTTCATTATACATTATGTTTTGAAGGCACTTATTTCTCAAGTCAGCAGGGTTTACCAATGTAGCCTGTTTGTCAAAATATATGCAGAATTCAATAACTGCAATCAGACATTTCCTTACATAAATAAGCAAGACATATTCTGTATGTACATATAAATACAAAAATAAATATTTATAGATACATGTTTAATACGTCCTCACTGTAAAGGATGTTATCATACAAAGAAAGTCTGATTTGGTGCTTAGGGTTTACTTTATCAAGCCCTTAGTTGAATTCAGATGCATTGTCTGACAATAAATGATACGAATCAGCTATAAGATTTCCCAGTATGATATTTAAAAGCGCTGAACACTACCGCCTGTAACCATGGTCACCCCAGCGTGGCCCACAGGACAGACAGGTCGTGACTTCCTGAGAGGGGGGCTATCTGTATGGCAGTGTTTCCTCTTCATCCCAGCCGCAGAGAGCAGCCATGTCCCTGCCTCATTAATCTTTAACAATAATTTTTCTTGTCTCCTTCCTTGGAAGTATCTATTAGCTGCTCACTGCTATCTGTTTGTGGGCTATTTTCTTCCCTTTTTCCCCATGAATGTTTGATATATTGGAGAGAGAATGATTGTTCACTGCAATGAGGCCAGCCCATGGCCCCAGTAAGACAAATTGCTCTATAACGCCTAAATGGCAGTCAATGATAACTCATTGTAAGGAGTGTAAGTGACTTCCAATGGAGTGGCTGGAGAAACTGAGAGTAATGGTGGTGCATGGGTGAAAAATAGATGTTTGGTTCTCTGTAATTACTCCATTAGGGGGCTCTCTGTTAATCCACCAAACCACAGCAAGTGTTTTCACAGGAGTTCCCAGTAAATACAACTGGATGGACACAAGAGGATCCGTTTGTTTCCTTTATTTTCCTTTTTCTTTCTTTCTTTTTCTTTTTTAAAACTAGAGTGCTGTAAAAATGCAACATTTGCTAACACCTTTGGGACTGCGTACGTATCTGGCTGATCTCCTTTTAAAACAGCAATAAATAAATGCAAAACGAATAAAATTATTTCCAAGAGCAGTTCTGCCTCATCATATACTGAAGACCTACACGTGTCTGGGCAGATTTGACCCTCTCTATTCCTCCCCAATGTGAGAGCTGTTCAACTAGAAAGGAAAGCGCTAGCAGGACAAAAGAGGACAATCTGTCCTTTCAGGAACCTAAGTAACTCACCCTTCCCATCACCAGACACACATAATGATAACAATTTTTAGACCATTTGGTGTCTGCTCCCACTGCCTGTAGCACTCTGGACAAAGACTAAGCAAAAACTGCAGCAATATGGTCTTAAGGGTTTGATTTGACCAAACAATCTGCTTTCTTAAGTAGACTTTTAAAAACACAGCTACAAGCAATGCCCACAGCTTTGCCACTAAGTCGAGAGTCGACCCTATGCCCTTCTCAGACTGTACATCCCATCTGCTTGTATGCCCATCTTGAATTCACTATGATGGGTTTAAACCTGTATCACTCTCGCTCTAATTTCTGCTAACCTGCGCTCGTCTTTTACATTTCACAAAAAAAAAAAAATCACTGTGTCACTATCTAAACTGTTGGGTTGTGACCCAAAGATGGGTCACAGGTCTAAAAGTGGCCCTGAAAACAGGGAAAAACAAGCAAATAATAAAATGTAAATAAAGCACAATTAATAAGCTTACCAACTTTCAAAAGGAAGGAGGAAAACCTTCCAATGCCTTTTGTTTTTGACGGCAAATCAAAATCTACAGTATTTCAATGCAAATTCATCTGTCACTTGGTAGAATCTAGACAGGCAGATGCCCTCATCCTCAAAAACCATGAATAACTGCAAGGTGAAGGGAAATACGATCCAGACTACAGCAAATACAACTACAATGTATTTTGTGCGTGTATTATTGCATGAAAGTACTGAAATTCAATTTTGTGCAATAAATAGTTTTGGGCCCTGAAGCAAAACCATTAGAGAATCACTTATCTAAGCCACAATGATTCTGAACATTATATGAACATTACAGGGGCAAGCTTTGTTGAAGACTAAAAACATTCTACTGTACTAACCCAAAAGATGTCAAAAGACATATGTGGTGTTCACACACACACACACACACACACACACACACACACACACACACATATATATATATATATAGTGTATAACATATAGACTTATATATGTCTGTATATATTAAAATAATAAAATAATTACATTCGCTATTTTAATGTATTGAATTATATATTATTTATTTAATATAAAAGGGGAAAAAGCAAACATTAAAATGATATGCCACTGAAAAAGTCCAAAGTGTGAAATGAAAAGCTTATATTTTAACTTCAAATGTTCACAGTGTTCCTACCTGAATTTCATGTGAGGACAGAAGCAGGTCTCCATCCGTGGCAGCAGTGACGTGCCTCGCTCTGCTGTCACCTTGGATCTTTCCCGCGCGCGCTCTCTAACACGCATCATTTTCACGGGCTATAGCGCCGCTCAGTGGATCTGATTCCTCTCTACTCGGTTACATAGTTTATGAGGACCTTGGAGGACAAACAGAAACGTCCTGTCCTTTGCCCGCTTCTTTTCTTGTTTAAATGAGTGCATTTGTAATAGTCATTATGTCTAGCAACTATAATGACCCTCATAAATGTCATTACGCGTGATGTTTACGTCGTACGCGGACCACGCGGTGTTTACTGAAGTGTACTGCTGGATGCAAGTAATATAGTTGAGAAATGAGGTGAGTATAAGCACCTGTTTGTATCCTGTCCGAAAATGTTATCAGAACAAAGTCGTTTTGATGCTACGGAACTTTGGATGTTTACCGTACAAACTGTTTGAGCTGCCTGTGTCCAGCCTACCCATTTTTGGGCCTCACATGCTAGTTAAAATTAAAATGTTGCCTAAGTTCGCAGCTTACTATATGTAAAAATGCTAGTAATTGTAATGGAAAAGTAATGGAAAAATGCTAAAACCTGTTAAATGGTAAATTTACAATATATTGCCTTACAATATATGACAAAAGAAAGCACACACACACACACACACACACATTAGCTCTACATTTTAAAAATAACATCGATCTAATTATTGATTTTATTGTGTGTGGCTATATATATATATATATATATATATGATTGCCTGCTTAATATATTTAATTAACAGGCAATTATATACACACTTCTATGGTGATGTTGTTAAAGCTGTTTTTATTTTGCATTATAATTTATAGTTAAAGGGACATTCACAGATTTCCCTGTGTAAGCTGTCACATTTATAGTTATTTTCTTCTTTTGTTATTATTCATCTATATTTGAGTGTTTTATGATACATGCTACAACAGTTGCTTAGATAATGTTTACTGCATCATTTTAGTGTTGTGCATGTTTTAGTGTCATATGTATTATCCAATTTTGAATTTGACTTTTTGAGAGTTTTCGAATTGTGACATCTGTTTTATTATTTGGTTTATCTATTTTACTATAGGGTTTACAAAAACCATATAGGCTACTTATTTTGAGTTTAAAAATTTAGGTTGTATATATGATGTAAAATGCACAGTCTCCAAAATGCCATCTTGTAATGCTTGTAAAATTATCATTGTGTTTTTAACGGTAACATTCTGGCAATCATAGTTGCATGTTTTTACTGTACATTTAAGAAAAAGGTGTAGTTTTAGAGACATATTTAGGCACATATGGCCACTTTCACAAATGTGTACACTAATGAGATGGAAAAGCCTGCATTTTATTGTTTCTGCTCAATTGTGTAGGATTTATTTTACACAGTTAAGGTGGATAAATACGATACCTTATGAAGTGCTGCGTTTTTATTTTTACTGCTCATTTTGGCAGTAAAATCAGCCGTAAATCGAGGCTACTGGTGTAGGATGCTTAAAACGTCTCTTGTGAATTGCCAATTTGGCCACTCAACGCGAAGCTACTGAGTATAACGTAAAACTATTTACATGTTTTGAAAACCCCTAAAACTTGGATATTTTCTTGTATACCATAAATCGGATTGTTTTTAAGAAGGGCAAGAGGAAAAGTCTTCTGGAGTAGAACAGTGTGTGTTCTGACCTGCTTGAAGAGTGAGGTTTACCTTGATTAGCTTTGATTGATTAATTAATAACAGATCATTGAACATGCATGCTGAGATCTAACTGATTACTGGCCCTGTGTTAGGGTGGGGGTTTGCTTGAATGCTTGCTGGGGTTGTAATTGTGTGCAGCTGGGTGGCCGGTTGCTTTAGGAGTAATGGAGAGAAAGCAAGAGAAAAGAGAGAGTGGCCTCCTGCTCTTTGAAGCAGCCTGTCGCAACACGTCCGCCTGATATCACCTCTCTCTGACACCTCGCCGTACAGGATGAGACCGCACAGATTTAATGGTTTCAAGCCATATGTTGAATAGCATTGTGGTGTGTTTGTATACCTGCTCACTGAAATAAGAGCCTTGTAGGAAATTTTATCTGATGATTTGGGAATTTTAGCAAATGTTTGGCCAATATGCATATAGTTTCGGTTATTATTACTTGATTATTTCGACTTAGGCCAAATGTATTTATTTATTTTTTTAAACCTGCAATGTTTAATTGATTAATTGATATTTAATATTCCATTTTATAATTTAGTGATGTCTCCTCTTCATAGTCGCCACTAAATAACATTTCAGGCATTTTTGGGCAATAGAGCGCCTGTGGTCTGGTTTCTCTGGGTTTGCTTTGTATTAGATCAGTGTCCTTTATCTAACATGGCTCTGAAAAGATTTGCCTTTAAAGGGATAACAGTCTGTTTAAAAAGGCTCAGCGACGTGTTTGAAGCTCTAAGTGCAACAGAGGAGGGCCGGAGATTGGCAGTCTTCAGGATGTGTGAAGGAAGAACAGGCGAATTGCTTTCTTTCCTCACCCAAAAGGGGAGTATGTGGCCAAGCTTGATTATCCGAGATGAGAGAAAAGGATTGTTAAGTTCTAAAAATCTCACACTAAAGTTGTCCAGCGTAGCATAAGATGTAGCACTCCTCCTTTCTAGTTTTCTCACTCTTATTTTGTGATTGCATGGTTCGAATTGTCTCATTTTCACCTGAAAATTATGTTTGTCAATAATAATTGCATTTTGCATATTGAAATTCCAATATTATTACGTGCATAATGTTATTAGTCGCCTGCCAACATTTAACGCTATAACCAAAAATATTCCAACATCATCAGGCAGCGGTTTGCCAACTGGCTAATGTTGGACATACAACATCTGGTTTGTTCAGCATTAATTCATATCAAAGGCAAAATGGAATTCATTTAAGTGTGCGATTGATCAATTTGGCAAGTATGCTGATGATGTTATGATAGATTTGTTTTAAATGCTTTTTGTCACTCAACACAACCATTGCCAAAATTGTGCTTCATGATTAGGCCATTGTAAACTCACTACGCCTAATGAACACAGACTACTCGCAGCGTTTAGAGCAAGCTAGACTGCTCCGTTTGTGAATCTCTGCATCGCGACAGCCTGGTAATAACACAGCTGTGGCGTTATGTGACATCTCCAAGCATGGATCCAGGATCTTTGCTCCCCAGGTTTCGGGTGCCACTCAAGCCCTCCCTGTGAAAAGCTGTTTTTCATTTGATGCTCCAGCCGTTGGTTATTGTCAGCATATTCGAGAGGTCCTAAGTCCCGAAATGAGTCCTGTATTATTTTAGACTGGCTTGAATATTGCACGGCGGGAGGCTGAAAATGAGACCTTCCATCAAAAGATTGCCTGCAGCGCGTTCTACTCTGTGCAGCATTCGGGAGGTCTCACACAGAGAGAAAACACACTCTTTGACCACACAATTATATATTTATTATCAATTCCTTTGATGATTTTTTTTCCCCCTTCTCCACTTATATTCTTTACCTGATTTTGGTAGCTGAAGTGGGCTAGAATGGAAGAGCTTCTAAGCTGCAGTAAGAATGTGGGCGGCCTTGTGGTTTTGGGCTGTTAAAAGATTAGAGAAAATGCAGACAGCTAGTGCAGGCGGAATCAAGTGAACCGTAAAATAAGGTGTTTTCTCACCTCCCTCGACTCAGGTGCACATCTCAGACAAGGTTTAACAATCTCGCAGTGCCTGTTTTATAAATGAATGAACCGTAGCAGTTGTTCAGCTGCAGACGAATGAAGGGTTCACCAGAAGGGTTCCTAATTCATATTTGTTGTAAGACAGCGCAGTGATTGTACTGCTGCCTTTTTTTTTTTTATCACTGGCCATTTATCACAGTTGATATATAGTCAAGCAAGATATATATGATCAGAAGAGAGATCAGGAAATGCCACTATCCTGATTCGAACTTGCATTACCCGCAAGAGCACCACAGCTCAGTATGTTGCAGGCTAACCACTTGGCCACAACTCTGACATCCTGTTTTGAGTTTTGAACGCAAAGTTGTGTAGCCTCTTTGTTTCTGCACCGCCTGTGAACTTAAATTCTGATCACATCATTGTTTCGTGATATCGAGCTGCGGAAGACTGCTGTGCACAAACATCTCTGTATTATCTGTAATACATCAGAGGTTATTGTAAGGTTTTCTGGGTTGAAATTGATGGATGTACAACAAAACAATTGACAGTGTTTGTTAATTCTCCAAAGCTTGTCTCTTTTACCAGGAACCAACAAAGCACTTCAACAAAGATTGAGGTTTGTATAAAAAAAAATTACTTTTGTTTGTCAAGTCATAAGCCTTGATAAGAATAGAAGAGAAGAATACATGTAGGACAAAAAAAAAAAAAAAAATAGCTGCCATATTCCAGAGCTACTCATTTAAATTTCATGAAAATGCCTGTCAGTGCTTTACAATATCTATTGACCTATTGTAAAGGCTGGTTTCGAATTGGCTTCCGTTAAAGACAGGAGATGCCATTTGCATGGAAAAGTCCTGCTTTCAGCAGGGGAAAAGTCAAACAACAAAACCTTGGACTTAATCAAGGCGACTTCAACTGCCTGCTACCTTTGGGACGGATCCATATCTCTTTTCCCTGGAAGAAATGGTGATGATGGCAGGCAGAAGTGTCCTTTGTGTCTAGTGAAGATATCGAGTGTTTGAAGTGTTAACGCGAATACTAAGCCTCTGGGGCGAGCGGGTGAAGGCAGCGTGTCACACTACGGGATGGGACTTGGATCTTTACTTCCCCTCTACTGACCTATGACCATGGCTGGTTTTCAGGGTTGCGCTGGTTCCCAGTCCTCCGAGGCAGTGTCCGCTTTGATCAGATCACAAATTGCAGTAGAAAAAAAATGTTTTGTTACCACATGCTAAAATATATTTTTTCATTTTTAGATAGATAGATAATGAAGCGTAAAATATATGAGCAAAAATACATGTTTTTCAGATATACATTTCCAATATTTTCGGTAGCACTTTAGTTTAGGGACCAATTCTCACTATTTACTAGTTGCTTATTAGCATGCATATTACTAGCATATTGGCTGTAATAAAGCACTTATAAAGCACATATTAATGCCTTATTCTGCATGACCATATTTTATATCCCTTAATCCTATCCCAACAACTACCTTACTAACTTTTAATAAGCAGCAAATTAGGAGTTTGAGGCAAAAGTCAAGGTTGCGTGTGTTTTGTTACTGGCGGCTCAACCCTAGATGGGAAGTATGTAACAGTGTTTATTTATAAATGTATATGTTTTTAATTGAAAATATGGTCACACTTTATCTTAAGTTCCAGTTATCGCAATTGACAAAACATTACCTATTACCATTACCTCGGTAAACTCCTAATTTGCTGCATATTAATAGTTAGTAAGGTAGTTAAGTTTAGGTATTGGGTAGGATCAGGGATGTAGAATATGGTCATGCAGAAAATGTGCTTAATAAGCAGCCAATATGTTAATAATAGGCATACTGATAAGCAATCTATTTACTAGTGAGAATTGGTCCCTAAACTAAAGTGTTACTGAAAATATTGGAAATGTATATCTTAAAAACATGTATTTTTGCTCATATATTTTACGCTTCATATCTTGTTAAACAAAAGATATTTGTTGAACACTCTTACAAGCACCTCGTGTTTACAAGTTCTTTTGTGCCACTGTTTGTGTAGTGGCCAAGCTGACATGATCCATTGAGGCCACACATAAAACATCTTGCCATCTGCACTCCAAGCGTGGTTTTCGGCAGCATTCCCCCATCCTTGCTTTTTCCTGCCTGTGTGCAGCCTGACCCCTCTCTTTCCTTTTCCAGGCTACAGTGGCCCAATGCAAAGAAGCTTTCAAAGGCACTGTCTGCTCAAATCAAGTCAGGGGCCCTTTTTAGACTCGGCTCAAAGATCATAGCAAGTTGAAGTCAGGGAGGAGGATGACCCTTCCCTTCAGGCTTGATCGGATCTTGGCCCAGTCAAAGCCGGTAGGGTTGTGTCTCTGTGTGGCCACGTCTCTATGGGACCGGGCTGTGTGATAGTGGGAATGAAAGAAGGCACCAGCCTGAGCTGCAGTATTGCCGTGTCAGGCCCCATGTCCCTGCGGTCTCCCAGAGCAAACGGGGGAGGCAGAGGACACAGCCAGCGGGGCTGCGGGCCCGCAGCCAGACCTACAGACTGTGACATGTCATACCAGGGCTGTCCTAGTGCTTTTACTTCTGAACTTTGGGATCAGGTCAGGCCTGTGATGAAGGGCAGACAAAGAGGGAAGGAAACAAAGGACCACTTAGAAATGCTGAATATTCAGCAAGACTGACATAGTTAAAGACTTATCTGTAGTTAATAGAAACATTGAATTGAAGCACGACAAGGATTGGGTTACGAGAATATAACCAATTCCATTATATATTTATTTTTAATCCACACCAAATGATGTTGTTTTTAGACTTTTTTTAATGAGTCAAAAAATACAGTGCAATCAATGTAGTCAGATTCCAGAAAGTAGTAGTTCTTTTAGTCTATTAAAAATACAGTTTACAAGTAACCATGGGACTTTTTGTAGTATTTAAAATATATAAATATATTATGTATTTTTTTTGTTTGTTTTCTTAGATTTCTTAGATTTAATATCCATTAAAATACTCTGATATTGTTCAATTAAGTAATTTAGGTGAAAAGTCAAGTGTCTTTTTGCTCATGATTGCAGTCAAACCAGAAGACAGACGACAATTTTTTGAGTCCATGATTGATTGATTTAACAAAAAATAAATAAAATTTGTGTGTGGTCACGTGGGGGTGCAAAAGTAAAAAAAAAAAAAAAAAAGTAGTTTTCCCTCCTAGTTGAGAACCACTGGTGTAAACGCAGTTTTTGAAGGAACTGTTTTAAATTTATTTTTGAAATGTTGTCGTCATTTGGCAATCGAATTGTTTTTTATTTTTTTTATTTTCCTCATCTTATCCTTTTCCATTCCTTTTTGTTGCTCAGCCATTTACTTTAAGTGACTGGCAACGCATTTTTTTTTCAGTGCGTGTTTCCTGGAAATTAAAGCCATGACCTTGCTAGTACCACACAAGTTTGAGGACATCCTAGCTGGGGTTTGAGCCTAGAGCTTTACCCGCTGTGCCACACAACCGTCTTTATTTCAATAAATATATATAACGTCGAGTACTATTAGCATTTAGTCGTACCCCATGTTCGGTCGTATTCACCTGCAGGGACAGGCACACCATGTATAGATGCAGTAAGACAGTGTAGGACATTGTTGGCTCACACGAGTTTCACTGCTGAGCGCAGGCATTAGTGTGCAGTCTCATACTTCAGTTGTGCATAGATTAAGCCCATCAAAGCCAGCCACTATGCCAGGCTTCTCTTCACTGTAAATTTAGCTGCAGGTTGTGATGGTGGGAGCTAACAGTCCTCATGTTGACACATAGGATTACTCCCTCTGTGATTTTGACCCTGTCCCTGCTTGACTGGTGCAAAAGACACAAGCCCATGCGCACACGCTCCCAAAAACACACACATACGCAAACACACTCTCTCTCTCACCCGAGATCAGTGCATTCATTAAAGCTAACATATTGGCTTAAAGACGGCCTCTCTTTACATAAAGGCATGCAGGTTTTGTGTCGGGCCCAGTGTGTGAGGTAAAGGGCTGAATTTTAAACGTGACAGTGCCTCGCCTTCCCATTGACCCCGCTGAAAAAGCTCAGTGATCTCATTCTCCGCTTCACTAGAATGCTGCTGATTCTCTCACTCGCAATGTTACCCTTGCTTTTAAGAGAGCCTCTGTAGAAGCTGACAATAGCATATCACTGCAGGCTACTTTTCTCTGTGTTCCCTTAAAATAAGAGTAGAGGGAAAATGGCTTAATTCGTACGCCTTTGATATGGAGATCCAGGCTGACCTCCTGTTTAAGCGCTTCAAAGAAAGAAATTAACTGCCAGAAAACATAATCCATCTGAATATGTGCAAACTTCAGACTGGCGGGAGGTACGGTGAGAGCTGCGTCGCAGCTTTGTGCTCAGCCGATCGTTTGCGAGGACTTGCAAGTTGGTGTTATTGTTGCTAATTTGTTATTATTCATCGTAATGACTTTTGTAACCCAAAGCTGATCGTATTATGCTTGTAGTCATCAGATTCTTTCGGGTTTAGAGAGTTTATTGGCATTACCTCTAAGTGAGATCATAATGATATGTCGCTTGTATAAACTATTCGATTTAGATTACATCCAGCGCTGTGGTGATCTCCCTGCCCCCGTAGCCCGTGTCCCAGCAGGGGATAGCGGTAAAGTGATATCGCTAGGCTCCGCTGTGTGTAAACCGACACTGAATTGTCTTCAGGATTGGAGACCTGAGGTCAGGAAAGGGCAGGGAGGTAACTGCCAAGCATGAAGGACGCATTATACCATCGACTCACATGGATCAAAGGCTCAGATCAGATGGACTTGAACTGCTATACCGCAGCCGAGTGTGTAAAGTTGCTCTTCAGGCTCTCTAGAACAGAGGATGTGAACATCCTGGTCCATCCACTTCCATCCTCTCTGCTGTTTTGGGACAAACAGAGTTAATAGTGTGTGTCTGAGACATTTGACAACAGTTCTTCAGGGGACTCAGGCGGTCCGGGAAAGAGGATACCTTCAGCTACCGCAGTAGCCGTATACATAACAGCGCACACAATGGAGAGTGTTTGACTCAGGCAGGATTTTGCCTCATTTCCCGCACTGAATGAAAAGAAGATTTAGCGTCAGCTCTTGTATTTTCAGTCGTGGGAATTTACTTTTATTTAGCGCTTGGGGAAACGTGGTGTGCCTTTAAGTGGTATTTCCCCTTCGGTTTTAAACGCAGGGGCACGTACATTAAAGTGACACCACTCTCACCAGCAATTGACAATGTTTTTTTTAAGCATCACAGCACCATACCAGTCAGGTGAGCATAACTAAGCAGTCAGTGTTTTGAGAGACCCTGCAAAGGTGTTTTAGACAATGGTTATTTGTTGTCAACACATTGCTCTTTCAGGACATATCTAAAAAAAAAAAAGGCTCTTCTTTTAAGTCGTATTTTCTGTCATCACTGTCCATAAATCATTAGAGATTTAACAGGACGCTCTAAAGATAAACTTTTGTGAGGATGTATGGCATGAAATGTGTAAGTTATTTTTGACTCTACACAAAAAATAAGAAATAATTACAAATTAGAAGAAAAAAAAAAAGTTTGGGAAAAAAAAGTGTTTTCAGTACTTATTCAGCAAGAATGCATTAAATTGTCAAAAGTGACAGTAAAGACCTTTACAATTTTACAAACAACTTTCATATATCAAATAAGTGCTGTTCATTTGAACTTTCTATTCATCAAAAATAAAAAATAATCCATTGCTTTCAACAATGATGATAAGAAATGTTTCTTGAGCACCAAATCAGCAAATTAGAATGATTTCTGGAGGACCATGTGACACTGCTGTCTAGAGTAATGGCTGCTGAAAAATCAGCTTTCTTATTACAGGAGTGCATTACATTTTTAAATATATTAAAATGGAAAAGAGTTGTTTTAAATTGAAATAATTTTTTACTATTACTATAGTATTGTTTTTTTTTTTTTTTTTTATCAAATAAATGCTGCCTTGCTGACTAAAAACACAAGCACAAATGTATTTTAAAATTGTTACTCTGTTTCAGTATTTAAGCTTTTTATTTGCATAATGTAGACTGGTATTAAAAGTGTAGCTTAACATGAAATTCTTAGCGTGGCCAAAACACAGACATTATCCTGAGAGACCCAGCCTTAGGTCAGAGGTGAAAAGTCACCCTATTGTCTAGTCATGTTTCATTCCCCATCACTGTAATGACCTTTAGATGGAGACATCAGTAAATGGAGGACTTGTGATACCTCTGCATTGTCACTGGCAATATGGTGAGATGGTTATCAAAACGGCCTCTTTTGGCCACCCTTGGCCTCTGACATGGCCCTTGTCATGTGGAGGGACAAATGGTTTCATTTTTGCCCTTTGCAGAATTTAGCTGGAGGACAGGATGATGAGACCTTCAAAAGATGAGGGCAATGTGTCACTCAGAGGCATTTCAAATTTGTGCATTTATTTTTAAACTGTAATTAGTGTAATATCCGCTGTAGATAGAATGAGAATATTTAATGAGCAGTGGCTGGTTAGAAAAGATTCTGTAAAGATCAGTTAGTTGACCTTTTTGAATACTAAATGCACTCAAATAAAGTTTTTTTTTTTTTCCTTTTAAATTTTGTTTTTTTTTAGTTGATTAAATGTTAAAAGAATCTTTGACAGAGCTGATTATAATGCGTTTTATTGATTTTTTTTTTTTTTATGTCTAATTTACACCAACAACTTCTCTACTCCATTCTAAATAAAGACACTATTTTTAACATACTCACTGCAATAAATTGAAATAAATAAGCCGTTTTAGGTATATATGTAGATATTCTTTAGTATAATATGTATTATTTACCTGTTTTCAAGTATTGTGGTGCGCAGTCGTTTTAAATGAGGATGATTTATGGTTCATGAAAGGCTTTTACTAATGAAACCACACAGGGAGTGATTCTTTTGGTCATCTCTCTGGCCCAGCGGTTGCCAATTTAAGTCACCTGATCAAAAGCATGTTTACACTATCGGTGACCTCAAAGGTCAGGCCCACTGTGATTTGGCCATTTTAAATTACACCCCCTCATTTTTTATCTAGGCAGGTAGCCTGTATGAAAGACCAGCGCAGATCTACCATTAGCAACAAGAAGTCAGTATGTACCACACATTTTGTGCATTTGTGATCTTGAGCTAAAGAGAAATGCCAGTCTGTTAGGACACACATATTGCTTTTTCATATTTCTACATTGGCACTGTATATGCAGTGTATATATGGGTGCATATATGCATATATAATATATACTTAGTATTATATTTTACACATGTATAATGATGCTGGAGTTTTGCACCAGTGTCACTTTGCATTATATTTTGCATAAACCCATTGGATTTTTAAAAGAGGCCCATTCATTCATATGCCTCTGCCACACACACATAACCAGATGCCATTATAATGATTTTTATCTACTTGAGGGATAACAGTGGGTGCTCCAGTCTCATCCCTTTCATGCAGCTATAATTACTCTGACCAAGTCAAAACCTCTGTCTTAACCCACCGATGCCCCTACATGGCAGTGGGCTGCCATTTAGTACGTCAAGGAGAATGCTATCATCACTAGGCTAACCTCACAGTCCCCTGCATTGTACAGGAACCCTGCTAACAGCCAGAATCCCCCGAGTCAGTCTACCTCCTGCCCATTGCTGAGCTCTGCTGTTCCGCTGCACCGCTGCTCCACGTACCCATTAACCACTATTACCAGCTCAGGCCATTTCATGGTCAAAGAGCATTTCAGTGCTAGTGTTTCTCGGGTTCCCTGGGGCTATGAAATCACCCAAGTGTCTTTAAAGCATGTGAATGCTAAAGCTACATTTTCAGTTTTTTGCACTCTGACTCTGCATGATCAATAGCGTCACTCTAGTATGAACTGCACACTTTGTGCTCTTGCACAGATTGGGAATGTACACAGTGTATGTATGTTTGCTTCAGTCTAGTCTAGGACCTATGTTATTCACAGCTCTCAAACATGATCTTGTAGAGCAGCAGTTCAACAGGCGGCACGCAGACCGCATGGGGCCCTCAAGCCATTTTCTGTGGCCTGTGTGATGTTTGTCATTGTGCCAACCACAATTGCAGTAACCGCTAACATGCCTCCTTACCCTGTTCAAAAACGTTAGTTGAAGTTAAGACAACTATGATACTCCGCAAAATGAGAAGATGGACACTTCTTGTGTAGAAGTCTCTGGTAAATGCAATTTAACTGTATGTTGTTAGGTCTGCTGTGCTGAGTAGAATTTATCTCTCACTAAATAAAAAAAAAAAAGCCTTTTTTTAAGATTTACACAATTTAATTGTAAAATTCCATCAAATTGAATTGAATAATCCATGAGTATTTTGATTAAACAGTTGATTTAGGAGTATTCAATTGCTGGAATTTTACTACGTATTAATTAAATTGTGTAAATCTTAAAAAAAGGCTTTTAAAAAAAAATTTTTTAGTGCAGGCTTATCATTATTATTAATTAAAGCTAAAACCATAAAAAAAAAATAAAAAAAAATCATTAACGTTTCAAAACCTTTTTTTAATAAAGTGAAATAAAGTTTAGGTTTAAGATTTTTAATTTATTTTATTTCAGTTATTATTTCAGCATTTCTCAATTTGGTTTACGTTGAAGTGCTAAAGTAGCCTTAAAACTAATGAACAATAAAACCTAAATCTAGATATATAAATAACAAAAAAAAAAAAAGACAAAAAAAACGCATATCAAAATTACTAAAACTATAATTATAAAATGAAAAAAACATAGCTGAAATTTGACAAAATTAAAACAAGGGAACAAATTAGAACATCTTGGCCAAAGTTTAACTAAAATGAGGTAATGGATAGAATGTGGCTACAATTTAATAAGCGGTGATATCTATTGTTTCTTGTTCATGTCAGGCCATGTTCATACCTTTTTCTTTTAATTCTGCAACACAGATTTGTTTTGCTGACTGTGGTGTGGAACTCCATCTAAAACAGTTTAAAATTTGTCCACACACACACACACACACACACACACACACACACACACACACACATATATATATATATATATATATATATATATATATATAGCTGGGACAGAAATGCTTTTCCATAAAAAAAGAGAATGCAGCAATATTCCACCTTTCCTGGGCAGGAAATTATATCATGACATTTTTATTTGCCATCTACAGAAAACATGAGTCATTTGTAACCCATTGGTATTCCTTCCAGGCCCCTCTAAATAATGATATAAAGGTGTTAAGTGTGTAATGATGTTATGTGAATACTGAAAGCTGATATTTAGGCTTAGGTGGCTTCATAATTGGTTCCAAATGCAAACATTCAGGCCTCTTTTGGAACCTACCCCCAGTTTTCCCCTAGCAAGATTACCCAATCACAAATCAGAACATCTGGAACACCTCAGAAATAAAGTAATCAAAATCAACGTCAAGCTGCTCTATGAAGTTTATTCCCCAGAGTGAGCAATCTGGCTCAAATCCTATAGCAGTTTTCTATGCTATATGATCATTTATTTCAGCATACATCTGTTATCGGTGAATCTAGTGCTTGGCTCAAAAGTTCTACGAATTCAGATTGACAGTGCTGTGTGACAGTTTCCTTGCTGGGTTATCATAACCCTGGACGTCTTTCCTTTTTTCCCTACTGGATCTGTTCTGCACAGCCAGATATGTTGTAAAAAAAAGTTGTAATTGATCGCTGTTATCTCTGAGCTCCTCTCTTTTCCCTTCAGGCAAGTTCTCTCACTTTCCATATTGCTCCTGCCTGAGCTGTCCTCTGGTTTATATGCAACTGTGATATACTCACAGAAGAGAGAAGGGGGGGGGGGGGGAAGCCGGCTGATTGAGGCTGGCATGCCGGTGAAATTCTGTAGTCTTTCTGCACTGAGTGATGGAGAGGGAAAGGGAGGCAGTGGCGGTGGAGGTTGTGGGTGGGGGGTAAACCCACCCACTGTCAAAATGCACACAAACTTAACAGCCCATGGAGCACTGACAGTCACCACAGCTGTACATTTTACGCTATGTGAAGCCCAATAATTAGCACCCAGATTTAAGCGAGGGAAGGAGGGAGAGAGAAAAATCAGTGCCAAATATGCACACATACAAGCTTCCATCCATTACCGTGCTCACCACAGGCTGTCGTCCATGGCTGTACCCCATCCACAGCTCCCTCCCTCTCTTACTCTCTCTCTCTCTTTCTCTCTGCGAGAGGAAAGAGCCAGGCACTGATTTCATATGATTTGTGTCACTGTTACAGTTGTCAGCTTGAAGCTGTCAGAAAAGAGCTGCGTTCTTCCTGTGCGAATGCAAACATGCCAGTCCTGCCTCGTACGAGACACTTGGATGGCAGTCCAGGAATATCTCAGCATGTGTTTTTCTTCCTCTGTAACCAGACAGCTGTTCGGGTCTGGGAATATATTGTTCAAAGACAATAGTTGAATATTTGATGTGTTGAGCTGTGCCTAAACTATAAAGACGGATTGAAGAGGCTTCCTCGGAGCAAAACAAATTTCCTAAAAAGGCACAAGACATGAGCGAAGATTATCCAAAATGCGCATTTAAAGGAACAAATGATAACACGTTTTACCCTGCGTGCTATTATCAGTAAAATTCCCAGCAAAGCCCCATTGACAGTTTAGTCTTTAAGCTAAGGCGACCGATATTCGAATAAAATGTCAGCCTGCGCTAAGATCCATAGAGTATTGATGTTGAGAAGAGGGGGAAAAAGACTGCGTTTGTGTATTTTGTCCTACAGGCAACTATGGCAGGACGAATCAGTAGGCCTCAGGACAAAACTCGCTGTCACAGGAGATGGAGAGCCTGGCCAAGCACATTGACTGATTGTTAGCATTAGCGACTGTGAGTGTGATTAATATGCTAGCTCCTGCTGTAACTCTTCAGGAAAAAAGAGTGAGAGAGAGGGAGAGGCAAAGCGAGATGCGTGTTGCTTAAAAACTAAACAGAGGTGACTATATATCGCCCTCTATTTTAAAGCCGAGAGTGCCTAGACGGGGCATGCGGGCCGCTGAGGCAGAATGAATGACTGTGTGATTCCAGGTGCGAGTACATTAATTTTTCAAGCCTAAATAAGACTGACTATGTAAGCAGGCCTTAATGAGCTTGTTGTGTGGGTTGCTGAGAGAGACAGAGACTGAGACTATGTTTCAGCACTGCTCACACATAATTGCTACACTATGATGATGATGATGTTTTATTTTTATTTTTTTTCCAGTTTTGAAGCCCCCAGCATCTGCTTGATTGTAACAACTCACAATGCCAGTCCCCTGCTAACACACAATGCTCCTTAAACAGTGAGAGCTGTACTCAGCCACAAGCTGTTGTGCCATTCCGTAGACAATAACTCCGATGCAATAATCCCTGCAGTGATGTATTAAAATAAACTTGTTTTAAAATAAGTTTGTAATTATCTGTGATGCTGTAGCGCAGTTCTTAAAACCGGACCAACACATGTTGTTTACCTATACAAATTTTTATATATATATATATATATATAAGCTTTTGTTTTGGGTATTTGAGAAACTCTTGAGTGATGCAAATGAATCATGGCCACCAATCCCATAAGAAATAAACTTGATTTAGCTGTAGTAAATTCTGCAAGCAATTGGGTAGTTAACATGAGTTACATTTAGGTAGCTGACAAGTCCTGTAATGTGGTACTAATGCCATTTTTAAAAAGAATTTTGCTAATCATTTGGTTTATAGATGGTTAGATGGGTAGACAGATAGACAGACAGGAGTAGATAGACAACTGAATTATGATGTATGCATATTATTTTAAAAAGCCTGGATGGAATATTTGTATTTTTTTAAATTAATTTGTCACACCACGGGACAATTTAAAATAAACTAGTGAAGACAAAAAAAATTAAAGGAATATTTAAACCAAAAATCTTTTTGATTTTTAATCATCATTCACTGCATTCATGAATGTGCACACACACACACACACACACACTGTAAGTGTGAATGCATGCACAACATAAAATAATTACTATTTTATTAATATTTAACTATATTTTGAAAATCTGTGGTCGTTTTGTGCACCACCATAACATGGAATGAGAAACTGAATTTTTAAATATGTGCAGGGTAGCTTTACCTGCTTTTACCCATTTGGGTACATCACCAGCACTAAATTACTTCGGCCTATCACCTCAGTCAAAATAAGGAATAGCCCTTTTTACATTGAATAGACCAGATTGATTGCACTTTACAAACACGTGTCATCATTACACGGATCTGCACAGCTAAGAATACTGATTCACCCTTGAGTCCGTTCACAGCCATGAATGATTCAGCAGAACAAAGGCATTCATGATTGAAATTTTTCATCCAGCCAGCTTGTTCTCCCAGCATCTGCAGTGGGTTCATCTGTGTGCCACCGATCCAAGGTTCAACACCTCCCCAGTCAACTCTACGGAGGAAAGAGGCCTGCCAGAATGAGGAATGATGCTGTGGTGCCGTGATTATTAGGATTAATTGTCTTTTAGTAGTGTGTCAGAGCATGTTGGCCATAGCAGAGGCAGTCACAGATAATGAGGGCCGTTGAGGGGGCTTATTGTTTTCTCTTAAACCACACTTCAACAGAGGCATGTTTTAAAAGCGCTGTCAACGCCGCTGAAATTGCACTCCTTCGACTTTGCAGTCAGTGCCAAAGAAAAACAAGCCTGTGAATATGACTGTGGGCTGTAGATGTGCAGTCATTCTCCAATGTGTAAGCATACATGCATAACTTAGGGTATCACTGGTAGTTTAAAATGATGCCATAACTATAATGTTGAAACGGTTTTCTGCCGCCCACCCCCCATCCGAACACCTGGCACAGTCGTAGGCGGCCATGAGATAATGTGACCTCTGCACTTCAATACGTTCCTCTTGACCTCCTACACGTCATCATCCTTGATTATCTTAACAGCCTGATCCCTTATGCGCTAGGCTTTGATCGCCCATGAAGTCAAATCTTGACAGAGATTCATGAGCGACAGAGTGAAATATTTCACTGTCTTTTGTCTAGGATTGCTCTGGAGGGATTATAGGGGTTTTACAGTCACGGCTCTTATGCTCCACATGACAGCGTGCACCTGGACTGTTCAAACAAACATAAATGAGGAATTTGGGTAGATGGACTCATGAGTTACGTTTATGCTATTTTCAGGCCCTTGTCGTTATGTCGTCACATGTAAAATTTATGATGTTACTTATTCTGTATTATAGCATATTGATCAAAACAGATTTTTGGTTCAGTAAAATTATGCTTTTTGTTTGTTATCAAGTAGTTAGGCATAATCTTTTATCTGTTTTGTGTATTTTATTTTTTTTCTTGGTAAAATAAGCTAATACAAAACTGCTTGTTAATATTTGAAAAACTTTTCCACCAAATCAAAGTTTTGTTGTTCAACCAGCATACAGAAAGAAAGAAAAAATCAAATAGAGGACGTCTGCAGACCCTCTTGAGTGAGGTCCATAAGTATCTTAAAATAACATAATTTTTTGACAAAAATAGGTCAAGTTGGACCTTTTAGTAATAGGTCAGTATTTTTTATTTTTTTTATTTTGAATATTTCAAGTTGTATTTTTGGTATTTATGGATTAAAAATGCATGGTATTTGTGCTTTTTTACCTTGAAAAATATATTTGTAAACTTTCTCTTTTTTGTTTTATTTAATTTTTTTTTTACTTAGACCACTACACCTTTTTTGAGTTAACTCTTTTCGACATAATTAGTGTTGAGCACCAAATCAGCATATGCTTTTTGAAATATCAGAAAGTATCAGGAATGCCTGCTGATAATTTAGCTTTGCCATGACCATAATAAATTACATTTTGAAATATATTAAAATAGAACTTAGAATTTTAAAATATTATTGTTTTTACTGTATTTAAAATAAAAATAAAGGCAGCCTCGATCAGCATGGTGAAGACTTCTTTCAGAAACATAAAAAAAAAAAAAATCTTACCAACCAAGTTTCTTTTGTTTATCATAGATTCTCTTGACAGTACATATCATTGACCCTTTTAACAACCTGTCCAAGTGAAGCTAGTTGCAGTTTAGCACCTTGTTCTCAAAGTCAAATGGACATTTTCTGAGGAAAGTTACAAATAGATGCTTCACTGCAAACAAAGCATCCAAACAGCTGTCACTTCCAGGGCTGTTCATTCATCATTATTAGATAATATGCAGGGAATAGCCCCTGAAAACCTCTATTACCTCTCTGTACTCTGCGCAAGTGCAGCACTGATAACAGATGAGGCCAGGCTTCGTATAAAATTAAATTGCTTGTTTTTTTTTTTATATATATATACTGGTGGTTGCAATTAATGGTGGTAAAAGGCAGTGCAGTCCCACTGCTTTTAGGTATGTCTCCTATCATCCCCTCCAGGGATGGCCCTATCAAATGAAGGCTCCTGCGTGCAGACTAGTAATTTGGATCTGTTCTTGTTCCCAGAGACCTTTTCAGTAACTTTAAAAAAAAAAACTTTAAACACGATGAGGAAATCTGTCATTTTGTTGCTATTAATTTTGCACCTGATTAAGCAGGTCTGCTTGACACTTGTCAAAACACAACTTTAGGGGGTAAGTGTACAAAGCGCTTAGGGGGGTGTATGTGATTAGGGCCTAAAATCAAGTTTTTTGTAAGAATAATTAGCTGTAGGACATTTGAAGTAGTCTTCAATATGATTTCTCTGCAGCTGATGTTGTTCATGTTAATTTGATTTCAAGTGATCGCTCTCTGTGTCTGGCTGTTCAATTAAACTGGTCTTCTAGAATGTAGATTGACGGCTCCTTAACATGACGGCGCTACATTACAGCAATTTACTCAGTGTTTTTTTTCCCCCTTAGACATTATACTGTATTACTGAATTATTTGCATCATTTTGAGTGCTTTGACTGTAAGGTATTTTCATTTGAACTGAATGGAGGTTTTAGCGTAAATGTAATTTGTACGTAGTTGGATTGTGGGACTGTACGATTCAAGGCTAAAGTAAATATCCTTGTGGCTATTTCTGTCCATATTATGCTATTAAAGCAGTTCGCAGCTACTCTGGTTTTGGAATTCACTCCCAAATGTGGTGTTCCCTCAGGTCAGTTGATCTAACATTGACACTTAATGAAGGCAGCGAACATGAACAAATCAGAGACTGTTTTTCTCTCTCAGGCTTTAAAAGGGATGTCAAGGATGCAGGCTTCCCCCGTCCAACTCTGCCCTGCAGTGGAACTACGTGCTCCCTATTCTAAAGAGCAGTTCAAATGCCAAATTGTGCTTTTCTGAGACATATTGCCCACACCATGTGGTAACATCACTGTTTGTGTGTATGCATGTTTGCGCTTATACAGTGGGCTGGTGTCGGCACAACAGATAGTCACGAACCTAGAGGATTCAGTTTACCATTTCAAAGACGCCTGTTTTTTTCTAAAGTTTACACACACACACTCGCAAGCGCACTCCCACATGCTGCTTCCTCGGCTTATCGACGTGCAACGTGGGCTGCCGAGGCTGGCGCGAACAGATGGGAGGAACAAACCAGTGCAAAATAAAGTTAAACTAGAACAAAATGACTGCACGAGCGCTGCAGCTGCCCTTTGTTTGCCAGGAAGGTGATCCTCAGCATCTGGGGTTGATGGAACGCATGATTAAAATTACCAGAGGGAATGATTAATATCTTCTTAAAGCGCAAACTTCCAGCTTATCAATCATCTCATTACACCGCAAAAGTTAATTGTCTGCGGGGAGGGTGGGGGTCCCTGAACCATGAAAAAGTGGCCCGCCCCTCGACATGTTTACTTACAACAGGACAGACCTGGGAACTCAACTTGTTTATCTGTGAGAGAGTCCACATCAGGCTCAGGGGTATGGCACATTAAATCACTCAGTGTGTTATGTCTCTCAAATGTTGAGGTAACGTAATGGTCTGGATGTAAAAGCATCTTCTTGTGCTCCGTAATTTACTCTCCTGCAATATTAGCTGTGTACACCGAACATGTTTTTGAATTGCACTTTGCTTTTTCCATATTTTTTTATGTAAACATGCACTAGACAAACTTTTTACTCTTGCGCTTGTTTTTTTGCATCTTGCGTGTCTTTCTAAAAATGTAGCATTCCAAGTTAAAAGTTGTTAAACTTATTAAAAACCAAAGCCTTTCTAGATCTTGCTTTTTTTTGCATTCCACTGTGCTGCTTTTTCATTGTTTTTTTATCTCACGCACAACACACCTTTCTAAAAACATGGCATTTAAGTTAAAAGATATTCTACTTTTAAAAAAACAATGTGTTTGTATTTCAGTTTGTATAAGAGTTTTTTTAATCGTTTTTCGAAAAATGCACTAGACAGACATGTTTTACTGTTGCATTCATGTCTTTTGCAGTGTGGGCGTCTTTAGCTTCATCTGGCGCATGACACATCATTCAAAAACCAACAAGTTAAAAGTTTAACTTTAAAAAATTGTCTCTAGAACTTGCATATCTTTTCATTCCACTGCCTTCATTCTCGCATTTCTGTGTGAATGACCCCCTATGGCTGCAGCAGCATAGAAGTTTAAAAGTGTTTATACAGTAAATGCTCTTGAATTAAAGAGATAGTCCACCCATATTTTCCCCTGCATGTCGTTTGACTGTTTCTTTTTTTTCCACCATACAATGAATGTCATTGAGGTTGTTTTGCTCCACATTGACTTTCATTGTGTGGACAGCAACAACTGAAACATTCTTCAAAACATCTTCCTCAGTTCTCCACAGAAGAAAGTCAGTCATACAGGTTTAGAACGACTGAGGGTGAGCAAATGATGACAGAATTGGTGTTCGTGGCCGAAATATTCCTCCTATATCTGCAGCTCTAGGTGTATAATGAATGGAGATTGGCGGTGGATAGGAGGGTTCTGGTATTTCTGCCGGGGCTACGAGGGGGTCTCTCCTCACTCCGCGGCCTGGCGTGCCCTTGCCTTGCCTCCCTCCCCCTGGCTGCCGGTGTGTCCTCCTCTTTGCCCTCTCTGCTCCGCTGCGCTCGCTCCCGTCTCTCTCCCCCACCTCTCCCTGCGTGCCTGCGCTGCTTGAGCCAGCTGCTCCCACTTCATCTTCTGCAGCGTCACTAGCTGGGGTATTAATCATGTTTTTCGAGGGGGACACTCTGCTATTTATCTCTCTGACACTTCCAGCATTCGGAGCCCCGTTGCTGGGCACAGCCCATTGAGTAGTAAGATTACACATTACCGCGCTCCATTGCCTCTCCCTGCCCTCTCCATTGACTGGCTGTTCAACAGTGGCATTGCGCTCGCACCATTGGACATAATTTATGCCTTACATGTATGAAAAAGCCCATACCGGTCCTTTTTCTCGCCGCTCTCCCATCTTAGCGCTTTAAGTTGAGCTTAAACGTAGCATGTGGGCCTGTAATTGTTGCTATCCGTCTGTGCCTGAACTACTGTACATCAGCAGGCACGCAGGCTAATATCACCATTACTGTATGTTTACTCACAGTGATGGCACAGAGCAGCAGCGAGAGATGTGAGACATCGAACACGTTAGATGGTACTCACTTAGCGGCAGACTGCCAACACACGGTTGGCCTTTATACAAGCTGTTAGGTAGGTTCTGTCAGTTCAAGTCTGTCAAATGTGCTTTTATACACCTAGAAGAACTATCCAGCAGTACAGGACTTTGTGAGGTACTGTACTGCAGGTGACGTGACACTCAGAAGGCCCATTTGATTATCGCCATTACACTTTGTTACACTGCATTGCTTGTGCATCCATGTATTTATAGTGTAGACCTCTTTTGGAGCGTTTGGGGAAGGGATGAGCGTGTGAATATAATTTCATCCCTCGTTCTCACCGTAATGAATCTATACTTAGAGAATGCTGTCCTTCTGGTTGCAATTGTGTATTAATGATTTCAGCGTGAGGGAATCTGTGGGAATTGAAGCATCTGTTAACTCCAATTACCTTGTGGTGACCTGCTTTCGTAGTCTGGAACCGCGCTGAACCGAACTGCTGCGAGAGTAAATAATTCATGTATTTGAGATCTTTTAAGCGCAATTTGCTGTTTGTGGTCTGTGAGGAGAAATAATTTAGAGAAAATGAAATATAATCAGCAGTGAAGAAATATATGCTCAGGTTGTGAAAGCGTGCGATGTTGAGTGTACCTCATGTTCAAATAATAGAGCATGCCACTTGCAACACCTGAGTCATGGGTTCGATTCCCAGGGCCTGCATGATAGGGTTTAGATTTCTAGTTGGAGACTAAAACTTATTTTTGGATTTCTTTTGATGAATTTATTTTTATTTAACTTTTAATTCTGTTTTCTTATATTCAAATTCAAATTTATGAGTTGTGCACAACTCTTATGCAACTGATAAAATATGTACTTTGAACGCTAAGTCGCTTGGAATAAAAGCATCTACCAAATGCATACACTACTTTATTGTTCAAAAGTTTGGTGTTTATGAAAGAAGCCTCTTATGCTCACCAAGGCTCAAAAATATAAGTAAAACAGCAATATTGTGAAATATTATTACAAATTAAAATAACTGTTTTCTATTTTAATACATTTTTATCACAGATATTAATTAAATTTATTCCTGTGAGGGCAAAGCTGAATTTTCAGTCATTACTTCAGTATCACATGATCCTTCATAAATCATTCTAATATGCTGATTTGGTTCTTTAAAAAAAATAAATAAATAAAATAAAAAACATTTCTTCTCATCACATTTTAAAACTTTTTTTTTTGTGGAAACTGGGATATACTGTAGGCTATTTTGCAGGATGCTTTGATGAATAGAACTTCAAAAGAACATCATTTTTTGTAACAATATAAAAGTTTACTGTCACTTTTGACCAATTTAATTTAACTTTGCTAAATAAAGATATTAATTTCTTTTAAAAAAATGTGTTTTGAACAGTAGTGTAAATGTGAAGTAGCTAGCATCAACCTGTAACACTGAAATAACCAAGGTTAAAAAAAGTAAATATTCAGTGGGGTTCTGGAAGTTGCACAGCTAGGACTGGTATGGTTGGCAGATGGCTGTGTTGGGCCAATGAGAGAAGCACATGGAATCATTTCAGGGTTGAACGAAAGAGTCTGTTCCTCGTGTGGCTGGTAGAAAGAGGTGAACTTCTGAAAATCTGGTTTCACATTTCAAGTCAGAATAGTTTTTTAAGCAAAAATGCATATTGTGTTTGGACTGCTCTGTCTCGCTCTCTCTGCCCTGACTCACACGTGTAGGAGATTTGCTTGTGATACTCGGGCTAGTATTTGGCTGGAAAACGCGGTCGCTTCCTTACCTATATCAGTTCCCCCAGAGTCGACTCTGTGTTTCTGTATTGTAGTCAGAAAATAGTTGAAAGATTATAGATGCACGTTCCTCACACTAATACCACCTGACATTCTGGAGGAACCCGAATCATTTCATGGTAATTTGCCCTTCACTTATCTTGTAAATCTTTGTGAAAAGAGTGAGGGGGTGATAGGTGGTCATTAACAAGAGAAAACAGCCTGGGGCAGCTCAAGGGTTTAAGAGACCAGACTTTTTTACTCAACCCCCCTCTTTCTTTTCCATTTCCTCTCTGCATCTACTCCCTCATGGTAGAGAAGTTGGAGCACAAAGTTACAGGAGATGTAAAAGAAGAGTACAGCTTAGGAAAAGAACATTCTAGCTATCCTATCAGCATGTGAGCATGCTGTATCACTTTCCAATCATAACTGTTTTCTTTGGCCTGGGGACTCCAATGGGCCTCCAGAGAAGTGATTACAGTCAAATAGAAAATCCAACCCATAAACTTTCTCTTTTTTTTCTTCCTTCCTCCCTCTCTTTCTCTTCCTCCCCCTTTTCTCCCTCTCTTGCCTTTCTCGGGGGACTCGTTGAAGGCACATATGGTTCAAATTCCTAGTGTGAAATAGGCCTAAACACCAATTATTTTATGGTACAAACACAGGGGAAAGATTTTCAGGCTTGTAACTTCTTACCGTAGATTAGCCTTGCTTAAGTTTTCTTGTGCGTAAAAAGGGAAATAAAAAAGATATTTTATTGCAGACTTTTATGTCTGAGTTATTTCAGTTCTCCTTTATTCTAGCCCTGTGCTTTTATAGTGCTGTGTCACTGCAGGCCCTCCCCAGTCATGGCTCTTCTAGCTTTGCAAGGCTAATCTGAAACAGGAAATAGCCGCATCAGTACGGAGGGGGGTGACATGACTGCTTACATAGCCTATAATTGGTTGATTTCTGAGTCCTGTGAAATGGGAAAGTTGAGCAGGGAGGTTTAAATAAGAGCATAAAGCCCAAAAATGACTGACTAAAGCATGTGTGAGCTCTTGTTGGTCATGCACTGATCTTTTATGCTTTTCGATAACTTTTTCCCCAGTATTACAGTTCATGTTCTGTTTGGATGAAGTTTTGTTAGATTTGAAATGTTAGATTAAGGGTATAGTTCTCAAAATGAAAATTCTGTCAAGATTTACTCCCCAAACCCATATGACTTACTTTCTTTTGCAGACCACAAAAGGATATAAATATAAAATATCTATAATTTCTGCAAAAACGTAGCCCATAGTGCATGGCTACACTATATTCCAAGTCTTCTAAAGCATAACAAAGTTTAATATTAAATAATTCAGTATTAAGCATTTCAGTATTAAGCAAACATTAAGGAAAAGTATTAAAGAGAAAAAAACTTGAAATACATTTTTCAGTTTAATAATTTTTTGTTTCAGCTTTTAAGCAAGATATTAAGTTTTTAAGATAAATATTATGGAATGACACAATGTTTTTTTTTATTTATATTTTATAGGGGTAGACCGATTATCGCAGCCGATATTAAGCATTTTTGTGATTATCGGTATCGGTCACTTTCAAAACCGATGTGCCGACAAAATTATTTAATTTTGAAACGTGTTATTTGGCTCTCAAAGGCAGCAGCAGACGTTGCTCAAGTTGCAATAAATCACAATCCACTACACTGAAGTTGCAAAACACCTCAATATTATCTATTTATGGTTTCCGCGATGGGGAAAACCCGGACAGAATCACAGAATCCATTCATATAAATGGAATTTACTGTATTTCGCGGAGTCACAGAATTTGTCAAAGTTTGGATGAATTAATCAAAAGTAGGTCAGTACACTTAAATCGACTGGCGCTATGGACTAGTATCTGTAAATATTAAGCTGCAAAAAGACTATTTAAATATGAATTCTGCATGTTCTGCGTGTCTCTGTATATGTGAATGGCACAGACGCGCGGTTTTGATTAGTACACACACACACACACACACACACTGAAGTGTGCGACGCTCGCGGTGTTTTCAGCATCTGCCGTCTTAATAAACGAGGACATAAATACATGCACAACAACCCCAGAACTGCTCTGAGAGTTACTTCATGAGCATTTGACCGTTTCATTTAAGTAAAACGATCGTCATATCATATACATAGGCTATACAGAAACTTAAGAGGTCCTCATTGCAACCCGTCAAAATAAAAGTTCGGTTTATCTACTAATACTACTACAACAATTACAACTTTTGTTTAAAAGAATAATCACACAATGCGCTATTTCTTCCATGTTTTAATTTTAATGGTAAACCCATTTCTTTGCCAAAAAATATTTTAACTCTCATTTGATTAAAAGATAAATGGAATTAATGTTTTATGGCTTCATTTGCACTGCACTGTAAATTAAAACTAATGGAAATTACTGTCACATAGGCCAAGATTAAGATACTGTCACATAGACCAAGATTAGGACGACAGAAATTGTGACATTTCAATAGGCTATTGAACCAAGTGTGCCTATAACAGGCTATTAGTGTTATAGTTTAATTAAAATAGCTGTCTTCTTCGCAATTTCTACAGTGGAGTTGCAAAACACCTCAATATTATCTATTTATGGTTTCCGCGATGGGGAAAACCCGGACAGAATCACAGAATCCATTCATATAAATGGAATTTACTGTATTTCATGAGTCACAGAATTTGTCAAAGTTTGGATGAATTAATCAAAAGTAGGTCAGTACACTTAAATCGACTGGCGCTATGGACTAGTATCTGTAAATATTAAGCTGCAAAAGACTATTTAAATATGAATTCTGCATGTTCTGCGTGTCTCTGTATATGTGAATGGCACAGACGCGCGGTTTTGATTAGTACACACACACACACACACACACACTGAAGTGTGCGACGCTCATGGTGTTTTCAGCATCTGCCGTCTTAATAAACGAGGACATAAATACATGCACAACAACCCCAGAACTGCTCTGAGAGTTACTTCATGAGCATTTGACCGTTTCATTTAAGTAAAACAATCGTCATATCATATACATAGGCTATACAGAAACTTAAGAGGTCCTCATTGCAACCCGTCAAAATAAAAGTTCGGTTTATCTACTAATACTACTACAACAATTACAACTTTTGTTTAAAAGAATAATCACACAATGCGCTATTTCTTCCATGTTTTAATTTTAATGGTAAACCCATTTCTTTGCCAAAAAATATTTTAACTCTCATTTGATTAAAAGATAAATGGAATTAATGTTTTATGGCTTCATTTGCACTGCACTGTAAATTAAAACTAATGGAAATTACTGTCACATAGGCCAAGATTAAGATACTGTCACATAGACCAAGATTAGGACGACAGAAATTGTGACATTTCAATAGGCTATTGAACCAAGTGTGCCTATAACAGGCTATTAGTGTTATAGTTTAATTAAAATAGCTGTCTTCTTCGCAATTTCTACAGTGGAGCTATGAAGACAATTAAATTATTTACACTTATTATATTATAATTATGAGAGGTTATGCTATTACACATACATTTCTAACATGTAAATTATTGAAGCTAGGGCTGCAACAACGAATCGATTAAATCGATAAAAATCGATTACTAAAAGAGTTGGCAACGAATTTCATAATCGATTCGTTGTGTCGCGCGACGCGGAGACGTTTGATTATTAAAAAAAAAAAAAAAACTTTAGTTGAGCGCGGAGCGGAGTGAACACACTCGGTCTCTCTCGCGCACTGATGCTAGCAGAGTTCGGCGCCTCATAGACAGGGCGGAGCAAAAATTAAAAAAAACGAGCGGAGGTAGAGGAAAGATACATGGCGGAGGCAGAGAAATCCGTGCGACCCAAGTCATCCAAGGTGTGGGAGCATTTCACACTAAATAAACAGAAAAAGTGTGTTAATTGCAAAATATGCAAAAGCGACATGGCACGGGAGCAGGGGCGGCGTTTCCGTATGGCAGTTGCCATACCCTAGCCCAGTCAGGTGCTGTGAAAAATTATCCAAACTTGAGTTATTATTATTTTAAATCAGAGGGTTTTAAAAAATAGTTAACCAATGATAAGCATTAAAAAGAGCTTGTCAGTAAAACTTCGTAACGCCATTGGATCATCAAGCTCTCAGCGAAACCTCGTAACTTCACCCCGCCTCCATTCAGATGGACGCACCGCGCACAGCCTGGAGGAGACAGATCTCCGCTTTTTCGCAACGCAATTACATTGCAAGACTAAAGACACGTTTTTATTCACTTGCCTTTTTGGACCATTCATTTTCAATCTGTTGTCATGTATAGCTACACTGCAATAAAAGCTTTTCTTACTTAGTAATTTTGTCTCGTTTCAGTCAAATATCTAAAAACCTTAAATCAAGATTACGAGACAAGAAAAATGGCATGAGAAAATTAAGTGATGCTTAAAACTTCTGTTTGAGATTATATCTCATTAAGATTATTTTTCTTACACCATTGGCAGATAATTTTGCTTGTTTTAAGCAAACAATCACTTAATTTTGAGGTGTTTTTCAGAAAATAAGACAATTTCTTATGCTATTTCATGTGTCTAGTAAATGTATCTTGATTTAAGATTTTTAGATATTTGGACTGAAAACAGGACAAAACTACTAAGTCAGAAAAGCATTTTTTGCAGTGTATATTCTGTGCTTTGTCCCATATAGGTTATTATTGACAAATATATTTGTGTGTTGTACTTTAATTTACTTTTAATTTAATTTTAAAGTTCTTTTACAGCACTTGGTCATCTTAAGCTGTGTTCAAATGTGGTGTATAAATGAACCTTGCACTTACTACAATGATGGTAATAATTTAATGAATAAGCTTCAAGTGAACTTGAGAGAGAGAGAGAGTGTGTGTGTCAGTGTGAGAGTTTGTGAGTGTGTGCGTCTGCAAAAGTGTGTGCGTCTGCGAGTGTGTGCGTCTGCAGTGTAGTGTAGAGAACAAGTTCTGACATTCAAACAAATCCTGTTAAATTTTCTGATTTGTATTGTTCTTTATTTTTTATAAATTATTTATTGTTCTGGCAGCTCAGGTGGCACTTTATTTAAAAAAAAAAGTGTATATATTTGGCAGATGTAAAGTATACATGTGTATGTTTTTTGTGTTAGTCCATTTTTATTTTTATTTATTATTATTATAACAGCTCAGGGATGTTCAAGGAGCAACATGTTTGTGCACTTTCTAAAGATTTTTGTTCTGTTTTTGAATAAAGGGTTGGAAATGAATGCTTTTCTTGTTTTGTTTTTTTAATCCGATTCATTGATTAATCGAAAAAATGATCGACAGATTAATCGATTATTAAAATAATCGTTAGTTGCAGCCCTAATTGAAGCCAAATACTTACATTTCCCTTAATCATGAAGCATGCAGTATGCACTTTTAACTCTCTCTTTATATTACCCTTATTGTAGATGGATGCATGGAGGAAGACAAGAGTAAGAAGTGCAACCCACACCAGGGAAGGCAATTTTTGTCAGAGCCCTTGTTATTCTTAATTTTGACATTTAATTTTCATTTTTACACCAGACATGTATATCGGTTAAAAATATCAGTTATCGGTCTACTTGTTCTGTAATAATCGGTATCAGCATCGGCTCTGAAAAACACATATAGGTCAACCCCCTAATTGATAATAATAATCTAATCAGCATATTAGAATTGAAAATTAAGCTTTACCATTACAGAAATAAAATGCATTTTAAAAGAGAAAATGGTTTTGTTTTGTAATTGCACATTTTGATATTTTACAATCTTACTACAGTATTTTTACTGTATTTTGGTCAAATAAATGCAATATGGCATATATGTGAACAATATGATAATATCTGACACATTTTTATTCAATAGAAATATATTTATATCGCTGGCTGCGTAGTTCAATCCATTTTATTAAACGGACACATTTAATCTTCCAATTTTAATCTTCAGAATGTGTCAAACGTCTTGTCTAGTACAAATACAGTGTTGTTCTTGTGCACTCGCTATGGCCTCCACGTGGTTATATATTTATATTATCTGTGAACATGGGCGTTTGGGGAAGATAAGCAGCACTGAAGCTGTGGTCCTTCTCGGCTGGTGTCTGCAGAGATGCTGTGAGTGTGCCTCTCACATGAAAGCCCCTGACCTGCTCTCAAAAAGCCAAGAAATGGAGCCCAGAACAGCACTCTGATAACAAGGATCTGGCTTCAAACATTGACAAAGGATAACATCAAATGCCCCTCTGTGTATGTGTGAGTGTGTATTTGAGTGTGTTTGTGCATGTCCTTGGACATGCCCTATCTGTAGGCCCTCCGCATTTTACCCTTTAATGATACTGTACATGGCCGTGGCCACAATATAAGGACTTAGATTCACCTCTCTTTTGATGAACTGAAATTTTCAGCAGAAGAAAGGAGGCAACATTTTCTAGAGGAATTCTCTGAAGGCAGGAAGATGAAAAGGGCAGCAATGACTATGTGCCGAGAACGGTATCATAGGTACCCGAGCACGGATAGAAAGCTCCATTCTTCTGCTGCAATTTAGGACATCAGTGCCCCACAGGATCACAGTTGTTTTGAGTACTTTCAAAGAGACCATTGTTTGTTTAAGACACCTGTACCCCTTTTTAAGCACTTTGAAGCCCCTTCTTTTTTGACATAAAGAATTTGGTGAGTGGTGTTTATATTGTGGTGCAGCATCAACAGTACTAACCATTAAAAGAGTTCACCCAAAAATGAAATTTCTGATGTTATTTACTAACATTTATGTGATTTCAAACGGCTGCAAAAGCACCATAAAAGTTTAATTAAAATGGTCCATACAACTTTTGCTCTATATTCCAAGTCTTCTGAAGCCATGTGATAGCATTTTGTAAGACACAGACCAAAATTTAATAACCAAAAACAATTTTTTCCTCATCATTTAATTGCCCTCATGATATCCCAGTTGTATGACCAGTCGTTCTTTCTTCTTTGGAACACAAACAGATAATTTGTTATTTATTTATTAAAAAGAACTAGTGCTGTCAATAGATTAAAAAATTTAATCGCATGGACTATGATTAATCATGATTAATTGCAAATTTTAAATACTAGGATTTACCTCCTAAATGTGTTGAAAAAGAAATGCATGACAAACTAGTTTAAGGAAACAGAACCTTTCACACTTCCGCCAGGTATGAGACATAATCCTTATTATTCTTTTATCATTATTCTTTTGTTTTTATTCAGCCATTATCAACCTTTAAACTGGCAATTTTAAACGTTTACCAAGCCACATCGCTTCAATCCCAGTATACATTTACACAACTATTATCAAAAGTATTTCTAAATAAATACAACAAAAAATTTCTTGCAACCTTACATGAAGTAGGGCTGGGTGATATGGCCTAAAAAAAAAAATCCGATTTACGATTTAATCTGCAGATGACAAAGAAATTGTTCAAAACAAGTTTTAACTTTATTTTGTTTTGATTTTCCCTTCTGGGATTTGATATGGATTTCCCTCATGGGGTTAAAGTGCAATCAGAAACAACAAGATTTGCAGATCATGAGCAAAACTGACAAACATCTAATCTTGTAAAATGTGTGGTAAATACTGCCGCACCATAGTATAAACACGGATGTGCGATCACCAATCTCGAAAGTGAAAGTGAAACTAAAAAGCAATCATGCATTCAAAAGCAGTTGCAATGCATAATAGAGGCTCCCTGAATCCCGCAATGTTATATACAGTATGATGATCACCCAATGATAAAACTGCGAAGGAAAGAAATGTACATTTTCCTCCCATCTTGTATTTATTCTCCGCAGTAAGTCAGTGTCATGGACATAAATGCAGAGCAAGTTTAAATATCTTTCTAGTCTATATTTCCATTTTGTAATCCCGCTGTTTTGGGTATTTAAAAAAAAAAAATAAATAAATAAATAAATAAATAAATAAATAAATAAATATATATATATATATATATATATATATATATATATATATATATATATATATATATATATAGACACTGACTGTTGTTCATATATTTATAATCTCATTTGGCATGACGGCAGACGCTGAAAACACTGCGTGCTTCAGTATGTGTGTAGTAAACAAAACTGCGAGTCTGTGCATTCATTCATAACATATGGTATTTTTGCAGCTTAACATTTACAGATACTAGTTCATATTGCGATTTGATTTAAGTGTAATAACCTACTTTTGATTTATTCATCCAAACTTTGACAAATTCAGTGGCATTCCGTGTTATACAGTAAATTCTGTTTTTATAACTAGATTCCGTCCGCGTTTTCCGCATCGCGGAAATCATAAAGCCCTGATTGCACCGTGACGCTCATGTCCAGTGTAGACACGGTGTGAGTTTTTTATGGGTTATAGTCCTGCTTGTTTTTTTTAATGTTTTTATGAAATCTCTGTATTGCTCATCTTATTATTTACTGCCATGCGAGCCACAAATTAAAGCTTGGCAAGCCGCAAGAGTCTCGTGAGCCGCGCAATGAGTAACTTAAGGGATCCGCATTCCGCAGTACACGTCATTTTCTTTCCTAACACGTTGGGATGCGGCGGATTGCTGGGGAATCACGAAACCCTACCTAAACTCTAATATGGCAAACGCACCCAGACGCGCTGGAGGGCCCAGAGGGGATTGTCGGCGGATGTTAAAGTGAAAACCGATTTTCATTCAAATAAATCGATGTAAACTACACATTCGAGTTAATCGATAAAATCGATTTATCGCCCAGCCCTAACATGAAGTATTATGACACAATTCATTATGAAGAAGAATTGGACCTGTTCTGCAGCTGCATTAGAGCTAATATTAGCATCATGCTTCATAAGACAATTTATGAGATTAATAGTGCACTTTTTCTCAGAACTCACTTCAAACCACCATCGAGTGTTTGTAATAACTTCCTTTTACGATCACATGTGGAATTTGGTCGTTTACTGTTGTTAAAATATGCTATTTATAGCCTTTTATATCGCTGCACAAATTAGCATTTAAGATGTACACATTCCAAGAAAATCACATACAAATATCCTATCGTAATCGTGTGTATTACAGTGAGGAAAATAAGTATTTGAACACCCTGCTATTTTGCAAGTTCTCCCACTTAGAAATCATGGAGGGGTCTGAAATTGTCATCGTAGGTGCATGTCCACTGTGAGAGACATAATCTAAAAAAAATCCAGAAATCACAATGTATGATTTTTAACTATTTATTTGTATGATACAGCTGCAAATAAGTATTTGAACACCTGTCTATCAGCTAGAATTCTGACCCTCAAAGACCTGTTAGTCTGCCTTTAAAATGTCCACCTCCACTCCATTTATTATCCTAAATTAGATGCACCTGTTTGAGGTCGTTAGCTGCATAAAGACACCTGTCCACCCCATACAATCAGTAAGAATCCAACTACTAACATGGCCAAGACCAAAGAGCTGTCCAAAGACACTAGAGACAAAATTGTACACCTCCACAAGGCTGGAAAGGGCTACGGGGAAATTGCCAAGCAGCTTGGTGAAACAAGGTCCACTGTTGGAGCAATCAATAGAAAATGGAAGAAGCTAAACATGACTGTCAATCTCCCTCGGACTGGGGCTCCATGCAAGATCTCACCTCGTGGGGTCTCAATGATCCTAAGAAAGGTGAGAAATCAGCCCAGAACTACACGGGAGGAGCTGGTCAATGACCTGAAAAGAGCTGGGACCACCGTTTCCAAGGTTACTGTTGGTAATACACTAAGACGTCATGGTTTGAAATCATGCATGGCACGGAAGGTTCCCCTGCTTAAACCAGCACATGTCCAGGCCCGACTTAAGTTTGCCAATGACCATTTGGATGATCCAGAGGAGTCATGGGAGAAAGTCATGTGGTCAGATGAGACCAAAATAGAACTTTTGGTCATAATTCCACTAAACGTGTTTGGAGGAAGAAGAATGATGAGTACCATCCCAAGAACACCATCCCTACTGTGAAGCATGGGGTGGTAGCATCATGCTTTGGGGTGTTTTTCTGCACATGGGACAGGGCGACTGCACTGTATTAAGGAGAGGATGACCGGGGCCATGTATTGCGAGATTTTGGGAACAACCTCCTTCCCTCAGTTAGAGCATTGAAGATGGGTCGAGGCTGGGTCTTCCAACATGACAATGACCAAGCACACAGCCAGGATAACCAAGGAGTGGCTCTGTAAGAAGCATATCAAGGTTCTGGCGTGGCCTAGCCAGTCTCCAGACCTAAACCCAATAGAGAATCTTTAGAGGAGCTCAAACTCCGTGTTTCTCAGCAACAGGCCAGAAACCTGACTGATCTAGAGAAGATCTGTGTGGAGGAGTGGGCCAAAATCCCTCCTGCAGTGTGTGCAAACCTGGTGAAAAACTACAGGAAACGTTTGACCTCTGTAATTGCAAACAAAGGCTACTGTACCAAATATTAACATTGATTTTCTCAGGTGTTCAAATACTTATTTGCAGCTGTATCATACAAATAAATAGTTAAAAAAATCATACATTGTGATTTCTGGATTTTTTTTTTTAGATTATGTCTCTCACAGTGGACATGCACCTACGATGACAATTTCAGAGCCCTCCATGATTTCTAAGTGGGAGAACTTGCAAAATAGCAGGGTGTTCAAATACTTATTTTCCTCACTGTATCTTATATAATCTATAGTGGCTGTTGTCATGTTTATTTCTGCTGTGTAAAGACATGTATGCTCTGGCTGAAACTCACGTTGTTTGTGATGTTACAACCGGCGCCTCTCCGTTCTTAAGTTGCCAGGGATACATTCCAAGTATAATACACATTAGTAAAAGGATCTATTTTCATTTTATTTGCCAATATACACTTTGGGTGGCCGCGGTACATTATAAAAGTAGCCCAAAAAACTGCATCCCACCGCTCTGTAATTTTTTCCCCCCGTACCTGTAAATAGCCCAATTGTGCCACTTCCCTGGCAACACTGTACCCTCATCACACAATGATAGATAACCTTCTGCGCTGCGATGCCGATGAAGGCAAGAAGTTGGGGTCAAACCTTATCAAACGATTAATTTGCGTTAAAAAAATATTAACGAGTTAAAATATTTTGATTAATCGCATGCGTTAACGCGTTAACGTTGACACCCCTAAAAATAACCCATTTCTGTGAGTCCATATAATGCAAGTGGATAAGTACCTTAAAGTTGACTCTTCAGAAATCATGCAAAACAAACCCGAAGGTACTCCATACGATCCCAGTTGATGAATCAATTTCTTCTGAAGTGAAATATCAATTTTAATTTCTGGATGGAAAAACCAAATCAGTCCAATTCATAAATCAAGTAGTGCACAAGTTGTATGGACCAGTTTTATAATTTTTTTTTTTTGTTTGTTTGTTTTTGTCATTTTGTAGCATACTGTAACAGCCCCAGTCCTTATTCACTTTCATTATAAAGTGACCGGCACATTAATTCATGTTCATGTTTTGTTTCTTATATTGGTTTGGAACGACAGGAGTAAATTATTTTTCATGTTTGAGTGAACTATTTCTGTAAAGAACTATGATATTTTTTTCAGGATGGTTTGTTTTGCCACAGACTATTATTCCACCACAGGCATATTCAATATGAAATTCTTTACATATCTTAAACAGCAGTTATATGTAAATAGATAGGGAGATAATTATGCTTCCCTATTGAGTTTTCACCTTTTTCCCCCCCTATTCTTTGTGATTATTACGCCTGAAAGTGTGCTTGTGTGCCAAAACCCTAGGAACTCAAAGCGAAATCAGGGCAGCAATAATGCTCTAGCATGATGAATCACCCCAATCTGACAAAGATTCCTGGAGGATGAAGGGTTCCTCTGTTACCAAATCTCCTGTTGATTCTGATCCTGGTGTGTAACGCGTGACCCACCTCGCTGACACTCTCTTTTCTACTGCATCTGAGCCTCAGCTTGCAGGAGAGGCGATCCAAGCTTTTGCTAAATGAGTTTTAGTCTTTGAATTGAAGGAGCGGAAATGTAGATCATTTACCTGTATGAATACGATTTCGATAGCCCTTGAAATACATGAATGTGTGAACAAGAATCTTGCCAGGAAACTGATGTAAATGTTAATGGTTGTGGATTTACAGTGTGTGTTGTCCCCAAAGTTTGTCTGCCATTGAATGTAAGGTGGAGGTCATGTGCTGTGATATTTGACATACATTATGGAGTTTGCATAAAGGCTGATAAACAGTGTTATGGACTCCATAATCTAATTACTTTTCATCATTAATTAACAACACAGAACATCTGCATGTTTGATCAGTGTAATTGTTTAACAGGTTGTGTATAACACGTTCATATCTGAACTGAAATTGCCTTTGACCATTTCAGATTTACAAAATGATATAAAATGTTATGTATTTATTATTTATGTGTTCAAATAAATAAATGTTAATGTTTCTCATTATCAATGTTGAAAGCAGTTGTGCTGCTTAATATTTTTGTGGAAACTGTGACACTTTTTTTCAGGATTTTTTGATAAATAGAAATTTCTGAAGAACTGCATTTATTTGGCATACATTATTTCACTGAAATATATTGTTACATTATAAATGTTTTAACTCACTTTTGGTCAACATGCATCCATGCTAAATAAAAGTATAAATTTCTCTAAAAAAAAAAATCAAGTTCAACCACAAACCCTCAAATGGACATTTCAGCCTTTCCACAAACTATAATTAACTTCTTAAAAATTGTACAGAACTCAAAATGAAAATATGCAGTTATTTATTTTTTATTTTTTTGTCTTTTTACAGTCCGAGCTGCAGATATCAAAAAGGATTCTTAAACAGGAGGAATTCTAGTTAAAAAGAGGAAGGTGGAGAATTATCGATCCCTTATCCCGAAGGTGTCTGCCTTATGCAGATGTCCCAAAGGTGCACCAGAGAAGGGTAAATTAAGCCCTTAAATGTGCAATTGGCAATAATGAGCTATCATTACTCAAATTACAGCAAGCACTGATTGGGTTTAAAGTAATGAAGAAAACAACATGATCAATCATCATCAGGTCCTGAGAGCGTCGGGGTGGTGGCCGAGCCCTGCACCCACATTGCTGGAGCAGAGCTCCATCTTCAGGAGCCAGACTGGAGCAGATACAAGAGCCCTCCAGCATACGAACACATGTGAACATCCTTTATGAGATTACAGTCGAACCTCAGATGCTGCCCAGCACGCAGAGATCATATCATATATGGCAGACGTCCACCTTTGTCATCTCAGTGAGGCAAGTTTGTTCTCCTCTGTTATTGTCATCAGTGAATTCTTGCCCTCCATAAGTGCATGTATCGCTCTTAAAAGAGTAGTTCACCCAAAAATTAAAATTCAGTCTTCATTTGCTCAAACTCAGTGTTTTTTCCATACAATGAAAATCAAGGGTCACTGAAATTTTTTATTTACCAGCATTCTTCATAACATCTTGTGTATTACGCAAATAAAAAGTCATACAGTTTTGCAACAACACAAGGGTGAGTAAATGATGACAGAAGTTTACATATTTGGTTGAACTATCCCTTTAAGAAATAATTAGAATAATTCATTATCTCTATCGGCCACCCTTTATTTTAAAGGCTCTCTCTCGTCATTGTTACCTGGAGATTGAATTGCTTTCGAGAAAGGATATATTAAATAGTAGCTTTTTATAATCCAGGTTTTAGCGAATGGCTATACCGCAAAAGAACTTGCACCACCTATTATCATTTTAATACTCCACCACACTTATTTCAGTCTGGCTGCTGACAAAATGATTTTTTAAATAAGTAGTCTTAGGAAAGAGAAAGTCATTTATGCCACAGTTCACCAGCCGATAACTTCAAAAAGATAAGGGAGTCACATAATGGAGTGAATTTTAAGTCATATTAAGAAGAATATGCAGATGATGGCCAGCGAAATGCATGTGGCGATTAAGTGATTTTATGAGATGAATAATGTCGAGTTGAGTCTTTCTTTGTGTGGTTGTTGTAAAAAAGCATTTCCCCATAAAGAGCTTTAGAGGGGTAGTTAGATTTCTGTATGCGTGATTTTTAATGCGTCATATGATTTGAGAGAATTTGTACCTTTGTAACTTTTAAGCAGAGAGAAATCAGTCTGGTTCATCGCAGTCTGAACATGGACTTCTTCTTGAACAATTCGCCTCTACACTCTTTTGACGTTCTGGAACAAAGTTTTCTCGCAGATCCATTGGTGGCCTGGAATTAGTGTGCATGAAGGCTTCTGAAGTTGCCATCATCAATAATGAGGTCTCATTTACACAAATTACTCCGAACGCTGATTAGGTATTATCTAACGGCAAGGGCCACCTCGATCAATCATCATCAGTGCACAGAGCGTCGATGGACATCAAAAGGTTAACCCAGATCCAATGGGCCCCTGGCAGTGTCAGCACAAATCACTACGGCAGGGCCGCCACGCTGTCGATAGAGCAGCTAGACAATTAGGTAATGATTAAAATAGCTGCACACAGGAGTCAATAAGAAAATGAGCCATCCCGGCATAATTTTAGAATGATTTGTTTACCGATCTATATGGAAGCAGGAAAATAGGCACTCGAGTGCAGTGATTGAAAGCCGGGCCGGCTTCCTGAGTGTCACTATTGTGAACTTTTCAGAGTTGTACTTTTGTAATGTGGTTGAGGTCTCTAATTGAGAGTTGTTTGCATGAGAGGCTGTTTCATAACCGTCGTAAGGTTTTGCTTTACTCTGGAGTGTCTAATATTCTTGTTCAGGTGATACTATCTAAAAGCTACACAAGTATCATAGCAGTAATTTTATAATAGTGTAGCTTTACCACTAACAAGCAGCTTTCCCTGTTGAAAAAAAAACAGCATATGCTGGTTAGGTATGTTTTGAAGCATGACTACTGGTTTGAGCTGGTTTAAACTGGTCCTAAGCAACTAGCTCCTGCTCAGGACCAGCTTAGGACCAACACATGACCAACTTAAACCAGCTCATGACCAGCTAAGAACCAGCTCAAACTAGCAGTCATGCTTCAAAACATACCTTTTTTGCAACAGGGTTATCTAACAGGTATAGTAGCTGTGTAGTGCAACCAAATGCTAAATCACTGTTTTTTAGTTAACTAGCCACTCTAAACAGGCATTTGTGTGTATTATTATCCACCAATGTGAGTACTCGGCCATTTCTGTGGATTCTTGAGCCCCAAGCTCCCACAGGATTGGCTATGTATGCTATTAATGAATGTGACGCATATGAAATATTAGATATGTTCAGTGTTTGTCACATGCTCAATGGGGTGGCAATGACATGTTTGTTGCTTACAAGCTCTGCAGATATCAGTTTCTTCCCCTTAATGCTATGCATATTGGTTTCTTCACCCTTTATGTGAACCTTTTCTTATGTTGATCAAAGCCGTTTTTGTTTAGGATGTACTAAACATGTCTGAGGTGGGATGTATGTTTTCTGGGCCACACACATTGTGTGCATGTGTGTGTTTGTGGCTGACATGTGTAGTCGTGGGTCAGAGCTGCTGTTTGGAGGCTTGCAGAAGAGAACAGTTGGCAGTCATCATGCTGGAATAGAGAGGTGCTAATGATGACTGTAACAGGAAATGATGGACAGGATCATGTCTAAAAATAAGAGCTTGATTGGAGTGGGAGTGTTGTTTAGATCTTGACATGAAATATAGAGAATGGTCTGTGAACTTTTCTAGACACGGCCTCCTACTCCTTACATAACCTGCAGTTCAGCACGCGAGAAACATTTGCACAATAGAGCGCTCCTTCAAATAAACTTTTATATTTACGATATTGTAAGAAATTGTAAATGCCAAAATGCCATTCCTCGTTTCAATTAACACGTTTCTATAAATATGAGAACATGGACTGTGAATCTAAACAGCTTCCTTTCCAACAGTCATGTTGTTGGTGTCCCAGGCAGTCAATTTCACTGATTTGAATAAGGAAATGAAAGGCCATCTCATCGCCCACAGTGTTTGACTAGTTTCTAATACGCTAGGAAGGGGTATGAACATGTGTCACCTAATTTTGGGTATTATTTGCACAGCATTGTGGAGGAAGTGATGGCAAATATGAGAGTGAAATGAGAGAACTGAAGGTCCCGCTGGGGTCATATTGCATATCTTCACCTGCACACATAACAAAACTGTCCTATTTTGTGGCCTTGCCGCTATAGCTCTTAACTGACAATAGTTATTCATCATTTATATTTTTCAGCTGGCCGAAGGAGAGTCTCCTAGAGGTGCTTATTTACTGTAAGACTCAGTGATACATATTTTTTTTGTTCCAGGAAATAGGAGTAAATTGGCACAAACATCCATTTGCTTTTTTTCTGGTAATCTTTGTGAAACACTACCCCATTGAACAATTGTAATCACAATTTTTGCATCTAAATCTGAAATGGAGTAAAGAAAGGGGATAATTGCTTTATGGAGTGGCAGCTTTGCTGCTTTCCTTCCTCTTCTAATACACTTGGATGGCTCAACAAGGTACTGAGATATTTTTTGTCTTAAATTACTTGAAAGAGAGCTTTGCACTCTTCCTGCACACTAACTGCTATCATAAACGGAAGCTCCAAAGCCCTTTGGTTGAAATCCAGTGGTGATAATTTCATTGAAAACATGTTTTGCGAGGAGAAAATAGCATTATTACCTAGTTAGGTGGATTATCTCGTCCAAAAGGCCTTTGATGTGTGCACAATCTCTGAAACACAGCCTCTGATCTTTGGGGGCCAGAATGAGTGGATCAGATACAATTGGGGGAAAAAGCCCTTCATTTCAAAGATCACAATATGAGGTCTTGCATTTCAGTGATATAGCTAAATCATATCACAAGGAAGCTCAGAATCCCCTGGCATCGTAGAAAGTGCACCCAAAGATGTTCACGTTCTTTATTTTCTTTATTAATTCCTTATTTTATTTGAGTTTCCTGAAGGAGGTCATATTGATGGCTCATTTTATTGATCTCTGACAAGACACTGAAATATTGTGTAAGGTTAACTGTAAAATATTAGCTTTAATTCAATTATCAGTGCATATTAAATATAACACCATTGGATCCAGTTGTAAGATTTTTACTTTTCCTCAATACAAAAGAACCTAATTAGACAGATAACTCTGTGCCGCACACATAATGAACAAACAAGAATTAAAATTTCTTAATTGCACATAAAATGAACTGCAGTATGATGACTCTTATCATCTGCACAGCATGAATCTTCCTCGTGCTCTGGTTTGGTTCTAACCGAGGACTTTTCAGCAAATAATCACTATTTAATCTGCTTCCTCTAAGATTATCTGACCCCTCACCATTCTCATTATATCTGAGTCTATACACAGTGTAAGCTGTTCTGTGAAAGCTGTTACCCATGTCAGCTGGTGGTCTCTTGTCCTCTCTGCCTCGATCAGAGCAGGGGAGCGGCCACCTCTCTGTGTGTATCCTCATCTCCAAACGGACTCCTCCCGGTAGGGTCCGCTAAATGGATAAGATCTAATAGCCTGGAACAAACACTGTGGTCACCTTCTCTAATGGATGCCAGTGGGGAAGTACACTAATTCAGCATGATTTGAAGAAGATAGGAGGATGTTTTTTTTCTTCTTTCAGAGTAAGATTAAACTCTTGTGCCTCTCAAATGCCAAGCATCACGCTGTTCCTGCTCTTCAGTGCTCAAATACGGTTACAAGTGTTATTACTCCCACCATTTAAGAGGGCCTGATCCGGAGAGATTATTACATTAACCACAGGGCACAAGTTTTCTATCTGGGAGGATAGTTGTCACTCTAGGGGTTGTGCACTCTGTGTTAGAAGATCATCCAAGCTGTTGCCTCTGCTTCTTTTGATGGCAAGTGACTTACACAGGTTATGGTCTGATTCGAACGTCTGTGGTTTATAGTTGTGCTGTAGTTTATAAAGGAATCAGTGTGTGTGTGTGTGTGTGTGTATATATATATATATATATATATATATATATATATATATATATATATATATATATATATATATATATATATATATATATATATATATACACATACATACATACATACAGTCATGGCCAAAAATATCATCACCCTTGGTAAATATGATCAAAGGTGGCTGTGAAAATTAATCTGCATTGTTAATCCTTTTTATCTTTTATTTAAAAAATGTACGAAAATCTATCCTTTCATTGGATAATAAGAATTTAAAATGGGGGGGAAATATCATTATGAAATAAATGTTTTTCTCAAATACACGTTGGACACAATTATTGGCACCCCTAGAAATTCTTATGAGTAAAATATCTCTGAAGTATATTCATATTCACAATTTTGAGCACTCCAGGGTGATTATGAACATGAAATTATCCAGCCATGGCTTCCTGTTTCACAGAAATATAAATAGGAGGAAAAACAAAGCCCAAATTCCCTTAATCATCCATCATAATGAGAAAAACTAAAGAATATATTTCTGATGTGCAGCAAAAGATAATTGAGCTTCACAAATTAGTGAAGTGGCTTTAAGAAAAGAGCTAGAGCAGTGAAAATTCCCATTTCCACCATCAGGGCAATAATTAAGAATTTCCAATCAACATAAAATGTTACGAAACTGCCTGGAAGAGGACGTGTGTCTATATCGTCCTAATGCACGGTGAGAAGGAGAGTTTGAGTGGCTAAAGACTCTCCAAGGACCACAGCTGGAGAATTGCAGAAAATGGTTGAGTCTCGGGGTCAGGAAACCTTTAAAAAAAATAGTCAAACAGCACCTACATCACCACATGTTGTTTGAGAGGGTTTCAAGAAAAATTCTCCTAGCTCATCCAAAAACAAACTCCAGCATATTCAGTTATCAGACACGACTGGAACTTCAAATGGGACTGGCTTCTATGGTCAGATGAAACTTAAAAAATGAGCTTTTTATCAGCAAACACTCAAGATGGGTTTGGTGAACACAGGGATAAAAAGTACCCCATGTGTACAATGAAATAAACTTCTGTATTTTTAATGTTGTGGGCCTATTTTTCTGCTGGAGGTCCTGAACATCTTGTTTAGACACATGGCATCACTGATTCTATCAAATACCAACAGATAAAAAATCAATAAGTGACTGATTCTGTTAGAAATCTTATAATGGGCCATGTTTGGATCTTCCAACCGTACAATAATCCAAACACAAACCTCAAAAACAACACGAAAATGGGTCACTGAGCACAAAACCAAGCTTCTGCTGGCCATTCCAGTCCTCTGACCTGAACTCTATAAAAAATGAGTGGGGTGAACTGAAGAGAAGAAGCAGCAACATGGAGCTGGGAATCTAAAGGGTCTGGAGTGATTCTGGATGAAGGAATGGTCTCTGATCTCTTGTCAGGTTTTCTCTAACCTCATCAGGCATTATAGGAGAAAATTTAGAGCTGTTGAACTGGCAAATGGAAGTTTCAAAAAGTATTGAATAAAAGGGTGCCGTTAATTGTGGCCAATGTGTATTAGAGAAAAACATTTATTTCATAATGATATTTCCCCCCATTTTAAAATCTTATTATCCAATGAAAGGTTAAATCTTTGTGAATTTTTTTTAAATAAAATATCAAAAGGATTAGCAATGCAGATACATTTTCACAGCCTTCTTTGATCATATTTACAAAGGGTGCCGATATTTTTGGTCATGACTGTGTGTGTGTGTGTGTATATATATATATATATATATATATATATATATATATATATATATAAAATATAATTTTTTTACAAATGTTTTTGTTACAGACAGATCACTTAACCCTAGAATGCATGACCCCAGAAACCTACATGAATAGATAAAGATGCTCTAAATGTCCCCTATTGGATTTGAGACTTTTAAGCAGAATTTGCACCACTTTCTTTTGAGGAAGTGAACCCAATGCCAGTCTAAAGTTTGGGATGCCTACTCATGGATTATGAAAAACATTAATTCTGTTATGTTTACACGTTGTAAGAGGGCTAATACAGTGGGGGAAAAATTATTTGATCCACTGCTGATTTTGTAAGTTTGCACACTGACAAAGATATGATCAGTCTATTTTAATGGTAGGTTTATTTGAACAGTGAGAGCCAGAATAACAAAAAAATCCAGAAAAATGCATTTAAAAAATTTTATAAATTGACTTGCATTTTAATGAGTCAATTAAGTATTTGATCCCTTATCAATCAGCAAGATTTCTGGCTCCCAGATGTCTTTTATACAGGTAAGGAGCTGAGATTCGGAGCACTCTCTTAGAGGGAGTGCTCCTAATCTCAGCTTGTTATCTGTATAAAAGACAACTTGTCCACAGAAGCAATCAATCAATCAGATTCTGAACTCTCCACCATGGCCAAGACCAAAGAGCTGTCCAAGGATGTCAGGGACAAGATTGTAGACCTACACAAGGCTGGAATGGGCTACAAAACCATCGCCAAGCAGCTTGGTGAGAAGGTTACAACAGTTGGTGCGATTATTCTCAAATGGAAGAAACACTCCAGTCGGACTGGGGCTCCATGCAAGATCTCACCTCGTGGAGTTTCCAATGATCATGAGAACGGTGACAATGACCCAAAACACAGGGCCAAGGCAACAAAGGAGTGGCTCAAGAAGAAGCACATTAAGGTCTTGGGGTGCTTCTCAATATCCCTCCTTGTTTCCTCGCTCCTCTGTCCTCCATCCTATGACCCGGAAACCGATTGAGCTCAGCCATCTTGTAGGACATCTCAATTCTCTAATTGCACTGCGAGGAGGCGAGGATCGAGGAGTGAGGAGGCTTCCTGAGGAGTCATGAGCGAGGATACACGAGTGTATCCTTTGCGGAAGTGTTTTATTGACTAAATGTGACGCACATATAAATTCTCCTCTCCCTTCACAACTATCACAATAATTTACATTTATATTTTACCTTTGCAGTTTAAATAAACCACAAGTCATATATTTCAACAGGGCATCTTGCTGTATTAAAGGGGTGGTTTACTGCTTTTTTTCTTTGCTTGATTGCGTTTATGGGGTGCAATATAACATGTCTTCGTGTTTCGTTTGTTAAAAAACATCTTATTTTTCATATATTTCACCTTTATTGTAAGCCGCTTTCTCCTCTGTCATTTGAATGACCGGTTGACTTCCTGATTCTCTGAAACCACTCCCTCAGAAACAGGCAATGGGCTCAGATTGGTTAGTTGGGCCGGTGTGTTGTGATTGGCTAAACTGCGTACTGCACATTGTCAGGAAACTTCACGCCCATTACCTTTACGGGGCGACAGTCGCATGTGCTGCGGTCAAATGTAAATAATGGTGTCAATATTGCCGTATCAGTTTGAGCCAGAATCAGACCCAGAAAGCGGTAATGAAGATAGTCAAGCAGAACTTCCGCAAGCACGGCTCTTACAAACGTTTCTGAATGGAAGTTTGCTGTTGTGATTACATATGATTTTTTTAAGTTTGTACACGTTTGTCTTATACACACAAAATAGCATCGAACTAACTGGCTACTATAACCAAACAGCGTTGGCTTGTGTTTCTTGATCAAATCGAAAAATTACGTCGTAAAGTATACATGGAAAATACATTTACAAAATTAGTACATAATTACAAATTCGGGTCCAAAATGTTTGTACGCGTTTGTCATAGACACACGAAATAGCATTTAACTAACTGGCTACTAAAGCCAGCATTGGCATTTGTTTACGTCCTTGATAAAACTAAAACATTACATCTGAAATTATACATGCAAATACATTTAAAATGATTAAATCTTACTTACAGGTTGTGGCCCAACACCTGCTGCCTCTGGGTTTAAAGTTGGAACTGCTCCATGTTTTAGTAATAGTTTCTGTGTGAATCCGGCATTGAACTCTGAACTCTCTTGATTCTGGAAGCTGTCTTCCGTAAAATGCACAGCACAGAGAGCTAAATTAGGATTATAATTGTCAGGAACATAATCAAACATAAATTTTAACCATTGTTGACGAACTACAGCGTCCGTAGGAAGCCCGAACACAGAAGACCTGACAGCTGGGTGAAAATAACACAGTTTCGACGGCATGACTACAACTCTCCACTATAACTCTTCCTCTTCTAGAAAGCCGCAGAACATGGCCTTGCCCCCTCTTTGGCATGTTCCGGAGGGAGGGGTTGATGCAAATTTATGGGTTTTTTACGTATGCAACCCGGGAAGTATCTCGTTGTAGTCCCATATGAGCCGTTTTTGTAGGCATTAAACTTCCTGATTTTTAAAAGACGATATCTCCGCTTACGTTGAACTTGCAGCGCAGCAACTTTGCAGATACTGTTCATGCACCAACAGCAACATTACACACTATTTAAAATGACAAAAGTAAAATCGCAGTAAACCACCCCTTTAATATTTATTATGAATGCCTTAAATAACAAACTTTAACAACATAAGGGTAGATCCCTTTAGCGCAGCTGATGACGCTTTGAAGTGATGCTTGAGTGGTCAAGAATATTCCAATGTTCATCCTTTGATTCCTCCGTCCTCATTTCCTTTCTTTGCATCCTTCCCTTGTATCCTAAGGGGGGTGGAGCTAAGACTCGAAACGAGGATGCACACTGGAGTGGCCTAGCCAGTCTCCAGACCTTAATCCCATAGAAAATCTGTGGAGGGAGCTGAAGGTTAGAGTTGCAAAGATGAGTGGGACAAAATCCCTCCTGAGATCTGTGCAAACCTGGTGGCCAACTACAAGAAACGTCTGACCTCTGTGATTGCCAACAAGGGTTTTGCCACCAAGCACTAAGTCATGTTTTGCGAAGGGGTCAAATACTTATTTGACTCATTAAAATGCAAATCAATTTATAACTTTTTTGAAATGTTTTTCTGGATTTATTTTGTTGTTTTCTGTCTCTCACTGTTCAAATAAACCTACCATTTAAAATTATAGACTGATCATTTCTTTGTCAGTGGGCAAACGTACAAAATCAGCAGGGCATCAAATTTTTTTTTTCCCCACTGTATGCGATGATCGTTTTTTTTTTCCTTTTGGAGAAAAAAAAGATACAAAATAAAATTACTAAAAATGTGTATGTGTGTATATATGTATATGTGTATATATATGTATATGTGTATATATATATTAGTGCTGGGCGGTATACCGGTTCATACCGAATACCGGTGTTTATTTTTCTTATGATATGAATTTTTAAATTAAAATTTTTAAATGTAAATAACGTTCGGAACGCGACACACTGTTTGGGAGGGGTCTCTTTTCACTATTGCATTGTGGCAAGAACACAGCTGTATGTGTTACTAAGCGTGTTCTGAAGCTGTAGAACGTCGTGACACAGAGGAACTCATCCACAATATCCACCGCGCGCCGCCACCAGCTCCCGCGTCTCACACACACGAGCGTGACTTTAGCTCTATATTTAGCAACTTTCAGACCCTTTTAGCGGCTTTTTTTCTATAGAATATACAAACTGACAAACCTAGCGAATGTTTTGGATAAACCTTAGCTATGGTTCAGTTGGAAGATGTCGCCAGTGCTGCCAAGCGAGCGCGAGATCTGACTCCCAGCGCAGCATCGCGTCTCTCTGCGTCTGTTCTGTGCAGCGAGCGGCAGAGAAGCACCGCATTCATTTGGCCGTACCGCGTCAGTTTGGAATGATAAATATGAGCATAGTTCGTCTGTTAATATTATATAGCCAAAACCACCGCATAGCCGCTCTTTAGTATGACGTTAGATGCATGTTGATTTTATCAGACGATGTCGCCATTATAAATGAGAGTGACTCCTGGTTAACATGTATTAATGGGTCTTGTTTAGTCACTATTTAGTGTGGAATTTTTCTACAATATTCGCTCATCATGACAGTAAAATAGGGCATTCTAAGTCAATCTACTGCAGTTTTTCCTCTCTCAATCAGTAGAAAATGTGGTTAACACCCGATCATGCATGAAAAAAATAAATACCGTCATATACCGTGAAACCGGTATAATTTTGAAAAATACCATGATATACATTTTTGGTCATACCGTCCAGCACTAATATATATATAATTATAATTGTTTATAATTGTCTTTTTTAACTCTAAATATGAAATTGAAATCATCACAAACCTTTTTTTTTTTTTCAGAAATACATGGTTTGTCAAGACAATATAAATAATATTAATCAGGTAACACTTTACAATAAGGTGTCATTTGTTAACATTAGTTAATGTATTAACTAACATGAACAAACTATAAACAATACATTTATTACACTATTTATTAATCTTTGTTAATGAAAATACAGTTACTCATTGTTTATTCATGTTAGTTCACAGTGCATTAACTAATGTTAACAAACACAACTTGTGATTTTAATAATGCATTAGTAAATCCTGAAATGAACATTAACTAAGATTAATAAATGTTGTAGAAGTATTGTTCATTCTTAGTTCATGTTTACTAATGTTGTTAACTAATGTTAACTAATGAACCTTATTGTAAAGTGTTACCATTAATCATTATACTTTTATTATAATAATAATTATTATTATTATACTTTTTGTTATACTATAATATATAATACTTTTTTTACAAAAAGGAGCAAAAACAATATAGAATTTATATAGGTAATTTTGACCTTTACAAAGACCCAAGGTAGTAGTAATTAATAAATAAATACATAATTACATAAATACTTGCACGCACGCACGCACACACACACACACACACACACACACACACACACACACACATACATACATACCTATGTACATAAAATTTGAACCAAAAAATGGTTAATATCATTGTCACATACAAGAGCTTTATTTAAAAAAATATAAAAAATAAAAAATCCAAAAATCCCACCCAGTCAAGCCACTTTTACTCTATTTATTCATTCTAGAATTAAAATTAAATCAGTTTTTACAAATAAATGTGAATTTCTTCCTACTACTGGAAGCAGGCTTTTTGCTCATTTAAAACACTTCTCCATTTCCCTTTAGGAGTTATGTAACAGTTTTAATTGAGTAAGTGCTCACAAGCAATAAATGATTACTCCTGCTGAGTATCTCACATAACTTCATTAGCATCCTCTCTCTCCAAACTGACTGGATACCCCAGTGTTTAGTCTGTTAACTTATTGTCAGTAAATAAATATGATTCTTCACTGTGCAGACAGCTGTACTTGACAGCTTTGTTGCCTTCGCCGGCTGCACGCTGTCATTCTCATCGAGGGAAAAGTGAGTTTTATATACTCTGACTGTGAACTGGGGAATGGAGGACATTTGCACATGAATCAATTGTATCCTGACAACTCATAGACAGCTCAGAATCAGCTCAGAGAAGTGTAGACATGAGATTTTTCTCTTTGTCACATACAAACTTAGTTTGGCTCTTTTTTTTTTTTTATTCCATATAACTATTGTGATCCAATGGCAGGATATCAAGGTGAGCTCATTATTATAAAAAGTGAGAGAGCAGAAAGCTTCAGTTATGGAGGTAGAGGACAGGAAATTAGATGAAACATTCTTTTTGTTCTCTCCTCATATCCATTTGCTCTTTCAACAGCTACTTGAAAGTGAGTCACTCGCATTATGATTGAGGCCCTTGTTACTGAAGGTAACTGCTTGGCATTTCAGTCACTGTCTTATTCCCACTCCCCATTTGCAGTCAACTTGAAAAGTCTTTACCAGCTTGGACATCTTGTAGCATTCTGTCATTCATGAAGCATTACAAGGAATGAAATGCATTGAAAAAAAATAAAGATAGGTACAGCGTGACAGATTCCCTAATGGTTCTGTTTTCCATAAATAACATCAGAATTATCAGACTCAGTCAAATAGTTCCTTTTGTTCCGTTGAAAAGTTTCCTGATATTTTGTCTTATTCTGACTTAAAATAGACTTTTCTGACTGACTTAGAATACAGTTGACAGCCCTTTTTGCGTGTGATAATAGCAGTAGAAAATCCTGTCTTTATTTACTCACCATCACTTGCATAACTTGATTATCAAATGTCTGATAATATGTCTGAACTGCTGTCTTAAATATAATCAAATTCTGCACCAAATAAGTCTTCCATAAGTGGTTTTAAGCCATACAATGGCAGACTAAAATGCGAAAGTCGTTATGCGGTAAAAATCTTGCTTTGACTAATGTGGTCACAAGTAACTTGCATTGGACATTTTGCTGTAAATTTCCGCTTTTGTGTTCCACGAAAGAAAAAGACATACAGGTTCCGAAAGACACGAGACTGAATAAAGGATGGCAGAATTTTCATTTTGGGTAAATTATTTGTAGAAGAAAACACAAATGACTAAGTGCCTAGGGGGTTAAAGATAATAATTATTTAATAATAATTTCTTCCATACTGTGACATACTTGTACATCTGAGTGAAACAGATTATCAAGAAGAAAAACAATTTATGTCTGCTGTTTATTGGTTGGAGGCAGATCTGAATGTGAGCTTGCAGTCGATTGTAAGAAAGGACCAGTTTATGCTGATGAAATAATTTGAGAAGGCTGTCATTTCACCGGAAGAGCGAGTTGTTGACATTTTGAGTTAAAAAAGATGAGGTCAAAAATAATTATTAAAAATGAAACATTTGGATGAATCATTTACAATAAAATTAATAACATGCATTTAGAACAATTTTCAGGCTGGCTTTAAAGCAGTATGAGCTTTCTGAAATGGTTATGAATAAAAATTAACACCTTAAAGACTTTATATTATGATCATTATTTGTCGCTATGGTTACGGGTATTACTCAAGGCCATCACCATAAGGATATTGACTTCAGTCCAAACAGAAAATATTCGATCTGCTCCTTTTTAGTTTTTTGTTTGTTTGATTTTTTTTTTAATTCAATAAATGACAGGAAAAATAATTAATAGAATCTTTCTGAGTCAGAAATTAGGCTTGCCTGCTACATGTTTATACTTTCTTTGGAAAGTGTGCCTAACAATGTTGCAATTTGTCAAAATAAATTAACTTATTTTAAATGTAGCCAGTGATTACACTATCAATATGGTGACACTAGATGGAAATATCAGACATACATTCAACATTTTCAGACTTGTTAAAGCCTCTTGCTATAGAGTAAGTACACTACAGTAAAATGGCTATTAGCAAAATTACAGTCTTGTGACCCGTTGTTGGAACAACAAGCAGCGTTACAGGAAATGGACAGTGGCGCATTGATCCGTTGTGCTCAGAGGAACCGGGAGTATGGCGTTTCACCCTTCCACGAGTTTGGCAAGTGTCAGTGATCTCACAGTGTTCCCAGTGAAGAGCTAATCACAGCGATCAGTGTTCTTTTAAAGCTTAACCAGCCACAGTAATCTGTTCACACTCGCTTAGACCCTAATGGCTCTCAAGTTCCACCCCCCCGGACCAACACATCTCCCGTCGAAGGATGGGCTGCTGTGCTCTGAGGCTGATCAATTAAAATGACTTTAGCATTTGCCGTCCCATCAATAAGTGCTCCCCTCTGGCTCAACAGTTCTTGCCTACGCTGTACTGGAGGGTTTTGGCCTGCATGCGTAGAGTCGGTTGTTTGCAATCAATGGGCTTCAATGTCATAAACAAAGCAAATTCACAGCCAGCAATCGATGCGACGAGAGCTAAATGTTGATTTACTTTCACAGCGCCTCCGTTCACACCTCAGAGACTGTTGCCGGGCTTATCTCATCAAGAATGGATGCAAATTGAAAGTTGGTTTTAGAGTAACACCTCTACTCATCTAGAAACTTCAAATATAACCTCAGGGTTTTCAAAACAGAAGCAGAAGTCTACTGTAGGATGGTGTGATGGATGTAACATTACAGGGTGTTTGTTTCCAACTGACTAAATGGTATAAAATCTAAAAAGACAGCTTAGGGGTCACCGTGAGCTTGTAAAAACGCACCATTTCATCTTTCATACTTCTCTCAGCCGAACAAACACAAATTCACTAAGACTAATGTAGATTCGACACCACTCACGGATTAAAAATGACACAATGACAAGCTCCCGGTGGACAATTATGATTTATGACACACATTTTTATGGATTTACACTGATGCTGTCAATGGCTTAATAAGTTTTACTGCTGCAATGTGAGCTGTATTCAGAACACGGCTGAGAAGAATGTGCTAAAAGAACAGGCTATAAATGGGCTAAGGTGCTCCCCAAAGGGAACCTCACTAGACATGTGTTACTAAATCTTTCAGAGATGCCATCTGCCTGCGTGCAAGCTGTTAGAAGCTCTGACCTCTGTTGGCATTAAGGTCACCCAGAGCTAATATTGACCTTGTGTTACATTCCACCGTGGATGAAATGGATCTGCATTCTGAAAGCCTGAAAGCTATTACATATGTATTCACAGAAACCTAAGAGAGTTCTTGTCGCTCTGTCTCAAACACCTTGATAGCTATAAGATCTAATAAGTTAGTAATGTTGTGTCTTAAAATATCACTAATTTTATCCAGTAATGTTTTATTTCTTTACTCATATGCAGTGATTAAGAATGTCTTGCTAATATAATGATTATTTATCCGTTCTATTTTATTTAGAAAGTTTGCTTAAGGATGTTTAAGTGTCGCACGAAATCTGTTTATTTATTTATTTTTGTCTCAAGTAAATCTAAAAATGTTATGTTAAACAATTACAATAAGGGGTCATTTAACTATGGCTGGGCGAAAAATTGTGAAATTCTGTAGTAATACTACAAATCTGCGGAAGCATTTGATATCACGCATAGGTCGCTTCCGCAATGACTGAATGGTACAGATGCACGGTTTCATTTACTACACACATACTAGTGCGCGTCTTACTATATGACCTAGGGCTGGGCGATAAATCGATTTTATCGATTAACTCAAATGTGTAGTTTACGTCGACTTGTTTGAATGAAAATCGGTTTTCTTTTTGACATCTGCCAACTCTCCCCTCTGGGCTCCCGTAATTCGGAATGGGACTCCCCCCACGCGTTTGCCATATAGGGTTGGGCCGATAGACGATGCCATCGTCCATCGCCGATGGCTGATAGACATCGTGATTCCCCCCGCCCATACCTCCCGCAATCCGCCGCATCCCAACCCCGTGTACGGAAAGAAAATAACGTGTACTACGGACCTCCTTACATGGAATAAATACGAGATGGAAGGAAAATATATATTTCAATACTTTCTCTCCCAGTTTTATCATTGGGTAATCATACTGTATATAAAATTGCGGGCATCAGAGAGCTGCTATTATGCCTGGCATTGAAACTGCTTTTGAATGCACGATCGCTTTTTAGTTTCACTTTCGATATTCGCGATCGTACGCACTCTGTTTATACTATGGAGCGGCAGTACTTACCACACATTTTACAAGATCAGATGCTTGTCAGTGGTGCTCAGGATCTGCAAATAATTTGTCATCAGCCCTCCAAAAAACAACCTACAGTCACTGATATTTAATGCTGTTGAATATTTTGTTTGCACTTTATCAGAACTACTTTCTATCTACTGAATAGCAAGATGGTAAACTTGTATTTAAAGAAAACTTATCAAAAAGGGTCACATAATTTTATGCTATGTTACATTATGTTTTGTTGCATTTTCACTGTTTACAATGGCAGGGCCCAATCGTAAATCAGATTTTTGGTGAAAAAATCTGGGATTTTTTTCTTAGGCCATATCGCCCAGCCCTAATATGACCATATGAACACACAAACATCATCTCCAGCTGCTCTGAAAGACACTTCTTTAGCATTTTACTATTTAATTTTAGAAAAACTACCATCATATCACGGTCATTCCACATGCACTTCTGCTCTAAAGTGAGGGCACTGCTTCAGCCCTAGCTGCTGGACTCTTCCATTTGTGTGGAACTTTCAGTATTAGCACAGCGATAGTGATGCTGCCTGAGCAAAATGTGGAAGTTCTTAGATTTACAGGTCTGCAGGTTGTCAAGAATTGAATGAAGTGTTTATTTATTCTATAATTACTGAATTCCCTTGCTTGCAATGCAGCTCGTATCAGTGAGACAGTAGAGATAGTAGAGAACAGCAACACTTACCCTGAAGCAGGAGGTCGTGACTTTAACATACCAAACCCTCCAACCTTACAAGTGACTGACAGGGGGAGGAAGCTCACTCTAGCCGTTTCACGTGGGAATCACAGCTTGCAGCAATTTTAAAACAAAACCGTCTGTCAGATTTTTGTGGGAAAATTTAATTGTGTGGGGTTCTTTTGGCTCCCGTACCCTGTTTCTCTTAAGAAAGCCATAGGTCCAAAGTTTGTTAGTTCAGATAACATTTTTAGTCAAACTAAAGGCACAGCTGTGTTTTCTGTTCTCCCCTCAAGGTCATTAAATAAGCAGTAGCTATAAATAGTCTAATATGAAAGACAATAATTGTGATACCATTTACCCTCCAGTTTTCTGCAAAAATATGCTTTGGCTATCAGGTGCTCCATGTTATCCTCCAAAAAAGCAAATGAGCTATTAGTTAAACTGGGAAAACTCTAAATGGATTGCTAGTCTTGTTCCTGAAGTTTCTTTATGCTCAGCGCCATGTCTTTTTACTATGCATATGTGCTTCAATTAGCTGGCACTTGCTCAAACTGGTGCCAGACTTTATTAATGAAGGGTGCCTGAGCCATGAAGCTGATGTACCTCAAAGACGTCCTGCGTTTGGGGAGAGCAGCAGGCTGGGGGCTTTTCTTTACATTCTTGAGTAGGACTTCAGGAAGTTCAGTTTGTCGGAGGAGGGGGTCCCCTCTGTGGTTTTCCTTGCCCGTCCCATGGGTGTCTTTTCCAGCAGTAATGAGGCCTCCAGGACTAGAGAGTTTCACTTTAAAACGGGGAGTAATGAGAGAGTTCTGGCAGAGGGAACAGGGATTTGCACTCTTCAGTGAGACAGGAAGGTCGCAGAGACAACTTTTATTTTAGGAGGGAAAATGTCAATGGCAAATAAAAAACATGAAGAGAGATGTTCCAAAGACTGCAGTCCTTGTTTGCCACTACACACTGCTCTGATGAGGACTTCACCTTCATGACAGTTTGGAGATGCAGTAGTGTCTTTTCACAGCCCCTCTTTAATTATATTAAATACAAAGCATAAAATAGCGCACCTCTGACCTGAATTTATTCACATATGCATTTGACATCTCAAAGACAGGTTTTGACCATTTCAAGACGCTGCTACTTCAGTCAAGCACTGTAGGGAAATCCAAACCTGGTTTTGTGTGCACTACTTGAGTTGCTCAAGGTCAAACCTAAAGCTTGCATTTTTAAAACCGCAAGTTAATATTAGAAGCATGAATGTAAATCTGAATAGAGGATTGTGATAGCAGCGCCTCAGTCGTCTACCACTAATTTAGCAGATGGAAGAAACAGTGCTGGTTAATCACTATGCGCTCTGGAGTAGATTGCAAACAACTGCCTCTTTCTGCGCTCCTGCCGTTTTAATTGACTTTTTCAACTCTGGCCAGCATTTTGAATGCATCTCAACCTTTTCTGCCTTTTCAACTGCAGGCACAACACTTCAGCTATTGAAGGTAAGTTTCCACACAAATGTGGTCCTTCACTTGGCCCTGACTGAACCCGTCAATGGAGGGGGGCACCTTTTATAACCTCCCGGCCCGGCATTGAAAGAAGAGATGCAGTGCTCACGTCATGCCTCTCTCGCAGTAATAACAGTCGCCGAGCCTTCAACCCCGCTGCATTCAGCTATAATTGCCCCCGACAGCAGGGCAAATCATCAGCACAGGGATCTGATAAGCATTACAGCCAGATGACAGCACACAGAAGTGTATTAGCAACACTGTGACATATCGCATTACCACTGTGAATAAAATAAAGCCAATATGGAACACTGTGGCAGTCAAGTGAAGCCATTCTTTTCTCCCTCCTGAGGGACTATTATGGTCCATTTGCTGATGCTGATAAGTTGTCGGCCCCCTCCACCCGCCCAACTGTCACCTTGGAGTAAAAATACACACTATGAATCGAAACAAACACACATATATACCCACTGTCATAAGTGTAAGTGATGTTGTAGGAATCATGGGTAGGTGGACAACACCGCAGAATACAAATCAATGATTTTATTATACAAGTGTACGATGAATTGGAATAGCTGGCAGTAAGTTATTATGGTAGTTCGTCTATGAGGTCCATCATCCTTTCTTTTTCCCCTGACCTCCCACACTCCATTTCCAGAAGCTAAACCTGTTTGAATCTGTTTGCCTGGAAAGTTTACAAACAAGAGTCAACACCGAAGGTCAGAAAAATACCACTTGCCTCTAAGCTACCTCTTTCACACATTTTACTTGTTGAACATTGATTTAGTAGGCATAACTGTTTAGCCTACATTTGTTTTATATTGCTGAAAAGCTAAAATCTTTTCTCTGTAAATTACATGGTATTTAGAGTTAATATATGTACTGCAGTTTTTCAGTTTTTGTTTTAGTTTTCACTGGATAGATAAGGAAATACAGGAAGTGAGGGAACTGAATCAGCAAGACTCGAAATTGGGTCACCTGAAGCATTGCTGCACAAGGCTGTTTTGGCATCTTTTTGATTCCCAGACTACAGCATTATTGTAAGTCTAAAATTTTAAACGCATCTCTGAATTTGCTGGTAGAATGCAATTGCATTTTCACCACAGATACTCAATGGGCCATTTCCTTTAATCGCTTAAATACTTTGGCTCAGTCTAGAGCCACAGTAACCAGAGAGCTCAGATACTGGCACAGGTCTTGAACCTGATAACTTTTACATGTTTGATAGCTGTTGCATCATAAATTATTTCCACAGACTCCTGGGCTTTGAGGGATCGTATTCTGTCAGCTCTGGTTCCTGGTAATATCATTTAATGATATTAACAAATTTGGCCCTCTAATGTTTCGGTTTTATCTGGGAAATCTTAAACGCCTCCTTGGTGAATACTTGGTTATGATATTATCATGACCGGGCTGATTGTGCTCTGGCTGTATCGGGTGGCTATTAAGTGTGGGGAAGCAGTGGTAATAACCCAGTTTATAAACCGCCGAGACGCTTTCTTACAGCCCCACAACATTTCCTGTTGTAACTGAGAAATATCAGCTAGAAAGGCAGGAAATAACAGTTGCTTTTTAAGGAGGCAGACATAAAATTTGTTTATTTTCTCTTTTCCTTCATGACTTCATTTTCTACGGTTAAATCCCTCATTAGCCTCCTTAAACTTCCTCCTCTGCATCTGATATCAAACTCTGGCCGTCATTAGCTGTGCTTAAAGAGGGCAGCCATACGCTTGTGAGTCAAAAACGAGACCGCAGTTCACACAGGCTTCGTAGTTAATTTTTAATTTACATAAACAATGCGAGATGCGTTTTGATTATTGGTCTTTGCAGTAAGAAAATTGGCTTTTTTTAGTAGAAATATTTATGTAGATGTTTTTGGTCTTCTTAGACGAGTGGAGCATGGGAATTGTTAATTTCCTGTTTAAAGTGGGAGTTAAATACATACCGTGCAGTTCCAGCCTACTTTGTTAGATATATTGTGGCTTAATTTTACACCTGGGACTCGCAGAAGTGCGTAACGTTACCTGGGGGAGTTGCACGCGCCCTGTAACACAAGCCAAAAACGCTTCAAACGCAGCAGTGCCCTCTCATCAGAACGCTGTCTGTTCTATGTAATCGAAAGCGATTTCTCTAAAGAAGGGGAAAGATGTAGTGTATCTGTAATTGCTTAACATCAAAAGCAGCTGTTCATTTTGATATTCAGCTAGCTGAAAAGGCATAATTACTATAGCTGGCTGCCACTTACACTGGTATACTCTCAAGGTCTGCAGGACATTCAGTGATGAAAAGACTGATAAGTACCTGACTGGTGTCTGTGATGCTAATAGGAATGTACACGGAATAAGGGGCTGCCAGAAATGATTCACTGGGACCATCCGGACACATCCCGCTTCTGTGGCCATAGCAGACATGACACATTTTAATTTCATCAGGGGAAAGAATGGCAAAGCCCATTTCATCTCAGAGACAGGGAAGAGGGATTTGCCATGCCTAATGGAGTTCAATGATTGCAGCATGTCAGATAACTAATAACCATAAGCAGCGTGCACGTCCGTATGCACTGAGCGACAGGACGGATGAGGGTGTTAAAAAATAGATAGAATGGGATAAGTTCTTGTGGGCAGTGGGGTTGGCCCTCCGCTGGCACTTCCTTGTCACAGTGCTGAGAAAACTCTAAAAGGCTTGACAGAGGAGATAAGGAAGCGTAGGCAAAAACCTTCTTAAAACCAGACCTAGGGCCCCGTAAGCACTGTCACCACAGACAGCTATTTATGAGAGATGACAGTTTGCAAATATCTCAATCTGCGGGAAGGCACGCGGGGTGACACTGAGGAGTGCCGTGAAATTGGAGGAGTCAGCAGCCAGCGTTTATTTCATCAGGCTCACCAATGAGCTCCGGTCTCCTGACAGGGAAGGATTGCAGCCGGATACGTCAAGGCTGCCCTCTGGACACTTTAATCCATTCTGCGTGAATCGGAATTAAGCCATCTTAAAAAAAAAAATTTAAAAAAGGGAGGGGGGGAGAGAAACTTTAATGTGAGCAAATGGATAGGATTTATAAATTAATAATGTTGATGGCAAGTTAAGAAAGTTGAAAAAAAAATACAACTATTCTAAATACACTTGAACTTGAAATATGAAAAATGAGTAGAACGACAAATTGATTTTCCTTCTAAAGTGTTTTAAAAGGAATGCAAACTCTAGTAACTATTATTGTAATTCCAGAATATTTTTAATCTCTGATGATCATAAAATATATGTAGTGGAGAAAATAGAAGAGTCGAATAAGTTTCATGATTAAATGACCTTTATATATATATATATATATATATATATATATATATATATATATATATACACACACACACACACACACACATATATACAGTTGTGCTCAAAATTATTCATACCCTTGGTAAAGATGATCAAAGGTGTCTGTGAAAATAAATCTGTATCATTAATCCGTTTGGTCTTTTATTTAACCTATCTAACCTATCATTGGTGAATAAGAATGTAAAATGGGAGAGAAATCTCATTGTGAAATAAATGTTTTTCTCTACACATTGGCAACAATTAATCATACCCTTTTATTCAATACTTTTTGGAAACTCCTTTAGCCAAGATAACAGCTCTGAATCTTCACCTATAATGCCTGATAAGTTTGGAAAACATCTTACAAGAGATCAGAGACCATTCCTTCATACAGAATCACTCCAGACCCTTTAGATTCCCAGCTCCATGTTGGTGCTTCTTCTCTTCAGTTCACCCCACTCATTTTCTGTAGGGTTCAGGTCAGAGGACTGAAATGGCCATGGCAGAAGCTTGGTTTTGTTTTCAGTGATCCATTTTTGTTTTGGTTTTGATGTTTGTTTGTGGATCATTGTCTTGTTGGAAGATCCAGTCACGGCCCATTATAAGATTTCTGCATGGATAGTCAGTTTTTAATTTTTTTTTTATCTGTTGGTATTTAATTGAATCCATTATGCCATATATCTGAACAAGATGTCCAGTACCTCCAGCAGAAAAATAGGCCCACAACATTAAAGATCCAGCAGTATATTTCATTGTACACATGGGGTACTTTTTTATCCCTGTGTTCACCAAACCCATCTTGAGTGTTTGCTGCTAAAAAGCTCATTTTTTAGTTTCATCTGACCATTGATGCCAGTGCTATTTGAAGTTCCAGTCGTGTCTGACAACTGAATATGCTGGAGTTTGTTTTTGGATGAGCTAGGAGAATTTTTCTTGAAACCCTCCCGAGCAACATGTGGTGATGTAGGTGCTGTTTGACAAATTTTTTAAGGTTTTCTGACCCCGAGACTCAACTATTTTCTGCAATTCTCCAGCTGTGGTCCTTGGAGAGTCTTTGGCCACTCAAACTCTCCTTCTCACCGTGCATTAGGACGATATAGATACACATCCTCTTCCAGGCAGATTTGTGACATCTTTAGTTGATTGGAAATTCTTAATTATTGCTCTGATGGTGGAAATGGGGATTTTCAATGATTTAGTACCTTTCTTACAGCCACTTTCTAAATTTGTGAAGTTCAACTATCTTTTGCTGCACATCAGAAATATATTCTTTGATTTTACTCCTTGTGATCATTGATTTAAGGGAATGTGGCCTTTGTGTTCCTCGTATTTATATTCCTGTGAAACAGGAAGCCAAGGCTGGACAATTTCATGTTCCTAGTCACCCTGGTGTGATAAAAATGCAAATATGAATGGGAATATACTTCAGATATATTTTAATCATAAGAATTTCTAGGGGTACCAATAATTGTGGCCATTGTGTACTAGAGAGAAATATTTATTTCCTGATGTAATTTTCCCCAAATATTTTTATTATTATTATTATTTTTTTTTTACTTCAATTAAAGGTTAGATTTTTTGAAATTTTTGAATGAAAGATCAAATAGATAAAAAATGCAGACTTACTTTCACAACCTTCTTTGACCATATTTACCAATATAAATAATTTTGAACACAACTGTGTGTATGTGTATGTGTATATATATATATATATATATATATATATATATATATATATATATATATAAAAAAATATTTTTTGTTTATAGTTGGTACCAGGGTCTTTGTGGTTTCATTTGTTATGCATCACTATAGTGGATGTGATCAAGATTGAATATCTTGATGATCTCCGTGGAAAATCCTTAAAAAGCTGTATAAAGAAAACAAATCACCTACAAAACATTTTCATGGAGAATGATTGGAACGTTAATTAAAAAAGTGTGTATTATTTCAGAATTGCATTTTAATTATTTGTGCGGGTCAATTTTAAATACTTTTCCTTCTTTTCTTATCATGCTAGATAAAGAGGAACAACGTAACAATGTTCTTCTGGATTCACTTCTGTATCAATAACAATAATAGTCTAACAATAGTTAAAAAAACGGATAGCTTTTAATGATTTTAACAAAAGATTCTAAAGTGACTGTTCTAGAAATAAGGTAAATGGATCTAGAAGTCTGATTGAGTTGAGCTGAGTTTATTTGACACAAAAAGTATCAATTCACTGTTACAACCTTCTTGTCAAGGATAACACAATACAGTTACAGTAACTTATTTCCATTGTGGTCCTTGCTTTAAGGTGGTGGTTATGAGGATTGTGGCTGTGTTGTCAGTTATATATCTTTAAATATCATAATACTAAAATGTTTGCTTTCTTTGTAAAAGAATATGTCCTTTTACACAGCAGCTTCCATGTCTTATCCCATTGCTGATTTACAAAATTGTCATGTCAGTATTAAGTGGAGTGTAGAAAGGGGAATACAGATAGTCTCTTTTGAAGCTGTTTTGGTGTGTTTTCATGTGTGTGACTGTGTGTCTCAGAGCACAGATCAAAGCTACATCTACGTGCCTGGCTTCCAGGGTCCCGCAGATCAGGCTGGATATGGAAGCACGGGTCGGTCAGCGAGTGTGCACAGCTTAACCGCACAGCTGTACAAACATTATTAAATAAATTTGGCCAATATTTTCAAAAGGAAGCTAATAATTCAGTGAAATAATGGAGGGGGAAAAGGTTTGAAGGGAAGACACAGGCCATAAATGACCTTCCCCAGATTACTTCCAGCATTCTGTTTCGGGCAGGTTATTTAATTGCCGTTGCTTTGGCCCTGTGCTCACACGGCTCTTTCAGACACAAACATGGATACAGTGAAATGAGCATTAGGCCTAATTACCATAAGTGTAGGCATGTGTTGAATTTTGAGTCCATTCAGTAGAACTACCTTTGCAGTGAACTTTGAACTCTGACTGAGGTCAGGAACAAAGTGATACCGTCATCATTACAATTGCTTGTGACTGCTGACTAGTTTCATTCATGATATGTTGCATTTCTTTGTAATGTTATTATTGTCCTCACTGTCTCTAGTGGCCTTTGGTTCACCTGGATTCCATTGAACGTGAAGAAAAGTCCAGTGCAGGCCAAAAACTCACATGTTAGCATTTAGTTTGTGATGTCATGAAGCGCTCACAAGTAAAAACAAATGTCAGTGGGCCATCACCTCTGATCGTAAGTGAAAGTGAAACTAACAACAGCCCTCATACATGGGAGACCCTCACAGATACCCTTCAGTCATCTAAGGCCTCTCTGCATATCATTCTTGCACTTGTTTGGCATGCAGGACATGTCAGTCAGAATGAATCACAGATGACTATTTCACCCAAAATTGTAGTTCCTTCAATTGTAATTTTTTTTTTTTTTTTTTTAGTTCAACAGTACAATTGTGGGTCTGATACTGCTGAATTCAAAAAAGAATTTAAAATTGAGGACTTACATTTTAGACACAGCATTACCAGTAACAATTTTATATTTAATTATTTAATAGCTCCACACAAATAAGGTAGCCATTACATGTCTCTGAGCAACACACGGTAATTGTGATTCATTGTTGAATGAATCAGCATTTTTGAACAAGTTGTTAAAAATGAGTGATTCAATGACTTGCTCTGTCAGACAGTCACTTGTTTCGTTCCTGTATGAATCAGCTGTTTTAAACAAGTTGATTCAGTGAATGATTCAGTGACTTCCTCATAAAGATAGTGACTTGTTTAGCTCCTGAATGAATCAGTGTTTTAAATGTTGAATGATTCAGAACTGAATGATTCAGTGACTCAAGTGGGCACAAAGACTACAAGAGTGTGTAGAGCTTTTGATTAGATGGGACACAATTACAACATTGTGTTCTAAAATTGCAAGTGAAACTTTTACAGAGATTTATTTTCGCAAGTTGATTTTCAACACTTTAAACTTAGAAATGTCTGTTCAGCAGTCTCTGTGTAACAGACAACAATTTATTAATTGTGATGCTTCTAATTAAGTGATAAAAAGCAGTTGCATACTTATCTCTGCACCAGTAAAATGTGCAACAATTAGTTTTACTGTCAATTTATATGTAATATGTAATTGAATGTAAATAGAATGTAAAACGCTTGGCTTCACATATCCTTCCAAGCTTTGGCATTTTTCCGACCTGGGACGGTCTTGGACACTTACAGTAGTTCTGTCGCATTGACTCCCAAGTGTTTTAAGACTGCAAGTGTGGGTGTTGGGATAGGCTTTTGAAAGTATACATTATGTATACACTGATGCAAATGAAATGTCTTCCAATAAAAGTGTCTGCTAAATGTGTAAATGTATGATTATCAGATGCTAAGTTTGTCTTATATGCATTTGATAATAACTTCTACGTGTCTGTAATGTTAGTTAGTTAGTTTACTTTAAGCCTTGTTGTTGTTACTATCAAATTAGTGCAATACACTAGTGAGAACACAGGTAGGCCGTCTTAATTCTTGCTCATTGTGCCGTTCATGCAAATACCATCTGCGAAGACAGTGAGAGAGAGAGAAGGGGGTGGAAGAATAGATTTTCTGAAACATGCTTTATGAGCGGTTGTATCCTATAGTGATATTTTTAATTGCTTCACACAAATTTGTTTTGAGGTAGGCTGCTACATTAATGTGCATTTCGGCAGATGAGCACGTAAAAGGCGTGTCCTTGGGGAGACATGCGCTGTTCCCCGTAATGAGTGAAGGTAATGAAAGACTTCACGCAGACAGATGTATCCATTCAAAACAGTAATAACTACAGTTAAGATGGCAAAGAGCAAATTACACCCAACTTTCATTAGAGCACATGTTTACCCAGGCACTGCAGGGACCTGTAATTTTTATCCTGCTCCCAGGAAACGAGGAAAGGGTACTAGCACTATCATTGCCGCACATACAAGGTCAGGAGAGAGACAGAAACATGAGTTACTCGTGACTGGGCTTCCCCAGAGAACAAAGCGTATTCAGCGTGCAGCATGTGCTGGCGAGAGCAGGACGTTTCGTATTCTGTCAAAAGTGCACTGCGCTGAGGAAAGCCAGATTATTCTTTCTCTGATTACATAGCAAACATAGAAACTCAATTTGTGGGAGGAGATATGGTGTGTGTAATATATGTGGCTAGTCAGTTCTCTGCAGGGCCTCGGAGGGTCATTGATTTCACCCTTTGGTCCTTTTGATTATTATTATCTGTTCTCATAAGAACTATCGCAGCAGTGATGAAATGTATAAATACTGGAGATAATTTGAATAACTAGACAGTCCTTTCTAGCATATCTTTTAATAACCACCTGGAGGGGAAGAGACATAGGCTTAGAAAGATACAGGTAGGAGATATGAAGATGTGCAGGTGATTTCACAGAATTAGCTGAATAGCTTTCGGTCCTTTCAATGCAGAATTATTTTACAGCTTTTGTGCCTCAGTCTTAATTAAAGAACAAGATTCTTATGCCTATCATGCTGTATTGTTTTAAGTGGGCTGATTTTAAAGATTCAGCATGACTGCTCGATTGTGAATCTGAGTTGAAAGTGTATACAGTACGTTCATAATTAGCCGTCTTCCTGACCCCCCTTACATTGTCCAGTTCGTTTAATAGCGATATTATGTCTAATTGTTTGGACTTTGTCCAAAATAGTATGAGTTCAGGTTGTTGTTTTTGTTCCTCAGTAAAATGGGGTCTTGGATTTTGTCTGATGAACTGTGGTGTTTCTTCATATCAGTTGTTAGCTTCTTAGCTTCTTTTCAACTTGTGCTATATTAAGTTCATTTGGTCAAGTAATGACCTGGATTTGTCTTTGGCTTGTTTTGTCTATAAACATTTGATCAGCTTGAAAAGACACTGGGGAGTACTTGGGATCAGTCTACACATTGTGGTGTTGTGGAAATCAAAACAATATATTTATCATCATCATAGTGTCCATATTTTTGACATTAAGCTTTAGACTGGCCTTTTGTAGCTGTTGGTTCTTTGTCATCCCTTGGGTCCAGCACTGGAGTGTTTCCATCACTGACAAGCTAGTGAGAGATTTTGTTTGTTCTAGCTTGACTAAGACTTGTTTTTAAGTATTGTTGGTCTGAAATATTGCCAAGGTTGAATGCCTGAGTTGGAGACAAACAATGCCTCTGTGAAGCATGTATAAGTTCCTTGGTGAAGGATTGTTATTTTAACTTATAGTCCCACATTTTATTTAATTTAATTTTATTTTATTTTATTATAATTTATGTAACCGCATTGCTTGAAATTTTCTTATCACCACTGAGGTTGACAACCATGTTGTAATTATCCACATATAATTAACTTGTTTAATACTCTCTCATAGTGTTGTCAAAAGACCCGGTTCTTCGGTACCAAGTCAGTACCAAAAAAAATGAAACCGTCACGGTAATGTTACCAGGTTTTTTTAAATACTGGTGGTACCGAGTACCCGGTCAACCTGGTTCTTGCTGCGCTCTCTTCATAAAAGCACTGAGACATGGCGACATCAAAAGGAGGAAGCACATCAAACTAACAAAACACTTTAAAAACCGACACCCGGATCAAATGAAAGTGTTCAAGCAGGTAAGGTTCAATTTAAAATTTAATATTTAGATATCCTGTTATGAATATTATTCCATATTTTAATTTGAATGTCGGATTGAAATACACATTGCCTTTATAGCGGAGTTAATCGTTAGCATAAGCGTGGCTAACGCTAATATAATGAGCATTAGAATGCAGTTTCTTTATTAACTATTTAATGCTCCTATAACTTTTATTAGGGTAAAAAAAAACAGGAGGACATGATGGTATTCACCATTTTTACACACCAGAGGCTTTTAAATGAATTGTGAATCTAAATTATGCATGTTAGAGAAAGTACAAATGTTTAAGAGTGTTTATGTCATATCAGTCCGGCAGAAAGCATTCCTGGGCTTTTCTTTTTAGCTATTTAGTAAGTTGTTATTCTTGGCTGGATAACTAGCAGGTTTTAAAAGCCTTTAAAATTAAATATGTACACAGTTTGGATTAAATGAAAGTGCAGTCAAATTTTATCTCCTGTGTGGACTTTACAATAAGATACCATTCATTAACATGACTTCATGTTATTATGTAACATCAGCTTACAGTGAGTGAACAATATATTTTTACATTAATTAATGTTTGTGAATGTTATTTAATACAAACACTTGATCATTCATGTTTGTTCATTGTGCATTAAATAATTGAACTCTTGATTTTATGTATTAGTATATGACAAAAACATTTGGGTGAAACTTGTTTACTTTTTTTCATACTTTTATTACTTGTGGAAAAACTTGAAACAATTTTAAATAAGCATAAAGAATGGCATTGATTTTTTTGTACAGTTTATTTTTGTTTAACTTTATTAATAAAAATAATGTGTTTTTTAATTAGCATGTTTTTGTGTTTTGCTTTGGTACCGAAATTAGTACCAAGAACCGTGGGTTTTCATTGGTATCGGTACCAAATAAAGAATAGCTGAAATTAGGATAAGTTTAGCATTGACTTAAAATTTTCATGTGTGAAAATTCACAATATAGCAAAAATGATGTTTTCTCTAGAAACCATCTCATCTCATCAATCGTTTATCCCAATTTACATAACAGGTTTACCATAATTTCCTATGTGTTCAGCTGTTGAACCTCATAAAGGTCATTTTAACTCTGGTCATTAACAGTGTTGTGACAGCTTACGTCCCGTGATGAGATGAAAGATCACACACTACACTTGGCCATTCTACATAACTCCTCTCCATGCATGCAAGGTAATGGTCTGGGTTGGGAAATGAGAGGCAGGCGGGGGCTATGTAGGCAGGGGTAATGTGTTAATTGAAAGTTAGGATCACTTTGTGGCCATTAAAGGGGGAAACCTGAGACGTGCTAACGCGGCAGAGGCAGGCAGCACCTGCTGTCGCCAGGCTAATTGTGTTGGATTTGCCCGTGTCTGTCAGGAGCTGGCGCTCATCATGCTCCAGCCTCCAGTTACAGCTGTATTATTACCCTAGTTTGACATTACAGCAGGAGTCGCTGGGGGGGACTGGGCCACCTCACGACCCTTTCCACCACCTTTCCAGACAGATCTGCTTCCAAAAAGCTAGCGGCGAAGAAGAATGAGGGAGACATTTATATCAGCACATAAACAGAGCAAGTTTTAAAGCGGCCATGGAGTGTCGCAAACTTGGGATCGCAGTCTTGAGATTTGGTGATGTTTATCCAAGAAATCACCAAGAGCAAGGCATGAAGGAAGTTAGTCAATATTCCAGATTGTGGGGGGATTAAATTAATTAAAGATTGGCAATGATCACTTTCACATTATAAAAAAAAAAAAAAAAAAGTTTCAAATAAATGCTGCCCTTTTGAATTTCTATTCAACAAAGAATCATGAAAAATGTATTTCAGTCTCCACAAAAATTTTAAGTTGCACAACTGTTTTCAATATTGACAATAATAAGAAAATTTCTGTAGCACCAGATCAGCACAGTAGGATCAAGTGACACTGAAGACTGAAGTAATGGCTGCTGAAAATTTTGCTTTGCCATCACAGGAATAAATTACATTTTAAAATATTGAAATATTATACAATATTACAGTTTTGACTATATTTTTGATGAGATAAATGCAGCCTTGTGTGGGCATAAGCGGTCTTACTAACCCTAAACTTGCAAATTGTAGTGTACAGTATTAATAATGATGATGATGATGATGATGGTAGTAATAATAATATTATTATAATTAATTATTATTGTCATTATTATTACTCATTAAAATGAATTATTTTTTATTTATAAAATTAATATTATTATTATTAAATCAGTCTAGGCCTATATTAAAGATGTTTGTGTATCAATTGGTTTTCAAAATGGCATACTTGACTTTACTTGAGTTCCTTCATTGAATCTTGATTCATCAACATCAACAAGCTCAAAACAGCAAGCTTATGTATGTACATTCTTGTGAATCCAGCATAATAACCAAGATAAGATAACATTTCCTCTTAAATTAAGTAATTATAGTATTATTGGTTGAGGCCCACTGTTCGTAATGTCTCTAAGTATAGGTTTATTTACACTTGGTCGGATATCTGATCCCTAAGTTTTAATGCTCTCAAGACTTACAAAAGATGGATAGCATTAGCATCGTCAGAAAAGTGAACCCTTGTATAGTTGCATATAGTGCTGGATTAGTGGAATGCATTCTCTCTTTTTTGAAGACACATTTATGCAGGTGTAAATGGAATGTGTGTATCAAGTCATAGAGCAATCCAATCAATCAAGACGCAGGAAGTGAGTGGCTAAGTGTAGTCTGATGTTTGAGACTGTAAACCCCCTTCAGATAGGAGGCCAAGGCATATGAGGGATCTGAGAGCTCTTAAAGGCAGCCCCACTTGCATATGCATGTGCAGCACACAAACCAGGAGTGCTGTGCGGGTGACTAGTGATGAAACCATACTGTGCTTTTGAGGGCCAGCTAGGGGCAACGGCGTATAATCTGATTCCAACTCCTGCAACCTCCCTTTTATTTTTAATTGTCCCTCTGTAGCATTTAAGAGCTATTGATCCCCGGAAAAGCATTAAGTTAAAGAATCACTATTACTGTTCATATTCCCTGCTTAGGCAAGGCACATCAAAGGACATTTTAATGTCACCTACTTTCTGAGGGAATTTGAAGCCCAGGTTTGAACAGGCCAGCCTATGAGCGAAAAGGACACGCACTAGACAAATGTGAGGGCAATTTGCAGCTAATCAAATTGTGTCCGAGCATTGATTTCTCTATATGTAAAAGTTTACCATGCATGGATTTCAAAAGCTTGACGGCATTTAAAAGTCAAATGTTATGTTCCCATGGTTAATCCTGTAAACTGCACAGGGTGGGCAAGGAGGGGTGGGCTAGTATTCCTGACTTGGAGAGTCTGACTTCGTACGATATAGCTGATACTGATGGAGTGAGTCGGAGCGGGAGATGACATTTTGGAATTAGATTTTAGTTTGACGTAATCTTTCCATTACATATAAAATGGCTTTACATCCCGTTTCAAATTAATTTGGGTTGCACTTAGATATTCTACTAACTATATGTAACTTTTCAACTACATGTCAACAACGAGTCATTAGAGAATTAGAAAACCTGTCTGCTTAATATCCGCTAACACTTTATTTTGATGGTTCCACAACAGGCATTGTACTGACTAAACAGTGAGTAACTTTGAAAGTATGTCAACTTATTCAACTCTAACCATAACCTAACAGTCTACTAATACTAGAGTCAGTTGACATGTAGTTGCAAAGTTATTTATAGTTAGCAGAATGTCTAAAGTGGACTGTTGAAATTCAAATGTTTATTTTCATTCAGCCAAAAATGAAAATTCTATCATTAATTACTCACCGTCATGTCATTCCAAACCTGCAAGACCTTCGTTCATCTTCGGAGCATGAATTAAAATATTTTTAATGAAATCCGAGAGCTTTCTGAACCTGCATAGACAGCAACGTAACTGACACGTTCAAGGCCCAGAAAGGTAGTAAGGACATTGTTAAAATAGTCCATGTGGCATCAGTGGTTTAACCTTAATGTTATGTAGCTTACAACAAGATTACATTTTGGGTGCAAAGAAAGCAAAAATAACAACTTTATTCAACAATTTCTTCTCTTCCGTGTCAGTCTTCGACGCGTGTTCATGAGAGGATCTCGACACATGCGTGTGGTGCTGCTGACGCAGGAGCCGGCTTTCTGACGTAGAACCTTGATGTGCTGCGCCTTGTTTACAAGCAGAGGAATGCACACGCATGTATTGTTGTACTCTTGTGAACATGCATCGAAGACTGACAGGGAAGAGACGAAATTGTAAAATAAAGTCATTCGTTTTGTTTCTTTGCACACAAAAAGTATTATCGAACCACTGATGCCACATGGACTATTTTGACAATGTCCTTACTATCTTTCTGGGCCTTGAAGATGGTAGTTGCATTGCTGTCTATGCAGGGTCAGAAAGGTCTTGGATTTCATCAAAAATATCTTAATTTGTGTTCCGAAGATTAACTAAGGTTTTACGGGTTTGGAACGACATGAGGGTGAGTAATTTTCATTTTTGGGTGAATTATACCTTTTAATAGGCTGCTCTTGTTGGTTATGCTACCTGTAATTTTTTTGTGTGTGGGCTTAATTCACTTATCTTTCTGGATGCATTAGTTAGCTAGTAGTAGTTTCTTTTATTGTTGTCTTTATCACTTGAAGTCCTCATAGTAATTTGGGTAGCAGTTACTGCCAGTGATCAATAGCCAAGAGTCGAAGCCGTTCTCAAACTCGCTTTCTCCCTCGCACGTGTGTCTGGAAGTTTTGCAGGGATTTCACAAGCTCCCACACTTAATATTTCTGAGCATTTTTGTTTGAGCAGTCGACTTGCATCCCCTTCAGCTGCAAAATATAGCCCTTTCAAGTGAGACATCCCCCTTCTTATGCCTCCACCCCCAGATGTTTTGATTAGCAGCGACTCGTATGCTGGTCAGATCCCGGGATTAATGATGGATAATTTGCCTATGGTTGGCACGGAGCTCCACCACTCTGCCAGCCTTTGGATGCCATATGGGCAGAAGCAGCTGTTTTCATTACTCTCCCTTGCCCAGATGTGTCAAACAGGATGCCTGCTTCAATCGGCTGTCTTGCTGGCACTTGGCGGGGGGTGCTTTGGACTTGCTTGGCAGCTAATTACTTTAATGTAGCCGAGGACGAAGGCCCCTGTGTGTTTTTTAAAGGGCTTTTTACAAACAGCTGAATGCCAGCTGTCACCTCCATGCACAATATGGGAAGACGGATAGGGTGCGTGCAACCGTTGACAAGAGAGACTGTAGGCGCAAATATGTTCAAGAGGAGGAGCAAATTGGGCCCGGCCCAGTGAACACAGGGAGGGTTTATCAGTCCAGCGTCCAGCATCAATGCAAGTCAGCAGCTTCAGAGCAAGTTCACAGCACTAAACAGCTTGCGATAGAGTCGGAGTTCCTCTTGTGGCTTGTGCAGTAAAGTGTACGCTTGCTGTACATATAGCATGCCAAGTCTCATTATCGACCGCACAAGCAGTTGCCAACAAAATATTCTGTTACGTTTCCACTTATTATCAGCCTTGAGTCTCTCTTCAAGTACTTTACTTGGTAAGAAACTCATACATGACATTACAGTAACATCACTCTCTTTTTTTTATCAAATAAATATTTTATAATATTTTGCATATAAATATTAAATAATATTTTTTAGGTGTCCTTGTTACATGTTTCATTTACTTACTATTATAATAACAATAAATTATGCATAATTACATGCAAGTAACCCTAAGCCAAACCCTCATCCTAACCCTAACCATATAGTAAGTACATGTAGTTAATTAATATTACTCAGTACTTAAATGTATAATTACACTGTAACAAGGACACCTTAAAATAAAGGGAAACCAATATTTTTTACAGCTTCGATGTTGGTTAATGCTAATAATTAAGCTAATAATGCTTAGTAATTAACGTAGAATAATAAGCTAATTTTATGGTGATGTTACTGTAATGTCATATGTGAAATTTACGTACTTAATTTATTTTTAGTTTGTGATATACCTATTGTTAACAATTATGGTATGTGGTAATGGTATGCTATAATGAACTGAAAATATGGACTGTCAGTTGGTTAAAATATTTAATCTCATTAAATCTTCTACATTTTTCATAATTACAATATTGACACATCTAGTTTGTTTTTAAAGAAAGGAAATAGCCAAAGTGTAACTATTAGTTTTAGCCATTTGTGTGAATGACACTTGAATTGTAAATTTATGCAACGAGGCACTTTTTCATTTCACTTATACAAAAACAGATTCTTTACTTCTCAAACTGCATTAAAATGCATAAGAAATGGAAACATGGAGATGAAAATATTCCATAATTCCATAATAAAACAACATTCTTCACACTTTTTTGATGTATGGACATTACATGTGTAAACATGCAGGCTTCTGCTGATCTCTGTGAATGACAATGTTTCATTTACGGGTGACATTTCACTTGTTGAGCTTTGATGATAATTAAATTTCAACATGCAAAGAATGCAAATTGAATAAATGTGTTAACAGCGTTAAAAAAATTAACGCCGTTAAACATATTTAATTAATTGCAAATGTTAACACGTTAACTTTGACAGCTCTAAAAATATTAAGAACTGTGAAACATTCAATTGTGATTTCCACCAGATTAAAAAAAAAAATAACTGACAGTATTCCCTTGTTCTGCATGATTGACACATGTCAAGATGACTCCTCATTCCATATTCACACCTACAGCTGTTGAAGAAATACATATAATAGGTGTGTACATTTAGTCAATAGCATCATTACAACAGCACAGGCTATCAATAAGTCTTCATTATGATGCACTGCTCTGTCTATATTAGCCCTTATGGTGCCTAGCAGCACCATTATGAAGCAGCACTATTTGAGGGCTTTCTGCTGCTCTCATATTTTTGACATCCATCAATAAGGACTTTTCCACACTTGTAGGTTTAGCACCTCAAGTGCTGCCTTGACAGATAGAGTTCATATAGGGCTAATGATCAACTATGGCCACTCACTAGTTGGTGTTCATCTGAGTCGTAACACCTTTCTGGCTGTTTTTGTTTGTTTGTTTTTCTGACATTAGGTGGTTTTAATGTTCATGGTGACCCTTGAGACCATCATGCTTGGCTGACTCATGGAGCAGTGCGGAGGGGCTATTTTCAGAAGAGTGTGTGTTTGGGTATATAAAACAAAGAGTAGCAAGAGAAAACAGACAGCAGCGCTTTTACCATCTCATCCATTTCCAGTTACAAGAGCGCTGGTTTGTACTGCTTCTGTATTGATTAGTTGTTTGTGCTCATCCATAAGGCAAAAATAGTACTTAAAGTGATTGTTCAAGCAAAAATTTTAGTTCTGTTGTCATTTACTTACATTCATGTTTGTTTGTTTTTCCCCCGAAAATGGAACTGTTTTTGTCCATGCAGTAAAAATCAGTGGCATCTAAAACAAGTTTCTACCCCATTGATGTATGGATGAAAAAAAAAAAAAATTTTAAATGGCATAATGGTTTACTTAAAGAATTGTAATGACAGATTATATGACATTAATATATGAATTATATGACAGAATTATATTTTTGGATGAACTGTCAGTTTAAATGCTTTTATTAAGAATAATAATTAAAGCAACTTCACTAAGCAAAATTCACTCACCCGCAGGCCATCCAAGATGTAAATGAGTTTGTTTCTTCATTTAACAGATTTATCAATATCAAGCACCATTTACAAGAAAACTGACCAAAACATAACTAAACAAATATGTCAGTAATTTGAGAGGACAACAGGGGATGGGCTTTTTCACTGGAGGAAGCATTATTATGGATTATGGACTTACATTTTGACCAGAAGCAGCAATTAAAACCCCTTTATTATTTATTATTCTTTTCTTACAAACATACAACTTTTATATTTCACAAGACATCAATTGATGGCCTGAATGTGTGTGGATTATTGTGATGTTTTTATCAGCTGTTTTGGATCCATTGGTGACTCAGTGATATATTACTAAATTTCTCCTGATCTGTTCTGATGAAGAAACAAACTCTCCATCTTGGATAACCTGAGGTTGAGTACATTTTCAGCAAATTTTCATTGAACTATTCCTTTAAGAGTTGCAGTTGTTAATACAGCAACGTCATTGTGTCATGTAATTGGCCATGTGTTATTTAATTGAATACCCGGTTCTTGGAGTCAGTCATGACAGTTGTAATGTCTGATTCATGTCTCTCTTTCTCTCTAGTCAAACTCAATTTCAGGCTTTAGTCCATGTTCCCCCATAGGAGCCCATTATTATGCTGTTCATATGTAAGAGAGCGCCGGATTTTACAGCATAATCAATTCGGGACTTGACACACTTTCGTTCGGCAGCCCACTTCTTATGACTCTGTTTGGCTGCTAACCGGCATGTGTGAGGGTGCTTCATACTTTGAAAGTTTCTCTGAAATGATTTACATTGAAAGTCATTCAAAGTTTGCCGAGGAGGCAGTCTCGGGAGAAGAGGAAAACATCATAAGTGAGTCAGTCTGTAATTTGAATAGCTGGCAGTCCGTTTACAAGACTATAAGTTTTGTGCTATTGTGAAACTGCGCTCTCATTAATCTTAAGTATTCAATTAGGTTTGTTAGAGATGTAAAAATAATTCCTCCTCTATTTTTAGAAGACAAACACATGTAGTTAATATCACACAATGCAAGGAGTCCATTCAATATTGAACCTGAAATTTGATCCAACAGATATTATCGTATGATAATATACAGTTAATAATGTGAGAATTTCGTTATGTGAAGCGAATGCATTTATGTATGACTCATCACAGTTAGGCTTATATTCAATAAACGGACACATAAACTGGCCCCGGGGCCCTCCAGAATTTTGAATACATATTATAAGAGAAAAGCCAGCAAATGTGGCACAGTTTCAGGTTAGGCTATCAAAAGATGAAGGAGCCTCAACATTTCTTTGATATGTTCAAAATGAAATTATAATTCAAGATGGGGGGTGCTAGGAAGAGGGGGAACATATTGCACCCATTCAAATCTAACTTTGTTCCCCAAACTGGAAGATTGGATTTTCTTTATTAAATTATCTCTCTTGTTCACACACTCAAGGGGGCCATTGGCTGTAGGCGCTGAAAGGAGGAGACGAGGGGGAGCGAGAAAAGCGAGTGAGGGGGGAAAAGAATCTCGTCTGGGTTGTTGGATGCGAAGCTGGCATAATGCTGGTTCGGGGAGGAGAATGAAATGTTTTGTTCTGCTGATGCCCTTCTCTGAGAAGGGGTGAGTTTGGACTGCTTTTTTAAAACTGTCCGTCTCTGCTCCCTCTCTGTCTCTCTCTTGTGTGAGACTTTGTTGTGTGCCAGCATCAGGCCCTGAGCCTCTCACCGCTCCGGGCCTTTGATGTAGCCCCGCTGTGCAGCCACCCCCTCGCAATCCGATTGGCGGATGGCAGGCGGGGCGGCTGGGGCAGTGTGGGAGTGGAGGAGGGATGAAAGTGAGCGGGGCAGTGAGAGGGCACCTGCACACAGAGCCTGGCCTGTGCCTCCAGCTCCAGCCTCAACTGCGTACCCTGACCGCACTGTGAACTTCTGTGTCAGCCACCATCACACGGTCGATGTGACCCCCGTTTTTCTCTCTGTCTGTTTCGTTCGCTCTCACTCACTGTCACTTTGTTCTGTGTAAACGTGCTTGTGTGTGTGTGTGTGCATCTCACTTTTGCACTTCAATTTGAGCATTTTCTGTCTTTTTTTCTTCTGGAAAAAAGTATAATTAGTTGTATTTTGGAACATTGGCTATAGGATAAAGATCATTGCATTAAGTCTTAAAACGTTCAAATACCATCAACTGCCAGAACTGAACTCTTTTAGCCATAAATCTGCATGTTACTTTTGTCATTTCTGTTACACTTTCCACTTAGCTCTCAATCACAAACACATGCATGATCAACAATAAATAAATAGCTGTTGCTGTGCTGTCACTGTTTTACATTCTTGGATCACATACAGTACATGTGTTTTATGGTTTTCGACATAAACATTTGGTTTTCTGCGATTTATAATGTTTTTGTTATGAATTATGCTGTTTAAATGTCACCAAGATACATTTCTGACTAACAGAGATGAGATTTTGTCAAAGTTGGATGGATTGAAAATGATAAATAAATCACAGTATTGAGTGTTTATTAATTGATAGCGGTATACTTTTCAGCTATTATTGCAAATTAATTCTAGTTTATAAGTATTAATTCTTTATTTTATCTAGTTCTCATATGCTCACCAAGTCTGCATTTGATTGATTAAAATATAGTAAAAGGATAATAAAATAATTTAAATAAGATAATAAAAAATAATGTAGTTTATTCCTGTGTTAGCGAAGCCTAATTTTAAACAGCCATTACTCCAGTCTGCAGTGTTACATGATCTTTTAGAAATCAGTTTAATATGATGATTTAGTGCTCAAGAATAATTTCTTATTATTATCAATGTTGAAAACAGTGCTTGCTTACATTTTTGTGGAAACTGTGATTTATTTTTCAGGATTGTTTGATGAATAGTAAGTTCAAAAGAATGCCATTTATTTGAAATAGAAATGTTTACAATGATATGCCCATTAAAAGTCTTTACTGTCTTTTCTGATCAATTTTATTTGTTGTTGGTGAATAAAGAAAGAAATATTACTGACCACAGACTTTGAATGGTAGTGTGTATATATATATCATTAAAAATATTATTAAAAATAATACTGGCCAGTAGAAGAAAAAAAATCCTTCTTGTTAACAACTGCTATTACACAGACAATGTTTATATGTGACCCTGGACCACAAAACCAGTCATAAGTAGCACGGGTATATTTGTAGCAATAGCCAACAATGCATTGTATGGGTCAAAATTATCCATTTTTCTTTTGTCAAAAATCATTACGATATTAAGTTCCATGAAGATATTTTGTATATTTCCTACCATATATATATATATATATATATATATATCAAAACTTAATTTTTGATTAGTAATATGCATTGCTAAGAACTTCATTTGGACAACTTTAAAACCGATTTTCTCAATATTGTTTTTATTTTTTTATTTTTTTTTATTTTTTTGCAACCTTAGATTCCAGATTTTCAAATAGTTGTATCTCGGCCAAATATTGTCCTATCATAACAAACCATACATCAATGGAAAGCTGATTTATAAATCTCAATTTCAAAAAATTTACCCTTATGACTGGTTTTGTAGTCCAGGGTCACATATCTTATGTTGGAAAGTCGCAATAGTGGAGACGATTGAAACTAATAGAGCTGGAACAATGCTCCTTAATTTCTCCATTTAAGACTCATGGTTCTGCAATGCACATTGAAATGAACATTCAAATTCTTTGGCATAATGAGTCAGTATCTATTTAATGTGAAGCAGATGAACACTGGCCAACATCTGTTAAGTTCCAACTGTAGGCTGATTTGCAGCTCTTGAGCTCCGTGGGAATTTGATTAACCATAAAATGGTGCATTATGTCACCCCTATTAGGGCCATTTAGTGTTGCCAGAAGGTCAGCACAAAAAAAGACCTCATCTTCACTTTTATTGAGACATCTCAGCAAAAAGGGCTCTGTTTCAGAACAGCTGTATTCCAGGAGAGGGTCCATCACAATGAACCTCTATGCGCCCCCTTTCATCTCTCCCATTGCACGGCGGTCAGAGGAGCCTGTGATGTGCCCATGCTCAGAAAAGAGAGGAATGTTGGCTGAAGCTAAAATCGTGTACTTTGTAGAGGAGAACTTTGATTTGTGTTGGATCGCTGATGTTTTGATAGTAATTTTGACATGAGTCATGATACACCGTGGATATGAGAACAGATTGATGATGTTTGGCTCACAGTTGGTAGTGTTGGTAGATTTTTTCAGTCGCATCTGGACATTTCTCATCCTTAAAAATGAAAGCGTCAATCAGACAGAGACAAATTATTAGGCTTGCGGGAAAACGCGCAGTGTGTGTGCTGTCCAATTAGATTATTGCTCTTCAAACATACCTCAATGACTTGCAACAATGCACCCTCAGGTACCTCCAGTTGAGCTCGGCTGTAAATAACTATAATTTTACCCCAATCAGGGTCATGCTCCAGCTCTCTCAGAGTGCCCATATGCAGGCCAGGCCTGCCTCTCTGGAAGCCCTTCATAATTAAGACCTCTCCTTTGGTCAGGCCTCCTTTGAGGACACATATCTTAAGCTGACCCTGCGCAAATGCAGTTGTAGCAAAGGTGACCCACTTGTAAATGAGGGTCGCGCTTCAGGTGGTGGGAGGTCACAGGGGTTGTGGCGGTTGGCTCTCTTTATGCTCTGGGTCTTGGCCTCTTCTTCCACCCCCTCAGCAGAAATCTGTGTTCGATTGGGTTAGTGCCGATAACGTATGGAGCTGGAGGGCGCGCTGAGGGTCACCTCCGTAAGCACGGAGATGTGAAAGGTGACAGGCTGCAAGAGCAGAGCCAATAGAGACCACTGAGCATCTGTCACATCAGCCAGACAAGACTGTTTGCTCAGCATTCATAGAGTAGATCATGTCTTAAAGATACTTGGATGTAGGTTACAGGGACTGGATCACACCTTGACCTTATAAAAAACTATTCAGCTGGTGTTTAATGCATGCTTTGTTGTTATATTTAACATAAATAGATACATAAATACCACACTGAAAGGATTACATCTTGACCTTTGTTAAAGACCTTGTGATATGGCCTGAAGAGCGCAGTTTACTTTGCTGTGCTGATGTATCTCCTGTTGAAACAGGAAGTTTGGGCAGGACATATTAAAGGGATTGTCCCCTTTTATCTCAATATAACCAGTAGGTTGTAGTTAGGCGTTTCTTCATTTTTCGTCAATTGTATGTCTCGTATTGATTTTTAATAAGAGTGCAAAGCTTGAAAATGAAGGTAAATATCACTAGTGAACTGCATATTTTTTATCTTGTGTGTCATTTCCAGTTGAGCTGTCAAATTATGCAATAAAGTGTGTGACTATTATTTGTGTGTGTATTAAAGATACATAAAATGCTAGCTATGAAATTAACCTTAGCAAGGCAAATGAGTTGACCATTTCATTCCAAAGTTTTTAAAATGTCATTTCCACAACAGAATGCTATTTGAAATATTCATGACCTTCAGAAAAAAAATTACAAAGTATCAGACTTTTCCTGTAATTTCCACTGTTTGATATTGGGGCAAATGAAATACGCTTAGAGAGTGAAAAGTGTGTTTTTAAGAGTTTTTTATTCAGCAAGGATGCATTAAATTGATGAAAAGTGGCAGTAAAGACATTTATAATGTTACAAAAGATTTATAATTAGATTAGCATTATTTGAGAACACAATTAGCTTTATAGAATGATTTCTGAAGGATCATGTGACCCTGAAGACTGGAGTAGTGACTGCTGAAATTTCAGCTTTGCCATCCCAGAAATGCATTTCATTTTAATAAATTTCATTTTAGAATATAATGAAATAGAAAACAATTTAAAATGTAAAATTGTAATAATATTTCACAATATTACTGTTTTAGCTGTTTTCTGAAATAAACGCAGCCTTGGTGAGACCAAAACATTATAAAATCTTACCAACCACAAACTTTTGAATTGTAGTGTACGTCAAAGGCATGAATCATGATTTGTTACTTGCTTGACTGCGGCAGGTGGTATTGGGGGAGGGATATTCTCATTGTAGAGAGCATTTGATTGGATGAAAATCTGTATAGTGCAGTATGGGTCAATAATGTTTTGGTCCATTTTCTAAAAAGTTAACTTTTAGGAATACGCTAAGTAATATAAATTAGCAAAGCTAAAAGATATATCTACAAGCATATGATTTTTAACATTTATTTTTTAAGATATTTTTTTTTCTATGGTACAGCCACATGTAGTCCTGATATTAGTAATTATTAAGAAAACAAACATGTGTTTAGTTTGGTTCTGATTCTTCTTCCATTTTTTGCTCTCTCGGCTGAGTGCAGACATCTTAAAGAGTGGAGGAGACCGGGGGGAAGTGTGAAAGTACTCCTGCATGGTCCCTCAGACTCTCATAGCAAAGCGTTAGAGCAAACAGCACTTAGGCCAAATCCCAAAGGCCGTGCCTAGTGCGGCCCAGCCCACATTAGCTCTAGCACAGCTCCCTGAAATGGACTCGGCTGAGCGGAATGAAGCCCATGAAGCAGCGTGCACACCATGCCGAGGGCTTTATCAGGCACAGATCAATGGATGGCGGCATTCTCCTGGAGCTCCCGCGCTGCCAGGGCCAATACCGGGTCTTCTGGGAGTGGGGAACGAAAGGGGGGAAGCTGGGAGTCATTGATAGGCTTAGTCCATGTTTGTGTTTGTGTGTTTTCAGTGGCGTGTGTGTGTTCAGTGGTGTGTGTGTCTTGGCCACTTTAATCAGGTTTTTCCAACAGCAAACACATAGTGGTTAGTGAAGCGTTGTGGGGCAGAGGAGCTTTTCTCTGGGGAACAAAAGATAGGGAGACGGCGTAGGAGGGTGGGTGCGGCCCACTCTGCCGGCTCGGTTCAGCTGGCCGGCTCCAGAGGCCCCTGCCCTTCCAGCTGTAAAATTGGCTGACAACGAGACTCTAAAGCCCCGTACTCTTAGAAGGGTACACACTCAACTGCAGCATTTACCAGGCCTGATTGGCCCCTTAAGCAAGCATGCCTTTTTCCCAAGCCTCAACCGTTATCACACATATGGAGATCGCACATGAATAAACAGCCCACGGTTGTGTTTGTTGCAAAACACGGTGAACTATGTTTTCTAAGAAGTTCAAGAGTGTTTTTTTGCTGTTTTTGACGAATACCATAACATAATGTTTGCAAAGTTGTAAAGCTTGCTATTCACAACTATTTATAAAGTATTGGAGGACTGCAAAAGTAAAATATGAAAAGTTCAGTGAAGTGAAAATAAAAATGCTAATAAAGCAATGTCATACAATACCGAAGTAATAATACAAAATAAAAAAAACCTATGCCATAATTTATTTAACATACACTTATTTCATACTAAGTATCCATTAACACATTTAATTTGACTTTATTTGGAGAATTTATTATTGCACAATGCACATTTCTTAATATTATACCTAAAATGTTTTAATGTCACTCACTATTGATAAGGATTGTATGATCTCTGTATAATATCAGTCTTTAAATGCAAGATATTTAAAGTGTACCTGCAGTATACTTGTAGTAGTTCCACTTTAGTACAATCAAGTATACTGACCTTCAGCACTACTTCTGCACAATGAAAGTGCATTAAGTTAGCAGACTTTAGGTATACCAAAAGTTCTCTTGCAGGGTATTATTATTAAGCACATCAATATGTAAATGTATTTGTAGTATACTTGGCTCTAAATGTATACTGAATACATTTTAGTATTTTTTTTCCCCCCACTAGGGTATTAAAGGAATAGTTCACCCAAAAATGGAAATTCTGTTAGTATTAGTAATATAAAAGAAGATATTTTTAAAAATGTTCCAGTGTTTATTTGGCCATACAATGAAAGTCAATGAGGTTCATACTTATTCAGGTTATTATCATTAACTAAAACAAAAATTACAATTTACTTACTCTTACTCAGCTAATAATAAAATATAATAATAAAACGAATCCAAAATATTAATACAAACTAAAATAGTATATCAGTAATACTAAAAGATCACTGGCTTAAAAATGTGTTCCACAGAAGAAAGTAAAAGACATGAGGGTGAGTAAATTATTTTCTTGAATTTAATTTTTTGAGTGAACTGTACCTTTAAGCAATATTGCAAGTGTGATGCTTTTATACAACAGTTCAGCTAACAATGCCAGAATAACTGGCATTTCATGCAAAATTTGGACATTTCTTTTCACTACCAATATAAATATGATTACAAAGCATACATTTTTGTGAAAATGTCTGTGAAATATCCAGTGCTGTTAAACTAAAGGCTGGAATAAACTACACAATTTTTGCCACGATTTTCCACCAATTTACTGTCTGGATAAGTTGATATTAGTTGCCAAAAGTCAGAGCCAGTTTGCAGATTTGAGTTGACAGATTTCATAGAAAATGACGTAGTGTATGATGGTCACAGGTTCCAATTTTTTAGCTTCCATGCAGTCAGAGGATAGCAAACATTTTCGATTTTAGAACACACATTGTTTTCATTTGCCACACATCTCTTTCTGCATGAGTTTGTTGTGATCGGAACAACTTTAAAGTCTGGTAGTGTATGATCCTCAGTCGGTAAGTGTGTGATGCCCAATGTTGTAAAATCTGTTCAGACTTTAAAAGTCTTGTAGTGTATGCCAGCCTTAAATATCAGTACTTATGGAACACAGTTTTGCCGATCAGTTCAGAGTATTTTAGTTTTCATTATCTAAGAAACATTACTTAATCTGTCAGGATATAGGTCCACAATACCCAAAGACATGCTGTCTATTAGTTGATATTCAAATAAAAATATTCTTATAATTACTTTTACTATATTGTTATACTTACAGAAGTGTCACTGTGTTGCAAAACGCATATGTTTACTTATAAAAAAACAAAAACAAAAAAACTATTGACCTAATAACGAGAAATGAACTCTTAAAATTGCCTGTTCGAATTGAAATGATCAAGTTAAAAGTCAGAGCATAAACACGCCATTAACCTTCCCTGTGTTTGTTTAGTCCTTTTTGGGTGCTCTTATAAGCATCAAGCTTCCTCTGTGCCCAACGGAGTTACTGCCTTAATCAGAAATTGAATGAAAATATCTTCGGGAGCACCTAGCCTTGAGAATTAGCACCGTGGATGAAGGATTTGCAACAAAAGAAGGACTGATTAGAGAAAGGATGTGGCCTTACGAATCATCCTAAATGTATGAAATTGGCTAATGTCAAGGCCGCGGCACGAGCGCCCGGATGCTCGGAGTGGGCGAACGCGCAGGTGGCGCCAAGCACAACAGTCAAGGCCCCGCCATCTTGTTTACATGATTCTCAGGTCTCTCCTTTCATCACGGCGGCCGGCGCTCCTCCTGCAGGAGCTCAGAGAAATGGAGAGAACGAGAGAGATTGCAACTTTGGCCCTATTGTTTAACAGCGGAGGACACTGAAAATTATTCTGAAGAGCAGAAGACACACGGCGGCTCCGTGACCTTTAACTGCACTTCCTTAGCTGAATCTCATCCAATTAGACCACTGTATATTTTCCCTAATAGCGGCTGATGAGGCAGGGCGTATGAGCCAGCACGCCCGGCCCCGCGTTGCTATGCAGCGAGATGGCTGCTTAGCAGCAGAGGAGCGCTGGGGGATAAGTGAGCAGAGAGCTTTAATTTGATAGGGTTAGAATCCTGCAGGCTCCAGGGTCGCAGGTCATCAGGAGCTCGTCTCACACTGAATATGAAGAAATCAGAAGTAAATTGCTTACATCTGCTGCTGGTGGTTGGGGCCGGCTGTGATTGGCTCCTGGAGGTGGATGCCATCTCGCATGGGCTAGGCGAGGGGGCCTGGGTGTAAAGAAAGCTTGTAATTGGAGTAATTCAGCATTAATAGATGTTAAAAACATCCTCTGAGCAGCTGCTACGAAAAGCCAAGCCTGTTTGAAATGCTTTGAGATCTATAGCGTGTTTTTTTTCCTGCCTTTTTAATTCTCTCGTGTTTTCAGTTTGTGCCATGACTACTGATGATAGCAAGCTTGTGGCAGTCCTGGCAGCGCAAGGTGATGTGAAGGTCACCTGTCACGCACCGCAGCAAAAGAACTGTAATATTTACGATTATTCTTTGCCCTGTATTTATATTCAGTTATTATGGTAACTTAAAGCTGTATTTATGTGGAAATTACTCAGCTGATATTGTGGGGGTTACAGTACTTGAATGGGATACATCATTAAAACTATTAAAAACGGTTTTGTTAATTGAAATAAAGCTGAAATAACATAGAGGAAAAACAAACAAAAATGATAAATGTTGGCTAAACTAAACTTAACTAAAACTACAATTCATATATATATAATATAAAAATGAATAAAAATGACAAAGGCACATAAAACTACTACAAATAATATACTATAATAAAAAGCTTACAAATATGTTAAATGTGAAAAATACTAAAATAACACATGTAGTGCATTTACATGATATAAACAGCATTTTATTTCCTATGAACTATAATTATAATGTGTGTATAGAGAGATAGAGAGTGAGTTATATATTTATTTATATATATATATATATATATATATATATATATATATATATATATATATATATATATATATATATATATATATATATATATACACATACATACATACAAACTTTTTCCCTTCTCTCACTTTCTCTTAAAACATCCTATATCCCAGCTTTAACACTTCCCTGGGCTTATGTCACTGCTGTAAAGCCGTCTCTGCAGCCCTGTCATTGGGACTGTGTCCAATGGAAAATTAGACTGACTGTGAATTATCGCAAATGTTCTGGCAAATGACACTCCATTTGAAGGTCTTTGTCACCAATTATGTGTCTATTAAAAAACAGTCAATCAGTCAATGTGTAAATAGCTAGCTCTCAGAGGGCTCACTCACTGACAGGAGGCTGTCGATAGTCTATCTGATATGATTTAGCCGTTAAGAAACTAGGGACTCGCCTTAATTGTGGCTTCAAATCTCCCGACAAACTACATCTATTCTTTCTCTCGTGGCTGATGGCTTTAGTGAACACTTTCCGAGGGCTGTAATGGTGCCTGCGTGTAAAAGAATCAAAACCTGCACGGTTTGCTGTTGCCACGCTACTTTTTTTGTAAGTGTTTTGAAGTTTACGTAACCCCAAAAGCTTGGTTGAGAGCCCCTCACGACCCCCCACTTCCACCACACCCCTTAACAGTCTACTGAGCAGCTCCGTCATGTAACTAAACAAAAACACTAATTGGATGTCTGGCTGACTAATTTGATTTCCGAAAGAGCTGAAACCGAAACCCTGTTAGCTCCTTTCGATGACAGACGCTAATATTATGTTCTCACGCTGTAACTGCAGTTTTAGTGGGTATCCTTTCCCCAATCAAAACAACCGCTGCTTACCATTATTGCATTATGTTACCATTTTGAAATAAATGACTGCGTTCTGGTTCAGGCTAGATGCTGTAGCTTGGACAGACCCATTAGAGTCATCGCTTCTATGTCATTGTGCTCGTCTGTCTCAGGTGTCTCAGTCACTTGCGATAATTATTTGGATAGACGTAAGTGTTACAGTAGTTGTATTTATATGACTGGATCAAATCTGTTCCTTCCTTGTCATAATGCACTCAGTTGGACATGATGGGCCCTATTTATAAATTCTAGCGATTATTTGTTATATTTTTAGCATACATCCTGCTTCCGCAACAACTGTCAACAGTTTCAAGGAGGACAGACGTAGAGCGTGAATAAAGACGAGAAAAATAGGTCTAATAGTGGCTTCTGCTTTCAAGTATCCCCCTGGTACAGAGACTTCAGCTTTCACTGTCATCTTACAAATTTGAAAATTTACATACAGCGCAGATATTATTCTGCCTTTCCACAAACGCTCTGTTTGGAAATCTTATGAGACTAAACACATTTTTTTACTGCCACCGATCAAGATGAAAGATCTTCAGTACGGCGTTTGTATGCTTCAGTAACTAATGGTTGATTTTTGATGTTTGATTTTGGCGGATGGAAGTATATCAAGATTTACGGCGTCTTAGCTCACTTAAATTGGCCATTATGGAGCCTCATTCTTTGGAAGAAAACGCTATTTTAAAGACCATGTGGACGGATAAAGTCCCGTACTTTCGTTGCAGAGCTGTATTGACAGGTGGGTATAAATATTCCCTGGGGATGAGCTTTCAAAGAAAAACAGATTAAATAAATGAGTCACATACCTCAAAGTGAAGCTACCTTTTTGACACTACTTTGTAAGCATGATCTGCACCAAATATTCATCAAGACACAGATGATACAAATCCCTCAGAAGATAAGCACTTTCCTCAAAACTCTGCTAAAAGGATTTTACTAATGCTTTGGTCCTTCCCATCTGTTTGGATGGAAATCTTAGACTCTAAAGGTTCATCGCTTCAATTAGTAATTATATAACGTCTGATGCAATGTTTCTGGTAACCTCCTTGCTAATGTTTAAAAAGAACGAACAAGGGTTGTGCATTTCTTCGAGCTGTAGCTCCGCTATGCTTAAGCGTCGGAACATGGTAATAGGAATATCTAGAGGTCAGTAGGGGTTAGTCAGGCTTCCTCCACAGGAAATGAGCTTTTGGTGTGCTGTGTTCCCAACGTAATGAGCAACGCCCTGTGTTTAATCTTTGCTAATATTGTTATAATAACTGGATGAATTATTAAAAACAAGCAAATATATGACTACATAATCCTAAGACCACCAGTGTGCGAAGGGCTGTGTGAATGCTGTGCTACTGTGTTTTCCAATCGTGTGTGTGTGTGTGTGACTTGAGCTTACTGCAGACTGTGATTTGTTTATATGGAGGTCTAATAGTGTTAACATGTAGCAGTAAAACTAGCTGTGTTTATGTAGTAAATTGCCAAATTTAAGGGTTATCTAAAATTTTAAACTTTAACATAATTCAGTTTTTTTAATTGTTTATACCCACGTGCTATGGATTGATTGTGTGATGGATATAATTCTGAGGGTCATCATTTCTTATTTCATTTATTGGTGGGATTTTCATAAGAGCCGTCAATATCAAGTTTCAATTCGCAAATCCATTTCCCATATTGTGACCATATTGTGTTTATCCAGCACGACTGCGAGGGCAAAACCGTCCCCGGCTCGAGATGTTTTGCGAGTCAGCAAAAGCTAACGCTGATGTCGGTAATAGCCCCGGCTTTGCTCTGAATTTCCATGATAAAGGTGGACACAAAGATGGAAAAATGGGGAGGAAGAATAGTCGCAGAAATGAAGAGGCCCTTTTCGATCCGCATAATATTTCCTTTCGTGAGCATGAAGCTCAGTGTTGGACACACTTTAATGTCGAAATCACAAATGAGCAAATGCAAGTGTTTTGTCAATAGCTTGTAAATAGTTATTCATATGATGCTAATTTTACCCGGTCATTTCCATCACGTCATTCTACGCTGGAAAATTGCAATTAAGTTTGAATAGATAAAAAAGGAAAGAAACAGCAGACATGCCAACTGCTCTGCATTTCAAGGCTTGATTGGACTACCAGCTAGTCAGTATGCTGCAGTGGGTTTCATCGTTGTTAATTGATCCTTTTTTTAATTAATGTGGAAAGAGGAAGGCCGTATCTCTGTCCTGTCTGCTTGTCCTCTCTGTCTGTCATAACAGTATCAAACTCCAGCTCACCGAGTTGTAAGCTCTCTGCTGTGCCTTGTAGGCAGGTGGACTATTTTTGGTACAGTTCTGTGCAAAACCGTACATATGTGTGCTGGAGATTGTCTGGGTTCATTAACCAGGTCGTTTTCATTTGCAAGCTTTTGCCTTGTGATTCGCATAAGGGTGCGTGGGATATTACACAGAGTTCTTTTCTTTCTGATACCTTTATTTCATTTTCTGAGGCTTTTACGTCCTTCCACTCAAACAGGCATGTGTGAATATCAAATTACCTCCTGTTCAAAATCTAGTCATTTGCTTTTACTGTATCATGTCCTTTGAAAACTAGTAATACATTATTTAAAACCAATCCAGAATTCACTCTTAAACAATTTGAGTGGCAGATAATCTCAAGGTTATGCCATGTAAATTACTTTAGAGTTATAGCTGTAACTAAATCCAAAAGAAAGTTTTTTTTTTAAATCTTTTTTTGTTTTTTTTCATCAGTTGCCTATGTATGGATTTGCCTATGGGTTCCTTGGCCTGTGGTAGTCGAATGCGTTTCTTTTAAATAATTTTCAAAAGAAAAAAAAAAGAAAAAATAATAGAATCTTTTGCTTTAACTTGCCTTTTTTGACCACAATCATCTTGATCATTCAGAGGTGTGAAGCAACATTTTAACACTTGACTCTCCATACAAAAAAGCTCAACTTCATTTTTATGATTGCTGTAAAAGTTACCAAAAGAGGATTAGCTTTTTTTTTTTTTTTTCCTCTCGGCAGACGATGAAAAAATAATGAGGAATGGCAGCTGAAGACTGAACATGTACGTATCTGTTTCTGTCTAATTAAATCTGTGAAGGAGGCTCAGACTTGCTTCTGCCATGTGGTGCAGACATGCTTGCAGCTCTTTTTGTGGTGGCATACTGCCACCTATGGGCTTAAAAATAAAAATGGCTGGAGTCCCAACAGAGGGAGCTTATTATTGCCTTTACTTACGGAAATAAATGTTTCATAAATATGAAATATAGAATTATATATTCAAAAATTAGCAAATACTATCACAGATTTTTAGAGGGAATTTCCCTTACATTCATGTGCATGAATTAATATAGTTATTAAAATTTTAGTGGAATAATAATATGCGTCTTTTTTTTGTCAGATCTATGCATATATATCATTCATTTAAGATGAGCTTTTCCATATCTCCAAAATAAAGGATATTATAAGAGGAGAGCAGCTGCGGAAGGGTGCAGATATTGAGACTTCATTTATCTTCCAAGAATATGGCCATGGCCGTTGTATCAGGCCTAGAACTGCAAATGAAAAAAGCAAGAAAAAGAGAGAGGCTGCAAGAGGGAGATGATGATGATGATGATGATGATGATAAAATAGAAAAAGAAAAAAAAAAGCCAAAGTATGTTTCCAGATTTTTATCCTCCCACGGTCAGAAGAGTGACTGTGAGGAAGTCTTGGCCAGGCCACCTACGCTCTTCACATCCTCTCATCTCTGCCGCTGTTTCTCCATCATTTGTTTATTCATTCGTCTGTTTTACAGACGTCCCGCGGCTGCTGTCCCGCTCTCCAGGTGTTTAGGGAACTGTCAAACTTTTGATGACTTCATTGAAAAAATATTCTTTTTTTGTTTGTCCTCTGTTTTGCATAACATTTAAATAGGCAATTGCAATATGGTCAAGTATTATAAATATATTCCAAGAAAGTACAGTAAGTTATTAAATTATTATTTCTTCTTTGTTTTAAATATTTTTATTATTGCTGTGTGTGTGCCTGTGTTGTACTTGATGGCCAAAACTTAATTACAAGAAACATTTGCTAGGTAGTATTGGATAATTTGTGACTACTTGTCAAAATAGTACTCCGAATAGAAAGTCAATACTCTCTGCTCGACATGTGTATTGAAAAGGACACCTGACGTGTCCTGCAATTTGGTGCAAGAATTGTGTGATTTGGTAACAGGTGTAAATACATTAGCTGTACGTGCTTTGCTTAACGTGCAGCATATGCTCAATAGAACCAGGAAAATCACAAATTTCTTAAACAATGACATGAATAATATGGAAATTTCTCAAGTTATCTGCTATTATCTGGAAAGTATCTTGCAGAAAAATGATATTTGCGAACCCAGGAAAGTGACTTATTTTTCAGTCAATGTAATAATCCTAAGAGCCCCATTTCACTGTGTCATTGTGCTGAGGCGCTACGTATGTTAACACTATTAAATCACCTCAGATGTCTAAGTGATTCAATCTTATTCACTGTGGACAAGTGAATTGAATTCCCCTAAAGTGCCTGTCTAGATCCTGTCTATGTGTGACGGGTTGCTAGGTTGCAGAGAGAGTTCGGAATCTCTCCAGCGTTGTGGTGTGTGTGTGTGTCAGAAACGGCTTCTCATTGGAAAATGTCTCGCGAAGGTTGAATTAATGGGTTATCGATATCAGGACACATCACGCTGATGATGTCTCGGATCTAAAGAGCTGACCACTTAAATAGAAGCAAATTTTATATGATTTACTGAAGGCTGCACATATGGTGCACATACGGGCCGGAAATTCTCAATGTCCAAGTGTTTCTAATTGCACATCATGATATTCTGAGCTAAATTCCTAGTAATTAATGAATTAAAGAAAGTTAGCATGTCTATTTTAGGTTAACAGACGGCATGACAAATGATGGACTCTGTGATGGAACATATTGTGACATCTGTTTGATTTTCTCTGCATACTGTGTATATGTGAATGTATGTTTTTATGACTATACTGTAAGTCTTACTGTATTGCATTCAAGAACATATTCCAAACACATATTATACTTGTCCACTACTGAATAAGAAACTAGTAGTGCTCATGGCCTCCCCTCCCCTAAACCTCATGTCGTTCCCCGTTCTTGGCCCTGTCCTGTCAGAGACGCTCTATAGCACAGTGGTGCTTAGCGACCCTGACTTTCTGACCTGCTTTCCCGCTCAGCCTCAGCCACTTCTGCACGAATGGCCGCTGGCTCTCCATCTCTCCGGCTCGTCTAACTGATCAAGGACCGGTGTTAGGAGTGCCAGGCCACACCAGCGTGCCCATCTTTGATTCGGTTAGTTTATTATGCTCTCCTGAGAGCCCGGCTGTTTCAGCACAGCGTGACAGTGCCCTCCAGGTCAGGTATAAGAATAACAATAGGGGTGCCTCTCTCCATCCTCCTCAAAGGTGGGGTCTGAATTGTTCTATTAGCATTCTTAATTGTGGCCATGCAAATGGTCTGAGTGAAAGATGTGGAGAGTGAGCAGACAAGAGATGCTCTACTTTTTTTTGTTTGTTTTTTTTTTTTTTAATTGTACTGTTTGCTTCGTCTGACCAGTGTTTGTGTGCTGAAATGGCAAACATGACTGGGTTGATTAGAGGAACAAGTGGTTTATGAACACTTAAATGGATGGTTTGCCCCAAAATTGAAATTCTGTCATTATTTACTTCATCTTGTTTGGGAAAAAGTCGGCTTATAATGAAAGTGGATGGGGACTTGGAGCTGTCTTGTTCACTATATTCTTCTTATGTGATAGCTCTGAAATGTAAGTAATCTCCCCCTGAAAATTTGACAGATGTTGTCACCATTCACTTGTATGGAAAATAATATGAACATCTTACTATAAATTGTTCTATTTCTATTATATGAAAAGGCATATTGGCGTGTTATGGGACTTTCACTGTATATTTGTGTGTTTGCCTGAATACTGTTACATTTATCTTAAAAGGAAAGTTTACCCAAACATGCAAATTCTGTCAATTTTTACTAACCCATTGTTTCCAAACCTTGAATGAAAAACTAATCTCCCCCCCAATATCTTTTTTTTGTGTGTGTGTCTGTGTGTGTTAAAACTAAATAAGGAAATTCATACAGGTTTGGAACGACATAAGGGTGAGTAAATGACAAATCAATTTTTGGGTAAACTGTGCCTTTAAATACATGGTTATCCTTCTTGGCTAAGAAAAATCAGTCTGTAACTGAAAAGATGTCAGTAATTTCATCGTCTATTGTAACGGCGGCAGCAAGGCAAGGCTCTATTACCCAGGGACTCTTAATCACAGCAGGTCCCATAAGTAAAAGCCCTTATCATGTGCGAGGAACAGCGCTGCAAGTGCCTCATAGATAGAGTGGAGAGAAGCAGACATGCTCGCTCTAATTCCCTTTGACAGTCTGGGGCCTGTTTGCTACCTGGTTAAGCCCCGGCTTTTTCATTTTGTGTTTGGTATAAACTGACAAAAGGGAATATCGCAGCATACAGCTGAAGGAAAGTGGAGAGCTCTTTACGGGTGATTGACAGCTCTTGTCAGTCAGTAAGAGGCACCTGCTTAGGCCCTGGCGGAGTGCGTCCTTCAAGCTGAGGCGCAGAGGTGTTGTCGTAATTATCTGGGAAAAAAGGAAACACAATTAACAGTGAGCATTTAGCAGTGAGAGATTATTTACTGAGGCCTGTCCAACAGAGGCAGACGCAGACTTGTGCGGGTCTAGAGAGATCTGAGCTGTCCATCAAGTCGGGATGTCCAACTGGACCAATCCAATTAAAGCCGAGATGGTTCCACAAACCAGCCCTTTCTTTCCTATAATGAAATTCCTTCAGATGATAATTGGCTGATATTGTAATTTCCTCAGAGTATGAGTGTGTCGAAATCATTTTTAGATTGAAATAGTTCCTATACATCTCGAGTCAAAAATAACACCACTGCTATTGTGTGTGCGTCCTCAAAGACTGCTTGTATGAGTCCTTGGTCTAGAGCCATCTACATGGGAGGTGGGTTATTCAGAGGCCACAGGCATGGAGCTTCTGATTGAGTCGTTGAAGGAGTAACAAAAGCCATGAAGGCTTGCGACTGAGACAGGGGTCTGCCAGCGCTTCTCAGCACCAACGCAGAACACAGACCCTCCAGGCAGTACGGGGCGAAGCAAAAAGAGGCGCTGCGATGAGCTACAGAACAGCCCTTTCACTCCAGAGAAGGGAAATCAAATGAGAGACTGGGTGTGGGGTCCGCAGGTCAGCGAGCAGGTGGGCGCGAGAGGGAGAGGGGGAAGAACGGGCGGCGGAGCGGGCCGTCACATCTGGGCCGAATTAGAAAGGTAAAACAACCGAGGCTGAAAGCAAAAGAAAGGGAGGCGTGTGTGAGGATGTGAAAGACAGATCTGCTTTCTAAAGTAAGACCAGGTTAGTGAGGCAGCAGGGGGCCCAGATGAAAGTGATTAAGCGGCCCGGCTTTGAGAAGCAGGTGCCCCTCTGCTGGAGAGAGCTTCCCCTACACGTCTAACCACAGACCGACAATGTTTACACTACCTACCGTCATGCTGCTCTGTGACTCACTGAGAGACAACCTGGAAAATGATCAGCGTCAAAGCGTTTGGTTCTCTTTATATCATCTGCCTTGAAGAGCTCAACCAACCGCACAGCATTTTGGACTCGATTCAAGCGGCTTGAATTTGAATTTTTGCCACGCTTTTTCGACAAATTTAAAATGAGGATAATTACGTTATATTCAAATTTTAATGGTAATAATATCGTCGTCTAGTACCTAACGTTCTATTCTTCTTATTATGCACACGAATAATTAAAAATGCTAATGGTCTGTTTTTAAAACATAATAAAAATCATCTGAAATTATTGCTTGATTTACTATCCGTGTCAAGCGGTTTGTACAATATCGCATGCACCTGGCATAAAACGTAACATTTTATTATACTGTTCTATTTAGATGGTTTGAGATATGAATTAGAGAAGCTACATTTCATGATTGTGTTTGTTTTAACCTGTGTTGTTCCGACTTTATAAAACATATCATGCTGGCTGTTCAATTATTGAAAGTGGATTACCTCATCTCACTTTACCTCATCAATTAATTGTTCGAGAGTTATTTGAAACTATCCTGCCGTGAGATTTCTTGGCCAGTTGATTTAATGTCCTCGGTTCGCCCTTTCTCAACTCAGACCGCAGCGCAGAGAGAAACAATTCTTCCAGCAGCCAATGAATACAGCGTTCTGAATAGTCCCATAATTCCCCATGGCTCTATAACATTCACTGTCTACCATCTTCTAGTCCTCCCTTGTTTCCCTGGCTAGGACTGACACATTTGATAATTGATTCATCGCTACATTAACTAATGCAATAATCAATTATTCTAACTGTTTTTTGGGGGAGAAACAGAGGCATATTAAAAAGGCATTTATGTCAGCCGCTCGGTTCTAAAATGTTTTGGGTGCAATGTGAGCTTTGTCTGATGATGAGCGCTTCTAGCATTTTTCCCATTTCTCTCTTCTCTGCCCATTCGGCTGCTAACTTAGTTAGGCAGCACAATCAAGTGGAAAGTTTCCCTGGTTTGCTTTTCCCGTTTTGCAGAATTTCATCGCACCGTTTATTCCAACATGACAAGAGTAGCTCTGTGGGGCAGTGTTTGTTTCCATGCATCTGTTGACTGGTGAGTGGGAAGAGCCCTGGCTAGGGCTTGAAGGCCAGCGTGTAGGAGTCGACAGATAAGCAAACTTACATATAGAGGCTATGCAAAGCAGCCTCAACAAATCTTCTCTTAAGTTGTTTTTTTTTTTTAACTAATTTAATTTTCTACTCTGAACAAAATATAAAATAATGGTAACGTGTTAGTAGACAAGTGCAAAGTTTCTGAAATAAATTTGATAAACACTTTGTGGGCCTATATTAACACTGTCAGTACTTCAGTTTGCTCATTACGCCACTCTCTGAAATACTTAAATGGAGTTAAGGAACGTTCGCTTTGATGCGTTTGGATTAAACCATGTTCGCGTCTTTGTACAGATATCAGAAGGATCCCAGCTTAAGGAATAAGTGGATAGTTTATTTTTAATGGCACCCCAGATCGTGTTTGAGGATCGATCGGAGCATTTTGTTTTGTAAACGAGTCACAGTGTCATGGAGAGTTCACAAAGAAACATTTGTTGAAAGATGAAGTGGTACTAGATCTGACTGCAGCTGCATTACATTGTACTGTAAGTAAATGATTTCATAATGCTCTGTCTGAAAATGACCATATTATTTATAGTGTTCTCAAAACACTCAAAACATCATAACAGTGGCTGATTACTGAGAAGCCTTAAAGCACACACCCCTTAAAAACAGCCTGTTTCTGAGAGAAGTTCAGAATGGGGGTTGAAAATAATCATTTTCCACATATTTATTTGTTGTTGTTGTTGTTGTTGTTGTTGGTTTTGTGCAAAAAAAAAAACAATTATTAACATTGTAAGTAAACCTATTCAAATCAAAATTTGAACACATTCAAATAAAAATTTTTAAAAGTCCATGTCGTGACCCCTTTAATTTCACTGTGTACTTGTACATGAGACAAGACAGAGTTGTGCTGGTTTTGAGAGAGCGCTGGAATCTTCTCGTGTCACGTTTTATAAGAAAAGGTCCAAACCACAGAATCTTTATCTTGTTTCTCATGGTGCATTCAAGTCCTCCTGGAAACTACTTTGTTACAAGGTGACAAGTAATAATTACGATGTCAGGTGCGCTTAAGTCACTTTGGTCGGATGGCGATTTAAATTTTCTACATAAAATTCAAGATTTTCTTTTTACTCTACATCTACAAAATGATTAATAAAGAATGTGCATCTGGTTTTATTCAATGTAAGGTGATTTAAACTGAATCATTATATATTCTATTCTATATAAGATAATATACAGGTAAGATTAGCCTATAAAATCACTTCAAACTAAATACGTTTTTCATGTCCACGGTTTGTGAGCAGCCTTAATTTTGCAGTTTTTTCACTATACACTCACCCTTTATATTAAAAGTTGAGTCGTATCCCTCCAATTCCAAATAAAACATAGTTCAGATGCAAAATCCTCTAAGTGCCGTTTGAAATGTTCTTCTAAAATGAGTATTTTTATCAGGCTCCTATGTGTAGGTTCAGTAATTTCACTTGAATGGCAATGAATAGGTTCTTTTCGTTGCCATTAAAGTGAAAAAACTGAATGCTCATTTTAGAAGAAAATTTCAGACACTTAGAGGCTTTTGCATCTGAACCCTTCAACTCTTCTGACAAAATCATGTATGCGGTAAACTTTATTTTTTAATTCTGTATTACCATGATTTCTAAAGACAACTAAACAACTTCTCAGTTTGAGATCTGTTAAATACAATTTCTGTCCCCGACTTCACTGTCATTAATGCCAAAAGCTTCAAATAATTAGCTCGAGTCATTATCATCACTGGATCATCATCAGACTGGACCGAGTGGCTTCCTCTCATTATTCCATAGCGAGCAGATTAGAGTTCATTATGTATTGCGAACAGCTCTACCTGTAGGTACCAATATAGTGTTAGCCAAAGTCTTGCCAAGGAGGACTCATAAATAGCTAGCTTAATTACAATTTCACACAAATCAAATGAAAGAATGAAGGAATCAATAAATCAGTAGATCTCTGGGTAGGTGTCTGGGCAGACCTTATTCCTTTATTTGTTTTCTCTTTTTACCACTCCTCTCCTCGTCAGTGGGGAGCAGGAATCCCAAATTATCCACAGGGTTACGGGGCGCGCTGCCCCGGAGCCCCTCACCCCATAGCAGAGGTAACGTATTCAATGGCCTGGGGCGAGTGGTGCTGCGAGTGAGCCCTGCTGCATACTGATGGGTGAGCAGGGGAGGCAGTAATTGGTGCAGTGGAGGAGAGGGGAGAGAAGGGCAAGCACAGGGAGATGATGGCTTTGTTTCCCCCTGTCTGTCTCACGCCTAGACTCCTCCCCCCTCCTGCCATCATCCACCCTGTACCCCTCCGACACACACTCGCATGCTTCTGTCCATCAAAATACTTAAAGAGGTAGTTCACCCAAGTATTAAAATGCAGTCATTGTTTACTCACCCTCATGTCTTTGTTACAGTAGAGATGTTCTTGAATGGAACGCAAAGGATAATGTCCAGGCTTCTTTTTCTCCATACACTGGGGACCTGGAAAAAGCTGTGGTCATCATTCAATATAGGGAAAAGAGCTGCTTTAAATTTCCCCTAAATAGCAGCTTCTGTGTGCCACACATGAAAGAAAGTCATACGGATGTTAAATTACACTAAATGACATTTTGCTGTCAGATGATGCACTTGGTAGACATTCTCAAAAGGCAGAATATGAACAAATCATGGAAAGTATCTACCGTCATGCTGCTCTTGCTGAGAGACAACCTAGACAATGATCAGTGTCTTCAAAGTTTGCTTTAAATCATTTGTCTTGAAGAACCAAATGTTTATTCCAACCACAAAGGAAGGAAGATGACATCTGTGTGAGTTTTGGACGTTTTATCCAATATGATTTTTATTAGAAACCTTCAAGCACTAAATCATCTTACTGTTCATTGTACGTTTTTTACCGGGCTTACAAATATAGCAACTGTCAGAATATCCACAGAAATTGGAACACTCCATACATTGTTATTTATATACACGTTCATTTTAACCAGTGTTTTAATCATTTGAATTCTAATTTATTTTCATATGCAACAAGCGATTGAAAAATGCCGTTGTTGTTATGTACAGTTATGTAGTATGATGTATGTCATGTACTGACATCCATTTTCCACTATGCTGCTTTTTCCCTGCAGTTCTGAAGAGGGACAGATGTGTTTGTAATCCAGGAATTATCATTTCACTGCACGGTCACCGCATGTCTGAACAGTGCACAGCGCGGTTGTAGCGTAGGGGTAAGTAGAAAAATATAACCACATGGGCCTCCACTGCTTGTCAAAGCTAAAGAGGAGAAACTAACAGAGGCTTCAGTTTGCTGGCTAATTGGGCCCTGGTGGCTGACACCGTAGACTCATAAGCAAAACAAACATCATTTCAATATCTCCACAACTGGACCCTTTAAACCATGATCACAGAGCAAAGTGGTTCCAACGCAAGACCACATCTAATTAATCTGAGTCAGGAGCTTTAAATGAAGTTAAATCCTTTTTTCTTTTTTTTCTTTTTTTTTTTACATCAATGGTGTGTTCAATTACGATGTGCGCAGTGGCACGCTTTAGATCTGGAGGACGGTTCATATGGATGTAATTAGCAGGCCTTGTTAATGAAAGAGGAGGCAAAGCCTGCCCGGAGATTGACTGTACTATCAGTGGCAGTGGGCAGTGACCTTTGTAAACTTCAGTTTCCAATTAAAATTGATATGTAGGGTGATTTCAATAACTCTTAAGTTGATTTTTGGTGTAAAACAAAGACATTTTTACACAGTAAGGAAAGACAAATGTAACAATTATTTTCACCAGAGATGAGACCAACCCTTACAGTAATTGGTGAGCGTGAATGCATGTTTTTATATGATTGTGTTAAAAAAAAAAAAAAAAACCAACAGAGAATATGCTTTGTATACAACTTTCCATAAATTAGTATATTCTTCACTGGAAACGTGATAACCGGCAAATGATAGCTTAACTTGTTTTTCAAAATGATCTAACCCATAAAAATGACCTTTGTTGATATAAGTTAAAATAACATTTTTTATATATCATTTTGCAACATAAAGCACACACATTTTTAATGTGACCTAAAAAAAAAAAAAATATATATATATATATATATATATATATATGTGTATATGTATATATGTGTTTGTAAATTCTTGAAAAAAAAAATAATTATATATATATATATATATATATATATATATATATGTGTGTATATATATGTGTATATGTATATATGTGTTTGTAAATTCTTACCTTTTGTAACTATAGAGTTAGCCCTGTTTAATGCTGCACACAAATGAAGTAAGCACTATATTTAATATTTTCAAGATTTGTAAAACAAGTTGAACAGAAAAATAACATCACACAAGCAGCAAATTTAAAAAGATTTAAGCCGTTTATTTTTGGGTTTCATTTAGTGTATAATTCATAATTTACGACTGAAAATATTAATTTTATTTTTATTTTATTCTATTGAGCTGCAGTTCTGCTACGTAGTAAAAACTCTGTCAGTTTGAAAGCGCTAATGTCACTTTTGCAGTTACACTGTTGCCTACAAACTGCTTGTGCTTTGTTGCATGAACCGGACTGAATTGTAAAAAGCAATCAATCTGATTGTCTTTTTGAGCAAGCCTTTACCGTCCCGTGATTCCACCCTGTCGCTTTTGTGCACTGGCACATTCCAGAACACCAGATATACATATTCATCTGACTCCTATAGAATGTGTCAAATAGAGGTGTCCTAATTGTGTCCTTGATGAAAGGCTATTAATATTGAACACTTCTGCAGTCACCCATGTGTCTGCACTTTTTTTCTTTTTTTTTACCGTGAGACAAAAAGCAGATCTCTGCTTATCTCTAATGATACCTGAATCCCATGAGGTGAGAAGAGAAACAGCGAGTGGCTCCAGTAGATTCATCAAGCCAAATATTGTGTTCTTTTCTCTGGAGGCTGAGAGTCACATTGCATTATATCACTGTTAATTAAAATGAAATATGCGGTTAAATTATTCTGTGTATTGTTGCCTGATGGGGTGTGCGCAAGCTAAACGCCGACCATTGAGGCGACAACAGATAGCTAACAAAGGTGTCTTTCTCTCTTTCTTTCCTTCCCCATATCTTCCTTTCTATCGTTTCACCAATTTCCACTTGCGTGGCACTCTGTTCTCAAGGTCCTTCCTCAAGGGTGTGCAACGCAATTCAGTCATGGGATAGAGAGAAAGAGATTTCCCATGTTTATTAAGCCACATTTTTTTCTTGATTATTGTTATAATGTGTCACCAGGAGGGCTGTCCTTTTCTATTAACTTTGTTTAACATTTCCTAGCTTTGACGATAAAAGGAAAAGAAAAGGATGGAGAAAGTAAACACGCTCCTCGCAACCGGTTATCAGCGCAGAAGGGGTGACTTTGTTTCCGAGGCGGTCGGCGGCCCTCCTCATCGTCCTTTCATCTAAGCCTGGCCTTTCTGATCTAAGAGCCGAGCCTGTCAGGGCCGCACCTGTAACGGAGGGACCTCTGGCCCCACGCTGCTCACTCGCCCGCCTGCCCTCAGACTCGCACTCCGTATCGCAGCGGCACTCCTTGCCCCTGCCAATGCCCCTGAGACTGGCCACCACCCCAGCTGTTAGCCACATTCTAATGCACTCCGAATAATATTAAAGCCAAATCAGTTGAATTTATTAATCCGGACAGGCCCCTAAGAGAGATGCTTTTAAAGGCCAGAGACTTAATTTAAGCTCTTAAAGGCTACCCCAGTGCACTTGATGTATTGCGAGAAATTACAGCGCGGTGTCAGTGAGCGTAATACGCCCACTGTATAAATAAGATGCAAACTACAAGTTCGCAGAACAGAGGCACGCACCCTCAGGCTCAATTGCAGTCGTGACTTTAAAATGTAATTAATATTTGTACCCGCTTCTGACTGTAATCTTTGCTCTAGCGTTGGCTAGTCTTTGTTCATCTACATACGCTGCTGACTGATCCACGGCGGCTTTCCTTCCGAAGTACAGACAGGAGATGTGGGAATATCTTCGACAGGCTAAGCGTGTAGGTTAAGGTCCTCAGTTGGTGCGGCCCACCCTGAGAAGAGTAAAAACAATCGGTTTTGTCATTTGGATCTCATTAGTGTCTGATTCCAGGAAAGCCCTTCTCATTATTGGTGTCAGAACTGAGGCCTGACCTCGGCGATCTCAATACTGCGATGTTGAGCCCCTCAGCAACACGAGTCTCTGATGTGTTTTTATTTTGACGTGCTACTAAGGAAAACAAATCAAAAGTAAAGTAATGTGACATCTTTATGTTAACAAGAAGCTTTTGCTTATTGCTGCCTTATGAAGACTCCGCAGGAATACACGGGCGAGTTGAGGGAGGGTCATTTCCCTTTAATGAACGCACCCGCGTAACAATAATTGAGGAACAGGGGCATCTTATTAAAATGAGATTTGGTTGGCATTGCTTCTGAAAGAGAATGTGCCACCTGCAAAGGAAGTATTGCAGCAGTCTCGCTATTTGGTGCTTCAGTTTGACGCCCGCTTCGGGGCTGCATATCAGGAAAAAAAAAACAGGTTGTAGGGGTCCTTGCGCACAGTCTGCCCATGGTGCTGCCTGAAGGACTACCATGGAAACAAGAAGTGCGACAGGCTCTAGGGGGACCTGCCACAGCTGCAGGCACTTCCTTTCTGACAGGCTGATGAAGACATCAGCTTCATACCAAGCAAAACAACAACTATCGAAGGAGAAAAAGAGAGGGAGAGAATGATGCAAGCAGTGTTAACTGCTGTGTGGATGAGATGTTCATTAGTGAGTTTGGGGAACATATTCAGGGACCATATTGCCTGTTTAGTAATCTATAGAGGTTTGAGGTTTCAATCCCAGGAGACTGAGGCAAACTGATAATTTTTTAAACATGATTTTGTTTATTAGACAACACAGGAGGAGGGGGATTATTCCGCCATGTATTGTCTCCATTGTCCTCCATCACTACCTAGGTTTCTATCCAAGTTGAAAATTTAATTCATGTAATTAAAAAAATTAAATATTGCAAGAACAGTTTGTCAGTAAAGCAAGTTTCAATCTTATGTGTTCAGGAGAATAAAATAGTCAGATTTGTCAAATAGTAACTTTTTTGGCCACAAATTAGAAATCTAAAATGAAGCCACTGAGGAGGACACAGGTTAAATAAATACATTAATTAATAAATAAATAAAAATCTCAAGGGCATGTATTTTTTAAAATCTGAATTGATTTTGATTGCATGTTTCTATCCATATTTTTATGCGATCCAAACGTGTATAAAACTGTTGATCTTTAGTCTCTATAATGGATCATATAACATTAAAGTTGAAGAAGAGAGCATCCTTTAACAATTAGCAATGCCTAATTAGTAAACAAATCTTTATTTTAAGGATTTTTTTTTTCCAATCAACTTAACTATAAAATTCAGTCTTAATACACCACGCCACAATGTCACAGGCCATGTAATGACATAATTGCTTTTTTGTAGAAAAAACCTATATAAAAAAAAATACTATTCACAGTTGATGACAGTTGAGAGATGAATGTTAGAGGGTGTGCTAATATTTTGTGCATTCATTTTCGGCCCACAATTTGACTTTTCTAAATGTCTGAAGCATCAAAGCATAAGATTTTCATCAAGGCAGTTTACCCAAAAACACTTGTCAACACGAGCTCTCGGAGATGAATGCTGCATCGGGCCTCTCTTTACGAGAGATTCCAATCGGCAGCCTCTTATTTCATCTGCGTTTTTGAGACGGTCTTGAATTTTTGAAGACCGCTGCTCTCCTCCAGCACAAACACTTCACATCCACTTAGAGGCTCGCTTTCAAGTTTTGGTGCCAACCCGGCGACTAGCGCTTTCCTGCAAGCATTGTTTAATTGGTTTCACCTCACGCAGACATCTGATGGGGTCTCATTTACTGAGCTAAGGGACACTGGCCCTCCCCTCCTCGCTCTCCCTCTCCGTGGCCCCCCAGCGGAGTCGGTGCAGGAGTTTGTGTGTGGGATTTCTCTCGTCAGAGCGTCGCAGGTCACCTCCACTCCCCCTTGCTTTGAATCGGACCCCCGGTGGCAGCTCCTGGGAGAGTGCCGTGATGTCTCTATCAGACTGTCAAAAGAGATAGCCCCAGGCTCCAGCAGGTCCCTGAGAGCCAATCAAACTCTTCACGCTGCACCAACCGATGCTCTTTCACCAGCACCAAACTGCAGAGGAGTGAAGGGAGGGTGGGAGAGACGGAGGGGGGCAGGCCGGGATGCTGAGCACTCCAATCAGTCTGAACAAACTCCCTGAGCTGGGGTCTCGGGCTCATCTGTATGGCTACGGCTATTTTTACAAAAGCGTCCGCTCGGCTATTTACCTCGCTCGCTAAATTATTGAGAGAGAGCAGGCGAGCGGACGACATCTGAGGAAATTTCTTCTTTCTGTTCGGTTTTACATTTCTTTGAAAGAAACTTTTCCCGGCTCGCTCTGATAAAGTTGTCTGTACATCGAGGCGAAGGACAAAACTTAGCGCTGTAAAAAAGGTGCAAATGAACACGGCGCTCGCTGTTAACTTTATTAATATGTTAATAATCGCTTAATATTAATTTTGAATCAACGCTCTGAATGCCAACATTCAAGATGCACCACTTTGCAAATGTTGCTTTCTGTAAAAATGACTCTCTGATAGCGGAGAGGCTGGAATATGTCTGTAATATGAATAAATAAGTTGATGAGGCAGGAAATCTCCATTTGCTCTACTTGAAGCCCCATCACTGGTGCTAACACTACAGAGTGATGGGTCTAGTAGAGAGCCATTAGGCACTGGAGGTGATTTTAATGAAAATGGGAGACGCTAAGTGCGGGGTATGGAGTGTATATACTCACTCGCTCTCTCTCTTCCTCTCTCTCTCAATCTCCCTCCCTCTTTATGAGAGATGAGCTCTCTCATCTGGACCTTGTTATTGTCAGCGAACTACAAAAGCGGTGCATTAGCTGACTGCTCTGGACACACAGAGACTTTGATGTTTTCCTCCAACAGTGACCAGCATCCTCTTCTGAAGTGTGGGCTGGGTAATAATACTGTGTGTATCTTTCACAAATAACGCAGAGTTAAGGATGCGAGAGAAGAAAAACACATTTAAGATGTCAAACTTTTTAAGTCATCTTTATCTTCTGCATAAATGTACAAAACATGGAAGATTCATAGAATAAACAAACAGCATACATTATAAAATAACGATTTTGAACAGTAGGCTGCATTAGCGGGAATAAAAATGTTAAATGGCATTTAAAACTGTTTAAACAAGTATATCATAAATATATTTTGCCCTCATTTAAATATTCCCTGCTGTAAACACAAGCAACGGGAAGCACGTATGTTTCGTTTGTTAAATGACCCAGAATGTGGTCTCTAAAAAGACATTAATATATGAAAAGGTTGCGTTGTATTTCATTGCATTTCAGCGTGACCACATGCAGAGGCTGGTGAAGCCCGTCTTTACCTTCATACGCTCAGACACTGTGACCATGTGAGTTCGCGAGGGCCAAAGGCCCCGTCAGGAGGGGCCCCTCTCTCTCACTCACACACACACACACACAGTATCACACAACCGATGAATACATCTCAGTGGAAATAGGGATGGTTTGGCACAAGGGGACTCCTCCTCCACTCGCATGGGGCATTATGACTTAAACAGACCATGTCTTGAAACGCCGTCCGTCCCTTTCATCCGACACGTCCGTCAGGTTTCAGCGCAAGCGTTTCTTCTTCGCTGGGCCCTGGTTGCCGAGCTCAGCTCTCGGCTCGCTGTACTGCACCTGTAAAAACAAACAGCTCTTTGGTCAGACGCAGGTAATCGGAGCTGAGGCCCGCTCACGGTAATGGCTCCCCAGAGGAGAGCCGGTGCAGGGGGAAAGCCAGGCGGGCGCGGCTGTAATGAATCATTTTTTAAACACAGGAGCAGAGGGGATTAATCACAAGGAGGAAAGATTTGAAAAGTCAAGGGTTCCGTACCGACACAGCGGTGACTACACCACCCCCACCTATAAGGGAACTATACCGGTTGAGCAGACCCGCTGTCTTAGGTCCTCGCAAACCGAGGAGTTGCGAGTTGTGTCCTTCCTGAGAAAAGTTTGTTGGAGACTAATTATAGCAGCTTGTAGGCAGGAGTAAGTGCCTGTACGGCTCTGGCTGGGGCATTGCGGTTACAGATGATCACACACTTCCCCCGTTTCAGATGAACATGCTGTTTACTTTACTTAAAGCAGGGACTGAACTCAGGTCGGAGGTGAAGGTCGTCATGATGAAAGTAGAGTTTCACTGAGAAACTGAATAAAGATTTTTCCTGCAGCTCACAGCTTATCCACGCACAACTACTAGACTGCAATTAAACATTCAGATCTGGCATTCGAAAAGACATCTTTTGAACGTTTAATAAGAAGTTACTATATGACTAAAAAGTCAGTCCTTCACTTTCTGCAAAAAAAAAATCGAGTCATAATGTGATGATTCAGCATGTGAAAATGGCCCAAGACTAATTAATGGGATGATGTACCAAATTTAAAGTTGCATTCCACATGCAATTACAAACTTGCTGGTCATTCAATACTAGTGGTTGACTGAGCTATTTAAAACACTGTTAAAAGGACACGGTATATGAAAAAGTATTATAGCATTTTATCGCAGACACTGTAAAATTTCCTCATATGATGCCAGCATTCAGCAAATATGCATTTATATCATTTAAACCAATCTTTAGCTACCTAATACATATGCATTTCCTTGAATCTTGCAAACTTCATAAAATCCAAAAATTTTATATTGAGTAAATATTATGTAAAATAATTATAAATTTACTTGCAGCATGTTATTTACTACCTTTTTTAAATCTTCTTTAAATATATTGGCTTTATATTGGTCATCAGCTCTCCCAAGATATCGGAAAATCAATACTGGTCAACCACTACTCAATACATATAACATAAAGAATATTTTGGACACATTATCGAGCCCAAGTGCTCCTGGATCATAATAACCTCCAAAAGCATTCCCTACGATTTCATCATCAGCGTCTAAAAATGGCATTAAAGGCATTTTCTCTTGGCCAAGGCCAAACAACATACAGCATCGACAAATAATTAAATACGGCATGAGGCTGATGGGACTCGAAAGCGTGGAGAATGCGTCCAAATGCTTTTCTTGTTTGTTTCTCCTCTAAACAATAACCTGGAGGTGTATCTGTAAGGTAGGGACTGCACACTAATTACCAGGCCCTGATTATGAGAATGGGAGATGGAGCACAAGGGAACAAAGAGACGCGGCAGCCTCAGAACATGAAACTGTCCTCAGAACTGACAGATGCTGCTTATTTTAGGACAGAGGGCCGCTGTATGAAGTCCAGTTTTGAGGGTTTGTGTTTGAAGAACAGCACAGGCACTAATTGCCAAGTCATTTTCGGAACCGTGAGACAGGAGTCAATTTGAGCTTTTGTAACGTGCTGTTTATTTGGTCAGTCCATTTTTAGCATAAAGGTTTCGGACATGTTAAACTTAACGGGGACAGCGAGGATTTGCATACCTTTTTGGTCTTTATTGGTATGCTAAATGACCACTGTGCCGTTTTATTGGCATTTTGTTCTTTAAAAAGTGGCATGCACTTTTTTTGCTTTTTCTAAAGATCATTCTGTCTTCCCATTTTTGGTGCGTTCCATTTAAATGAACAGCAGGCAGTTCATCCAACCACGAAAACATACTTCAAAAGGCTTAAAAACTCAGCAATGGTTTCCATCTTGTTTTGCCAACTTGCTGCTTCCACATGCCAAAACCAGTGTGTCATGCTGGCTTCATCCAACCACACAGACATATGTTAACGTAAAGTTGCAGAGGTTCGTCCCGGGAGGTTCGTCTGAGCCAATCACTCAAGCTCTCCAGTATCTGAGCAGGACAGGAAGCACTGACAACGGTTAAATAGCCTTGATGACGGAGAGAAGTATCCTACGCAAAACGCTTCGAGACAGCAGGACCCGCTTTGCATCCCGGCTTCAGAATCTCACTCGGGGTCCGAAAGACAGAGCAAGACTCTCAGCGTTTGGCTGCACGTCCGCGGGCTTATGATGTAACCCCGAATGACATATCAGCCATGGATAATGTTTCATCACATATGGCGCCCAGCAGGACGGCGTTGGCTCAACACTTCATTAATCGAGTCCTCCAACCTGATGTGACGGGGGCCGCCACACTGCCAGTGTGCAGACACCGACCCCTTAGCCAATCCCTGAACCCTCTACAGCACCCTTCTTTTATCACAGGCTGACAAAACTGATAATCAGGGACAAGACTGAAGCGTTATGGCCGAGGATAGATCAGAGCGGACCCCATCCAGGCAGCCGGGTGACTCCATCAAGACATGCTGGGAAATAATTGGGCCGGGGGCCGCCTTTAAAGGCGCGAGTCCATTAATAATCAAACACAGCCAGAGGAAATATCCTGGGTAACACTTGGGAATTCTGTTAGTGCAAATAATGCAGACATCTTCAGGGAATTCCTTCCTTGTCTTTGTCCCTCCCTCTCTCTCTAAATGTAAAACTGGACCCTTACCTTTTGAACATCAGAAGGCACCCTCTTGAGAAAATCCAGTATTTCATTATTGTCAATGGCATATGGGTTGAAAAGCTTCTTGGAAAATTTGTTAACACCTGTGAAAACAAGCGTGCATTAATAAATAAAGTTATCCGCCGCACCTGCACGTATCTTACTGACAAAACAAACCTTGACCCAACAAACATTTGTCACTTTATCTGCTGTATAAAATTCATACTGTTTGTGATCATACGTGCATATAAATAAATATATGTGGTCTGCTATACAGTCATCACGGTTCACTCTACTGTATGATGCCATATAACTGCAATAGCGACGTCATTGAGCCAACATTGAAAACATCCCACATTATCTGACCAACAAATTTTCATAATTTTCCCATTTGAAGATAGGAGCATTCTTTAAAAAAAAAAAAAAGAAAGAAAATACATTAATGCTCATATGTTCATCAAGTACACCATAAATTGATAAAAAGTGACAGTAAGATATTTATAATGTTACAATAAATTTCTTTCGAGCTTTCTATTCACCAAATAATCCTGAAAAAAAAAAAAAAATGTGTTTCACAAAAATATTAAGCAGCACAACTGTTTTCAACATTGGCAATAATAGGAATAGTTTCTTGAGCAGCTAATCAGCATATTTGAATTATTTCTGAAGGATCATGTGACTGGAGTATTGGCAGCTGAAAATTTTAGTTTTCTATATTAAAATAGATTTCTATTTGATTATATTTTACATTTACATTTAGTCATTTAGCAGACGCTTTTATCCGAAGCAATCAAAATCAACAAAAGCGCAATGTGCAAGTCTCAGTTAGCCTAATGCAGTATGAAATGAATAACAAATTAATTAAATAAGTACTTAATAACAGTATTAAATGTATTTTAAATTGCAATAATATTTTTACTGTATTTTTAATCATAAATGTAGCCTTGGTAAGCAAACAGACGTCTTTCATAAACATTACTAACCCCGAATATGTAGAATTTCATATTTAAGGCAAAAAAAAGGATTTGTTTATAAGAATGTGTACTTTTAAACCAATCATCATAGATAAAGCAGAATAATGCCTTCGCTCGCACACTCTTTCTCTCTTACAGTACATACATCATCATACTTTCACAAGTTTACAAAGCCTCAGTCAGGAGAGGTGCAGCTGGCCTCCCCAGCCAACAGCGGATCATGTTCATGATTCTGATCAGCTGTCACAGGTAGAGTTATGGAAATGGATCACTTTTTAAATAGCTTTCGTCAGGCGTCAGTAAAAGAGTCGAGCTCAAAGCTCAGAGACAGTAAAGTGTGACTCTTTCTAAAACACCTCTGCATGACTTACATTTAAAAGAAAGTGGAGACAGCTTAACAGCAGCACTGGAGTATCACGCATGATTGGGTGAAAGGGCTACACATGGTGTCTCACTTACTTACCCCACACTAAAACTATGTACCGCAGTGGGATGTAGTACAAGGCGGCAGTCGCCACAAACAGAACCAGGAAGGCCAGGAACGACAAGAATGGTACTGACCAGTTGAATGTACTGTCGATGGAGACACAAGCAGAGTTAATTAACACACAAATTAAATGTACATACTGTGCAAGTACATAAATACTATATTAATACAAGTACTGTACTTATTAACAGTTCAGGCTAACATACACCTTCCTACATCAGAGTACAAAATAAAAATCTAAGATTACATTATTATAATAAAGCCATACGGTTTTGAGAAGCCATACAATTTTGGAGATTGAAGGCATAATATTGTATGTATAAAGTAGACAAAAAAAAAAAATGCATTATTATACGAAAAGGCATAAATAATCAAAATAGGAATAGGTCACTTAAGTAAAAAAAATTAAAAAGGGATTTGAGGATTTAGATAAATCATATGTTAGGAAGGTATTTACCAACAAAGAAATCTTTGATCTTTAAATGAATCTACTTTGTTTCAACTTGAATGTGCCACTAAAAGAGTATTTTTTAAAAAAAAATCAATGAATGAATCTATTCAACAAAAAACTTAACACAGTATGTAAGCTTATGAGCATAACTGCATACGTGAGCTTCATAAGAGGTATAAAATGCTCTGTTCTTACTTTTTCACTCTTTCCCCAATGCAAGCCACTTCATCTAAAGTGTTCTGAACTGTAAGCACAATTTCATGAACCATGTGGAGTTTTTCCATCAGTCCTTTTTTCTCTGATTCCTGAAGAGAAAGAAAAAAAAAGACAGAGACTGATGAGGGAAGTCAGCTGCTAGACACCGACAAAGGAAGAGCAGTTTATTTCCAGAGTGCCATCACCAGTATTTCATCTAGTCAATGGCCTGTAATGAGCTTCTGTAACATCTCCTCAGACGTGAAAATGTGTCAGCCTCTCCTCCAGAGCTGTCACAGATCTGGGAGTATTTCAGCATTCGTCAGGCGCAAACAATAAAGGTGCATCACAATCAAAGATTAAGCGGAGGAGGAAAAAGATGTAAAAATGGCAATCAGAAAGCATACAGTGAGAGAGGGACTCGGGAGTTCGAGAACACAGACGGCATAAGAAGCCAACTTGCGAGGTCGTCTAATCCGCGAGTCTCTGCCGGGCAAGTCTTGGCATGTTTCCTGGGGTGCGAGCTTTTTCGAGTACCAGTTCTTGGCGTATGAAAGCTAAGAGTTGCCCACCTTATGGCAAGATTGAGTGCAGGGTTGAAATCATTGGATTTATCGTTTTCTGTATCCGAGCTCGTGGGAGAAAGATTGCAATGTCTGAGTGTAATCCTGTTATACAAAGCAATGTTTTTACTTCTTGTAAGAGAGATGGGAAATCCCATTGTCTTCTTGTATTTGATGCATCACACAGTATTGGGTTGCTGTGTAATTCAGAGACATGGGCTAAATGGACTTTCGATGAGAAAAGAGAAAGAGAGAAATTCTATTCCATTTTACTTAAAGAAGATTGCTAGGGTAATCTAACGTCCAAAGCAACATGATCACATCAGAGATTCCTCCGGCATAAGAGCCCATGAGTATAGTTCTCCAAAGGGGGAAGAGAAGAAAGAGAAATACAGAGAAACAAGAAGCCCTCACATCAAAAGGAGAAAATAATGACAGGAGTAATGACGGAGCGAGAGAATAAATGAGAGTATGGGGGGTGGTGAGAAAGACAAACGTGTGATCGAGCGCTGTATATGTTTGTCTAAGCGACCGTCCCCCAGACAGCGGCCCCGGTGAGCCGGCCCCTGGGAAAGCTCAGACCAGACTCCCCACTGTCACTCTCCATTCGGCCCCAGACACAGGAAACCATAGGAAGCCAGTCATGCCTCCACTCAGCACACAGCATGTCCTAACATAGAGACTAGGATATCAATCAAGAGAAAATCAACATGCCTCCTGTTATGAGTCATTTCAAATCCCTGCTTTGTGAGGAAAGTGTCAAAGGAGGATAAAGTGCAGAAGAAGATTTATTCTTTCAGTGTATCAACTGTGTTTGATATCAGCTCAAATGTCTTTAGTGTTTCTTTGCTTAATGAACAGCGTGACTTTCGACCAACCGCAAGAAAAATGAACTTACAGTGCTCCCAAAACATATTTGAACACTTAAGTCATATATTATATAACAAAATATCAAACCAAGTGGCATTTATTTTAAATAAGTCTCTTTCATGGAAAACATAAGTAAGCTTTCTAGGTAATTAGAAAATAATAATTAACTATTAATGAATATAAAAAAAAAAAGTTTTTTTCTGGCCCTTTCTACAGCTCACAAGTGAGATCATAAACTTTGCTATCTGACAGAACAGATATTTACTAGGTAAACCTATGAGCACAATTCAGTAGGGGTGTAACGTTTTGGGGTCATGGTTCGATACGAGATTGGTACAACAGGAAATGTTTTTTTTTTTTAACAGACAGTAGTGCTACATGCATGTAGCATGAGCAGTTGTTTTTGATTGGAATTAGATTGTATAATTTAAAGCAAAATTATTTGTGAAATTATGCTAAATAAGACGCCTGCACAAAACAAAAACAGCAGACGGATTGAGTGAAAATGCAAATTTATTTTCTGACAGCAGGTGGCACTTATGGAACAGCAGAGATGTACAGTAGATCCTTGGTTATCACTGTAAGCAAAGCAGCTGTGCTTATAAACATTACTTAAATATGCATTATATGGATGCAAGTGGAAGAGAAAATGCCATGGAAAAATGAAGACGGTCAGTTCCTCTCAAAGGTACGTTCATATAAACCCATTCATATTTGTTTTCCTATATTTTGAGCATCACGAACAGTCAGCTTGATCTGCCTGGTACAGTATTTTCTCCAATACTTTATAAACATTCCACACAAATTGCATGTGGGGAATTGATTGCAATGCAGTTTGTGTGCAATTCTGGAATAGAGATCCGCTTCCGATTAATACCCGGTCGACCGGTGCACCTCCAGAACCCGAAACTTTCCCAAAACAAGCAGGTGGTTCTTCGAGCCCTTGCGTGCCAATCTGTTTTGGGTTGGTGCGTAGATTGTCTCTTCTTCTGCTCTTTCCTGTTGTGACCGTTATCGTTGCATTACCATGTGCGCCCCCTTTTGGATTGATCGCCAGTGACTGACTGTATTGGTTGTCTGACTGCATGAACCGAACCGTGATGTCCGTACTGTGTACGTTACACCCCTACAGTTGAGCTTGAGTAAAAATTATGAAATTTTTCCCCGATGCAAGCTACTTAATCTAATGTGTTGTAAACCGTAAGATTATAAAAGTTCTACTGTTAAAAATACTAAATAGTTAATGTGATGACCTCCACCTGTGGTTACTCTGCAAGGACACCTGAACAGCACTGACTTAATATATCCACTTCAAACTAACTTGGGAAAAAAAAAGGCTTAGAAAAGTGACATCAGTTGCAAAAGCCTTTGTGTTTGTTTGCTTTGATATTTTGCTATCTAATGGTATTTTAAAGTGTGATTTAAGTGTCCAAAATCTTTTTGGGTCACTACGTTTGGTAACATGTGTCACAGATTGCTTTGGTATAGCTGTATGTTTTTAAAATGATAAACGTCAAATATTCATATTAAAGGAGACCAAAGGATAAGTGTAAGCATTCATAGAAGCGCAATATACAGGTTCTCTGGACTACTGCGATTCATCTCCCTGAACCCCCTTGAAGTCAAACATCCTTTTTTCCGCCTCTGAGGTGTAAACAAATTTTTTTAGCAGAAACTATCCGAGCTACATGTCTACTGATTAGAAAACCTGTGTCAGATCATTTTCTCAATTCAGCTGAAATTGTCAAATAACTTTTATGTTGGCTTAATAGGGAACAGATTGCACAAAGGCGAACAGAAAATGCAGTTTCACAGGAATGCTCGGCACAATCAAACTACCGCAAGGCAGGGTTCATTTAACATTCCTTTAATTGGGTAAATGGCGTCAAATTTGAATATTCATTCAAAGCTGGTGCAAATATTCGCGACTCACTTATTCCACAATGGAATAACCAGAGGAACGCACGTAAATAAAACACCTGCGTTATTGGCAAAATGTGTTGCAAATGGGTTTGTTAAAGCTGACAACCAGAGTACAAACAAGCACAAAACACCCAGCGCTCACAAATGGATATGTCACAGGATTGTGCACTCTGGAATACACAATGATTATGACATCAACACTCTGTCCTTGTGGTATGTGCTGAAGGTGATATGTTAGATGTGAGGGGGGAGAGGGCTTGCGGGTTAGGAGACCACCAATGGTACCCTGGGGTGCGGCGGAAGAAGGGGGTCAGCTCTCTGCCTGTCTAACCAAAGAATGGTACTCTTAGTTGACCTTGTGCCCAGGGCCAAGCGAACAGGGCCTCCTGGTCATACGGGACACACATCCAGCGGGTTGTTTTCTCTTCCATCCTCTTGTTTTCTGATGCGATTAAACCAGCGTCAACACAATTGATACCGAAAGCCGAAGGGAAGTTGCATTGCAGCACGTGATTTGTAATTTTCCCTTGCTCCCCCAGGACAGATTCGTGCTCATAGAAGAGATCTGTTGTGTATTATTTCTGCAGTATCGCGGCCTCTCCTATCAGCTTTCTTTAGCTTCATTCCATTGCATCTGCGCCGCTCGGCTGCAGGTTTACATATTCACGTCCTCCAGGGGAAAACACACAGAAAAACGGGCGGTAATCGCAACCTTCTCAGAGGGAACAGCCTTTATCCCCACGTTAACCAAAGAGTAGGAAAAAAACGGGGCTTTTGAAGTGATCAAATTTAACACCGATCATTCTCCAACCCCAAAACATTAGCTGCGATGACTTTGATAGGAAGTGTAAAGCTAGACTGTTTGATCTGCCTGCGTGATACCCGAAGTCCAAGTGAAAAAACAAAACGGGACTTTGAAACAAGCCACCTTAAATTAGAGCTGACAACTTAAAATAAACATGGACATCTGGGTAATTAAATAAATGAAAGGAGATATTTCATTTACACAAGACGTGAAAGGGTGTAAAAACACAATATATCTCACTAGAAAAATACTGTTAATTCTGATACTCGTAATTATAATTAATAAAAATAAATAATGAAATAAAAATAAATAAATGCATGGGAATGGACTCGCAAGGTGTAATATTTCAGGCTAATTATATAAATAAACTAAACTAATATAATTTTTATGACATTACCTTAATTTAAATGCACACATTCACAATCCACATACTTATTATACTTTTTTTTTTTTCTTGTTTCTCCCTCCAAGATATATTACAATTGTTTAGCTGCTGGGCGTAAGCTAATGTTCTTGCACACACATATCATGCGTTTCATCCGTGAATTATCTGCTTGGCTTGGATAGGATTTGGAAGAGGAAGCTGTTTTTAACAGAGGGGTTCCTCTCAACAGATGAAGCTAGCCTGCGGTCATCATAGCAGAATATATTGAGCACATTATGGATATGAATCCTAGGCCCTAGCCGTACAGCACAAGGGTCAGCGCTCGGAGGCTCAGAGCTGCACACTTCCGCACATCCAAGTCAGAAAGCAATAATGCATTATCTTCCTGTTAACCCGTTCTTCTCCGAATCAGACAGAGCAGACTAAAATGATTATGAGCCTGCCCTGCCTCATTATGAATTTATTCAGCACTCGGCATTCAGATTTTGACCATTGTGACTGTTTACCAGCCACATGCGCCAAACAGTGAAACCATACCTAGGGCCCTATTAAATCCATTTGACTTTTTCCTAAATTACCCCCAACACCCTCCCCGATTTTTCAGGTTGCATTTTTAGACTCTAAAAATGTTATTAACCAAGAAGCATGTCTAATTAATTGAAATCGTGAAACTTACAATATTTCATAGCAATTCATTAAAAGTTTAACAAAAAAATAATTTTTAAGGCCCTATGAAATGATTTATTATTTCTCAAATTCAGTTTTATTTTTAACAAATTCTTTGTTTTCCATTAATTTTCTGGATTCCATTTTAATTCCATTTTAATTGAATTTTTCATTAAATTTTAATAATCAAATGCATCTTAATTAATTGATTTTATAAAAAATATTATTTCTTTTTTCAGAAATACTGTGTTGTGTGTTTTTTTATGGTAAATAAATTCTGGTAAATAATTTTCTGGTAAATATTTCATTAAAAAATAATGTTTTCATTAATAATTTTATTAGTAGTAGTAGCACTATCATTACATTAAGTAATATTTTTGTTATAGTTTCTTCAAGTTAAACCGAACGTTTATTTTGACGGGTTGCTGTGAAGTCCTTTAAAGGACGATCAAGGTCCAGAAACATAGCAAGGAGATCGGTTAAATAATCCATGTGACATCAGGGGTTCAACCGTAATTTTACGAAACTATGAGAATACTTTTTATGTGCAAAAGAAAAAAAACGACTTTATTCAACAATTCGTCTCCTCCGTGTCACCCTGGCGCCATTTTGGAGAGTGTCCACTGAGCGTAAACAGTGTATGCTGTTCTGTGTCAGCTGTGCCACGCGGAGCGAAAACAACGCATCCGCGTGCCGCAGCTGACACAGACTGACCACGTGACCTTGCTACGTTTCTGGACCTTGATCGTGTAAGGAAACTTGCTGTCTATGGGAGGGTCAAAGAGCTCACAGGATGCATCAAAAATATCTTAATTTGTGTTCCTGAGGGTCAGTAACAGAATTTTCATTTTTGGGTGAACTAACCCATTAAGTTTCTGTTTGTATATGATATGATGATAGTTTTCTTGAAAGAAATGGTAAAATGCTCATTAAGTGAGTCTAAGAGCAGTTCTTTATTGTTTATATGTTCATGTACTCGTATATTGAAGCGGCAGAGGCTGAAAAGCACACCGCGAGCATCAAGCACTTCAGTGTGTGTGTGTAGTAAACGAAACAACGCATCTGCTCCATTCATTCACATAGAGACGCAGAACATGCAGGATTCATGTTTAAACAGTTTTTGTGCAGCTTAACATTTACAGACACTAGTCCATATCATGTTTTGATCTAAGTGTACTAACCTACTTTTGATTTATTCATCTAAAATTGGGAAAATTCCGTGACATTCCACATTATACATTAAATTCCATTTTTATGACTGGATTCCATCCCCAAATCATATGGCCCTACATACCAGCTTTTTTTAAATAAAGATGTTTGTACTGTTTCTAATGACTGAATATTTTAAGAATAATTGGATCTAAGCAGATTTGGGAGAATTTGTAATTAGTCTAATGACTCATCTTAAGCATTAAAAAAATAAAATGCGAAAAGGGGGAGTTCAACTGCAGTCCAGCCTCCCTATTTAGCCATGCCTGCCTCAAAATCCTTACAATGCCTCTATTCCCCAGCGGAAGGCAAACTTCAATTAATGATGCCGTTCTGTGCTTATTTCTGCGTTTCAAAGGACCACAGCAAAGCAACCAAATCCATTTGTCGTATGAGCAAGAATTCCCAGAGGACTAGTGTGAAAGTACTGGAGGGAAAATGGGCTTGCTGAATCGTCTGTCCTCATTTTGAACGTATTTAAGTTGCAGTTCTGAGTTAAATGCAGTATTAAAGGTACAGCATATAGCCCATCTATGCAGCACCCCAAGGACAGGTTCTATAAAAGTCAGCGGTTAATCAAAAACCACGCGTGGCCCCGGCGAAATACCTTTTCATCCTCGTCCTCGTCCTCGGCCACGGACATGTTCTCCTGCAAAAGAAGGAGAAAGAGATAGAGAGCGGATGAGATTGAGACACACGTGGGCAATGGAGCATTTTCTTAACAAACACCTCGTAATGAAACCTTCGCTTGTATATACACCCCCATTGGGAGAGGCCCTGTTGCCGTAGCAACTGCCTCTCGGGTGACCTCGCACAAAAGGAGGAGGTGAATGAGAGGGGCCTTCCTCACAAGAGCGATGTCACAACCAAGCAATCTCATTTCTTCACAACATAAACACGTACACACATTCACACATGCACCTGAAACCAAAAGGAAGGCATTTAATCTCAGCCATTCGGGTGCCTAGATCGGTCTCTATCAAGTCATCCCTGACCCTTCGAGGCTGTTGAATGTAGCCGTGGCACTCTGTCTCTGCTAGGCCGAGGGGTGAGCGTGAGGTGATGCTGGCTTTAATGTTGCCAGAGCGCAGCCCCACCCTGAGCCTGAGATACGGCGCTGAGACGGGTTGCTGGTGCACAAAGAGCTGCTACATTCTGAGTAAGGGCTCAAATATAGTTTATACAACCCACTGGAGATGAAGGTCACTCAAAGTGTGACTGCTATGTTAAAACTCACAACCAAGGGTGATAGGAGCATCTCAGACATCTTAACCTTTGTGAATGTCGAATTCATAGACAACATGATCTAATTACGATGAACTGACCAATTAATGTCTTTAGAAATGCTGTTTTTAATGACTTACTGGAATACTTCATTCTGAGTGGTCAATTAGCAACATGCAGTATAATATATAAAGTGTATATCGGGTTTCCTACTTTCTGTGCTTGTTTTAAGTCACCTGTCTCATTCTTTTTACATAATCAAGTAATTTCTGTTTTTCTTGTTTGTTTGACAACTAGCCATGAAATAATATATCATAATAGTACAATATACAGTCATTTTTTGTTTTACTACTATGAGTACTATATAATACATACATTTGACCCTCTAACTTTAGCACTATTCTAATTCTATTTTATCTACGTTTTCTTTATTTAAACAAAAACATTTCTATTTTCTATTCAAACTACTTGTTAAAAAGAAAAAAAGTGCCTCTAACACTGGCATTCTCTATTCTTTGTCTATTCTATCTACTTATTTTATTTTAATTTATTATAAATAATGACTCTCTAACAATAGCATTTTCTATTCTCTATCCTTTTTGTATTCTATCTACTTGTTTTCTTTTTATTATTTAAAAAAAAACCTTGCTACGTATATTGTGTTGGGCTAACCTAGATTTGTCACAGCACTTACATATTGCTTTTTTGTTGATTTTGATTGCTTCTATTGTCCTCATTTGTAAGTCGCCTTGGATAAGTGTGTCAGCTAAATGGCTAAATGTAAATAGTACTTACACTACTGTTCAAAAGTTTGGGGTCAGCAAGTTTTATAATTCTAAGTAATACTTTTATTCAGCAAGGGAGCATTAAACTGATCAAAAGTGACATTAAAGATATTTAAAAAAAAATTATTTATCAAGGAATCTTCAAAAATATATCACCGTTTACTTGATTAAGCAGCATAACTGTTGATATTTCTTAAACACAAAATCAGCATATTAGAATGATTTGTGAAGGTCCATGTGAAGACTGGAGTAATGATGCTAAAAATGCAGCTTTGCCAAGGAATAAATTGCCATTGCCAGGAATAAATTGCATTTTAAAATAATTATTTGAAATTGTAATAATGTCACAGTATTAATGTTTTACATATACTGTTCATGTTTGGCTGTGAAAAATAAATGACAACACTGTCTACTGTAGACAGAAAGTCTATTAATTTGTAATCATTCTTCAATAGAATCTGTGAGGTTTAAAACGGATGCTTGTTTCTTATACCTGTGAGTCACCAGCATAGACTCTGACTTATTAGGGAGCATTTTCTGTACAGCTGAGTGGGCGACAACACAGCACTCACCAAGTCCTGACTGTAGCTGGCCATGCCTGGTGTGATGTGGAAGTAGTTCCAGCCAATGAGCAGAAGGAGGAAGAGAGGCAACATGAACAGCTCCCAAAGCCACACTGTCACCACAAATATCTAATAAAGACAGAGAAAGAGAGAGGGTATCAAACAGGGTATGAGACTCACAAACAGCACAGTTGGCAATGCTGCCCACACACACACATGCATTTCCTCTAATATGCATTTCTAAGAGTTTACGTTGAAAATAAACTCTTAGGAAATAGAAAGACTTGACACCGGGTCTCTAAACCTCGTCATAACAAGAAAACTAGTGCAAAGCTGTATCCGAGCATCCCGCAAGACCTTCCAGCACCTCATTTACAGTAGGTGCCTGTGCCAGCATCTGTGTGGTGTGGTATAGGAGATTTTAATATTTCAAAAATCCATTTGCATTGATTAACACTGTGCTGGTAGTGTGTAATTTGGATGTAACGGAACAGAGCATCTGACGGGAGTGGTCCTCCATGCTTGCTCTGATGCACTGCATTTCTGCTGCCTGACTGATGGCACGCATACGTAGCTGCTGAAGGGCTGGTTGTAGCATTTTACCTCTGCAGAGAGAGACCGTGAACACTCAGGACCCCTGGTAGAAATAAGATGAATAATCCTTCAGAATTCCATAAGAGAAATAGGTGCGCAACACCCACAAGCACAGCACGCCGCTAATTGGACGGCTGAATTTAAACTCGGCTAGCTGCAACTTAATGAGCCTGAGGAATAATAAGACGATGCACAGAGACGACTGTAAAACAAGACATTTGGAGGAAACATTATTGTAAAAATGCACTCTGCACATTACAATTCGAACAATCTGTAACATGACATCTAAACCTAAGCAGATTGCGTATTTGTCAGAACACCGAATCAATGTTCTGCTACAAATAACCGATGCATGTACTCAAAGAAAACTAGGGAAGCACAATATATCGGTTTCATAAATCAGACATTTTTAATGTACTGGTATCAGTTAATACTGTATTGTCCCGAATATAAGACGACCCCCCTTTTTCCAGATGTACCTTTTGGAAAAAGGCTTTTTGAAAACCAAATCTTGTTTTTTTCTCTCTCTCTCTGTAAAACATTTTTTCTTAAATTTTCAAATTGCATATTTTTCCTATTTTAATTTTTGTTTTGAAAGTATGGTAAATACTGGTAAAATGTACCAACAATGGTATTCTTAGACCCCTTAATCCTACCCCGACAACTAGCTTACTAACTATTAATAAGCAGAAAATTAGCAGTTTATTGAGGCAAAAGTTGTAGTTAATAGTTAGTTAACAGTAAGAATTGGTCCAAATTAAAAATAAAAATTTGCAAAAAAAAAAAATTAAAAGCCAATAAAACCCATTAGAATTAATTATGTCTACACTGGATGCTACAACCGCAAGTGGTTGCGGAGCAACGCAACAACAATTGTGCCCAGTGTGCACATTGAGTTAGTCCCGTTTCATTTGAAGGTCACAAGATAGATACCATTGCACCTACACAGAACAACAGGCTTGCGTTTACATGGCATGCTGGAGGCTTGTTAGAGACAATATGTTTGACTTAAGTTAGCCGGGGCCTGCAGGCCTTACTTTAGCTGTAGTACAGTACCAGCATGTTCCTGTCATATCAGCCAGTGGCCAGACATAGTGCTCTGGGGGCAGTCTACCTACTGCCACTCCCATGATAGGTTCACTTTCACACATGCCTGCACACACACACACACACACACACAAAGCCACCAGGGATATGAGAATCGTGCTTAATGCACAGAGCACTTGGACAACAACCCCTGCAGGCACAACAACAACAGTGCACACATCTGGGTCTTTCTTTAATAATTCATTACAAATTTAGTCACACCGTACTATCGAAGGAGATGGCTGAATCTCTTTAACTCCTTATTCAATCTGTGCTAGCGCACAGATTCAGGCTGGAAACTGTATTATAGCGCGTGAAGGTTGAATACGAGCGGCATCCCGCTGTAGTCACTTCCACTTTTGGGACCCCACACGGAGGGGGCCCGCCTTCATCCTCACCCTCAGATAAACTCGAAGGGCTTATCAACAGGTTAGCTGTCATAAGTGATACCTTCCAAAGAAGTCGAGGTAGAAAGTGAGCAAGTGAGAGAGCTGAGATGGAAAAAACCTGCCGACAGCCCAGCAGGAACGTTGAACCCGCTTGCCCTGCCTAGAGAAGCTTCTACATTAACTACTAAAGTCTAATTGCCTGGTCCCTGTCTTCCCATGCGAGTCAACAGTAGGGGACCATTCATTTGCAGCCTGGGAGTGTAGAGAGAGGATCTGTCACAGGTATTCATAATCGTCCACTAATGCAAATTTCCGCTCAACTGCTCACAGGCTTGGTGGACAAGATAAAAGCACACGGAAATACAGTAAAATGCCTTGTGTCTAAATGTAGCATCTAAATGACTGGATAAACAAAACCTGTCAGAAATTTCTTCATTTCGTCCCCAACGGTGTGCGTGCGTGTGTATATGTGGAAGCATGCTGGATTTACATGCCTTTTCCCCAGTGCTAATAAAAACAGAACAGAGAACATCTGGAAAAGTCTTGCATATTTCAGTGCGAAGGCGGTGTCTGATAGCCTCGAGTTAATAAGCAGAGTTAGCTGCTACTCAAATCCTGTTCTGCTCCTGCTGAACGCACTCGACTAATTCTCCACTAAGTGGTTTGCGTTTTATTAGTGCAGTGATTAAAGGAATGGGAGGACGAGGTAAAACCTGACAGACGTTAGAGTTAATTTATACTGAAGAAGAAATCCAGCCGTACACTGGTTTTCTTTTCAGATGCAGTGATGTTTTACTGAACCTATTCCAGGCCTTTTTTTTTCTTACAGAGAACATGACATGGCTGGAATCAAACCTACATGCATTCCACATGGAGGCCACAGAGAGCACGTCTTAATTGCTGACACTAAACCAATATGTTACATGAAACAAGTGACTAAACAAAATAAAATGTAAAAAAGGTGGCGCAGAGCCATGATTAAATTCTTCTTGAATTACAGTATGAGCAACTAAAGTCAAACCTTTTCTATCCATATGACAGTGATGTAATGATAGTGACAGTGATGAAAATAAATACCAAAGATGGCAACTTCTATAAGACCAGAAAGTGTTACTGTTAACACTATACAACTGGACTTAATGCCATGTCCACTTATTATATGTGTAATGGGCTCTTTCATGTATAAATATGGGCAATGGCGGATTGTAATGTTTTTATTGTAATGTCTTATATCCAGAAAGTAGTCGTGTACTTGGGCTTATTTGGTGAAGAAAGTGAGTTATTTTGAGCTTGTTTTGTCAGACCCAGTTGATTGTTTTTCTAGTGAGATCCGGCAACAATGAGCCCAGACTTCGGGTTGAGCCCAGACCACACAGACAGCAACTCAATCTAAAATCTTCTGATGACACACAGCTCATATCTCCAACTCTTAAGAGTTATTTCAACCCTCCAAGAAAGCAACACACACAAGACAAGCATGTATACAGTGCAGAAAGGCTATTGCATTGTTATCCAGTGTGTTTCCATTCACACTAAATACAGTAAATGCAGGTGTGAGTCGTGTACATTTACAGTAAGAGAGTCAGTTTGGTTAATAATGCGATAATCAGTTCATAAATGTATATATTATACACTATATTAAGCAAAGCTTACACACATATTCTGCTGCTGTATGAACCTAAACATCATTTAGATTGAAAGATGTTGACTGTCCAAGGAGGAAAAGATTACTTTGAATTATACTAGAGTGGCCTGCTGTAGGTGATGGAGAAGCTCTCTCTCCTCTCCTCAGGCACAAACAAGGACCACCAGAAGACTGGCCTAGCAGGGGGTTAAGAACCGCCTGACGGATATGTTTTAGTGTGCAGCTAATATGATTGCACTAAATGTATTTCTGAGGCCTCTCTAGACGATCCCCTGGTCAGAGGAATTCCTATACCTAATAATAAAGCACTCAGCGATTAAAAGTGTGAATAAAATAAGTCCTGGAGCCGAAGCCAGGCTGGCAGCAGTACGCCACCCACGCTCTCCAGGGAGGGGGAGAGGAGAGCCACGGCAGGAACAAAAGGACAAAGACGCCCTCACTAAGAGTTTATACAATCCTGCAAATTGATTAAACGGCAAAGGGGTGGAGAGAGGCTACCAAATCAGACTACTTACTGACAGACTAAACACAAGTGGTGTGGAGGGCTGGGAAACAACACTCCACAGCTACTGCTAAACGTAAACACGCATCACTGTGGGAGTACAATAACCTCCATCCATCTGAATTTCAAAGTCAGAACATGTCGAGAAAAATGTATATGCTATATATACATTCTGTATGGTGGGGTTTAACAGTCTGAGAGCAGTAGTGAAAATACTTATACTTAAATTGATATATATTTTTTTTCATTAAAGTTTGTATCACATTATTTAGATTGAAATTATTAAATTAACATGAATATCAAAATGTCTTTTGCTTTAATTACAGCAGCACTTTATTTATTTATTTATTGGATGATGTTGAAATGTTTTCATCATTGTACTGATCAAAAACAGTAAAAAAAAAAAAAAAAAAAAATGAATAGAATTTGCAAAAGAACAACATTTATTTGAGCAATGTTTTTTGTCTTCACTGTCAATTTTGCTCAATAAAATGTATCAATTTTTGATTGACCCCAAACTATGTATCTTATATATATATATATATAGATAGATAGATATATATATATATAGATAGATAGATAGATAGATATAGATAGATAGATAGATATAGAATCCCAGGTTTTTAATGGTTCGAGGCTTTTGGAACCCACTGTATTACTACAGTACCTCGTGTATACAAAAGAACACTGACTGGCTAAAATAACCCAGAATTTATAAAGGGAGATTAGTTTAGCTAAAAGCATTTTCATAGGAGCAATATAAATTCATTCAGCTAACAAACACAGCAAGACAAACTGAGCAGGGATCGTGTCCTGTAAAGATGGTGTTTGAATCTGAAGCAGTTGGAAGTCCATAAATACTTAAGAACTGACCGGCAACGTGGGGAGAATTAGCAAGATAACATTGAACATATTGGATTGCTCAAAGATGCATATGAAAAATGCAAAACTGTTTTGAGCCGCAACACAGCCAAACCAACTAACTAAACAAGTCTCATCGGGTTTGACTTTGTAACAATTTAGATTTAAGCAAATGAATAAGATATCAACCAATCTCTTCAATGATTGCTGAACAAATTTTTAAGAAGCACTTTACATGGTTAACTTTGTTATGCTTCTTTAAGCATTAACATTTCAGGTTTGTGCATTTTGACAGGGGGAAATCTATTATGTGTGTGTATCCTCTCAGAGCAAGTGAGCACTAACTAAACCATGAGGGGAAGTTTGAGTCTCTCTTGTGTCCCTCTCATGCATTTATCTTCCGCAGCAGCGAGACGCAAACAACGGCAGCAGTGCCAGCCTGCCTTATGAGGGTCAGACGAAGGGCTGTGGATGGATGCCAGATTACATGAACGTATCTGTGCAAATCTAACAAGGCTGACTATTGGCTGCAGGCTTAATGCGTATGTGTGTGTTCGAGAGAGCCGATGAAACCGGGCAACTTTAATGTGAACAGAGGATCCTTGCAGCATCGCCACACTTTCCTCTCTTTCTCTGGCTTTTTTCCAAGGTGAAATGGAGGGCGAAGCGAGTAACCTACATTGGTGTCTTGATTAAAATACAGAAAAATGACACAACATTTACAGTGAATCAAAGGCTCCAGTGGCCGCTAAAGCCATGGATGTCTGCATGCAAGACAAAAGAGAAAGCTCGAGATGCATGGAAAAGGTTGTCATGTGTACATCTGTGGTAAATGAACACCAATAAGGTTGTGGTCAGATTGGAAACTTGCAGGACTGTATAAATGGTGTTTATATTTCTACTAATATATCTATGGCTGTTATTTATCTACAAATTGGAGACATTCAGCATTTAAAACTATGCAAATGGTCATTCATGAACAATTTGTTCTTTGTGTCTGTCATGTGACTAATGAACTAAAGACTCGAAAAGATAAACTAGTCTTTTTATCGTTGGTTCCCTAATTTGGAGTATAACCAAAGATTGCTTATGTAAACATGTATGAGGAATTTGGCTTTTGAAACTATAACATTTTGAATGACAGATAAATTTATTAATTTTGCTAACCTCGATCAAATGGTACAGTCAGTAAAATGATGAGTCTTCCAATCAATAATATATGGTGTGAAAGCGATATTTATATAATAATAAATCTCTGTTATTCGCTAACATGCCAATCAGTTTTAAAAGCAGTTGAGATTTATTTGATTTAATTTAAAAATATGTTTAAAAAAGTTTTATAATATTACAGAATATCTGATGGATAATTAATATAATTAAACCATTTAATCTGTTAGAATGTAAATGTATGTGAACGTGTCTTAAAATATAATGATGGATGTTTTAATTAAATTATTTCAAAATGGTCTCATCTGGCTATTCCTGAAAACATTAACAGTTACAAATTATTACAAATGATTCTGAAATGAAGACAATAATAGTCGAATAATTCCCAATCACGAACACACTGAAATAGATTTAACTGTAGCTGTTGCATATAATTTGCGTTGGAACGTGAGCCTACAGCACACTGCAGGCTGTGAGTGTATGATACGTGTTTGTGATTCACAGCAACAGCCGGCTGGACTGCGGCTCATGTCCTTATCAGGGGAGCGCTGGAGTGGACCGTGCGCCCAGAGGGAAAGAGAGTGAGAGAGGAAGAGATAAAGTCTCTCTGTCACCGGCGGTGTGGAGGCCAGCGTACAGAGCCCTGTGGTGCCTGTCAGCGGCTGGCATGCCGACCCCACCCCGCTGCACTGGCCACCAGTGTTTAATCCATGTTGGGAGCGTTAACATTCAGCGACCTCACGGGTGACAGATCTGCCATGCGAGCCTTCTCCCCTGGGGCGGGCGGCACCCCGAGTGTCAGCTCGGCTCACGGAAGCTCAAACACACATACGCGCGCATACGTCACGGGCTGCGGCCACGGGCGCCTGGGGAGAGTTGTCCTCTGTGACTGTGGAGGTGGCGAGCGTGTTAGCACTGGTCATTACGACACGCAAACGCACACAGACATGTGCATCAGGGTTAAAGACGGAGCATGCTTGTTCGGCGGCAGTAATAGTGCGGCGTGCAAGCTGTTTATGCTAAAGCGTGTTTATGCACAGATGGAACAAGAATATTAAAAATATACACAAATTATGCAAAGCAAACAATGAATATGTAAACATGCAAAGCGCACATTTAAATGAAGCACTCCACTCGTAAGTAGAGCGAATAAGCGTTAAACGGACAGACGAAGGGAGGAGCTGTCAGCGGTGCTACTGTCAGCGTGAAGGATAAGAGGGATGCGCGCGGGGTCAAGGCAGACTCAGCGTTGAGCCCCAGGAGCGGTACGATGACACGGAGCATACACATCTCAATAACAACACTGACACTGTCAAATCTCCAGCCATCACTGCACTGTTAGTGGCTGCTCAAATCCAGCTCTTTAATTATTAATCCCTTCCTCCAGAGTTTCAAGAAGAGCCGTGCACATATATCACTATCAAGGGTTCGCCCTCCTGTCATACTCGCAGCACAAACTCCCTGACAGTTTCTTAAAGCCCACGAGGCACACAGCGGGACTCACACACACATATGCGCACATCCGCTTCAATGTAGCTGCTGTCCAGGGAAACTTTCCGAGTGAAGTGAAACAAAGGTGAGGGACAAAGAAATCCCAGACAGACAAAGACTAGGACTGTCAATTGATTAAAACATTTAAGTGAATTACATGTTTATTAAATAATCAAATGAATTGCCTATTTAAATATTTGGTAAGGAAAGACCCAAATTATGGTAATTTAAGAAAGATAAAGGACCTTTTTGCCAAAAAATGAAAATTCTGTCATTGTTTACTCAACTTAACCTACTGTGTTACTGTGGAACAATAAGAAGAAGAAGGATTATATCAAATATTTGTATATTTTGTCTATAGAGTGGAACTAAATGTTTTTGTACCATCATTCCACAAAATATCTTACAGTCATACAGGTTTGAAATGGCATGAGGGTGAATAAATGACAAAATTTATTCACTCAGGCATTTAAATGTAATTTTATTATATTATTGTTGTACGTTGTGTGCAAATGTTTTCTTTGATGTATTGCTTATTTTTGCCTGTCTCACCCATCACAGAAGTATCTATATTTTGTTTCTTTTCTAACGCTGTAAAAAAAAAAAAAAAAAAACATTTATAATTATTATTTATTAAATTATTACATTTAAATTTTCTTTATTATTTTTATAGTTATTTTTTCTCTATCATACTTAATTCTGATTGCTCAATTATAGCATTTAAAGGACTAATATGCAGCCGATCACATTCTGATCAACACATTTGGGTTTATATCACTATAAATGATTAAACCAAGTAAATCATTATAGATTTAACTAAAACGATTTAGAAGACAGTATATTGCTTTCTGAACAGTCTACAGTCCACAGCGAAGCTGACTTACAGCAGTTCACACAGGAAGTGTGATTGCATTCCATCTGCACTACTTTGTAATTGTTTGCCTACGCACACACGTTTACGGATGCATACTGCTTTTTAATGTCCCACAGCATGTTTTTAAGTGTCAAGTTAAAACAGTTCAACTTTTAAAGACATGTCTTGGGACTGCGCTGACTGTGATCTCATAAAAACCTTGCTCAAATGGGAAAAAAAGTCCTTGTTGGGGAATTACAATTAAAGTATAATTTTTTTTAAGTGCATATTTTATTTTAATGTAATTAACTGTACTAAATTAACATTAAATTGACAGCCCTAGCACAGACATGAGGTGCGATCCAGAAAAACCCCTCAATATCAGAAGATCATTGAGTTTTCCTGAGGACATTACACGAGTTAACTGGAATAACGAATCAGGTCGTGGAAATGCTGATAATCAGTCTAATCCTGGCTGTCCCAGTAAGCCAGTTAATAGCTTAGACCGTGCCTGCCACTTTATAGCGTTCCCTCAGGACCCAGGAACCTGTGCAGACCCCGTCCTGCTATCATGTGGTGCTGGCCGTTCTGTTAGACAGAAACAGGAAGAGAGAGAATAAGAGAGAGAGAGAGAGAACGCTCCGTCACAGCTGCCAACTGTGTTTACAGCTGCACGGCATCAAACATTCATCAGATGCCATCTTTACAGTCTGTGATGTGAAGCAATCAGCATTTCACAGCCTGTCAAATGATGTCGAAACCGCTTGCTACCTGGCAGTGTCAAAAAGGAAAAAAAAAAAATCTCAAACATACACACACACTTACACACACAAACACACATCCAGGTTTTCCTTTCTAGTCCACACTACTGACAGACGAAGCAAGCTCATATGTTAGAATATTAATTCTACTTAAATACTTAAAACACTCTAATGACAGCAAAGCTCCAAATCAGCTTTCAAGTGTAAATAATCTCTTTTTTCCTCACCCTTCAATCCCTTTCATCTTTATTGAAAATGCTTGGAACTACAGAGTTCAGAAGCAGCAAATTTGGCCGGTTAATGCCTGGCTGGGTAATGCTCATTTAGCCTGTGGTGGAAACTTTTTGGAGTCTGTTTGCTCTGTGTAATGCGCTGTAAGAAATTACTTTGCTTAATGCTTAGCATCAGAATTGTCATCGGCCTGCTCTCGACTAATACCTGTTCTTATCATCAGCCCTGAGAGTGCATGTTTCAACAGTGCTGTAGCTCCATCTACAGGCCAAAGTGAGACGTGCAGCAGAGAACTCTGTGTGACCCCTCTGCAGTCTCCACTGATGTATGCCACATTTGTCTTTCTCAGTCTAAGTGCAAGCCACATCTAAAAAGTGGTATTTTATAAAGATTTTATCTGTCGTGACCCTCCTTCTCAAACTCACTGTAGTTGTCGGACTTTATAAGTACTGTTTCTAGACTTATTACCGTTGCGTAAACATGCAATAAAAATATGTAAGTATGTTAGCGGTCTGTCTGGTTACAAGAGCACGGCATGCTTTTGAGAGATATTTCAAGATTTTTTCCTCAAATGCATATGAAGATGCTTCTAATGAGACTGGTAGTGTTTAAAAACAGTGCCTTGGGTGGACATGCATGAAAAATTCAAAGGAATATTCACAGGGGAATGATAAGAAACAGGCAAACCACTTTTTTTCCTTGTTTCAAACATAAACCTCACAACACTTTGAAGAAAAACAACTATATATATATATATATATATATATATATATATATTATTATTATTATTATTATTTTATTTAATTTATTTTTTTATTACAATTAAACATTTTAAAATGTAAAATTAAAGGTTACGCTTTTAAGCTGTGATTATACAATTAAGTTCTGAATAAAATGTACAACATCATTGTAATGTTTGGGTTAGGATTAGGTTTTAGTTTAGTGTTATTTGTTTACAACTGTGTGTAATTTATTAGTATTATAGTATGTACAAGTAACAAGGGCACTATTTAATAAATAAATCAATTTGATTACTTAAACCATGATATATTAATCTTAATCGCAATATTATCTTATTGTCATATTTTTTATAATTATATATATATCATCCAATTTTGCTTCTCATGTAAATGTAGGGGTGTTTTTTTTTCCTGGAAAACAAAACAAAAACACTTATGAAGCGAGTTATTTTTGCAGTGACTTTTGTTTCCGGTTGCGATCAAACATGAATCTGATCATCCTTTGCAAAGACTTAAAATACAAAAGCCATTCAAGGCTAAATCAACTAGGGACTTTACAGGTGTAGAGTTAAACTTAACTCTATATGTTATGCTTTCCTCCTCCTGAGGGCCAATCAAAGTTTCTTTCCATAACAAAGAATAAACTATTATACAATATAGAAAAGTTTTGTGCATATATACGCATGCACAAAGCAGCGGATATTCAAACTAAAACATGCACCCACACACATATTTCCCACTCTCCTCAGATGAAAGCTGTGTTTTGCAAGAGGGAGCGTGCACAGCTCTGCTGTGTGCAGGTCGGGGTGGTGACCTCTGGGATTTCCAGCACTGGGGTGGGAGTGTGTTCCGGGAACAGGCGCTGCCTGTGCAACCTACAGACCTGGACAAAGAAACCGCAACACCGCAAATGCATTATAAGTTGCGTAAAGTGTAAAAGCTAAAGGACAGAGACTCCACTGACTCTATGAATAATGTATTGTAATGTATTTTAAATATATGTTTGTAAAGTAAATAGTATCCTCTCTTCACTGGCTACTTTATGTACTACATTTCAAGTATACAGGCCTACATTATAAATTAAACGGCTGACATGAATATGATGACATGGACTGGATGAGAAAACGTAAAGGAAAGCACGGTCTCCTCTAATTATGCTCTTCTTTGAGGCAAGCATCTGTCAATGTCTGACTCTGTTACCTTATTACCGCAGCCTACAGATATACATACACCCATAGAGAGAGAGAAAGACAGATATGTGTTCGTTAACCCTTGAGGGTTACACGCTGTTTTATAGACACCGTGCAACATGTATGGTAATTAAACATCATGAGAGAGCACATAAAAGCATGAAATTGGTCTTTAAAGCCGTAAAAACGGCATAGCTGAGATTCACCCCTCCGGCCTGTTGTTTCTAAAGCCTGGATGATTTACACAGGTGCCCTATTTTCATTTTCCCTGTCATCTCCATACCTCAGAATCACCTGCACAGCTCTGAACGCATTGGTGCAGAAACAGGCCACATGCTAGTGGAGATGAGATGATATTCTTTCTGTTCTCAACCCCACGTGTTCAGACAACGATAGGGCCGGCAACAGGACGTCCCACACCTCTTCCCAGCTTGACAACCCGTCTCCTCAGGTGGATGGGCGCACACACCTCCAGTGACTCCCCTTCAGGGGGCACTGCTCATTCCAGTAGTGAGCCACAGCAGCACGGGAGACTGCAGATTACACTACGGCTCCAAGAAAGCCTCTAAAAATAACTGCTTGTGTGTTATAGCAAGGCTTAAAATGCTTCCTACTTGGCTACAATAAAAAACTGTGTGCTGGAACACACTGGAAGGGCTCACGTATTAAAGTTCAGTCTGTTTACTGCTAGTGTTGATAATAGTACACACAACCATTCATAAGTTTGGGAGCAGTAAGGTTTTTTATTTTTTTATGAAATTACTATTTTTATTTAGCAAGGTCACGTTAACTTGATCAAAAGTGATAATAAAGACGTGAAAAGATGCTTTTAAAATTCTATTCACCAAAGATTCCTGAAAAACATGAATCATAGTATTCGCAAAAATATTAAGCACCACAACTGTTTCCATAAAAAGAAATGATTCCTGAGCAGCAAATCAACATATTAGAATGATTTTTGAAGGATCGTGTGATAGTGTGAGTTATTTTAAATTACAACAATATTTCTCAGTTTTGTTTTTACTGTATTTTTGATTGAATGCAGCATTGGTAAGCATAATTACACAAGTCTTACCAACCCCAAACTTATGAATGGTAGTGATTGTAACAAACAGATCAAAGGAAATCTGATGCTACTTCGCCACACTTTTTTGAACTTTTTGCTATTGTTTAATTTATAGGAAAATGATTCAAATCTGAATTGCGCATATAAGTACCAAAACCTGACATGACCAGAGCATATTGGCTCCTTTTTGGCATTGTTAAATTGACATGAAATGATTGAAATGGAATCAAGACATGTCTCAGACCAGATTCAAACCCGAATCTCTCAAATAAGTAGCAGAGCTCAATGTACCCAGAGCACATGTGCTCCTTTTTGCCACTGTTTAATCGACCACAACTTGTTTTTAACAGTATCTGGACATGACTTGGCCCATATTTAAACCTAAAACTCCCACATAACCACAGAAACTCAGTGAGGCTGGAGTAACCCTCTAAGCAACAACTCCAAACACATCGCAACAATTCCAGTAAAACACACTTCCTATTTTTTTTAGAAAATTCTCAAAAAAAAATCTCCTTTGTGGATTAAGTTGTGGTGCGTGTTCAATAACAGTTATTTATTTTCTCAAAGAAAATGAACAGAAAAAAAAAAACATTGATTCACAACACTTTATAGCTGAACCATGACAGGGCAGGGCCAAATGAGCATGGTCTGTTTTCTGTCTTGTGAAAAGTTGCTATTAAGGAGCAGAGCGTTTTCTTCAAAGAGGGATTACACAGATGTGTTCTCTAACCTCAGGTTACTAAAAGGGCCACAGAGTTGAAATCTTGTAAACAGTGGTATGAAGTCTTACCAGGAAGGCTGTAATACTCCTTTGCGTGTTCTCCCAGTGGAAGCAGCTTTTAATATACTGCAGCGTATAGAGAATGGCCATGCTGATCTTCCTCACTCGATAGATATTACGTGCTAAAAGCTAATGGGGACAAAGCAGTAGTTAGCAAGATGTGCCTGAGGACGTAATGCTCACAACATGACATTCACTCAGGTGTAAAGAGGCTTTTAAACTGAAGGTTCATTGGTGATAAATATTAATAAGTCAAGTCATCTTTGGTGTCTAAAGAGCTTCAGGCAGTGCTGGAGGAAAAACTGAACATAATGAGTCTCTAAAGGTGCCAACAACAAACCTAATATTAAGAGAAAGTAGAAAATATGTTGGCAAATTATGCTGTAATTGTTGTCGATAAAGCTCACCTTTTTGTTAAACTTTGGGTTGTCCTCTGCAAACTTTGTTTCCTTCGACTGGAAGGTTTTCACACCTGCTCTGATCTGGAAAAAGAATGTTTCAATTACCTTTTTTTCAGTGAAGGCTATTTGGTATCATCCATATTATTCATAAATAATCATATTTATTTAATATGATGCGCTTACAGGGTTGTAGAGAACATTCAACTCCAGTGTGATGCTTCCTTTGGTCGTCCTTGATAGATTATTATTCTTCAGCATTCTGGTTATTTGTTGGCCATTAGAAACCTAAAGACAAAGTAGTGGTACTGTATGCTAATATTGGCACAATGACTAAAAATGTACAACAATGATTAAAAAATTATTTGTGTGTTATTTACAGTCAACAATGGAATGGCAACTTTTCCCAGGACATCTGGAGCTTTGTCCCCATCATCGTGAAAGACTGTGAGCACCAGAACATCATGGATGTCCTTAATGGGACTAAGGAGATGTCAAAATCAGTGTGATATCAATACCATGAACATGCATATTGATACAACATTAGCATAACTTACAAGGTTAGGGCTGTTCTCCATTCAGGATTCAGGGTTTTGGATATTGTGTGAGTTTGCAATTTGCTATTACCAAGCTCAAGGGTACAAAAAGGGTCACTTTTACCTGATAAAGTTAAGATATTCATATCATTATGACTGAAAAAATCTTTATAATAGGCAATACTTTACTTAATAACTGACTGTACAATATCCCCTATATACATTATGGCATTATATTTAATATAGATAAGTACCACTTAAATCTGTTGATGGAAGATCTGTGGCTTTTATTAACTTAATTTGAAGATAGCCAACATCCTTAAAATCCCGCAGACAGTTCATCAGTCCCTGTAAACACAAATGATCTTTTAATGATAAAATGCTATTTAAAATAATACATATAAAATAATCATATAAATGTACAAATATGTATAAGCTATACAAATTACAAAGAATTTACACAGACTTGGGAGGTTAAATAAATAAATAAAAAGAATGAAATAAAACACAAAACTAAAAAAAAGAAAAGAAAACTAAAACAGCACAATGTAATGCTCACATATTTCTTCTGCATCTCCTCAAAGGTTGTAGGGTTATCTAATGGAGCTGACTGAATGTCTGAGATGGACGCACCAGAACAGGGGGTCAGTGTGACCAAAAACACCAGTCGGCCCTTGTCTTCGTCCAGCGCACGAGTATATAACTGCCTCTGATTGACAGGAAGTCTGGTCACGTCAATATCTAGTCTGAGAAGAGAAGAACCTATTAGTATTTCATCAGTGTATACTGGACAGGCGTGTATGTTACTAGTAAAACAATTTTTTAAATAAATAAAATATAATGTGAAACAAGACTTTGCTCAAAATGGCAAATATTTATAATGTAACAAAAGATTTCTATTTCAAATTAAACTTTCTATTCTGGTATCTGGTATATCAGTTTCCACTAAAATATTAAGAGGCACAAAAGTTTTCAACTGTGATGATAAGAAATGTGTCTTGAGCATCAAATCAGTAATATTAGAGTGATTTTTGAAGGATCATGTAACACTCAACACTGGAGTAATGGCTGCTAAAAAAATCTGCTTTGCAGTTACAGGAATAAACTACATTTTAAAACAAGTTCAATTTTAAAACTGTAATAATGTTTCACAATATTACTCTTTTAACTGTATTTCCGATCAAATAAATGCAGCCACGGTAAGCATAAAAGATTAAATGAAAAAACTGTACCAATCTCAAACTTTAAAATGGTTGTGTATACTGTATGCTCATTTGAAATGTAAATATTTTACATATTCCCAAATGGTTCAGCTTTCCTTTTAAGATATCATAGCTTCCTCCAACAGTTGTGTCACTGGATCACTTTTATTTGAGATGTCATATTTCTATGGCTATAGGCACATTCTTCAAATTTCATTTGATAGCAGACATCCTGAAATACAGCATATTTGGGCATTTTAGTACCTTTATCACATTTCCCACTGCCTAGAAGACAGCTGAAGAGAAAACTGCCACATCTTGCCCCACTCTCCCTTCTTTTCTCTAACTTTTCAAACTTTTAAACCAGTATGCAGTGTCACTCCAGCAAACTTACACTCCCCAGCACTCCTCTGACTTCCTGCCCCTCTTGCAACAAACCTCCACCAAGAGGTTTTCCTGAGCATCCTGGAACTGGTTAAAGTCGAAGGACTCCCTCCACTGCGGGTTTGCCTTAATACACAGATTCTGAGACAGAAAGACAGACAAGCACGAAAGAGAGAGAGAGAGAGACAGAGGAAGTTGTGTCAATTTTAAGGCACTCAAAACTGAGACAGCTAACATGACAGGTGTATTAAGCCTTATTCAGTAAGTCTTCAATAAGACATGTGGTGGAGGAGGGGCAGACGTCTTTTGGAGAACACATCCTCTCTTCTCGCTGGGATTATAAACTCTGACAGCATCCAATTAGAACTAGTTTTGTTCAACAAGCAAACATGCCCAAACAGAGCCAGGGGGCTCTATAAAAAAGATGACATGAGAATACAAGACTAGCTGGTTGGAACCACTGAGGGGGGGAGGTAGATGAGCAAGGCATTCTGGGTATGCAAATGAGCCGAACAAGACGCGGTAACAGAAGCATCAGGAGAGACGCCCTGCCAGACATGGCCGATCTAATGAGTAGCCTCCTCTGTCACCAGAGCAGTGAAGCCTGGGAGAAGCGATCCGAAAGAGAGGGAGGAGGAGGAAGGAAGGTGTGTAAAGTGGACGGGAATATCTAAAGCGAGGTATGTGAACTACTAAGAAAGTATGGGAGGAGGAAGAGGGGGAGGGAAGGGTTTAATGAGGTATTGAGAGAAACAGAGGACAGAGGTTTAGAAACAAAGAAAGCATGCTGATGTAATGAGCACGGCAAAAAGAGAAAGCAAGAGAAGCGAAAGGATGACAGGAGAGGGAGGATCTCACCTTGCTCCTGACCCTCTGGTCGCCCATTCTGAAGCGTACGTAGACGTCTCCCTGACCGCAGTCGGGCATGTCTTGGCCTTCCACCAGGACGACAGTGTAAATTCCAGTCCAAACCTGATTTCTCTGTCCACACGTGGGCCGCATAGCCTGCGCCGGGCTTATCGGCTGTCCCTGGAACAGCCAACACATACAACAATGTACTAGTTTAGGCCAGTGCTTGTTGATTCTAAACATGTTTTTGCAATTTGCAAACTTAAACATTCAGTTTTCTGTGTATTTAACATTGTTGCTACATATTCTGGCGATTTAAATATGTTACCAAGGTAACATATTATACTTGGCTCAGAAAGATGAGGTTTTGATGAAATTGCGAGAATGACTTGTGATAGTCCTGGAAACAGGTTTTCAGTGAAGAAATGTTTGTACTGTAAAGAAACGTTTTTCATCATACGTTTGATGAAAGTTTCCAGCTATTACTGAAAAAAAAAGTCAATCAAGTTTTGCAGTCGGTAAGCTTTTTGAATGTTTTTGAAATGGGTCTCTTAAGCTCAACAAGGCTGCATATATTTGATCAAAATAACAAGAAAAAGTGTTAAAGTGTAAAATATCATTAATAAAATAAAATAAGTTATTAATAAAATAACTGTTTTAATATATTTTAAAATGTAATTTATTCCTGTGATGGCAAAGCTGGATTTTCAGCAGTCTTTCATGCAACATGATCCTTCAAACATTTTAAAATGCTGAATAGGTGCTCAAGAAAAAAAAGTCTTATTATTATAAATGTTAAAAATTTATTTATATATTTTGGAAACCGTGATACTTTTTTTTTTTTCTGTCAGGATTCTTTGATAAATAGAATGTTAAAAGAACAACCTTTATTTGAAAATAAATATTTTACTGTAACTTTTGATCAATTAAATGTGTTCTTTCTGAATAAATTTCTGTCATTGTTAAAATTTGGTACTAAAAGCAAAGGGACAAATAAAACTTTTTAAGCTGGGATCTTCTACTGTAAATGTCTGCATAAATGTGACATCTTAAAGAAAATCTAATTTCTTTCTGTTTTTGTAACAAAATATATTATGAAATAAAAGCTTTTCAGAACGTCTAGATGAAATGCACAGGTGAGAAACTCGGAGAGAAAAAAAAAACAGGTCCATCAACAAGACTGCAGATGGATAAGTACACAGTACAGAGATGACTTGTGGGTTGATAGCCCTGCACTTTCAAAAAACACAGCATCAGGAAGAGGCTGGTCTGTTCTGCCAGTAATCACAGACCAGAGAGCTGTTTTCCCACCTGGCTGCTCGGAGAGTGTGACTGAGCCTTTGCTCCATTAGAATCACACACACACACATACACGGCACAGCAGACAAACCAGCATTAACATTTAATGTAATGGCCACATCTCCATAAACAAGCCTCTTTAAAAGAGAGCGAGTGAGGGATAAGGGGGGTAGTTATAGAGGGAGCGGAGAGAGAAATATAATATCCATCCAAGCCAAGTCTTCCCAAGTGTTTATTTTGGACAAATTTGTGATCGGCATGGCCAATAAAACAATTCCGCTTAAGAGTAAGTGGCCCCTAAAGAGAGGCTATTCCTGGTGCTAAAAGAGCTGGGGGATTGCCTCCATATGGTGGAGCAGCATGGGGACAAGGGGACAAGCCCAAAGCCGTACCCATTTGGCTAGAGCTTCAGTGCTGTCCGTCCACAGCTGTGATATTACATCCCAACATCTGGGTTATAGCTCACCATGCCTGGGAATGAGCCATCGCACATATCCTCAGCATCTTACACTGGCATAGTGCCTCAAAGACTACACACACACACACACACTCCAGACGCTGTCAGGAAGAAGAACCACATGCTATGTGCCAATACTGCTGCCCGTTTCCATCTCAAAGAAAGTGTGGCATGGCTGTGAAGAAGGAAGTGTGATAGAGGAGGAGAGGTAAGAATTGAGAGACATGTTCTTCCTCTACTGATAGGTGTCAAATAGAACTAGATCTCAGTTGTTTTGGCGGAGGACACACTGTGGTGGAAACACCAACAAAACACATACTGATCTATACCTGATCACATAATCTAGCAGGTGTCCGTTTGAGTCAATCTCACAACTGATTTGCTGAAATCTTGGGGACATTTTACCCTAAAATCAAATGAAAGAAGCACATTTAACCCACTATGTCAAATGTTCAGAAAATGCTTTTTCATTACTCTAATGCGAATCACGTTTTTATTTAATTTATGAATTTTATATTTAAATTTTAACATGCATTTTAAAGTTCAGCATTATTATTTTTATTTTGCTTAATTAAAATCAGCATAATTTTAATTGTGAACAATAACTATCAATGTATATTTGCAACTAAAATTTAAAGTGCATTTTACAATTTAAATATAAATAAATAAATAAACTATTAAATGAGAACAGTCAAGGGAACACTATAAAACTTACAGAGTCTGTAACAAATGAAAATGATTTTAGAAAACATCTGTATGTTTATATATTGTCCACTTGACTGTTTCCACTGAAATAAAATTTTAATAAAAGTCCACACAGAGTGATTTTCATTACTATATTTGAGGCTAAAATGTACTATAGTACCTTTATAAATGTCATGAAATTAATGTCACAATGTAAAAAGCCTTATAAACCCAAAAGTAGCCTTTATTCTCCTTACACAAAATATTTATTGTTTTATTTGTTTTTACTTTAATTTTGGAGTGACCCAGGAATTTCTTTAAAAGATTCACCCTTTTTAAAACAAATCTAACAAGGGAATCATATCTAAACGTGTAAAACGAGTTCTCGTTAATAGTACGTATTTATTGTCCAAACAGGTTATAACTTATATAATATACAGACTTTTATTCTTTATTGCTCCAGTTTAACTGATATGAAATTCAATGCTTGACATAAATACAGTATACTAAAAGTAAATTCTCTGCACCCCACTCTACAGTAGAATGCAGCAGAGATTTCAGAGAAATCTTAAATTGCAAGTTTTGAACGGCATTGAACAATAAAAGCTATTTGCAAACCGCTGTGAGGTAAATAAACTCTCATCTTAGAATTGACCTGCACAAAATGCGAGACAGACTTGTGCTTTGTTTAAATCACAGTGATGCGTTTACTTTGGAAATCACGGAATGGTTCAGCGCATCAGACAGTCGTGGCCACAAACAAAAGTTTCTCGCTCTGTTGAAGTTCTGGAATTTTTAACTAAGTGAAAGTGAAAGAAAGGCAAAGTCAAGAAACTTTGCATAAATGTTGTACATAACATCAGTGAAGTGTCTGTGGGAAAGATGGTGAGGATCTACTGCCCTCCAGTGGACAGATGTGATACATGAATAAAGTTACTGCAGTGATATTTTTAATAAATAAAATTGTGTTGCTTATTTAAACAATGTATTCTGTGTATTTCGGCCTGGTAATTTTTCATTCTTGTAGTCAGATGGAACACCTAGATAGAAGTTATATGGTCAATACGTAGAATGACATACCTTATTAAAGCTTCCCCTTCTTCTTAGTAGCCACTTCTGAAAAATGAATGATGACAAATGAAAATGATGTTAGAAAAACTCTTGACACTTGACTCTTCCCACTAAAAAAAAGTGTATTTTCAGGAGCCATACATTTCGTTTGGCAGGTTCCTCGCGGACAGACAGGCAGGCCTCTAGAACGATCACTCCCATATCAGTCTCCGCACTGTTGCGGTCCTCCAAAGGTAGCGTCATTGGGATTATTCTGCAGATAGCAAATTCACAAAACTTTATCTGTTCATCTAATTCTAAGAAATTCTTCGAGGTAATTATCAGAGAAACTTTACCTGTACAATATCATGGAAGTTATGGAATGACAAAGTTTTCCTCACCTGTCCAACCCCAGTTGATGGAGAGGAAAGCTGCTTGATCCCATGAAGTCATTGGATCTGAGGTCACGATCATATACCTGCATCAGTCATAATTGTGAGATGATGACTGATTAGTGTTCAGAAATGAGTTTAAATAGTGTTTAGATCTCAGATGTTTTATACAAACTACTTAAATGTAAAATAAATGTTAAAAAAAAGAAATCGCACAAATAGAGATTATTTTCTTTAGTTACAACAATAGGGAAAAAGCTATTTTGTTTACATTTGTTTAAAATAATATACATAACAAAAAACTAGATTTCAATTTAGTATTTTTTGTTTACATATTCTGAATAAGTATTTGTCCCAAAGTACAATGTAATGATGAGGATTTTTTTAAACTTTATGATAAACTGATTTGATTTGAATGCAGCTCTAAAAGATGTGATAATAGTTCAAATATAAATCACCACTCTAGCACATTAAAATAAAAATGTCTGGTGAAATAAAAATGAATTAGAATCTTCCAACAAAACTCCCTTCAACTCTTTTCTTTGATATTTTTTAATTTGTTTACATTAGAAATGATAAAAGAGATATTGAAGTTCATAATTCATGTAATAATGTAAACACTTCACAAACCTTAAGATGAAGAGTCTGATCGCGGTCTCTGACGGGAAAGGAAAATGATTCATTCCAGATGGGATTCAGGTTCTTGTTCACAACTTTGCTTTTGTAGATGTTTTTGCCATCTAATTTGAATTTGACGAACGGGTCACTTGTACCTGTTGAAAACAAACAGCTATCAATGTTACTAACAAAAAAAGGAGTCTTCAGCATTCAATCACATTTGCTGCATAATGTTTGAAAATTATTTTGCAGATGAAGGAAACAGGTTTTTAGTATTTAGTGATGATTAACACCACAAATGCTGTTGATTAAGCTTTATTCATATTGAACCAGGAACATTTATTTAATGACAAAACCTGGTGGAATCTGGTTCATATCATCACACTGTGCAAGGACTCAGATACAGTCATCCAGACACTGAATAATCCAGAAGACTCATTATTTAGGCAACCGTTCTTAGCGCAGAGAGGCGGACGTTTTGTCTCTTTCAGAGTGATGGGAGCTGGCTGATTGTGAAAGAGTAAAAATTATAGCCAGCGTGAATCAGTTCATTTAATGCCGGTGCATTAAAACCCCAGAAACTGGGAGCAAGCAGTGTTAATCTCCAAAGCCTGTTAAGAAAGTCTGTCTGCGAGAGGGGCGGGAGAGCGGTCCGTCTTTGTCTATGCTGTGGTATGCAGATTGGCTGGTAAGAAAAAGAAAAAAAAAAAAAATATGAGAGAAAAAGAGTCCATCGCTTCATTTGTATGGATGGATAAAGGAGTGCTTGAGAGAACCTGCGGGGAGCCTGGAATCACATGACAAAAGCCCTGTGGGGACGGGCTGTCAGGCCTGTCAGCTCGCCTCTCCAAATGAACATCTCCAGGAGGCAGCTCCTCCCTGCCAGCCGCTGACAAGGAAACCTCCAGGCAGCTTGACAGGAGGAAAGGGGCTCAAGCAGCCAGGGGAAGAGCTCCGGCGTGACTGAAAACGGTGACGGAGGAAATTAACAGAAGGAAAATGGAGGACTGGCGAAGAAGGAAAGGAGGGAGGGGACTCGCGGGCCGCTTTTCCGATGTAGTGTCAGTCGGGGAGCGAGCTGGGCATTAATTGTTAGGCAGATAGAAGTGCTGTAGAGGTGAACTGCGTCATCGCAGTCACACTGTCATGTCACACCAAGTGAGGACTCAACTAATAATGTAAATGGCTTGCAGACCGACGGAGACTTTTTTTCAGACAATGTCTGAATCTTATTGATAAAGCATTAAATGGAAAAAAGGGTAAAACCTAACCTACACAAATAGCCTATTAGTTTGTTTGTTCTTTTTATGGTGCTTTAAAAGTCAAAACTTTTCAAATCAAAAGGTTTTTGTGCCTGTGAAAAGTTTCCAAATGGGACACATTTGACCTAGAAGTTTTGCAATAAAACAGACAGAATATCAGTCTGAAAGTGAAAATATTTCAATATGAAGAAGACTTTTCACCTGCTTCATTTCATTTGCTGTTGGTAAGAAGCCCGGTGTAAAGTTCTGTTTCAAACTCTATTATAGACATGAGGTGGTGTGTTATTCTCAAAGGCAACCACACGAGGTCGCGATTTCCAAAAATCGAAATCTTTTTTTTTTTTACACTTAGATTTTTCATTCAGTAGACACAGACAAAGTGATTCATCTTTAAAGGGGCAAGAATAGCTAAAACAAGAAGTGATTAAACAAATGGAGAAATATTTGTAATATGTAGTTTTAAAAAATTATTAATTTGCATACTTTTATTATTATTATTATTATTTAATGATATGATTTCTGTACAATTATCTCAGGGTCATATTAAATTGTTAAAGCTTTTCCCTTCTTTGGACAAAAATATTGAAAATATAACCAAACAGCTGAGAACATGGCTCTTTATATCTATAATTTACATATTTGTCATGCAGAATATATCCTGAAACAGCATCTCTACTAAAGTTACTGGCCCCTAACAGCTTCAATACTGTTTTACATGGACAAAGAAAAGGAGCTTGGATTGGAAATGAGGAAATACAAAGTAAATAAACAAAAAGCAATTCAATTCCTCATCATTCTGTTCAGGTTTGTTAGTTATTGGCATTCAGTTTTTCCATCAAACAGAGAAAGTGAATAAAGGCAGTTGCTTCCTTGTGAAGTTACGAATCAACAACTGCAAAGTGTGATTCACAAGAATTCAACTTGACATTCCAGTCTCTATAATAAACACATTATATTAATATTATTATTTTCAAAAGCATTTACTTATTCATAAGGATACTGTGTAGGTATTAATATTAGGTTTCTATTGAAAACAATATATACAATGTATTTAATTATTTATTTTAAAAAATATGTGTTTTATACTTTCTCCAGCAGGTGGCAATATATCCCATTTTACTCTAAAAAATAAAACTAGTGCATATGATTGCACAGAGTTAAGAGGAAGAAAAGTAAAAAATCTTTGACAGAAAATAATTTTATATAAATGTTACAATCATTTAGGTAATTGTGAGGTTGTTTGGGCTTCAATACATTGAAGGCTTTGAGGAAGCACATGCCTGGATTCTGCACAGGATATCTGGCACGCTTGTGCCACCAGTAACCTCACCAAGTCTATAGCGTGCATGACCATTTCATTAGATTCAGTTGGCAGAGAGGAATATCACTGGAATATATTCTAATTATGAAAAATAATGAGGTAGAGATGGTAATTAATAGCCTCTGGGCATACACCTGTGACTTTGAACATGAGAATGAGCTGCCCAATCAGCTTGGTCAGGCCTGCCAGATACACTGGCATTACGTCTGAAGAACCGCTCTGGGTATCAAATGGAAATTCAGTACAATCATTTGCTTGTAGGATTTCAGTAAACCTTAGGCTAAATCCCTTTTTTCTGTCTCTCTCTCTCTCACTCTCCCTTTTTATATCTATCGCTCTCTCGCATAAACAAATAGTTAAGAGATAAAACAGACACATTTTGCATTATGGCACCAGGGACTGTGTACAGCCTCTAGGTAACAACACCTCAACATGACTCTATTTGCATTGGCTCTGTAGTAGGAAAAAAACAAGGCCAGCTCATTTGTTTTCCAGCGCTAGTATGATAAAACTGACTTGATTCTGTGCAATCAAGGTACAACATTTGAATGGAAAACCGTCGATGATGACTTCTAAAGCCAAACAATAGTTCCAGAAATAGCTTTTTTGTTTTCTTAAATGTAACATGGTTACAGAAGCATGACAGAATGAAAGACTTTCTGGTCCAACTGCATTCTGCAGATTAGGAATGACTAGACAGGCTGAACTAGGAAATGTTAAGTTCAGTCCTTCCTGCTTTTCCTTTTAGTTTTCTATTTGATTATATAATGCAATATTACTCAGCAACACCTCTCTAAATAATACTGTTTTATTTGACCTTTTTATTTTAGATTTTATTTTAAGTTTAAATTCCGTTTTACTTTGTTTTATTCTTCTACAGAAAGTTCTGATCAGTAAGGATCACTGAGCCAACATCTTTAACTTTGAGATGAACGACAATGAAAACAGCATGACATTCAAAAACAACTACTGTGCTCACAAATTCTTTGACTATGAACTGAAGAACCTCACAATCTGATGAATTTAGAATTTACGAGATTCCAGAAGTTTGCCAAACAAGATATGATTCCATTTACATGTTTACAGTACAAGGACTGCTGGCTTTTTAGTGCTGGGAGTCCAAATTCCATCCATTAGCAGTTTCACCTGCAGGACTTAAATTAAACCACAAAATAAATTACTCTTATGTGTATTAAATTTTGACTCATTTAATTATACTGCTATTTATCAATTAAAGAATCGTCCCGGGTTACTTGACTGTAACCCTGTTCCCCGAAAAAGCGGGAACGAGATGCTGCGCTGAAAGCGCTATGGGAACATTCTTTGTTCGACCGGTTGTTGAAGCACGTGTGCCAAACACGCCAAACTTGGCTTAAATAACCTCGGTTAGGTGACGTCACTCGATTACGAACACCTGGAGGTTATAAATAGATGTGACGCGGAAACATCCTCAGGTCAAAATTTTGTCTGAAAGGACGCCCAGTCACGCTTACAGTGCGGCATTGAGGCGCAGCATCTCGTTCCCGCTGGGAACAGGGTTACAGTCAAGTAACCCGGACGTTCCCCTATCAAAAGCTACTCTCGATGCTGCGCTGAAAGCGCTATGGAACGAGAATACCAACGCCGCCGCACTGGAAGTGTCTGGACCCCCAATGTTGTGTAGTGTGCGCACAAACATGAAAGAGGTCTCAGACATGACTCTGGGATGTCGACTCAAGGACATGCGAGCCGGAGTAACATGAACATCCAAACTATAGAATCTAACAAATGTGTGCGGAGAGGACCAACCTGCCGCATCACAAACTTGCTGCAAGGGGACACCTCTTGCCAAAGCCATGGAAGATGCAATCCCCCTGGTTGAATGGGCCCTTACACCTAGAGGCGAAGCTTGACCACGCGCCTCATAGGCTAGGCAATAGCATCCCTCACCCAATGTGACATAGTCTGTCAGTGGCAGCCGCCCCGGTTGCGGCCTCCAAAACATACGAAAAGCTGCTCCGACTTACGCCACTGGCTAGTGCGGTGGACGTAAATCTGGAGAGCACGTACTGGACAAAGTAAGTGAAGTTTCTCCTGCTCCGGTGTCGTGAACGGCGGAGGGCAGAAGGCTTCGAGAACGACCGGATTTATGGTCGAGAATGGAACCTTCGGAAGATAACTAGGGTGAGGATGCAAAATAGCTTTGACCAGCCCAGGGGCAAAATCTAGGCAGGATGACGAGACTGACAGAGCCTGCAAATCCCCAATTCTCTTCAGAGAAGTAATAGCTGTTAGAAAAACCATCTTTAGGGTCAGAAGCCTGACAGGCGCTGACTCTAGTGGTTCGAAAGGGGTGTCCACTAAGCCCTCAAGCACTATAGCTAGGTCCCATGAAGGAACTGTCGCTCTAGTGGGCGGCCTCAACCGCTTAGCTCCTCGAATGAAGCGGGCAACTAGAGGGTGTTTCCCACGAAACCCCATCAATCAGAGCATGGCAAGCCGAGATGGCGGCCACGTAAGTTCTGAGAGTATTAGGACATGTTCCTGAGGACAGTTTCTCTTGCAGAAACTCCAGTACTGAAACAATCTGGCAGTGAGCTGGGTCTGCATGGTGTGTCGTACACCAACTTTCGAAAACGCGCCATTTACTGGCATAAGTTCTTCTAGTGGAGGGAGCCCTAGCGCTCAGAATAGTCTCTATTACATCGGCTGGAAGGCCAGCATGTCTCAGTTGGTCCCCCTCAGGGGCCAGACATGAAGGTTCCAGAGCTCGGGCCGGGGATGAAATATTGTCCCCTGTGCCTGAGAGAAGGTCCCTCCTCACCGGAATCGCCAACGGCGAGCCGTCGAGGAGAGATATTAGATCTGAGAACCATATTCTGGTCGGCCAACGGGGCGCTATCAGTAAGAGGCGAGACCCCTCTTGACGGACCTTGGCCAGGACTCCTGGGAGCAGAGCGACCGGGGGAAATGCGTAAAGACGCAGTCTGGGCCACACATGGGCCATCGCGTCCAGACCCAGGGGAGCTGGATGAGTCAGAGAGAAGTAGAGGGGACATTGTGCTGTCTCCTGTGAAGCAAAGAGGTCCACCTCTGCTTCGTAAAACCTTTCCCAGATTTGACTGACTACTTCGGGGTGGAGTTTCCATTCCCCGTGTATCACAGCTTGTCTGGACAGCAAGTCTGCTCCCACATTCATATGTCCGGGGATGTAAATCGCCCTGAGGGACAGGAACTTTTCCTGTGCCCAAAGCAGAACCTGGTGCGCTAGCTCGTTCAAGCGGCGCGACCGCAGTCCACCCTGACGATTTATGTAAGAGACTACCGCCGTGTTGTCCACCGCACTAGGACATGGTAGCCTCTTAACTGCTGGAGGAAGTATTTCAGGGCCAGAAATACAGCCTTCATTTCGAGGCAATTGATGTGCCATTCGAGAAGATGACCTCTCCAGATCCCTTGGGCTGGACGGCCATCTAAGACCGCTCCCCAGCCCGTGAGGGATGCGTCTGTCGTTAGCATCTTGCGGCGACAGCACGGACCTAGAGTGGGACCCAAAGTCAGAAACCGGGTCTGAACCACATAGAAAGGGTACGAAGCCCTGGCGCGTAACCCTTATTTGCCTCTGGGGATTGGCCCTTGGATGAAATCCCTGGCTCTGAGCCACAACTGAAACGATCTCATGTGCAGGAGACCCAAGGGTATCACCGTGGATGCAGCTGCCATGAGACCTAGAACCCTCTGAAGGTAATGAACAGTAATCTTCTGGCCTAGCTTGATGTTCTTTAGGGCGTTTAGAATGGATTCGGCGTGCAGGAGACAGATGTGCCCGCATCGTGATCGAATCCCATCGACCCCCAAATACGTTGTCCTCTGAGCAGGAGAGAGAACGCTTTTCTTGGCGTTGAGTCTCAACCCCAGAGATTCGAGATGAGCTAGAACGACATCCCGATGTCGAAGCGCTAGCTCCTGAGACTGAGCCAGAATCAGCCAGTCGTCTATGTAGTTTAAAATGCGGATGCCCTGGAGTCGAGAGGAGCCAGAGCTGCATCCATGCATTTGGTGTAAGTCTTGGGTGACAAGGCTAGGCCGAACGGAAGAACCCGATACTGGTAGGCTTCGCCCCCGAAAGCGAATCTCAGGAACTTCCTGTGTTGTGGCAATATTTCTATATGAAAATAAGCGTCCTTTAGATCGATAGTCACAAACCAATCCTCTGATTGGATGTAAGAAACAATCATCTTGATTGTCAGCATTTTGAACTTGTATGTTCTGAGGTAGCGGTTCAACCCGAAGATCTAAAATCGGACGCAACCCCCATCTTTCTTGGGAACAAGAAAATACCGGCTGTAATAGCCTGACTGTCTGTCTGGCAGGGGAACACGTTCTATGGCCCCTTTGTCCAGCAGAGTTTGCAACTCCTGTGTCAACAAATGCGCTCGTTCCGGTTTCACGGAAGTGGAGACCACGCCGTTGAAACGCGGAGGACGACACGTAAACTGAACCCTGTAGCCTCTCTCTACAGTCCTTTCTACCCACGGAGAGATATTTGGCAGTAGCTTCCACGCTGCCAGCTTCTCTGAAAGGGGCACTAGTTTTGACACTTCGCTTTGATGGGGGGATGTTAGATGTCTGGCATCCTGAAATGTGGCAGGAGGAAACCGAACACCTAACATTTCGCTGGAGACCGCTGGTCCCAAACGCCAGTGGCGGCGGAGATTGTACAGCGGCCCCCTGAGGGTGCCAGGAAGGAGCCTCTATTCTCTGTTGGAATTGTACGCGCCCCTCCCTGGGGGGACACACCCCCACGGTCCTGGGCACACCAGCCTCAGGACTTCTTCTTGGCGGAGATGATGCTCCGCAGGTCCGGTCTCTTGAGGCAGATTGAGAAGTGCGGCGAGCCGCTCCCAGTCTCTGAGGCGCACGACTCGCCACACTCTCCTTCTGGGCTTCTCGCCTCAGAAGAACCGGACCTGGTCGGGACTGGGTGGCCGACAGTCCCGACTCTTGAGCACGGCGGGGAAGAAACCTCACAAACGCTTCCTCATAGCGCTTCGCCTCCCGAAACCTAGTGGCGACGGTGTTGACGGCGTCACCAAATAGGCCGGAAGGCGAGACGGGGGCATCAAGGAGAAAAGCGCGGTCTTTGTCCTTGATGCCCGTGAGGTTGAGCCACAGATGTCTCTCCGTGGAAACCATTGCAGCCATAGAACGGCCGATGGCACGGGCCGTCTGCTTGGTCGCACGGAGAGACAAATCTGTGGCCCGGCAAAGTTCTAAAAACGCCTCCTCGTCAATTGACCCGCCAGTGCTCAAGTCTTTCAGCAGGTCAGCCTGATATGCCTGCAAGACCGCCATAGTGTGCAAAGCAGTACCAGCCTGACCCGCTGCCTGAAAGGCTTTCCCCACCAATGAAGATGTTACTCTGCATGGCTTGGTGGGGAGAGTTGCTTTCTTCAGTGATGATGATGTCCCAGGAGAGAGATAGCCCGCGAGCGTCTCTTCGATCTGGGGCATCATCATATAGACCCGTGCCTTTGCATCAACGATAGTCGAGTAGATCGACGTCGATGGCACAAAACACGGGACGAATATGGCTTGTTCCATGAGCGAGTTAACTCGTCATGGAGGTCACCGAAAAGGGAGAGACCGTCGCTGAGGCCCCTCCCCCCGACCACCCGACAGATATCTGTCGTCTAACTTTGAGCGCTTGGGGGTCTCTTGCTCCTGCGGCCAGTCTAGGTGTAACCGATCGACTGCCCGAGTAACCACCTCGAGTAACTCCTCGTATGCTTTCTCATCACGAGAGGCGCTCTGAGGTGGCACTCTCCACCTCCCAGAAGCAAGAGATGAAGTCTCCTCGGCCCGTTCAGAAGAAGCGCCGGCGCTTGAGAAACGGACGCGAGAGCTTCATGATCTGGCGAGCGCGAGAGAAAGGGGCAAGTCCGTCTCACGCCTCGGCCAGATCGGCACGCGATCCCCACGAGCTTTTAAAGAAGGCGAGCCGCGCAAAGCACTTTGATCGAGAGGAGATCGCAGTGCTCGCACTCGCCTCGAGCCCGAGGATCGCGTGCTCTTCCCCAAACACTCAAAGCAGAAAGCATGGAGATCATCGTCAGAGAGCTGCCTCTGACAAGGAGGTAAACATCTCCTCTGCTGATCTGCCATAGTGAGCAGCTATCTTTATATATATAAATAAATATCTATATCTATAACTACTCGCTTCCTGCTTTGCCTTTTTTTTTTCTCTCTTTTTATTTTATCGTGCTTTTTTCTCACACACACACGCACACAACAATGCGGTCCTTGAAGACAAAAGACCTGAGGATGTTTCCGCGTCACATCTATTTATAACCTCCAGGTGTTCGTAATCGAGTGACGTCACCTAACCGAGGTTATTTAAGCCAAGTTTGGCGTGTTTGGCACACGTGCTTCAACAACCGGTCGAACAAAGAATGTTCCCATAGCGCTTTCAGCGCAGCATCGAGAGTAGCTTTTGATAGGGGAACTAACTACTCTCAACAGATATCCCTCCTCTTCAAAATCAGCAATGAAAAAAAACAAAAAAACATTAGTTTATCTCTGAACATTAGAAATAATCAGAATAAGGAACCTTTCTGGTAAAAAAAAAAAAAAAAAAAACATTTTCATCTGATATACTTTACACTAAGAATGTAGATACGCAAGATCCCCAGCCTACTGTCACGCAAATGTACAAATACTATGGACAGAAGAATCTGTTTTGTCAAGTTCAGCATTTAACAAACAAACAATCAGGACGACTCGTGTTTCTATGGTAGCACCTGACAGTGCTGACATTTACAAACCACCATAGGTTTCCTAAGCAGCGTGTTCATTTTTAATACGTTTTTTTTTTTTTTTTTTTTTAAACAAAATATAGCATCAGATTAAATAGTACCATTCAAAAGTTTGGGGTAAGATCAGTAAGATTTTTTTGTATGCTTTTGAAAGTCTCTTATGCTCATCAAGGCAGATTTTAGAATGTATTTTACTGTAAAATTACAGTAAAAATACTAATATTGTACAACCTTATTACAATGAATACAATTGTTTTCTATTTATATATTAAATTGTAATTTATTCCTGAGAAGGCAAAGCTGAATTTTCAGCAGTCATTATTCCAGTCTTCAGTGTCACATGATCCTCCAGAAATCATTCTAATTATTAACAATGTTCAAAGCAGTTGAGCAATTTTTTTTTTTGTTGAAACAGTGATACATTTTTATTTTATTTTATTTTTTCATTTAAAAATTTATTTGAAACAGAAAGCTTTTGTAACATTCTAAACGCCTTTACTGTAGCTTTTGATCAATTTACTGAATTCTGATTAAAAGTATTTATTTATTTAAAAAAAAAAAAAAATCTTACTGACCCCATGCTTTTATACTGTTTGAGCAATTCTGTAAATTTGTATTGTGACACTTTTCATGGTACTTTAGTCCTAAAATGAATCATCTTTGTTGAAGCATTCCTTATTTGTAAATCACTTTGCATAAAAGTGAGTAATGTAAAGTATCTCAGAAAGGAAATGAAGAAAGACAGCATAGGCAGAGATGTTATCCAGTCTTCCAGGCCCAGGTAATAATATGATTCAATGCCACGTACTAAACCTTGAATAGTCTACACTAAAACAAGTTCAACAAGTTTTTTTGGACCTGTATCAAAACTCAATGGTCCTCAGGAAGATGAAACAAAAAGGGAAAAGCTAATAAAAAGGCATGGCACCTTTCAGGGTGATGCAACCTGTCACTGTTCAGTGCAGGCTCCCAGAGCCAAGAGTGTACATACACTTTCAAGACTAGATAGACCATCAGAAACTTTCCGTCAAGCTGCATGTAAAGAGACATTTCATTTTAGGAGTGGAAATTAATGTAACAAGACAAGACAAGTCTCTCAATGCATGAATCATTCCATCCGATGCCAAACCAGTCAAAACATCAGGGGGTGGCTTTTACACTTTCAATGCCAATCTATAAAAAGATTTTCAAATCAGGATTTTCAGAGCTGAATAAGACGTATGTTATGATCTACTAATAACATTACTCATTCGTTTATAATTAGAGGAATGTAGTCTTTAATTATGCAAACAAAGCCAATGCAATGCCTAGAGTAAACCACACCACCCAGCATCATCCTAGTTTAAATATCTGTATTAGTCAGAGGTCAGTACCTGAGCGGTCTCTGATAACCAGGTTTTTGCCTTCCTTTAAGTTGACGGTGAGGAGATACTGGACCTTCTGCAGCGCCGAAGCACTCTGACTGTCATTTAATCCTGCTGGGAACTGACAAGTAGAGAGCAAAAGACTTAGTCAATGTTGGATGATGATGATGATGATGATTATTATTACGACTATTCTGGAGTGAAATACTACACTGTGCTGTTGTTGTTTTTTTGTTCTTCAGTCTTCAAGACAACACTTCCTCTTATTAAAATACTCACATTTCGTTCTTGTTCTGCAAGTGTGTCAAAGTCACTGGATTCATTGGGAATGTCCTGAGAAAGAGATTAATGTTTTTCATCCATAAATCATGCATTACTGTCTCCAGTTGGTAAATTCGGAATTTGGCAGCATGCATTTCTTTTTGACATTGAAAATCCTTAATAAGAGATATTTATTTATAAAAGCTGTATTCTGAAATTATTTACAATGGTGGCCAATATTGTTAGAATCTTAAGACAAGAAGTCTTTATGCTCACCAAGGTTCCATGTATTTGGTCAAGTTCAAGGGCATTTAAATTTGTATTGCAGCTTAAAGCCAAGGTGTTTCACAGTGTTCAATAAAAAAGATTTATTAAGAATTAAAATATCTAAATCTATAAGGCAAATGAACAATAACATATTAAAACTCACAATGGCCAACAAATATATACTAATAAAACATGACCTGAAGTTAACACAGCCAAGTTGCTGCTAATTTAGTGCGAGTGTTTTCAAAAGGACAGCATTTAATTGAAATAGAAATCTTTTGTAACTGTAAGAAACTCTGTGAGACTTGCCATGTCCTCAGCTGACCCTGCAATGAACATTTCCACTGGAGAGGATGGCTGGTGCTCGGTAGGACATTTCTCCTCTGGTGGAGTAGTGCTGACTGACTCTATGGTGGTCAGTGTAGACATTTCGTCTGAAGCTCGTGTAGGAGGCGTCTGTCTTCCTCCACCGGCTCTACTAAGGGCTGCAGCCACTCTATCTGTGGGGTCTTTTGGTCTCTGACCAGGCGATTTTCTTTCAGGTGCCATCTGTCTTTCTGTAGGTGGATATACAGGTCCAGTCACTGCATCTAAATCATCTATGTACCACGTCGTGGCTCTTTGCCGCTTATCAGTTTCCAATAAAACTGGAAAGTCAACAGGAACTGATCTATCTGATGGCGCGGGGCTGCAGGAGTATGGCATGTCAGCGACACTTAACCGCTCAGATAAGGCAATACTGGAGGTTTCACTTGCTGTTTCATCCAAGTCGCGTGAACCCTCCACGTTTCCAAAGAAGACGGAGTCTTGACCTGGTGTCCTGGAATCATCCTGCAAATCCAGCATGGCACTGGGATTAATCCTGAGGTCTGGTACTGACATACTCCTCCTGTATTTCAGAGGGGTCTTTTTCTTCTTCCCCAGACCCTTCTTTCCGATCTTCAGATTTAATTTGGCTCTCTCACGGAGATTGGGCCAGACTTTCTTCTTTTGCTCCATCGTGATTGCAAATGAAACTGCAGTTCAGCTAAAATAAAACAACTGTCAGACAAAAGATAGAAAGAGGGGAAAAGTATAAATTTGAGAAAAACACTTTAAACAAATAAAAGTAAAACAATTTGAACTTACTGTGCACTGTTGTTTATATATATGTATGTGTGTGTGTGTGTGTGTGTGTGTGTGAAATTACTATGATTCAACAAAGACACAAGTTTCAAGTTTTTAATCTACTTAATAAGTTCATATTTAAATACATATACATTTTTTTCTATTCTCTTATATATGTTTGTACTTTATATAAGTCCGCAGAGTTCCTGGAAACCATAAATAGTATTGAAAGAGTATGGAAAGCATAAATAGTATTAGCATAATAGTTTGGAGAGACATCATTCTATAAAATTTCATTAGCAACTGATGCTAACTTTTTGGCAAAGAATAGGCACTACTTCTGTTTGTAAATGATCGCATGGTGTTAGACTGAAGGAGACAAAAAGGAATGCAAAAAGAAATTATTAGCTTTCTTTTTGCATTCCTAATATCTTGAGCTGATTTCTGAGAATTCAACCAAATGCTGTAGGCTAATGGGTGTTCAATCTTGTTCCTCGAGGGCCATTGTCCTGCAGTTTGGCTCCAAATTGCCCCAACACAAGTTGAGGAAGTTCTAGTAAACCTGAAGACCTTGAATAGCTTGTTCAGGTGTGTTTATATGGGATTGTAGCTAAACTATGCAGGTTAATGACCCTCCAGAAGCAGGACTGCTCATCCTTGTTGTATGTGATGCTTTATAAATGAAGCTGCCAAAAACACAGATAATGTCAAATGTTTACACTTTGACATGAAACAGTGAGTGTAGAGTACAATGGCCTGCAACTGCAAAGTATGCAGAAAATGTGCTGATTACATTGTCACATCGCAGACCATGAGGCCATATTTGCTGCGGAACTGTAAAGTTTCTTGGTCACACTGCTAAACTTTTTTTTTTTTTTTTTTTTTTTTCACTGAGATGAAAAGTCTTTATACTAATTTGTTATATCAATGTAAGCATAACAGACCAAATCTGAAGACTATCACATGACAATGCAGACCACTATGACATGCTTTCCATGTCTAGAACATCAAACACTGATTATAGTGATGTTTGGAAGTTTATTTTGGTGATGGTCTGCTTGGTACTGAGGGAAAGTTTTAATTAAGTCAAAGTATTAAGTCAAAAATGTGCTTGAGTAGTTACTGCTACTTTTTAATACACTCGAAGTAAATGTTTATTAACTATTGAAATTGATCAAATCAAGAGATGGAGGACATGTTTTTATTAAAGTATGTTTCATGTGCAAACTTTATAAAGCAATCTATTACATCACATCCTCAGGAAGTAATAGCTTTGCCTAAAATAAATTCAGCAGATTCAGCCAGGAGTAATTTGAAGTCAGTAAAATTGACAAAACAAACGTAAGTATACATTTATAAGTCATGATGAGCACAAATGTATAAATACTTCTACATGAAATTGAGGTAACAAGAAGTATTAAAGCACTTTTTGCCTTGGAAAAGTAAAAAACAACAAAACAAAAAAAAAACAAGGGTTAAGTTTCAATAGTACTTTTAGTATAGAGCATTTCCAAAAAGAGAATTTCCAAAATTCAAAAATAGCATATTTCAGAGCAGAGCTTTTAACACCACATCCATTGTCTTTTTCAGCAATAATCCAAAGTAACACACACACACACACACACACACACACACACACACACACACACACGTTTGTTTCTGTGAATTGTGGGGACTTTACATAGACTTCTATTACTTCTATACTGACCAAACAATATTTTCTATCCCCTTACAGAATACCTGTTTGCATTGTTACACTTTCAGATAAACATCATGTACTATTTTTAATCCCCTTGTGGGGACCACACTGTCAAAAATTTCAGATGTAACTATCCTTGTGGGGACATTTGGGCCCCACAATGTAGCATAAATAAGTACACACACACATACCATATAATGCTACTACAAACCAACTGTTCAAGAGGTGTGGTGTGTACATTATTTAAGCAGGTGTGTTGGGCAGGTTTTTGCATTTTTGTTGGTATAATGTTCGGCAGCTCAACGGATTAGGTCAATTCGCTTCAACAAATTTAATCATAACCCATATACAAACTTATAGCAAAATAAAGTGTAATAACGCTATTACTACTGATAATTACTTAAGTAGATCAATACATCTGAAATTTATTATGGATTTACAGTTGTAACAACATCTGTGACTCAAATATTTTGGCAGAAACTAAGTTACCATTAGAGAATAACCATTTGACAACAGAGTTCAGACACTTACCTTTTTCCAGATAAATTACTGGACGTGTTTTCTTCTAGGAGACATGTCTGACAACAGCAGTGAGCTTTCACATCCACCTGTAAGTGGTAGTTGTGGTGTCTGTGTTGGACCAGAGGTTTTCTGCTTGGACCGGTTTGTCTCTGTAGTAGGGTGGGGTGATGACTGGTTTTGTTAGTTGAGTTTCGGAGCTCGCATGCAATGTAGCGTTAAATGCTTTGTGTTTACTAGATACTTTACTAGATACTTTAAAATGTCAGTGAACACCCATAAATTGATATATAGTATGGTTGGTTGTGGTTTTGACCTAAAATCTGAAGTAATTTTTTTCCTTCTTGGGATTAAACCTGAAACGTTTGTACAGCACGGTGCAGATAAAGTCCATTCATTTGTTTGGGCTGCATGCAAAGTCAGTGCCACCTGCTGGCCGCTTTTCATATTGCCGTGATGCTTACTTTTCTTTTCCTCTTTTGTTTTCTTTTCTTTCCTGTTAAGGATTTAAAAGTGATTGGATTTTTTTGGATAGCCCTTTAATATTCATTCTTTTCATTTTCATTAATTGATTTATTTACAAGAATGCTAATATTTATATTTAATAATATAATATTTGAAGATTCTGTCTGTAAACTGTGAAAAGCAAATGTATTACCATGGTTGTATTGTGTATGCATGTATGTATATGTAAGTATAAAGGTCAAGGTTTTACATATTTTGATATTTTTTATGTTCTTTTAAACCGCATAAACCTTAAAACTTGCTGACATTAAAAAGTATTCACAGTATTTATTTATGTTTGTTTGTTTTTTCTTTCCTTTTCTTTAACTTGTGCATTTTTATTTGTCACTGACCCACACATAAACCTACAGAAGGTTGTTTTAGTCTATTCCAATAAACTTAAAGAGCTATTCCATGATTTTAACAGTGTATAAAAATGAATTTCAAATAACTGTTCTTGCATGTCCATATTCTGGTCTGTATGTTTAATAAACTCCTAAACTAGATCATGGGAAATATATATGTCACTCACATCTATATTCTGAAGTTCCATGTGCACTGACTGTGTGTTTCTCAGAGATGCAGTATGAAGGCACATAGAGTGAGTATTTGAGGGTACAATGAGGTTTTTAATAAAGCGGACAGATTCTAATGTTTGGGACTTCACATGTGGACAAAGTCTACTCAAATTCAGAGAACTGTTCACTTCAGTTTGCACAGAATAAGCGAGAGAACCTATGTTACACAATAAAAGCCAATATCTTTACTTTAGTGAATGCAGAATACAAATTTGTACAACAATCTCTAGCATAATATCTTAGTCATTCAATAAAAAGTTCACTAGAATATTTATTGTATAATGAAGATAAAACAACACATTCAAGGGAAATATAATGCAGATTAACTTAAAGTTCTCTCTCATGTTTTACTCTTTTTTTCTTTTTTCTTTTTTTTTTGTTGTTGTCTTTTTTTTTCTTTTCTTTTTGAAACATCTTGTTTCAGTTATGGCAACAAAGTCCAGCTTGTGCCGCCAAACGGTTTGAGCGTCCAAACCGCAAACAGCTTCTTGAAGTGAACTAGTAACTACAAACAATTACCAAATACATAATTCTGATTTAAAAAAGCCATAAAGCAAAGCAGTGTACTCTTGCACAGCAAAGTGAAGAAAGTACGCAACAAACAATTGTTGTTTCCTCTTTATCCCTTCCTTTCACATTCAACAGTTTGTGACACAGCACTCCGCACCAAAGGAACAGCCTCCTCTCTTCAGATCTCTTATGTATTTCTCACGTGCATTTATAGGAACCCCTGACGTGAGGGTGATTTTGTTTTGATGAAGTCAAAATGCGATGAGTGATATCATATTTGATTCAGAACACCAGCAACTCTTTGGAATAAGGCTCTAATTGTGCATGTAGCAGAGAAACTCCCTGATTCCTAATCAAGCACTAATGTTGAGTGTTTGTGTGTGCATTCATTGCAGTTTGGAAATCCTGCATGTTTTTAGGCCGCAGTGCTTTCATAACACTGGGCTGGCATTATTGCTTGTCTACCCTGAAAAGCTTTGATTGTGATCAACTTTAAATGATTTTGACAGACATCGTAAAACTTCCTAATGGGTGTTTCAATTCAGCTGAGACAACAAAGCTTGTACATCTGAGGTTAAATCTAAAGCTATACCTAAAGCAGTGTTTGCATGGCTCTTGTGGATTTCATATTTAGTCAGTGTGCCTTTGTACGTAACCATAGAAGGATAGTTCACCTAAAAAAAAAAGGAATTCAGTCATCTCGTTCAAAGCCAGTTGTGATGAATGTTTCATTCAGTGAATAGCAATGCTATGGACATCAGCTATAATTGTAAATTTAAAAAAAATTAAAGTCATTCAACTTTGGAACTACTGGGTAAATAATGACAGAATTTTCATTTTAGGGTGAACTATCTCTTTAATATGCAAGCACTTAAGGACAAAGGGTTAACAGTCGTTTTCTCACCTGCTCTATAAAGAGCACTGTATTCATGAACTAGGCAACATTGTGTAAATAATGGATATGTGATAGTATAATATGCATGATTAAATTTTTTTTCTCTCAATTTATTTTATTATTATTATTAAAGGGATAGTTCACCCCAAAATGAAAAATCTGCCATCATTTACTCACCCTAAAGTTATTCCAAACCCGTATAAAATTCTTCCTTCTGTTAAACTTCAAATATTTTGAAGAATGTGGGTAACCAAACAGCTGACGGTCCCTATTGACTTCCATAGTATGGAAAATAAATAGTATGGTGACCATCAACTGTTTGGTCACACACATTATTCAAAATGTCTCTTGTGTTCAGCAGAAGAAAGAAATTCATAGAGGTTTGGAACAACTTGAGGGCGAGTAAATGACAGAATTCTCGTGTTTGGGTAAACAATCCCATTAAAAATTCCACTTTTAATGTGAATGCTTTGTGTTCTTGGCTATGTGTGGGTTGGGGACTGCATAGATTAATATCAGCTTATTGCCAGTTGCTGCGGTGCTCAAGAGGGCAGGGAGGTATGCGCACACTGACCGAATACATAACAAATCTAAAGAGGAAAGCGTCCGATGGCAAACTTGAACATACAAATTTTTTGTGCAATCCATTAGAGAGATCATGTCCAAGTCAGTTTGCATTGTCTAGTATTTCCATCTTTAGCTGCTGAATCCCCTGACGCTTTGCCACCTGAGGGGCAGTGAGGTGTGATGCAAGCCGGAGGCCACTGCTACCAGACGTTTGTGCCGCACAAACAAACAGCCACACGTGAAGAGATATGCACACAGAGAGCAAAACGCGACGGCGGAGAGAGCTACAGCGCCCCCTCTTGTCCAGCAATACAGAACGTAGCGACTGATGCCTCCATAAGGTGTCTCCTTTACATTAGGAAATCTGTAGATGAGCCAATTCACAAAATAACTGGAAAGGTGTTCTGTACATAGTATGCATGTGTGTATTAGGGTTACCTAAAGTAATGGTATTTACAATATATGAGGGATTTGGTTGAAATGAATTTAGTAGCATGAGCTTTTTATACAAACTTGGGGTCTTGTACTAGATCTCAATGAATAGTGCATCTAAGCCGTGATGGGTTAAAGTAGGCAGTGTATTCAGCAGCTGCAGGCTAATCCCTCACAAAACAGTTGTAAGAAATGCAACCATATTTTTTTCGTTTCTTAGCATGACGAGTATCGTTACAAAACAAAATAAAGACAGCTGAGCTTCAATCATACAGCTCTCTTGTTACAATTTTTTATGGACAGACATTCACCACCATTAAAGGGTAAACGACCCAAAAACGACCTTCTTGAAGAAAAAAAACACTTTGAATATTACCAATAATAGTCAGATTTGAAGAAAGTACAGTATAGTTAACAAAATAGTAAATATTAACCAGTGAATACTCTACTTAATAAGGATCTCGCCTTGTAAACTTGGCAGTAATCCACAAAAATATACTTTTTTCTTGAATCTGGTGAAGGTACAATACATACGTACTTACACCAAAAGTGATATATATTAAAGTTGCTATGTACATAACAAAAGAAAAAAAAAAAGTTTGGCTCAAATCTTTAATTTACAAACAGAACAGCAAGTGTTCATGGCTTTAGATATCGTTTCAAGATCTGCTTTGCATGTTAATCGTTTTCCAATGTTTGTAACAACGCACACTATGACATAACTAATATGAAACAAACATCAAGAGAGAAATGCTGAAAATTCCCAACCTACAGTACGACAAAATTACATAGAGGCTTTGGCTTGCGTTACCATTGAGTTGTTGGAGCTGCATGAATGTACAATGACTTGCTATCATCTCTAAATCGACTGGGCTACCTGTTCTTTTCCCATTTGCTAAACACGCTGTTAAAAAGGATTGGAAATTGATATTGATATTAATTTAGAGACATTTTCATTTCTTTCACTTAATGTCTTAACTGAGGTGAAATGTGATTTAATTTTAGATACAAGCCTTCCCCCGTAAAACTGATCCAAATCTATCATCAAATACCTTTAAATAAATTAATAAGTGACATACTTCATATAAGGGCGAGTGCAGATACAGATTGTTTAATACATGAGCCCAGCAGGCAGAAGCCTTCGGACAGAAAGCTGCCCCTAAACTTTCTTTGATTGTTTGCAAAATCAACAGCGAAAACAGCTACGAGTGTCAAACTGCACCAGTGACAATAATCGAAAATGTTTTCTTCATACAGTGGACTTTCGCGCAATGCAATTTGCATCAAGTACCTGATAACACCTGTTTGTTTGAGTACACCGTTCATTCTGACTGCTTGACTTGAGATTCTCTCTCTCTCTCTCACTCTCTCCACTCATCTGCTTAATTTCGATATGTCAGGACATTTTCGATTTCTTTCCCCGTCTACCTACTTACAAAAAAAAGTGAAATGACATTTAAATTATAACAATAGAATAATAACAATAATGACCCTCCCTGCTGTCACTCCTCTCTCCCTTTCCCCCTGCCCAGCCCTGCGTGTGACTGACTGGCTGTCAGGCTCGGGACAGCTTTATGTCACCCAGGTGTCCATGCGCATGCGCTTGACCGTGGGGCTCTCCCTCTCTTCGGCCCCGGCGGCTGGGGGTCGACCCAGGCCGAGTGGGGAGTGGAAATCGGGCCGGTGATCCTCTCGGTCGCTTCCATCGTAGGAGGAGCAGGAGGAGCTGAGGCTGTCGACAGGCGAGCGGCCCATGTCGGGACGGCCGGAGGGAGGCTGCTGCTGCTGCTGCTGGGGTGGGAAGCCGGACGGGGTGATGCGCTCGCGTGGAGGAGAGATGGGCTCGGATTTAATGTTGATATTATGGCTGGTGTTGATGGAAAGATTTGAGCCCTGAGGTAAGTGACCGCCACCTCTGAACAAAGAGAGGAAATTACAAAATGAAAAATTAGTGCATAAAACTATGTCTGTGGACTGCAGAAATTCCTAAACTCAGCAGCTACCATGTGACGCTAACACAGAGACCCAGATAGCCCAGTAATAATATCCCACCCTCCATCTGTTTACTCAATGGCACTTGCAGCAATAACAGCACCTGAATCATTTTAGAGGGTGGTATCTAATTAGAGCATGCCTGGCAGAATGTGACGAAAACAGTTCACTAATGTTTTGATGGCACAACCACTGCGTTTAAATAAAAGCTTTCATTCACAGGCTCTGGAAACATAACATTTCAGTTTTTTTACTCTGTTTTTTTCTGTCTGTGAGTCACGCACTCTGTTGTTACAGAGAAACTACACAGACATATACTTATATTAATGCATTTCCCTCTATACCACTATCTATCTATCTACATCAACTACCTACCTCTGTCTGTCTGTCTGTCTGTCTGTCTATCTATCTATCTATCTATCTATCTATCTATAGTATCTACTGCACATACCTACCTACCTACATCTGTCTGTCTGTCTTTCTGCCTATCTATCTATCTATCTATCTATCTATCTATCTATCTATCTATCTATCTATCTATCTATTTTCTTTTTTGATTGTTCTCTTGCTATCTATCTATCTATCTATCTATCCATCTATATAAAAAAAGAAATTTAAATCATATGCATAAAGAAAAAAACCTTTTAGGACAGATAAGATTTATTAAATTAATTACATTTTAATTTTCTTCTCATTATTCTTTTTTTTTTTTTTGTATTTAAATCTGTATAAATACTATCATGACAAATATTCATTACATTTTTAATCATTAAAAATCTAAATCTAAACAAAAAATTATAAAATAGGTTTCATAAAAAAGGTGAAATGTCTAATTTTTGGGCTTCCATGCTGCAAAAAAAATACTTTCTCACTGAATATCTTTAAAACAAGATACATTTACTTGAGAAGCACAGTGACATAAGCTATTAATAAGTGGCAAAACAGATTGTCCCACCCTAACCTCATGCCACTTGTTTGTCTCTAATATTACGACATCAAAAATACTTCAGTTTTAATCAAAATATGATTTTATATGATTTATTTTTAGAGTGTAATATGGCGTGGACATCAATCCATCCTTCCATTACACTTTCTAGAGGAAAAAAAAGAAAAAAAGAAAACATATGGCAACTAAGAGTGCATTTGACCTCATGCCTGGGCACATTAGTTAATGTTCTGCAAACCTGTGTGTGTGTGCTTTGTGTGTGACTGCACACATCTATGTTACTCACACCAGCGAGCTGAGAGCTGCCTGGCCCAGTTGATGCTGTTGCCATGCCGACATTGAGCCTATAGAGAGCCCTGGAGAGCCAAAGCCTTGCAGAGAGGAGAGCTCAGCACTGCTCAGGGAGTATTCTAGAGCAAAACAACACAGCAACAATCAACAACAGAGTTTATGAGTCACTCAAACACCTCTGCACAACCACAGTCAAGCGTTTCAAGTATTTTTGTTATGCACTGAGCTCAGAGTTGGATGATGTCATTAATTGTAGGGTCTTTGTCTATTAAGCCACTCAGAGAAGAGTGAAATTAAATTAAACCATGAATGAATGCATACATTACAAAGCAACGAATGACTTTTTATATTCACCAGAGTTGTAGGCAGTGGGCATGCCTGAGTAGACCAGGCCTTGTGGTGGCAGACTCGGGGTGGTGACGGAGACCACCGGTGTGGCCAGAGGCTGGGTCGACTGGGAACTGCTTATCCTCTGGGTGTTCTGTACAAAGAGCCAAATACACAAACTTAATTAGATACAAATCCCATCACAGACATACATGCATACTCTAACCAACCATGTGTAGCACTGTCAACAGAACTGTGGGATTTTGATGGAAATTATGTGGTAATACCATTTTGCACCAATAAGAGGCGCTGCAGATTCATTCTAGTTAGAAATCAAATTGTTTTGCAGGTTGCTGTCAGTTAAACAGCTATAATTCAGAAGCCCCTGGACAATGTAAGAAAATATAAAATATAAGACACTACAGAATGACTTATAAATGTGGCACAACTGTCTACAAGATCGCTGCTAATTTTTGGTAAGGCATATGAATTAACCTGACTTAAGCACATGGATATAGGGAAATCCACAAACACATTCATACACAAGAAAACAAAACTCTCTTTCTGATTATTCCCAGAGTCTCAAAAATGTTCTGATCAGTAACTTTATCCTGTCTGAACAGTTTCCATGGGAAAAATTGCTCAGAGCTTGCTCATTCAAAGCTGTGGGACTTATTGGACATGTCAGTTTAAAATCAAATTTGTCGAAGATGTTTCTACTAAAATACCTTAGGAGAAATAAAAATAAATAAACAATTATTGACACTGGGTAAGAGCTATACAATTATGATGAAAATGTGGTAGAATTTGCTGAGAAATATTTGAGTTCATATTTAAATCTGAGCACAGTTTGAGACAGTTGTGGTCTCTTCTGAAACTCTGGAGAGATGTGATATGAATTAAGTATTTTTTCTCAGGAGAAAAATCAGAGGCAGTAGACTTAAGAACATCTTAAATTGCTCTCTATTTAATTTAACTGCTGTTTAGGAGAAACAACTGATATAAATATTACTGATATTAAAGAGATATAAGTTTATTTACTAAATACGAAAATGTGTTATCCAAGTAGCATCCAGCATGCAGTGAAATTACATAGTCACCCCAAGCCAAACGTGTGTACATGCAGTGCACACACACACACACACACACACACACTCACACTCAGAGAAAAAAAAAAATTAATAACTTTGAGATGCGTATTCAATTCAGTGCAATTTTTCTCAGTTTTACATTAGCTGAGGTAGATGAATATTCAATCTACATTAAGTTTGAGAGGGGCATTATGTACAGTCTCTTAAAAAAATATTTAAATTATTTAAAATATTATTAGGGAGGTTTTACTTTATTTTAAGTACTTTATAAAATAAATAAATAATAGTGTAATACAGATTCTACAGAACAGTTGTATTAGTACTAATTTAAGCCTGGATTTGTTTCAGTATTGTAAAATGCATTCACATTAGTTTCTCTGACATCGTTTGGCATTCTCCTCAACTGATGACATCATTTTGGACTCGACTCCATTTTACCGACATCATCATAAGTAAAGCAATCACAGCCCAGGCCAAAAAACAAGAAACACAAGAGAATAAGAATTTGGGTAATGCTCAAATATGTTGACTGCAATAGCATGTTTTATGTGGATTGTGTTTCTAAACATTTTACTTTGATTGATCCACGCTTTTATGTTGCTTCAGTATTAAAACTAATACCAGGTTTATTGGTGAGATCTTGGGGGAATATTAAATAAATTACTGATGATTGCATCTTTGGGGATTTTATGGATTCATCATTCTCCATACACCCACAACACTCTTCCTTTAGCCCAAACACATACACATACATTTCTGGACATACTGTGGGTCTTTTAAACTTCCTTAAAAAGGCTCAGAACATGCAGTGTGAGTCATACACAACGCAGAGCAGACATCCGCACAACACTCGTTCAGTTCATCCAGTTCATGTTGGGTTTAGTCGATTTTCATCGCAAGCAGTGGAGTCATTTCTCTAAACTAAGTGTGGCTCGTTAAAGAAGTGTGATTTTAAAAAGCTTATCAGCCTTCCCAAGGCATTCTGTGAAACTCACCACCAGCTCCATCTCTTCCTCCTCCGACTGCTTCCAACAGAAAAGAGCAGATGATGCTGTCAGTATAAAGCCAGGTGGCACACCTAAAGCTCAGCAGGGTCAACCCACCATTCTCACCAGGACATGCCTTTAAACTAACTTATTCAAATTCAGAGACTGAAGCGTGAACCGAACACTGCCTCAGGTTACTTGCAATAAAACTGGAAATTCAAATTCAGAGTCAAATTCAAATGAAAAGTCAAATTTGTTGGCACTAAATACACAATGTTTTCATTCCTCATGGACATGTGGTTTGTCCGACACAGCAATTAGGTAAATGCAAGACGACTTCCAGTTCAAAATGCTGAACAAAGGGAGAGTAATAGTGGAGTAAGAGGAAATAATAGTGGGTTTTTCAAGTATTTTAATATATATATATATATATATATATATATATATGCATTTAAACTTATGTAAAAAAAATATTTATTTGTAATTTAATAATACATTTTAAATAATATTTATCTAGATTTTTTATTATTTTTATTATTATATATTTTATTATTGTTTAAATATAAAATTTTTAATATACAGTACTGTGCAAAAGTCTTAGGCCATTAGTATTTTCTTGAAGCATCTTGGACACGTTGCCACAGTTCTTCTGGATTTAGTCTGTCTCAGTTTGTTCAGACAGACTGGATGATGATGAGATCAGATCTGAGATCAGGCTGTTGTCAGATTCCTTGTGCAAACAAAAATCTCACTTCATAATTACAATTAATGGCAAAATTAATGTTTGGAAATGTAAACTGATATGTCCTACTGACACACTACAGGAAAACATAGAAATAACTGACTTAAAACCATTTTTTGTTGGCCTAAGACTTTTGCACAGTACTGTATATATTTGAACAAATACTACAATTTTTCCAAGCAATAGTAATGTCACTCCAAATTGCAAAACTAGATTTATTTTTATGTAATAAACATTAAAAATAGAATAGATTGGTGATAACAGACAATAAACTGCCGACAAGACCATATCTCTTAGTTTTTAAGTGCAATGTGCTAGTCAACACTGTAATACACAGTTTGTCTCTATGTACTGTATATTGTCATTCATTCAGTACTTGAAAGTTCTGTGCAAAACTTTTGGCCCAAATGAGAATTTTAAGGTGTTCATTCTCGTCTCTTATCATGTGCATATATCTCTTTGTTCAAAGCCAGCTGACAGTGTGGAGTTGTACTGTATCGAGGACGTTGAGCTTTCTTCTCAGTAGTGCCGGCCCAGTGCTGTCTTAATACCAGCACTCAATCAATAACAGTGGGGAGACACGACAAGGGCGACAAGATATTATCTGGCTCACACTCTGGGCTTCTGATTAAGCCTTCATCCCCACTCTGTCACACTGCGATGTGATTAATTTAATACCATTATGTTCTAATGACAGCCTGTCTGCAGGCACACTCACAGGCCCTGCCTTAGTCTGTCTGTCTGAGGCAGTTCATTCTCTCACACACACACACAAAAGGACACTCGCCATATCCGTAAATATACACAAATGAATAATCATCTGGGCTTCTTACTACTGATGACTTCACATGCCACGAGCTTGGCATGTGGGATTTGTTTTGATTCATGGCGGGTAAGAAACTGTACCGCTTCCAGATGCTGGCGTGGTATTCCATACACTCGCATGCATATGTATATTTACGCTGAGCTAAGAGAGCCCTGCATAACCTCAGTGCTATTTACCAAACAAGAATCGCCATGCTGTAAAAGAAACCTGAGCAGCTTCTACAGTTGAAACAAACCAATTATTGACCATATTTAAACATCATAATAATAATCTTTTTTTCTGCTTCCCATTTTATATTTGAGTGATTAATGAGGCTGACAGCCGGGTGTAGCCTCAGGTGCTGAATGTGGCCAGAGTTCTCTGCACCTTAATTATAATCATTTGAGAGGCCCTCTAATTTCTAAATGAATAATAGAAGGAGTGAGGGTACCTGGATTTCTGACTGTGCTGCTTATTGTTTCACTGAGACTATTTTAGTGTAATTTCACTGATGTGATGTAAAGACCATAATTTCGCTCAACCCGTGTGTGTGTGTGTGTGTGCTGATCAACATCTTTTTCAAGAAGATTTGAAGCAACAATCTCGTGGATGCATGCATGAAGAATCAATTCTTCCATACTCACCAGGGGTGGCATCATGCTTTTGCTGGATGGGGGGATGACGACTCTCAAGTCTGGCTTGCGGCTACCGATGCCCATGTTGCCCCCCGGTGGCGGCGGTGACTTCGCAGGCATGACTTTACCAAGCCCGTTCCCGCTGGGTGTACCCAGAAGCCCCGGCGAGCCCCTCGGGTTAACGAAGCCGTTTCCTGCTGAGACACACATACGGGTGGAAAGCATCATGGGATTGTGCTCTAATCGACCAATCCCCAACAGCCATCAGTCGATCGGACGACATGCCATTTCCCAGCTGCAGTCGTAGCATCTCATAGCACGCAACGTTAAGTGTTCCCGACCCTCTGGGAAAGTTCTAATAAGACTCTGGTAATTATCCCGCACATTTACGAAAATAAAACATAAATTTTGAAATTGATGAGCCTTTGGTTCTGTTGGTGTACAATGGCGTCAAAGCTGTCTTTGTGTGTCCCAGGATGAGGAAAGCAATTCAGTTTAACAAATGTAGTGTGACTTGAGCTCTTTAAGAAGGAATGGCTAAAGTCATTACAACTGAGTGCAGCCATTCACTGCTATCAAAGGCAATTAAAGTGCCATTTTAGAGAAGAAATCTAAAAACTTTGGTGGGGTGTCAATGGTATGTTTACATCTGCTGTACTTTGCCATTCCTACTTCAAAACTGAACTACAGCTACTTTTATTGGGAACTTTCTCCTGCTGAATCTAGCACAAACAGGGTACGTTTAAATGTTAGCACATGCCGTAATGACCCAAAAAAGCACAATGAGAGGAACCCAACTTCGGTCTGCAGAACATCAACAACAAATACTGAAAGGTTTGTGCGTGAATGATGTCATCACATGAGAACGAACAGGCTAATCCATCAAGTCCGCACCTGACTGACCTCACACCCGTATACTATATATATTGTGGGTTTCTGGTTTCATGTGAACGTCAGAGCTTTACAAAGATGTCTTTCTACCATCTGCTGGCCCACATTGTTAGCAAGTTCCTTCACACAACCATCTGAAATATTCTCTAACAATCATGGGTCATTTACCCACACAATGTGTAACCTCCAAAGACAAACACAGGAATTACAATTGGCCGACATTCAAACCCAAAAGCACAATCACCCCTAAGGTCTCTGTGTCGATGTTTGCTCTCGTCAGTATGAAAAATGCTGAGTAACTCAACAACAGCCATCAGGCAAACAAGTGTAATGCCTTTTGGTTTTCAGAAAAGGTCCATTTCATTTCCATTTGCTTGGAACTGTGCATACAGCAAAGTGCAATGTAATTTCCGTGCATTTTCTCCATAACAACAGCTTGATTAAATGTTAGTCATGGGGCTTTTTCTGCCCCCCACCCAATGCTCATTTCCTGTGGGGGCTTGCTGTGGGACAGCGAGAGAGAAGGCCATCATCAGAGAGACAGAGAGCAGAGACATGCACTTACTGTGTCTCCGTTAAAACACGCCTCTGCTGAGAACGACACGTACACGTAATTCTCACAGCTCAATTTTCAAAATACGCTTTTTATTTCTGGGCTATATCTATAGAGAGAAATACTCAAAAACAGACAGGAAACAATCAAGAAAAGTGGGTTCAGGAAATGACCCAAGCACGATTTGAACTCGCTTGCACATAACATGTCCGTGCAAGTTCACTACTCACCAGGTCACTGAGACAACTTACAAGACCTTAATACCAGATCGCAAGTAAATCTCAGTTGAAGTTAAATCTTCATGCAGTTGTATGTGTTTTCTAGTTTCTAAAACTCAATGAATATCACCCATCTAACTTGGATCAACAAACAAAAGCAAACTTTTTGTGGGCTGTAATTAAAAACTTGAGGACTACATCAGATGTTTCATCAGTTGTCTGAGAATAATAAATACCTTTCACGAAACTTGGCAAGCAGAACATTAACATTTATTCATTTTGCAGATGCTTTTATTTAAAGTGACAGAAAATGAGGAATAATTAAACACAAGTAGAATCAGAAATATATAATGCATACATAAGGCTGAATAGAAACATATATGTTCAATGCACTTACACATCTAGTTACCGTGATGAATAATCGAAGTGAATTATTTAATTTTCATTATGTAATATGCAAATTTTTAAAAATCGAATAATTGTAAGTTAAAAAATTCGAACACATTTACAACTATTTTATCTATATTATATAATCTTAGAACTTAAAAGAAACGTATACATATATACTTTGATGCCTATTTGATGCTTTGTATCAAATATTTTGATGACTAAATGCAGAACAAGTAGGTGTCTTAATTTTTGGCTGGTACTGTAAATGTTTATTCAGTTGACAGGAAGTATAAGTTGAATATGAGCACTGGAGTGTGTGAACCTGTAGCGAGAGGGAGGAAAATATCTTGTAATTACTGTAAAAAAGCACAGCGGCAGTGCATTACTCTGATAATGATCAAAAGGAGGGAGGATGATATCATTGCGTTGAAATGCTCCCAATTTCTGAAAAAGGCGCCTGTTCTCAAAAAGGCGGAATGTGTAACTGAGGCCCTACTGAGACATAAGCTGCTCTGATTCTGAGCTGTAACCAGTGTCCCCACCCCTTCACTCTATGTAAGTCGCACATTGAATCCTCTCGCACCGAACAGAGTGAACCCAGTGTCACAATTCCTAAATGAACACCAAATACAGACATCTGTCTTAAACAATGCTGCTTACCCTCAAAAAATAAGTCTCTCGCTCAGCTCTGAGTAATGCATCATGAGAGCATGGTTACATAATGACCCGCTTTTACAAAACAAATAATTTGTTTCTTTTCAAAGCAAGGCTGTTTTGATATAAAGCGCCAGATAAGTCCTAACCATTTATAAGTCATCATTACCTTGAGCAACGTAGTGTCTTCAAAGGGGCAAAGTATGCATGAATGAGAAAAGACTAATGGATTTCAGAATCAAAGCTTCGCCTCCCTAATAGATTAAGAGGAACGGAGTCCAAATTCTAATTATAGTCTTAATTAATGAGGCTGAACAGTACCTCTTTAACGGGTGCAGCCATATTGTTTTGGCTACGGAAATCATGCACAGGAACAATGTGAGCTGGGGAAAGAGTTCCAACTGTTGATGCCAAAAAAAAAAAAATCCAATTCATATTTTACTTGGAGAGCCCTTTTGTATAAAAAATAAATATAATTTGTGATACCTCCATGAGAAATCTAAAAAAGTAAAAAAAGAAAGACTGAGAACACTGGATCGGGATGACGTGGACCTCAAGACATGGTTAAGTAACTGACAGTCTTTTGAGAAACTGAGTCTTTTGACACACAAACAGGGCTTTAAATTGCTCCTCAACAGCTTATAATTCTTTAGTATTAATGAAGGAAGCCGTGCAGCTTCTAGGCACATTGCATAATGGAGATACAACTCCAAACGCACCCTCGTTTTTAACTGAGAATGTCCTGAATGGCCAAAAAGCACATCTGTGCACGCTACTCAAAACTGAATTCGAGATCGCCTCAAAGATCGGCTCATCAGATTGCTAATTGGTGCTCATCAGAACACAAATGATGTATTTCTGGAACCATTATGTTTGCATCACTTCCTCTTTGTGCACGATCACGCATTGTGAACTTTGGCGTAATCTGCAAAGCTGAGAGCTTGCTCTTGTCAGCTTGAATAAGGTGTCTTTAACACATCAACTCGTAGTGCCAAATTTATTGCAATGCACTAATTGAATGTGTGGGATCTGCTCTTCTAGTGTATCAGCCACACCTCTGTGATCCCATGACGAAAGCACATATAACTTTACAAGACTTTACAGCGTTTCACTTTTAATTAAATTAGGCTGCCAAACCAGCAACTTTGCTGCTTGAACATACTAAATGTATGGCAGTTTAGCTCTTTAATACTTAACACTCCAGCATTATCGGAAAACACAAGGTCTTAACATGTTACGTACTCGTGGTTATCCAATTCCGAAGCACAAACCCTTACACAGACCTTAGAAGTGGTGCTGTTAAGATGAAGATGATCGAAAGATCTCTTGGATCAAAGGAGATTGAGCACAAAGCATCGAGGACTAGTTCACCTTCTGGAGTTGTGGGCTCTTCAGCCATAAGTGGTTTTGTGCTGGGCTGTCTCCATTCTGCATTTACACACACGCAAATAAACATCACACAGAACTCCAGAACCTGTGCGTAAGGAACCAGGACAGATGTTAATGTATGCTGGGACAACAGACAAAAAGAAGTAACTAAATTTAGAGAGAACTGATAATGTCCAGCTTGAGCTGTAAATTGCCTCTTTCAGGCTTACAATGTACTGTTCTGACCTTTTCCAATCTGATTGAACTGCGCTTATATTTCTTAAAATGAATTAAAAACAGTTTAAATGAAAATAAGAAAAATTATATGAATAATAATAAAAACAATTTATATATAAAATAAAATAAAATAACATTTTGTGTAACCACTTCTTAAGTCCGGGTCTAGATCGATTTGAAAAATTCACCATGTGGGAAGAGATATTCTTCTCTTTCGCGTCAATACAAAAAAAACAGTGCCAATGATTTGTTAGTCAACAATGGGATCTGGGTAATTTGAGAGAAACTAGGCCTTCTGTTCCCTGCAAAAGTCAACAACAAAATAAAATCTGAAACTAAAATGATCCGAAACCAAACATTCTGCTGGAACCGTGCTGAGCTTCCATATCAGAGAACTCTGAGAGGAAACTAAGCCATTTTGTTTCACAGTGCTGATGATTCATCCTGACCTCCAGCAACTGTACATAGTTAGGTAACACAGAATCGCTTCAAAAGAGAAAGAATTGTGTTACAACACGAGCCTGATATTTCACGAACAAAAAGATTCATTTGCACCCCAGCTGGGCATGTCAACATGATGAAAAAGCTTTCTTTCCCTGAAGAGGAGAGCCGGTGTATGTGCTTGGATTAACGCTTGGATCCTCTTCACCATTCCTTTGGCTTAACTGGTGATCAGAGCATTGCGCTGAACTCATTCAGGCAATATGAGGTCGCTCTACACAGGGGAGAGAGCAGTAGAAGAGTGCTGTGAGCCGCATTCCTGCAGGCTCTGCTCTGAGATGTCCCTGCTCCCCCAGTGCCTTCTGCTTGTGAAAAATCAGAAGTATGCAAGGAATGGCCATCTGACAGGAGCACTGAAGTGGTTCCTCTCCAAGGCAGCCACGCTGGTCGAGGCTGTTTGGAACAAACAACAGCTGCGCTATGTGATCGGAGATCCAAAGGCTGCGCTATGTGACCACAGAGCCAAAGGCCTGAGACCTCTGGGCACACGCTCCTCGCCACACCCCAAAATGCCACTCTCAGCTAAGCACTGTACGTCCAGTACCTTAAATCCCCCCCCCAGACACTCTGGGCTGGGCCGTAGCCCTAAATATTCCCTAAATGAAAAATACATTGACTTCAATTGCATTAATTATGGGTAATTAATAAACAAACTACACCAAAAGTATATTAATCAATAACAGGCCTAATCATTCTTAACATTTATCAAACTAGAGTCAAATCTAGCTGCGGTTTCATGCATTCGAGATGAAGGCAAAGACGGCAGCGTTCCCGTGGGCAGCACAGGGCGCCGTCCCTGCATAGATTCGCACACTCCATTTCCCTATCACTCATCTGCGACAGTTTTACGGGACTGTGCTCGCTCTCCCTGAGCTATATTTCGCTTCTCCCTCTCACTTCTGCTGCTAACTGTCTGCCTATGGGAAAAGTCTTTGCACCCACTTGAAGTCAAAAATAGGGGTTATATTGGCACCGTACAGCGTGTGTGTGTGTGTATATATATATTTATCTTTCTTTTTAAATAAATTAAATTATAACTAAAATGTCTTAATATAAATCTACCATAGCTTATGCTCTAAAATATAGGGAGCCCTTTTACATTACTATAAGGTTATACTATTAACAATTAGTAAAAATTTAATTTAATTACTATTGTTTTTAAATATAATAACCAACACTCAACTTAATGTATATGCAAACATGTAAATTGCACAAAATGCAGTTTTTAAATTAGTCTAACTTCTAAATTATAAAATTTCTATTTGTTGTTGAAATATATTAATTAGCTATTATTAATTGTCATAACTTGTTTCATAACAGATTTAAACATAATTAAGACATCGGGTAGAGGTAAAGTAAACTATAATGAGTATATAGTCTAATATTTTGTGAAATGCTCTTCTCTAGACTTAATTTCTCTAGCGACCTAAAGAGCTGTGGACACTGATGAATTGCCTGAGGTAAATGAAATGCTACATGACATTTTGTTTAGAATCTGTTTTATTCACGTTTTTCCGCTGTTGAAATGCAGATTGAGTGATTACGTGAGGCATGAGGTGTTCATTCATGTTTATTTCGTGTTATAACTAGTAGTAAAGAGGAAGGGATGGTCGCGCTGCAGTTTGAACTGAGGCGTTTATACAGAGATCTGCCATGCCAAAGCAAAGAGCGCCAAAACTTTTTAAAGATAACACTTTGTTTCTTATCAAAATTATGTTTTTTTTTTAACCATTTTTATTTTTAGAAATAATTTTCCTAATTATCTTATTTATTATATAATGCAATATGTTTAATTATTTAATAATACATTTCATTAAAATATAATAGGCAAAAGCAAAGGGTATGTTTTTGCTTATGTCTTTTTACCAAACCTTGATGGCAGCATTAACAGCCAAGTTAACATTCCTTTAAAATATTGAATTCCAATTTAAATGGTGTAGATATTTTTGCATTATGATATAGCACTAATAGGCTAACCCCTGGGTGTCATTTATATCTAGCAACATCCTTGTTTCAAATCTCTAAATACTGAATTGAATCTCTAAATATTGATTCTACAGAGATAAACGCTACTGTCGCAAAGGGACTATGCTAGTGGGGACTGGCTCATAAATGTCTGACAATTATTAAAAGACTGATGAGAGGCATCAGACGCATAATAGAAATGAATTCTCCTCTATGTTACTGAAAAAGTACTCTGAGGTATTCATTACCAAAAAGCTCTGAGTGTTATACTGTACACGATCTCATAGGAGACTCAAAAGCCAATATTATCTCCCACTGTGAACATTCAATCAAGTGAGTCTCGGACACTAAGCACTCAGTAAGTGTGTGTGTGTGTGTGTGTGTGGAGTTGGCAAAAAGATGGTTAAATACCACCTGTCCCTGCCTCTCATCGCCACAGAATGCTTATGACAGGTTGCCTGGTCATTGTGCACAACAGTCTTAGAGGGATGTCATGGTCCGAATGCTTGCAGGGTTCTGCTGGGTCAGGCATTTAGCAGGCTTACGCCAGCCGTATAAGGACTGCTACAGTACCAGGAAAACAGATGCACCTGTCAATAGGGGGAAGGAAACTCGAGGGGGCCGGGAGGGATGGAGGCAGGGGGCCGAGGCCTTAAAGGAAATGCTGAGTTTATTTACCTGCCTGTCTGAATCAGCTGCTGAAAAACAGTTAACCGTTTCGTGCACAGACACAGACACAGACAGAACGGAACTTCTTGCTGAGCTGCATCTAATCTGCACCTGCACTACATCTGATGTTCCTTGTTGACTTCTGTAGGGATAATTTTTCAAAGTTTTCCAGAAAAAAAAAAGAAGCAAATTAGGGCAGGAGGAATCTTCAAGATCGTGTGAGAGAGCATGAATCTCACGGCCTGTTGTTCTAGCAGTCACGCTCTTGTGCTTGGGTGCTTTGTAATGTTGAAAAAGTAGCCCTAGTCTATCGCTGACATAGACAGAGCGGCCCACTAGAGTACGGAGGCAACCCTTGTATTTGTAACTGTCAGGGAGGAACAGTTGGACACATGACCTTGTGTGCGTCCTTGGTGACTTGACAGTGTGTGTACACACCAGCAGCGGGGTAGAGACGCTTGCAGCTGCCGCCATTTCCCGTCATCACATGACTGTTTACACCCGCTCTATCAAACGCCCGAACCCACAAGTCAGCTCTGGCACAACTTAATGCTCTTCCATCTGTGTGGAAAATGCGGCTCAGAGGCCTGTGACACACAACCTCTGAGATTTTCTGTGAATGATAATTGTAATATGCTAATTTTTTTTTTCATGAGAAGCCATAGAAAAACCCTTGATAATATCCTTCTGATGTCCTCATAAAGGGCAGAGTCACTTCAACATCCATCACTGGCTCATAACGGTTTGGCCTAGATTTCCAAATATCAAGAGAGAGAAGGGGGTGGTGTGCTCTACTGTAACATGCCAGTTATACTCTAAGCAGAAGAGAAGTGATTGAGGGAGACCCGCTTATCTGGAAGCATGCGGTAAAGATGGTGCCGCTCCATTAGGATGAAGAAAGAGGGCGACATATGTCCTGAAAATGATATCCCCTATTACAAATCAACCATATCAATCATAAAAACAGGAAGCGGATTTAGAAACCCCTGTAAAGCGAAACATCTATTGACACAGGAGCTGATGCAGTCACCCCAGAGGATTTACCCACAGGGCTGGAGCCGACACCGCTCAGCACTGCGAGCTCTGTGAGGGGACCCAGCGTGTCACCTAATGAGATGCACAAAATGAGATGATTAACCATCTGCATCTTTTATCTCCGAGTGTGTGGGTACATGTGTGTGACAGGCCAGCCTTCACACGCAGCGTTCTGCTCCCTTTAGTGTGTCAAACACATTTGAATGTTACACAATTTTGAAGAGTGAAAAGAGTGAAACTGCTAACCTGCTAAAGCAAGACTCGCTATTGCTTGTACTGAACAAGTATTACACTTTGGTATGCATCCTTGTAATACAGACATGAATGATTACTGACACATGATCATGTGGCTTGTTTACCAGAAGTGTGATACTATTTGTCTAAGTGATCTGAAAACTTTCACCTGCCAGGTAATCAAAAAGAAAAAGAAAAAAACCATTGCACTGAAGAAGAGACCCGGGTCATGTAACATACAGAATTTAAGGTAGGCCAGTCAACAGCCTCAAAACAACAACCACACAAAACACAACAGCAACCACCTAGCAACTAGAACACATTTACAACAGTATAACAATGCCCAGGCAACCATCTAGAACGCAACCTTAGCAACTGCATAACAACAGTAAAAACACCCAAAAGACATCATGGAGATGACCTTTGCTTCATTTGTATTTTCCTTCTTTTATTAGTTTTTATCACCTAACATTTTACTACATACTTTACTACATTTTTACATACTACTGTTCAAATGTTTGTAGTAATTTTGTTCAGCGTGGATGCATAAAATGTATCAAGTGCCGGTAACAACTTTTATATTGCTATTTTATATTGCTTCAAATAAATTCTGTTCTGTCATTAAAGAATACTGAAAAAAATTGTTTTCATGGTTTCCACAAATATATTAAATGGCACAACTGCTTTTAACATTGATAATATTTCTTGAGCACCAAATCATCATATTAGAATGATTTCTGAAGGATCATGTGATCATGAAGACTGGAGTAATGATGATAGCTATGCCATTACAAGAGAGAAAAAAAAAAAACATTTTAAAAATATATTAAAATAGAAAAAATAATTTTTAAAATTATTATTATATTTTATAATATTTACTGTATTTGTGATCAAATTCTTTCAAAAAACCTTTAGAACAGTAACATGTATCTCACTTGCTGATTAATAAAGAATGTTTTCTGTTATCTAACAGACTGTACACACAAACTTATTTGCAATATGCAAAGAGTATATATAAAGAGTGTGAGACTCTCATTTTATATATTGCAAGGTAAAACTGAACAGCACTCACAATTTATTTTTTTAATATTTTAAAAATTTGTTTATGTTGTACACACACACACAAAGTGGCTTCTGGCCCAGACATTTTCAGTTTAACTTTTAGTTTTATCTCAAAGATATTCAAAAGGCAAGCACTCATAGAAACGAACAAACTAACATCAAAGCATAGAAATGTGAACATAAACAAATCTGAATCATGGAATCTCAGCTACACAAGATAATCTCAATCAAAACTTGCCATCGTCATTTCAAGCAGTATTTGTACTGACGAGTACAACCTCCAGAGAGCGTGTGCCGGCCTGTGAAGGGTGAGTGTTTGGGTATTGTGGAGGTCAGTAATGGGTGTTGTTGGAACATCAAACATTATTTTGCAGCGATGCAGCGCAGCAGTGTTTTTGCACTTTACTATGATCATGCCTCCCTCCTACATAGCAACAGAGATAAAAGGATGACTAATGTGTCCAGTGCAGAATAACATGCATTTAACACTCATGTTATAACTTGAAGACGTGTAAGGCGTACAAGGGCCAAATGCAAAACAGCTATTTATGGATTTTCAGGTTGCAAGGTTTCTCATAAGGGTTCAGTATAAATCTAGAAAGCTTTCTGTTGCATCTATCATGACAGAAACACATCCACTATTTGTCTGTCTGTCTGTCTCTCATTATTCACACTAGGGCTGGTGCGGCCCAGCCACAGAGCCCACTGCTGTCAGACCAGCTTAAAGATCAGATGGTATTAAAGCCTGCTGTCGTCATGGAGACCACTTCCAGGAGACTACTAATTGATCTCACTTCCGTTCCACTCATGCTAGTGCTGAGAAGGTGTGAAACACAAAGCATAACAAGAAACATATAGATGTCTGTGCATAGCAGCTGGGAAACAACATTACTCTTCCATTATTACAGATTTCTCAATGTGAGACGTAGAAAAACAACATCTGTATTGAATTTTCAAAGCAAAGCAATAAGACAGAAAACACATCTCTTGATATACAAGCCATTAAAATCCCAGAACATGCCCCACTTTTTCTGCTAGAAATGGAAGAACGTCGAGGGAATTGCACTAACCTGCATTGCCTGTGCTGGGGGGCCTCTGTGGGGGCCCGGCAGACACTATGTTTCTGTGCAGGGAACCCTGAGGAGGAGACAGCATGGCACCGTCACTCAGAGAGGCAGCGGCGGCCGACAGGCTCTGGCTGCTCAGAGAGGCCCCGGGGTTGTAGGACATGGTGTTGGGGTTCGTCACTGGCACAGCCACATGCATGGAGAAGTTCTGCGGGGGCAAGGCCGTCGGCTGGAAAAGAGACACACACACATACGGCTTTATGTGGGAGGCATAAAAGACTCTTAAAGCAACCTGTCATGCTTATATTTCATCTAAATATCCCAGTATCAAAATTGACATTCACACAGATAACTGAATTATATCTCAACAAGAAACGGTACAATCGGAGAATGGTGGCGAGTTGGTTCTGTGCAGCATTCGGATTCATTTAGCCTGGATATTCAGGTAGAATGGCCCATAATGGTACGCTGCACATATCTTCAGGCTTCTACTAGAAGTGAAAGATGACCCCTGAGCTTTGGTGCTTTTATCATACAATGGAGGAAAACAGGAGATAGATTGCCGGGTGGAAAAATGTAATCTCAGGAGGGAGATCTCCAGATCACCTTGGGCTGTCCAAAAACCCAGGCATAAAGTGAGAAATACTCCTGGAAAACAATTCTCCTATTGGGAGTCATTTTCACTGTGCTCGGAACACCAATTTTGACCCAGGTTCAATACATAAAACAACATCTTGGGATGAGAAATATTGCGACGGCATGCAAATTTGGGAAATATCTTGAAATAGCTTGGCTATAGCCAGCACTGCACTTGGCCATTTTCACAAAACAAACAGGTAAAACACACACAAAAAAACAATATACTTCGATTTATTTTTTTTAAAATCAATATACATACATTTTATATTGGGAAAAAAGAGGTGAAATAACTACATCATTTGACAGCAACGCTGGCATCTTAATCATATCAACAGGCAGTGCATTGCTGACTATCCATACAGTTATCCAGAGTGAGTGTGAGCAGGGACAGTGTCCATTCACTTAATAGTGCAGCGAGCCAGTTAGTGAGAATATTAGTGTGTTAATGACACAGAACTCGAGCTTTGTTCATGTCCATTCAGTGCAGTGAAAACAATCGTTTGGCACCCACTATAAGGTGCAGAATGTTATTGTCACCACCCAATAAGATCACTATTGTCTCAGTTAAAAAAAAAATACCTGCAAAAAGAGATTTTGTAACTAAATACTCCCAGATTTATTTGTTACTAGCTTGGACTTGAAAATGGTTCAGCTATTTGATTGTGCTAGGACTCTGGGTTCTGGAAGGACTAAAGAAATTGTCCAGGGAGATGAACAAACAAACCCAGGTGTTGCAACCCACCAGAAAGAGGGAGGCTAAAAGAAATCAGTTCTAATGAGTGGAGGAGAAACAGTGAGAGAGTCTCTCCATCTTTATACAATGGCAAATCTTCTCCATCACATGACCTGGACAGAGCACAGCACTGAGAGAAAAGATTCAATTTCCAGATCTGTTGGGGCGAGTGCTGGGAAGAACACATCAATTACCTCAACCAATGAATCTGTCAGTATTCTAGCCAGAAGGTGAACATAGAGACATTCTGTCTGAAAAAAAATACTGTAAATAGATCACACTTGTACTAAACTTTTTTATATATATATACAGTGGGGCTCAAAAATCCACACCAAAAAAACTTTTACATTCATAAATTGGAACAGGTTTGTGCAAGTTTATATAAGCTAATCAGTGATGTTAATTTGATTCTAATTACACTTTTCACTTAAATTTTATAATTTGTCATTTAAAAAACATATTCGACTACAAATAGTAAAATTCTCAATTTTATATCTCACTGTATGTACAGTATTTAAAAAGAGCTTATTGTTTTACAAATTGATCAAAAAAAGTTGTAATATTGTGGTCTTAAAAATGTGAAAGGTTTAAACAATGTGATCTTATTAGGGTGAGAGAAAAAGGCTGTAAAATTAATGAGAAAAAGTGCACTTCCAACAGACAAAAAAAAGAAAAAAAACTAAGCGTATGCTTTAAAAATTTTAAAAGTCCTTAACTGTTGACAGAGGTTGCAGGGTGAGGCAATGAAAAAAGGGGGGGAAGGGGGAGTATCCTTTCTGCCACAAAGCCAAGCAAAAATGTTGCATTTACTTACGATTTTATGATTTCGCATCATATTATCAAACTCTTCATTAATTTTTTTATATTTTTCTTCTGTGTGAGGGGTGAGGACATATGAGGCGTCAGGATCCGGGCTATCACAGCCTCTGTGTTCTTTCTTGTTAAGCGCCTGTAGTGAACATCAACATAAAAAGAGGGATCAACACAAAAAGGCAGGGAGGAAGCAGTACTTACACCACAGCGCTTGTACATTAAATCACTCTCTTCGTTTAGTTTGCCGAAACGGTCGTCCATGAGGGGACTGTGACCGAAACAGTCATCTGGATCGGGACTGGCACAGTCATTATGGCCTTTGTTTCTTAATTTCTGAAAATGAAATTGGAAAATTCACACATACATAGACATATGTAAACCCAAACAGCTGTTATCGTTGGGTTCATTTAAACAATGAAAAAACAATTGACTGATTAGTGAATATGACAGTTAACTACTTAAATAATCTAGGCCAGAACATCTGATAAAATGCATAATTCACAGAATGTAATAAAGAAATACAGTTACTGAACTTTGCTACAATTGCATGCAATTTAGTGAACACAGAAGAGCTGCGATCAGGATGTTGAAATTGCACTGGTAACAGTTCAATGGATAATTTGGCAAATACATTAAGAGCTAATACGCTGATGGTTGCACCATGCCTATTGCATTAGCCCCTGGGGAGGAAATTGAATTGTCACTCCTTATCCTTTCCCTTAAAAACATTAGGCTGGGGAAAACCAAATCGTATTTTCTCTCTCTGCGTTTCTCTCCCTTCCTCCTCTTTGCTCTCTTTCTTAGGAACATACATTTCCCTCAGCATGTGTGTGTTGTGATGCATATTTCATTATCTTTCAGTTATCATAAGCCACCCAGCTGGAAGACACACACACATAAGAGGATCCCACAGTGCAGTGCTTTAGAAGCTCTCTCGCTGTAATTCAGCACACCTGCCACTCACAGGAGCATATCAGAGTGAAAGCAATGTACAAATTGAACGGATTATCAAATCCGGTCACTAACATTTATTTAAATGTGGAGAGGACTGATTATTTTAAGAGCAAAGTGCAAAGGGCAAAGGGCAGAGCACCTGCTGTAACATTAGACATTTTACCCCGAGAACTGAACGGAAGCTTTTTTGTAGTTTTTAATAAATGCAAGTCTGTATTTCTTTTGTCAGAGGGGAGTCTATTGGTAACACATTACTTAAGGCCTGTATAATGCATTTTAATATTTAGCTGGTCCTTAAAATAGTGTAATGCATTAAAACGCATTATCACAACACACAATTTAATGTACGGTAATATGTTATAGCCTTTAAAGGTACAGTATAAACATTACCAGGCAAAAATTGCATTGTAACCTACTATCAAGCATGTATGAAATTAATGATAATGATAATTTATTAAATACATCAAAATTTCATGCATCATTACGCATTATAATTAATTATGAAGATAATTTAATACAATTACAATTAATTTTTGGTAATTAAAAAATATATAATTTAATGTAAATTAATAATTTAATGAAATGCAATTTATTGAAAAAGATAAAGCATTACAATCACAGTATATGGCATTAAAAATATCTTCAAAATGAAGTAAAGTGCTAACCTCATATTTTTCAAACTCTCATTTACCCATCAGACCATTCACATTAACAAGATGACGGCAAAGGTTGCCAGGTTCTCAAACAAGGGAAATCTTCATTTGATGCAATGGTCTATTTCTTACTACTGTACACAGAGCTCCTGTAATAAGACTACTGTACCTCAGGGTGGTTCGGCAGCAGAGGTTACATGTTCTTTCAGATGAAAAAGTCAGGTTTGGAAGGAAGTGACAAGCCCCTTAGTCTTTGCATCTATCACAATGTGTGTGAGAGTGTAGGTACGTGTGTGGGTGTGTGTTAGAGTGCCTTTAGAGTGCAGCTGCTGTCCTCTGGTATTTCTGTGACTGTAGAGTGAGATCTTTGTTGATCCTTATCTACTCTATCTAACAACGTGCAACCAAGCTCCGCACGGTGTGAACTCAAACCTCAGAGTGCATTCACACAAATGCACAAAAACAATCGATACATGTACACAATGTGCCTGTGCCTATGCCTAAGCGAAACGCAAAATTCAAGTGGTATACAGCTTCTAGCTACAGATACATGGCTTTTCTGGGACCATCTGTAACCATGAAGGTATTTGGTGTGGTACCGAAGGTGGCTCTCGCTCGCTTTTTCTGAGCTACGCCTTCCTGGGTCATTTCCTGTTTACAGGGCCCTATGTGGCTCTCTGAAACACTGTGTTTACCAGTGAAACTATGCACTTTCTCCCCCAGAGTGCCACAGATTCCATCAGGACCTGCAAATTATAGTCCCAACCTGCTCATTATGTGGCAAGCGCTGTGGCTGGAGCTGGGCAGCGAGGTCTGTGTGAGCAGGGCAGGGCCGCTGACTTCCACAGTAACCCTAGGGACACACCCGTCCGCTGGGGCCTGAGTCGGCAGGGAGGGGCCCCTGTGGAAATCGCAGACCGCCAGGCCGGCCTTCTCATGTGCACACAGTGCTGATGAGCACAACAACATTTCCAAACAAAGAATGTGATGGAACTACATTATAGACTGTAATCAGAGCAGATGCCATATTGAATTTTACACATATGAAAATGGGGATGTGAGGGATAGACTTACAGAAATACAATGGCATGCACTGTATAAAGGTCTTAGATAATGTATTTTTCAAAACTTGTCTACTGAAAGTATTTTGGAAAAATGTTTTGTCAGCTGAACAATTGGCATGTTGTTAACCAGCAGTACACTGTAAAAAATAAAAATAAAAAATAAAATAAAAATAAAAATTTTGGAGTAAAACACTATTTCAATCTTGCTACTTGTAATTTTCATGTTTTAATTCAATGTGTTACTTGTTGTTTCATCATAATTATTTGTAAAACATTAACTAGCAAGTTCTGACTGAAAATTGTTACTTTGCCAAAAATTTCAAAGCTGTAAACAAAACAAAGATTATTAGAGTATGTTTTACAAGAAAATACTATTTCAGTCTTTCTACTTCAAAATTGCATATTTAAAGTGTTACTTGCCATTTCTTTGTAATGATTTGTAAAATTTACCAGCAATTTCTGAGTTAAAGTTATTTCAAAGAAAATCCTACACCACTGAACACACTATAGTTCTGTCCCTCACAGCCTCGTTTTCATTTCCTGTCAAAATTAAATATGGCACTAAGGTCTATTATACATAGAATCAATCATATTGTGAGCCAAAATCATAAACCGTGTGACATATGCAAAAATAAAACAACACGATAGCACTAGTATGGCCTTTTGTCTTGCAGAAGAGATCACATTTGTGCATTCCCATACTGCATCATGCCCCCAAGTGCTTTGAAGTCTGAAGGACCGGGATGGCACGCTGGTAAGTCCTTCTTAAATGGCTTGGCATGTTTTGGGTGTCCCACAGACACTGCCCGCAGCTCTAGTAAATGGATCACTAAATCAGCACATGTCCAAACAGGTGTCCCTCTCCCCCAACACCTGTCAGCCCCTTCACCTCACGATGCAGCCAATCAGCAGCCTCCGCATGTCAGCACAGCCATAAAAGGGTGCGTTATGCGTAGCGATCAAAATCTGTCTACAGCAGAAAATAAGACGCTGCCAATGAGCGACACAAGTGAATCCATTAAATACAAGCACAGATGGGGGCATGAGGTTGATCGCGACTTTGATTAAACCGGATCATTTACATTCTTAATTACACCTTTAAGTGTACGGCTGCCACGATCTCTCATCAACAGGCCAAGGTGGCGACTGCATGCAACATCCTTCCAACCTTTGCAAAAAAAAAAAATTATGATGGTTTTGAGTTGCCTATCTAGACAGTATTTTACTGTGAATTAAAGATATGCTATAATTATCCAAACAAACATTTTCTTAATCAGTTGTAATATTGTCTAATATGGTAACTTTTGTCAGGGAAATTGAGTGTTATTGTTATCAGAGTGTGGGGATGGCTGGCTCATTCGGAGTGTGTGTGTGTGTGTGTGTGTGTGTGTGTGAGAGACTGGATTGTGAGTGTGTGAAAGAGGGAGAGTGGGCAGTGCTGGCGTAAGCGGTTCTGGAGAGGGAGCTGAAAACTCATATTGTGTAATCTGTTCAGCATGTCCCGCATGGCTCAGAGACAGGACAGTGGGACAGCTGCCAACATTCGTGCCAATATTCGTTTTTTTTTTTTTTTAATAGAATGCATGCCAGACCTGTATTGATAAAACTTTGGCAGTCCGCACAAAAAATGAGAGACTGACGTATAGCCAGCACGACATAACTGCGTAGTGAGAGCATTTGAATGTTTGTGTGTGTGTGTGCTTGAGATAAAAGGAGAACTAAATAACGAAAGAAAGGGACAGAGAGACATACTTAGAAACCAGACAGTTTAAAAACCCTTTTTTCCTCTTCTACAACACACAACTTCCCTCTCTCAGACACTCCCTGAACAGCCACTGGAAAGATTACTGGAAAGAGAAATACTGTGAAACAAGTTAAACCTCTTGCATAAGAAAGCAAAATCAAGCTCAACAAAAAAGACATGATTTGCCAGAAATGTCAAATTGGAGAAAGTATTTATCACTAGGATTGCTCGAATATTAAAATTCAGACAAAAACCTAAAAACCTTAGACAAACTCAAACCTTAAACAAATACATAAAGCATATGCTCTCCATATACTGACTCCAAGCTTTTGAATGGTATAGTGTATAATATTAAAAAGCTTTTTTTATTTTTATCTTTGGATCTTTCTGTTCATCAAAGAATCCTGAAAAAAATTTACTCAACTCAAATATTGATAATAATAATAAAAAAAAATTCTTGAACAGCAAATCAGCAGGAATGATTTCTGAAGGATCATGTGACGCCGAAGACTGCAGTAATGATGCTGAAAATTTAGCTTTGGTCACAGGAATAAATTACATTTTAAAATATATTCAAATAGAAAGCAGTTATTTTAAATAGCAAAAATGTTTCACAATATTCCTGCTTTTGCTGTATTTTGGATCAAATAAATGCAGGCCTGGTGAGCAGAAGGGAATTCTTAAAAAAAAAAACATTAAAAATCTTACTGTTCAAAAACTTTTGACTGGTAGTGTATGTATATAATTCTAAACGTATAATTTAATTATATATAATAAAAAAAATTATAATAATAATAATTAATTCCTGATGGAAAAGCAGAATTTTCAACAGCCATTGCTCCAGTCTTCAGTTTCACATGATCATAAAAAAAAAAAATCATTCTAAATAACTTCAGAAATCATTCTAATATTCTGATATTTTCAGAACTCGTTGATTAAAAGTATTATAACATTATAATTTGTCTGTCACTTCTGATGCATTTAAATAAAAATATGATTCTCCTGTGTAAGCCTCATTCATTACCTACTCTCCCTTACAACTCAAGGTATACACAGTGAAATTGCTCAAGCAGTATACCTCGAAAAACCATTTCACTCATACTCCCCATTCTGTCAAAGGTCTTTTGTATTTGAGTTATTCATGTGCTGCACATGGATAAAAGGAAGATTCAAATATAGACAGAAAATGTAGGCCTAAAAGCACAGCATTCAAAATAAAGCAGAAGCTTAAGAAAAACTAAAGAAAGGCAAAGAAAGAATGGAGGTTGATGATAGAGTGCGAGCTGTGTTATGGGTGGAGTGAGGGTGGAGAGCTTATCCTCCGTTTCTGATTAAATCATACAGTACGGTGACGCAGCTGTGTGTGTGTGTGTGGAGAAGAGACTGAAAAAGAGAGAGAAAGAAGTGGATAGTATTTTATACAATCTTGGCTAAGATAAACCATTTCTGCTGTAATGTTTGCACGCTCAATAAAATATTGTTGCATTCAAAATGGAGGCCCGGTTTCTCTCTGGGCGGCTGGTGTAATCTGTCCTAACCTCATTTCCAGCAGGCATCTCCATATCTTCGGCCCTGCAGAGTTGTGAAGCAGCCGCCGTCCCTGTAGCAACACTGAGCAGCATGCTAATCCTTATGACATCACCACTGTGTCCAGTGCATTTTGTTTAGCATGATTATTAAAGCGGAGAGTGAGCAGTACCCCTAAAAATATGTGCAGATAGGAAATCTGTTATCTGTTGAGGAATGCTGCCTTTACATAATACTGTAGTCGGCTTTGAGCGCAAGGAACTGCTCTTACACTTTTTTGTCCTCACTTGCATGTTGATGCAAATTAAATATAAACTATATATAATCAGCAAAGTGTGATATATAGTTAATTCTACTTAACCTGCATACATACATTATTTAACTGCATACATTCATGTAAAGCAATATATATCATATACTGTAGCAAATATTGTATCTTGTATGCAAAATGTAATGTATTACCAGTGCAATATATATATATATATATTTTGTCAAAATTATTATCACCCAGCTCTTTGTATAAAGTTGGATAAAGTATATCCAACTTTGTCCGCATACATACAAGATACTTACGTAGGGTGATATTATATATATATATATATATACTAAATACTAGCATATCTCAACAGCTTGATTGCTTGTATCATTGAATAATGTCAAACATTATCGCCCACCTCATCTGCTAAATGCAACTACAAGGCATGAATATATTAAGATATTATAAACATCAACATCACAATTTGTCTGTAAATCTGCTCTGAATCTATGTGTACTGTGAATCTGAATTGACTCTACGCCTATTCAATCACAAAAACATGACATAGCGAACCGATAAAAGCAATAACAGCCCTTATAATTAACGTACAGGTGTAAAAAATAGCTTTATTAAGAAATTTCTCTATGTGCTACACTTTGTCAGATCTCATTCTAAGGGCTACTGAGTCATAAACCAGGATGTGACCTCATGCGTGTCCTTCCTGCCTCTGTGCTATTGTCTGAACAGTCTTCTCAGAGGAAGCTGGACCGCAGGGGCTCGTTTTCAGCAAGTGAGTCCGGTTGAACGTTTGGTAATTATGATCTCTGTGCAGCTGTTTAGAAAAACAGTATACTGTGAAATCCATGCCGATAAAATCTGCCTCACAATGCGTGCCGCATAAAACGACAGTTGTTTTAGCATCTGATGCATCTCTTTCGCCACGTACTGCAGTTAATTACCGCCGGCTGACCGCTGAGATCGCTGCTTTTATACGAATATGCCGTTTCATATTAGCTCGTAAGAGTGTGTTACACTTCCAGGAGCAATAGTTTCCCACAAAGACAAGCAGATGTTCGCAGACTGTACGCTGGCGGGTTTGATCAAGCTATTAGCAGCCACAGCGAGGGAAGGAACGCTTTCACAATCAAGGGTATTTTGAGACATGAGAGCAGATTGGGAATTGAAACCAAAATTGAGGTGAAGGCATATCAAAGTCATCGCTCAAGTTTCTTTCCAGCGATGTTGCTCTCCAGTCCCACTGGCCTAAATAAATGATCTCATCTATTCAACAGTCAAATATACAGTAAAACTATTACAGTTAATGACGAACAAAGGGAGGAAGAAGTGGGAGATTTCAATGAGACAAATGCTTCGTTTTCCTCATCCCTCGCGATAGCCATTTCCTCCCGAACCCGTTAGTCTTTCTTTTGCTCGCTACCTGTCTGTCTTTCCCACCCATCTTGACCCGCAGACTGGATCATTAGCCATCAGAGCCCTTGAAACAATAGCCCCCCCCGAACTCCTCCGTTCCTGCTCTCCTCTAAAATATTCATAAGGACAATTAGGAGTTCCGATAAGGCAGAGAGGAGAAAGCAGAGAGGGTAGGTCGTGCCAGCAGGACGTCTGTTCTGTAACACTCTATACCCCTGCCACTGAGCAGGCCTCATCAATCTGTGAGAGCGCACCTCTCCTCACGCACCTCGCCCCCTGAAAACCGCCGGCCTTGACCGCGGCCTTGATACTCACATTGTGCGGTGCGGTAGGTCAAAGGACGGGGCGCAGAGGTGACAAATGGCCTGGCAAACATATTTAACACACAACCCTGTGGGCTTGTGGTGGACTGATTCACACAGGCATTTATATATGAGGTGGTCGGTGGTTTTGCCTTTTTTCAGGTCATCAACACTGAACAATATAATTTCCTGAACTCACAAAGCACGGTGGTTTCAGGTTGACAACTTTCATGTAAAAACGTCAAGCACGCTGTCTTTGATTAAAAAGACATTAGAAGCAGATACTGTAAGCACACCTACAAGTGTCTGTAATCCTGATAAGCCTTTAAGTGATACGCACAGATGCGTAATGATTGTTTAGGCTGATCTGAGATGAAACTTTACTTTGAATGCATGGTTGTCTTTCATGGAAAGACGACGACGAGCCCTCCTACACATGACTCAGACAGCGCAAAACTCTGGTTTCCATGAAAAGGGAGGGTATTATGGGAGAGGTTATCACTTTACTCTTCAGTAAACCGGCTGTTCTGTGCTGTGTTGCTGTCCTAAAACTAATTCAAGCGGAAAGGAAGAAACAGAGTAGGTGTGTATTCCTTCACTTTGCCTGCGTGCAAATAACTCCCCAAATCATTTCTTGTTTTGCAATTGCAAATTGGTTTTGTAAAATTAGGTACATGCAACCTTAACACATCTGAGACATTTGGGAATGTGTTAGACATAAAACTTTCTTTGAAGTCAAATCCGTGGTGAGCTGCCAAGTTTTTACTATGAATCAAAGCATATGCAAAAACCAAACCATAAGCAGTGTCAACTGATTTAAAATCCTTCCTCAGGCGGTCCACATCACCACTGAGATCAGTTCAACCCACTCCTGCAAAGAACAAACAATGCATTGCTGAAAGTGAAAGAATTTTAATTGAAAGCATAACATCGCTACATGTGCCAGTTCCTGAACGCCGAATAATATTTTCACCAAACTCTGTACCCTCTACATTACAAATCATGCCGGAGTAAGTAAACATGATCTTTCACGTCGGCGTTGAAATCATTACAGAGGCTATTTGGCCTTACGTCATCTGAGAATAATTCATGGTTGAAATCGGTAAACACGTGCCAGATCGCTGAGCTGGGAACCATGGAACAGTATCTGAGGTAGAGAGAGAGAGAGCGAGAGAGAAGGTCCCATTCTTGCTCTTATTGAATTACATTCAATCATGTTTGCCCGTGTTGGAGATGCTTTTCCCCCCTCCCACTGGAGCGTAATCAATAGCCAAAGAGGACACTTCCATTAGCTTTTGCGCCTGCTATCTAGGGACTGGTTCTGATGGTAACCAGGAAAAAGAAAGGAGGGAGGAGAGAGGTTTGTTAAGCTCAAGTAGACTGGGCCCTTTATTGTTTCCATTTTTGCTTCCATTATCTACATCTCAACACTGACAATGACAGAAAAACCTCGTATTTGAGACCGTTTTGCAAAGCATTCCGGCCTCAAAACTGTCCCCTATTCAGGAACTTGTTATCATTGGTTGTCATGTCCATACAGCATGTATGAGAAATATTATGAGAATGCAAGAATGTCTCACACCGAATTTTTTTCTGTTTGTCAATCAATGTGATGTTTTTCCTGGAGGACCTACAGAACCCATCGAGGAGAGGGCAGGCATGGATCTGTCATGGGCACACCTATCAGGACTTAACAGGGCTGAGAGCACAAGGGTGAAGACAACCGCCAGATGTGGCTGCTCTAGCGCTTTTTTCATTCAACACTTCTATGCAGCACAATGACTTGAGAAGACAAACGAAACAAGCAAAAGCAGTCAACAGACACCTCGAAGATGCCAATTTAAGGATAAAATGAAATGTACACAAACTTGCAGCTATGAACAGAAAACATTTTTAACAACATTTACTCAAAAAGAAATTTTATTTAATTTATTAAATTTATTTATATATCCACAATGAGAATAATGTATTTGAGTGATATCATTAATTTATTTCTTTAAATCTTTTAATCTCATTGTTGGCAAGAAGAACAGAGTTCAGTAAAGCATATGCTGTAATGCCTAAAATTATTATAATTAATAATTAAATTTACATAATAAAATAATTTAATATTATAAACAAATACAATTGTTTACGCAGGACTAACTATAAAAATTTAAGGTTTGCTGTCAGTCTTGACTGGAAGGATGGTTTTAATGATTTCTGTTCATTACACTAAACTATTAGCAGATTAAACTCAATTACTTTAGTTGATAAACTGGCCTTTAATAAATGGTAGGAGCTCTGATTCAAAGTTGAAATCATGCCAATACCAGACCAAGGTTTGGTGTCTCTTAAATTAATGGGAAATGTTTCCATGTCACTAGTCAAATAACTGTTATTACTGGACAATCAATATTGACAATCTTTCAATGTCGATAATCTCAAAACGGCCAAATATATAATTTGTCTCATTACCAGTAAAAAACTTTATAGTCAGTTCAGTAGTCACCATATGTAGGCAACTGGTTGTGGGCCAGTTGGAGGAAAATATAGTGGGTACCAATTTGCCTAATGTTCCTCTGAAAGCCTAAAAAAAAAATTCAGCTACCTAACAATGCTACTCTAACCAGGTGGACAACTAGTAGTATCAGACTCAGTAAAAAAAAAAAAAAAAAGAGAGAGAAAAGATGAGAATAGAAAATTTACCCTTTACTTAATACGTCTGTAAATCCTGAAGTACAGATTTACTGGACAGCATTGAGACGCAGATGAGAAACAGTGTATTTATCCACAGAGCTGAGAGTGAAAATGATAGTTCAGAATTAGTCATTCAATTGCGGCTTGCTTCGTCCCCCTCTTGTTTCCTCTGTGAATGAGCACCAGGGTTATTTGCTCAGAGTCAGCGCATCTATGTTCAAGCACTTGAGATTAGAGCCTGCCTCATTAGTCTCATTGGAGACTAATGTTTACCAAAGACCCACCTCGCTCTGGGCCTTTTGTTGCTTTGTCTTCTTTTTATTTCAGCCTCTTGAAGAAGGCCTGGTTTTTAAATGAAAAATATCAGTCTTGCTAGAAAATGAGAGAGAAGGGGGTGTGTGGGGGGGTGAAAAAAGAGGTTCTGACGTCAATGAGGCACGACATGTGCAGAAAACAAGAATCTCTTGGCAGTAACCAGGTAACAAGCATCATGCTCAAAGGGAGCAGGGACGTTCTCAAAGAGCACTGCAAGAGGGTACGAGACCGCTGCACTTCAGGGTTTCACGTTCATCAATACGTACAGTGAACCAATGACCCCTAGTGCACCTAGTCTTTTAAATGCGCTCTCCTAACGGATGTGTCATTGATAATATGGCTGTGTACAGTCCATTTTCCACTTACGTGGTTGCTTGGAAGCATAAAGTTTGGCTTGATGTGGCACGCAGCCTTACTTTAAATCCTTTAATGTCTTACATCCTTTATATTCGCTTCTGGGAGGGATACTATAAGTAAAAGAGAAATATTCTGTTGCCTCTGATTCTTGCTGGTCTCTGTTGTGAGGTAAACACCAAACTGTGTTTCCACAGCAACCTGGTCACACTTAACATGTGAAAGAGAAAAGAACAACAATTACCAAGAATTCAGACCTTGCATCTAGAGAGCTGTCAGAGACACAGGGTCTTATAAAGTGGCTATCAGAAGAATGAACCAAATGTAGCTCTTTGTTTCAGAAGAGAGAGAAAATGGCTTGTTCCAAAGAGGGGCTGTGCTCTTGTTCTAGACTGAAAGCCCAGAGGAAAGGGAGTCCTTGTCCTATAAAAAAGGGCACTTTGAAAAGCTGCAGGAGGCTTGATTCAACACCATTATTGTTGCAGCTCTTAGTGTGGTATATTAAGACAGTGCTTTTTTAACCTGACGTGTGTACTTCACTCCAGTAAGAATAGACCATTCATTTAGAAAATGTGACTTTTTCACCAGGCCATCGAAGAGTAAATGTTCATTTCCATGCAAATTAAAAATAAAATGAGATTGCAAAAACAAATTCCTTTTTTTTTTTGTATGACACTGTCCATTAACGAAATGTTACAATCAAAATCAAACTCTTTCTCACACTCTCGTTCAAATATCAATAGCATCCAAAAGGAAAGTTTTATTGCTCAGAAGTGGCCCTTTTAGAATTAATAGAAATCTCAGTTATGTTTCCGTTAAGTATCAACGTCTTAGATGTTCCCTCTAAAATTCTTTATGAGATGTAAAAATAGAAACAAACATGATACTAGGTGAAATACAGTAAGAGTGTAGAGCTATTAAATGAATGTGGATGTGTTAGCTAAGATTATGTGGTCTTGTAAGAACCTGATGAGAAAGATTTGAGTTCACATTGAAATAACTGAATTCTGATTGCAGACACTGGTGCTTTGGAAAATCTGAGCAAAGAAACTCTATATAAGGCACTTTTCAGAACAACCACAACAGTCTCCATTTATTCTCTGTGTCATTTCAGGGCTGTTTAGGAGAGACGAATGGCTGTAGTATACTTGTCAGTAGAATTCTCTTAATTCTTGCCCTAAACCTAAACATTTCTGATTCCTCTTATGATGATTAGCAGAAATGACAACACTTTACTCCAGAAATTACCGAGACTATGCTTACTTAGAGAAAGGAGTGTTTGTTTTTAGTGGGCAGATTGACAAAACAGGTGAACTGTTGCCACAGTTTGGTCATTGATTTACCCCAGTGATAAGAAAACAATTCTACTTGAACTATTTATTAGGTAAACCGCCTCTTTAAGATGAGGTCAAACATTCCTTATAAAATCTTCATGTACAAGGTCAAATGCAGAAGGCATTTCTTGTCACAATCAGACTTGTGCTTAAAGAACGTGCACTACTAACACTGTTAGACCCTAAACATGCATGCAAGAACATCCTGTTATGAAAATATCTAATACCCTAAAATGTAATAACGCACACAACCTCCATGTGACTCATTAATGGTGGATAATTTTCTTTTGTAAAACTATAAAACAATAACAATTGCTTGTACCTGTGAATCATTAAAACAGCTACTACATTATCAGGACAAAAACACTGTTAAAACTTCATTATTCAGGTTGTACGTCTAAAGAATAGCTGTGAAAATAATGACTAAAGAGTCTAACTGAACTGTTAATTCAATTATCAGCAAATTGAAAGTACATCAAGCCATCCAGAACCCTCCGTAAAAAAAAACTCTGCATGAACATGCCAATGATTATTCTGAAGGATCTACAGCATTCAGAATGTGTGAAAGCACAACTATAATTTGACAAAAAAAGTGACCCAGTTGCAATGAGGGCAAAGATTCTGTGGTCAGATGAGACCAAGATAGCATATTAACCAAAATTCAAAATGATGTGCCACAACTCGCCATTCACACCTCAAAAACAGTGATGTTTGGTGGTGACGCTATGGAGCAACTATATAGAAACTGTGAGAAAATCAAACAAAAGTCAGACTAAAAAATAAGTCCTCCTTAGTGTACACAACAATTAAAATATAGGGTTTCAGCTCATTATTAAAAATAATATCGGAGGGATATTGGAGCACGTATATCAGAATATCCTAAAGAAGACACCTTTCCTTTATGTCAATACTGCTGACATTTTGGTTTGACTTAATAAGCACTTTAATATGAAGACAGCTTGATGTGAGAGTAAGCAGCGGAATGAAAAACGTAAAAAGATAAAAAAAAGAAGGAGGAGGGAATGGATAAGAGTGGCAGTAGATGAGACATTAAAGAGCAAGCAGTGGGAATTGAGAATAGAATGAAACGGAGATTGCTGAAATGAAGTGATATGTTACAGATCATGAGGGAAATTAGACCAGATTTAATAAGTAGTTTATCAAAACAGTGTGAAAATCAGATATGAACAGAACTGACAGCTGCTAAACAGGGACAATGAAGATAACGAAAATGATTAACTTGTCAAAAAAAAGTATTAATTTTATTATAAGTGAGATCTTGTCAAAAGTTTTTGGAAGACATTCAAATGCAAAAAAATACTATGGAGTGAGCGTAAAAAAAAAAAATTTGCATCATTTATAAATGTATTTCAGAAAAAAGAGAAGACAGTGTCTGTTTCGTTCAAAGAGCCACCCAGGATGAGCGGAGAAGTGTAACTGACCATGCATCCCCTTTCAGCCTTTTCAAATGTCAAACACGGCTTCAGCAGATCACACAGTCGATCTGGCCCCTGGCCAGCCCAAAGTCAAGCCACTAAGTTAAGCGTTTGCCAATTAAAATGCAATCTTTTCTTGCGTGTTGTCATCTGTGTATATCAAGCACAAATTAAGCCCCTGACCCCTTTTTGTTTAATCCTCGCAGACTAGGTTAATAGTCCAGAACCGTAGGGGTCGTCGTCCGCGCCATTGTGTGAGGTGAGTGGCGTCACTGAGCGAGTGAGTGATCCCTTAATGGCGTGCCTGCCAAAACCTCAAGGAAGGACTCAGATGCCCCTGCTTTCAGATTTTGCCCTATCGCTGGATGAACTTTCAAAGTGACCTAATTTATTTGACAGTGTTGAAACAATGACATAATCGAATTAAAAAGATGGACTAGGTCAAAACGAGATAAATTATGTGTGTAAGATCTTATCCCTGGGTTGTCTTTCTAATAGTATCAAATGATAACATCCTGATATCTTGAGAACAAGAGAGCAGAAAGAGCTCCGTTAAGTCTGGTGTCCCCACATAAGGCAGGGCAAATGTGATTGGAAGGACACTCAGGCCTGAATATGGTGCCTGTTAGCAGGGCTCTATTATCTGGGTATGTCACCGTTAAAGATACCAGCACTCCAGCCCTGATCTGTCTCTGAAACAGCCCAGACAGGCCCCTCAGAGACACGCTACCGCTAATGTTTGGAAAATGAGCTTAGCAGCTAAGTCTTAATCAACAGGGCCATATAAATAATACTCCCATTAGACTGCCACCTAAGCCTGCTAAGAGAGGGATGAATTTGTCATTTTCAAGGTATTAACAACACATACTGAGGAGACAACCGAGTTCTCTCTTCATTACAGCAGGCTAAAATGTTGACAAATGTAAAAAGCAATTTCAGAACGTCGCTTGTGAAACGGATAGTTCCAGTCCTGGATGCTGATTGGTCACCACAACAGGTATAGCACGTATATGACTGTGCAGCATCTGTAAAATTATTGTTCATTTTCAGGGACGTTATCTTCTAATTTTATAAAATAAAATAAAATAAAATAAATAACAATGTAAATAGAAGATTACATTTTTGTTCTTAATATTTTTAGTGTGGAACAGCAATTTTACGAAAAGAATAAGGCACTCAAGGCTGTGCTGTATTGTGAAAATAGTATAGGGGTTTCTACTGCATTCTGTCTCTAAAATACCCTTTACATAATACCATTTACGACTTAATAATATATGTCTTGTTCCTTATGGCCTAATTGTAGTGTTTTTACAGTATTTGTTTTACTGTAAATGCATATAAGACAATTAATACACGAATACATTAATTAAAGGCATTTAAATGTTACAAAAAATGTCCATTGAAAATAAAGCAGCACAACCGTTTTCAACATTGATAATAATAAATGTTATCTGAGCACCAAAACAGCATATGTGACCCTGGACCACAAAACCAGTCTTAAGTGTCAATTTTACGAAATTGAGATTTATACATCATCTGAAAGCTGAATAAATAAGCTTTCCATTGATGTATGGTTTGTTAGGATCAGACAATATTTGGCCGAGATACAACTATTGAATATCTGGAATCTGAGGGTGAAAAAAAATCTAAATATTGAGAAAATCGCCTTTAAAGTTGTCCAAATGAAGTTCTTAGCAATGCATATTACTAATCAAAAATGAAGTGTTGATATATTTACGGTAAGAAATTTACAAAATATCTTAATAGAACATGATCTTTACTTAATATCCTAATGATTTTTGGCATAAAAGAAAAATTCATAATTTTGACCCATACAATGTATTTTTGGCTATTGCTACAAATATACCCCAGCGACTTAAGACTGGTTTTGTGGTCCAGGGTCACATATTAGAATGATTTCTAAAGATCTTGTGACACTGAATACTGATGAAAATTCAGTTTTGCCATGACAGAAAAAAATTACATTTTAAAATATATACAAATAGAAAACATATTATTTTAAATTGTAAAATATTTCACAATATTACTGTTTTTTATCAAATAAACACAGCCTTGATTAATAAAAAAATAAAATAAAATAAAATACCTAACCTCTGAACGGTAGTATAACTGCTAATTTTTAAAATGCCAAAATGCCACATTTAGCATAATGAAATTCCACATTAATGATCATCAAGCCCAATGATGGTGGATCTGCATGCTACAAACAAGGAACTTTTAAAAACATCACAGTCTAGTTTTCCTGAAAAATGTCATGTTTTCAATTTGTCTTGTCAAAGTCAATTTTACATCTGTGTTGCTGAAAGTGTAAGCATGACTTAAATCATTCCATCACTTTCAATTTAGTCTAATCAAATCTAGAGAGTATATTTTAATAGGCAGACTTAAGGGATTTGGACCGAAGCGTTCCTCGCCTTCTCTCACTTCTCGCACTGTTGCTTTTCTTTCTTTCCTCCACTCTTTCTCCATCCTCACATCAGCAGGAGGAGGATAATTGATCAATCACGCTAATTGAACAGTCTGGCCAGCTAGCTCACAGAAGCAGATGTGCCAATTTGCATTCATTAAGGCAGAGTCGGGTCTTAATCACCGCATGAGCTTTGATTGACAGCACAAACAATTCAATGCAAAGCTCCCAACAAAACAGTAAAATTCAGCTCAGCAGCTATAAAAATAAATGCAATTATCTTGTAAAGTGTGCATATTTACAGAAAAAACTTCACAAGTCTTACAGAGGCGTTGTAGCACTCGTACCAAAGTGCTCGGATAAAATGATGATTGATTTAACAGCTTTGGCTACATTACTGACATAACACAGCGTTGTGTGTTGTGGTGAATGTCCCAAAAATCCCCAGACCCAATGACATCAGCCATCCCCTCGTGCCCCCCTGCCTTCAACCAGAGTGATGAATAAAAGTCCCTTATCAAAAATATCTCCCTCCCCCAGTCCCACAGCATAGCCTCATTTCCTTCCTCTCCTCCCCAGACACCGGCTCCTTACTACATCCACATACAGAGCCAATAGAAACTGTGTGCGAGCTCTTGTTACGAGCTCAAGAGCTTCTGCACGAACATGAATATGCATAGCATAGCTAATACAGTTGCACGGCTGTTTGGAGACACTCATATGCCGAATGCAGCTTCAAAGGTTCAGATGAAAGGCAGAGTGACTGCTTTTTGTCCCGTGCTTGTGGTAAAACAATGGTGTTATTCACATGGAACAAAACAGGAATCTCATGGAGAACAGACAGAAGAAGGGCTGACATTTGGGAATGGTCAAGATTTACATATCCTGCGATTCTCGATTATGTCTTTGCCAGGAAATAATTCTCAAAAGAACGTCTCGAGATCAGCTACGAGGACCATTTACAAAAAGTCTGTGAAAATTCACTTCACCCGATATGAACATTCTTTCATCCTTTAGTATTTTAAATAATGACAATTTATTTTTGGGTGAACATTCCCTTTCAGCATACAAATTTATCATCTTAACAACAATATGCTTTCTTTGTTTAAATATTCCAGTGATACTACCAGTCTACTGTGCTGGTCAGCCTTTGAATATTTCTTCAGGAAAGAAAAATGCATTTGTTTTTTAAAACCACACACAACAATGCAAGCCTCTTATGAAGGCCCAAAAACATTTGCCTTAATCATTCCCTGATTTGCTTACTATTTGAACCAGGTAAATGGCACCTCAGACAACAACCTGAGTACTGCAAAAGTTCAGCCGGCCATTCATAACAGCACACACACACACCGGTTCGGTTATTTGCAACATGGTGACAGTGGTGGAAAAAAGTCACACATGTAAATCTAATGAAAGCAAACATATGCCATGTGAATGCAATTCTGCAGCTTCCACACTTTACCCAGCATTCAATAGAACGGCTGTTAGCTGGGACTGCTAATATGTTCAAACCATGATAATTTGGGCTAATGAGAATGGACTGATATCAGCACGGTTGAGTAATGCTGTCGAGAGCATCAAACAGTGGCAAGGGGGTAAAAGGGACAAATGGACGCCACATATCTGCTGTGAACTTGATATCTGATTTCAAGGAATCCTATGTGCACACTGAGAGGCCTGTATTCAGAATACCAGCATAGGGCTACTAAGATTTCATTACCTCCAGTTGGAGAGGAACAAGAGGAAGGATGATTTAATTATTTTAATTACCTGCAGCAGCTTTTTCATTTGGAGCACAAACAGAATTCAATTTGAAACAACAGCAACTATAAGGACTTTCTTTGGACGGGATAACTGTAAAGACAGTATTTTTGCTCATTCATACTACTGTCTTTGTCTGTCTACCTTTTTATTAATTGAAACTGACTTACAGTAAGAGGAAATTCCATAACAAGTTAAATTCAAAGGGAATTAAAGGAATGTATTGATACAAGCTCTATTACCACAGAGAATTATTTAAGCTCAAAACAAGCAAATGTCACGTGTCCACTAATACATTTACCATGCACCAGTATTAACTTTAGTATACAGGGTAACACTTTATTTTAGGGTCTCTTAACTAGTTGCTTATTAGCATGCATATTACTAGAATATTAGCCATTAGTTAAGCACATATTAATGCCTTAATTCTACATTCCTAATCCTACCCAGTACCTAAACTTAACAACTACCTTACTAACTATTAATAAGCAGCAAATTAGGAATTTATTGAAGGAAAAGTCGTAGTTAATAGTGAATAAGTGTTCCCTATTCTAAAGTGTTACCGTATACAGTTTTGAAAGTATACACAAGAATTAAACGTTATGCATATTAACCTGAGTTTAGTGTGAAAATAACAATTTGCCAACTTTTCTATTATTCACAATCATATAAAGTCAATAAAAACTGCAAATTTCCCATCATACGTACTAAAATACCAGAAAATGACTTTTTCACCATTAAGCCAATTATTATTTTAAAGATATGAGTGATAACTGATAGATGGACAATAGCAGGATTCTATTATTAGCACTTTGTCTTAATAAATAATAAAAAACACTAAAACTGTAATTGATTGAAAAGTTGAATTTAGGGATCACAACAAAATAATGCATATGGAAAAGAATTAGCTGAAGATATGATTTTATTATTAGCTGATGTTAATGATTGTATACATCGACAATACCAATAATTAAAAAACTCTGATATCATGAGCCCTATGGAAAGTGTTTTCCACTTTTTTTAAATAAATGAATGAATGAGTCCAAATGATTGTCTGTGCTAACAACGTGTCTCAGATTGCGTCGATGGAGCTTATCTTGTTTTGAACCCATAACATATCTTTAACTTTTTCTATTAGAAACACAAACACAGTGAATATGGCTTTAAAAATCATCAATATCCTAACTTATGCTTTCACAAAAGGTCAGAGAACTTTGAGGGTCTTCGAAAAGTGAAATGTGTTGGGCCGTGCTTTTATCCACAATCTCTAGACTAAGGTCCATCATACACGAAAAGTCCTTTCAACACCACTTCCTTTCACATTTTCCGAGCAATGCAATAGGTGAGAACAAGGACAAAGTGTGCTAGTGGAGACGCAATACTGTGGAACACCGGTGGTCCTTAAAGACCCCCACGAGCCGCTGAATGGACATGCTGTAACCTCTGAGGAAACGCTCCATCAATCCTGCGCTGCTACTCAGTAAATAAAAGGGCTTGCTTCAGACCCACAGCCTTTGAAAAGGGAGACACAGATGGGATCGCGGCCACTTTTAATCAGACAGAGAAGTGGACAGGATCCACAAAGGGAGATTTCACGCAACGCTTCACCTGTCGCCTGGAGTGTTATTGAAGTTGAACCGTGGTGCGGCAGGCACGTGCACACACCAAGAACACACATGCACACGCTTCTTTTTGCTCAGGCGTGGTGATCTCGGTCTAGCGCTCCGGTACCGACTGCGGGCCAGACTTGAGACAAAGTCCATAGCCCTGAGCCTGGTCATCACACTGTGCCCCACTCACACATCCATCTGTGGAAAGTAATACATCTGTTCCTCTGACTACACAAGGCCAGGCCTTTTGCTGCAGATGGTGGTGGCAAGTAGGAATGTGACTTTTGATTTGGCTTCTCACATGGAACAGGAATTTATGCTGGTCAATGAAAAAGCAGCAAAGTACGCATTTGTTCTACAGGGCGGAAAAAGGACAAATGAGGAATAAAATGTGCGATTGTTTGTGTGGCATTTATCACTTTAACACAATCTATTTATTTAGATAAGTGCCTCCATGTGAAACACATTTCACCAGAAGAAAAGGCAACAGGAAATGGAAATGAGAGGTTTAGAGAGTGGTGTATCGATTCTTTAAATAATTGTTTAACTCTTCACCTTTTTATGACAAGCTTTTGCATAGCAAAAACAAAAAAGTAAAGGTTCAAATAACACTGGATCTGTTAGAAAGCAGTTTAAATAAAGCAGGACAAACAGTCAGAAAGTTATTTCTGAAACAGTACAAGAAGGACGAAATGGATGAAATGACAATGCTTAATATGGCACCTGTAAGTAAGAAAGTCTAATTTAATTTTTAAACAGTCTTGATTTTCTAGAAAAATCAATAGAACCAACTTTTATAGCCTGTAAAAATTAGGGATGTACCCCTATTAAAATTCAGGCTAATACTGATATCGAAGTCAAAAAAGTTTTAATGTTATGGCCAATATCTATTACTGTTAAATTGTTTTAAATGTTGCAGTTACAGTTGAACATTATGTAACACATTATGTATTATGTACATATACATTTCTAAATTTAATTTAATTTTAAGCACAAATAACTGGAAATAACTGTGCAATTAAATGTCTAACATCAGCCAATACTAATAAATTATAATAATAATAATAATATAAAACCACTAATTATATCCAATCACTAGAGAAAAAACGTTTTCAGCTTTCAGTGTAGCCTGATTGCAAATAAAGCAGCAACCTTAACAAATCTATTTAGTCAAATCTGTTTTAAAATGAAACGTTTTGACGAATTTACCCCTATTGAACTAAACAGGAGCTGAAATTGAATACCTAATATTGCAAAGAGTGTTGCCTAGATGGCCATAGAGTGATCTGACTTTTCTTAAAAGGGCTTTGGGTTACTTCCTCCTTGTACATGCTGTTTGATTAATAATATCACTATATGGTATCCTCTTTCAGAATGTCACACTCTCAATATGAGAACACAGGCCTGTGTTTTTACGGATAAAATCAATATTGCTGGGTACTGATATCTTTTGGCTATATCGGTATACTGTATAACTCCTGCACAGATCTTTACATGTGTCTCGATGGAGTCATTCTGCCTTCAACCAGAATCAAAGTCAGCAGCACTTCTGATGGAAGTCCAGGGCTGATATCTCTGCTCCTGGTTTCTCCAGCACTAGCCGGGCAGGAAAAGAGAGTGGAGGCTTCAATAGCTTATTTCTGCTCTGCTTCTTTACGGCTGAATCATGGCCACAGAAAGAGAGCTGGCTGTGGGCGATCTCTGCAGCTATGAGTAGATGCTGGCCCACTGAGCAGGGACAAGGCTGCTTTGTTGGGGTCCTTCATGCAATGGGTCAGGCTCCTCCACAGCGGCCGGAGGGCCAACGTGGGAAAAGCGGCAGCTTGCAACCAGCTTGCGTTCCACATCACTAAGCGTCAGAAAGAAATCTGCTGACGCCTGATTGTGTGGATGTACGTGTCTCTGCATGTGTTTGTGGGTGTCCTACAAGACACTTACAGGATTTAACTAACCCTTTTTCACTTTAAAAAGACATCGAAAGGCAATCCACAACAGCAAAGAGGCTCTTTAGTGCTGCACAAGGATGTTTTGCAACAGAACACAGCGATTTCCCATTCTTTAAAATCACAGAGGGAAAGACATAAAGCCATTGAGAGGGGGCATAGCATCCTCTTTAAAAGCTGTTGTAAAGAGGTAAAGCTGACATGGGGTGGCTGTTACATAAGGGAAGAGTGTGTCCATTCATTTTTAATGCAGGTGAGGGTCCTCTCTGTGCAGGGAAGAGAGCAGATGGGCCGCTGATGGAGAGCTCAGGCCTCATGGATGGCTCTGTGCATTCTTCTGCAGCTCTGCCATGCAGGTAATTCACCAGCAGTGTCATCAGCATGAATAAAAGATAACTCGGCCCAGCTGACTTCTTTTATGCAGTTTCAGACTTTTTTTTAAGTAAAAGACTTTAAAGGGGTACTTCACCCAAAAATGAAAATTCGGTCATAAATTCTGTTTCTTTCTTCTGCAGAACACCATAAAATGTATGTCAGTGGGGTTCAATATATAGACATAAAAAGAAAGAGACATTTTTCAAAATATCTTTTGTGTTCTACAGAAGGGAGAAAGTCATACAGGTATACTGTGTATGGAATGACATGAGCGTGAGTAAATGATGATAGATCTTGAATTTTTAATGGGAACTATCCATTTAAATTATTTTACTTAAATGTCTAAAACTGCATAATTGTACATAGGATTTTTTTAAATTGCATTCCAATCTCCCTTTACATTAGAAAATATCTAGTGCGTGAGAATTAATAACATATAAGTACCATGCAGACAACTGAGAATATTTGAAAGCATAAAAAATAAGTATGTATCATAAGCTATTTTGTATGTATATTTGAAAAAAACATTCAAAAAATATTTTAAGGGATTGAGCACTGAATGAATAAAAAAATATATAAAATGACATCAGAGAGAGGTTTTGGATGCATTCTTGTTCTTTGCTCACTGATTGTCTCGACCTATAAAACTGGAATGTTGCTTTGACAAATGAGGACAGTGCGTGCCTGGCAAATCCTGCTTCCTGTGCACTGAGCACTACAGTAGTATGGTTTTGGTTTACACAGCACTCATACGGCCAGCTGGGATGGCTTTATGATGAGCAAACAATTTTACGAATTGTATAAACTGAAATTTTTACACACTCATTAATTGAGGCAAACATGAATGGTGGAGAAAAAAAAGGATGTTTTGTGCCATGTGCCCAGTTACATGATCTATACCCCTTTGTCAGTTGTGGTACTTAAGTACGTCTGGACTTATCAGCGGCTGCAGACGTCCTGAACCCTATCTAAGCACGGATGAGAAGGAAACTGTTACATGCTGTCCAGACATCAGTTTGTCCCCTGTGGCACTATGGGACACACATTTGTGCATAGATAATTTCTGAACTTCAACCTAAAACTGACTGCTGAACTAGATATTGATAAAAGGCTAAATATTTTGAGGGAATTGCTGTCTCATATTTTGATACAAAGAGGTAGTCAAATTGTGAAACAAATAGATTGACCCCAAAAAGTATTTGGACTTTGGACATTATATAATAAAATATCACACCATGAGAGTAACTTATGTCTTGCATAAAAAATAAAATCAAATTGGGCCACTTAAAAGCAAAAGTAAAGCAAAAATGGTTACAAGATGTAAAAATATTTCTGAGAAATGCTCTAGCCAAATATATATGAAGACGTCACTTGGTTTGATGCTGTGTTACCTAATTCAATAAGTCAAACATTTTAAAATGTGATGTCAATGTCCAAAATAGTCCAATTACTTTTTGTGGCCATAGTACACCTGAAATTACATTACAGTAAATGGAAAAATCATTAAATCATTGAAGATTGTTTGTTACAGGAATCAGAAGTAGGCCACACTCACCTCTACAATGTCAGAGTTGGTTCTGCTCTCGTGGGGTTCGTTGTATTCTGTGTACTTAAGTAGGACTTTGTCCATGTCAGTGCTGGCATACTGAAAGAGTTTGTTCGAGCTGTTGAATATGATCAGGGCAATCTCACAATCACACAATACGCTGAGCTCGTAAGCTTTCTTCATCAAACCAAACTTCCGTTTTGTGAAGGTAACCTGTGAAAAAACAGAGAAAATAAGAATGCTCAGTAAAATGTTAACACAGATACACCACAATATTTGCCTTCTTATTACTATATAGAAAGTCAATCAAGATGATCACTAGAGAATAGAGAGGAAAATACCACACTCTTCTAGTTCATTAGGCCAACAATTAATAATAATAAAAAAGGAAATCTCATTAATGTTCCATGTTCACAACAAGTTATGCTCTACTGATAACATCTGTGGCAAACCACAGAAAATCATTTTAAGTAAAAAAAAAACATACAATTCAGGGACTTGCAGTCCAAACATTACACTACACATTGCACACATGTTTTACTATACATTTCCTTGTCATTTGAGATGTAACATAAAGCTTACATAAAAAAATGCTTACATTTGCCAAATGACAGTAATTTTCTGTAAATCTGTGCCAGGATGGAATTTGGTTGAGCATACATAATACATAATAGCTTTGGCACCTACTCTCTATTGTCATGAATCGCCATTACTGTTGCACATTCTCATTGGTTTGTTGGAATGTGGGTGATTTTGTGCGCAAGAAAAGCTGTCTGTGAATTGCTCACACAAGTGGAAAAAATGTGCTGTTGCTGCTAGGTCTTGATTACCAAAAATCATATTGTATTTGATGCAAAACTAACATCTAAGTCACTGTATATTTTCCTGAATTGAGTTCACAGAAAATATATCTTCTTAGGGGTGGGCGATATGACCAAAATCTTATATCACGATATGACTAATTTTATATCACGATAACGATATATATCACAATATAGTAATTTTTTTTTTCTTTTAAACAGGTTTTTATGAAATTAAAATCTTTGATACCATAGAATTTTCATAATCCTTGTCACCAATGTCAATATCAAACTAATACAAGCCTAAAAATAGACAAAAAAAAAACTCAAGCTCACTGAAAATAAATAAACAGTCAGTGATGAAATCAGTATAAGAAACTAACTGCAAGCAATAGGACAAAAAACTACAATAAATAAGAAATGCTACATACATTGTGTAAATTAATCAGTCTTCACTGTGTTAATTATATCTATCTATCTATCTATGATAGATATAATTAACACGTGTATTACGTATAGATTCTATACATATATATATAAATATATCATTATTATTTTTTCTTATTAAAGTTACAAAAGTGATTTAGTCAAGAGCAGTGAGAGATTTTCTAGCAATGTGCTATGATTAATATGAATGGCAGACACAACGAATATTGGACAGCTTCGCCTTTAAGATCAAAGTCCGGATCCTGTTACATATGCGTTTTCTCTTTCAGCTGTTTCCTCTCTCTTAAGACCTAAATCGCTGTCTTTATGAGGATACTTGCCAAGACGGGGATTCTGACGCATGTAAGTGTGTTTATGTAATCGTTCAAAGTCAAAAAAAGAAGGCGCACGCATATAGCTCTGTTGTTTGTGTTTCAACAGCTTAAATCGGTTGTTTTAAAACTGCAGTGCTTAAAAACGCGTGCCCATGCTACAGACGTAGTCCCTCGTTTAGGAACGAACTCCTCGTTTTATTCTGGTCGTTCTCCACCTGGTCTGTCTCCCCTTCACGCCCCGTGGTGGTGTGTAAAGATCGCAGTCATCCAAATGATTAAAAAGTATTACCGTAAACAATGTATTTTACGACACCACAAAATAAACGATAGAACATAATATGAAACAAAATACTTTTTATTTCGTCCATCCGATATATATCGTCATATCGCACAACCCTATATCTTCTTATATTTTGTATGGCCTAGACTAAGCATGTTGAAGGTATACATGTTTTCTGGCAACATGCTTGAGCAAACTAATTAAAGTAAAAATTTCTGAGGAATATATTTGGTGGGAGGCATAGCACTACCTGGTTAAAAAAGTCACCGCTTATTTATATAATATAATAACAGTAATAGTGTTAAAAAAAGGGACGAATCAAAGTCATTGTTTGACAGAAACTCAGGAAATCCCTTTAATAGAAAGCTAACAAATACTCAAACTATAACTTTAAATCACAGATCAAAATAATTGTGGTGGAGACCCTTACAATGGTTTTGGACTGTGTATCGGGATCTGATAAAGTCTAATTGTTTTAGTGGTCTCCATCTATCCTGGGCCATGTTACTGCGAGATAATGAGTCAAGCAGACAGCAGAGCTGCCACACTGATGTCATGGCAGGTCAGACAGAAGGTCAGCATGAGGAACGCAACAGAGGCTCCAAAGCCTGTGCAATCAGCCCATTAGGGAGACAGCGGGCTCCATCACTCCTGCCTGCATCCTCTGACAGCCTCTTCCTGCAGGGCCATCGCTGTAACACGAGCCGGCATATACGCTTCTGCAGGTCGCACATACACGCCCATAACTATCTGACTTTTCTAGAGATGACCAGCCATTATGCACCAAGCTATACGCCTTTCTTTTGATCCAGCTATACAGTGAGCCAAGCCAAGCATGTGTCCTATTATCCATGAGAAGCTCGTTCAGGATCCTTCAAAAGCCTGAAAATGAATTATGCATTTGTTCAGCTCTCATGTTTAACAAGTGTTGTACAGCGGAGATAGCAGCAGATTTACTTTCATAATATGGAAGCGTCAGAACGACATCATGGATGAGCATATGAACACTCAAGATGAGCAGGATGTGTCGTGCACATGGCAAAACTTACAGAGATGCCATGGAAAGCTGTGCCTAGGGCGAAAAGAAGTTGGAGAGCGTGTGCATGCGAGGGAGAGGGGGAGAGAGAGAGAGCTGTATGATTACTTCCGCCAATTTCACTGACCTACAAAGCAGAGCTGAGCAGATGAGCTGGCTTTGTTCAACTTTAATTGGTCACAGCTTGCAGAAACCCTTATTTCAAATGGTACAATGCAATATAATCCAATGAGCAGCACACTATCTCTGAATCCATACTGTTTTCTGTCCAACTGTATAGGTGGAGTGTCACATGTTCTGCATTACAGGTGATCACAATGCTTAATTGTGTTTTCAGAAGAACAAAACATTTGGGCACTTGATTTAAGCAATTTATGCATAAAAAGACAGATATATCATGTCATTATGAGGTAATCAAAGAATAACAAGAATTAGAATAACACAGGATAAAACATACAGTATATACACTATGTAACTGCTCAAAAGAAAAAAAATCTTTGGGAAAAAAGTATTTTATGCTGAATTTACTTGATTAAATATAAAATCAGTAATGTGCGAAATACAGTAATACTGTGAAATATTATTGCAATTTACACTAACTGTTTTCATGGCAAAGCTGAATTTTCAGCATTCATTACTCCAGTCTTCAGTGTCACATGATTCTTCAGAAATCATTCAAATATGCTGACTTTGTGCTAGAGGAACATTTCTTATCATCAATGTTGATATATATTAAACAGCTGTATAATATATAAATGCTGAATAAATAAATACTGTATAATATTTCTGTGGACACTGTGATACTTTTTCAGGATTCTCTGATGAAAAAAAGTTTAAAGAACAGCATTTGTTTGAAACATGCAGTATGTATGCATGCATGTGTATATATACACATACATAACGTACATTATAAAAGCATGCCACACTTCACAAGACTGCTGTCGCTGCTTAAAATTACATGACAGCTACCAAGTAACTGTTGAACCAAATCAAATCTGCACAGGACATATGTTATGTTGATACACATTCATCTAAATCCATTCAACCTCCAATGACACGAGGCAATGACACACAGCAGCTTTCATTATCAATAAACGGGAAGTGAATGGAGTATGCTGGTGGAGCAGGACTGTATACCTGAGCAGTCCGGGGAGAATAGTAAGTTGAGCTCAGGCAGACAGCAGTGTGAATTCCCAGAGCCACAGAGAGCAGCTCCCTCCCAGCTGTCATTATATTCCTCTTGCCTCTATTGCAAAGCAAACACAAGGCAAAGCAGCCTCCAAAATCTCCCTGGACAAGCCTTTTCCAAGTATATCATCATTAAATGCTTCTTCCTACCGTAAATGGCAGATTTAATTGTGCAACTTAATAGTGCAAAAAGAGATGGGAACCACAGTCCAAATAGGTGGCATAGTTCAGGTTGAAATTGACCTCTGAGGCAGCAGAAGAAAATGTCACCTTTAGTACGGAACGGGCCCTGCTGTACGGTGTGTGTGGTGACATTGTTCCACTCCATTTCTGTTCAGAGCACTCAGAGTAGTCGCTTGCTGACCCAGAGTAACGATTTATTCCAGCTGCAGTGCAGGACATTGTCATAGACATATAGACACACATAAAACCATTCACACTCAAACAAGAGCTTTTAACTCATGTTTAACTTCATAACTTATCATAAAAAGAGCAATTATACTCTTCTCAGCCTTGGGCAGCACAATGCACATCTGTGACTGCAGTGATGACAAACGCAGTTGTCATCTGTATGATAAGTACAGTGTACCAACCACCATGCTATCAGAATGCCACAAATAAGCACTCTAGCTTCAACAAGGGCTTTTGGGTGAGTCCCCAAACAACACCCCTAGTCTATCGGGTCACTGCTGAGCCAGTGAAAAGCCATAGAGAGATCTGAGGTCACTGGGGCTTTTTTCCCACTAGCTCACAGAGAAACACACTCACACAGCAGTTGGGCTGGGATGTGAATGATTTCAGACTTTTTGTGTTCCAGTTCTACGTTACTGTAATATACTGACCTAGTCATTGTCATACGAGTTAAGGCTGCACAATTAACTGAAATTAAACCGAGATCTCAATATGGCTTAGTGTGATTATGTAATATGCACTGTATTTTTCAGAGTGAAGAGCAGCACTGTGTTCTTTTACACGTAAGCAGCTCATGTGTTTTCAGTATCTCAGAGCTGTTCGGTTCACACCAAATGCTGTTCCACACAAACTCATCTATGCATCTGCTCTGAGTTTGGGTTGTTTATAATGTGCATTTGGGAACGCAACATGCCCCAACATCTTCCAATACTTGTAATGAGAAGTGCTTCTAAACCAGCTGTTGTCAACAAAAGAGAAGCTTTTTCTGCAGTTTTCCACTGAAATAAACACTCATGGTTTAACATTTGAAATATACTGTATACTGTGTGTTTTTTATTATTATGATATTCTTTTCTTCTTAACTATTTTACAATAAAATGTTATACTAGTAATATTTCTTATTTTGTGAAAAAAAAAAAATAAAATTATTATTTTTTTTTTTTTGTTATTTAGACAGCCATAATATTAGCCATAGATATAATATCAACTGCTATGCTTGGTAATAGCACAAAAACATATCGGTGAGAATATCCATTCCACAAACAGATCTTGGGAGCACTTTAACACAGCACCCAGAGAAACTAAAGTGCGAGGAAGTGATGTTATGAGTCATGTTTTGTGCTCCAAACTTCTCTTTGTTCCCTCCAACTTGTGGCAGTCTTTGATAAGGTCATTCTATCCCAGCCATCCAGTAATTATATTAGCATTTCTCATCTAATTGTACAGCAGGAATAAGAACGCTGACCTTTTCACAACTTTTTTAGCATATCAGGTAGTAGCTGGGGTACTAATTCTGCTCTGCCATCATCTTTTCCATGTTTTATCTCTTACTTTTCTCAGTCTGTCCTCTTTTTGCTGCCAGCGCACTGGGCCGACTTGTATACCACTGGGCATTGTGGCTTCTAAGAATTTCAAGATACCAGTGAATCAAAGCAAATGAGGATGTGTGTAAGTAAAAATAAATCCTTGCTCCCATAAAAGAGGAAATGGGCAATATGTGTGGGTGAAAAGTGTTGAGTAATGCATTTACGTGACCAGAATCTTAAGGAATTCCTTGTTGTGGGTCGTGGTGAGACAAACTAGATCATGAGGAAATGCACCCACGTATTTTAAGCGTATGCGAATATGTTTACATCTGTATGTGTTTGTTTCACCTCAGAAAAATGATAAGGTCTGGCTTGTCAGTCAAAGACTCACAGGCTGTCCTTAGGGAGGGGAGTCAACTGGAAAAACAAGCCATGTAGGCCTGTAATGTTCTCTGGCATTGGAGGTGATGCCTCTTATATCGAAACAGAGCATGGTAAGGGACCAGGGGTGACATATCATTGAAATCAGCATGTCAGCTTCAATGATCTCGATAACAAACGGCAGGAGGTCTATGAAGTCCAGAGAAAGTCTCTGCCATAGCACCAGCTGGCAGAGTGACCCAAGCCCCCTGGCTCCTGCTTCCCAGCAAAGAGCACTCAGGCCTGGGAGACAGGCAGTGGTCCCTCCCTCCTGTCCGGCTGGATCAGCTTTCACAGGACGCAGAGGAAGCCCCAGGTCCACAGTTCACTGCTGGGTTCTGAGCATGTGAGTCCCCAAAGGGCAGGGCCAGCCAGCTGGGACTGAGCCAGTGTGACCTTGTAATTAGACTGATCTCTATGCATTTATCTCTCACCCTCATTCACGACATGAACTTCACCTGTGATAATTGGCCTCTTATATTCTGTTCAAAGTCAGCTATCAAAGCAATTAAGGCAAAACAAGCTAGAAAAAAAAACTGTTTTAAAGGTACTCTGATACAACTTGATTCCATAACCCAGTGAGATGCCTATGAAGACAGAATTTTAAAGCATCGTTCATGAAGCAAAAGCTGTTCCTAAATGTATGTAACTTAATTATGCTGCCATCTCAAATACTTTTTGGAAAATTTCAAAGCAAAATAGTTGGTGAAATACATATATAATACATACATTTATAATCATAATTAAATAACACATCCAACTGATTTAATTGACCCTGTTTATAAAAAAATACAAATCAAAGATGTTATACAAAACGTTGATTATAAATTAATATACTTATAAATATAATACTTATAATATAATGAATCTATTAATAAATAAATAAGCGCTCACTGGATTTTGGAAGAGAGCTCTTAGTTTCTTGAATGAATAATGAGGCCAACAGGCTTGACAGGAAAAGAAATCAATGACCAGATTCTTTTGGATATAAAGATCATCTGCATTACTAAGATTTTTCATTCTCTGTTGTTGATGTTCCGCCACCACGATGAATAACTGAAGGGAGGTGGGTGGAGTTTTCATTGTTCAGAGTATTTCATTGTTGTTGTCATCAAACATGAATTACAGACAGAAAACCACCCACACTATTTCCCCTTACAAACCTACAGCTATGCTTTAATGCAGTTAAACCAAAAACAAAACTCCCTTTGCTTCAAATAATCCACTTTAGCTGAAATTACAGCCTATCATTTAAGGACGCCCAATATTGGAAAGGGCACGTTAAGTGAACGCCATCTTTTTTTTTTTTTACTGAAACCTTTTTTTCACTCCCTGGTTTCTAAACCATGTTTTCATCATTAAAGAATAATGGTGTTCTCTCAGAACCTTTTAGGAGACAAAGAAGAGGAGTCTGATAAAATGGAAGGATGTGCATCACTTTTTTCCAGATAAAAAAATAAAAAATAAGAGGGATGAAAAATGAAGAGCGCGAGGCTTGGCACTCCTGAACATGTGACGTGCGGAAGCAAAAGTAAGCCAAAGCAAGGGCGGGCGACACTCCACCCAGCAGTGAAATCATCAAACTTTTAATGACTTGGGTAATTACCCCTAGTGAGCCTGCTTAATGGCGTACAGCGGACGTCGTTAGGCACAGAGGTCCAAACGCACACACTGGCACACAAACGCAGCTGTGAGAGAGCATGTCAACTGTATGGAAACAAAGCCAAAAGATACCTGATGAAATCGCGTGCGACAATTTTTCTCTCTCGGCTTAACAAGGAGTTTTCCTGTGCGTGCTTTTGCAGAACTCTTCCCTTGAGTCTTTATAGCGTTCACGACAATACTTTCCATCCTCTGTGAATCAAAGAGCTGTCACAACACAATCAGAGCTACAATGGAGTGATGCTGTTTTCACACTGACAGGCAGCACTCATTAGGGTCCTTTGAGACCATCACCGTAATTATAAGTTTTCTACTAGGGGAGTAATTCAAAAGCATGTTACTACCGCTACCACACGAGACAGGTGTACGACATCATCAGGACAAATAATTACAGGCTTGAAGAGCCGTAGAGGAAATCAGAGCTTGTACCGAGTGGACGACGGACAGGTGGAGAGCGAGAGGGAGGGGGGGTTCAGGATCATTCTGTCCTCCTGCGCTATTATGGCAGTCGTCCCCCTTACACAGCTTTGCAATTAGCATGTCAGCCTGAGCTGTTCAGTGAGGCTCACCAAATCCTCTCCTCTTCTTCTTCTCCTTTCGCTGTCATTCCTTCCTCCTCCTACAGGCCGCACTTAAGGGGCTTTTGGTGGAAAGCTCCAGAAGGACAGGGCTGCATGCATGACAGGACCTCCAGCTCCTCCATATTTCATAAAGTGTGAGCGCGCTGCCGAGTGAGAGCCGAGACGCTCGGTCTTCATTCTCATAAAATAATGCATTCATATCTCTTTCTTCCTCTGATGGGACTCAATCAATCCTTGAATCGATGTTTGTTGTGTGTTCAGACTTTTTCATGGTGAATTTCCTGGCGAATCAATCGAAGAGCTGGATTCAACGCACACCAAGATCTTCCCAACCCCTCGGGGGTGAATAATATCGCAAGATACGTGTACAATGAACATCCCGCGGCTTGCCTCTGAACCCATTGTTTTGACAGATACTGCAATTGCGGACCTCTCGACCCCCGCTACGCTCTCCTAAATAAATCCTGATAGGTCAACAGGCTTTCCAGAGCCCTTCTCATAATGATACGAGACGCCCCTGCCGAAGCCCGTGCTGCGTGTTGTACCGCCACTGTATTTAATTAGGCCACTTAAGGCATTCTCTCATTCTAATGCAATGAATAAAGATAGCTCCCGGCACAGCCGCGCAGATAAGGATTTTAATTGTCTTCTTTCAGCGGGCCCAGTATGCTAATGGCCATCTCCCCAGGGTGAGGAGAGCACCCTAGAGCGAGCAGGAGACTGGGTTCACGCTAGCGAGGGGGAAGAACTTTGTGCGAATGCACGCAAAACCTCGAATAAAGGGCTTACATCTTTGTCCGTTTGTCTCCAAAAACTCTCTGCTGAGCAAGTCGACCACACTCACGGCTGAGCCTGTGCGCCACTGATAACCGCTCTCTCCAATGAGTGCCATGAAATTCGGATTCTGACGGACAAGAGCGCTATTAATTACCGTGCGGTGTATTGTCTCTCGTGCTTATGTGTATATGGCAATAACAATGAAGAAAAGAACAGAAAAGGCGGTATTGTGATATGTTTAAAGTTTTGAGCCACAGCGAGTATGAATTCTTAAAGGGGTCACCCAAAAATGATTTACACCCCCTCATGTCCTTCCAAAAATGTATGACTTTTTTTCTTCAGTGGAACACAAAAAATATTCTAACATTGCAACACACGACAAAAGGTATTTGCGACGAGTAACAGCGGATTCTCTTTTAAAAAGGTTTCTATTTCTGCGCCATTGCTGGAGCAACATCATACAAACTAAATTTGGATGAACTATCCCATTAAGATCGGTTGAATTTAATACACTGAATCAAATAAACAGCCGATCACAAAGTGATTTTACAGTAACTTTCTCTTCTATTTCCTGATTCTTTCTCCCCTCTCTTGCTTTTTCTTTTTTTCTTTTATTTTTGCTGATGTTGTAAGCTGGGGCAGATAGTGCAGATGCTGATGTTTCTAGTAGACATCTTCTCTTTGCCTGCCTTCCTATTTGGATCCCACCCAGGACCTGGTGTTATGCTGATAATTGGCCTGTCCTGTAAATTCGAGTTTCTCACTTGGCTGAACTGCTACCTCCACAGTAACTGTCAGAGAGGTGGGAGGAGAGCTGGGGGCAAGGAGGGAGGAGGGCACGGGCTGTTATGTTATCACCCTCAGGAGAGTGAGCAAAACCTCAATTAGCTTTCCGTGAGCATGGCAAGAAAGTTATTTCACCGACGAGACAGTGCAAATGATATTTTGAGCGGGTGTGAATGGGTGCATCAAGTCTAGCTGGAGAGACGTGGACTGACGCATACTTTTTTCATTATCAAATCCTTTAACATGTCAAATGGAGTGGCTTCCCCTTTCAAACAGACATTAGACATGCCATGTATGTTTGAGCGGAACTGTACGTGCCCCACATCTGTTTTGTGTGTGTGTTTTCCCTTCTCTGCAACGACAGCAACCAGACAGGACTGTGTTATGTTATTTATATTTAGCATGAGTAGACAAGGGTGAATTCCAGTCTGTCTCTGTCGCTGGCCAGATCATTGGCACTTTTCTGAGGAAAGGACAGGAAAATAGAGAGAGAGACAGAAGCAGAAAGAGGAAGATGGAGAGAGAGAAGGGCACAGCGCGTCCCACTGTCCCTCCATGTAATGAGAGGGTGCCGTGGTGCAGTGGCTGCTCCTAATTACTAGCAAGCAGCTGCAACCGCAGGGAGCAACGGGCCCTACTGGGGCCCAGCACAAACCCACCAGTGTAGAGAAAGAGAGAGAGAGAGAGAGAGAGAGAGAGAGAGGAAAAAGGGAGAGGCCATAGTCGCCCCACTTCACCCCAGTCACCCCATGCTCCCTGTCGCTGCCACACTGACTGGCTCGCACCAGCTCTGGCTGCCTCATCAGCTTCTCCGGACCGAAATTGCAGGGTGGTGTGTGGGAGCCGCGTCTGTAAATATGGCTGGAAATGTGTCCCAGTCCCTTTTTATGGCTCTTGCTGTGTGTCTATCCAGGAATGCTGGGACAACATGTTTAGCCAATGAACAGATGGCCCAAACTAAGCAATAATCAAATGGGTCTTTCAGGCCTGTTGTGTTTGCTGTGTACAAAATCATGAAGGCATTCAAGTTCTATTGAATCTATCACCATTACTCTTCTAGTTTTCGGTGTCACATGACCCTTCAGAAATCATTCTAATATACTGATTTGCTCAAGAAACATTTGTTATAGTTATCAGTGGTTGTGCTGCTTAACATTTTTGTGGGTAAATTTTTTCAGGATTTGTTGATGAAGAGAAAGTTCAAAAGAACAGCATTTATATAAAAATCTTTTTAAACTTCATTAACATCTTTACTGCCACTTATGAACTATTAAATGCATCCTTACTAAATAAAAGTATACTTTTTGAATGGAAGTGTATGTATCCACAATTTGACTTTAAGCTATATATTTTCTATCAAAAACTAGAAAAATAAATCTATATATAAAAAATCTAAATTAAAATACAGATATTTTTCTGAACAGACATTTTCTGTCTCTGGGTTTCAAATTCTTCAAATAAAGGATGCACCAATATTAAAATTCAGGCTGATATGGCTGATTAAGTTATATATGGCCAATATTAAAATCCATATTGTCTAAATAAATCAAACACTGAAAACCTACTTTTTAAAAGCTACAAGTGAATATAGGAATCACAATATTATTTTACATAAAGAAAAATGGATATTCATTCTGAGTTTTGCTAAAGATTACATTTATCAGTGTTATTAAATTATTAGTGTTATTAAAAAATAACTCTGACAGCAAAGGTAATCTACGTAAATGTAAAAATAGAGGATACAATAAATTAAAAGTCTGTAATATCAATAATCAATTTGGTAACAATATATTATGTATGCCTCGTTCCAAATGTCAAAAAATGCTTTTTAGCAAGCATCATGCTAGGTTCTGAGACATACATAGATACTGTGGGAGTAAAAGAAGGTTGATATTTAAAGGAGCTACTGACCTGCCGGTTCCTCTCGTCCATGATCCGCGTGATCTGTATCTTCTTCCGTCCCATCTTGGAGTCCTGCTTGGTCTCTCTGACACCCCGAGAATATCAGAAAAACACGAGAGTTTGTCTGCCTTCACTCCCCTAGCACATTGTACTCCACTCTTTCTTCTCGAGTCTTTCTCTCTCACTCTCTTTCTTTCTGCGTATTTTTCTTCAGGTGTCCACACCACGATCTGTGAAACAGAATGAGAGAGAGAAAAAGAAACAAGAAGAGAGAAAACACATTAAAAAATGTGCAAAACTCAAAAGAGGAGGTCTGATGCAGATGAAAGTGACTAAATGCAAAGTGTTCCACTGCCTGATACATGCAGGAAGGATATAAGACGGAGACCCACAATGATTTCTTATCTTCACACCTGCTTCACTTCAACAGCTGGAGATCGGCCCACTCACATGACATTTATTATTAGCCTCAAATTCTAAAACGCCGGATAGTGAATCTGTAATTGTGATGCTAATTCACCCAATTTTTCTATTTAGATTACCACTGTTGATCTCTAACACTGACTTAAGGTAATTGCACATTGAGTCTGAAATTTTGTTCAAAATTTTTGCACGTTAAAAAATAAATACGACCTCAAGTTGTGTCAATTACGTTTACACACTAACTCCGAAACTTTTGTCCATCATAAAAAAATTTGTATCAGGTTCTTTTTTCTTTTTTTTTCAATCTTTAATAAGTATCATAATGGCTGATTGACAGCTATGTGACAGACAGTTAACTGAATGAAAGTAAGCAGACTAATAAGCAAAGACGAAAAACATGTGGATGCTTCCTGCTGACTTCAGGCTTAAAGAGAAGCAAGCCTTAGCAGATAAGCCAATATGACACCAATAAGCGGGTCATAAAGTCATCTGTCTGGTTTCAGAATGCACACGGTGCATAATGTCTCTACGGTCATCTCGTCCTGTTTTCTTTACTTGTTTCTCTCCTTCCCACGTATCTCTCTGTCTGCATCTCTCTCTGACACAACCTGGGAAACAAGCACACACACCCTGCTTCTGCACAGCGTCTCAGGAGACAGCAAGCAGGCCTCATTCTCCCTCTCATAACCCCGGCTGCTGCCAGCTCTCACTCCTAAGATGATTAAGAGTGCACCCAGTCTCGGGCTGACATTAGTTTAAATCCTCTGGGCCAGATGAGGCAATTCACACGTGAGAGAGAGCGTGGAAGCCAAGTCAAGAAGGTTCAGAGCACAGTTTGCCCCCGGGGAGCACATGAGTCGCCCCCTCTCCCACTTCTGTCCCTGTCTCCCCTTGCTAACCTGCCCACAAAGAGCCGGCTACCTCTCAGAGGAAGCATTCATCATCTCCGTCCAGCATGGACACAGATGAACACGTAAATAGAAAATGCCTATGTAACCACATCTCAAATCTGAGAGACGCTGAGGGAGGGCAGAAACTCTCTCCTCCGGAGAGGCCGAAAGAGCGCCACGCGCTTTGTAGCCGCACGATGCCAGCAAAAAGATGTGGAAGTTGATGACCAGGAGGCTGTGAGTGACCCACAGGAAATAAACACTATAATTACGGGCTGAACAGAAACGGGTGTTTAGGTGTCTGCAGGTCTCTATTAGGAGTGAGATCACGCTGTCTGTCCACAGAAGGAAACTCTGACAACAGGCAGGCAAAATCAGACATTTCCCTATACTGCATCACGCCAGGCCTCTGAGTCCAACACTGTTCTTTCTCAGTCACCATGTCCCCCAGCAGGAAGGAAAAACAGTCAGCTCTTCGTTCAGCGTTCGTCCTCACGACATGTTTGCATTGTTTGTTTTGAAATCCTACAACAATGGAAGTTTTTCCAGGGTGATTTGAGTTAGGCTGAAAGAATGCAGAGTGGATTGACAGAGGCTATTATTCATTTTTTATTCATTGCCATTATTAATTTAATCATTTCATTTTAAAGATATCATTCACAATTTGGCTCTACTAAGATTTTTTTTTATATAGCAAAATATTACAATTTAAAATAACTTATTGTGATTTGTGTTGGGCTGAGACTATGCTGGATCGAATGCAAATGCATCATATTCTATTTACTGTCGATGAACAACTTTAAACTTGAGAGATTAAAACCAAACGGTTTATTTGTTCGCTTTTTAATCAGCCAAACTGAAATGAAAACATTTGGATTAACCATCCGAAGCTTACGAGCTCCTTGATTGAAAAATTTACATGGTTGAAGTTGAGGGCTTTATCTGTGTTTGTTGTGTGCATAACAATGCTGTTCTGCTTATCCAAACACAGCACAACATAATTACATGTATCCAGGCTTGTAGCTCTAAATCGTATTTGTGAGCTGTCATGCTCGTCTCAGAGACTGCGGGTCCAGAAGCGTAATGCATTGTGTCATGACATTTCTGTCAACTTAACAGACATAGACAAGCTACGGTCCTGCAGAGCAGGCAGGCCGGGTGAAGCTCTGAATGACTTGTGTTGCGCACGCCAGAACGGGACTCTATTACCGCACGAGTGTATTTTGTTGATCGTGAGTCTCTGTTTATTTCTCTGAGACATTCTGGCACACTGGTGGAGTGGTAGTGTCTTGTACGGAGATACAGAGGAATGGATGTCATTTGGCCCTGTATCATAAGGCCTGGTTTCACTCAGGTTGTCCATGAGCCTAGACATTTGTTTAGACTATAATGTTAATGTAAAATTACAGAATGCGTACAATTATAGAATTGTAAGGTTGGTAAGATTTTTTTGTCACTAATGTTCATCAGTGCTGCATATATTTGATCAGAAATGCAGTAAATAACATTTATACTTCAATAAACTTTAAAATGAAATTTATTCCTAAAAAAAAAAGCATTGCTGAAAAATGTTGTGCTGCTTAATATTTTTATCAAAACCATGATCATGAGATTTTATCTGGGTGCAACAATATATCTAGATGCGTTTAAAAACACAAAAACATTAAAAAGGGATGCAAACAGTCTGGTGTATTCTAGTTCTTTATAAACACTTGTTTTCCAATTATCTCGCTGTACTGACTGTGTTAATGATATATTGTGCATGGCTTATCTGCTACGGTCACATTTAACTGAAGGGAGCTATGTGAGTGTATCTGATAGAAACAATGTTTGTTTGACATGTTTACAGCAAGCGGGAATGTGCACGTGTGAGTAATCTCTCCTCCAACCAGCCCTACAGATTCTTGCTTTCATGGCAAACAGGGAGTTTCTTTATGGTCTTTATGAAGAAAAAAGTGCCAAGAGCATGATCATTTAATGCTGCCAATCACAATGCTAATGACATATAAACGGCTGCTTAAACCTCATTCCAATGACAACGCTTCTGGCATCCCTCCTCCTCCCTCACTTCACCTTTATTCCCTATAATTAATCTGGTCCAGAAGAGTGTATTACAGCTCAAGTTGAGTCTTGTGTTCAAGCCCCTTCATTCCGGACAGCCAGAAAAACCGGTTTTACTCTTAAATCACTTTTAAACTGCTAGTTTGCCAGAAAATGAAAATTCTTTCATCATGTACTCATTCTGTATGTATTACTTTCTTCTACAGAACACAAAAAAAGAATAATGTTGGGGTTCAAACAACAATTGGACCCCATTGACTTGTATTAATCATTGTATACACTTCTTTTGTGTTGCACAGAAAAACACAAACAAATAATTTGGTAATAAAGTTAAATGTAGGCTACTATTTAGCATATCTCAAAATAAACCCACTTGCAATAAAAAATGATTCATTTAGACAAAATAATGTATTAATATGTACATTTTCGGTAACACTTTAGTATAGGGACCAATTCTCACTATTAACTAGTTGCTTATTGACATACATATTATAAACATATTGGCTGTTTATTAGTGCTTATAAAGCACATATTCTGCATGACCATATTCTACATCCCTAATCCTACCCAATACCTAAACTTAACAACTACCTTACTAACTATTAATAAGCAGCAAATTAGGAATTTATTGAAGCAAAATTCATAGTTAATGGTTTCTTAACAGCAAGAATTGGACCTTAAATAAAGTGTGACCGGATTTCCAAATCAGTTTATGAGTACTGCTTAGATATCAGTGCATACCTATTAAAGATGACATGAAATTTTCATGAAATTGCCTTTAACAATTTGTGATTGTGGTCAGTGTGGTTTATCACTTTACCTCAGATCAACAGAGAAGATACTGTATGTAGTGACCTCATAAAGCAAAAGTCACATCAAAAAAAATAAAAATCTCCTGTCTGAGCTGGGTTTATAGAAAAGTAGGGTGAAAGCAGTGGGGCTTGCTGGCTGTGGGTGGGATTCACTAAGAGTCTGTTGGATCACCCCAGTGCTCCAGGACACGGGCAGCAGAGCCAGCAGTCCGAAACCACTGCCGATTACATCAGCTCTCCTGAATATTACACACTCTTTCACTGCACGCTATCAAGCCAAAAATGAACAGCAGAGAATGTAAAACTAAGCGAACATTAAGATAACTGACATGTGATGTAATTTGTGGCAACAGTACAATTCTTGAGTAAAACATGCAATAATATATTGGCAAAAAAATGCATTCCAAATGCACTCTCTCTTGACACGGTGCACCTGGTCAAAACTTTATCTTTGATTTAAACCAGTCCAGCAGTTTTGAAAGCTGCTTACCAAACATTTGCAGTCACTATGATCGATAAGCAGGGAATATGTCTCTATAGGAGCAACTGCTGGGGCCTGACATGAAAATCAATAGGAGTACATGACCCACAGAATGTGCACAGCAAAGCCGATCTCTAGTGAGACATGTCCATGTGCTCACTGCACTGACCCTGACCTCGCTACACACGGGTCATTCACTTGCTCACCAACGAACACAGGTGCACATGCGGTGCAAACGCACTCACACAAACTGAAACAGGGGACAAAATTCTCTTGTGTAGTGTAATATAGGTTTGGTTTGCATGTGAGATATGAAACATGCATTTATCTCACATAGCTCAAGATGTGAAGAGGAGAGGCCCCACCTGACATGCCGACACTCCCTTGTCTTATAAACAAGTTAACTCCCATATCCTTCATACTGCTCAGGAGGATTGTGTATTGTAACTGAGATGATCCCATGATGAGAGGGTCTATATAAATGTAAATGATTGCACTGTTCATGCGTGTGTGAGTGGGTGTGAGAAAAACAAGCCGTGTGTTAGTGATAGGCCTCTCGCTCTCTCTCCCTTCGGAACGTGCCAGTGTGAGAGTGGGAGGGCTGGTACTGGGGTCAGGCCTTTTCACACTCAATAAAACATGCCCTACTCCCACTGTAATTACCACACACACTCACACACCGCGTTCCCTCATCTGCCCGCCAAACCTTTACTACCTCACTTTTACACAAACCTATCATTTTGGAGAGTGTTCCTCTAATCCCTTAACTGTATAAACTGGGGTTTCCTGAGCTATATTGAAAACATATCAAGAATATGAGCGACTACGGGCTACAAATAAACTTCCACGTACTGTATATTTATAGAGCTCAACAAGTGTGAAAGTGTTTTCCGTTGAAAAAGTTTGTTTACACATTAAATTATAAGTATGAAGAGTATTAAAAATGTATAAAGTATTAAAAGTTTTTTTTTTTCTAAATGATGCTAAAAATAAAACAATCATTTTGATTTAGTTTTTTTTTTAAATATATAATCCATGCATGAATTGACTCTTTCATAATGGTTCATTTTGAATTCTTGTTAAAAAATAAAATAAATAAATAAAATAAAATAAATAAATAAAATAAATAAATAAATATATATATATATATATATATATATATATATATATCAAAAATACAATAAAAATGAATTAAATTAAAAGCATTAAAGTATTTAAAAAGTATTTTTTTCTAACAAATAAAAAGAAATGATGCTAAAAATAAAACAATCATTTTGATTCAAAGTTTTGTTTTGTTTTGTTTTTTTTTTGTTTTTTTTAAATATCACAGCCAGATCTGCAACAGACCATGCATAAATCAGCTCCTTCATAATGGCTAATTTTTAAATTCTTGTTTTATTTTAAATTTGAACTTTGGTTAAAAATGAAAAAAAAACATAATAATAATATAGCAAAAATATATATATAAAAAAATTAATTTAGTTTTATTTTAAATTTGAACTTTGGTTAAAAGATGTAAAATAAATATAGCAAAAATATATATATACAATATAATTTTTTTTTAATAAAATAAAAATGTATTTTTACATAAAAATAAAATAAAATGAATAAACTACACACACACACACACACACACACACACACACAAACATACATATATATATATATATATATATATATATATATATATATATATATATATATATATATATATATATATATATATATACATATATTCAAGCGAACAAGGAGTAAACCGAATTAATAACAAGTGAACGGCTTCTGGCAATATAAATGCAATATCAATAGAAAAAATCCTCCCTACCTTACTTCAATGGTGTAAAGTGAAACTTAGTGACAGCACTTGAAAAAGAAGAGAGGGTCACTACTTTTCTTTTTACTTTTCAGGCAGTGTCCAGAATCTCGGGCACCATCATGACAGCGTCGTTTCCTATGCACAGCCGCCCTGAAAGCTCAACGTCCCAGAACAAGCCGTGGGTAGAGCGCTCTCCCTACATCCTGCTCCTCAACTTCCTGTTTTTCAAACCCCTTCAGATGACCAATAGCAGCCAGCCAGAGACATTAGAGAAAGAGCTAGACAGGGTGGGAAAGAGAAAGCGAGAGGCAGAGAGAGAGAGAAGAAAGGGAGAAAAAGGAGCCATTGGGACAAGCATCTGCTCTGATCCTTCCCCTTGTTATCTTCCTGTCTGTAGGAGACTAAACAACTACACAAGTCCATCTCCTGTGTATTCTCCCACCATGTTTATTATGTTTACAACCAGGGCCATTTCGCAGGCGACTCCAGCACGCTCTTCTGAGCTCTCGCTCACTTTCTATTCTTTCCATTCTATGCGTTTTTTTTTTTAAACAAGCAACACCAGGCTTCCCTTTTTTTGGCCTCCACTGATAAGAAGCTCAAACCTTCCCAGCTTACATAACTATGAATCACCATTCGATAACACACCAAAGAAGGATGAAGCCGTAAAGTGGGACAGATCTGCAGTAGACCATGTAGAACTTTGAAATATAAATGACCACACTGACCGACCACAAGCAATCAGCAGATTCCTAACATAAATGGATTGAGTTGCCTCCATCTAGTGTGGTGTTGCAGTTGCGGGTCTGGTGGGAAGACTTTTAGGATTCATTTGGACTGGCACATTGACATAGAACACAAGGGAAAAGGGGAGGGTGGAGAGCCTGGGCTTTTGTTCTCCGGCTTCTAAGAGGTGGCTGTGTACCTGCAGATGTGGCGGCCCTGGCCTGGATAGGGAGGAGGGTTGCTGGTGTCTGCCTTTGTGAACATGTGCTTATCTTCCTCTCCAGCAGTCCACGGTAAAGCATCCGGCCCCGGCAGCTTTGTCGTTGTTAATGTCTCCCGATGCTAATCTGACAACGCCACTTTCCTCTCTTCCACCTCACACTTTTTTTTTTTCTGCTGTCTTTCTTCCTTGCTTCCTTTCTCTGTGGCTCTCATCATCTCATTCTTTCCCTTGTTAAGTCTCTCAGTTTCCTCTCTCTACATTCCCTCACCTCTGTTTCCAAGGCAACTAATGAGATATAATTAATAAGATCCAGCAAAGGGGTGTGCGTGAAGAAATGAGTGAAAATGAGGCTCGGAGAAGGAGCGTGTGCGAGCGCAGATGGAATAACGCTGCGCGCGCTCACTCGTAACAAACTTTTCACACCATGTTAACTTCCTTTTTAAAACATGGCTTAAGGTGATGTTACGCGGCAGGACAAATGAGTTTGAAACACATTCTTCTCAAGTTGAGATGATCAGGATATGAGCAGTGTTTCAGGAAAATGGTACATATGTACATGTCAACAAAAAAAAAGAGCCCTGAAGGGGAGACTGAAATATGAGGAATCTTACACAGGCGTGAACTAGAGATTCTCTACATTTATATTTCAGCATTTCATTATGCAAAATATAATAAGAGAACAGAATAAAAGAGTAGGGCAGAGTGTGTAGATAATGCTTGAGGAGAAAAACTAAATGATCCTATATAAAATCTCGCACGGTTTCCGAGGCTTAACTGGATCAATCTGATAGATTTTGCGATATATTGGCACACAATAAAAACTAGGAGACCACATTTGCATGCTAAGTCTTATATGTCACTGACTGATGTTCTGAAAAATGTGACTAATTCTAAACTCAAAGCTGATGTCATGCTTAAATCTGGAAACTTGCCGTTTGCATCACAAAAAGGAAGGATGTGATTAAAAATAAACAAGTTTCATTTCACACAGTGGAAAACGACAGAGGAGGTGAAGATTTCCTTAAAGGGGAATTTATACAATACTATTTGTGAAATATGATCTAAAGACATGTCCCTAGAGCTCCAGGTTACTACGTATGTGACGAGAGACTGTGTCTATCCTTGGCTGACCCAAACACAAAGCTGTATTTGGACACAGTTCTGAGAAGCAAAGTCCTGTGTAACCAAAAAAAAAGACATTCCCAAGAAAACAAGATGACACATATCAACTTTGCGCCATTGATATTGCAAACCCCTCATTCAAACCCTCCGCCGATGTTTTAAGTCTGATCTCTGTCATTATCTCTGCATTAGATACTCTGTGAGATACTCTTGGATTTAAGAGTGCATGTGATATAGATGTTCATATAGTGTTTGTTTGATGAGCAGCTCTCTGATACTGCTGAGCAGACAGCCACTGGGTGGTTAATCTCTGCTAATGACTGCACACTCCATTCAACAACTCTCCTCTGACCGTGCTATACTCCCTGTCCAGATCAATGCCAGCCGAGACGATCTTCCGCACAGCTCGCATATAACTATAACAGGGAAGCTCGGTGTCAGAGGCAGGGAGGTGAGGGATAGAAAGCCACTTCTCACCTCCAAAATGCCATCACCACATCCAAACTCTCCCAGGCCTGAACGGCAGTAATAACTGCAGGTACGGTAACAAGAGAGAAAAATACCCAAAATGCATGATTAATCAGGCTTCTTTCTGAGAAGAGGCATATATAGGTAAGTGTCATCTCAAAATGCCAATTATCATTAAATTGAATGACTTCTGTTTGCTTTGTTGCTGCCTTTCACTTCCTTAATCTGTTTCCATCCAATTTTGTGGCTTTAATGCAACAAAATTTATTAAGAAATTTGCAATTAAAACAGCAAATTAGAAACTACAAATATAGCCACTGAGGCTCTTTTATTAAATGTTATCAATTATTTAATTTATAGTCAATGAAAAGCTATATATTCATTAAAAAAAAGCAATTAAATAATAAATTAATAGAACATTAACTGTGACCCTGATATAGGACAAGCAGTTTGGAGAATGGATAAAAAATTAAACATTTATCAGGCTCAATTAAGTTTTATATGCAATCTGGAAAAGTTGTTCACATCTTCAAGTTCAGGCTGGAATGCACTACACAACTTTTAAAATCTGAACAGATTATAAAACACTAGGCATCATACACTACTGACTTTCTAAGTAGTCACAGAAGAAAAACAGGGCATCATACACTACCAGACTTTAAAGTCGCTCCAATTACAACAAACTCACGCAGAAACTATGAAAACAATATGTGTTCTAAAATTGGCTCAAAATATCACACGTTTGCTATCCTCTGACTGGATGGATTCATAAGTCTGAAGCTAAAAAATAGAGTCTGTGGCCATCATAAACCAAGCGATTTTCTAATCTGTCAACTCAAATCTGCAGAATGGCTCTGACTTTCGGCAACTAGCATCAAATTCTCCAGACTGTAAATCAGCGCAAAAATTCTGGGTAAAAGCATCCACTTTTTCAACCAATATTGCAAAATTCATATAAAAATACACTAGAAACCGTGCTATTGTCACAAATAGAATGTATATTATTTCAAATTCTAAAAGCAATACAAACATGCTACATTCACAGTGAAAGAATGCAGAGCGCGCACTAGACGTGCCCACAATCAATCAAGGATTTTAGCAAGGTCGAGAGCTGGGAGAGGGGCGGACTACACAAGGTGACTTTGACTGAGAAGATGCCTTGGGGGCCGTGCTGAAAAAGCCATGGAGAAAACTTCAATATGGCTCTTGTTCCCACCACTGTCCCCTCCTTGATCATCCATTACATCATTTTCTTTCAGCTCTCGCTAAATGTTTGACATAAAAAATGACAAAGACATCTGAAAATGTAGAAAGTCACAAGCAGAAAAGAGCAAAAAGAAATAGTGCAACTAGCCTCACTTAAAACTACCCTTTGATTGCACAGTCGTTAGGTGTGACGTGCTACTGTGAAGTTCATTCTTCAGCACATGGTAAATGTCATGACTGATTTAAAGCAGGCACTCGTTGTGCACTGTCTGTGAGTGTGTGTGAATATGACAGGCAATAAGAAAAGGACAAAAGAGGGGAAAAAAACTTGTAATGAAACAAGAGAAGTATCACTATTCTCTTCACCACCGCCCACCCCCCTACCCTCTGGTCGTGTGCGGTAGCAGCGTTGTAACATAATTACTGCTGGGACACTCATATTCCCAGTGATCCATTTGCGTCAGTCAGGTTTCCAAGCCGAGCCGATGAATGGATTCTCAGTTTCTCAAGGATAAAGCGATGACCCTCTCCGAACAGTTAGATCCATTTCAAGTGGGGAGACCACTGTGCTGGGTGGGTGAACGTTTGCTCATGCTAATTGTGACTGGGATCTGGGATTTTGGAGTTTATAATAAAAGTGATGGAACTCCAAACCATCAGTTTAGGGCAGAAGTCTTTAAATAGGTATCAGCTAAACAACTGAATATTTAAAACACACTGTCTTCAACATTTATATCGGCCAATTTCCAGCTAAAATGTAACGAGAGAGTTTATTTAACATGATCTACAGTAAAGACAACAAAATGACAGAGACACATTTAGCTTCCATTATGTGACATACTTTCGAATGAAACCATTTCAGTGGGAAATTATCTTTTTAAAAAATCATTCTCTTTTTCAAAAAAATTTTCACCCAAGTGACCTTGGTTACATCAGCAGAAAAGAAAAGTAATTTCAAAAGTTATTACATTTCAATAAAAAAAAAAAAAAATTGAAAACAATCATCATTTCTTTACAGTAATATGCTTTGATGAATCACTGAGATTGGACATTTATTAAAACAGTATGTTTTTAAAATATTATTTCAAGCAAAAGTTGGTTCAAATGGACAATCAATTCTGGAAAGCCCACTTTTTATGATCCAATCAATTTCTGGTGCATAAAATTAAGTCATGCCCTTATTTTTTTCCTCAATGAATATTATTTTACTCAGTTACTGAGTAAAATCAGTTGCGAATGCAATTTTATGTTGTCTTTAAGTGGGTAACTTAAAGCTTACCAACCAAACTATCAGGGTCTTTGATTGATGTGTGATCGTCTTTGACATCGTATCTACACCAGCTCACTCAACATCTCCATCACAAGAGAAATCAAAAAGAAAGAACTGTGAGCTTGTCTTGAAAATAATTTCAAATCACCAAAATCCATTATGACAGTATGTCAATGTGCCGACAGAATGTCTTGACACAAAAGTCAGCATAGGATATTTCTTACTCCCCACTTTGGTGAGTCTCTCCAGATTATGTATTATTATTACTTTATTTAAATGTGTTCTTTGAGTACATTTTATTTATTTATTTATTTTTTGTAAAAGGTCATAGAGTGTAAAATTACAACAGGAGTTCACAGGTCAAACTTTGGCACTAAAGCGTTCAATATTTCAATGTTTTTGTTTTTTAATGAATCTGTCGATAAATGAAACTTAAGCTTACTGTGATTCATTTCAATTGCATGATTTTTACAACGATTTATTCTGACTCCTCTTGTTCTCTCACCCGCTCTCACACACACTAACAGCTTTATACACACACACACACATAGTCGGTGTGATCTCTAGATGTTTGCATGAAAGCATTCTTTTGGACTTGTTGTATGAAGTGATGGCATGTGTTCCTGGCTCTCTTTGCATGACTGTCCATCATCACAGAGAGAAAGAGAGTCATCACCAGAGATAACTAATCCCCCACTGATGCACAAAGTGTCTGCCCACCCTCAGAACTACCCCCCATTTTGCCCAGAGCCACCCTGTGAGCTGTGTTAACTGGCATGGCGGTCTTTTGATGTTACGCAGATCTCAGCTCAGAAATGATAAACAGTGGAGATGAATTGAGATTTTCTCCTCAGGGAACAGTGGCGCGTGAGTATTAAAGATGCCGTGCATTAATGCATAACGCGCACACAACTCACAGAAACCTCCTCTGCACAGACAAATCACTCACAATTTTGTGACTGCTTTCCAAAATCTAGTGAGCTGCCTACTTAGAGTACAGTTGTGCTTTACATGGAATGGATTTAAAGATGCCACTTTTACCACAAATCGTGTAGCAACTAAAACACAGCCTGCTGTTAGCGTGCTATTAAACCACCGGCGCTAAAAATATACAATTTTAAAAATCATTCTCTTTTTCAAAAATTTTCACCCAAGTGACCTTGGTTACATCAGCAGAAAAGAAAAGTAATTTCAAAAGTTATTACATTTCAATAAAAAAAAAAAATTGAAAACAATCATCATTTCTTTACAGTAATATGCTTTGATGAATCACTGAGATTGGACATTTATTAAAACAGTATGTTTTTAAAATATTATTTCAAGCAAAAGTTGGTTCAAATGGACAATCAATTCTGGAAAGCCCACTTTTATGATCCAATCAATTTCTGGTGCATAAAATTAAGTCATGCCCTTATTTTTTTCCTCAATGAATATTATTTTACTCAGTTACTGAGTAAAATCAGTTGCGAATGCAATTTTATGTTGTCTTTAAGTGGGTAACTTAAGCTTACCAACCAAACTATCAGGGTCTTTGATTGATGTGTGATCGTCTTTGACATCGTATCTACACCAGCTCACTCAACATCTCCATCACAAGAGAAATCAAAAAGAAAGAACTGTGAGCTTGTCTTGAAAATAATTTCATCACCAAAATCCATTATGACAGTATGTCAATGTGCCGACAGAATGTCTTGACACAAAAGTCAGCATAGGATATTTCTTACTCCCCACTTTGGTGAGTCTCTCCAGATTATGTATTATTATTACTTTATTTAAATGTGTTCTTTGAGTACATTTTATTTATTTATTTATTTTTTGTAAAAGGTCATAGAGTGTAAAATTACAACAGGAGTTCACAGGTCAAACTTTGGCACTAAAACGTTCAATATTTCAATGTTTTTGTTTTTTTTAATGAATCTGTCGATAAATGAAACTTAAGCTTACTGTGATTCATTTCAATTGCATGATTTTTACAACGATTTATTCTGACTCCTCTTGTTCTCTCACCCGCTCTCACACACACTAACAGCTTTATACACACACACACACATAGTCGGTGTGATCTCTAGATGTTTGCATGAAAGCATTCTTTTGGACTTGTTGTATGAAGTGATGGCATGTGTTCCTGGCTCTCTTTGCATGACTGTCCATCATCACAGAGAGAAAGAGAGTCATCACCAGAGATAACTAATCCCCCACTGATGCACAAAGTGTCTGCCCACCCTCAGAACTACCCCCCATTTTGCCCAGAGCCACCCTGTGAGCTGTGTTAACTGGCATGGCGGTCTTTTGATGTTACGCAGATCTCAGCTCAGAAATGATAAACAGTGGAGATGAATTGAGATTTTCTCCTCAGGGAACAGTGGCGCGTGAGTATTAAAGATGCCGTGCATTAATGCATAACGTGCACACAACTCACAGAAACCTCCTCTGCACAGACAAATCACTCACAATTTTGTGACTGCTTTCCAAAATCTAGTGAGCTGCCTACTTAGAGTACAGTTGTGCTTTACATGGAATGGATTTAAAGATGCCACTTTTACCACAAATCGTGTAGCAACTAAAACACAGCCTGCTGTTAGCGTGCTATTAAACCACCGGCGCTAAAAATATACAATTTTAAAAAATATATAAAAACAAATCTAGATATCAGCAATTGACTAACCATCTACAGTGCGATAACCATCTACAGTGCGATAACTAAGGTAATCTCTGCAGCCAAATACAACAAAAAATCCTCACTTTAGAACTCCAGTTGTCACAGCAGACACCGAATGCTTTCCTCTGCCTGACCTGTGAGATACTTTAGCTTTTTACAGGAAAACTTTAGAACGGCTTACAATAAATATTTGATACTATGCTCTTTCCCTATGACATTTCAATCCTCTTCAGTCCCACTGTTCTACAATACTCCATTATGTAAAAGGTTTATGCAATCCAGGCAGCATGGATGCCAATGACTCATAAACTGGGAAAGGTTGTGAACTGATGAGATTTATATATATGTATATATATATATATATATATATATATATATATATATATATATAGAAAGACTGATGCACAATAATATCTCAACAGACAAACACAGACAGCGTAGCAGATAAAAAAATACATTCTATGAAAGAAAAGAAGGCAGCAACAATGAAGCTACATGTCATTTGCTTGAATTCTAAAGCAAAAAGCTGTTCAGGATAAAAATGCTTCCCCTTGTGTGATTTTTTTCAAAATGACATGATGGCAACCCGACCCATAAGCTGCATCTCTCTGGGGCCCTTGAAGAAAAATGCAATTACAGAGTACCCTACAATTTCACGAGAATGTCACAAAAAAAAAACCCATCTATTTGGCAAGTCAAACTGTTCTTTTAATTTCAATATGGGCTGAAACGGTAGAATCCACTTAGTGTTATTTAGCTGGAGTCTGTTGTTAAGTTTTGCGGAAGGTTAAAACCACTGACTCTTTGTTTTGCAGAACAAGACCGCCTGATGAGAAATGGTTTGAGAAGAAATGAGAGAAAAGAATGTCGCCGTAGCATGCATGCTCTGGAGAGGCTGCCGTGACGATTTTTACTTCCTCCATTCAGCGCAAAACAATTTTAAAATATAGATATGCTCTTACATAAACGTCTGCTTGCAGCTGCGCTGGTGTTTATGCAATGTACTGTACAATGGAGGCACTTCTTTAGAAAATGCTTCTCTTTAACTAATGGACTCTAAATGCAGTCTCTCTTAACTCCACACAATGAACTAATGTTTGAAGTGCACAGATATGCGTTGTCTGCGTATGTTTGCTTTTCGGTTAGCGGGAATTCTTCGGTCTGTGTAGCATAACAAATAATGCTTTCTTTAGGTAAGGCAAATATTTCAGCTGCCTTATTCTAATGAGTTTTCAAATATGCAGAGAAACAAAGTGCAAACATTGGTTTAGGAACACGATACGGTTATTCCTGAGAGTCTGATAAACTAATTCATCACTGAATCCGATGGGATTTGCATACTGCTGACTTCATGTGCCACTAGTGGTCCAGACGCTCCAGTGAAAGAGATGTGGCATAGGGGTTGATGGGAAATGCAGGTTTGATCCTGACCTGACATGTCTCATTTCTATCATCAACGTCAATAGAACTAGCTTTAAGACAGAGAGTAAAATCTAAAAATAAAATACAGAGAGAAAAGGGTCTAGTGTGACATTGTGCCAGCAAGAGTGAGGCCCTGCTGTTTGCCTTCCCAGGAATCTTTTCAGCCCAACTGTTCCCTGATAGCCTGTGGCCTGACTGGGTGGTTAGTGACGGCCTTGCTCTCTTCCCATGTGTGCTCTGAAGCAGGCTTGCAGCTAAGCCACTGACAGACAGCCGATCGGCGAAGAGGGGGAGGGGGGCGGCCGAGCGAGAGATAAGACCCCGGGTGTCAGAGATGCTGGCCAAGTATGGCCACAGAGCAGCTGAGATACCAGGCCCCGAGTTCTATTTCACCTGGATCAGCAGAGAGAGAGAAAGCTGGCAACAAGCAGAACTTTACGTACTTACGGGTGTAGTACAACCCAAGAGTTTGAGAACACAGTGACATGACATAGTACACTTGGCAGAATCAATCACCGTATAGTGTGACCTCAATTTTCTCACTAAAATACCAGAAAAATGTACATATAACCAATTATAATACTTGCCAGTCACCATATCTGAAGATTGACCCATATTAATGTACTTGTAAAACACTTCACCGAAAAAAGTCACATGTGCATCTTATTGTCCTGTGTACTTTGCTGTGTTTTAACTGCTCAGACTTTTACTGAGGGAGTGGCGTCATGTTTTCCCTCACTGTAAAGTGCCAGCACCAGAGGGAGGGTGATGTCATGCCTGTAAAACTGATACCTCCCTGTCCTGGCTTCCACTTCTTTCTCCTTACATGGCAGAGGTCAACTACTTCATATCGGCCTTTCAGCCCGTACCAATCTCGCCATGCTTCCTCTGCGATATCAGGGTATCGGCATGGCAAGGCGAGTGATAAATAGACGGATGCTGCTGACCTGTGAGAGTTAATCTCATCAATGTGCAAAATCAATGAAAGGGGAAACCTAATAAAACATGTACACGCTACAGAGATTTACTATGGTTAACTATTCACGATATTCGGTTACGGCTCAGAACGGGATACAAGACTATGGAGAGAAAATCTCAACGACGGCCAAAGCACCTGAAGCTAGCAGATACTGTTCTTCTCAGTCAAGTCATGTCATACTGGTTTTAAATCAATAAAATATGCTGAATTCGACTGAATGGGCAGAAAACAGGCTGACGTTTCTCTGAAGCTTAAGATTGTTTCCATCCGGCAACGGAATAGAAATCAAGATGGAAGAGGGCCCGGCTATAGTCGAATTCTTCAGCTGAACACCAGTAAAATAAAAGACCCCATTGAAATAGCGTCGTGTTGAATATGGATCTAAAAGCACGGGCAATTTCCCTCTCAGCACAGTTAAGACAAAGAGCTCCATTTACATCCAGGATGGAGCTTTTTACATGGACATCCTGCTATCAGTGTGCTGCAGACAGTGGAAAGATGGAAAATATTCCAGGTGGCCTTGACAAATCACTGAGTCATATATTACTGGAATTACGTTGTCGCAAATTCAGGGATTAGGGTAATTTAAAACTCCTCACAGTTAGATGTGACAGCATGCCAGAAGAATATCGGCAGGGTTCACAGCCAGATCGGACATGTGTTTAGGGTTAGAGAGGAATCGCACAGTACAAAAGACAGTAATTTAGCATTTTATATTCTGAACATATATGCCTGTCATTACAATGATATAATGGCCTCATCTCCAGCATGGGTCTCTCTTTCTTCTCGCAGTGGCTTGCAGTGAAGCTAAAACTTCAATCCAAAGAAGGAAGTCAATAATTAAATGTCCACTAATAACAATTTACAGTATGGCTCTCTGACTGTCATGTATCACATATTTTATATCCTTTTACAACCACAACCACAAACTTTTACCAACAACTGGTAAAAACACGGATGAGGGCCCCTTTTCCACTGTTTGTGGATCACAGCTGCATTATTTCCTACTGTGCCACAGGTTCTGACATGACTTGAACTGCAACAATGCTCATTCATGATTAACTGATACAGTGTGACAAAACAAACAACATTTTTTGGGAATGATCTTTTTCATTAGTAATTAACAATCAGTTTTATTTCCTTCATAACTGGATGTGTTACTCTATCTAACATTATCGTTTTATCATTCTGTCAGGTTCAAGTGAGTTTAAAAAGAGAACTATGCCTCTGGCAAGAAGGAAAAGTCTTGTTAAAAAAAAAAAAAAAAAAGACACACCCAGGACAAGTAGATGGTTTTGCTATTATGATTTACATGCCAAACATGCTTTCAGCTCACTGTGACATAGGGCTGGGCAATTTATTGAATTTTCACAATTTCTTCACAATGCTTTTGTTGCCACTATAAAACGAAGCAACATTGTGAACACTGTGATGAGTTTAATGCACTTTTACTGAGGGAGTGGCGTCATGTTTTCCCTCACTGTAAAGTGCCAGCACCAGAGGGAGGGTGATGTCATGCCTGTAAAACTGATACCTCCCTGTCCTGGCTTCCACTTCTTTCTCCTTACATGGCAGAGGTCAACTACTTCATATCGGCCTTTCAGCCGTACCAATCTCGCCATGCTTCCTCTGCGATATCAGGGTATCGGCATGGCAAGGCGAGTGATAAATAGACGGATGCTGCTGACCTGTGAGAGTTAATCTCATCAATGTGCAAAATCAATGAAAGGGGAAACCTAATAAAACATGTACACGCTACAGAGATTTACTATGGTTAACTATTCACGATATTCGGTTACGGCTCAGAACGGGATACAAGACTATGGAGAGAAAATCTCAACGACGGCCAAAGCACCTGAAGCTAGCAGATACTGTTCTTCTCAGTCAAGTCATGTCATACTGGTTTTAAATCAATAAAATGTGCTGAATTCGACTGAATGGACAGAAAACAGGCTGACGTTTCTCTGAAGCTTAAGATTGTTTCCATCCGGCAACGGAATAGAAATCAAGATGGAAGAGGGCCCGGCTATAGTCGAATTCTTCAGCTGAACACCAGTAAAATAAAAGACCCCATTGAAATAGCGTCGTGTTGAATATGGATCTAAAAGCACGGGCAATTTCCCTCTCAGCACAGTTAAGACAAAGAGCTCCATTTACATCCAGGATGGAGCTTTTTACATGGACATCCTGCTATCAGTGTGCTGCAGACAGTGGAAAGATGGAAAATATTCCAGGTGGCCTTGACAAATCACTGGAGTCATATATTACTGGAATTACGTTGTCGCAAATTCAGGGGATTAGGGTAATTTAAAACTCCCTCACAGTTAGATGTGACAGCATGCCAGAAGAATATCGGCAGGGTTCACAGCCAGATCGGACATGTGTTTAGGGTTAGAGAGGAATCGCACAGTACAAAAGACAGTAATTTAGCATTTTATATTCTGAACATATATGCCTGTCATTACAATGATATAATGGCCTCATCTCCAGCATGGGTCTCTCTTTCTTCTCGCAGTGGCTTGCAGTGAAGCTAAAACTTCAATCCAAAGAAGGAAGTCAATAATTAAATGTCCACTAATAACAATTTACAGTATGGCTCTCTGACTGTCATGTATCACATATTTTATATCCTTTTACAACCACAACCACAAACTTTTACCAACAACTGGTAAAAACACGGATGAGGGCCCCTTTTCCACTGTTTGTGGATCACAGCTGCATTATTTCCTACTGTGCCACAGGTTCTGACATGACTTGAACTGCAACAATGCTCATTCATGATTAACTGATACAGTGTGACAAAACAAACAACATTTTTTGGGAATGATCTTTTTCATTAGTAATTAACAATCAGTTTTATTTCCTTCATAACTGGATGTGTTACTCTATCTAACATTATCGTTTTATCATTCTGTCAGGTTCAAGTGAGTTTAAAAAGAGAACTATGCCTCTGGCAAGAAGGAAAAGTCTTGTTAAAAAAAAAAAAAAAAGACACACCCAGGACAAGTAGATGGTTTTGCTATTATGATTTACATGCCAAACATGCTTTCAGCTCACTGTGACATAGGGCTGGGCAATTTATTGAATTTTCACAATTTCTTCACAATGCTTTTGTTGCCACTATAAAACGAAGCAACATTGTGAACACTGTGATGAGTTTAATGCACTTTTTACCTAGCCTCTGATGTCAACAGCATTTGAGTTGGTAAATTAAATTAATTTATGTGAATCAAACTGTTCATTTCAATTAACTAATTCAAAATTATGATTAATGTAATTTTTGTCAATCAAATGATTAATCTGCTGTCTCTGTGACTTTAAAAAAGTCTTAGTAATAAAAATGCAGATATTTAATTTTGTTTATTATTATGTATTGTTATATCATTGCATATAAACAACAATTATTTACATATTCTTCTTTTACATTTTTCAAATTTAGTTAGAATTTTGGAAAATATGCCTTGTTTATTTTTATCTTGAATATTTGTATTTGTAACTAACTGAAACTAAACATACTGAATTTGACTTTTTGCATTAAACTTTTCAAATCTAGTTTGCTACAGTGGTTGCTCAGTTGCACTTACTGAGAGTTCCTCAATCAATAAATATCAAGATATTAATTAATATTAATATAAAATACTAAGAAATAAATATTAAGTTATTTACTGAACATCAAGAATTTTGTCTAGATATTTCACCCAGCACTAGTGTCTGATTTAAACTGCAATTTGTGAATATCTGAGGGTTCACTCAGAAAAATGTATAAATCTCACTTGTGCGACTGCAACACAAACATTATACAGTACTATGCTAAACTGTACAGTGATTTTGCCATCACTAATTGTGAAGGAAGTCTAACTAGTAGAAATAAAAAATTGTGGTATTGTATATTTTTAGAAGTGTTTGTCTTTGAGCTGAAAGCATTACAGACACTCTGTCATGACTGACAGATGATTTGCCATTATGCGATAACAATTCCTTAAAACTATAAACACAGTGATGATAGAAAACAATAATGTGGCATGAAAACAACATCACATTCAAAACCCACCCACTATGATATAAGAGAAAAACAAGCCAGAAGGGATGTCGGCTCAAAACAATATAAGCACAACATTACTGTATGGTTCTATTGAGACACATTTCTCTCTTTAGGTGTGTCCAGGATAGCATTCAATGCTGATATCCTGAGCACGCGGAGCAGTGCACGGCTGCAATTTGAAGCACATATGAGTGCCCACAGAGCAGAGGTAATGAGAGACAGTGGGGGGATCGGCGGAACACAGGTGCAGTCTGCGTCACTCCTCCAAAGCCATCAGCCGTGCCTGTCTCTACCACACATTCACACAAGCCCACCTCAAAGCCACACTTGCTTACGTGTACCCTCAGTGACAAAAAGAGGGCTGTGAGAGAGGACTTTCACAAACTTTTAAAAGTTATTCTTTCGCATGTGCTCTGTGTCACACTCAAAAAGTAATTCAAAGTTGCTAGAGGTCTTCAGTGTCACATGATCCATCAGAAATCATTCTAATATGCTAATTTGGTGCTCAATAAACATTTCTTTATTTTTGTGAATCCCATGATAATTTGTTTCAGCATTCTTTTTCTTCAGGATTCTTTCTTGAAACTTCAAAAGAACAGTTTATTTGAAATAGAAACATTTTGTAAAATGATACGTCTTTAGAGTCATTTTTGATCAGTTTCTATAAAACTGATATTTCTATAAAACTTAAATAAATAAGCATGTCCCCAACCGAGAACAAAAATGACTTGCTGGCTCCCAGAAGGATAAAGAGCGTCACATGATCCTTCAGGAAGCATTCTATTATGCTGATTTGGTGCTCAATAAACATTTTAGGGCTGCACGATTAAATCGAATGCAATTTCCATGCGCATTTTGTCAGTTAAGCCTGTTCTGTAATCAGCAGTAAATCTCCATCACGTGCTTTCAGATGGAGCAGCATTTACTAGCTGTAGTTCACTGACAGGTTACGCAAAAAAAATTAAATTAAAACAATTAAAAACCCCGACGATATTATTGCGCGATTATGAAATCGAAGAAATCGTTTGCGATAATGTTTGCGTAGCTTCTCAGTGAATTAAGGGTTCTGTGTCGTAAATGCTAAAAATCGTAAATCTGAAAGCATGTGAAAATACCACATTTAATAACATGTTTTTACTCCAAACTTACTTCATAACGTCAGTCGAGTGTTTGAAATAAATCCTTCTGTGAGATGATGTGGCTTCTTACACAGAATAAGGCACGCAACATATTTCATAGTCTTCTAAGACATGATAAAGGCATTGCATTATAAATGTACTTTATTATAATGAAAATTATAATAATAAGAACTCAGATAAACCATATATTGCCATAGTCGTGTGTTTATTAGTCACGTTGAATCAATAAAAACAGTTACATTTTCTGTTTATTCAGCAACTGCTATAGGCATTTCCTGGGTTTCTTCTGCGGGGCGTATTTAGAGTTTCCGCGCGAGAGCCTCCGGATGGAGATTTACTGCTGATCACAGAACCGCGCTTCACTGAAAGATACGCATGACAATCGCAGCTTCTTTTTCGATTTATCGTGCAGCCCTAAAACATTTCTTTATTTTTGGTGAATATCATGATAATTTCTTTCAGCATTCTTTGAAATTTCTTCAGGATTGCTTCTTGAAAGTTCAAAAGAACAGTATTTATTTGAAATAGAAATATTTTGTAAAATGATACATCTTGACTGTCATTTTTGATCTGTTTACTATAAAACTGATATTTATATCAAATTTAAATAAATAAATATGTCCCCGACAAAGGACAAAAATTATTTGCTGGGTCCCAGAAGGATAACGAGACACTCTGATGACAAGTACAACAACAGATAAAAGACATAATCCTGATCACAGTGGTACTTCAAGATAAACCGGCACTCATAGAAGTTTATAATGAAGCTTGTGTCAAGGCTAATCGTTGACCCGCAAAATGAGATAATCTACGGTAAGTTACCCTCCATGGACTAGACGGATTAGTGTTCAACACTTGAAGGTTTTTGTTTTGTTTTGGTCTGGTGTTGAGTAACATGGGACTCCTCCCTAAGCTGCCCTCTTAACCCTGAGAGGGCGGCGTGGTTGCAGGGTGAGGAGGCAGAGAGGAAGAGGATCAGTAGGGAAAGAGGATTAGCAGCTTTGGGCTGCTGCTCTGGCTCCAGCCTCACACCCGTGATGCCGAGGACCCAGCCATGGCCTAGAGCGAAAGGGACACCTGAAGCCAGGTCGTCAAGCATGACTGCATCTTTGGGAAGGGCGAAGGAGACAGGAAAGAGGCAGTCGATCCTTAAGCCGCTCTGCACTGCTCAGCAGGACATGTGCTGAGTGGACCGTATGGGTGGCTTACCACCAGAGGTCACAGCCAAGGGCAGGGCAGACGAAAGGTCAATGTTAGCTGTCTCTTTAGACAATGCAGGCATAGCTTTCAAATTGTGAGGCACTAAAGAGGTAGATCATTCACAGCAGATGATATCTGCTATTAAACATACCATTACATCAAACATGTATGGGTTTCAAAAGTGTCTTTATGCATGGAAAAACCAATTTGGTCGGCCAATGCCAGTTCAAAATTACAAACTGAACCTAATGATACAATGTTTGCTAGAAGCTCTGAAATGCTTACGATATTAAAAAATAATCTTCATATTGTTTAAATAGAAATTTGATACAGTGTGGCTATGGCACTCTGGGACTACAGAGTCTCCATTAAACTTCTGATGGTCATTAATGTTTAATAGCCTTTAATGAGGTTATTAATAAATTGAATAAACATATTTGCAACTACAAAGATGGAAGTAGAAAGTTTGTGTTTACAGTTGTTTTGGTTTGGTAACACTGACAACTTATCCCAGCATTCTCGCCTAAATTTGGTTCTTGATGACCCAGACAGACCCAACGGCTTTTCTAGGTAGTGACAAACAGAGAAACATGAATACATTCAGCTGACGTGTGTCTAGCCAGATAATTCTCAGTTGTAAGTCCCTCTCACATGCTCTTATTTAATTATAATTTTGTGCATGCTTTTTTGCCCCAGCCGTTCTGCAACACTGGCTATGCACTTTAAATACGATTTAACCAATATTAACTCTGAAATCTTATCCCCATGTCAAAAAGTGAGCTGTATTTTCATGTGGTGAGGAGGCCTCTGCCAACTTGGATGCTAATCCCCAGGCCAATGGTTTGGAAATCATCATCGCTACATATTAAGAAGCTGCCTAATAAAGCTAAAACTGAGGAGCCTAAGAACCTGATAGATAGTTTTATTTGGCAAGTGCAGTGGAAACCTATTTACGGCTTGCAACAGACGCAGTTGTGTGTGCATGCGAGGTAAATGAGGAGCTAATATTTTGATACACGTCTTAAATGATGGCTTTTCTGTTTGCCTAACATGTTCCTCATATCCTTTGGTAACTTATTTAGAATCAAAAGTGTGGCAATGTGGCGTGGTGGTGGGACAGGAGGCAGCCAGAGGTTTCTGGTTTTGGAGCTGCTACTTATGGGGTGACCCCGCTGGGACATCGTACATTCCGCTGGTTTAGAGAGCCGATCCAAAAACCACAGATAATAGAGAGGGAAGTCAGCGCAGACTAAAATCAACTGAATATATGCATGTGGATGCATATTCATAACTCTGCCCTTTATGGTGATAAAAGCGGCCCATTTATACGCCTTTTATCGAATAAAAAAAAAACCTCCGAGATGTTCCCAGAGGAGGGAAAAAGGTCTGCATTGCCCACACAAGCAAACTATGGCTCAAACATTATCTGCTGGGCTCAAGATTCTGCATCCTGCCTCCAGGTCTCACGGGAGAATGCTGGAATCTCCAGCTCAATGATAGGGTTCCAATAAACAATGAATCACGCTGCTCTGAGCAAGCGTGAAAGAGAGCCGTTGCACAAAAAGAAAACCGAGCATGATTTAATGGACGTGGTGCAAAAGTACGGCACATTCCATTAGGCTGATCTGAAAAATATTTAGAACAGAACTGCTAAAGTGTCTTCACACTCTGGGAAAAAGAATAGGCCTGCGACAAGAGCGTTCAAACAAGTAATGAGCATGACGCGTCAAATACAGAGTCAATGACGTCCCCTGAATACGGCCTGTTTCCAGTAAGGATTGCACAAATGTGTCATTAAATGTGTCATTGAGGGGTTTGTTGTTACTTGTTTTGGTTAATATTGAAATTACAGCAAACTAACATTTCAAACATTTCAATTAAGCTCAGTTAACTTACAGATAATTGATGCAGATGAAACATACAGATTTTACACAATCTCTCGCAGTCTCTAAATAACAGATTGCATCACATTATCAACAGTGACATAATAATAAATGATATAACATAATAAATGAATAAACCTTATTTCTAAAAAAAAAAAAAAACTTACAGACTAGCAAAATTACAGACCAGTACCCTTGTTTTAAAAAGGTCCAGCCTCCGCTGGTTAAATAACATTTGTGGCTAACTTTGAGACTGAACAATGCATCCTTTGCCAGCTGCAGCTGACTCAAATAAGACACTTAAGAACAGGGTGTTTCACTTTAAATTCAGCTAACGTGAAATTAAACGTCAAATTAAACACTACAGCTTCTGCATGGCCAGTGTAACTCCTATTTGGAACAAGACAAACAACTTGTTTTCAACAGAATTTCACCATATAAATCATATCGTGCATGTAGAGTACTGTAGAGGCGCTCAAAATTAGACGTCAACTGACCATATGGCACTGTATCATGTTTACTTCATTAGATTTAATACAAAAAAGTGAGCTTCTGTGTAATTAAAACAGATGCAGCATTGTTTGACAGGAAGAGAAGAAGAGCTGGGCTTACCCTAACAAACGAAGCAGCGCAATCCTCGGTCCTGGACCAAAAATATCCAGCTCAAGTCTTATTTACGTTCTTTCTTCCTTTGCTTTCAATGCTTCTCTCTACTTGGAGCTTCCTGGTGCTTTCTCCTCCTCGGGAAAAATGCCCTGTTTGAGGGGGAAGGGAAGAGAGGAAAAGTGTTTCGCTCAGTGATTCAGAAGCATGGTGTAAACGCCAGCCTTCTCTTTCTGACAACCAGCGTTAATTGCAGATCAGACTCGCCCACACACTCCAGACTCTCTCTATTCACTCTCTCCTGGAAGGAGCTGAGAGCAGGCTGTGAGATTGGAGTGCTATGAACAGCACAGTGGGAGATGCTCTAACCCCCACCCTGCGCAACACCAATCACCACCTCTGGAGCTCGACTTCACCACGGCTGACTTTATTTCACAAGAACGGCACAGGCATGGACAGACGCCCATGGGACGACGCACACTGACAGTGCGTCTGAGTGCATCGTATAGCATACGCTATAAATCTGTTGCGTTACACCCGTTGAAGTGTAAACTACAGTCTACAGAAAGCATAGGAGAAATATTAAGATGCGGGTCTGAGAAAACTTTTACAGCCAAAGTGCACTCAGAGCTCAAGCTGGAAGATGCAAGATGTCACATGTCTGTTAGAATGACGATTAAGGCGGTTGAGTCTAACCTGGAAATCTTATTAGATACTGATTGCATCAACTAGATTAGCAGTGACTGAGGTCGAAAAGAGGAGTGATTTCAATGAAATTAATGTGTGAAATAAAAAAAATAAACATAGCAGAAATAGCAGCGTCATGTACAGAAAAACAACACCGATATGATCAGTATCTAGTAATACAGAAACCATACATAAACAAAAGATGCTTTATTAACAGAGCACAACACGACACCAATTTTAAGTGTGACGTGTTTATCGGATTTGAAGAGGGGCATGTTGGGTGAACAGCATTCAGAATATTAAAAGAATTCCTTCGCTGACTAATTCATTGTCGAGTGCGTAAACAGAAAGCTATTGAGTTTCAGTGTGATGTTTTCAGTGCTGACTTTGCACCCGTGTTTAGTTTGGGCTTATTAAACTATAATGAAGTCGCACAAAAAGCCAGATGGAAAAAGTGTGATGGCATTATACACTTGACTGGGATATTAATTCTTTACAATGTACCTCAGATGAAAATGGGGGCAGCAAAACAAATTTAATTAAAACATTTTAATGTGGTTTGCAACAAAATAACTTCAGTGTGTGCTATAAGCACAGATCACGAACCAAAATTTCAGTCAGAGTGCACGGAGATCAAACAATCAAAATGAACCAATTCTGACATCAAGGCTGATTAAATTCCTGTCCTTCACAAATACATATTTCATATTCGCTTTTGATATTATATAAAACTTGGGTCCAACTTTATATTAAGTGTATTTAACTACTAGTTACCTTAAAAATAGTTTGGTACAATGTTCTTATTGTATTCAGGTTGTGCTGAAAAATACTTGTGTTGCTACTGAGGTGCAATATGTGTTATATGGATTCGCTGTATGGTTAGGTTTAAGGATGAGTTAAAGAGTAGGGGTAGAGTCAACAGTGAAATTATAGATTTGATAATTATAGATTACAGAAATTAATTACAGATGTAATTACACTTTTTACAATATATACATATACATAATTTAGATAACATACAATTATGTTTTATTATATATCTCTACAAAAACAAGCAAGCACTAAATAAGATTTTAAAAAATAAATAAATAAATTTATACCATCTCTCTGTGCAGCTTGAAATATTGAACTAATCAATGAATCTACGGTGTGCTGGGCCCTGACTACTGGTTGTAAGCCTCTTAAAAGCCAAACAATCAGTGGGACAGACAAACATTCTTCCTGAGGTCATTTTCATGATGATGTACCGTGACCTGATTGCCTGCCTCGTATGGCTCGTAATTACAATGCTTGTCAGACACAAGCAATGAGCAACCGTATGAACACAGCCCCATTTAACCTTTGACATTCGGACAACAGGTCGAGACATTGTGGCTTACTTTAGTATTGGTTTTATCAATTTTATATCTGTATCTATTGATAAATATTTTATTGTTAAATATTTATAACTGACATGCCTAAAACATTCTGTAAAGGTCAAAATGATGTCATCTTGTAATGTTGCGTTTAAGGCGAGTCTAAGGCACTTTACCGATAACTAAATGGCGGGCTACAGGGCCATTAACAGAGGCATGTGTAATCTTACAAGCACAAGTACTACACTCTCTGCCTCTGGATGATTAGGCTGTTCCTTCACTGTGCATGTCAAAGTCAGCAGCTCTTACAGAAAGTGGGGAAAAAAAGGATTTACAATGAAAGTTTGTTGTACATAAAGGTAAAGCATTTAAAGCACTAACTATTTTTATTTAACCTTCTTTTATAGTTTGTCTCTGTCCATAAGTAAAGTAAATAATAAAGCTAACATTTTAAACAAGCATTTATTAAGGTGCTGAGACAAATACCAAACTATTAATTCAATGCAATCAGTTTTAAATTTCATAAAGTGAAATAGTATTTTTTTATTTTTTTTTTACTAATAACAGTGAATGACCCCATTGTTGGTTAATGGCCAAACTAAACATGAATGAAATTAAAATTTGATTTAATTGAATAACTTTAATGCAGTAATGACCTTGTATATGAGTCACAATCATGTACCACACAATAGCTAGACCTCTCACTAGTTTGTAACAAGACCTTGTGACTTCAAGAATAACATTAAATCACAACTGAAATTAATATGCTATTATAAAATAATTGATGGCATCAATTTACACTTGTCTCAGTTTATTCACTAACATACAGTATGAGAGACTCCAATAAACGCTGCGAAGCTTCACCAATGTGACACTTCGTGCTGTTACTGGTGTCAACTATCCAAAGCTCTGCAAGAGACCAGCACCATCTAGATTTCACAGAGAAAACTATCTGCAATCACTTCCAAATTTCAAAATCATTCTCGAAGTTCGGCAATAATAAAAGATCAATAACTTTCCCTAATATTCATAAAGTGGTCGAACGTGCTTTAGATGGCTACGGAGATATCCTACATTTGAACCCTGTTGACTGTGCGTGTTTAAATGTGTCTTAAAATGTAAAACATTTACTAATCCCTAATTATAGTGTCCTAAGTACAATAAATTTGTATAGCTAATTGTCTCTGCTAGTTTGGATGTTTTAAATAACTGTTCCGTCCAAAAAGCAAGATAGAATGCAATAAATATCTGTCTTGCAACTTCAACCAGTCCTCGAAGACAAAACAAAGTACAGAAATATAATGTCACGGGTCCTGAAGTTGATCATGCCCTGTTCTGAAGTTCTGAACATTTGCAGGTGACACTTTCCAACCATATTCAGAAACGAAAGCTTAACGGTTTGCAAAGTATATCCACACAAATTTAAACTTTACAGTAAATATCTGCTGGCTTTCCTAATATCTGTCGTTTTCAATCGCCCCTTCATAAATATTTAACACCGCCCGGAAAATAATGATACGAGACTGGAGCGCAACATTTGCCAAGTGTCAAAGTGGACTGAACCCAAAACCACGCACGAGCTCTTCTTCACAGAAAATTACGAGCACGACAAACATTGTTGTCCTTCAGTCTGGAGCTCGCGACTCGGCACCAAACACATCCAAACGTGTTGCCGACCACTGAGACACACATATGACAAACATGTTTAGCTTCCCAAACGAACTGTAACGCGTTTAATTTGCGCTCATCCAGTCTCGCTCCACGACTCCCTCCTCTCTCTCTGACTCCGCTGCTGTGTAACATTGTTGCTATTTTTGCGACTCACCTTTTTTTCTTCGCGGTCCCCCTCGCTGTATATAGATACTGTGTATCAGTGACTCCCGTGGATACACTGTGACATAAATGTATTTTCAGTCACATTGACACACGGCTTCTATTTTCGGGAGCTGAGCTGACAAACTCAGAAGAAGCAGCAGTCGCTCTTGTCACAACATAAGCTCCTCCCTCAATATGACGAACACTAGACGGAGTCGACCTTCTACGGCAAGCGCTTTTAACATATATTATTCAAAACTAAATAGTGTCTATCGCCACATTACTGTTACATGTTTTTTAAGATATGAAATAATGACCAGGTTCTTTTTCAATTTCACTAGTAACTATCCCTATTAGCCATACCAGGTTACTGGAACCTATAGCTCTACTAGTACTTATTTCTTAGATAGTAGACCTACTGTAGACACTGGTGCAAATTCCATGTATTAATAGTAGTGCTGTCAAACAATCAATCGCAAATAATCGCATCCAAAATAAAAGTTTTTGTTTACATAATACATGTGTGTGTACTGTGTATATTTATTATCTAGGCTATATATAAATACACACACATACAGTATATATTTTGAAAATATATATATATGTATTTACATATATTCATATTAATAAAACTTATTTTTTATATAAATATATTTACTATATAAACAACAGATTTTTCATTTTTTATGTGTGTGTATTTATATATAGCTACATAACAAATATACTCAGTACACACACATCTATTACATAAACAAAAACTTTTATTTTGGATGTGATTAATCGCGATTAATCGTTTGACAGCACTAGTTAATAGTCATTGCTATCTCCCTATGTACAACTGCAGTTTTAATTATATTTTATGCAATGACTAGTCAAACAGACAACTTTATAGATTGGTTAGAAATCGTATTAGTAAAGTTAGAAATCAGATACTAAAATAGGTACTAATTTATATTTAATTGCTACTAAGAAACCTGGAATACTAGTAGGTCTAAAGCCCCATTCACACCAAGAACGATAACTATAAAGATATTAGCATCCACACCAGCGGATATTGTCTCTTTATTCTAAGCATACGCTCGTCTGTACCTTTAAATTCTTGAGCTCGTTAAAGCAGGATGGATTCTGATGTCAATGTTTGCATCATTTATCAGCTGGAAAAAATCATTCTGAAAGTGATTCCAACTATATTGTTTCTCTGTGCCTTTATCGTTATAGCTGTGCTGTAGACTTTGCTATTCTTTAATATTGACAATGATTTTTAGAACTATATCTTTATCGTTATCTTTATAGTTATCGTCATTGGTGTGAGCAGGCCTTAACTACAGAATACAAGTAGGCTACTACAAGTACTAGTTCCTAGCTTTAGTTCTTAAAGATGTAATTTTACTTAAAGTGTATGTAATTACTAGTCAAACAGACTACTTTAAAGACTGATTTGAATCTTATAAGTAAAGTTGGACATTTTATAAGTAATTATCAGAATGCATATTAGTGTCTAATAAATCAGGTTACTAATTTAATTGCTATTAGGAAAACTGAAATACTAGTATGCTTAACTATTGGAGTAACTAATGGCGCTTTTCCACTGCATGGTACGGCACGGTACGGTTCAGTATGGCTCACTTTTGGGAAACTGGGAAATGCACCACCAATAACTTGAAAACGGATGCTATTAGTTAGAGAGTCATTATCTAAACCACAGAGTTCAATGGGGAAAAAAGGCAGTTTCAGGATAGTGGCTAGCCAAAAAAAGGTCAAACTGGTCACTATTGGATTAGGCAACTTCGTACTTTTTACTGACATACAAGTAGACAGATTCTAATACTATGTAGTCTTAAGAAATAATTGTTACTGGAGCTTGCCATAAAACGCCGCCTCCTCAACCTCCACCTCCTACTCTACTCGTGTCTCATCTTCAGTTTAAAAACAAATATTAAAAACTGAAGAACAGCGACTTAAACATGATGAAAACAACACGAAAGAACTCAGGTACTGTTTTTTGTCAAAGGTAAAAAAAAAAAAAAAGCGGCAAAGCAAGTGAGCGCGTGAAATGAAGTGAGAAAGGAAACGGCTCCCTAACCGCCACACCATGACATCACCGTGTTTAACAGTTTGATAAAGCGAGGAAACAACCCTTATAGTCAACTATATGTGCATGCCATCGAATCGAGGAAGTGACAGGCACTGTCGCACAAAAAGTTAACAAAGACGTCACTGTTGAGTAAAATCCTCCACAGCAACGATTACTGGCTGCCTGCTAAAAGCCCTTTACGTCCAGAGCAATTTTAATATTTATTATGGTTGTTAGACTGGCACTACCTTAGATACGATTGACGTAAATTTTATAAAACAACGGTAACAATAGGGTCAGTGCTTTTGAAGTGACATGTTTCTCATCCAATCGAATCCCTCAGCGGCTTGTCAGTGACCAATCGGAGAAAAGAGGTTGGCTGCGTTTTACGTTGCATGTGGCTGTGTCACGTGTAGTTGTAGGATCTGTGGAAGAGGTGTGGTAGCCTACTGAACATGAGTTGTTTTTGCTGGGACTTAAAGGGAATTTGTATTACCACCGTTTTACCACATGTGAAATGGGACACGCAGGAGATCAAAGGAATTACAACATGTTAAAACAATGCAAAGTGGTTATACAGAGAGCAGTAAATAAAACAAACAAACCAGATTCAGTCTGAGGCCTTCATAAATGATTTACATTTATAAAATTAAGTTTGTTTTACTTTGAAACACTTTATTAGGCCTATCTTATTGCTAAAATACTGTGTCCTAAATTATAATCCACAGTACAGTTTAACTTGTGCAACAATGTAGATAAATTCACCAGGTGATTAGTAATAACACACGCTGACCTCAATATCCAGTGTTTTAAGCACTTTGAAATTGCACCTGGACATAAATCTTGGAGGTAAATATGAGCAATCATGGATTGCATGGAACATCTTAAGAACATCTTTTTTTGCACTTTGAGTAAATGTATTGACAGTTTAGCAGAATTTTAAAATGTTAGTAACAAATCTTTTCGCTGCTGATCCTTCTTTACAGCGTCTGAAAATGTAAAAATGTAAAAGTACTTCATTATATCAGTTTTTTAAGACAAGAACCAGTGCCACAAGAAATAAACAATAGAAGATATAGCCATAGAATCCACAGAAAACTCACGTAATCCCTGAAAAATGGCTATGGATATTGATGAAATCCCTGATTATGTGCCCTCTGTGACTTCACATTTTTTCACATTCTATTTGAAGCCTTGTAAAGCTGGAGCTGTACATAAAAATAGTCCCATCAGGGCAAGGCACATACTCCGGATCCCCTGTGCAAACACCCATTGGCACCAGAACCCTAACAAACCACACTGAACACTCAGCCACCTGTGGTCTAGAGATTAGCTAGAAAGAAACACAATTTGTTCTTCTTGCATCAAATTTAGTGTTTAATCAGCTGTAACTGAAAAAACTGTAGATAACAGCCAGTAAGCAGAGTGAAAAGATTATGAAATGCAACATTAATTTTATATATATATATATATATTATATATTTAAAAATTATATTTAAATAATATAATAAAATGTGGTGCAGGTATATATATATATATATATATATATATATATATATATATATATATATATATTCATATACTTCAATATTGAACCAAAAGAAGCTGAAAACCTTTAAAAGATCCTTCTAGAAAACTGGTTTCCTCTATTCACAGTTTTATTAAAGTAAAATGAAAGTGGTGCAATCCTGCAAAAAAGTTACAGTGTTTCACTTTTTTGATTATTTTGAGCGTGATTATGATGAAGAAAACTGAAAATATAAAGAAAACAAAATTTAGAAAGTTAAAAGATAGACGTAAAGATGATGTCAATCTTTATTCCATTATTACCAATCACCAGCAGTCAGGTCATGTGTTAATATTTTGTATACAATGCATCTTCCCCATTGCCCCTCCCCATCTGTGAATGGCTGTGTGTCTCACCTGTTTCTTGCGATGATCGATTACCTTCACAGAACCTGCTGCTAAGGCCTTCCTCAGGTATCTTTCTCAGGTGTGCCACTCTTACTTTCTTGAATTACTTGAATTTTCTCTCTCGTTCTCTGTCTCTCTTTCTGTCTGCCTTCCTCTCACACGTTCTCTCTTTCTCTCTTTTGCTTTTTATCTCCCTCGTGTTCCTCAAAGCCAGACCAGCTGGCTTTGGATGGCTTTCTTCTTGCCCCTGTGAGGCCTGACTTCACACTCTCGTCCCTGGGTCTTTCTGCCGGAAGGGAGCTGGGCGACAGAAGTTTGAAGGGTAGGATCCCAGATGGACGCTGACATGCTGGGCATGCGTGTATGTGACAGGGCTTGGCTCAGGGGAGTGGTGGACCAGCCGCAGCTGTCACTCACCAATACTGAGGGTGTTAGATGTGTTTTGTGTTGTTATTATTATTAATAAAAGTCAAAAATTGTGCTGATCGGAGAACAACAATGCCTGACTGTTCACAAGAGATGGAAGAAAGAAGGAAAGAATTCCCTGTCGGTTCGCGTTTTCATAATAAAGACTTGCCAGTGCCGGCACCAATATTTCAAAGTGTCATTTTTTATTTATTTATTTTTTGCCAAGAGAAGTCATCTAAACGTGAACCATCAACATTTGAGCAAAATTTCAATAGTATATTGCCATAAAGTTTTGGGTTCAACAGAGTAGTGAAAAATAAGCCAGCTGAAGCACTTATATTTCTCTGCCAGCTGAAGTTTAAGTTTTGTATTGATAGGTCATAAAGACCCAGAGAATTGCAGTGGGGTTTATAAAACATACTCAAATAGAAGACAGCTGACATTTTCAGCATTGTACCAGACCACAAATAGCTCCAGACTGCTTAGATACTACGCCACCAATTAAATAAAGGATCTTATAATATCGCTCATATAACAGACTATTAGAGCACCATAGTTAAGTTAGAGTTTCTGTCTGAACTTTCTTTTTGAAGAACAGGCTCATTGGACTCATAAGGTCCACTTAAGGTCATTGTTTTGACAGCAGATTCTTGATTAATACATTGTTTCAATTAGAACTAGCCAGAACTAAACTAGCCAAACTCTTTCAAATATCCCGCTCATTGTACACATTGTAAACTGCATTTCAAATTGTACAAATGAACATTAGTCATTAAAAATTAACATGAGTGAGTAATGAAAAATAGTATAAATGAACATAACCTAGACAGATAAATGCTGAAAAAACACATTTATGGTATTAACTGAACCTTATAGTGAAGTAACGCCATTCTTCACACGTTTTTTTAATTTTATTTTCACCATCTACACACTTGTTGAAATGATCAGCAGACAGAGCCTAAAGCTAGGATAACAAAATAAAGAGAGGAACTGGAATAGTGCAAAAGTACATCAGTATGTCTCTGTGCAGATTGAGTCTGTGCATTAGATAACTTTGGAGAGGCTCTAAAAATACCCTGTGTCTCACAGTCTGGCTCTGTTCTCTCATTACCGCACGTAATTAACACTGAGCATGCCCTGCCAGCACTGAGTAGCGCAGCAATGCACACAACTGTCACATACTCATGCATCTATGTAACATATCTAATCAAAACCTCAGAAGTTTTCACCAACTACTTTTTCTCCTTTTGTTCACTCTAAAGTAACTAATATCCGAGCTCGTAATTATACACCTGACACTCTCACAACTTTTATTTTCCATTTTTTACCTCACAACTTATAAATGTAGTAGGTTAGCGTATCCTTCAAATCGTCTCGTTTTCCACGGCTTACAGACAGCTGCTTCCAGAGACAATAAAAGCCCTTTAATTTGCCCACCATTTGTTGAAGTTACTGTACAGCACCATTTATGAGAGAGAGAGAGACATTTTGTACGAGCCGTAGCGAGTTCATTAAAAATTGAGCAAGGTCAGAAATGAAACCATTCCTCCCATTTTTCATTCAGTCCTTAATATCAAGAATCATTTAATTAATCTCGCAAAATGGCCTCAAATTAATTTACTTTGACACATAGCTGTCGGGTAATGTGACTAGAGATCTACTTGATAAACAAGATTGAAACTGAGGCGCATCCACAGAAATGATCTCTTGTTAAACTACGTAGAGATTTTTATCTGATGTTTTTTTTTAAAATTCCCACAAAAAAAGTGTAACGATGTTAAACTGTTCACTTAAAGTTGTTAAATGCAATAAAACTGACCTAATAATTATATTACCACATACATGCTTTCAGGTTTTCCAAACCACTTGTTTGTTATTTTCAGATCCTATCTAATCTCCAATATACAATGCGTAATAAATCATTCATGTTTGCCTTGACACAACCTTCATGATAATGTTTTGGTCAGATGGCCTCTGCTTGTATTCAAGTGCCCTCTATCTAATGCAGCCTGTTATCAAGCAAAATATTGAACACCTTTCTCTAAAAATAAAAACAAAAAGTGTAATAAGAACAATCAATATCCTTGTGCACTTTACAGTATCTTAAGTTAGGACAGTAAGGTAGACGCCATAAAAAGCATTTGATCAATAAGGCCAAACACAGAACTAAAACACAGAGGCTTTTATCATTTCACAAAGACCTTGTACTGAAATCATTAACACACGACCAAAGAGTTTCCAGAGAAGATGTTCATCGAACACCTGACACAAGTACTGCACATCCCTTGCTGCTCAACCTCACTGCAAAACTGTCATGGCACACTAAGAATAGATACTGCCATAGGGGCAGTTTAACCAATTAGAAATGATTTACAAGGTAAAACCACAATTTTATGTGATCAACATCCTGCCGAGATAACCAATAGAAGTCTTTGTGTTAAATTATACTGCCACAAGACAATATTATTATCATTACTTCAAACTACCATTTCATATTTAAATATATTTTTAAAAATGTAATTAATTCCTGAGTTGGTAAAACTGGATTTCTAGCAGCAATTACTCTTCAGTCACATGATCATCTGAAAACATTGTGATATGGTGAACTGCTCAATCTATCACAGTGGAAACCACTGAAATGTTTGATGAAAAGAAAGTATAAAGTTGCAGTCTTTCCTGTAACGTTTGATCATTTTAATACATCCTTGCTATTTAAAGCACAAACACAAAGATGTTGAAACAAAATGTGTTAAAACACTCCTCCAACTATTAAACTCTTGAGCACAAACCAAACTAAAATTTCTGTTTGCTTTACTCCTGAAGCATCCCAACATGCTCATGCTGATTCACGTCTAAAAGTCGTGTAAAATGCAGAAAGGCAGATCCCCAGGGGAAACTCCCATGTGATTTTCACTGCTCTTATAACCTGACTGTAATCACTGTGGCTTTGTCTGCAAAAGTAAAGATCTGTGGATTCGCTTGTCTACATTCCAGAAGTAATACATCAAATAACCATGCTGAAAAGCAGAGAGCTCCAGTAACACTTTCCCAATGACAATACATCAGCAAATATAACATTGTGGAGTTAAAAAAAACAACAACACACACACTGCAATTTGAGATGATGTAAAAGCGATCATTCTTGTGTTACATATCACAACACTGTCTTAAAAAAATCTAGAACAATTCGTTACATTTTTCAACTCATTGGAGCTGAATGTGCATAATGCTGCAGAATATGAATTGTGATAAGCTCATAAAGCGAGTTTACATTTGTTTTTTTCCTTGTTTTGGGATTAGAGAGGTAAGCTTTTGTTTCATTAACCTCCTCCACTTAAAACAGCCAGTTGCAATCAGGCAATTTGACTCATACCACAGACCATTCATCTCATTGCCAACCTAATCCATGAAAAGGACTTATGTATTCATGTCTTACAAATGTGCTTGAGTAAAATCCTTTGGCAAGAGCGAGGCGGCAGAAGAAAGAGCTCTCTGTGCTGTAATAAGCCCTTGAAATTAACCAGCCTCGTAAATGCTTTGTCTCTCGCACTCAACAAGCATCCCTACGCCAAGCGCGAAGTTTAGCAATTGTCCTCCCTCCCCGTTCCCATCCGTATTAGTTTTTCTCCTCCGAGACAGACAGAAGGTGCTAGGGACATGTTGTTGTGCATCTCACACAGGTAATAAATTTGTGTGTCAGGCCTGCACGTCACAGATTAAGCGTGTTTTGTTTGGGAATGATTTATGAGAGTGATGTCGCTGATGCACTTGGCAGTGAGAAGCTGAGCTTCTGATGATGGTGCTGCAGTAGCAGGTGGGGTGGGATGGAGAAAGGGGAGGGGAGCGAAATGTCGGATTTGTATTACAGGAAGACTGATCTGTAGGTTCTCGGAGGATGCCTGCTGTAGCACATACCTGTGCCATTAATCACGCCGAAGCCTCCGGGCCCCGTGCGCATGTGAGCCGCCCCGGCCTGTGATGCACCTCCTCCACCTTTTCTCCACAGGCTCGTTCTATGTGTTGCCTGGAAACTGCAACAATGTCTTCGGTCTGGTCTCGCCCTCTTTGGGTGTTTGGGAGCCCTTTACTGCTCCCTCAGGATAGAGGCTCACTACGGTTAGTATATACTCTTCGCACACCAGGTTTGCGAGAATAACAGATGTGAGGTAAGGACTCTCTCCCTCTAGGTTTCCCCGAATCATGGACGACCAGCGGCGTTCTGAAGATCTGCCAGTATTCGTCACTCTGCGCAAATAAATGGGAGAGTAAATTAGGCCTGAAAAGTTAATCAGCCGTGATTCAATCCAATCATTTCAGCCTCTTAAATTCATATTTCAAGCTGGTCGAAAGACAGAGACACATCTTCCTCCAACCTCACCATGAAAGCGCTGAGTTTTCTCATCTTATCAGAACTAGATGTGGCATATTGTAAACTCAATTGAAGAGCTGGTTGAATCCTGAAGATTGAAGTGGCACTTTTATTTCAGACCTGGTTGGTTTTCTAGACTAAAGTGTCTTGAGATGCCCTCTTGTGTTTTCTGAGACTGCAAAACTGGATGGGTGTCCTTGAGGCTGACATTGTTCATGGACCCACAAAGGAGATATGAGCATGCTTTTTATATAATGAATGGTATGTGTTTTAAAACACCCAACACTTAGCACTCTGGCTTGAGTAAAACTTTAAATAATTCATGTGTAAAATCCAATCTAATGCTAATTAAGCACTCAAACACCCAAGCCTTAATGCCAAGTCATTTTGAGGTCAAGTAAACAATTTTTTCTATCATAATTTTTACTGTATATGTTGTGCTGACATTTCTTTATTTTGATTTCTGCAGAATTCGGTTTCTGTTGGAGTGTGGGAGACATGAATCGAGAAATTAAACATTTGAAAAGAAAAACATGGAGTCCCAAAAAGCCAGATTTGAAGAACCATGTTTCATGCCAAATGTCCTTAAGGATTTTAATTTTTAAGCCTTTTAAGTGCATTAGGGTAAATTTCTTGGCAACCCACTGTAGCCAGAATTTCTCTGTAGATCCCAACAAAGGAAGGTTGCTGATCCATTCCATGGAAACTATAGGAGGAATGTTGCGAAGAGAAGATGACTGTCACAAGATTATGGAGGTAATATGATTTTCACATGATGTTGGTTGCAGTTCTGTATTGCTATGCATGTAGCACGGCTTAAAGATGAAAATAAATGTACTCCTGATGAATACTGATATTATATTATATTTAGCGCTGGCAAATGATTAATCGCATCCAAAATAAAATTTTTGTTTGCATAATATATGTGTGTATACTGTGTATATTTATTATGTATATATAAATACACATACATGCATGTATATATTTACGTAAAATATATTATGTTTATATATAAAATATACACTGTAAAAAGTGATAAGTTGACTTAACTTAAACAAATTGAGGAAACCCGTTAGGGTTAAAATTATTAAGTAAATAATAATTTTAAAAAAAAAGTTAAGTGAACTTGACAATTCACTTAACTTATTTTTTTAATTATCATTTACTTAAAAATTTTAAGGCAATGGGTTTCCTCAATTTTTTTAAGTTAAATCAACTTATCACTTTTTACAGTGTATTTATATATAATATAAATTATATGAATATAAATACATACATGTAAATTTGTATATACGTAATAAATATACACAGTACACACAAATATATTATGTAAACAAAAACTTTTATTTTGGATGTGATTATTCATGATTAATCATTTGACAGCACTATTATATTATATTATATTATATTATATTATATTATATTATATTATATTATATTATTATATTATATTATATTATATTATATTATATTATATTATATTATATTATATTATATTATATTATATTATTTATTTATTTACCAGTACATTTAATGTTTGTTTCTGAGTTCTAAAAAGATATGGTGGATTACATTAATGAGCACAAAGTACACAGGTCTGACTTTACATACATTGTTACATACATACATACAGACATACTATCATTTCTTTAAAACTGAAGAGGGTATTATTTGATTGCAATTCTGATGTGGAAAAAAGTACAGCTTAAAATACTCACAATAGATATTGAAATATGCCCAGGACCTTGAAACATCTAAGGTTACCAAGGTCTAGATGAATTGTACCTCCATGCTCTAGTCCTTCTTTGTCCTCCGGTGAGGACAGGAACTTCACGGACTCTCCGATAGCAGACCCTTGACCAGGAAATAAATGAATACAGATAGGTAAAATGAATATGAGCAGGAAGGAAGTCTGTGACAATAGTAGGAAACTAATTTTCTACCTATAGGTGAAAGCTGGAAAAGCCTCCTAAAATGTGCCTCTTTTGCACAGCAGACGCTGCGGCAGCAGCTCAAAGTCCTCAAAACATTTCTGACAAATGTTTTTAGCACGCCGCCATGTAAATAAATCATTTAAGCCATCTAATGCAAGGAAAAATGTTCATAACATCAAGACTGGAAGAATAACCATCTGTCCAAACAAGACCTGAGAACACAAAGCCACCCTTTCACTGAGGAGGGTCAGATATATGTAGTACATAATCGCATGCACTGTTGAACATTTACTTCATTTAATATACCATTGCGGTTTGTTTGTCGAAACATCCCGAGCAAACAGATTTAATGTGTGCATGGGTAAATATTTGCTGCGCTATATCAAACTCGGAAGCTAAATTAGGACTATCACAGAGGGCAAGTGGGGTCTTGAGTTAGCCGCCAGGGTTGTTTGGCTGACCGCGTCTCCGCATTAAGACGGGCCTATTAGTGAGACTCGCATACACAATTACAGCCTTATGAGTTGTTTTCTTAATTACTTTGACATCTCTGTAACTTTGGAATGCTGTTCAAGCTGCATGCAAGCCTTTGTAAATTGTCCACCCCATCCTGCATGCCCACAGCTGATTTTGAAACTGTGCAAATGTGCTGTGTGGTAGATGAAAACGGGCTTAAATTTCTGATTAAAAAATAGAACTGAGTCTAAAGCTCAACAAGCTTATGACACAAGTGTTGAGAATGGATTGTGCTCCCTCTCTTCTCTCTGTAATGAGGAGAGCAGAACTCTACACAGATAAGGCAAACAGGATTGCCACAGAGAGACAGGGGCCGGGGTCTCCACAGCAATAACTACAATAACCTACGGTATCAAACAATGTCATGGCTTGATGTGATTCACTACTGCAATATAAAAGGCCTGTTACGGAGCTAAATATTCATAGTTATTTTTAACAAAGAAGATATTTCTAATCTCCCCATGGAAAATATTTGCTATTATTGCTTCTTTTTACTTCAGACCTCACAGGTAACAACACTAATATAGCCTGTTTTTGCTGAAAAATGTGTGGTTGTAAATCATGAGGAAGATAAAGAGGCAACCCTCACCCAAAGAAAAAATATTTCCTTATTTATTAACAAATAATATTCTAAATGATTTAATGTATGTTGAAAATATACTAAATAACAGTGTTAATATATTACAATATAATGAATAATAAAAAAGAAATTGGTGCTTTTACTAAAAAATGTGATAATATATTTCCTTCTATGTGTTAATTGGCGCTTTTCCACTGCATGGTACGGCACGGTACGGTTCAGTACGGCTCACTTTTGGGGGGGTTTCCACCGGGAACAGTACCTGGTACTTTTTTTTAGTACCACCTCGGCCGAGGTTCCAAGCGAACCGTACCGTTACCAAAACGTGACGTGTAAACTCTGCTGATCACTGATTGGCCGGAGAAAATAGTCACTGCCTGCGTCATTGAACTTGCGGCACGAGACACAACAGACCCGCTAGATTTAAATCAGCACAGCCAGCGAAGGATTGAACACAACTGTTTTGAATGAGCGCAAAAAATGGCTGTTTCGTTGTCTGTTGAGGAAGTACAGACTGTCCTCTCGTTGATAGCCGACGAACAGATCCAGCGAGAGCTTGATGGAGCAACGCAGAATTAAAATGTTTTTCAGGAGTCACGGCAGTAGAGGCGGCGCAACTATAACTACACGTGAATAATCCCGCCCACTTTAAAGCGGTACTAAACTGCGGTGGAAACGCAAACCGAGCCGAACTGAGCCGTGCCGTGCTGTTCTGAACCGTGCCGAGCCGAGTCGTACCACGCAGTGGAAAAGCGCCAAATGTGTGTACTTTTACATTCATTAATAAACTTTATAATATAGATATTCGTGCAATAAAATAGTAACATGTGTGAACACGTATGTACAATAAGTATTGTGGGAAACTATATATTGTGATATTTATCCATAGATAGATAGATCCATAGATAGATAGATAGACAGACGTATACTGTATGTATGTGTGTGTATATATATACATACACATACATATACACGTATATATGTATACACTGTAAAAAAAAAAAAAAAAAAGTTGAGCCAACTTAAAATTTTAAGGCAACCAGCTTCAGCAGATTTTTGAGTTTTCTCAACTTGTCGTTTTAAGTTTATACAACAAAAATTTGAGAATCTCCCACAAAAATAAGTTGGGCAAACTCAAAAATCTGCTGAAGCTGGTAAAACATTTTTTTTTAAGTTCGTGCAACAGTGTAGGAACATGTATGAAGAAAAATCTATAATTTTGACCCATACAGTGTATTTTTGGCTATTGCTACAAATATACCCCAGCGACGTAAGACCGGTTTTGTGGTCCAGGGTCACATATAAGCTATTCACTCTTAAGACGAATGGTTCTAAACAGTCCCAGAAAAGGGTTCTTCGGGTTGTAACAATAGCAGAACCCTTATAGGCTTTGAAAATGCTATACCTTAATGGTGTTATAAATAACCTTTTAATGATGGTTTGTTTTAATTAATATTAGTATATTTATATCATAATATTAGTATTATTCATATTATTTGTATGTATTTTTTATTAATGTTGTTTTTACCCCTCTATCTATCTGCCTGATATTATAGCGTCTATTAGGGTTTGACATAAAAACAACAATAACATGCTCTGTCAATAAGGTTTTTCTTTTTTTAATAATGTGAAATTGTAGCAAAAATGACAGTGCTCTAACAACAGTTATTAACAGAATACAGTAATAAATGACAATTGACATTGAGCATAAATGAATACTTAAAAAGTAAAACAAAATAGAAACAAAAAATACTGAAATAAAGACCAAGTTCCAGTGAAATACTGTATTTTCATAATCCTCAATGATGCGTATAAGTCCATCATTATGTGTATTTTGGTGTTATTGAGTTGGAGTTTCTCTATTGGTCCCCCTTTATATTAGGTGGCCTTAACTACTATGTACTTACATTTAAGTTAATCGTTTGGTACAATGCACTTATTGTGTACCTAGTTTTTACATTGTCCTTATATTTTACAAAAACACCTGCTTGTTATTACATCTGTAATTAATTTCTGTAAATACATTTTTACATACATAATTACACTGTTCACCCATCCTTAAACCCACCCATGCCACCAAACCTGTCCTTAACCTTACCAGTATCCCACCTCAACAGCAGCAAAAGTGTTTTGCAATACAACATGAACACAATAAGTACCTTTTATTTATTTTTCCATGCAGTTAAGGCCACCAAATATAAAGTGGGACCGTATCTCATTCTATTGTCCAGTATATTCCCATATATTTTTGTTTCATAAGGGAAAGGAAAGCACTGTCAACAAAACACTGTCATACGCACACATGAACCACTTCAAACTGCAACAGACTTCAGGTTATTCCTGTAAGCTGGGAATTCCCACGACAGCTCCTGCTCTTGACCTCATATCTATTGTGTTTGTAAGCGTGTGTGACGTTTTGAGCAGGTCTGACGGGCTGGCCTGCCATTGTTTTGTAAGATCAGACTCAGTGAGATCACACTGTTGTTGTATATCCTTACATCTGTGAGTACAAAAGCAGGGAAATATTTGAGTCTGCGTACTGTATGTGTGAGAGCATGATATAGAATGCTTTGTCAGGTAGAAGTGTCATAGTGCAAATGTGGTTTCTGAGTAACTTCTGAATGGCAAAAAACAAACAAACAAAAAAAACCCTCTGGTATATGCTACACGATTATGCTAGTTAAAAACAGTCTGTCTAAAATGCAGTGGCAGACGTCTAAATTTGGTCATTTAAATTGAGTCGAACCTCCTGCAGACCTTTAAGCTGGTGCACACTGTACAATTTATAATAGTCCTTACGATTGTACTTGTCAGACTATACGAATATGATCCCAGCTATAAGCCATGTCACACTGAGATCTCAGTTGTCATTAATGTCAGTAAAGACAAACGGACACAAGAAGAATCATCTTGATTTTTCTGTCATCAATCTGTGACAGGTTTAATGACGGCAAGCTGCATTTACATGTGGAATTTAAATGGTAGCTGGCAAAGCAAAAACAAAAAATCTCTAGCGTTAATAATGCTCAACATTTTGCATTAATTGTGTCATCAGTTTCTGTGCTCCTATTGGTTTTTGATTTGACGGTCATTGTAGGAGAAACCATACCGCAGGACTTTCCTCAGAACTTCTGACACTGGCAGAATTTAATCAGAGACAAAAATTAATCACAATGGTCATGTGGCCAAATATATTATTAGCAATCAAAGACTACAGATTTTGGCCTAGGATCAGAGGAATCTCAAAATTATTCTTAAAATTGTACAGTGTGCAACGGCTTTAAACAGAAAATCATAACCCACTTTAGATCGTTTGAATCCAGTGGGGTTTTTTTGTTTGTTATATCACCGAGATACTATTATTGTTTTATTAATATTTTGAGTAAGTTTTAATTTTTGTATTTTCCACTTTAAACAATTTTGTTGTTTTTGGCATTTTTTCTAGTTTTTATTATTCGTTTTTTAAAATATGTCTATATTTTTATTAACTTTTTTGCCGTTTTAGTTATTTTAGTGGGTTATATCAAGTCAAACTAAATTAAAATGAGAAATGTGGGTGAAATAAAGACAAATTTAAGATTTAAATTTAATTTTGTTTTTTAAATTCAAGTATTTTATTCCAAGTAATGAATTATTATTATTATTATTTAATGGTGTTAGTTTTAGTTAACTACAACAACAATAATAATAAGTTAACTTATTTAAACAAATGATTTATTAAGTTGCATGTTAAACAAGTAGTAAACCACATTTTTGCTGCATTTCTTATTTATTTTTACATTACATTATTTTTGTTTGTTTGTTTGTTTACAAAAGTTGTTTAAATAAAATGTGGTTGTTGTCACGTAACGTGGAAGCAAGAAGAACGCAGGGGGTATGAAATAACGAAACACAGGGATAATCCAACATGAAGGCTTGACCAGAACTCAAAGAAACACAGGGAACATAACGAGTAGACCCAACAAAACAGAACTGAACAGACAGGAACTTAAATACACAGTATGATTACAAAACACAGGTGCAGGGGATCGTACTTAAACTAAACTAGGAATAATCTATTAACTAAACAAGAACAGGAACAACCAAATAAGGGCATAAGGAAACACGGGGAAAAACTAGAACATGGAACACATGGACAGAAAACACAACACAAGCCTGACAGTTGTAGTAACCATATAAATATTTAATTTATAAATTTATTAAAAAAAATATATATTTACAAATACATATTTACTACCATAAAGAAATGAATACATAAAAGCATGTTATTAACAGGTTTTATTCCAGTCTATTCTAGAGTAAACAATCTAATTACACTCACTGTTTCTTCTAGGCAACAGTTGCACAGTTTTGCTTTTTATAGTGTGTGTGTCGGCATGTATAGTTGGAAAGAATACCATATTAACACAATTAAGAGACTGTTTCTAGGTCAGCTGTGCTATACCTTTTCCAATCCAAGGTGATATGAGGGTGAACTGGAAAGGGTGCCACGCTATCCAGTATCTGGGCAGAGGAGTTCAACAATTGCTGCCAGCTGTCCTTCTGCAGAAGTGCTGCCAATATCTATCCGTGGATAAATGACTGGAGAATAGCAGCACAGGGCTTTTGGCTGCACAGAGCACGGAGGAAAACAACAAGCCCACACAAGACCACCACTCACCTTTGGGAGCACACCAATCTCAGCTGAAATTGTGTAACGTCTCAATTTGCAGATGTCGAATTCAGAGGAAGCGAGAAATATACAGTTCAACCAGTCTGCGCACTTCAAAGAAAAAAGCCAAAGTGGGGACGGCTGAACTCAAATTTTAAAGAGCAATATTCCCTCTTTTATCTCCCTCAAACACAGATGATTAAAGATTCAATGCAGCAAGTAGACTAATGACTCCATAGGGTGTGTGAGGCAAACTTGGGAGAAAAGACGGGAGAAGAGGAAGAGGCCTCTGGAGAATTCTTCGCCACAGAGGAATACGCTTTAAAATATACAAATTTATTCATCTGAGAGTCTGCCTAGGCTCTGTGGCTTCAGGTAGCACGTGGGGGAGAGAGTGAGCATGAGAGAGGAAGAACTAACAAGCTCTTTTCACACCTCTTGAGTCAATCATGCTTATAATGATTTGTTTCTTGGTATGACACACAGTCTGAGGTAAACAGAATGATCGAAATGCACACAAATGACTCAGCACAGGTATACAACAAGTGCAAAGGCAAATGACAACTACATGTTAATGCTGAAGTCATTTTTTTCAATGATAAAATGTTTTCTCCTATCTTACCTGGCAAGCAGAGACGACTAAGTGAGCTATTCATAGGCTGATTACCCTGAAAAGTATGAACATTTTGGCTCTTTGGCACCATCAAAACATCGCTCTTTGTTTGAGCTTCCTGATCAGCTGGAAATCGCAACATTAACTCAACCAATAGAGCGCCACAGCAATGATGTATTTTTGTAGACCAACCCAGAAAACATGATCACCCTGGTTCCCTCCACAAAAAAAGGTTAATATGATAGGATTATAAAAATTTTGTTCGTTATGATCATCTTCAGAAATGAAAACAACTTATGAAGACTATATACAATCTTCAGCAGTAAAAAAATCTAAATTTAGGCTAAAAATGAACTATACCATGGTTGCATGACTTCAACGTCAGAACCATTAAACTTCCAATAACTCTTTTAATTTTTATATTTAAAAAGGCTGTAAAAGCAAACTCGTGAGTATGGGCAATCTCCATATTCCCATTTTCAAGACAGGCAATTGCTTTATAAAGATCACAAGAAGGTATTAATGTATTTTATGTTGTAGAATAAACATGAAAATATCTTGAGCTTGGCTCAACCAAACACCCATTCAAAAAAAACAAAACCTTTGACTTTAACATAATAGAAACTTGAAGCGCTAAAACACTAACTTGTTTCTGGATTTTGGCCTACACAAATACATCATCCCTGTGGCACTGCACTGCATAGATCAATGATCTAAATAAATTTAAATTTATTTAAAAAACTCAACCTTGGTTACCATACCATTGTTACCCATTAATTTCTCTGAAATGAGGAAATGAGGAGAAATTTCAGAAAAATGTGTATATTTTTTTAAAATAAAAAGTTGCATAAAAGTTTTTTTCCTGTTTTGGTAGTTCCCCCCTCCCCCCTCCCCCCTCCCCCTCCCCTTGCACCTCTTTTTCCTCAAAGGATTGAATGGGTAACTATGGTAAAAGAGATTAATTTTCGCCTACAAGTTCTCAGTGTTTGATGGTTTGCTGACCCTGTCTGTGGGGTCAGGTTGGGGTAGTATCTGTTTGTTCAACCAATGATATGTACAAAATACTGTTTGAAAACAGTCATTATTTTTGCTGTTCTGTTTGGAGGTGCTAATTGCACAATACTTAAAACACTTCACCAAAGTGTATCACACAAAAATACAAGTTCTCATTGATGATAGGCACTGATCACAAAGACTTTGCAGCCGTAGTTTGAAAAAAAAAAATTACTGTACAATCCTAGAGAAGGATGGAGTTTTTTTATTTTTTAATTTGCCGGCCCTGCAGTTTCTGCGGCACATTCTATAGATAAATGGTCCTTGTCCTCTCCCATGTGAGAGCCAATGGGTGACAGAGTGACAAATGGAGCCGGCTCCCTTGCCCAGTGAGCAGAGATTATTGTCACTCACTGTAGGAGACGGGATTAATGACCTGGACCCAGTGGCAAAGGCTAATCATGGGAGATTAGGGGACAGAAATCCTGCGGGTATTCAAGGAAGAGAAGGGGGCTCCATCTTCAGGTCTACAAGGATGTGGTATTACCTGTGCTAATCGGGGGGACCTAGTTTAAAAGGCTCAGTGCAAAAGTTCAACATGACTTACTTACTTAATTTATTACCCTTTATTCTTTTTTTTTTTTTTTTGCTGGTAACTAGTTTAGTATAATAGTATAATCCTCACATAGCAGTAATTTTGCTTCATGCAGTTGATCACATGATCTGATTTCCATGGTGGTACATAAAGGGGACATTGATGATGTTTTTTTTTACAGTACAAGCTTAATGCAATCCATTGTGTGCACAAAAAGGGAGGGGGTTTGCAATGGGTGATTTTGCCCCAAGCCACCGGAGAGTTTCACCATAAAGAGGGATTTGTACATGGACCATCTCTCATCCCTTGCCAACACCATGGGAATAGCCCTTATGAATGACCCAATTACGTACCATTTGTTTTCATGAAAACTTTTCAGGGCAACAATTCTCTGAGCATGATAAAGAACTGCGCTGAAACTGCTTTGCGGCTGCACAAATTGAACATGGTGGAACTTACAGTTTACTTTGTCATCTAGACCCACCTTGACCGTATTTGTGATGATAACTGTACTTTGTGACCAACAAAAAAGCGGATACAAAACCCCCAGAGGCTTCAATACTAGATTCATACAGCTCAATTTAGCAAACAAACATATATTACTTACTGTCAGGGGCGCCGTAAAAGGGGGTGGGGTGGCTTAGGACGATTCTAAGGGCCCGACGATTTGGGGGGGGGGCCCGAGGGGGAAACGTGATTTCTACCGGTAGAGTAGACTCTTAATCTTAATCAGAGTATTGTCTTAATCGTATTAAAATCGGAGTATTGATGTCCATGTAAACGTACTGAATTGTTTTCTTAAAAGCATGACGTTTTATTGATATTGTGAGTGCACACAAATAAAAGTAGACCCTTTACAGTTCCGAATGATGTATTACTCTTACCTTTATGAGCAAAAATTTTGGCGCAAGGTGTTTCCATTTAAAAAAATGCAATTGATTGCGCTGATGCCTCCATGTCCAGCGCTTTAGCTTCCACTCTCCGCACAAACTATTGGATGCAGCGCACATTTATCTAGGTTCAACGTTCAAACATTGTTATATGCTTGAACTGTTTTAGTAGGCCTATATCTATACATTTTATTTTAGGCAAGTCGTGATGAGAAGGCTAAATTGATCAAACAGCCGGTCTGCCGCTGGCCGCTTGGTCGTTACTTTAAAGTCTGTGTAAATTGATGTTAAAATATGTGTTCTGAGTTTGACAGAAGAGAAAGCGGTACAGCCACTGATCTATAATATAGAACTTTATATATAGATATAGAGATCAGTGGGTACAGCTCGTGTTTTTAAATTGTATGTATTCTGCCACATATTGATGTCTCTGGGCTAAGACCCGGGTATCCATTCACCCTAGAACCGTCCCTGCCTAGAATCTGTATATCTAACATCACAGACATTCAAAAAGACAAACTAAGAATTTGATCTCTCAATAGTTATTATAGTGTTAGGGGCGGGGCCACACTTGGTGGCTCCATTGCATCATCGAGCCACCGTTTTAGCCCCGTCCAATAAATCCCAGAATTGGTGAAAAACTGTTTAACGGTCTAACTCCACAATTCAGTACTACATAGTTCAGAGTTTTTGTATTGTGTTTCAGCAATACATTTCTAACATTTATAATGTGTTTGATTTCTCCTCAATCCCCAAATTCCCCAAAATGGGGGAAATGCTTTAGAAGGAGTTAAAAGGGATGTAGATGAAGTCTCACCACCCCTGAAATGGAACAGAAATTTGAATTTCAGTCAAATTTATCATTTAAGATTTTGTTTAAAATGTCTTTGCAAGAAACAAACAGTGATCATTTTTTTTAAGCTGGAATGAAACAGAAATTTACCCATCTGTTTTCTACATGCATGTTATTGATCTTTTTGTGAACGATTCCTCTGTGCATGTTTATTTATTAACCTCATAATTTTCTAAACAAAATTTCATAACTCACTCTTCTGGTGAAAATTCTCTCTGGTGGCATACTGTATGTCCAATTATTTTGTCATCATAAACCCCATCCCTTACTTCATCACTTTTATCCCATCTAGTTCTCGCATTCAGATTTGCCTCCATCCAATAAACAACCAATGTTAAGGAATAAGTCCCTTGTCACATCTACGCTGCAGCAAGGAGAACGCAGGAGTCGAGGAGCACAATCAAACCTTCTTTTAATGAAGCACAAACACAGGGAAACGTGGAGCACGGGGGAAAGACAAACAATACCGGAAATCAGACACGGCGAAAACCAAGGCTTAAGAATACAGGGGAATCAAACGAGGAGAACTGAAACAGGTGAGGAGAAGTCAAACACAGATGGAGACTAATGAACTAATAATAAAGACAGGAACAGGAAGGACCAAATATGGGCATGGGGAACTAGACACAAGTGACAGATCGCCCCCCTTCCAGGGCAGGAATAGGGAGGTGCTTTGGAAGGCCTCCAGGGCGGGTCAGGGGAGTCCGGCGGCCATGGCATATGCCCCATCAAATTTTCCAGGGGGAAACTATGGAGTCTGGGGGGCGCTCTGGAAGCGCGGACACTTGGGGAACTGGCCTTGGAGGCGTGGGCACTGGAGGGACTGGCCCTGGAGGCACGGGCACTGGAGGGACTGGCCCTGGAGGCACGGGCACTGGAGGGACTGGCCCTGGAGGAGCGGGCACTGGAGGGACGGGCCCTGGAGGAGCAGGCACTGGAGGGAGGGTCCCTGGAGGAGCAGGCACTGGAGGTGCAAGCACTGCGAAGCGCAAGCACTGCGAAACGCATTCGAGGGGCCGGCACTGGAGGGCGCTTGCGAGGAGCGGGCACTGGAGGGACTGGCCCTGGAGGAGCGAGCACTGGAGGCGCAAGCACTGCGAAGCGCATTCGAGGGGCTGGCACTGGAGGGCGCTTGCGAGGAGCGGGCACTGGAGGGCCCTCTGGAGTAAGGAGAGGCGCTGAAAACTCCGGGGGTAGCGCTGTATCAAGGAGCTCTGGGGTTGGAGCCGGTGGGCTGGACAACGGATAGGCTGGTGGACTTAAGTGAGCCGCGAACGGCGGGCTTGACTTCGCCACAGTCGGTGGCCTTGGATGAGCCGCGGACGGTGGCCTCGATTTCCCCGCGAACGGCGGGCTTGGATGAGCCACAGACGGCGGCCTGGATTTCCCTTCGAACGGCGGCAATTTTGGGTGAGCAGCGACTTCCATTTCCCCGGGGGAAAGAAAAATCGGGAAATAAAGGGGAGAAGTGCTGCTACATTTTGGTTTTGGGTCCGGTATTCTGTCACATCTATGCTGGAGCAAGGAGAACGCAGGAGTCGAGGAGCACAATCAAACCTTCTTTTAACATCAGACACGGGGAAAACCAAGGCTTAAGAATACAGGGGAATCAAACGAGGAGAACTGAAACAGGTGAGGAGAAATCAAACACAGACGGAGACTAAAGAACTAATAATAAAGACAGGAACAGGAAGGACCAAATTTGGGCATGGGGAACAAGACACACGTGACATCCCTGTCCTTCATTTTTTTTCTCAATAATCTCATATGTACATAATACAGGAAACAAGATGTGTCCCTACTTCTACACTGCATGTAGATCCAAATATCTTGCTACCATTTTTTAATTTGCTAAAAATGAATGTTTTGCAAATTAAGTCTAATAAGTTAAGTGTAAAAAATTTAGTACTACTATACATTGTACTGCAGATATGTAAGTCAAACCTCAAAACAGAACACTGAAAAATACATGTTGATTTATTGCCTTTCTACAACGCAACCTAAATTCATTGAAACCACAAAAACATTTTTGATATCCGACAGTCGATATGATACTAGATGCACAGGCATTGTTCTACAGCCACGGTAATTCTCCCTCTGGGGGCGAGAAAGACCAGATGAATATGTAAAGCATGGAGGTGTTACTGAAAGCAGATCTGAAGTGTTGAGGATTGTGGATTATGATGAAGAGCTCACAGTTTACAGCAAAACACTGACTATGAATGATTTCCACAAAACAATAGGAATAACTGCACGTTATCTACTCTCATCCACTCTGCAGATGGAACTTTGATTCTAATGTTAAAAGCCAGAATAAGAAACGAAGCACAAGAACAATTCAATGCAATATTATCGGTTCGATGCGCATGTGTATGGGCTGGCAGGGGGCACAGACGTGGGGTGTAATCCCGGTTTTTACTGCGGGGCAGAAGGCATGCGGTGAACGGCTGCAGACTTTCTCCCAGCAGCAGCTGTGACACCATCTTTGTATCTTAAGGTGGTGCCTAATCACCCTTGCAACTCTAACTACATCTCTCATGTTTTCAATCAGCCAGGCCCATAAATTATTGTCAGCAGTAATCACAGTGGTCCACTCAGGGCCCGCTGAGGGGTCCTTGCCTGTCTGTGTGCATCGATTCAGTCTTTTCTGGCACTAGACTAACACATCTGAGGGGCACCGGGGTCTGAGCGCTCGCCAAGCCAACGTACTACTGACAGCACTGGAGAGGAAGAGGTCTCTCAGAGGAGGTGGTGTTAATGAAAATGATTAACCTATCTGCACAGCGCTGGATGACAAAATCAGAGCTCATTACATCAAAACTGACATGCCCGGCATGTGAAATTATTTAGACTGTGTGCTGCGCTGTTCGCTCCATCCCCGAGCCTGGCTCATTGTGTTGATCTCTGATATTAAGTCGGAAAGGGTCAGTCCTTCGCAGCACGTTGCTCAAAACCTTGCTCTTATTCTTTGAGGGTACAAAATGGAAATATACGCATCTCTCTTCTTGTTTCTAATAAACTCATCCGGCGGCTTTGGCAGGCAGCCCAAGTACTCGCAGCACAGCCGGCCTTTTTCACCACCGCACACTTTTCTTTCACTGTGAAAACTGCCAGCATGGGGTGGCACAGTCACTTCTGGCGAGGGGGTGCTGTCAGTCTAGATCAGTGAGAAGCAGCCTTCTATTTCAATTAGCTCTCATCTGCCCTAGACAGTCACCATGACGGCCACATTAAGTCAAGGACCGGTGTTAAGAAGCAGGTGGGTGGAGAAGGGAGGAGAGATGTCGTAACGGGGCTCAAAATCAGGGACTGGAATACCTGTCATCACAGCGTTCTTCTGTAACGGAGAGACCGCGTGGTTGTGGTAAACACAGCGAAACTCCATGCATATGCTCTGTTCAGTCTGTGATGGAGGACGGGAGCAATGAGGCATGTAATCTCCTGGATATAATAGAGAGCAGAGAAGAATTTTATTATACATTGAAAAAGAGCCATTTCATCTTGGTTTTCACTAGCAATGTGCCTGAAGCTAAATATCTTATTCATAAAGACAAAAATAAATAATGTTATCTAGACTGATTTTTCAACAAGCACAAAAGAATATATTTTTGAGGTATTAATATTATTGTTAGAATTTTATTTAATTTAAAGGGATAAAGCGTTATTTTTGTTCTCTTTGCGCACAAAAAGTATTATAATAGCTTCATAAAATTACAGTTGAACCACTGATGTCACATGGACTATTTTATCGATGTCCTAACTACCTCTCTGGGCCTTGAACATCTCAGTTACGTTGATGTCTATGCAGGGTCAGAAAGCTCTCGGATTTCATTAAAAATATCTTAATTTGTGTTCCAAAGTTGAATTAAGGTCTTACGACTTTGGAACGAAATTAAGATGAGTAATTAACAACAGAATTGTCATTTCTGAATTGTCACTATCCTTTTAAGAAACACACTACCATTCAAAAGTTTGGGTTTGGTAAGATTGAGGTTTTTAAAAGAAGTTTTTATTTTTATTTTTATTTTTTATGCTCAACAATGCTGCATTTATTTGATTAAAAATAGAGTAAAACAGTAATATTGTGAAACATTAGTACCATTTAAAATAAAATGTTTTTCTATTTTAATATATTTTTGAAAAAAAAAAAAAATGTTTAATTACAGTGGGGCAAAAAAGTATTTAGTCAGCCACCAATTGTGCAAGTTCTCCCACTTAAAAAGATGAGAGAGGCCTGTAATTTGCATCATAGGTATACCTCAACTATGAGAGACAAAATGAGAAAAAAAAAATCCAGAAAATCACATTGTAGGATTTTTAAAGAATTTATTTGCAAATTATGGTGGAAAATAAGTATTTGGTCAATAACAAAATTTCATCTCAATACTTTGTTATATACCCTTTGTTGGCAATGACAGAGGTCAAACGTTTTCTGTAAGTCTTCACAAGGTTTTCACACACTGTTGCTGGTATTTTGGCCCATTCCTCCATGCAGATCTCCTCTAGAGCAGTAATGTTTTGGGGCTGTCGCTGGGCAACACGGACTTTCAACTCCCTCAAAGATTTTCGATGGGGTTGAGATCTGGAGATTGGCTAGGCCACTCCAGGACCTTGAAATGCTTCTTCTGAAGCCACTCCTTCGTTGCCAGGCGGTGTGTTTGGGATCATTGTCATGCTGAAAGACCCAGCCACGTTTCATCTTCAATGCCCTTGCTGATGGAAGGAGGTTTTCACTCAAAATCTCACGATACATGGCCCCATTCATTCTTTCGTTTACGGATCAGTTGTCCTGGTCCCTTTGCAGAAAAACAGCCCCAAAGCATGATGTTTCCACCCCATGCTTCACAGTAGGTATGGTGTTCTTTGGATGCAACTCAGCATTCTTTCTCCTCCAAACACGACAAGTTGAGTTTTTACCAAAAGTTCTATTTTGGTTTCATCTGACCATATGACATTCTCCCAATCCTCTTCTGGATCATCCAAATGCTCTCTAGCAAACTTCAGATGGGCGGACATGTACTGGCTTAAGCAGGGGACACGTCTGGCACTGCAGGATTTGAGTCCCTGGCGCAGTGTGTTACTGATGGTAGCCTTTGTTACTTTGGTCCCAGCTCTCTGCAGGTCATTCACTAGGTCCCCCCGTGTGGTTCTGGGATTTTTGCTCACAGTTCTTGTGATCATTTTGAACCCACGGGGTGAGATCTTGCGTGGAGCCCCAGATCGAGGGAGATTATCAGTGGTCTTGTATGTCTTCCATTTTCTAATAATTGCTCCCGCAGTTGATTTCTTCACACCAAGCTGCTTACCTATTGCAGATTCAGTCTTCCCAGCCTGGTGCAGGTCTACAATTTTGTTGTCTGGTGTCCTTTGACAGCTCTTTGTTCTTGACCATGGTGGAGTTTGGAGTTGGACTGTTTGAGGTTGTGGACAGGTGTCTTTTATACTGATAACGAGTTCAAACAGATGCCATTAATACAGGTAACGAGTGGAGGATAGAGGAGCCTCTTAAAGAAGAAGTTACAGGTCTGTGAGAGCCAGAAATCTTGCTTGTTTGTAGGTGACCAAATACTTATTTTACCGAGGAATTTACCAATTAATTCTTTAAAAATCCTACAATGTGATTTTCCGGATTTTTTTTTTTCTCATTTTGTCTCTCATAGTTGAGGTATACCTATGATGAAAATTACAGGCCTCTCTCATCTTTTTAAGTGGGAGAACTTGCACAATTGGTGGCCTCACTGTATATGAGCCATATTTGTTAAATGAAAGAAATAAACATTATTTTCATTCAGTTTTAATTTAAAACTCGGTTTTATCTGAATTTAGATAACAAATAATTCCTATCACTGCAACAGATCCAGAGACATACCTGTATTTACTTAGAGATGGCTTAACTGCACACCCCTATTTTCTGATAAAGGCAAGGTCGCAATCCAACACAGCCGAGTTTACAGATGTCCCTCTAAAAGAAATAGAAAAGACTTCTTGAGGTGACTTCTGGAGAAATCTGGAGGTGTTCTTTATGGGAGCAGTATGCGATCTTAGTAACCAGGTACAGTCTGGGGAGAGGAGGTGCTGCCCGCAGGTTGTTTACGTGAGCTCCTGAATCAGGGGGGATTCGGTGTGCTGCACCCTTGTTGGGCATGAAGCTCTCAGTGGGAAACAGCCTGAGGTTGAGGGTGGTAAACATGGCTATCCCAGCAGACATCACAGGAGCTTCAGCAGACACCTGACAATGGCAAAGGATAACAATGGTGTTATTAAGAGACTCTCAACATGTAAAACAGATATAAAACATACAATGAGAACAACTGTTTTCCTATAAAGATCACTGATATGTTTTAGAAATATAACAGGGGAAATATTAGGAGTGGGAACTGATGTCATTATCTGTTGCAATTACTAAACTGCATTCTGAATAAACCGGATGTGGGCGTCAACAGAGAGTATGGCAACACTTACTGAAAAGTCAATTTTAGATGTAACAATACACGTCATACTTTCCATATATGACGTTCATAAAATGAAAGTTTATAAAACATTTCATAAAATGATGTATTCTAAGTTACAACCATCGTGTACAAAAAAAGCTTTTCAAAGAAAAAGCAAGTGAGATACAGTTACTGTATCTCGGATTTCTAAGCTCTACAAAATAAAGGAGATGGAAGTGTCAACTAATTTGAATTTGCACATTTTCATTTATAAACTTCACACTTTAGCTTTAGAGACTCACAGTTGCTTTTTCAATTCTGCTTCATCCTTGTGCTTGTTGAATAATCAGTCATATACTGTATATGTGACACATAACACCCCTGAAGGGGAAAAGGGAATTTTCTCAGGAAAAACACAAAGCACCAGAGGACCTTAATGTTGTAATCCAATGCAAAGCACTTTCAACGTCTAAACAGTCAGATCTTGCAGAACACTTTGCACAGAACCAGGCAGTATGAATAAAAAAAGAAAGAATCAGTTCCAGTATGTTCCCAGACAACCTTTCTCCAACAGAAGATGAGATGTTCCACTGTAACAAACTCCTTGTGGTTGGCCAGGCTACAGAAGTCCATTGTACCAACACTGTAGCCAAAGATCTACTATCTGCTGCCTGTAAAACCCATATCGAGGCAACATGTGGTCAAAAACTTAACTTTTCATTTCATGCCATTTCATCCTGCAATGGTTTCCTGAAGGGATGATAAACATTACACCAAATGTAGTATATTCCCTTTGTGATTTAACACTCTTTCCTCAATCCATCAGAGTGAAAATTCCCTGAAAACAACCTTTGTGCTTGATTCCCACACATGATATAAATAATGTATCTGTGCTTACTTTAGGTGACAGTATGAACATGCCGCATAAGAGGGAACTTAGCAGTCACAGAAAACTAAAAGGAAGGTCAAAGAGCAAAGAAAACAAAACTGCAACTTACTATAATGGGTTCTGAGGTCTAGCCTCGGTGGATTACATCATTCCATTGTTGTTATGAGCGGGACGCATATGATCACCGTTCGTTTCCAAAAGGATGTGTGTCCGAGCCAAAACACAGTCTTGTTCCATATGCATCCTGTTGGATCCATGTGTCCTTCATATTATCTCTCATTCACTTTGTTCCCCAGCCACTGAATGTCGATCATTTCGCATTCAAGGTTCAATCCATACACTATTAGCTGTTAGCAGAGAGATGGTTCTCATATCCTGCTTGGACTCTGTTGAAGGAGCGAGAGGGTTGGGGGAATTATTTAGTATATGTGAATTTAGAATGGTGAACAATGGCAAGTCTTTTGGCTTGTAATGAAAGCAAAATCTGAAGATCCAAAAGTTACTCTTGAAAATCCACATGGAATTAAAGGATTATTAGGGGTTCACAAAATTAAGATCAATCAACAGAATTTGTGGCTTAATGTTGATTAACAACAAATCTATTTCCACTTGCCCACATTATCTTAAAAAAAAAAAGCAAATATCCACGTTAATTAAGTAAACGGGGCTAATCCATAAATGTAAAACTACTCAGTTATATTGAATTTTATAACTTGATGACAAAATGCTATAAAATCCTGAAACTGTAAAATTACTAAATAATATAAATATGATTTAAAAAGATTAACAAATAAGCTTAGAAGAAGAATTAAATGTAAGTGCTTTTATAAAATTATAAAATTTAATTATTTGATAAAAAAATAAATATTAGATGAAAAACTTAAAAAAATAAATAAATTACATTTAAAAAAAAGAAATGTTGCCTTCGTAACTAACCAAAAATAAAACAAGTTTAAGTACTTAAACTAAAACTGAAATAAAAAATAAAACCAAATTTAAAAAATTTAATTAAAACCAAATAAAAATATTAAAAAACTAATAAATATTACAAAGCACATAAAATTACAAAAACTCAAAATGAAACTGAAAATATGAAAAGGCAATTTAAAAAAAAAACATTTATAAATACTATATTAGTATATAATAATAATAATAATAAGCATATAATAATTAGTATATAGTATACAATAATAGTTAAATAACACTGGATTGAAATTCACCCAAAAATGAAAATTCTGTCATAATTTCTTCTCATTTCAAGCACAAAAGATGATATTTTCAGAATATCTTTTCATTCTTAGGTAAACTATCCCTTTAGTGTGGCGGTAGAAATGTAGAAAAGTGAGGTAGAAAAGTGGAAGAGGACAAGAAAGGACACAAATGAAGAGAGAATCCCTATCAGGAACATGATGAAAGGCAGAAAAGAGGACGCACCAGAGGACAGCGGGGCAGACATGGTAGAGGGCATCAGTCTCCTTTACTGCGCGATCACATTACGGCATACACAGGATGAGTAGCCCTTCAGGTGAGCGCGGTTGTCAACAGAGACAAACTGCAGCTCTTGGGACTGCCCCAGATCTGACAAATTATCCCCCTACATCAGTCACCTCATTTGATTCTACGAGGCAGCCTGCGCCCTGCTCAGGGTCACACCAAGCAGCAACCACAAGCTGTTCATCTCCAGGTGTCCATTAATGATGTTCTCCTTGATGCCACTCTCAAGCACTATACAGTGAAGTGCAATGCCTCACCCTGCTAATTACGAGCGAGAGGACAGGAAGTGTGAAATTCACTAATGCTCCGCTAAATGTCAAACAGTAAACTGCTGACTCTTTATTTGTTGTCGAGGCGGCTCATTTCGCTTGAGAACTGGTGTTGGCTTAATGCAAATGCAGCTGGAAAGTACGTGTAGGAACGTCTTTGAAGTCCAGGGCTGTAGGGATGGTTGACAAGGACAAGACGATGGAGGCGGAGTGAGGGGGAAACTGCTGAAAAGCTCCACCCCTATTAGCATATCAGACTCATTAGCATCCCACAGGCAAAGACCCCTGGGAGAGAATGAAGCCATCTTACTGTGAAATCTTATCCTCCCCAATCTAAGCGCACTCTCCATATCCTTCCCTTCAGCTGAGCAAAGTAGGACGACCTGTAGCACGCTTCAGAGCAAAGCTCCCCGAGTTTCGCATGAGTAACTGCCCCCCTTCTCCATTAAGCTGTTAAGCCACACAGTCAATTATCCTGGCTCAGGGAGGCGGTGGTTCATCCAGAGCCGGAGAAAACGATATGCTTTGGTGGACCGGCAATAAGAACGGAGAGTGCCATGAAACTGTGTACTCAAGCCAAGCGATTTCTCATGAGGAGAAGGTAAGGCAATTAGATGCTTCATTGCCTCTGGTGTTACATAAAATCTAAGGAGGATAAAAACGAAAGGCCATAATAGGGACATTTTGAACTGTTATCACTTGGTTGTCAGATTTACAGTTCCCCTTACAGGTCTACCCTTTAAAAACCTGGGTCTGGCCACTTGCTAAGTAAGACATTAAGGGAACTACATTGCTCTAAATTTCTGTTGGAACATAAAAACAAATATTTTGAAGAATGTTCATGTTGCTCTTTTTCATGCAGGAAAAGGGCTGTCAAGCACCAAAAAATACACTATAAAATGCTCCATGGAACTTGTGTGTTATTATCATAAAAAAAAAAAAACTAATTCAAAATAAACAAATTTTGTTTAAAAAAACAAAAAACTAACTGGGACACCAAAACGAACTAAAATAAAAGTATCCACAAATGAATTTTATTTTTTTTTATAGTATTTTACATTGCTTGACACCTTTAGTAAACATGAAAATGGCACTAGACTGCAGTGAAAAAGTTTTAAAATAATACCATTTTTATGATACAAGTGGTCTTTGGCAGTTCTAACGTACTAAAACCTTAAAAAGGCCACACACAAACAAACATTAAAATATAAATAAAAACTAGTCTAAAACTTCAAAATGATAATATCCCTGCTTGTGTGCTATAATTCTAGTCATTTTTAACTATATAATACATTTGCAGGAGAAGCATACCAAATAATCATTATTCACTGAAAATCTTGCCACTTTCACATATTCAAACTTGACATGTGGCATCTTTTCAAAACATGTAAGAGCCAATGAGCATTTGGCATCACTGCCATCACATCTGAATATATGCCAATTTTTTGCTATCGTGTGGCTTCAGAAGACTTTGAATACATTCTATAGGTTATGTTGCATAGGGTGCTTATTTGAGCACTGTGAACATTTTAATGAAAATGTTGTCACTCGAATGAACTGACACTTTAAGACGACATTTACTTCACACAATGTGTGATTAGTGCTCAACTATGTGTGACAAAGAGACAACCAAATCTTAAAGGCTCTCATTTAACCCTTGCCCTGCTACACAACCTGTGATGCACATCTGGACCGGAAGAGCTTGTTTTTATGATTATTTAACCACAGAAGGAAGCTGCCCATCTCAGCAGAGAGGACTCAGAGCACAAAGCCACAAATGGCCTTTTTTTTCCATGTGGTGACTGTGAAAAACACCACTCACATCTGAAACATTTCCATTTTCCCTTTCTTCTGCAGACATTGTGCCACTCAAAGCTGCCATTCCCCTGGGCTATGACCAGCAGCTACTGGTCCCATTCTTACAAAACACTACTTCTTCACCCCATACCATTAGCATATGCCATCCACATGGCTGGCAGGGAACAAAAAAAACGCACTGTAGTCGACTCATGCTTTTGTTTGAAGCCGCTTCAAAAGGAATGAGTGAGGATTTAGAGTACAATGTGGAAGCAACCCATTTAACAAGCTTCCCCTTGAGAATAGAAGAGAGGGGGAAATCGTTGTAGACCGAAAATCTCCTAACCCCTGTGCGAAAAAAGACATGTTCAGAGTAAATAGATTTACTTGAGTGCGCCGGCTCATGATTATGTGAGTGCGTATGCTTTGGAAATAAGGGGTAGCGTGCAAACAGCCTGTGAAAAGAAAGTTATTTTCCATTTCTCAAATAACTGTACCTCAGATTTCGCTGTAATCTGCAAATCCCACTTAGTCTAATGGTAAAAGTGGTTGTGGGTTCTTAAAAGGCATCAATGTTTTCCCAGGATGTCACAGATAGTCAGCCTGGAGCAGAACTGTAGAACAATCAAGAACGATTTGACAGATTAAATATGAACCTAAAGAATGAAAAATAAAATGTAATCAAGAGTGAAAGAGCCATTAAATCGTAACCTTTTGAGCACATAACTACAATGTTGATGTATTATAATGAGAGTGGCTAAAGGTGGGCGTTTAAATGAGTGAGCGCTGTCTAAATCAATAGGGTCTCTTCTTAATCAATAGGTCTTCAGAAGCAGAAACGCTGTGAAGATGAGATCACAGCCGCAAACAGTTGCATCCCTGTGTAGAGAGAAGCTGCTTGAAGTCAAGTTCTGGACATGACCCCGTAGAGGTCCGTACACCGGGGGCTTATGTCACATGTGTTAACGTCAGCTTAGTTTACGATAAGATCATCTAAGGCTACGAGTTCCTCGGTATAACTACAACTACATGTGACTCACAGCTTCACGCCAAGCAAAGGGCAGCCGTGCACATGTTTCGAAGGGGGAGAGAGTTGAATACATTTACACCTTGAGCAGACTGAGAGAGAAATACTAAGTGAATTGGAAGGAGCTTGGTTACGGTTTGCCAATTTGAAGCAGAGATCATAAATGCATATGTTACAGGATCATTTTGAAAAATACCTTCAGGTTACTCTTTCCAACTGAGGAAATGACTTTCTATAATCATAAATATATAATTTCATTAATGCATTAAGGTTTTTTTTTTTTTTTACTAGGTGAGAATGGGGATGGTTGTAAATCAATATCGATCGATAATGAGTCACAGACATTTAGGTAAGTGTTACAAATATCCCTTGCTCTCCACTATTGCTACTGCTGTTATTATTTCACAGCGCGCGCTTCTCAAAAGAGCAAGAGAGCATTTGTAAGATGCTTCAGAAATGCTATTGGGTATCAGGCCTTTTTCAAAAGGCGCTCTAATCAATCAGACTGGGTTTGCCCTTCTGGAGAGACAAGCCCAGTTTCCCTGCACTCATCCGTCACAGACAGCCTCTGCTTGTCTTCTTGGCTCTTTTCACACCATTCCTCTTACTCCTCCGCTACATGATGACTTATTATGTTTTCCAGCGGCTCGATTTCCCCCTTCTCGTTGTTTTCACTTTCCCTCTTCTTGATGGAGAGTAACGATAGCTTTCTCTCTGATTTTTCCATCTCAATAGCTGGAGAACCAGCTCCAAATGTCTGGCATAGACTCAACCGGCAGAGAAACCTCGAGAGCTCAGCACACAGAGGGCGTTTAATCCTAATTTCTCCCTCCAATAGGCCTCTTCCGTAATATTCATCCTGACAGAAAAACATCTGCCCCATCAAAACACCTCAAGAGATGGAGGAATCAGTTACATTCGAGGGTGTTTTTGTTGAAGCTAACAGTGGGTGAGGAGAGGCGCTTCTCAGCGGTTTCACACACAATTATCCATCCAAAAACTGCGAGGCACGCTTGAGCAAAGACAACGACTGAAGATGTGCAAGAGGAACAGAGGTAATATTACAATGACGGTGTGAAGACTCTTTACTACTGAGAGCTGAAGAGCATAACAAGACTTTTTTTTAAAAAAAGCAAACATTCGAGTTCATGCCGTTTCTATGGAGAATCAGATTTCCAGTCTGTATCGCCTGATTGATGTATATGACGCAAATTAATCTTATTCTGACATGTAGTGAGATATACAGAGAGTTCATATCAAACTGGCTTTCAGTCATTTCTCTGAACAACATGCGTGGGAAGAAAGGAACAAAACAGTGATGAGATGGGACCAGTGAAAATTCTAGTGAGTCACGTGTTAACAAAAAGTGATCTTATACTCAACAGGGCAAAGGTCAAGCTCTGATCTGGATGGTGAACAAAAACAGAAAAAAGGTGAAAGGTCAATAGAGTATGTCATCTTGGCGGTGCTCAATGTTGTTCCTAGAGATGTACTGTTTTGTACAGTTTCGATCCCACCCTGATCAAACATTTATTCATTAAAACAAAATTACAGGCATGTTAGTGCAGGCTGATGGAAGGTAGATCTCTGGGGGCCGTGTGCACCAGTTGTGTGCAAGTTACTTAGCCTAGTTATAACACACTCTACTACATATTTGAGTGTTGCACCATTAAACTTCATATACATCTAAGCTAAACATTTCTAGAATCCCCTTTTTTTTAGTTATTGCGTATTTTATAGCATACTATAATGTACATCACTGTACATATATTGTACATTAAATGGAAATGTACATTAAATATGCACTACTGTTCTTTTTTATTTTAAAACTTTTAAAACTTTTACAAATCAATATTTTATTCTGCAAGGATGCATTAAATTGCTAAAAAGTGACAGTAAAAACAGTTATAATAGCACAAAAGATTTATATTTTAAATCAATGCTGTTCCTCTGAACTTTATATTTATAAAATCATTCACTAAAATATTAGGCAGCACAATTGTTTGATATAGGATAAATGATATGGGTTAATATAATAATATTAACCTATATCATTTAGATATTCTTCCTGAATATTTCTTATTTAAATATATATTTGCATTAAATATGCTAAATATTGTATTTCATGATTATAAACAGAAAATAGAAAATGTAAAAAACTGAAACATTGAAAACACTGAAATATAATTTCAATGAAAATGTAAGTTATTTGAGGCAAAATAAGTCTGAAACTACATCTGTTTACAATTAATAGTAATTTAAGCAAGACCTTACCGAACAGCTGGTGCAACCCTTCCCAGGAGAAAGACTGAGCCTTCTGCACTAGCATGTACATACGTTTGTCTTAAATGCAGACTCTACTGTTACATTGCCTCAGGATCTTTAGATGTTACCTCACTTACACAGTGCGATAAAACCATATCAGATACAGACACCAAGAAGACTTCGTGGAAGTTTCTGGGATGCTGCAGGCTGACCCCCAGTCAGTCCTGTATCAGACAATCAGATGCCCACAGCAGAAAGCCAAATGTACAGCAAGATGAGAAAAAGCAGCACAAAGGAACCAACCAACAGAAGGACCAACAAGCATCTCTCTAGGAAGGCCCTGCAGGTTTGTCAGGCCCAGGAAAACAAGGGTAACGTGAAGGTCGTTTAAAGAGCGCCAGGCTGTGTGGTGCTGGAGGGGAGCTGGGGGAGAGTGTGCAGGGAGCCTGGCTGTGAATGTGTGACGCTGGGGCTGGTGCTCGGGCGCTCTCCCTGGTGCTCCTCATCAATCTCCCCCCGTCCGCAGAGAGCCTCTCCTGACCCACATAGCAGCCCTACAGCAGGGAGGCCCCTTTTTTCTATTATTGATACCTCTGCATCACACAACTCCAGCGTACCTCCAGCGCCACAGCAGAGGAGCCTCAAAGGTCAGAGAACCCCATGCAGACTTTTAGCCTGGAAGTCTCGCCCATTGGCCACGTGACCTATGAGAATCAGACGGTAACATCATAATGCATTTTTTCACAAAAGAGGCTTGATCATTTTTAGTGATTGTTTAGGTAAATTACATGACACATTGTCCATGATGAGCATGTTTTTTTTTTTTGTTTTTTTATTCTAAACCATCAGGATGATACAACTCTCCTGATATCATGATAAAGAAAAGAATAATAATTAAAAAAGAGGATTCATTTTCTATACATCTTCCTATAAAGGAAGCTCTTATCTCACGTTCTGTACATAATCTATTCATAATTAAAAGAAGAGTTTTATTTGTCATGCAGTTGACCAATGTCCACATAAACTGGCAAGTTTCAGGAGTGACAGATGCATTTAATTATGCTAAATCTTTCCGTGAGTCACTCCTGAAATTGCTATGATTGACAATCATAACCATAACAACAAACTGGACAAAATACCTGACTGACAAGCCTATGTCAAAATAAACTTGTGCATTAAGTGTTGCTATGTAAATGGAGACTAGTAAAACTGCAAAAGCAACATAGCAAGCAAGAAAAACAAATCAGTGTTTTATTGAAATATAATAAAAATAAAATATATATTCAATATGTTATTTAAACAATACAGTACATTATTAGCATTAATAGTTAACATTTGTATTTGCAAGTAGTTTTAATAGTTTAATTATTTTAGGCTGTTGGGGTCTGGGCTTCATACTTCAGTACAATAAAAGTGCTAAAATTTGTTTTAATAGTAATTTTTTAATCCAACAGCAAAACGTGAAAATACAGCAAATGAGCTAATGAGTGGTCCAACGCAGCCATCTACTGACTGAAGTGGTAATTTCACGTCATTTTCCATTTAAAAGTGTTTGTTTTACACCAGGTGGTTTCAAATATTACAAGAAAGAAATTTAAAAAAATAAACATCCCTCAGAGAGTTAAAGGGAGTGTAATCTTTGTTACCTTTTTCAACCCAGATGAGTTTGCGTCTCTATAAACAACAGCTCTTATTATTGTGTAGCTGGTGCATGGGATGAAGTTTAAAGTTGCTGTGAGGTTGAACTGTCTGTAAATGGATGTTGTTTGGATTGTGATTAGTGATACTGGGCTATATAAACTAAATTTACAATGTTAAGCAATAAGTTTTATGTTCCTGCAGTCTGCTATTTTGGGCAAATTAAGAAAATTTGTCTGAAAAAAAAAAAACAATTATTGTTAAGGGTGTGCCCTGTATGCAACATTAATGTCCTTTGCTAGTCACCTGTTTAAACAATGAACTGCATTGCTTGTTGTTATTTTCAGAGCTATAACATACATTTTATACTTGTGCTACAACTGTGTGAGCAGTGCAATAAAACGTTCAACCTCAAGCACCAGTGCTATATGCACGCAAACAAATAAATAAAAAATAAAAAAATAAATAAAAATTAAATAAAATTAAATAATGGACAGCCTTGATATCAGTTAATTTGACATTTTTATGACAAGCCACAATTAGCTCAGGCTGTGTGATAAAGTAAGAAACCTTACCTTGGAAAAAATACTCCTAAAACCTAAACGAAAAAAAGGAGTTCACCCCAAAATGAAAATGCTGTATCCCTTTTTTTTTTTGGTCACAAAACAATTTGATGGTTACACCACAAGCCATTTCTCTAAATGTGAACTTTTTTTGAAAATGATATTCAAAAACCACATGAAACTAAAATTCGTATTCATTTTAATCTATTTCATTTCTGTGAAGTTTGCATGTGTTCTAAAACAGAATTTTTAAAAGATTTTTCTCTCACTCCTATTTGGGTTCGACTCTAAACCCAAAAGGTGTGCTCTACAAGTGATGCTACATCAAAAACGACCGCCTGCAATGCTCAGAACAGATCTTTTTTAAAATATAGTGCAGAAGTTTTCTCTCTCCAGCCCTTCAACCATATTAACTGAAAAAAGCATGCCATTTTCACCAAGGTAACAAATTAACCCAGCCTCTTGAGAACGCTTGATTTCCTTGGTAACGCCATGCAGTTGTGAGTCTGCTCTGTTGCCACGCATAGGAGGTCCTAATCTCACCTTTCCCTCAGATCTTGTTAAACAAACGGACTGTAAAACTAGACCAGTTGCAGAACATTTTCCAAAAGAGAAACAAGGGGAGATCTTTTTTCGCTTAAGAGAATTCCAGCACATTTCCACAGCCCAGGCAAAACAAACGAAGCTCTATGAGCCGGCCTAACAGTGTGGCACAACTATAATAAACTGCAAATTCCTAGTTCCTTCAGCATCACTCACATTTGTCTGTGGTTAACACCACAACGACACAAGGCCATGAAAGAAATCCAGGGTGCACCAAGGACGCAGAACTGACCTGCCTGTTCCTGGACGTCTGCCTCGACAGGGATTCAGACGAATAAACGCTCAAAGAGGAAGAGCTTCTCTCTCTGTTGATGTTGCTGTTAGACATGCCTGAGGTGTAGAATCAGCTGGCTGGCTCTCTCAACAAAGCCCTGCTTCAGTAAACAAGCGTCTCCTTGCTGACAAGACGTTCACATGTGCACTCCTCCAAGCATGTTAAAAGTATTTTTTACAAAAGCATTTACATACAGAGAGAGAACAAAACACAGCGGCTGGTTTATTGCGCCATTGTTGCCATACGGGAAGACAATGGCACCTTGAAAGCTCGCACTAATCTTCCATTCTGACACGAAGCAAGAGATGGAGTTAGGAGCTTTGGTTTGAAAACAATCGTGTATTTGTTCTCTGCTTATGTTTCAAAATTTAGGATATGGTTTTAGGAGATAAACAGCACTCTAAGCAATCTAAGACTTGGGTGACGTGAAACACAAATGGAGTTTGAATGTCGAACTATTGCAAAGCTTTGAAGCTGGAATGGAATTCTGGCTTTGCGTGGAGAAAACACAGCTTATCTCATTGTAGCTATCGCAACCATTACTGCGAGCAGGCTGGCAGGGTTGGTGACAGCCCGTGGCTAAAGTGTTTGGCTGATTTTGTTCCTCTTAACTACCTCATCACTTGCACAAACACCTTGTTTAAAACATAGGGTAAAATGTTGCGCGCACGCTCTGTGAATAGCAGTCTTTATCAGAAGTGCAGCAGCTGTGAATGTATTAGCATACGTGCTGTGAGTCAGAATAAGCCACCTTTGTTGAAGTGTTAAACCACTTATGCAATTTTACAGCCAACTAACTGTGCTCTCGTTCCAAAATTTGGTTGCAGTTCATTATGAATAATCATAAGATTGAGATCGAGGGATCGGTGGAGTGATACGAGGTCAGTGTATTTCACAGAGCTGGAGTTTCGTGCCCTCGCTTTTGTTTCGCTTTAGGCCAGAAAATATTTTCTGTTGCGCAGATGCGGATGGCTTTGCTTCTACTGAGATTTGAAATTCCATACGTTTTGTAAAACTAATCAGCCTCATGAGGACTCAACAAAATAACATTTGTTAAATATCAATACCCTGAATTACAACACCATCTATGATATTTATGATATGAGTGGATATACCAAAATCTTAGAAGCCTAGAGCCAACAAAACATTGGAGAGTTTTCTCCTGTTTGACCATCAAAAAACATAAATACCATAATAAAGCTGATTCTTTGTTCTTTTAACGATAACAATAATATAATACAAAATAAATCAAATACAAACAGACATGAAACTTCAATTTTAACCTATTTAAAGTCTTGCTGTTCATAATAATAATAATAATAAATGATAAAATTCAGTTAAATACAAACAGAAATAAAGCTTCAGTATAAGCCTCTTTACAGTCTTGTTGTACATATTATTATTATTATTAAGTTGAATCCCAGATGGTGACTGAGAGGCTCTCAAGGAAAGACAATATATATATATATATATATATAAATCTGTTCAATACAGCCAAATATAAAGCTTCAATACAAGCCTTTTTACCTTTTTCCTCATTATTTGTCTATTAAATGTTTGTGGCCCTTTGAAAATTAGGAGCAGATGTGTAATTACTTAAAGGTCTGTTAAGGCAAACTGTTGAAAACCAAATAATCTTCAGCTACATAATATCAGCTCAATTACTTAAGAACATAAATGTGGCTCATTTACATGGAGTATTTCCGTTGGAACAGCCATCCACCATTATTCCTAGATTAGGACTACATGCATCATTTTAGCACAAGCAGTATTTCATAGTCCAAGACCAAGTCCAGGAGGGTTTAAAAGCACCTCTAAATGCTCACTGAATGGCGAGCATATGCAAGCATATAAAAGATGAAATCAAACACTACTAAGCAGTTGATTACTATGGTAAATATCATCAAGAGGAACATCAAGAACAAAATCCACATAGTGAGAAAAAGGAGATGAGTTAAAAGCAGCAAACAATGTAGGGCAATTACATTCTTCATTAAGAAAGTAAATACTCCCTATTGTAAGGAAATCCATCATCTAAAGTGTCAGGCTGGTATAGACACTGTATCCAGAACCCTCTGGAACAGATGAGATACTGTTAATAGCTACAGTGGATGAAGATCTGCTGAGTGTTCACAAGTTTCTACACCTACATATCAGAGCCTACATGTGCATCATGCTGGCATGTAAGTGAGCATGCTTCCGTGGACTGGACACTGAAATCAGCACAGATACTATGGTTTATTAACACCATCTAATGTAGTATTTAACATCTTTGTTTGGTAGATTGGTTAGCCTTCTAGACAGCACTTTCACATGCACACTGGGGCACTTCTGAGGCTGCGGCTGTCAAACCACACGTTTATCACTGCGCCTCGCTCCAAGTCAACAGACTGAGTTTCAATTTGAATCAATAGATGTAGGTAAAAGTCTGTAACAGAGGCTGGCAGTGTGCGTTAATGACTTTGGAATCGGTAGAAATTTCCCCCTTGATAAAGTTGTTTGCGATTGTTATAAAGCTTTATGTCAGCCAAAGCCAGACATGAATTTCCACTGGCCCCAATGTCACAATGGAATTTGTTAAAGCAATACTCTGAGTCATTATTCTGTTGTTATCTGTCATTTGACTTCCTTTTGTGTATAAAAAAAAAAAAAATTGAATTCTAAAAGAATATCCTAGCTTCTTGGAGGTTTGTCGAGCCTAAAAATGGCAAACTTTCACCATAAAAGTATCAAAAACATGGCCCATATACACTATATTTCAAAGCCAAACAGTAGATCTGAATGACAAACAGACTGAAATTTCAGTCTCACAGAAAATCATGCCATGTGTCTTAGCAGGACAGTTGATGTCCAGTTCCTGGACAAATAATTTTTTGAGCTGACACTTTTCAACAAATTGGTTGATCCATTTCAAACACAAGTCTAAATGATTTGTTTATATCAACTCAAGATTAACTAATTTACTCATCAATTTGGCCAGTGGAGGTTAAGATTGTCTATTAATAATGACAAATTACAATATGGCTTCGGAAGACTAGTGTCAGTCCTCTGTCGTGTCTGTCATGTGTTCCCGCCTCTTGTTTCCATATTTGGTCATGTTCCTGTCCTTGTTAAGTGTGATTATTAGTTAAGTCTTGTCCAGCCGTGTTTCGTCTAATTATCAGTGATTGTCATGTGTATTTAATTCCTGCCTGTTTAGTTAGTTGTCGTCTGGTCTACTCGTTATTCCCCGGTGTTCCTGTCTGTGTGAACCTTGCCTTGTCCTGCCCTGTCCTGATGTCACCATTAAAGACTTATTTTGAAGTTACTCCTCGTCTCCGTGTTCCTCGTTCCTCCCTGCTGTGTGCACCGTGACAACTAGCAACACAGTAAACAAATCAAACCACTTTTATGGTGCTGTTGCATCATTTTTGGAGCACCAGAGTGGCCAGGTTATTCTTTATTATTATGTTCCACCAAATCATCAGTCATACAGATTTGGAACATAAGTATAATTTATCAGAGTGAAGGTCTGTTCACACCAATGACAATAACTACAGTATAGAGCAGTGGTTCCCAACCTGGGGGGCGCGGGAGCAGATACACAGGCGCATCTCAATAAATTAGAATGTTGTGGAAAAGTTCATTTATTTCAGTAATTCAACTCAAATTGTGAAACTTGTGTATTAAATAAATTCAGTGCACACACACTGAAGTAGTTTAAGTCTTTGGTTCTTTTAATTGTGATGATTTTGGCTCACATTTAACAAAAACCCACCAATTTACTATCTCAACAAATTAGAATATGGTGACATGCTAATCAACTCAAAACACCTGCAAAGGTTTCCTGAGCCTTCAAAATGGTCTCTCAGTTTGGTTCACTACGCTACACAATCATGGGGAAGACTGCTGATCTGACAGTTGTCCAGAAGACAATAATTGACACCCTTCACAAGGAAGGTAAGCCACAAACATTCATTGCCAAAGAAGCTGGCTATTCACAGAGTGCTGTATCCAAGCATGTTAACAGAAAGTTGAGTGGAAGGAAAAAGGGTGGAAGAAAAAGATGCACAACCTACCGAGAGAACCGCAGCCTTATGAGGATTGTCAAGCAAAATCGATTCAGGAATTTGGGTGAACTTCACAAGGAATGGACTGAGGCTGGGGTCAAGGCATCAAGAGCCACCACACAGAGACGTGTCAAGGAATTTGGCTACAGTTGTCGTATTCCTCTTGTTAAGCCACTCCTGAACCACAGACAACGTATTACCTGGGCTAAGGAGAAGAAGAACTGGACTGTTTCCCAGTGGTCCAAAGTCCTCTTTTCAGATGAGAGCAAGTTTTGTATTTCATTTGGAAACCAAGGTCCTAGAGTCTGGAGGAAGGGTGGAGAAGCTCATAGCCCAAGTTGCTTGAAGTCCAGTGTTAAGTTTCCACAGTCTGTGACGATTTGGGGTGCAATGTCATCTGCTGGTGTTGGTCCATTCTGTTTTTTGAAAACCAAAGTCACTGCACCCGTTTACCAAGAAATTTTGGAGCACTTCATGCTTCCTTCTGCTGACCAGCTTTTTAAAGATGCTGGTTTCTTTTTCCAGCAGGATTTGGCACCTGCCCACACTGCCAAAAGCACCAAAAGTTGGTTAAATGACCATGGTGTTGGTGTGCTTGACTGGCCAGTAAACTCACCAGACCTGAACCCCATAGAGAATCTATGGGGTATTATCAAGAGGAAAATGAGAAACAAGAGACCAAAAAAATGCAGATGAGCTGAAGGCCATTGTCAAAGAAACCTGGTCTTCCATACCACCTCAGCAGTGCCACAAACTGATCACCTCCATGCCACGCCGAATTGAGGCAGTAATTAAAGCAAAAGGAGCCCCTACCAAGTATTGAGTACATATACAGTAAATGAACATACTTTCCAGAAGGCCAACAATTCACTAAAAATGTTTTTTTTTTTATTGGTCTTTTGAAGTATTCTAATTTGTTGTGATAGTGAATTTTTGTTAAATGTGAGCCAAAATCATCACAATTAAAAGAACCAAAGACTTAAATTACTTCAGTCTGTGTGCATTGAATTAATTTAATACACAAGTTTCACAATTTGAGTTGAATTACTGAAATAAATGAACTTTTCCACGACATTCTAATTTATTGAGATGCACCTGTACTTTGAGGTAGGGCTGGGCGATAAAACGATAACTACAATTATAGTGATATAATTTTCCTCGATAAAACAAGTTCGATAAACACTCAATGCAATGTTTATGCGCCAAAAGCGGAACAAAACAGCGCTACTCATTTGAACCGCGCCACACAGACCCAGAGGCGTAGCAATAGGGCAGGCAAGGCAGGCAATTGCCTGGGGCCCCCGCATTTTGAGGGGGCCCCCGACAGCTGACCATTTGAACAATCGGAAATGTCATTATTAATAATATACACGTAACATGGAGCAATATATTTGCATCCCCCCTAGGGGGCTCCCTCTCGCGTTACGCTGGATGTGCTAAACTATTTATGTTATATTATGTGTTTTGACTACTTTTTGTATGTTGTATAAATATATATCTAGGTAACAAAGGTATATTAACAAAATAATCTTTTAGAAGGGCCTCATCTATTAATTTTGCCTGGGGCCCCCACTTCATCTTGGTTCGCCTCTGCACAGACCATATCCGCTCGGTTCAAACAGCGGCGCAGCGCAGAGCGCGCTGACTAGAGCAGATGTGTTTACTCACCGATCACGCAACCACTAAACAGCGCTGTGAGATCCAGTGAGAAGCGCTTGAATTCAGCGAAGAACACAAATGACAGTATCAGTCGATATCCGTCAACTGATATAAACTAGTTTAAATCCAGATAAAACAGCGCTGACAAACAGCAGAACAAAACTGTGTGCAACGATACAGTCAGAAGGCTTTTCAATCTACAAATCGCCATCGTTTACCAGGGATTTACTGTAGTAACATTAACTGCATCATGGTATTGTGGCAGTGTGGGATTACAAATTTATTTAAATGTTTAATTTAGATTCCAATGTAATAGTGTACAAACTGAAGAAGTTATATACCTTGTATTTAGCATTTAAGGTGAAAAATGGTGACATGAGTCAGATCACTACATCAGATGCAAAGAGGTCCCTGCCAGTTCCTGTTCTCCTATTGTAAGTGAAATGAGCCAAATGAGCCAGACTCGAATCTTTTGTTCTGCAAATGGCTTTCGGAGCCCCCTGGCCCAGACATGAATCGTTAGACTGATTGGATTATCAATGCAATCGAGTGTTGTTGATTGGGTCTGTCTTTCTCATTTGCATGCTTTGTTTAAAGTCGTCACCCAGGTGCTTGGTCTCCATTCCTAAGCACTGCCCCCTAAATGTATTTAAAACTACAATGTATCACTGCTTTAGTTAGACTTGGATGACTACAGCGACGGCGCAGCGAGTTCTCAATAAAGAGGAACTTCTGTATGAAAGATATCCCAACGTCTCCTGGTCTCTGCTTCGTAGAAGATAAAAGTTCACAACAGATGGTGCCGTGACCGGATAGAGTTCCAGCTTCCTCACCTGAATCCAGTTTTGAAAACTTCAAGCTCAAACAAAGATCTGCTTCCAGACTGCATCTTTTGGAATCCAGCGAAAACTTCAAGCTGAACAAAGATTTCCAGACTGAATTTTTCTCTCAACCAAGGTTGTGGTGAGTGCTGTCTCTAATCCAAAAGAACCTTTAAGACCAGTACAAATTTGTTTATCCTCTGCGCCGTCAGAGAAGAGTTAACAGACAGCTGTAGGGTTTGGTTAACTAAGTTTTCCTCTAAAAATGAACTTTTAGAGATGAAGTTACCCTCTGTCCAGGCAGGGAAGTTTAGCATCAAGTGCTAATATTGTTTTATCCTCTGTTCTGTGTAGGCAGGGAAGATTGGCATTTACGTGCTAGTTATTTTGGTTTATCCTCTTTTCACAGAGAAGTTTAGCATTTCATGCTAATAATTTTGGTTTATCCTCTGTTGATCAGAGAAGTTTTAGTGTTTTGATTGTGTGGTAACAAAGTTAACAATAGTTAAGCTGTGTTAACAAGTGTACCCTCTGTTGATCAGAGAAGTTTTAGTGTTTTTGTTTGTGTGGTACAGAAGAAACATACAAAATGGTTAGAAGGAATGCTAGGCTGATTCCAACAACAGAAAAGGGTGGTCTTGCGACTCCTTTGTGGTCAGATAGCGAATTCAAATCACTGTTAGGAGTGCAAATGAACCTAATAGTCACTGAAAAGTTAGACAAGAACTAATTCAGAAATATGAGATCCATCCAGATAAGACTTGGTCTGTAGATGAGTGTAAAAGGTATTAGGAGCATGTGTTCGCAAGAACAATGTGAAAGGCATTATCTGCTGCCACAGAGAATTTGGTTTAGCACTAGCTACACAACAATCTCAGCGTAACTCAGAGCTAGAGAAACAGAACAATGAGCTTCAAGCTAGAATATCCTCTTTGACTAAGAAATTGAACCGCAACAAAGCTGCAGCAAAACTGATGTGGAAGTTAGCCAGCGGATAGCATTTACCCTGATTTACAAGCATTCTTTGAAAGAGATGTAGCTCCAATCAGTAATTGATGTGCCTGTAAATTCGGTCAATGTTTGTGGTGCTCGGAGAAGATCTCTCAGAATTGAGGAAACTGAAAGTGTTCCCTCAACTCTTCTGTTGTGCAAGTACAAACTGTTGCCAAAACACTAGGACCTAAAGATATAGAGAGACTGTCTCAGAGCTTACCCTCAGCACGCACACATTTTTCTGAATTTAGAAGAGTATTGATCAGTAAAATGCGCCTTTACGACATGTCTTTAACAGAGGTAACGCAGTTGATGTCACAAATTCTAACTGAATCTGAATTCAACAGTTTTGAAACTGCTGTTACTTCTGAACTGCGACATGCAAGTAAAGGTGATTTAAGAGAAGGTATTTTGAAAATCCTAAAGAATATCTTGGGACCCAAAATAGATTGGTCTAGAATTACTACCTGTGTGCAAAAGAAAGAAGAAACTGTGAGTGAATATACTGAGAGATTTTGTCAGTCAGCTGTAATTTACAGTGGAATTGTTGATGACCCTGAAAGTGTGCTAGATGACAAGGGACCCCTAGTTCGTATCTGGTCAGATGGCCTTGTAGCCGAATACAGAAAAGCTTTACCATTCTTAGATCTAACTTGGTCTAACAGAACTCTCAGAAGTAACCTAGACAGGTTAGCTACATGGGAAAGAGATGCTGATGTCAAGGCAAAAGTGAGAGTAGCAGCAGCTACGTTTAACACAACAAAACAAGACAAGAGATGGTCTAAAAGAGAAGGCAAATGCAACTACTGTGAAAAATTAGGACATTGGGAGAAAGAGTGTAGGAAGAAATGCTATGCATAATTCTGCTCCTCCTCAGCCTGCCTACAACCCTGAAGTAGTTCCGCCAGTGACCACTGAAACTTTAGGACAGCTCGTACAGGCTCTGGTAAGAGCACAACAAGACCAGGAAAAAAACTAATTGTTGGGGCTGTGAGTAGCTACCTTTCTCCTGTAATCCATCACAATGACAAAAGAATTTTTGTGAAAGGTAGCATAAAAGAGAAAGAGATAGATTTTTTTGCTTGATACAGGTGCAGAGTGTACAGTAATTCCTACAAAATTGGCACAAGTTTTAAACATCCCATACAAGAAAACCAAACTTTGTTTAACTGGCGTAATAGGTGAAGATTCTGTTTTGTATGAAACCCCGCCCATAGAGGTACAATTTGGCCCAAAAACTCTGACTACAAAATTGCTATGTGCTCCATTAAATACAGGTGCAATTTTAGGCATGGATCTTCTGAGACAAGTACATCTAACGTTAGACGTGTCCTCAGAATCCGCTAGCATAAAAATTTCCTCAGCACAAGTTTCTACCAATAATGCAATCCCTACTGAGTATGCTTTCTTACAGAATCATCTAATTTGGGCTAAAGACAAGGATGATTGTGGTTTGTTAACAGGTGTAGAACCAGTTAAATTGACGGAAATCCACCTCCGGTCACCAAACAATATCCGATTAATAAGGAAGCTATACAGGAATCAAACCTATTGTAGAAAAGTTGCTGAAGCAAGGAGTGCTAGTTAAAACCAACAGTCCATGTAATTCACCCATATGGCCCATCAAGAAATCAAATGGGACATGGAGACTTACAATAGACTACAGAGTAGCCAATAAACATATTGATAAAATCACCCCTAGTGGCAGATCCATCTACAATTTGTAATGGCTTACCATTAGATTGTAAGATTTTTCAGTAATTGATATGTCTAATGGATTCTTTTCTGTACCGTTGCACTCTGACAGCCAGTCATGGTTAGCTTTCACAGTTGACTATGAACAATACCAGTGGACACGCCTGCCACAGGGATTTCAGAATTACCGACCATATACCATCAGGCTGTCAGACGTGATTTGTGTGACCCAGAATGTCCAGTCAAACAGTCCACTATGATTCAATATGTCGATGATATTATGCTTGCCTCAACAGACCACGAGGTACATCAAATTGAATTGACAGCATTGTTGGACTATTTGCATAAAAAAGGACACAAATGCAGCTTTCACAAAGCTCAAATTGCTAAAAAGCAAGTCACATTTCTGGGTCAAACAATTGGTGCAGGAAATAGATCCATTACACAGGATCGAGCGGCTTCAGTCAAAGCCATACCTCCGCCTACTACCATTAAAACACTCCGCTCATTTTTAGGAACAGCAGGTTACTGTAGACCTTGGATTGAAGACTATGCCTCGATTGCACAGCCTCTCTATGATTTGTTGAAAGGCCATGGTAAAGATTCAGATACTGTTTGTATGGAAGAAATTCATCTCAAAGCTTTTAATGATTTGAAGAGAGCACTATGTCAAGCACCAGCATTAGGAATTGCCCAATCAGATAGACCCTTTGTGCTTTATGTCCATGAACACTTAGGCTTTATGACTGCATGTCTAATGCAAGATCATGGGGCAGCTTACGCCCAATTCATTACTATTCTGGTAAACTTGACATAGTCGCTCAAGGTATGGGCCCATGCCTCAGAGCAGTACAGGCAGTTCATCTAGCGCTTCAGGCTTCATCAGGAATGGTGTTAGGTCAGAATGTAAATGTAAAATGCCCTCACGCAGTGTCTGCACTAATGAATCAAGCAAAAGTCACTTCTGTCACCTCCTCCCGTTGGGGAAATTGGTTAGCAACTCTCACAGCCCCGAACATTGTTATACAGCGTGCACCAGTCACGAACCCATCCTCATGTATGATGTCTGCAATGACTGAAGTTGTGTTAGAGGGTGAAGGTGAAATGACTCATGATTGTGTTACGCTTACATATGCAGCGACAAGTGAAATAGCAGAAACTCCCATAGAGAACGCAGAATTGGAGTTGTTTGTTGATGGTTCAGCTCAAGTTATTGAAGGTAACAGACGAGCAGGATATGCAGTAACTTCCACCACTGAAGTAGTTGCTTCAGGTCGACTTCCAGATCATTTTTCAGCTCAAGCTGCAGAACTAGTAGCCTTAACAAGAGCATGCACGCTAGCTTCAGGATCAGCTGCAAATATCTACACAGATTCCAGGTATGCTTTTGGGGTAATTCATGATTTTGGTGTTATTTGGCAAACCAGACAATTTCTAACTTCTGCTGGATCCCCATTAAGCATGCTGGATTAGTGAAAGATTTAATGTTTGCCATGAAACTCCCAAAGAAATTAGCGGTGATCAAAGTGAAAGCACACCTCACAACTAATACTACGGAAGCTAAAGGTAATGCTCTTGCTGATGTAGCGGCTAAACAGGCTTGTTTCTATGCAACTGTACAAGTGTGTTCAGGTAGTACAGCACAGAAGACAATTCTACCTCCGAATCAATCATTGATCTGTATAAAGACGTTCCTCTATATGAAGCATGGACATGGTTAGACAAAGGAGCCACTGTGGATTCATCCAGCTGCTGGACCAAAGGGGGAAAGTATGTTGCTCCCGAATCACTGTTGCCATATTTGGCTCAACAAATACACAATTTGGGTCACAGTGGTCCAGCAACGATGAATCACAGGTTCTCAAATCAATGGTGGAATCCAAAATTCAGAAACATAGCCACTGAAACAGTCAAGAGATGTGTAACATGTCAGAAAAATAATGAGGTACCAGCAGCCACCACACCAGCAGCACATACCCCAGCTCCACCAGGGCCATTTCGTCACCTGCAAGTTGATTACATATCATTGCCCCCTTGTAAAGGAAAAACTGACGTTTTGGTAGTAATAGACAAATTCTCAAGATGGGTAGAAGCTTATCCAACAGGGCGTGCTACAGCTGCACATACTGCTAAATGTCTTGTTACTGATTTCATTCCCAGATGGGGATTACCAGATTGCATTGACTCAGATCAAGGTACCCACTTCACAGGACAGGTAGTCAAGGAAGTGTCTAGAATGTTGAAGATTATGGAACCTTCACTGTCCCTATAGGCCACAAGCATCAGGACAGGTTGAACGATCAAACAGAACAATCAAAACCAGGCTAAGCAAAATGCATCAGGAAGGAGTACCATGGGTTGAAGCACTGCCCGCAGTACTGTGTAGTATGAGAGCCGCCACCTAACAGATCAGTAGGACTGAGCCCTCATGAGATTATTACTGGGCGTCCTATGCAGATGCCAGGTGTGATTGATCTTAGAAATGCTGATGTTCACATTGCTTCAGATGCCCTGATCACTTACTGTGAAAACCTCACAAAGGCAGTACAGAGTGCCAGAGAGAGAGTTGAGTCGTGTTGGCAGACTCCACTAGAAGGTGGACACACTATCATCCCAGGTCAATGGGTCATGATAAAGTCGTTCAGAAACAAGCCATTAGAGCCTAAGTGGTACGGACCACATCAAGTGATGTTGATTACAGCAGCTGCAGTATTGTGTCAGGGAAGGAAAACTTGGACTCATGTGTCACACTGTAAAGTTGTTCCTCCACCTACAGGGATAGGTTAGGACACATGGACCAATGAGGAGCCCAGGGAAGAACCAGAGCAACAGGCTTGGGGCCAACCCTGCGGTGAACATCCCCTCATAGGCCTTCCCCATCCACTAGTCCACCTCACCTCACTGTTCTTTAGGTGTCACAGGAATTAAGAAATAGGGAAAGAAGGAACAACAATAGCAGACGCAGATTGAACAGAGGATACAACCCTAATGTTTGTAGTCTTTAGAACAAATACTGCTGTCTTTTGTTTTCTTTCTTCCTCTGTGCAGATACCACATGATGGCTGTCCTGAGACCCATACGCGCCGAACTCCTTACCTGCGTATGAAGCCACAACCTCTAAAAGACAACGAGACCCACTGCCGAGCCAACTGTCACGGAAGACAGAACAAAGAAAAAAAAAATACACAACGCAGAGTATCACATACGAGAACTTCAGTCATCCAGCAACATGATCAAGACATTCTTGATCTTTCAGCAAAATTACACCTGATGGCTGAAGATAATTCTTCATGGTTCGGATTATCAATGCAATCGAGTGTTGTTGATTGGGTCTGTCTTTCTCATTTGCATGCTTTGTTTAAAGTCGTCACCCAGGTGCTTGGTCTCCATTCCTAAGCACTGCCCCCTAAATGTATTTAAAACTACAATGTATCACTGCTTTAGTTAGACTTGGATGACTACAGCGACGCGCAGCGAGTTCTCAATAAAGAGGAACTTCTGTATGAAAGATATCCCAACGTCTCCTGGTCTCTGCTTCGTAGAAGATAAAAGTTCACAACAGCAGAAATGTGTGCGCAGCGAGTTCTCAATAAAGAGGAACTTCTGTATGAAAGATATCCCAACGTCTCCTGGTCTCTGCTTCGTAGAAGATAAAAGTTCACAACAGCAGAAATGTGTGGTATTTATATCAAATTTATTATATTAATGTAGACGTGTATTAAATGTATTAAAGGAGTAATGGAATGTAATTACACTATATTTGTGATTAAGCTATAGGCTAGCGTTTGTGCATTTATAATAAATGTATTTATAATAAATGTATTACTGTTTTACATATAAATAGGCTACCTAGAAACCATATAGTTGGATTTTTACCTCAGTATTGAGGTGCTATATGTGTGGTTTTAACTCTGGTTATCATGATGTAAATGTATGCTACTATGGAAGAACAATGGTTAATTTTAATAAAACTAAAACAGTCAGAAAAATTTAATTTCACCATATCAAAAAGGAGGTTGTTGCGATTTTTACAGATGTTACTGATTTTGATAATGAACATAAATTTACATCTGCATTCTAACTCAAACTACAACTGTCAACTCAATGTCAAATGTGCATTTCCAAGATAAAAAAAATTAATATTATTATTATTATTGCACACACACATATATATATATATATATATATATATATATATATATATATATATATATATATATATGGGCGTGTATAAATATAATATGGGGGGGTTGGGGGCTCAGATTACCATATGTGTACGTAGGGGGGGCCCATGAAAAAAAGATTGGGAACCACTGGTATAGAGGAACAATATTGATGGAATAATTTTCAGAATGACTTTTTCAAACAGATGAATGATAAAATCATTAACAGCCAATCAGAATCCACACGACTTTAAAGTGATTGAGCATTTAAAGCGACAGACAACATAAGTGCAGTGGGTTCTTATAATAAAAAGAATGTTATTGTGCATCTAATATTATTACTGCTATAGTTACCATTACAGTAATCATTCATGGTGTGAACAGGCCTTAAGTCAATCATTTTTGGGTGAACTATTCCTTTAAAAGATAAACAAGACAGAAGTTCATTTAGTTCAGTGCGATTACATCATGATCACCCACTCTTGTAGATGACCTCACCCCACTCATGCTAGCTGTCCAGGTCAATGAATCAATTACCATATATAAAGACAACACCCCACACAGGCACAACGATACAAAAACTAATGAATTAATGAAAGCATCCCCTGATCTAAAAAAGAACATCCTCCACATCTGCACACAAATAAGGCTGCAGGTCAAAGGTCAAGATAATCCATCAACCAAAATCACATATATAAGATGCTAGTTGCTGTCTGCTCCTCATATGATGCAAGACACAAGAGGTCTGGATCCCAAGCAGTACCTCTTCAGCACAGTTAAGAGTCTTGAGGCCCGTAGGGGGCTCCTATGTCAGCTGCTGGTCTCCTCTGTTGTCTCACGGCTGTGCAGACATGAACAGATGACTCAGAGCCCCCAGACACAGCCAGCAAAGCCTGAGGTCTCAGACAGACCAACCACACATTCACCCAGAGAAAGACCTGTTAACACACACATTTGTGCAAACAAGGCTGGACAAATATGCATGCACATGTATGCATACACACACACACACACACACTCTGGCCTCCACCATCCCCCCTTGCCCTTTCACAGTCTTTGAACGCACACAAGCACCTCTATACATGTGGATTTTACATTGTGCAAAGCTGCTAAATTCAAATGCATCTTCCTGCATTCTGCTGACAACCTCCATTCCTAACAGCAGCAATTGATCGACATTAACTATACATCTGCACGAAAGATCAGCTTAGAAAGATTAAGACAGAACTGTTCACTTTCATCTGAAAAACACATTTATGCAAAACAGGCTATTTGCAATAATAAGGCGAACTACATGCACATGTTTTACCCCTCATGTTGTCTTCATTAGTAAGGACTGGCACAGGTCTGGGACAGAGACAGACAGAGGCCCCTACCATGTGATAGGAGTGTGAAATGAGACAAGCACTGCGGGCCTGTTTGGTGTGAGATACACAAAGCTGTTAAAGCCATTTCAGAGAAAGAATTCTCTTGTTACAGTCTATATGTCTTTAGTTGCTGCTCCAACATTCTTATAAATGTCTAATGTACGTTTTCCCTATTCTATCTACAGTACAAAAGATAAAATATACCATTTTTACCACAAGGACTAACAGTGGCATTGAATGCTTCAAATTGCATTTATCTAATATATTAAAAAATTATATATATTAAGATTAAATAAGATTTTTTTAAATACATTTTTTAAACACATTAAATTGATCAAAACTGACAGTTAAGACTTACCATTAAAAAAAAAACTATTTCAAATAAATAGAATTCATCAAAATATCAAAAATATTAAAGCAGTATAACAGTTTTTAACATTCATAATAAAAATTATTTATTTATTTTTATGACTGCTAAAAACTCAGCTTTTCCATCAGAGGAATAAATTACATTTAAAATATATTACAAGAGAAAACTGTTACTTTAAATTGTAATATTATTTCACATTATTTGTTTTTACTGTATTTTTGATCAAATAAATATAGCCTTGGTAAGCACAAGAAACAATACTTTGAATGGTAATAAATATAAAATATTTTAAATAATAAATAAATAAATAAATAAACACATACATACATATTTACTTTGTTTGTGTGTGTGTGTGCGTGCGTGCGTGTGTGTGACCCTGGACCACAAAACCAGTCATAAGGCTTCAATATTTGGCCGAGATACTACTATTTGAGAATCTGGAATTTGAGGGTGCAAAAAAAAAAATCTGAATATTGAGAGTTGATATATTTACAGTAGGAAATTTACTAAATATCTTCATGGAACATCATCTTTACTTAATGTCCATAATGATTTTTGGCATAAAATAAAAATCAATCATTTTGACCCATACAATGTATTTTGGCTATTGCTATAAATATACGCCAGCGACTTAAGACTGGTTTTATGATCCAGGGTCACATATACACATATATATAAATAATTATTATGAATTAGTTTTATATATTTTGAAAATATTTTTATATAATTTATAAAGTGTGTATATATATATATGCTTTACAAGCCTGCTTCCACCTCACTGATTGGACTGTTTTTGAAGCTGCTGCCACCGATCTGGACGAGCTCACAGAGACTGTAACATCTTATATCAGCTTCTGTGAGGATATGTGCATTCCTACCAGGACTCATTTAACCTACAACAATGACAAACCATGGTTCACTGCAAAACTCAGACAGCTCCGTCAGGCCAAAGAAGATGTTCGCAGGAATGGGGACAGATTGTTGTATAAACAGGCCAAATACACCCTGGAAAAGGAGATCAGAGTGGCAAAGAGGAATTATTCTGGAAAGCTAAGGAACCAATTCTCTTCCAGTGATCCTGCTTCAGTGTGGAAAGGTCTGAAAGACATCACCAATTACAAGACACCATCCCCCAGCACTGTGGAGAATCAACAACTGGCAGACGATCTGAATGAGTTCTACTGCAGGTTTGAAAAACACCATTCACACCTCCTGCAACCCCTCTCCCCTCCTGCACTGCAGATCAGTGAAGATGATGTGCGCCAGGTCTTCGGGAAGAACAAGAGAAAGAAGGCACCAGGCCCAGAGGGTGTGACACCAGCCTGCTTGAAAACCTGCGCTTACCAGCTGGCCCCCATCTTCACACAGATCTTCAACAGATCACTGGAGCTGTGCGAAGTCCCCTCAAGGCCAAATGCTCCACCATCATCCCCATCCCAAAGAAAGTTTGCCTACAGAGCAAACAGGTCTGTGGATGATGCAGTCAACATGGGACTGCACTACATCCTGCAACATCTCGACAGACCAGGGACTTATGTGAGGATCCTGTTTGTAGACTTCAGCTCCGCTTTTAATACCATCATCCCATCACTCCTCCAGCCCAAATTAACTGAGCTATCCGCCCAGAACTACACGGGAGGAGCTGGTCAATGACCTGAAAAGAGCTGGGACCACCGCTTCCAAGGTTACTGTTGGTAATACACTAAGACGCCATGGTTTGAAATCATGCATGGCACGGAAGGTTCCCCTGCTTAAACCAGCACATGTCCAGGCCCGACTTAAGTTTGCCAATGACCATTTGGATGATCCAGAGGAGTCATGGGAGAAAGTCATGTGCTCAGATGAGACCAAAATATAACTTTTGGTCATAATTCCACTAAACGTGTTTGGAGGAAGAAGAATGATGAGTACCATCCCAAGAACACCATCCCTACTGTGAAGCATGGGGTGGTAGCATCATGCTTTGGGGGTGTTTTTCTGCACATGGGACAGGGCGACTGCACTGTATTAAGGAGAGGATGACCGGGGCCTCCTTCCCTCAGTTAGAGCATTGAAGATGGGTCGAGGCTGGGTCTTCCAACATGACAATGACCCGAAGCACACAGCCAGGATAACCAAGGAGTGGCTCTGTAAGAAGCATATCAAGGTTCTGGCGTGGCCGAGCCAGTCTCCAGACCTAAACCCAATAGAGAATCTTTGGAGGGAGCTCAAACTCCGTGTTTCTCAGCGACAGGCCAGAAACCTGACTGATCTAGAGAAGATCTGTGTGGAGGAGTGGGCCAAAATCCCTCCTGCAGTGTGTGCAAACCTGGTGAAAAACTACAGGAAACGTTTGACCTCTGTAATTGCAAACAAAGGCTACTGTACCAAATATTAACATTGATTTTCTCAGGTGTTCAAATACTTATTTGCAGCTGTATCAAATAAATAAATAGTTAAAAAATCATACATTGTTATTTCTGGATTTTTTTTAGATTATGTCTCTCACAGTGGACATGCACCTACGATGACAATTTCAGACCCTCCATGATTTCTAAGTGGGAGAACTTGCAAAATAGCGGGTGTTCAAATACTTATTTTCCTCACTGTATACACATATATATAAATAATTATTATGAATTAGTTTTATATATTTTGAAAATATTTTTATATAATTTATAAAGTGTGTATATATATATATGCTTTACAAGCCTGCTTCCACCTCACTGATTGGACTGTTTTTGAAGCTGCTGCCACCGATCTGGACGAGCTCACAGAGACTGTAACATCTTATATCAGCTTCTGTGAGGATATGTGCATTCCTACCAGGACTCATTTAACCTACAACAATGACAAACCATGGTTCACTGCAAAACTCAGACAGCTCCGTCAGGCCAAAGAAGATGTTCGCAGGAATGGGGACAGATTGTTGTATAAACAGGCCAAATACACCCTGGAAAAGGAGATCAGAGTGGCAAAGAGGAATTATTCTGGAAAGCTAAGGAACCAATTCTCTTCCAGTGATCCTGCTTCAGTGTGGAAAGGTCTGAAAGACATCACCAATTACAAGACACCATCCCCCAGCACTGTGGAGAATCAACAACTGGCAGACGATCTGAATGAGTTCTACTGCAGGTTTGAAAAAACACCATTCACACCTCCTGCAACCCCCCTCTCCCCCCTCCTGCACTGCAGATCAGTGAAGATGATGTGCGCCAGGTCTTCGGGAAGAACAAGAGAAAGAAGGCACCAGGCCCAGAGGGTGTGACACCAGCCTGCTTGAAAACCTGCGCTTACCAGCTGGCCCCCATCTTCACACAGATCTTCAACAGATCACTGGAGCTGTGCGAAGTCCCCTCGTGCGTCAAATGCTCCACCATCATCCCCATCCCAAAGAAAGTTTGCCTACAGAGCAAACAGGTCTGTGGATGATGCAGTCAACATGGGACTGCACTACATCCTGCAACATCTCGACAGACCAGGGACTTATGTGAGGATCCTGTTTGTAGACTTCAGCTCCGCTTTTAATACCATCATCCCATCACTCCTCCAGCCCAAATTAACTGAGCTATCCGTCCCCACCTCCGTCTGTCAGTGGATCAACATCTTCCTGTCAGACAGGCAGCAGCTAGTAAAGCTTGGTAAATTCTCATCCAGCACCCGTACAATCAGCACTGGTGCCCCCCAGGGTTGCGTCCTCTCCCCACTGCTCTTCTCCCTCTACACCAACGACTGCACATCTAAAGACCCCTCTGTCAAGCTCCTCAAGTTTGCAGATGACACCACAGTCATCGGCCTCATTCAGGACGGTGACGAGTCTGCTTACAGACAAGAGGTTGAGCAGCTGGCTGAGCTAATCATTGGTACAATCCTCCCCACTCTCCAAGAACTGTACTTATCCAGAGTGAGCAAAAGGGCTGGCAAAATCACTCTGGACCCCTCACATCCAGCACACTCCCTCTTTGAACTGTTGCCGTCTGGTCGACGCTACAGAGCTCTGAGCACCAGAACGACCAGCACAGGAACAGTTTCTTCCCTCAGGCAATCCATCTCATGAACAGTTGACAATAAACATGGAACACACAACACTTTTATACATTATTTACTTAACACACATACTTATTTACATTTCAAATTTGCACATATCATACCTGTACATACATAATTGTCTATATTATATATTGTTTTTTTGCTATTTTGTACATTGTCTATTTTGTATATTTGTATATTATTCTTTTTATTATCTGTGTCCTGTCCTATCGCTGTCATTCTGTTGCACTGTGGAGCTTCTGTCACTATAACAAATTCCTCGTACGTGTAAACATACCTGGCAATAAAGCTCAATCTCATTCTCCCATCATGTTTCTTTGTTTACATTTTTCAAAATCCTAAAATTTTCCAGTTTTAAACTATGATTTAAATGATCAAAGTCTCAAAATCTCAAGATTTTCCAGACACTTAAAAAATTACGTCCATTGGAGTAACCTAATGTATTGAGGATGGTACATATTTTGTGTCAGTGTTGTTTAATACTGATACACTGTTTTTATGACTATAACTACAGATGTTCTATAGAATGCCAGTGCTGTGCTGTGGTTCTGCTGTGCACTGCCATCTTCTGGAATGCCTGATCTCAAACCCCCTCCTTCCTCCCCCTCCTCACTCATCCTCTCTCTCTCTCGCGCTCTTACTCTCCCCCTTTGGACGGCAGCCTGACATACCAGACCCTGTTCGTTAGCGCATATTTTTACCCGCCGTTACTAAATTAGGAAGCCAGTGAGCGAGAACTATGGGTGGCTGCCAAGAGGAGAATAAGGAGGGTCTGCTGAGGGCCTTGCCAGCCCAGCCACTAGCATCAAGAGCCACTTAGAGCTCTCCGAAACAAGAGCCCTGCAGGAACGGAGGCCAAGCAGAACCCCAGGATATCCTGGCCAAAAGACCAACCAGAACAAACAAACAAATCCGCAGCTTTTTAATGAACACCTTGTCCGTCAACCAGGATGGTCATTATAACAAGACAAATGACTAGAATATGACCCAGAGTAAGATTAAATAGCCTGATCTGTGGATTTTAAACTATTTATGATAAGCAGACAAACTAATTTAGCTCTTTTCTTTCACTCAAGGAAAACTTGAGTTCTTCCACAAATATCTCCAAGGCAGTACACGGCATTTATATACAGCAAACATGTCTCTTCTGATGGAGGAGTCTAAACTTTGACACATGTGCACACCAACAAGTAACAAAGCGTTATCAGTGGACCTCATTACTGTTCAGCCAAATTAATACAGTTCATGGTCATTATATAAGGTGGAGGTCTGGCTGACAAATGAGGCTCTGACCCTTTTATTCCCAAAGAGCTGAATATAAGTTCTTTTTTTTTTCTGTATCTCTCTCGGTCTGTGTGGGCGGCTCTCTTCAGTGCAAATCAATACCTCTTCACTTCCCATACACACACTCACTCCCCACAGGTAAGAAATCCTTGTATTCTTTGGAGGCAGTTTAGACGAGACTCTGTACATACTGCAGGAATGGCCAGGATCAAGACCCGTCAGCCTGAAACAATCATAAAATGAAATCAATAAAACATGATGGATGTAAAAGCATGAGTGATGTGATGGATTTATGATAATGTATGTTTTTGCATGTTTTATCATTCAATATTAGAAAAACAAACTACTGATATACCTATTACACTGAATGTAAATACTATGGAGATATATATACAGATAACCGGGGATGATTCATAGAGAGGAAGAGAAAGAATCAAGGACAGATGGAGAGCGAGAGAATAGTTTTGTTCTCCTGTCCTAGAACTGTGTCTCTTTGCTGTTGGGTAACAAAATGCTATTGTGAAGACAAATAAACAGGACAAAACAGACCCCATTGCAATCTATAAATAACCAAAGAGTCAGGTCAAGTCCATGGATTTGCTTAATGGATCAAGAATATTGCACTATATGAATCACAGCCACTTACCTGCTGAGCTTATGAAGGCTGGAGTTTTTATCACTGCTAATTCATTGACATCTAGTGGTATATTACAGTAATGCACCTCAATTCATGCATTGAAGAATATTATGTATATTCAACATAAGGACATCAAACAAAAACATGCAGGAAAGAGCTAGAAAAAATGCTGCAATAACTGAGTCGCAGGCAAAATGTGGCACAGCTATATATACAGAAGCTTCTATATTAAAGTTAAACTAATATTTCTTGTATTTAATAATATTGTATATGCAGAGTTAAACTTCTAAAATGTGAAAAAGTTTGATATTTCTCTGGCTGGCCTCATACTATAGCACTGCCCAAAACATGATAATCACACCACAAAATTAATATTGCACGATTGAGTCTTTTTATATATACATGCATAATGTTTAGGGTTAGCAACATTTTTGGAGAACATACCGGAAATGAATACTTCCACTGCCTCATGATCAGCTTCATCTATCACAATGGTTACACTGCACAGCAGAATATATTTGGGAGAAGCTGGTATTCTGCATCACTGTTTTTCTGCTTATTTTTTTTTTTAAATGATCAATTAAAATAAATAAATAAAATGTTTGCCCCCCCTTGTATGAACACACTGTGGCTTCTTCATGGCTCTCAGATAAGAGGTCAGAATGACTGCCGGCAATAAAGTGGCTGAAAAACTGAGTTCCAGTCCATAAGACAAATTATGCCTGTTTTTGTAAGAGCCAAAGAACAAAGAATCAAAAGCTTCTGTTCCTCTTTGCAACATTTACTGGATAAAAGCTTTGTCAGATGAACAGAGCGCACAAATCACATCAGTTCAAAGCTGGCTGAAGACTGAGCAAGACAGTTTGTTGACAGAGGTTATTAATAAGATTGAGAGACTCTTCTCAGATCAAAAACATGGAACCATAATATATTTTAAAATATTAGCCATATATTACCCATATAAAAAAGATCACATAATAGAAAAATAAAGCTTTCATCTTTTGAATTAAAGTAAAATCTGTACGTATTGTAAACTTACTACACTTGTTATAAAGAGGGTGTTCTGGTGCTTGGACTGTTTTGATGTTTGACTCAACAGAGGCTGATTCCTTCAGGCAGGCGTTAGAGGCAAAATCAGTGTGGATAAGAAACAGCTCTTTAAGAAAGATGAAGCTTACAGCCACAGACTGGGATGAAGAGATCTCTATTAGAATTGGAAATGTGACTGGACCAGTCAAGGCTTCTCTGGTCTTTGACCCTGATGAACACCATGGTATTCTTAACAGTGTGTTTACAAGTATAGTATACAAATATCTCCAATAAGACCCTCAGTAGTATCACACTGACTTGTGGGCAGGTTATACTAAACTAAATCTACCTATATTTATATCTTTATTAATCACAGCTCTTGTCAGGCGTGATGCCTAGGCTAGTACAAAAATACTTTATAATTAAATAGAACATCAGTTATTAATGCATTTGAAAACAGGTTTTTAAATTGTATTTTAAAATTAAATATTCTATATATATATATATATATATATATATATATATATATATTATGTAGGCTTAACAGATAAGCATGGCTTAATCATTCCTATGTGACATCAGTCAACACTCGACAACAAGTTATGCGTTCAGTTAAGTTAATGAAGACATGTTATAGTATTTTACCTCATAACGGATTTAAGGCTGAGATAAAATGTTACGTTAAAATAAAGGAGTTTTAAAATTACAATTTTCTCGTCTCCCTTTCTTTTCTTCAAGGTTTGTTAAGACGCAGGTGCACCTCACTTCTCACTTTGCCACCAAAGTAAAGGTAGCAGCCTACTGCAGTGCGCGAGCATATAATTCGTTTTTCAAAATAAAAGTAGGCTAAACCAAATACAACGCCTCTGGCCGGCGCGACTCTTCAGTTTTAAACAATGAAAGAGTGCAGGATCTGTTTCAATAATTAGTTACTGATCAAACTGATCTGAACAATTTACATCTTCCAGTTATTTTTTCCAGGAGATGGTGAATTTACTTACAGTGATGTGTAATTTTAATCTGCTCAGATTTCATTCATATCTAGATTTTTATGTTTACACACCTGTGTGAAGTTGTAAGAATTTGTAGCTACTGGTCTAATTTTCTATGAGGTTCTATGAGGCAAAAAAGTTTAAAAAAGTGTGTTGAAGCTCCATTAAATAGCATTACCTGCCTACATGTGTTTTTATTTATTTATTTTTACGCTTAAATAAGGCCATAGTCAGACTTTTTGTATCTTCTCTGATGTGGTGCTGCCTTTCTCCATCTCAGCTGGATATCTCACTCCACTCATTCCAGTGCTCAAAGATGGCTTTGGCATGATGGTGGGCATTAGAGGTAACAAAGGAAACTTTCAGCATCCATCTTTGCCTGCCGTTCACCGATGCACATGGGGTTAGATGCCTTATGAGTCTGCAGTGTTCCTTTTACTGCCTTCTTTCCTTTGACTTGCTTTCCAGCTTATCATCAAAGGAGCCAACAGCATATACGCCATCCCACTCGTCCTAGTGTTCAAAGCATGCTTCACTGATAGTAGAGATCTTATGTAGTGAGTACATCACATCTGACTGGCTCTCCAGCTTTCCAGCACAGCCAGTGGTCTCCTTCCAGCCATCATTCCAGGTGCTTCAGATGATATCCGCATCCCAAACAACAGTAAAGGTTTCATCAGGCCTGGAATCTCTGATGCAAAGAGAAAACCTTCAAGTATTTTTGCAATATTGGTAGCCAGAGTTCTCGTCCTGTCATAGTGAGCCTGGCAGGATGCCAGATCAGCCCTCTAAAGCTCTGCAGCTCCTGAACTCTTCTCTCTGGCTTCTCCTCCTGACCCCAGTCTATTACTTTATCCTATTTGTTCCACGACATCCTGTAGTCATTGTTGACCCACGAGACTGAGAACTGTATATAGCACTATTGCTAGCTGCACAACTCTGACTTATCACAAAGAAATATAAATTATCTTACCAGAGCCGTGATTGTACTCAATTTATATTGTTCTATGGAATTCAGACTACCAGTCTCGGCTCATTATTTTACAGTCCACTGTGGAATTATCATTACTGCAAGAAAACATCCATTTACTTGTTTCAGCTTTACTTGTTGCAGCTTGTAGCAGCCGAATATTGTGGCAGACTATTAGTCTATATAACAAGACAATAATATAATTTTTATTGTTTGTCATTTCAAGATTAATTTTGTCAAATTATGTTATAAAGCATGTACAAATATTAGTTAATTGTGTTCACATAGATTAGCCATAGCAACACAAAGGAGTTTTATTTCAAACATTTGGGAACACTTTATTTTTTAAGGTGTCCTTGTTACACGTTACATGTACTTACATTGTGGAACTACCTTTTTAAGTTAACATAAATTGATGTGTGAAGCAGTAATTTAGGACATAAAATGATAATTTAATTTGCACATGATCTGCTATGTGACAGAAAAATGAATTTTGCCATACACACACACACACACACACGCACGCACACACACACACACACACAATGAATGAGAAAATGGTTTGTAACAAGTTTATTAAGAAACAAATCAAACATAACACTTCAGTTAACAGTCCTCCTTGCTTAAAATTAAAAACAGAACAAGAGCTAAAACCAAAGGCCATATAAAAGCATCCCCACTTCTTTAGGGGGCCAAAGGGGAAAAGGAAAGCAATATCAATACAGAAATACACATTTCATCATAGCGGAACCTGATAATGAAACAAACGTATACCTGCATCAATAACTTAAAACAATTAAGAAAATAAACATTTTATTTATTCATTCATTAAAAAAGAGCCATCCACTACCTGGTGTGTACAGTATTTTGCCTTAATGCCAGCATTAAGTAAAGGAGTGAGAGAGAAACAAACAGAGGGCCAGCAAAGGTTACTTCTTTGATACACAGCATAAGACACACCTAGACGCAGTGAGTTGATCTGCGAGACTAATTAAAGCAAGACTGTTTTGCGGACTCTGGTTTGGTCAAGTTCTCTGTCTCTGGCATCTTCAAAATATTTCAAGACCTCAATAACCTCCTGGTGCCTGGTCTCTGACCATTGTGTGGTATGAAAGCCCACTCCAACTATATAAAGCTTTAACGTTCTACTAAACCAACATTAGCTTTTCCTCAACACTCAGACAACATGAACTTGCTCTCTATAAATAAGCTCTCATTTGTGTTTATTTGGTTTAAGCTAGAGGTAGGCCGTACCTTCTGACTTCAACGTCCCACCCAAAAATAATTCTTGGCCCTTAAGTCCTTACCATTGGATGTGGTAAATAAAAAGCAACATAGAAACGATGCATTGTTAAATATTATGTTCAAAATCAAATGTCAATGGATGGCAATTTGTGATTCCGTTTATGTCATGTTCTTGTTCTGTTACAAGCTTTAATGATAGAGTAACTTGGTTTCTAACCTGTCTTTCCTTCCCTACTTTCCTTTCTCTTTATCATTGATTTTCCTTTAACAACTAACATCCAATGCAACCACACTGACTGTCCCAAAGCACAAAATCATCAGATTCCAGGACCTTTGACCACAGGGCACACTAATGTCCTCTATGTTTTATCCCAGTTTTATGATTATACTTACTTGCATATATAATAACAAAGGCAGATGTAAAAATGATCAGGAATTGTCCAGAAGTGACAGATATACGATTTACTAATATTACTGTAAATTTTTCTTTACGACTACTACGAGTGTTAAAAAAAGTCATAACTGGTATATATTGTAAATTGCACAAATTCACCTGGTTTTATAAGAATGGAGGGAGTTTTAATGTCAAAATCTCATTAAAAACTAAAGAAAACAGAGAGGGAAATAATGTATTTGTCATAAAAATATTGTTAAATTTCTCCATTTTGGAGAATTGTCTTCAATGACAGAATCTTTTTTTTAATTAATTTTAAGAATTCCTGAATAAAATAGCCTGTGCAGCAAAACACTGCTTAAAACAACCTAAATGGGTAAAACATTGACGTTAATGAAAGAAAAAGCAGATGTAGGGTGAAAAACCGAATCTCTGCCTCATTTTGTGTAGAGCACGCTCAGAGTAACACTGACCTCAATATTCACTTCCTGCTTCTCAGTTCACGTACAAAGCATGCTTCAACTGACTGTTACAGGACGAGAGTGGAAGACAGAGCACATGGAGAAGGATGGTAGAAGAAAAGACCTCCTCGTTCACAACATCAGCAGCCTTTTTCTTGATTTTAGACATCAAAAAAAAAAAAAAAAAATCTACTTCTACTGCACAAATCTACCTAGTGACGTTTACTAGTTTCTCCTACGAAGCACAAGGACAGACATGTCTATATATAGAGGAAATGAAAATACAAAAGTAAACATCCTGACTTTCACACATAATACGAATAAAATAATTAAAAAATGCCATTTCATTACAATAGGATAAAATAAGATGCCTTGCATAGGGGGGAACAAGAGCAAACATAGGTAGGAAAACCATGCATACCGAAAGGCGATATGGGGGACTTAAACTGAACGTATCACATAGTGCAAAAATCCCAAGAAGAAACGAGGGACTAAATCAAATGCGAATGAATCTCTGACTCACATCAATACCAGCCCAGCCCAACCCACCCAGCCCCTTCACCAAACATCCCATCCGAAAATCCCCACCGGTGTGGACTTTGGTCTGTCCTTTGATAAACAAGGCATCAGGAGATGAGATTGCCGTGGTGTTGGAGGTCTTATGACCCTATCCCTGCCCACTTTGGTGAATGCCGCTAGCGCATCTTGTGATCATCAGTGTTGCCCATGTTGGAGCCAGGGCTGGGGTCCTGCTGTCGCCTGGGCTGGGTCATCACACACACACACACACACAGTCACACATGCAAAAACGTGCGCAAACACCCACGCAACCCAACAAACAAACCGAGACAGAGACAGAATACAGTTAAAATGGTTGTGCTGTGCTTACGTTGCTCACATGTTAGTTCTCAAACTAACAAACACAATACGAGTAATTGGTTGCAGCCAACATGCAATTGCTCTTTGTGTCCAGCAGGGGACGGCATAGATCAACTTCAGTCTAGACGCTAAAAATTGAGTTGCTTTTTTTGGTTGAAGTGGCAGACATTAGTCATTAGTCAGGGGGAAGAGTCTTCAAATCACTAGCCTTAAAAATAAAGATATGACTGATGGCCTTGTCACAGATACATATGTTTATGTGCCTAAATCTCTCTCTGACATATGAGCACAGACAGGGCAGACGGACGGACAGACAGGCAGGCAGACGGTGAGAGAAAGATAGACGAAGAGGCAGACATAGAGTATCTCACATAGTGTGAGGTCATCATCTGTGGAACCCGGTGATTATAGCACGTTCTAACCCTAGAGCTACGCAAGGCTGTTTTTACTTGACCCGACGCCTGGGAATCCCATCTTTAAGCGTACGCATTAACAGATGAAGCTGTTATAGCTGTCATACGCACAGCAACAAAGCAGTCTGGTGCATAAACTCACTGTAAACAATATGCTTTAGCTAGATGACTTTGATGGACTGCAGAATTAAACGTATTTGTCTAGTGAAGTATTGCTTGTTATTTATACACTACCGTTCAAAGGTTTGAGATGAGTAAGATTAGGGACACATTAAATTGCTTCTTTATGATGAATCACTTGTTGTATTCCTCATTTGTAAGTCGCTTTGGATAAATGTAAATGTAAGTGTGACAGTAAAGACATTTATAATGTTACAAAAGATATCTGTTTCAAATAAATGCTGTGTACTCTTTGCACTCACGGTTTACACAAAAAAATTAAACAGCAAAACTGTTGTCAACATTGATTAAAATGTTACTTGAGCACCAAAGTCAGCATATTAAAATGATTTCCGAATGATCGTTTGACACTGAAGACTGGAGTAAAGGCTGCTAAAAATTCAGCTTTGCCATCACAGGAATAAATTGCATTTTAAAATAAATTAAGACAGACAACAGTTATTCTAATTTGTAATAATATTTGACAATATTATTGTTTTACTGTATTTATTATCAGCCTTGGTGAACATCTTTCTCTTACTTTAGAAGTAGTATATATATAATTATGCTTTGTATATAAATATATGCACATGTATGTATTTCCTCCCGTTTTATTTATTTATTTTCGAGGTTTTTTTTGTTTGTTTTTTAAAAAAAAGCATTTTGCATCAATAAAAATTCTATGACAAAAAAGTAGTATCTATCTATCTATCTATCTATCTATCTATCTATCTATCTATCTATCTATCTATCTATCTATCTATCTATATAATTTTTTTAATTCTTATTTTTATTTTACTGGTATATACTATATGTTACTATATTACTATATATGTTGTTTAAAAACCAGCCAACAGACCAGACTGACCAGGTAATCCCAACAAATCATCTAGGTTTAAGTTTAAGTTTCTATTTTATTTTTTTGTTCAGCAGGGCAGTAAATAATAAAAATGCTGCACAAAACCAGGAGATGTTATATATATCTATAGGGCTTCATAAAGCACAAAAAGCATTTTTATGTTTGCTCTGTAGTATTTAAGCTTTGAAAAAGTGTGTTTGTGTGGATGAGAGGACGCAGCATCGATCATACGGAGCCCAGCTGAAGCACTCTCCTGTACCACAAGTCAATAGTGCTTAGATTTTGCTGGGCAGACAGCGCTGCTAATGAAAAAGATCAATACTAATGATATATTAATACTTTCACTGGCCCAACATCACTCATGCTCTAATCCCACCTGCAGTAAAGGCCTGGGTTTCATGAAAAATGGCCTATCTATTTTTCATCCATCTCTTTACCATCTATCACGCAGAAGGCCATTACCTCTTCAATATCTTTCAGCTTTGATTCGCCCCCTTGGACTCCCTGCATAGACAAACAGTGAGGGAAGCGCATTAAGACACGCAGAGAGAGGACAAATAAGTGTTTACGCACAGCGAATGTTCCTTTTTGTTTCTCTGTGAGGTCATAAGTGATTTTGAAGTCTCTAAATGCATTGTTCGTCCTTTTGAAACGAACCTGGCACGCTTTCCCAGAAAACGCTGGCTTTCTGCTGATCCAGACTGCTATTGTGCTGGTTTTTATCCAATTACAGATGATGGAGTTTGAGATTTGACCACAGCTATGTGGCCATTGTACAGCGTGAAGGCTCAAGGTACAATCCGAGCGCAAGTATTATTCGCTTTCCAAAATAAAGCCGACAGAACCACACAGTTCGAAAACAAGCTCTGAACGACGATAAAGACAGTTTGGTTGAACTGCAGTATTATTTATGTACTACACTATTAAAAATAAAGGTTCTGATGGTTTCGTGAAGAACATCCATAGAACCTTTGCATTAAACACAAAGTTTCTTTAGATTATTAAAATGTTCTTTTCAGTAAGAAACAATGGTTATTTTAAGATCTTTTCACTGAAAGGTTCTTTGGGGAAACAAAAATGGTTCTTCTACAGCATCATTGCGAAAACCCCTTTTTGGAACCTTTATTTTTAAGTGTTTACCATTTAAAAGTTTGGAGAATTTTTAAAAGAAAATAATTTAATTACGCAGGGATGCATTAAATTGATCAAGTGTGACAGTAAATACATTTATAATGCTAAAATTCTGTTCCTATGCATTGTGGAGTTTAATATTTGACCTAATATATGTAACGTCGCGAAGGCTAGAGGTTCGATCCGAGCTCAAGTGTTATTCGCTTTCCAAAATAAAGCCGACCGAACAGCTCGAAAACAAGCTCTGAACGAGGGTCAGACTCCACACTGCTGGGATGAGAAAGCATGAATTATAGAATAATTACAGGGTTTCATTTTTCCACCGCTCACAGTGACTTTGAGCTTTGAGGGAAAAACATTTGGCCCGTGAGTCACAGATCGCCTGACTGCAATGAGTAAGAAATTTGATTTTCATAAGCAGCCAGATCTATTTAAAAAAGAGACCTTGGCATGATTGATTTTGGAAGAGAGGATGAAGAGTGTGCAAAGGAACGCCTGAGGGTGTAGATTAGGAGGGAGGAATATAAAGGCGGCGGTTCATAAGGGGAATCTTTCTGGTCATGTGCTGCCAAGCTGTGCCTGAGAGCTCCCAGAGGGCTTTGCAGCAGGGGAGTGGGTGGGCGGGGCAGTGAGGAATCTTGGGATAGAAATCTGGTCTCCATTACAGAGGTCTGAGAAGAGCGAGCTGGGGGTCTCTCGCGCCAATAGAACGTTTTTTTCGCGATTGCTGTATAAGACCCACAGCTTGAAATCTCACTCGTTTATAGAAACACACACCTACAGTACATGTACCCACTAACACATACAGACACCGTAAACAAACACACACACAGAGTAGAAAGACACAGAGATGCTCTTTCATGCACATGCTCTTGTGAAACACACTCACGTACACACACTTACAGACAGACACGGTTTAGTGCATGACACAAGGATAGAGAGAAGCAGAGGAGACAGACCCTGGTCCTTGAAGGCCATCAGTCCCAGATTTTTGATGCCACAGGGTCCTAAAAAACACAATTTGGTTTTCATCTTAAGAGTGCAGTTTGGATTGACTGTAGAATGATTATATTTGAGGACTTACAATGCAAAGACACTTCATGCACTAAGCCATGAGTAAACAAGTAAAGCACTTCAATAGCTTAAACGTACACAAACTCACATATATGCATGCAAACATACCAAATCCTAAGAAACACACATGCCCGTCTTCATTATGCTTTTGTTCTGAATGATTTATAGTAAACAGAAAATCAAGGCAGCAGTTCACTACATAAAATCCTAAATTGTTGTCTTACCTCCTGAGTTATTAAATGACTGAGCTGTGCCATCGGCATCTGCTAAATGACAAGTGATCAAATCAGTATTGCCCCAGACAAGCTGTTTAGCTACGTCAAGAGCTCTCAAGACATCAGGGAACAGACAGAAATGTTGTTGAGGTGGCATTTATTTACCTGCTCCTGCAGTGCAATTTTGAAAGGAGACAGAATTCACAACTACTGTTTTCATGTAAAAATGTCAAAGACTTTCGGAGATGCTGTTTAGTAATTTCTTCCATGACTTTCAGAATTAATGGAACCCTTTAGGTTCAAAATCAAGGATGCTAAAAAAATAAATAATTACATTATTCCCATGACAATTAATCACATAATGATTAAAAAATATATTATTCTCATTATATATATATATATATATATATATATATATACTGTATAAATAGTTTAATTAATATAAAAATATTCAGATACCACATGTACTCTGATTTTTCTTTATAAAAACTGCACTTCAACAATTTCTTAAAATATTAATCATCTATGAGAATAATAATAATTACAAAAAAATCCCATAAAAGTCAAATGTCCGGATGCATTACAGTAATGACATATTTTGGGGAAAATGTGCTTAATTGTCATGAATAAATAATGTGACATTGCAGAAATGTCCTAATAATAGGCTTCATTTCCTTTATCCAAAATATTATGTTTTTATTTTGGGGTAAGATATGATCTAGACACGATTTTGTGAGATTCACCCTAACACTTTAGCTTGACCCATAAGAAAAGATGCCGGTGGCACCACTTAATCATCTGCCTGCTCGGGAGCTATTAAAAAATTGCATTTTCAGTGAACTGCTCCTTAAAGAATCAAATATTTTGGCAGTGGCTGTCAATCAAAATATTAGCAAGAGGAATTAGGTAAAGATTATGCATAAAAAGCACATACAGAAGTATTGTACATGCACAAGTGGAAAACACATGTACACATATGCACACACATAGTATACAAACACACACACACTCAGAAGTGAACTCCTTTAAACATAAGAACATATCGGATTTTCAGCATGCACTAACTGATCGAAACTTCACATACTCATACACACATCCTCACTCACTCCAGCTCTCACCTCCATGTCCTCACGATGCGAGCGATCCCTGTCCTCAAAATCACGGGTTCTTCTGCGGGCTTCCTCAAAGGCTGCCTGGGCTAGAGCATCCTCTTGCTGTATACACACACAAAAAGGCAGGAAGCCAGGCAGTGGTCAAAATTTTTTGATGTATAAGGCATGAAACAGTTTGACAGCACATGGTGGTTTTGTCTGTACCTGTGCCCTCTCATCATCATATTCCAGACAACCCATCCCATCCAGACGCTGAAGATCAATCCAGCCTCTCCAGATCACACACACTCCATTCAAGATCATAGGAGCCTTCAGATAAACCTGCACACATACACAAACACACATCGTTGTAATGGTTATTATGACATATGCATGGCACAATAGCAATGAATCTTGCAAAAATCAAAAAGCAAAAAAAAAGAAAGAAGCTGAAGATGTTTGTTGAATTTTCAGAGTACATTTAGAAAGGAAATTACAAGAAAAATGGTCTAACGCCTGAGTGATGTGAATCAATGACATGCCGCACATTTGTTTAGTCTGTACTAAATTAAAAAAATATGTTAAAAATGTTAGACCATTTTTAAATATATGTATATTATATAAAAAATAAAGAACACGTAAAAAAAAAAAAAATACAGAAATATGGAGGAAGATTAAACAAAAAAATAATTCTCAATTAATAAATGTTTTAAAATATCAGATCATTTGACTTTTTATAACAAGTTTAGGTTATTATGTATTAAATGATATTACAATATTTGTAAAATACAAAAAAATGCTTGTATTTAATAATAAATGTATAATAAATTAAATGTATACTTATAATAAATAAAATATATTAAAAATAATAATTAATAGGCGTACACTGTCCGTGTTCATGATGTAACTAACAAACAAACAAATAAATCAATAAATAAATACTCTTTATATTTAAAAACCTGAAAATAATGATTAATAGGTGTGCCCTGCCGGCACATATTCTAGATGTGGGGAAAAGACTACATTTCTAAGAACCTGGCACATGCATTTTAAACTTTTAAAATAATTTTCCTTTTCTTTATCTTTTACGCTCTTATTGTCATTGATTCTTCTATAGACTACTATATACCACAGATATAACTAACTCTCCAATAAATCCACCTACACAGACTCAACAAGCCTTTGGAACAGGTGAAATGCCATAACCACCTACTCCACAGTTGTAGCCGCATTTGAAAACCCCCTCTCAACGTCACACCCGGCCATACAATGGTTCATTTGAATTGTAAAACACTTTGTGAGCTGTTCAGTGGAAGTTACTGCTGGGAATGGCCTCACAACTGGATATACATACACACATGTAACCATTACAACTTTTTCTGTTTCTTCCTGTCCTACCTCAGTCTCAGCCCAGCCAAAGAGTATAGGGCAGCCTCCAATGTTTGCTTCCTGTGATGAGAGTGTTTATTTATAGAGGCCAGCGTAGTAGAGAGTAAGGGTACACCGATGCAGAGACAGGCAAAGCCTGTCTGAATTTATTTATACTGAGCATGGCCAACGAGTGCAGCGCGGGCGAACACATGATTGCATCCGTGTGTGAGACTCAGAGGATGGGGGGCGTGGGGGGGGGCTATGTATGAGACAAGGTGGACAAAGAGTGAGAGAGATGTTGAGAATGTGGAGACAGGGGTATATGACTGTCTGTCTGGCTCGGAGCCACAGGAATATAACATCTCTGCCACTGAGGAATCCAGGCTGAGACAAAAGTGTGCAGTCTGTCGGTCTGTGGGTGCTGTTTATTTCTGTAACTGCAGTGAAAGAGGCCAGCTATAAATGCATACACATATGCACATATCCTCAGCGTTACCCGCCAAAACCAACGAGCCACCCGAGTCACCAAATAAGAGCGAAGTTCCACCGTGCTGCTCCAAAAAGCAGAGAAACACAGGAACACTGCAGTGTGTTGTTAGATACTCAAAGTCCCCGACTGGGTGTTGGTGACTGCTGGAGCGACCTGCCAGACAAACACACTCCGCCAAAGCAGACACAACATGAGCTTTGTCTGACTTTACTGCCGTCCTTTAAGCTTCCGTGTGTGTGAAGGAACTGCTTTTGGAGTCAGTTTAGAGGATAAACGGCTCTCTGCCCTGGTTTCATACCCACTAAATTCACCACATTGATGGTGTCTAGCAGAAATATAGCTCACCAATTCACTTTTCACATCAAATACTAACTTTTCCTATTCATAAAAAAAGGCACATGGTTTAATAAATATACACTAATGTTTAAAAGTTTGTGTTTGGTAAAAGAATTTTGAGTTTTTGAAAGAAGTATTTTATGCTCACCAAGGTTGCATTTATTTAATCCAAAATACAGTGAAATATTATTACAATTTAAAATAACTGTTTATATTTTAATATACTTTAGAATGTGACGTATTCCAGAGAAGGCACAGCTGAATTTTCAGCATCATTACTCCAGTCTTCAGTGTCACGTGATCCTTCAGAAATCATTCTAATATGCTGATTTGGTGCTCAAGAAACATTTCTTATTAATATCAATGTTTAAAACTGCTTAACAATTTTGTGAAAAGTGTGATTCTTTGATGAATAAAAAGTTCAAAAGAACAGATTATTTTTGGATTTGCCGTATTTGCCGTCACAATTGATCAATTTAACACATCCAAGATGAATAAATGTAAAATTTTCTTAATTAGCCCCAAACTTTTGAACAGTAACGTATATTGACACTTAATCACATGACTAGTAATATAACCAAAACCCAATAAACATTGTACCACAGACGAGAAGTAACAAATCTACCATAAAAATGTTGAATAAACAAGAGCCAACTGTGCAAGATGGTTTATGCCACAAGCTTTCAACTGAAGATTGTTAAAGGCCACTTTAATGGCATTAATAGTAAATTAAAAAATATATATATTTGCAATTGTACCTTTAAGACTTTTTGTAAATAAAGGTATATGGTGTTCATTAAGGTTCATTAAGACTCAAAAAACAGAATTGATGTTGATATATAAATGTGAGTCATGGATCCATCAATAATGATTATTTCCAATATTTGCAGTTGAAAGAAAATGATTAACAATATTGAAGCATCGTTAAAGTATACTCCTGTTACTCATGTTAACTAACTTCTATTTTTTACTAAAAGCAACAACTTTGTCAAATACCCAAGTGAAGTCACCACAGACGTATAAACACCAATGTAGCTCTTGCCTGAAGATATTTACTGTTGTGCAACCACTAAAAGGCCACTATTATGAATGACACTGATGAAATGTTTACCAAAATCAAAAGATAAACCACAACTGTGCTACAGGTCTAAATAACAAAGACACGGGACAAGGAGTCTCATTAGAATCAATGATTCAATAAACCACTACTGTTGGAGTCGTGGTGAAGCAGTAGCGCATGTTCACAGCACATTAGAGCTGTGGTGCTCCCACAGGGATACAGATTTTCATCCTAAAACAAATAAATCAGTAAATAAAAACAAAATCCAGCTTATCGCTATTTCATTTGTTTTAGTTTATTATGGCTGCTGCTAAAAAATGTAAGCTTTTAATCTTTCAAAAAGTATTTCCACGTGTATAAACACCTCAGATGTTAAAACATGAAGTCCCGAAAAGTGATGTGAAAAAACATGTCAGTGTTTTCACACCTGAGGAAACGGCAGCTTTCCTGTCAGCAGTGAAGGGTTTTTCTGACTATGTTCCCTTTCGAAACAACCTCGCTGGAACGGTTTCCCAAGCACAGCTCCGTCTGCCTCCTCCACCCCCACACCTGCCCTCCTGAAACTCCTTCCCCATGTTTCCTTACAGGATGTGCCGAAGGCTGTGATCTGTGTCCCCCTCAGCAGTAAAACGCAGGTAGGAAAAATAAAGCCTGCATAGCTCTGCGGCAGTTTAACTAAACATCAGTGAAGTCAACGATCTGAATGAAATCATATCCTCAGCCACACTGTGATTTTAACCGAAAACGTGCCGGACTGTGAATACTCGAGTAGAGATAATACTAGGAAAATTATACAATGTAATTAAAGAGCACATTTACAACAAACTGCTGAGGAATCAAAAAAACATTATCTTCCAAACATAGCAGAAATATGATATCTCAGAGGGACGAAAGGAAAATCGCCTGTTTCTGAGAAGCACGGCACAATGGGCCATACATCTGAAATAAATACTGAATGTGAATCTGAACCTACATGTATTTTTATCATTTCGGATTGTTTTGCTCTCTCATCTGTCCAACTCAAACAGTTTCTTCTCCCAACAAATACAGGCCTTATAGCCATTAATAACATATTTAAAAAGCCTTCCTGGGTTTCATCCAGAAAGAACATTCATAACTCCATCAGCCTAAACACACAGTTTTCATTGGGACCTAGCCAACAATGCAGACATATGAGAAAAGCAGTTCTTCCTCTGCTGTTTTTCATTGGGTATTTCTAGAAGGTGATGAGTAGTCAAGCCACCCCCTGAGGACTGGTGAAGAACTAGGTAAAAGAGCTGGGATGGATGGGTAGTTATGTTCAGCTTGTGGTTCACTTGTGTTTGTGAATTGTTTATGTGTTGTTTCGGTCCTATAGGAAAACTGCAGGTCTTTGTTTCTTCATAGTTCAAATTGACATGAACTGCTATTTGCAACCCATTTTACTTGTGTGATGTGATGTATTTTCGAGTCAAACATAACAATAAACAAGAAAATATGTTGGGTGGGACTTGATTTTTTCCCATCGGGAATTAATTAGATGGGAAAAGTGGGCGATACATAGCAGAATGGAGCCAGACCAAACGCAAATTTGCTTGAGGAGAAATGTCCATCCAGAAGAGGAGCAAGTTAAAACAAAACAATCATTCATTAAAAAAAACTCAATTCAATTACAATCAGACATTAAAAAACACTATTGACTAAATTGAGATATGTTTATACACTAATCAAAAGTTTGGGGTGGGTAAGATTTTTTTATGTTTTTGTAAGAAGTCTGTTATGCTCAGCAAGGCTTTATTTTGTAAAAATATAACAAAAACTGTAATACTGTGAAATATATATTGTATATATGGTATTATATATGATATATACAACCCGATCTCATGAAAGTCCGTATAAATAATACGCCAAATAAAAACAAAAACTTTTGGTACTGATACGCAAAAATGGACTTTGGCGTATATATGCTACGCAATGGGTAGGATTAGGGTTGTGGGGTAGATGCGTATCATATGTACGCGAAAACTGCGTATCATATGCACGCCAAACACAAAGTCCATTTTTGCGTATCAATACCACGAGTTTTCGTTTTTATTTGGCGTACTAATTATACGCATTTTCATGAGACTGGGCTCATTATTAACATATTGGCTGTTTTTTAGTGCTTATAAAGCACATATTCTGCATGTCCATATTCTACATCCTAATCCTACCCCATACCTAAACTTAACAAATACCTTACTAACTATTAATAAGCAGCAAATTAGGAGTTTATTGAGGCAAAAGTCATAGTTAATGGTTTGTTACTGGCAATAATTGGACTATTAATAATTTAATAAAATTAAAGTGTGACCTATATATATATATATATATATATATATATATATATATATATATATATATATATATGATATTACACCATTATAGTAAAATCTAAGACCTGTGAATATGATATGAATATGAAGAGCAAGTCACAACAAATAATTAAACAAAGCTAACAATCATGCTAGCTTTAAACCAAAAGTAAGTTACATTACAACTCAAAGAACATTTAGAAAACACTACAGACACCTTAGTGAGTCTACAATCTGGGACCTATAAAGACCATGGGCCATATTTAGCCAATAAACACGTGTGAAAGATGTCAGAGGTGGCCGTCAAAGGGAAAGACTGTGGAGGTACAGTAGACGGCGGTGCTGGGTGGGGCAGCTGTAAGGATAAGACACAGAGGATCTGTGTGTGTGTTTGTGGAGCTGAGCAGAGATGGGAGGGGGTGCAAAAGCACGAGTAAACACTGGGATTGAATTCAGCCACGGAGGCTTTTGATTCAGACAGCCAAAACAATCCCGGGCCCTGCATACAGCCTATAGGCCCCAGACAAGACAGACGGGTTTACATGCATCTGTTCATCTACCTCTCTCTCCTGCCCTCTATATCACTCTCTTTTCCTGTGTCTGCCTCTCTTTGCAGTTGTTAGATTAAGTAAACAGTCATTGTACCTGTAGCGATTTAAAATGTGGGTCTCACTGATGTCTTTTGTCTGTGTCACTGTGCCATGACTGAGTCAGAGCGACTTCAAAGTCTCTTTCTTTCTTGCAAACACAATGGCGCAGTCAGAGAGAGCAGTCTGAACATGTTCGTACCCCAGAGTTTACATGTACGCACCAGTGTGTTGAGACATGAAGGAGATATGCACAGCAAATTAAGTTTATTAACTATAAATACACACACCATCTCTTCTGTGCTAAAGTGAAATCTGTAAGTAGTGAATGTCTGTGTGGGCTGATTTCTCAACATGCATTTATAGAGATTATGATACGATTGTTAGTGAGTCAGCAGTTCAGTCACTCCCAACAGATGAGTGTGGCATCAACTAGCATTCAAATATCATGGCTTTGCATATTTATCCACAGTTTTTTATGGCTGCCACGTATGGTCATTTTAAATGTGGATGAAACAGGAAAAAAGTGACCAATAGAAGTCAAATGAAGTTGCGATTCAGAGCAATTCAGAAAGTTAGAAGCAGAAAAAATCTGCTCCCCAAGGCTCCATTTACAGTATTTCCAAAAATAAATAACTGTTTTATTTATGTTTTCAAATGTCAATTATTTGTGTAATGTCAAAGATCAATTTTCAGCAGCTTTTACTCCCGTCTTCAGTGTCACATGATCATTCTAGTATGCTTAATTGTTGCTTATTTGGTAAAACACTTTTTCATTCAGAAGCAAAACAAGCGAATGAGTCATTGAATCGTGCATTCTACTGATTCATTCAAAAATGTTGATTCAGTCAGAAACAGACTTTGCTCTCAGACACAATGGTTTTTCTACAGCTTTGTATGGAGCTGTTTTCTTGGCAGAGCGAAAACATAATAGACAAACAAAATAACTATAGCAATAATGTGACTACAAGAATAGTTACTCCATAATAACTTCTTGTTTATTGCAGTCTTGCTTACTGAACAACATATGTATATGTATAAACAACAACACAGTTTATATAAATTTCCTTAAATCAGATATCACAGCCATGTGGAAAAACAGCACTCTTTCTCAAGGCATATTGCTAAAATTAGTATTTATAAACAGCTAATCAATCAAATTGATTAAAACTAATGAATATGACATGAAAGAACTTCAACGGTTTAAACCGAAAGCTCGGGAGGAGCTTGTTCATCTGGTCTGTCAATCAACACAAGGATCTACAAGCTTCTGTTTTCTCACACGTGACTATTCCTCTGGCACCCCACAACCACTCCATCTCTACCTTTATTTTTCATTTCAACTACATATTAATCAACTTTATTAAGTATCCTGGAGGTTATGTAGAGGCATGTAGTAAATTCATTTGTGATTTCACAGCCAAATATCTACATGCTGACTCATGTAAAACCTGTCAGCAGGGAGCAACTGACAAACAAGGTTTGTAATGTGGCTCTGAAATTATATAGACAGAGTGTCCTGGTTATCAGGAGGCCCCCACTGACTGCTTTTGCCGAACTGTGACATCAACCCAGCAGGGAAAGCTGATAAACTCTACCTGTGGGAGTTTGCATTAAACAGGCCATTAAAAGACAAAATTAGACTATCAACGATAAGACAAAAACAGAGATAGAGAGACCCAGAAATCAGGAAGTGCAGAGTCGAGACATGCCACCTAGCGGGTGACATCCTGTTTCCCACCATGCACCTCTCCAGGGAGCAATGGCTTATGAGGAAGAGGACGAAGACGCTGGGGGGGAAGGGACACATCAGTGGCAGATGTGCAGCCAACAGCCATGTGGAAATGATCAATGTGACCAATTAGTGGCAGAGCGGTGCGATACACACAGCACGCCTTCTCAATCTAGTGTGCATGCAAGTGTGTATACTACACAGGCAACACACCAAGTATGTTTCCAGCCTGTAGAGTTCTGACTTTACTGCTCAAAAAGTATTTTTGCAAAGGTAAACAAATAATCCAGAATAAATTAGAAAATGAAAACAGGAGCTGAAAGGCATTGTCAGATGTGGAGTGGGGCGAGTTTGTTTTTCTGCTGGATACATGAGCGGTCCCACGTTCTTGCAGTTTTGCTGGGCTATTTCTAGCTTGACTAGCACAAGGGTTTCATTTATGAGTGGGCCAAGCCCAAGGCCTTCCCAGAGTGCTTTGGGGCAAGGGGAGGCTTCGACGTGCTCTCATATGGACCTGAATCCCACGCTTCACAAACGAAGCCCTGCCTCCCACACACACACTCTCCTCTAAAATGATTTCCACATCTGTAGAGACAGCCAGACTTTTTTTAAGCGCAGCTACATAGAGAAGGAAAAAAAAAGTGGAGGGGAGCGTAGAAAACTACTTGACCACAGACTTCCTCCTCGAAACGAAACGTCAGCTCCCACATCCCCCACACCCTGGTGTATGACACTCAATAACGAACGCAACGGCAGCCCCCCACACATACACGTTCTTCGATTTACAAATAATATGAAGATATCGGAACATAGCCTTGCGAGCTTAAACTAGACTTTTTGAAGAGTATAAATGAACCCTCTAACTCCAAGCATGTAATTTAAATGTTATTATACCAAAGTCACACAGTGCTACTGATTCAGGCTACTTCATTGTCCGCACATCTATGCAGGAAATGAGATGAAACTAGCAGAACGTTACTTGCGCAGCAGCCAATGGTGGCAGCCAAGTGCCTTCCTCTCTTCAGAGTGAATGGGATTGAGAGAGAGAGAGGAAAAGAGGCCTTCATTAGAAGTGTAGGCCACACACAGCACCCCACTGGATCAACTATTTAAGCACACATTGCAGCTGCCTTTAATTGGAAAGCACTAATTCAAAGGAGACTTTAAAGGACTTTGAAGAGAAAAACTCTGATTGGGAATTTGTTTACAGCATCTGCTGAAGACCAAAAAGAAATCTATTAAGAGTTACAGTACAGACAGGACAAGACCAACTCTCTTCTATTAGTTCCACTTTCTTACCTTCATTGAAAGTTACAAAATTAGGGCCCGGATGGAATTTGTTGTTCAAGTATGACAGTGTTTTAGTGCCATTTTATTATAAATTAATTTTGAGAATAAAAATCGAATAAGTAAAAAAAATAAAATAAAAAAGTAAACATTATGAAAATACAGTTATAGCATAAGGCTATTGAAGTAAAATACTATTCAAATATTTAGAAAGTTCTATTCTAGTTTTATTTTAGAAAGTTTAGATTTAATTTCAATTTTTATTTCAACATTGGCATAAAAAATACTATCATAGGACACTTAATAAAGCTCCAATTTAATTTTAATTTAGGTATTAACTTTGTCTGAGATATTTTTCCTAATTCTTTAAGAGAAAAAAATAGACATCCATGAGATGTCTTGGGGTTAACAGAAGTATGTATAAACAAGATAGTTTGGACTACCATTTGTGGTCAGTATGATTCTTATTCTGTTTTTTTACTTTTTAAAATACTTTTATTCAGCAGTGAAACATCAAATTGATCAAAAGTGACGGTAAATATATTTATAATGTTACAAAAGATTTCTATTTCAAATAAATACTGTTCTTTTGAACTTTTTTATTAATCAAAGAATCTGAAAAAATGTATCACAGTTTCTGGATGCTTTCAGCATGACTGTTTTCAATATTGAAAATAATAAAAAATGTTTTTTGACCACCAAATCAGCATATTAGAATCATTTCTGAAGGATGTGACACTGTAGACTGGAGTAATGACTGCTGAAAATTCAGTTTTGCCACTGAAGGAATAAATTAGAATTTTAGAATATTCAAATTCAAAGAGAAATTGTTATTTTAAATTGTACTAATATTTACTGTTTTTGCTGTATTTTTTACTGTATGCAGCCTTGTGGTGAACATAAGAGACTTCTTTAAAAAAAAAAAAAGACCCCAAGATTTTAAACTGAAGTGTAGCTCAAAAATGTGGTCTTAGAAGAATTTGATGAGAAATATTCATAACCAAATTTCTGACTTTTTACTGAAAACACTGAAAGATACTTAAACAAAAGTGCTCTTCATTTAATCACCTTGCTGTCTATATAAAACAAATGAGATACAACCCGAATTCCGGAAATGTTGGGACGTTTTTTAAATTTGAATAAAATGAAAACTAAAAGAATTTCAAATAACATGAGCCAATATTTTATTCACAATAGAACATAGATAACATAACAAATGTTTAAAGGTGCCATATTGTACACCTTTCTGGAGTTTTATTTTAGGTTTTGATGTCCTCAAGAATATATATTTGCGGTATAAGTACCAAAAACATCTCAATATTTTTTTCCAGTTCTTCTCTCAGGAGCTCTGCTAAGAACAGGTCGATTTTGGCCTGTCTAATTAATATTCATGAGCCTCCCTTCTGATTGGCCTGTTGTTTTCTGAAGCACGGCCAGGCCAACCACAGGTAACTAGGTAACAGGTAACGTAATACAGCCTCAAATTAGAAATTTGATCGCATACCTACTGCCACTGCCTGACAAAAAACCGACGACAGCTGTGGTTAAACGTGATAAAACGAGTGGACTGGACAGAAACGATCGTCAAAAATGCTCGCGTTTGCAGCACACACTTCTTATCAGAAAAGGTTCAATGAAGTATTGTCTTTTGTTGTTATGGGCGCATCTGAAAATATCTTGCATCTCATGACTATGTAGTGTATTAAATACGTTAATGTCTGTGTGCATGTGTGTAAAACAACAAACTGACGATTTATATATAATCAATTTGTAATTGTATATGAATTGTTGTGATTAATTGTGGCTGGAATTAATTGTGTAGCTGTAAAAATAGTTGCCTGCTGAAATTGAAATGTATTTATACCTTCATCATGACTAGATAGTAGGAGTGGCACAGTACACAGATGTCACGGTTCGTTACGTACCTCGGGTCGGCGGTCACGGTTCGATACAATTTGGGTACAACAAGGGGAAAAAAAAGTTTCTTTTCATTTATTTTGAACAGACAGTAATACAAATTACAATTTTTTCCAGATAGATGTGAAAATACTAAATATTATTACATTATGTTATATATATAAAATCTGCAGTACATATATATACACACAAGGAATAAATTCTTGAAATATACAGTGGGGCAAAAAAGTATTTAGTCAGCCACCAATTGTGCAAGTTCTCCCACTTAAAAAGATGAGAGAGGCCTGTAATTTTCATCATAGGTATACCTCAACTATGAGAGACAAAATGAGAAAAGAAAAATCCAGAAAATCACATTGTAGGATTTTTAAAGAATTAATTGGTAAATTCCTTGGTAAAATAAGTATTTGGTCACCTACAAACAAGCAAGATTTCTGGCTCTCACAGACCTGTAACTTCTTCTTTAAGAGGCTCCTCTATCCTCCACTCGTTACCTGTATTAAAGGCATCTGTTTGAACTCGTTATCAGTATAAAAGACACCTGTCCACAACCTCAAACAGTCCAACTCCAAACTCCACCATGGCCAAGACCAAAGAGCTGTCAAAGGACACCAGAAACAAAATTGTAGACCTGCACCAGGCTGGGAAGACTGAATCTGCAATAGGTAAGCAGCTTGGTGTGAAGAAATCAACTGTGGGAGCAATTATTAGAAAATGGAAGACATACAAGACCACTGATAATCTCCCTCGATCTGGGGCTCCACGCAAGATCTCACCCCGTCAAAATGATCACAAGAACTGTGAGCAAAAATCCCAGAACCACACGGGGGGACCTAGTGAATGACCTGCAGAGAGCTGGGACCAAAGTAACAAAGGCTACCATCAGTAACACACTGCGCCGCCAGGGACTCAAATCCTGCAGTGCCAGACGTGTCCCCCTGCTTAAGCCAGTACATGTCCGGGCCCGTCTGAAGTTTGCTAGAGAGCATTTGGATGATCCAGAAGAGGATTGGGAGAATGTCATATGGTCAGATGAAACCAAAATAGAACTTTTTGGTAAAAACTCAACTTGTAGTGTTTGGAGGAGAAAGAATGCTGAGTTGCATCCAAAGAACACCATACCTACTGTGAAGCATGGGGGTGGAAACATCATGCTTTAGGGCTGTTTTTCTGCAAAGGGACCAGGACGACTGATCCGTGTAAACGAAAGAATGAATGGGGCCATGTATCGTGAGATTTTGAGTGAAAACCTCCTTCAATCAGCAAGGGCATTGAAGATGAAACGTGGCTGGGTCTTTCAGCATGACAATGATCCCAAACACACCGCCCTGGCAACGAAGGAGTGGCTTCGTAAGAAGCATTTCAAGATCCTGGAGTGGCCTAGCCAGTCTCCAGATCTCAACCCCATCGAAAATCTTTGGAGGGAGTTGAAAGTCCGTGTTGCCCAGCGACAGCCCCAAAACATTACTGCTCTAGAGGAGATCTGCATGGAGGAATGGGCCAAAATACCAGCAACAGTGTGTGAAAACCTTGTGAAGACTTACAGAAAACGTTTGACCTCTGTCATTGCCAACAAAGGGTATATAACAAAGTATTGAGATGAAATTTTGTTATTGGCCAAATACTTATTTTCCACCATAATTTGCAAATAAATTCTTTAAAAATCCTACAATGTGATTTTTCTGGATTTTTTTTTTTTTTTTCTCATTTTGTCTCTCATAGTTGAGGTATGCCTATGATGAAAATTACAGGCCCCTCTCATCTTTTTAAGTGGGAGAACTTGCACAATTGGTGGCTGACAAAATACTTTTTTTGCCCCATTGTATTTGATTTAGTTTACAGATAAACAAGGGAGAAAAACAGTGCGACACTTAACAGCCTATATATGCGGAGTTTCAGTTCATTTTTGTGACACGCTTCATTTGTTCACAGAAAGGAAACTCAAATGGCAGAAAGCCACATCCTATTTGTTTTCCTTTTTTTGTTTTCATTGTGAGTGTACACAAATAAAAGCAGACCTTTATACAGTGATGCATTATTAATAAGACAATAAGTGTTTAAAGTTGATTCTGCTGGTATAAGGAAACAGTTCAAGTGATGGCGCCGGAGCGCGCGCACACACACACACATCAGTTCCAGCATTGCTAACTTGACAGCACAGTTGGTACTTTTATCAAAATAAAATACAGTGAACCAAACATCAACGCGCCCGCCTCTGTGTCACTGCTGGAAAGTACAAAGCCTATCAATTACGTTACATCGCAAATATGGAAATATTCAGAGGTGGGTAGTAACGAGTTACATTTACTTTGTTACATTTACTTGAGTAAATTTTTTGGGTAACTAATACTTTTAGAGTATATTTAAAAATGGGTACTTTTACTCTTACTCAAGTACATTTTTAGTGAAAAAACTGTACTTTTACTTCGTTACTGTGGGCGACACTCCTCTCGTTACTTTATCTTAATGCAATACAAGTTAAAAATCCTTCAATTTATTCCAAGCGCGCCGTCTACTTTTTTTCTGGGCAATGAGCGATGCCCATTCGCGAATGATTCATTCTTTTTTTAGTCAATTCTGTTCGGAGGCTTAATCAAACCAAACCAGTTGGCAGACCAGTGAATCGGTTCGCGAATCAGTTTGAATGATTCGTTCACTTCCCTGCCGCACGCGCTGAGTCGTCTGAAGCGGTTCTCACTCAGAGTTGTAACATCAAGAGCGTTGAAGACGTGGCTTTGGATCTACAGTCAGTTGAAAGCAAATCTTCAAAGGCTATGGTTTGCTAGCTATGAAGATCTTTATTAGATGAACACCGCGTGTGCTGTCGGTTCCACAGGCATAGATTCGATTACAGTACACGATACCATTATAACATTACCAGTTTGTTGTACATGTACCTTACACATTAAATACAATGTATAATTTATTCATTAAATAAGCTGTCACAGAGTATGAAATAAACACCCGCCAAACCCGCGTTAGTTCCAGGAGGAATGCCTTGCCTAGACAAAATTAATATTGATATTTTCACAATATTTACGTTTGCAGAAATAAAGGCTACATTTGTTTACATTTTGCAGAACAGACGGAAGAAGATTCGTCAATGTGCATTTGTTTGGTTATGTTCAGATGTTCTGTAGTGGTCATGTGAGGAGTTTTCACTCTTCTCCGTGTCATACATGTCATAGGTTATATACATTTATAATACATAATTAAACTTTAAAATATAATTTAATTTAACTCAGTGATGCAAATCAGAATTTGTATCAGCTGTTACTCCAGTTTTCAGAGTCATATGATCCTTCAGAAATCATTGAAATATATTGATTTATTACCAGTGTTGTTGAAAAAAGCAAAAACAAAAAAAACAGCATATGCTGGTTAAGTATGTTTTGAAGCTGGGATGCTGGTTTATGCTGGTCATGTGCTGGTCTTGAGCTGGTCGGACCAGCTTAGGACCAGCACATGACCAGCTTAAAACAGCTAAGGACCAGCTTAAATCAGCTCAAACCAGCATCCCATGCTTCAAAACATACCATACCAGCATATGCTGGTTTTTTCAACAGGGAACAGTTTTGCTGATTAATATTTTTTGGAACCTGTGGCATTTTGTTCAGGGTTCTTTTATGAATAGAAAGCTAAAAAAAGAACAGTATTGATAATAAATCACGCTGATAAAAATTCTGATTTGCATCACTGAAATAAATTACATTAAAAAAAACAAACATTAAAAGTATTTTGAACGGCAGTGTGTGTGTGTGTGTGTGTGTGTGTGTGTATATATATGTATATATGTGTGTGTATATGTATATGTATGTATGTATGCAAAAATTGATCTAAATATCTATATATCTAAATAAAAATATACTATATTCAATATATGATCCAAAGTAACTAGTAACTAACTACTTAAGTAGTTTTTTAATACGATACTTTTGTACTCTTACTCAAGTAACTATTCAGACTATTACTTTTACTTTTACTTGAGTAAATATTTCTTCAAGTACTTTTACTTTTACTTGAGTACAGTTTTTGGGTACTCTACCCACCTCAAATATTAAGGAATATTTGAATTTGTGCCAAATGAGAGAGGTAGGATACACGATCACAAAGCTCCATTTCACAAACAGTTGAGTGCACAAGCCTTTAAAGTATACTCCCTTGTCAGTGAGAGATGCGTTCAGAATCAGCACATGGTCACTGTCTAGGGGGCTTTGTTTTCAGCTCCGCAACTCAGCATTGGCTGTTCTTCTGCTGGTGGTTATCAAACAGCGTTGCATTACTGTGGGCGCCACCTTATGAATTGGGGGTGAATTGCCTGTATTCGTTGTAAGGCCTCATGCACCGAACCGAGATGTCCGTACCGTGACGGTTCGGTATGAATACATGTATCGTGCCACCCCCACTAGATAGACACAGTGAGTTTGTCTTTACCATACATGTTAGACATGCTCCACCTCATAGTAGCAATCCTGTCAGATCGTCCATCCTTTGAGTGAGAGTGTAACGTTACAGGTCGGCCGATCTGGTTTCGTTCGTTAAAGTTAACCTTTTCGACATGTTTCCGTGTTGTTGTTGCTCAGCAATGGCATGGACGCGATGCTGTCTGGGGGTTTGGCAAAAGGACGGTGGGCGGTGCTCGGGATGGTGACTGAAGGCGGTGACTGAGTAGTTCGGACGTCACATTTTTACGCAAGTCATAAGGGCTCGTGAAAAGGCACGGCTACTTTATGCAGGCTGTGTGCACTTTACTGTGGATTGTGTTTTGAAACTTGTATGGTAGTTACATAGCCCCTAGACCTCAGTTATCATGAAAAAATTTCAGTTTTGACAATATGGGACCTTTAAACTGAGATATTTTTACAATTTTATGCAAAAAAAAGCTCATTTCAAATTTGATGCCTGCTACAGGTCTCAAATTAGTTGGGACGGGGGCATGTTTACTATGGTGTAGCATCTCCTCTTCTTTTCAAAACAGTTTGAAGATGTCTGGGCATCGAGGTTATGAGTTTCTGGAGTTTTGGTGTTGGAATTTGGTACCATTCTTGCCTGATATAAGTTTCCAGCTGCTGAAGAGTTCTTGGTCATCTTTGACGTATTTTTCATTTAATGATGTGCCAAATGTTCTCTATTGGTGAAAGATCTGGACTGCAGACAGGCCAATTCAGCACCCAGACTCTTCTACTACGAACCCATGCTGTTGTAATAGCTGCAGTATGTGGTTTTGCATTGTCCTGCTGAAATACACAAGGCCTTCCCTGAAATAGACATCGTCTGGAGGGAGCATATCCTGCTCTAAAACCTTTATATACCTTTCAGCATTCAAAGTGCCTTCCAAAACATGCAAGCTGCCCATACCATATGCACGTATGCACCCCCATACCATCAGTGATACTGGCTTTTAAACTAAACGCTGATAACATGCTGGAAGGCCTCCCTCCTCTTTAGCCCGGAGGACACGGCGTCCGTGATTTCCAACAAGAATGTCAAATTTAGACTCGTCTGACCATAGAACACTTTCCCACTTTGAAACTGTCCATTTTAAATGAGCCTTGGCCCACAGGACATGACGGTGCTTCTGGACCATGTTCACATATGGCTTCTTTTTGCAACTTTTTCCTTTAGTTGGCATCTGCAGATGATACAGCGGATTGTATTTACCGACAGTGGTTTCTGGAAGTATTCCTGGGCCCATTTAGTAATGTCAATGACAGAATCATGCCGATGAGTGATGCAGTGTTGTCTGAGGGCCCATAGACCACGGGCATCCAACAAAGGTCTTCGGCCTTGTCCTTTACGCACAGAGATTTCTCCAGTTTCTCTGAATCTTTTGATGATGTTATGCACTGTAGATGATGAGATTTGCAAAGCCTTTGCAATTTGACATTGAGGAACGTTGTTTTTAAAGTATTCCACAATCTTTTTACACACTCTTTCAGATTGGAGAGCCTCTGCCCATCTTTACTTCTGAGAGACTCTGCCTCTCTAAGACATCCCTTTTATCTTACAGACCTGATGTCAATTAACTTAATTAGTTGCTAGATGTTCTCCCACCTGAATCTTTTCAAAATGTCTTGCTTTTTCAGCCGTTTGTTGCCCCCGTGGGCATAAATGTAAAATTTCTCCTTTTAAACATTTGTTATGTTCTCTGTGTTCCATTGTGAATAAAATATTGGCTCATGTGATTTGAAAGTCTTTTAGTTTTCATTTTATTCAAATTTAAAAAACGTCCCAACATTTCCGGAATTCGGATTGTATTAAAGTGGTCTCACCTCAATTCTAAAGACATATTACATATTCAGTTGTGACTCACATGAACAACTAAAACTGATTTAAAAACCAAATGAATTAAAATGTATCTAAAAGTGAAAGTTCTGATAAATTAAAATAACATGAACTATGATGAATGAAGTAAAATTGAACTGAAGTGAATAACTGGGCAGTGGGGAGACCCAGTGCCGGTGGCTGTGGCAACAGTGAGATGTGTGACTGGCGCACTGGCAGGCTGCCCCTCGTTCAGACACGTGCCAGGCCATCATCAGCAGATTTGCAGCATGCGAGGGAAAAGAAAACCAGCAGAGAAGCATCTGAAGCCAAGAGAGGAGGAGGCTGGTCCTGTAAGAGGGGGGAAGAACACACACAAACACACACACACACACACTTACACGAACGCTGACAGAGGGGCATTGTGTCCCCGCACCTCATGAGTGGAGCTTTTTGTGATTAAGAGTGTGTGTGTTTGTGCGTGATCCCACACGAGTGCTAATTATGCGGCAGTTGCTGATCACTGGATTATTCACACATACGAACATAATGTGTCTGATGAAACTGCGTCTGTGTGTGTGCTTCTCTATATATGTGAGTCAGTGCCCTCAAAGGGCCTTTCCTGGACTTTCCCTCTTTATGTTCAGAGAAACAGAAAGAGAAAGACGGCCCACGAGAGCTTCATTTCACATGTCACAGTAAGTGCTGTATCAGATCTGTGACTCAAATACTGTACCAGCGGTCACACAGATTTGAGTGAGTCACACAGCCGTGGTACTACAACAAAGACAGGTTGACACTCTTTCCCACTGCCCATATCTAATCTAACTAATGTTCAGAGTGTATTCTCCCGTCCTTCTTAGCTTATCCTGTGACAGTAGGACACATTGTCCATGTCTATTTAAGCACTCAAGCCGCCTAAAACGCTCTTGTACACAGAGCAGCTGCCTCTCTGCCAGTCTTATGACTAAGCTGCTGAGGAAGAGGAAGTGGCAGGACATTTCATTGCCCAGTTCCACGTCAAATGGCCCAAACATGACCAAATGTTAAGCTACACATTACTGCCTTACCTAAAAAAATATATATATATATATATATATATATATATATATATAAAAAATCAGCATGAATGTCTACAGTGGTCCAGGCTTGTTTATGCTGGATGTGGTTGGTACCTGTCTAGCTGGTGGACCAGCATACTGTAGCCATGCTGTTAACCAGCTGGTTGGCCAGTATGGTCTTTCTGGGTGATGATGGTTGGCCAAGGTAGTGGCTGGGTTACATAATTAAGGCATCTGGCACCAGCATTGGAAACATAACGTGTTCTGGTGACCAGCTATGCAGGTATTTTCAAAATGGTTTATCAAAATGAAATTTTATGTATGATCAATAATTGAATTGAATAGCACCTAGATATATAGATAAATCTGTTATTTATATATTGTTTTGGGGGTTAGTAAGCTGTTTTTACTTTAGAGACAGTAAAGACATTTATAATGTTAAATTGTATTCAAAAGAAATGCTAAATATGAAAATATTAAGCACCTTTCAACAGCAATAATAATCATATACTAAACAACTGAGAATCACACACTACCAGACTTTAAAGTCGTTCTGAACGCAACAAACTCAAAAACCTGCACCCTGTTTCTAGCAGAAACTTGACAACTGAAAGCAATATGTGAATAATGGCTCAAAATATCAAGCATGTTTAATATCCTCTGACTGGATGGAATAGCCTGAAGCTGAAAGAAGAAAAAAAAAACAGAGTCTGTGCCGATTTTCTTTGAAATTGGTCAACTCTAACTGCTCAAAACCAGCAGATTGGCTCAGAATTTCAGCAACTGCCATCAACTCTTCCATACTGTAAATCAGGACAAAACTCTGGACAAACATGTCATTCCAGCCTTTAGAATGATTTCTGAAGGATCACGTGACACTGAAGACTGGAGTAATAGCTGCTAAAAAATTCAGCTTTGCCATCACAGAAATAAATTAAAATGTATAATATATTAAAATAGAAAACAGTTATTTTAAATTAAAATAATATTTCACAATATTTCTGTTTTTACTGTATTTTTGTTTAAATATTAAATATTTGAGTTAAATATATTAATATTTATTTATTTATTATATTTTTTATATAAAATAAAATTACCAAAAAATTAACTTGTAAATATGATTATATATATCACATATATGATATTATGGTAACATTTTAGTATAGGGACTAATTCTCATTGTTAACTAGTTGCTAATTAGCATGCCTATTAACATGTTGGCTGTTTATTAGTACTTATAAAGCACATATTCTGCACGACCATCCCTAATCCCACCCAAAACCTAAATTTGAAAACTACCTTGCTAACTATTAATAAGCAGCAAATTAGGAGTTTATTGAGGCAAAGTTGTAATTAATGGTTTGTTAATGGCGAGAATTGGACCTTTAAATAAAATGTGACTGATATTATATATTTAAATAAAAATATTAATATTAAAATATTGTTTTCAATAGTATTTAATTTAAATAGACCTTATAAAAATCTTCTTTTATCCTGTGAAGCTGCAAAGTTGCAGTCAAACCAGAATCAAATCTGTGTCCCCATGAGAGCACCATAGCTCAATATACCATTAGCATATGTGCTAACCACTGCAGTGCAAGATCCCCAGTAGAGCAAAGGATCATCAGTGTAAGAGCCCCCCTGCCGTCCATCCTGGTTGTCATACACTTGCCTGACTCATGGCCCTGAGAGCAGGATCCTCCTCCTCAACAAAGACATGACATACGACTCTCCATGCACTCAGAGAGACTGAGTCATATCTGTGTGTGTATGAGTAAGAGCAAAAGGCAGCTGTTCTTTCAATAAAGAGATACTAACAGGCCCCAAGGACACACACACACACAAACAGATACACAGCACAGCAACTACCGGTAAAAGAGGGAGGGAGTGAATGTTAACATTTAAGTGGGAGGCATAGCTGCACTCCTGATGTCTTACAAAACTGACACACGTTTCTCACTCTATTTTATCTTAATATATTTACACTGTAAAAATGATTTTACAAGAAGATACTGTTTTAGTATTTCTGTTTAATTCATGTTTAATGCAGTACATTAGTTGCAATTATTTCTAATATTTACTGCAATTTCTGAGTGAAAATTGTTTTTCAGTCTAGGTATCCATCTACCCATCCATCTGTGTTCACTTTAAAGTTTTTCAGTCTAGGTGACATTATACAGACACAAACATACTGAAAAGTGTGTGTAAAGTTGCAGTTGAGCTTTACACACACACCCACATGCACAGAAAACAGGTGCGGCCCGGTGCAGGTGTTGAGCACGCCTAGGCAAAGCAGCCGGAGAGATAGAGCATGCTTCTCTGTGTAATCAGAGACAGGCAGAAACTAAACGTTTGCAGTATTGTTTCACGCACACGCACTCCAGACACTCCCATGTTCACATATCCAAATTAACCGACATAAGCCCTCTTTTGTTAATGCACTCGCACAGAGGAAGGCAGAAGCCCCACAGGCCTGAAGTTCTCTGCCCATGCCACCTGCCGCAAACACAAAGATGGAGGGGTGTCAGTCTATTAGGGCCGTTCTGGCCCTCTGTCTCCTCCCACAAACCCCTACAACCTACAATTAGGCTACACCTTTCTCCATCAGGATAAACCCCCTCTGGACAGCTCTGACACGTACTGCACCACACACAAATGCTGTTTGTTTTTCAAACATAAGCTTAAAACACAAACTGGTTAATTTAGTTATTTTTGGCCAGTTGGGTCAAATGTTTAATCCAACCTTCTGGGTATGTTTATTTAACTATTGCTTTAAAAGTTACTATACAGTATTTCTTGCTTAAAATGAGCCCAAAATAGGTTGGAAACTAACATTTAAAAACATGTTCAATAAATGAATATTTATTAATAAGCTGAATAAATTATAATTAAATAATAAACATTTTTAATTGCTTATTAATAAATGTTCACATTTTGCTGATGCCTCTAGTAATTATGTGTCTGATTTTTAATTTACAACCTATTTTGGGTTAATTTTAAGCCAGCCATATAAACAATAGTTAAGCTAAATAAAACTACCCAGAAAGGTATTTAACCCAACCACTTGGTCAAAACAACCCAGTCACTGGGTTTGTCCATATTTCTCCCATGCAGCACTGTGTTGTACTTAATCCAGCATTTTTAGAGTGAAGAACAGTAATATTGTGAAAAATTATTACAACTTGTTTTCTATTCTAATAATTTAAAAATGATTAATTAATCATTTATTAGTAATTTAACATATAAATTCATTCAATTTATATTAATAAATTAGTGATTTATTAATGAATTTGTTTTCTAGTCTAATATATTTACAAAACTATTAATTCATAATTTATTAGTAATTTATCAAATTAGCTTTATAAATTAATTAATTTATATTAATAAATTAGCAATTAATTAATTATTATTATTCTGAAAAATTGTAATATGCAAATCACTGCAATATGCTGATTTGAAGAAACATTTCTTATTATCAGTGTTGAAAAAGTACTACACTGTAAAAAGTGATAAGTTGACTTAACTTAAAAAAATTGAGGGCACCCGTTGCCTTAAAATTATTCAGTAAATTATAATTTAATTATAGTGAATTGTCAAGTTCACTTAACTTTTTTATTATTATTATTATTTATTATTTACAACGGGTTTCCTCAATTTTTTTAAGTTAAGTCAACTTATCACTTTTTACAGTGTACTTTATATTTTTAATGTATCCTTGCAGAATAAAAGCATTAATTTCTTCAAAAAGTGTATTAATAATACAATACACAATTTTATTCATTTTATTTGTTTTAGTTATTTTAGGATAAACTAAATGAAAATAAGAAATGTTGACTTGGCTAACTTTCTGAAATAAAATAATTTTATATATACTTTTTTTTTTTTTTCTTCAAGTAACAAAAACTGTTTCATGGTTTTAGTTTTGTTAACTGCTTTAGTAGTAAGACAGTGCACATAACTGCTCCAAAATAACACTGACAATCAAATGGTTGCTGGCTCTCTCTGTTCAAGTCTCCAAACAACACAGTTTCTGCTGACATTGACTTTGTGATTGTAAAAGTGAATCTTGGAAAGAAAAGGCCAGACCTTGGCGACATGACCCAGCCACACTGTCTCTGTCTCTGCTCTCTTTCCTGTCATCTCAAACTAATAGTTTGGAGATTAAATTTAACTTCAGAAACTTATTTACAGATTGGACAGATGCACTGGAAAAATACACTGCAATTCTGATGTAATTTAATTCCACTTGTACTACTGTAAAGGCATTTGTTTCATATTATCTACATGATTTATGTGAATCTTTATGGCATGTGATAGACATAAATTGTACTTCAGATACAGGACATTTTATTGTAATCATATGCTGCCATGGCCAATGTTTAAAAGCTACTGTATTTAAGAACCAAAATCAATTTTGATAATTTCACTGCTAATTACAAAAAAACAACAAAAAAAACTCTTTGCTGTATAACATTTTTGACACATAAAGTACGTGTTTGCTTGTGTGAAACATGCACACTCAACAAATGTAACCAGAAATAAGTATGCACATACATGTCACAACATGAGTGCAGAGAGATGTGAGGATGATGACCGCGCCGGTCGCCCACCTGTGTCCTGAGAGGAGGCTTTTTCCTGGAATTAGCCGACAGGAATGTAAAACCACACAGAGCTGCTGTATTTCTCACCTGGACCCTTGTACAAGTGCAGAATAAAATAACCTCAACCCAAAAAAAGATCTGGCCCGGCCAACAGCACTGTCAGACACAGAGTCAAGAGCAAAGGGCTCTCACAAACACTTGAGATACCACCAACACTCAGGCTACAGCCCTGGACCTGCCATTCCCATACACTCTAACATCACATCTGCTAATGTTATGAGAACAGCGATTCTCTGTTTGTTTTGTCCATTTGTCATTTCTACATTCTTTTTTTTTTGCTGCATGCCATATAATTTTGAAGGTTACTTTTTAAGAGAACTATTCAGGGAATAATATACATTTTAGACAGACAGAATTGATAAATTGATTGTAAATGAAAAGCAGGGGGTTTGTGAGATTACAGTTACATGTGCTGACAGTTTGACAAAATAAAAGCTTCAGGGTTTGTCTTCATTTTTATAATAGTAATATGCTAATAAGCAACTAGGTAATAGTGAGAATTGGTCCCTATAGTAGAGTGTTACCGAAAACAGTTAATAAAAAACATGAACATGCAAATATATTATTAAGTTACTTAAATATTAACTCCTCAGTTTTAATCTCAGGGGGTACTTAAGTAAATATTGAGTAAATATTGTGCGTCTAAGGGTTTTGGCTAACAAAAAAGTTTTGGAACCCCTGCTCTAGAGCTATACATGCAACATAAACACATAATATGAATAAATACATTTATGGAAACGTTGCTGTAGACAATCTTAGCTCAATGCTATTTATCTTTCTCAATACCAAATGAAGAAACGGCACCTTCTAAATAGTCTTATGAAAGGAAATCTTTTGCAAGAGGAATGGCAAGCAGAAATCTGTATCATCACCAGGAAAAACAAATTTTGTATAACATCCAGAAACGGGAAAATCTTTCTTTTTTCCTTTTTTTCTCTCTCCTTTTCACTTTCTTACAACGATCCAACCCAAACAGCAGAACTGGGTTTCTGAGCAGACCTCCATGTTTCCGAAGGAAAAGAGATGGACCGTGTTCAAAGAATAACACAGCAGATGAGTTCTACCACACACACCTCAGTAGTAACAAATTATGAATATAGCAGTTGAAAAGGTCACTCAAAAATGTAGCAAGCCTATAAAAACTTCTGTCCCCTACAGTACTTTAGCCTCTTCCAAGATGAATAAAACTGTGATATATCACACAATCAGACAGTTATGAGCTGTGACAGAACTCTGGATGTGGATTTTATGCAGACACGTATACAATATGAAGCAAATATTGTGCTACCGTTAATTAGCCATTTGTTGTTTGCTATTAGCAAAGTTGCAGTTTCAAGCAATTACACAAGAAGATACACACAAATATAGTGCAACTACAGTTAATTCTCTAGAGCTTGAAGGGTTTGGAGTCAAATTTTCCTGTCTGCTTGGCTGAACATTGAAAAGTTTAGCATTTCTTGTTAAGACACTATAATGAGCTTGTCCACAACGAGACATTTTGAAAAAGCAAAGTGAGTGTGATTCGTGAGCAAGACGGAGGGAACCTGGCCATACTGAATGGGCACAGAAAGAACAACGTGGTGATGATGTGCGGAGTTTATTGATCAGAGGGGTGTGACTGGAAGGCCGAGAGACGGGCCTGAGAAACCCGAGCTGGGCACTATAATTGAATCCCTATGGGGGAAGGCAAGAATATGATGGACAAAGCGTCCACCCTCTGATTACATCCTTCTCTGCATCTCCTCTCAGTCTGTTTAGCTGTCTGCTTTCCATGAAGATCTTGCTTAAGAGATTGTTGTATGGCCAAACACAATGAGGCTATTTTTCCCTCCAACTTCAAACAAATTGGGATCAGATCAGAGGCACGTGAGATGGCAGCAGCAGGAATCAATTAGCACAGACGCTTTGATGATGTCATTGACAAGCAATCGGTGAACAGACCAGCTTCCGTTTGAGATCGCAGGAAACATGAGACTCCACCGCAGCCCACTGCATTTTTACGGAAAGCGTAGTTTATCATTCTGCACGTCGCTACAAACTCGGAGCAGAGTTCACAAAAGCCTCGTTATGATTAACCAAAGTTTAACTAGCAGGGTAGTTCCTGTCACAGTTCTGAAAAGCGTCAAAATGAACAACGAAATAGATGAAATAGTATCAAAATCATTCTAGTGAGTTTATTATTTCCAAAGAATCACTTCAAAAATGATTCACTGATTCGTTTGGGTCATCACTGAAGAACATCCATATTTATATTTACATTTAGTTAAATAACCCAGTTTTTCAAAGTTTTCAATTAGACTGTTTAGATGTGGTGTTGTTTATGGGTCCAATGTGTCACCCATCTCATTAACAAAAGCTTTGAGAATGAGTTCAAATGAATCATTACAAAGAAGTGGTTCAAATAAAGCAACAAGCCACAAAGGACTGTGTGCAGTGGCAAAAGCACTATATGATAAAAGCACAAGTATACAATAATTAAATGTACTTTATTATTATTAATTACTGGAATAAACAATCCTTTAGCCAAATAATAACGTTCACTATAATAATAAATGTAAGCTGTAAAGCTGTAGTAACTTACCACATTAAAGGATGTGGTAAGCACCCAAAAATGAAAATTCCGTCAGTAATTACTCACCCTCAAGTCGTTTCAAACCCGCAAGACCTTCCTTCATTTTCGGAACACAAATTAAGATGTTTTTGATGACATCCGAGAGCTTTCTGACTCTGCATAGACAGCAACGTAACTACCACGTTTAAGACCCAGAAAGATATTAAGGACATTGTTAAAATAGTCCATATGACATCAGTGGTTGAACCTTAATTTTATAAAGCTACAAGTTTTACTTTCAACAACTTCTTCTCTTTTAACAATGCCCTTACTACCTTTCTGGGTCTTGAACATAGTTGCGTTGGGTCAGAAAGCTAATCAAAAATATCTTCATTTGTGTTCTGAACATGAACGAAGGTCTTACGGGTTTGGAACGACATGAGGGCGAGTAGTTAATGTCAGTGAGGTCAGATTTGTGTCTATAGTTATTTTAAATGGAAGCTCATGCAATTAGAATTTAGATTCAGAACTATCCGTTTTAAAAATCTGTTTGTGAATCAGACCACAACACTGATTTATGACTGGAAAACTAGCAAATAATGAGGAATGCTCCACCTCAGCTGAATGGCAAAAGGAGAGAGGAAGATGAGAGGCCTTCGTCTGCTCCTCGTTTGATTTCCTCCAGTGAGCGACGGCAGCTGAGCGTGGCTCCATGAGCGTTTCCCCCCATGTGTTCGGTCTTGGAGTTAACTGTCAAACTGGCGCCACGCAGCTCCACAGCATGTTCCGCGGTACATGACTAGTCATGAATATGGAGATGTGCTTGCTAAGCGTAGCATGCACACACATAGGAAAATGTATGAAAAACAGACACACGCATATACAGATTAATGGATAGTCACCAAACCTACGCAAACACACACAATAATACAAATAAGGGTGCAGAATGAAGTGTACACCCACACTGAATGTGAGTCAGAGTCTGCATCTCGATACACACACACACACACACACACACACACACACACACGCACGCATCAAACTTGGAAAACTTGCTTAATAGTTTTGGAAACGCAAAGCTATTAAAACACCAATTCCTGTGGTGAGGCCTCAGACTGCAACCCCTTTCATAATGGAGTCATTTAGTCCGATTCTTCCCCGTGCTATCTGCCCCCGAGCTAACATTCTTACACACAGACATGCTGAAGATTTATAGCGTCTGAGAGAGAAAAACACCGCGCCCCAGTGTGGCTCCGACACAGGGGCCTTCACACTGGCACCGAATCAGAAACACACACATACTGTTGCATTTTTTATCACATAAATACACTGAATACGGATAAACAAGTTCTTCCCCTAGGCCTTTCAAAACCTCACAAGCATGCAATCAAAGACTCCTTCAAGGTCAAAGCTAATTGAGTAATTGATTAATTGAGTAATTGTTATGCACCAAACATTCTGACTTGTAAAAACACTATTCAAAAATAGATTTTATTGTTAATTATTATTGCTATTTTATTTTATTTATTTATGTTCTTTTCGAAATATATGCATAGGTTGTTAAAGTTGATGATGTTATGTTAAAAATGTAAAAATACATCAATTTCAAGCATGTATCTAAATCATCTTTTTTACCTTTTTTTTTTAAATCGATTACTTTTTATGTTCGAGTTTTCAAATTTAGCACAAACAAGGGGTTATAAGTGGCTACAAGAGGGTTCTAAGGTGTCTAAGGTGGATACAAAAAAGTGTATATTTCTATAAAAATGTATTATTTATATTTATATAATGCCTTTTTACACTAAGGACAATAACCAGTGACAGCAAATCAGAATGCATTCTGCTTTAAAGAGCTTAAAGATTTAAAGTGGCAGATGACAAAATTGCATGGCATGTTTACAATAAACAATAAACGTTATTGTCCGTTGATGTGGACACTAATATAGTTATTGGCATAGTTATCGTTATTATTGTTCTGGGTGTGAATAAACTTTAAACTTAAAAATTATATTTATTGTGAGAAGCACAAATAAATGTTTGGGTAGAAAAAGCTAAAAAAAAAATCATGTAGAATATTTTTTATATATTTTAATAATTTTGCTTTGCACTCAGTACAGTAACAATAAAAAGCCAATTATTGAATTTGTCAAATAACATGCTGTTTATAGATTTACCTTTATAGTATAAATCTTTATATTTAAAATTGTACTTTCGATTATCAAATCTGTGGTCCATGATACCAAAAAGTGTCACAGTACCAGAATTAATCAAAATGCCCATCCCTACTACTAAAATGTGAGCATGGCACAGCTTATTTGTATTTTATTCCACAAGCTATCTGTCTGTCACCCTATGTAGTCCAGAGCTCTGATAGCCCACCATCTAGTGCACTGTGGAGGGTCTCGGGCAAAAGCTGGCTGCTGTTTGAGACTCTCGGCCAATCAGTTTACAGCTCTCTTGTAAGCTGCTCTCCCTTCCGAAGTTAAATGACAAACCAAAGCCTCCTGGCATGGCCCGAGCAGACGGACCCAATTTCTGCTTTGCATAAAAAAAAGTCAAAACCACACACGAGCGCTACGAATGAACAGAGGAAAGAAGGAGGAGAGGAGGAAACCGCGCCAAGCATCAGATCTCCTTAAAGCCTTACAGCTGAAGCCTCCATCTCAGAGGAGATCACATTTCAACAAGATTGAGTTTAAGTGGTGGAGACAGAAGCTGCATGAAAGGGAGGGAAGGAGAGAGAGAGTTTCTTGCTCTAGTAATAGTAGTGCAGGAAAAAATGGCACAATATAGTTTACAGAGAGCCAAAAGCTACTAGACTAAACTCTAGTGTTGAGTGTTGCTCATATGAAAAGTGTATATCAAAATGTTTTTTTTTTTTTTTTTACTGAAGCGTGGTTAATGATGTACCTAGATCAAATGGAATTCCCTTTACTTCTCATTTGCCTTCTGATGGTATGTGCATCACATTTTACCTTTGTCATATACTCAATACAGCACTTATTCAGTGGACTTTTGGGCTGATGGAATACCTGATCTCAGGGAACCTTTGCTTTGGAGTTTCTAAACAGCTCTGGCTGGGACAGGGTTAAAGTCTCCTCCCTGGGGCTGTGCTTGCTACTGCTAAAATTAAACCTCCCCCACAGCTGGTTCCCATTAGCCTGCAGTGACACTAGGAGCCTGTACTTAAGCTGTGCTGCGGGGGCTCCGCCACCCCACTCAGATAATACTACTGTCCCCTGCCACAGGCCAAGTTTAAACTGGCCCTGCACAGCTTCTGCTGGCAACCACTGTGTTTTCAAACCAGGGGAAAAGAAGAGGAGAGAAAGGTGAGAGTTATGGAGGGAGAACATTATGGAAAAGAGCCCGTCTCTGATGAGAGGTGGAAAATGTTGAGTCTGTCATCACGTTCGAGTTCATCAGAGGAGAAAAACATTTACATGATAATGTGAAAGCCATAAGGAACAAAATATATGAAAAAAAAAAAAAAAATTAGAGAAGCACATAAATATCGGTATCATATCAGCTATTAATATTAAGTTTTTTATTGCTATGACAGCATATTTAATTGTACATGCTAATTTATTTGATTTTGAAATTCAGATTACTTTTTCTATCATCTATCATGTACATAAAGTACATAAATATCGGTATCATATCAGCTATTAATATTCAATTTTTTATTGCTATGAGAGCATATTTAATTGTACATGCTAATTTATTTGATTTTTAAATTCAGATTACTTTTTCTATCATCTATCATGCTCACTTAATGTTAATCATAAAAAACAATGATTTAACAACACTGTTAAATGTAATTTTTTTCATTCTGAACATAACTGTAATTGTTGTGATGCCCAAATTCACTTGAAGCATTTAAGACAATTCATTTTAGTATTTTATTTTTCATTTATTTACGCAGCTTTTCTGTATCAGCCAAAATCAGATAAAAATGCAGAGCGATTAACTAACCCCCAAATACAGAGTTCATAAACTTTTATTATAATGATTTTGTTTTCTTTTTATCAGACATATCATCAGACGGCTGCTTGTGAACTCATATAATTAAGGTGCTCTTGCCTAGCTGTGTTTCACATATTCTTTACAACTCTACTTTTATCTCTAAATTGCTTTTACAGTTTGGAAGTCTGGCAGCAAAACACAGCATGTGCATTGTGAGTAACAAATGAGACGTTGATGACTGATTTACGGTGTGAGAAATAAACCAATCGGCAGTCTTGTAAGGACACCACAGCCAATAGGCAGACAGCAATCGCACATTCCTGATGACAGGCAGCACATATCTCACATGGTTTTGCATGTTGGGATCAACTGCAAGTCTGAGCGCTTTCCGGTTAGGGTAATATTTTAGCCGTAGTCTATTAAAACCATAGCTCTTAAGAGGGATCTGTTTGTGGAAAAGGTTAACAATCAGTTTAATTAGGAGCAGAGGCTGGGGCGCACGCATGAACTCTCCCGGTCTGACACTAACCGCTCTACAGGGAATTCACCATGTCAGACGTTCACCGTTTGAGTGTGTGTGAGTGTAGAGAAGAAAAGGAGATAAAGAATTAAAGGATGAAAGGAAAACAGAGGGCATGTGAGTGAGGAGGAGGAACAAAGTAAGAAAGGAAGGGAGGACAGACCTTATCAGCAAAGTTTGTCCATTCAGGATTTCCTTCCAAACAAAAGAGAAAGGAAACTCCATCTCTGAAACGTGTTACATGGATATAAATCTGTCAAGAGCACTTGTTAAGGTCATTCCAGTTTTAACTTCTAAAACAGGTGACATCTATGTTATTTAAAACAATGATACACAAGACACAAATCCAGATGAGTATATAAATTACACTTTTTTTTTCAATGGCTAGGTAAAAATGTGTTAACTTAAAGACTACCTGATCAATCATTTAAAAATAATTTCAAATATCCAGCCAAATACAGGTCAATCATTTCCTTTAAAAATAATGGTAACACTTTAAAATGCATTACAATGGCATTTACATTGTACTCCATGGTACTTTTTAAGAATACTACAGTATACTGTATGTCCAAAAAATAAATAAATAAATAAAAATACTATGCAAATAATAATAATAATAACACTATGGTAATAATTATAGTGCTTTTTGTAAGTAGTAACATGCCCTGAAATAAACCCTAAAATGTGCTTCATGTGGTAACATCTAAATTGATTGATTTTAACATCAATTATGTCAAAAATATTATCTAACATCACTGAATCAACCTAAATAGCTCACACAAACAAAACTAAATTAAAAAGTTCAATTTTGTTGCAGTTTACCATTTTTCTCCAATGCACTGTGAACATGAACAAACAATAAAGAATCGCATTTTAATCTAACATTAACAAAGATTACTAAATGCTGTAAAAAGCTGATGTTAGTTAACGCATTAACTAATGTTAACAAATGGGACCTTACTATAAAGTGCTACCTTAATATTTAAAAGAACTTTACCATGATATAATAGGCTATGAATATGGTAATCGCCATGTGATACCATCAAAGTACCACCAACACAGTACTTTCTGTTAAAGGAAACCAAATGCCTAATGCACTGAAATGCCTTTCATCTCAAACATAGTAAATAAGTGTTGCAAATGCAGAGAAAATGCTTTCAAAAGGATGTAAATAGTACAAAACAAGCAGTCGCAACAATCCAACATCTCCCAACACAGTGGTATGAGTGTTAGGATCTGGAAAGTGTAGGGGTATGCGCCGCGTGGGCTGTATTTTGAAGGCAGACGGTGTGAGGCTCATTAAAGCTGCATGGATCTGAGTTCTGGCAGAGGTGACAGACAGGTGGATAGGATTACCAGTGAGCCCAGGCTCAGAAACACGCATGCTCGGCCGCCCGTCAGCACGGGGATCGACACACACACACCCTTCACGCCTTTTTAAATAATTAACAGCCAAAGATTAGTCCGTCAGCCTCGGGGCCAAAAGGTCCATTGATTTCTCACAGATGCATTTTTAATGAGCGCATCTCAGTGAGGCAGCGTCCGTGAAGAGAGGCTTCCTTGTCCACAACAGCACAAGAAACACCAGCAGCTTTGCGAGAGGCTTGTGGTAAAAACACAAACAAAGCCTGTAAGTGCCTCTCTAATGTCTCGCACTAACGTTCTTCTACACAAAGGCTTGAAGGGAAAGGCCTCAAGGGTGACCTTAAAAGAACCTATGGCAAAATGCTATTTAATCCGGCCCAAGCGTTTCCTTTAATTGGTCTTGTGCGACCATCCATAAAGCTGTTGTGCCGGCGGCATATTTCCTAATCAGCTTTTATGAACTGTAAACATCTCGGCACCAGAGTCTTTAAAGCGTTAGAAGACTTGAATTAAATTTGTATCACATTTAGTAGTTGTGACAGACACACTAAGAAAGTGATCACTGCATCTGTGGACAAGCGCGGCTGACAGAGTGCCTGATGGTGTCAATTACGTATTTCCCTTTCTTTACAGTGTAAAGTATCACAAGAGATAGAACAAGAAAAAATTAACCTGAAAACCTGATTTACACTCTTAAAAATAAAGGTTCTTCATTGGCATGTATGGTCCCTTGAAGAACACCCGTTGCAAAAAAGGTTATTTATAGTGGAAAAAGGTTCTTTAGATTGTTAAGACTAAATGTTCTTCACACTAAGAAAAAAAAAGGAACCCAAAATGGTTCACCTTTGGCATCACTATGAAAACCCGCTTTTAGAATCTTTGTTTTTAAGTGGCTATAAGTGTGGACTAAGGTAGCTCACCCAAAAATTTAAATTGTGTTATCATTTACTCACCCTTAAGTGTCTTTTTTTTTTTTACCTTTGGCAAGCATTGATATTCAATGTATGGTTTCACAGAAAAAACACAAGTTATACAGGTTTAGACCAACAGAAATTTCACTGTTCTTTTAATGTCCATTTTGAACATTTATAGCAATGTTCCGAATGAACATGCTTTTTAAAAGTGGCATTATGGGGAGAGGTTATGGGTATAGGCCTCTGACAGGCACGGACAGCTTTGACTAGAATAACAGAAATAAATAGTTTAATAGTGGTTATAAATGGAATGAATACGGTGCAGTGTAGTATGGTTTTATTTTACATTCTTATGCGTATAGGGAGGCTATGCATTCCTTAAATCCAGAGAAACAAGAGGGAGTTGTTGAAAGACCAGTTCAAAAATTTAAAACCGATGAGCGTGTCTGAAATAATACTGCTACAGAAATAAAATTGAAAGTTAAAACATAAAATGGAAACCTGTGCCATATTTCATTCAAGAGAGACTGTTTTTCTTGCTGTCTGCAGTGTAATATTTCAAGGGTTCATTTTTCCTTGAGATGTGTGAGAGAGAAACATATCATTATGGAAAATCAAGGCTTCTGCCCATCTAAACCATGGATACGTCTGGTTTGAGAAGGCGACACACTTCCTCTACTTTGCGTAAAGGAAGGAAGAGACGAAAGAGAAACAGAAATGACTTCTTCAATTATTCCTCAGATTTCATAAATCATGCATTTGGCTTCTTTTTTTTTTAAACTGACTAAATGTTTTCATGAAAGTGTTGCATGTTACTATTATCATACATTTGTATGAAAGTGTGTATATATCTTTATTAAAAAAGGGGAGATAAGGGGAGCATTCAAGAGTTTAAATGGGGGCAGGAATAATTGCAAATACATAAAGAAAGAGTGTCAGGACTACCTTTCCCGTCTCCCGCTCGAAGTCCACATATTCTCGGGTGGGCGCCTGTCGTTGATCCCCATGAAGGTTGGCTGGGAAGAACTGCAGCGAGAGGTTGGTGCCGGTCGCCACAAAAGCCTTTTAGAAGGAAATCAATACAAACAGGATAAGAAAGCCAGGCCCGAGCATAAATTATGCAGCCCGTCATTTCTGTTTTCACATCAGAGAGAAGAGGAGAATGCCTGGAGCCAAGGCCAGCGCTCAAAACATCAGGAAAAGAAGGGAGGAGGGGAGGAGGGGATGGGGGGTGCACAAACGCAAAAAGAAAAAAAACCAAGTCATCATTTTCTCTATTTGAGGTATTGAGTTACACACATCTGATTCTATTTTACCAACGCTCATTGCTGGCAAACTGGGCTGCACCAAACTGAGTTTGAGAGGAGACAGAACGCAGGAGTGAACGAGTGACAGAGAGATAACAGAGACGGAGAGGAGTACAAAATCAATAATTGCTTTAAATGCAGCCCCTCACTTACATTAATAGCAGCAGGACTGCTGTAAAGGTTTTGAATTATGGTATAATAATTCAATAACGTTTTCAAGGAGCATGAGCAACAAAAAAACAACAAAAAAACTGAATTTTATACCAAACTGTCTTGCAGAATTCTGATGCATTTTAATATATACAAAAAACATAAAATAAAATTAATTCAATGCATACATACACAGTAATATTGTAAATTATATGAATCAATATTCAGCATCATTGTAATGGACATGCAAAGACATAAAGGCACAAGAAAAGTTATTCTGTAGCTTTGTAATAGATATGTTTTCCTGTGAACCTCAACATTTAATCTACTTTTGACATTAGGGGCAAATAAGGCAAAAAGCGACCACATCTGATTAATGAACTAAAGTGCACATAGTCACAACACAGCAAAACTGACTTAGCAATGACAGCATGATGAGAGAACATTGCATCACAAAACATGCAGAAATTATACAAAACAAAACATTTTTTTTTTAATTTGCATTTTACATTATAAATGCTTTTGTAATGTTTTCCATCATTTTGGTCAGTAAGTAATTCTGTCAGAAAAATCGAATTAAATAAAAAGTGACATCAAACAGAAATAGTGGAATCTATTTTATCTATCTAGTCTATAATGTTAAAATAAACAGAATAAATATCATCTGAATTAAGATAACAGTTGTCTCATCTATTCTTAGAAATGTTATGGATAGCTAAATCTATCTCAAAACAGCCCTGAAGACATGAGATACAAACAAAGAGATAAGCAAGCTTCCCCATGTTATCAAATCAGTCAGAGAAACGGGAATGACACACGTGAATCTAATGCAAAACTGTTACATATATTTAAAAAAAAATAAAGCAAGCGAGGGAGGGAATCTATATAACATGCAGTCTCAGGGTATTTTTAAAGAGACTGTAAATTAGACACGTCCGAGTTCATCTGCACCCGTGAGACGCGTTTCTGATGATAATTAAAAGAAGCCGAGAGGCACTTTATGTTTAAGCATTGATTAATTATTTGTAGTCCTAATAATACAGCGAATTAAACAGCAACAAGACAGTATAACACGATATGGATCATAAATGTTCTCTGCAGTCATTTGGCGCTCATTACATATGAGGAAGTATTTTGAACAGAGTTTTTGGTGACTGCGTGACAGTTCCGGATGTTTAATCATGTTAATATATTTAAGCATTGAGTTGGCAGCATTGATGCGGGGTCAGTATTCATTGACCGGTGCTGTGAGGTGCGTGTACTCACTATCTCTGAGCGGCCGTCACGACACGCGTTCTGGAAGCGCGCCTGCCTCTCCTCGTGCGGCCGATCGCGGAAACCGGTGTATTTAATCTGTAAACAGGGATGAAAGAGTCACAAAAGAAAGAGTCTTGTTATAAAAGAGCTTCATTAGAGTACACTGTAAAAATGTTTTAAGCATTAATTACAACATCTTTATGTTCCTCTATTTAACTTGTCACAATAGTTTCCGTACTTTATGCTCAGTTTTATGGTAGCTATGTTTTGTTTAAATTTCAGTGTGATTTCTTTAGTTCATCAGAGTATGAATTTAAAGTGGTCAGATGAATGTAATGAACTTATTCTTGCAGGTTGTGACTTTGATGCCACTTTGATTTCTGTAATATTAGTAGGCTATGTGACCTGAGGTGAAGTCATTTGAGATTAAAGCCGAATAATGCGCACGTTTAAAATGCAAATTGCCTGGTATTGTTTAAAATTTGGATAATAAGCAAGCATATTTTCGTTACTGTACTTGAGTTAAAAGGTGAGGTGCAAAGGTGCGTCTTTTAAGTCTATGCTGCATCTATATTTTTGCTGATACACGCTTGCGATATATAAAAAGCAATTTAGCAATTGCCGTGAATGGAAGGTTTAAAAACTTTTCTCAGCAGGAGCATTAGCTGTCGCTACACAGAGGCTGTTAAAGAAAAAGGCGATGACACTCTTGTTTTCATGTCACGCGAGAGGTGCAACTTTGTTTCCGCCACTTTATCAAATGTCTCTCGGATGAATCGAGCTCACCTCGCACTCGCGACTGAGTTTTCTGAAGAACTCCTCGTTCTCGAACTTGCTCCTCTGATCCGGGACTACCCGAGGCATCTTGAACGCGATTTGATCAGTTTTGTTAATTATATTTGTCTAAACTTGCAAAGACAGTGAAGCGTTGCCTTGAAACTCGCAAGTCCCGCTCTTATTTCCTTCCGTCTTTTCTCTTCTTCTAATGATGGAGTATGTTGCAGTGAGCTTTGTGTTCTTTAAAATGTAAAAGCTCCCTCGGATTTCGCCTCTTGTGGGGTCTTGTGAGTTGTACTGCACTAGATTTGGCAGTAATTTGCAGTTGGCTTGTTGTTCTTCCTCACTCTCGCGCGTGTGATCTCCGACTGCTGACAACAGACGCTCGCTCGCGCTACTTTATCCGTCGCATGAGCTGCATGGCTCACAGTTACTTCCTGGCTCCTCGGAGTCCGACTTATGACTGTACACCCAAAATACTCCCCCCATTCACAATTCTCTCCACTATGGACCGTGTGTGCGCAGGCGTTAAAATACACCACAACTTCACTGCGCGAGATGCTTGGTATTTTTCTTTCTCGTAGTCTTAACAGGAACAGAGTTGATACCTGTGATAGAGATTGTGCAGCTTGGTGTTTATAAACACATCATGTTAGCGAATCTCTTAGAAACAAAATGACGTGCTCTCATCAGAGAGGATGTTCACATTGTTAAATAGATATGAACCACAAAATGTAAAATATTACAGGCCTATAGCCTATTTTTAATCTCATTATTACCAGTCAATTTTGAGACATCCACATCTGTTTGAAATCCGCCCAAGATAAACAAACGTGCACAGGAAGACAAAGAACAGTCTTCATAGACAGATAGATAGATAGATAGATAGATAGATAGATAGATAGATAGATAGATGGATGGATGGATGGATGGATGGATGGATGGATGATGGACGGCTGGATGGATGGATGATGGGCGGCTGGATGGATGGATGATGGACGGCTGGATGGATGGATAGATAGATAGATAGATAGATAGATAGATAGATAGATAGATAGATAGATAGATAGATAGATAGATAGATAGATAGATAGATAGATAGATAGATAGATAGATAGATGAAATGCACTCTCAGAAATAAAGGTACAAAAGCTGTCACTGGGGTGGTAGCTTTTGTACCTTTATTTCTGAGAGTGTACAGAGAGATAGATGAGTGGATAGATAGATAGATAGATAGATAGATAGATAGATAGATAGATAGATAGATAGATAGATAGATAGATAGATAGATAGATAGATAGATAGATGGATGGATGGATGGATGGATGGATGGATGGATGGATGGATGATGGATGGATAATGGACGGCTGGATAGATAGATAGATAGATAGATAGATAGATAGATAGATAGATAGATAGATAGATAGATAGATAGATAGATAGATAGATAGATAGATAGATGGATGGATGGATGGATGGATGGATGGATGGATGGATGGATGGATGGATGGGTGGGTGGTTGGGTGGGTGGTTGGGTTGGTGGGTGGGTGGTTGGGTTGGTGGGTGGGTGGTTGGATGGATGGATGGATAGATAGATAGATAGATAGATAGATAGATAGATAGATAGATAGATATATAGATAGATAGATAGATAGATAGATAGATAGATAGATAGATAGATAGATAGATAGATAGATAGATAGATAGATAGATAGATAGATAGATAGATATGAACTAATTTCTATAATGATTTTAGTATGTTCTTGGGAAGATGAGTGTATTACAACATCTGTGGTAAATATTTGGGTGTTGAGACATATCTTTCTTTATTGTGCATGTTTTGAAGTTGCAACTTCCCTCAGGACAGAGGGGGAGATAGAGAAAAGAAAGCGAGAATAGGGAAGTGAACGCAGTACCAGAAACATCCAAAGGCCTCCAAGCCCTGTCAGATCTAGCAGACAGATTGCATCACTTTTGTGCGGCTTACCACAGCTATCGTGTGCGACTTTCAAATGTTATAAGTGCTTCAACTGTCAGAATGTCGCTGCATGTATGATACTACGGTTAAAAGTAGTTAGCTGATGAATAAAGACTCTTCTATCTTCACTGCATTTGTAGCTTGTTCATTTTGAACTCAGCCTGGCTTCTATACTTCCTACATTGTTTGTTTCTTTGTTATTAAACACACCCATCTGTTTCTGGCTGTCACATAACTAGATGATGTGTTCTCAGTAATTGTGGAAAATCTGTCAGATGGAAATATATCTGTATAATCCCCACCTAATTTAATTCAAATGTAATTGTATTGCCAGTGCACATTTAAAAAAAAACAACAACTTATAAATACAAAAACCATTTGCACTAAATTAAAATTGTAAAGGAAGTGTACAATGTGTGTGTGTGTGTGTGTGTGTGTGTGTGTGTAAAGGCCCATGTAAAAGCTTGCATTACCCAAGCAATTATTAGTTTAGCACCCATTAGCGGTAACTGGGTGCACATATTCCCTCGGCCCACTAATGTATGTTCTCATATTAACACTCCTGTTGTGTAGTAGACCTGCATTAGTGCCATTAGAGTTGAACAACATTGTATAAAATGTTTTGAAAATTTTGACAAGGCTCATAAAGTATAAGAGATTACAGTGTGCGATGGGATTTTGTGCCCCGTATATGACTCCTTGCAGACTGCATGTGATGAGTTTTAGCTTGTCTCTGTTTTTCTCTCGTCCTCTTTCTCATGCATCAGATTGAGATCTGCGGTGAGTTAATGTGTTAAAAGGCTGTGCTTTGGGCCAAGTGGGGCGTGTGAGTGCTTTAATAGCACCACATAACACTCATTAATTAATGAAATATTCTGTGGTTACCGTCTGAGACCCATTTTGACAGAGTGCTCGCAGTCTAGAGGCTAGGTGTCTGTTCCAATAGGTTTCATCTGAATGGACACAGGTTTTACCCCTAAAAATCCACTCAGGGTCACCCCAAAACTTTGTTAGAGTCTTTCTGCGATGTCTGTGAACTATAAGAGGAAAAAGTTTTGTTTGTGTAGTTCTCAGCAGTTTTGCACCTCACTGTTTCTAAATTGTTTGCCGCGCACAGCTGCGCTGAAAGAATGCATAAACAACAGATCAAGAAATCCCCCAGATTTTATACGTCTTCAACCCATGCAGTATTGCAAGTGATGTGTTGATTTGAGAATGTAAGTAGGGTAATCTTTTGTTCAGGTATGATATTAAATATTAAATTGCATCAGGCAAACAAGTCAGACACATAATAGCTCTGCTGACTATACAACTTTGGCTTTGTTGGTGTGTGTCTGCACACTGAATGAAGCTCAGGTGCTGTCGAGATAATGATGTGATTTAAAAGCCTACCAGCCATTTAGTGAAGAAGCTAAACATAGCTCTGGAAGTCTGACACACACACACACACACACGTTCTGCTCTTAGTGGAAAAAAAGAGATAACAATAAATAAAAACATGACCTTATAAACCATGTAAGAGGTCTGGGATGTAGCTGACATTTAGCTGATTGTTGTCATGAAAAGAAGCTCTCTGGACTGCACAAAAACACTGGCTCAATCTGTCTGTCTGTCTGTTTATCTATCTATCTTTATCTGATAGTCAGTGATTCTTGAAACATTTGTTTTAAAAAATAAAATTGGATTTTTCAGTGTTTCTTCAGAATTATGACATTACATGATCACTCACTAACCCTAAAATACTAGCTTTCTGCAGATTCAAAAATATAGCATATCTAATACACAAGAAATCAAAATGTAAATGTGTCTTTAAAAGAAAAGGGAAGAAGGAAGATGTCTATTTTAAAAAGATACATCTTTTATTAGGTTTCGCAGCTGTGTTCCTAGTTTTTTTGTCAACACCATCAGATATGTAAAAATACATACTGTAATTAGATCGTATCAAGTCAGTCGCCGTCCTGAAGATTCTTTTTCCATATTTCATATGAGGTCACACAGGCTCTGGTGAGTAGTTTTTGTATTTTCGTCTTATAGATTTGTAGGTTTCACTTTATTTTAAGGTGTCCTTGTTACAGTGTAAATATACATCTGAGAAATACAAATTAACTAGGCTTACGTGTAGCCTACTTACTATATGGTTAGGGTTAGGAATGGTTTGTATAACCCCTATAGGGTTACTTGCATGTAATTATGCATAATTTGTTGTTATTATAATAGTAATTAGCCTACATGTAATGTGTAACAAGGACACCTTCAAATAAAATGTTACCGATTTGTATTTTATAATTTATTGTTATTGATGTTGTTGTTGTTGTTATTATTATTATATTTATGTAGGCTAATAAAAAAAAATCTTAGATTTTCTGTCAATGACAGCTTCATCACAAATATATCCAAAATAACGATAACACTTTAGTGCAGGGACCAGTTCTCACTATTAACTTGTTGCTTATTATTATTATTATTATTATGTTGCTATTTATTAGTACTTATAAAGCACATATTCTGCAAGAGCATATTCTACATCCCTAATCCTACCCAATATCTAAACTTAACAACTACCTTACTAACTATTAGCCTAATAATAAGCAGCAAATTAGGAATTTATTGAATTGAATGGTTTGTTAATAGCGAGAATCGGACCTTAAAATAAAGTGTGACCAAAATTACATATAGGCCTAAATAATATTTATTTTAAAATATAAACAGCTGCTATTTTTGTTTCAGATGGTGTTGACCCATAGATAAGGATAAACTTGCTCCCAAGGTGATAAACTTTGAACATGTTGAAGATTAATCCAAAATAATTAATTGATACTGTACATAAATGTGTATTTGTTAGTCTGTTTTGTTCCAGCAGCCTACTCAAGAATCAGTATTGTTTATCAGTGTGAGTTCGCGTCTGCGTGCTGTATTTACACACACACACACACACACACACACTCACTCAGAAGGCGACGTCAGTGACTGAGAATCAGCAGCAGTTTGAGCGCCTGAGATGATTAACGCGGTTACCGAATCTCCACGGCTCTCCCGGTTCTCACGCGCACTGCGCGTAAACGGCGCTAGACGCGGGTGACAGTTGTCGCTGCTGGACTCGTGCCCTGAGGAAACCGAAGGGGGTGCCGCAAGGTCAGACGGCGAGACCTCCCGAGTTTGGCACTGGTGTCCGTCAGTCAGTCTGCCCGACTCAGGCGACTCGCTCATTGAGACAAAGCAAAATAACTACAGTTGAAAACACTCTCAGATTTCAGGCGGGAGTATGTTTCCCGCCTGAAATATGACCGTCTGTTCTTCACTGTTGTTATTCGCGAGTCGCCAACGGTGCGAGAGTCTATGTGAGGCTCGGTTTATTTCAGAGTGGACATAAAATCTTACTTCACGTCACGTTTGCTGTCTAAAAGAGGCCAAATGATTATGTCATCTGACATTTACAGAAAACTAACCCCATCCGCAAGCATTTTAACGTGCTTTTTTATAGTGACTTGTGACTTCTGCAGTTCACATGTAGGTCTTCTTTTTATAACCAGGTATATTTGGGAGAGAAAATATATGAGAAAATAAAATGTCAATGTGACCGTCTGTCGGTGAGGTCGAGTTGATGGACTATTTCAGTTCCGGTTCCGTCCACCAGAGGGCGGGCTTGATTGCGTGTTTTCTTCTACTGCTCATTGTGTTTTCTATCATTCTGTTATTTTCATACACACAACCAAACTAATAAAATCTACTTGTGAATCCTGTTTAAGAGTTTCAAATTTAAAACTCTTGGTTAGTTGGCAAATAACGTACAACATGTTTATGTAGCCTATTAAAATGTATGAAAATGTAGCCTATAGACTATTTACATGCTGTGATTTCATCACTCATAATTTGTTTTAATATCAATCAATCAGTCTGTCTAATTATGAAACACAAAAATATCACACTGTTGTTCTGGCCAACAAATTTTGTAATTAATAAACTATATAAATGTAAACAATGTACAGTCTCTAGAGGATAAACACATTTGTGTAACGACTTTTGATTTATAAGGAACCTCATAATTACTGAGATAAATCCTATGTGATGAGTTTGTAACTTTCTATTTATCTATGTCCTCTTTTTAAGAATATACTTCCAGTGTTACAGCATCCTGATTGAGTCCAGAGGTTTTTCCAGAGGTGTCATTGCGAGAAGAACAGGTAAACCGCACCGAACAGACGGCATCATTCCAGCAGTGATGGGGCATAAGAGTAAACGATGCAGTTTCCATGGCAACAGCAGCTTTGGGGTCTTGACCTTTGTGACAGAAATTTAATCAGCATTTTGCGCTGGCCATCTCATTACTCACCACACCGCACACACATAGACCACTTCCTTTTTATCTTACACTCTCTCACTCTCTTTAGCACAATGTCCATTATTATACAGCAGGTTGTCAGCATGATGCATAATGTGTTTGGAACAGAATAATTTGAATTACTGCTTTGTGCCCATGCAGACTGAATGGTTTTATGCAGTGTGAAATAAATTCACACTATAAAATTTGTGACAAAATACATAAAACTAGCAGTGATAAAAGCATTAGGTATTGCATGCTGAGGAAATCTGCACCCAGCCGTCTCCTAGCAACAGGCAGATGATGGTGCTGCACTATAAATAACTTAGAGTGAGTGTGTGTGTGTGTGTGTGTGTGTGTGTGTGTGTTTGTGGAAAAATAGCTGACAGGGACAAGGTCCTGGGATTGAATCTTAGGGCATACCAAAATGCTACACTGACTCATCATTGTGTGGTTACAAAATTCTTCAACATCACAGTGAGCAATACTGTCAACTATAAGTGATACTCAGATAATGTGACCAAATCAAATCCAGACATTTTATTTTACAACTTCTCAGTATTCATGTAATCAAATGAATGAATTAGTGGCAGTTAGTATAACTGATTGTGTGCAGCAGCTTAGGCTTTGTTTAAATGTTGTTGGAGACACATTTTAAATGCTACGTTTACTTAACAATTACACTAAATTGGGTCCATTTAGCAGTTCTGCAGTAGGCCTTTTGGTGGCCCTCGTGTGCCTGGCACAATCTAAACCTACTGATTTGAGCTTTCAACTTGTTTAGATGGTTGTTATTCCTATGGAAGGCAAAAAAGAAAAAAAAAGGAAGCTATACCTGTCACCGCCAGAAGAGGGGGAAGGACATTTTCTCTTCTTTCCATTGTGGCCCACCTGTCATCATCTGGTCTCTTCATCCATTTCTGTCTCTTTCTGTTGCCTTATTGCCATCAATTTAAGGCAAATTGTTTGATGAGGTAAAAATGCTGATATATACTGTAGCTAGTAATATGCAAAAAATATATATATTTCATATATACACACCACTCTTCAAATGTTTGGGGTCAGTAAGATTTTTTTTAAAGAAATGTCTACAATTATTCAGCAATGACAAATTAAGTTGAGTAAGAGTAAACAGTAAAGACACTTATGTAACACATTTTTTTCTGTTTTAAATGAATGTTCTTTTGAACTTTGTATTCATCAATGAATCCTTGAAAAAAATGCATCAGGGTTTCCACAAAAATATTAAGCAGCACAACTGTTTTAAATATTGATAAATAGAAATGTCTCTTCAGCACCAAATTAGCATATTAAAATCATAATGTGACACTGAAAACTGGAGTAATGATGCTGTAAAATTCAGCTTTACCATCACAGGAATCAATTACATTTTAAAATGTATTAAAATAGAAACCATTCATTACTGCATTTTGCCTTGTTGAGCATAAGAGACTTCCTTCAAAAAACATGAAAAAATGATCCCCAAATTTCAACAGTAGTATACTGTATATATATATATATATATATATATGTGTGTATATAATTGGTGTCACTGAGGCAGAGTCTTTCTTCACTGTCGCTATATAAAGCCTTTGTGTTGAGTTGGGTGGACACAGTCGATACCAATTACCTCTGCAGTTTCCCATCATAGTCTGCATTTCATCCTGCCATCTTAACACACACAAACTCTTCCTCTCATTTTCTCTCCCTCTCTTTCCATATGTGAAGCCCTCATTGCAATTATCATCCAATCAGACTGGCACAAAGTGGCGCTTCCTCTTTTGAAGCTGTGGTATTGAGTGACTGAGCATCTCCTTCTTCTCTCTCCAGAACGGTCTGAAGACACACTTAAGAGGCACAGAGACATAATTATTTCCCTTGGGATTCAAGCACACTTCCTCCATGTCCCCTATATTGCATTCTAAGATGTTGACAGTAAATATAGCACACATTGGTGAATAGGTTGTAGTACTTTATGTTGAATCGAAACAGATCACCTTACATTTAATCATGTGAATACTGTCTGTCCTTTTAGTATTGGATTAATGGTGGATAAGTTTACCTTAACGCATCCTTTCGTTCATACACTAACTGATCTCAGTATCTGTATCGTTTCATTGGAGGCCTCAGTCATTTGAGCAATCAGTGAAATATATAAACGACAATGCAGTTTAGCAATGGAATGAATAACAATCAAAAGTGAAAAGCTCCAGGTTGTAGTCATGAAAACTGTGGCTTTTAATGTAAACACTACATTCGATTGGTTTTCCAGCACGAACATCCCACATGAAAGAACAACCATTCACTAAAGAAGAGGGAGAAAAAGCAGCACAAAAGCATTCACTTGGAGAGAAAAAGAAAGGATTAAAAAAAGAAGGGAAGGAGAATCAAAATCAACGGTGGTGTAGATATTTTTACAGTTTTTTTTTTCTCTTTTTCTTTGAATTTCAAACTGAGAAGGCAGAGAGGGAGGAGAGATACATCTTTCCAAATCTACGTGTGATAGGTGAGAGCTGTGCTTTTCTATGCAGACCTGGAAGGTGTTTGAGTACAATTCTCAAAAAACCAAGAGAAAGCGCATGAATCTGTACAGCCGTGCACAGCCCCGCCCTCTCCGGCACCGGGGGCGGAGCCGTGCCACCAAAAAGTGGTTCGTTCAATAAAATCAAACAAATAAAAAAAATCAATACATATACTGTAATTCAGGCTAAGTAAAGACATTGCAATGCAGGGCGAACAGGCAAAAAGAATCGGTACAGTTCATCAACATCAACATGGGTTAAGTCAGTAAGAACGGTTCAAGAGTGGATCACAGGAACCCTTGCAAAATTCTTTTTTTTTTTTAAAAAAAGGGGGAGAGAGGGAAAAAAAAGTTCTGTAGCTACAAAGCACAAGAAATATACCTTTAATAATATTACAGAATAATCATTGATATTGGTATTGTTATCATCGTCGTCGTCGTCGTCATCATCGTTTGTTATTATTGTCATCCTTTTTTATCTTTTTTTTTCTCAATTATTTCTAAGATTCTAGAACTGGAGGATCTACAGCTTTCTACAAAGACTGACAGCCCAATGACCTTCGTCTGCAAGCCTCCACATCATTTCCCTGAGCCCCACATCTACCCGCCCACCCCCTAAACCCCGCCCACGATGCCCATTCTTTTTGCTGCGTCTGTCTTTTCTGTTTTTTTTTTCCTCTTTTTTTGTTCTTTTTATTTTGTGTTTTATTCTTTATTTTTCGCACCATTAGCTATGTGAAGCAGTTAGCTGTTTCTTTATACAAAGGCTGAGGGGTCATGCTATCAGTGACGGGGACTCCAATACCCAGCCAACTAAAACAGGAAGAAACCTAGGGGAAAGAAGGAATGAAGAGGGAAGGGTGACAACGGACGAGAGGTAGAAGAATGGACGAGGTGAAGTAAGTACAAAGGAAGTGTGTGGGACAGATGATCAATAAATAAATTAATAAATTAATCAACAACAATACAAAAGTAAAAGTTCCTTACAAGACAAATGTTAATAAGTTCTCATAACAGTGACCTAGTGTTTCTACTACTATTCCCAGACACGTCATTCTCAGAAGGTTGGCACTGATATGACACTTGCAATCATTGTACTGGTTTGACAGGCCCCGGGGTCGCATGTCAAGCGGCCCGGGCCCTTCCCCAGAGAGCTGACCTACGGAAGTGACGGGGATGGGTAGAGATGAAACATAAGAAAAGCCTGGGTGTTTCCATTCTCTACGATATCGAACGGTACTACAGTAATTCAAAATCCGAAACAAGGACACGCTACAACTGACTTGAACCATAGTGCTCAAGACTAGCATAACCGTGGATTTAGCTATTGTCACATTATCGTCAAAGTAAATTCATGTAGCCAGGCAAACATGTACAGGTCATCCCTCCTGACTGATATTCGTGTAATAAATATACATACAATGACATAAAACATAAAAAAATAGTCAAAGAAAGACATTTATCAAAAAAAAAAAAAAAAAAATGAGGGTTGTTTAGTTAAAACGATAAAGACACAGTGGAATACGGGGAGAACAAACATACGACAGCAAAGAAAAACAAAAACAACACAAAAAAGGTCCCAACTTTGTTCTAAAACCATAAAGGCTGGGTTTCTATAAGAAATCAGTTCTGTTGGCAGCTCTTTGAAAGACAAACTAAAAACATTTCATATATATATAATATATTTATATATTTGTATATGCCTATTTTAAAATTATCATTATCATTATTTACCAACTTGCAATTTCAATAATAATCATTTCCAAAGAAGTGGCTCGAGAGGGAAGGGGCGGGCCTCAGTACAAGCCGCAGCCTCGCAGGTTGTTGGCGATGATGATGTCGGTCACAGCATCGAACACCACCTGGATGTTTCCTGTATCCGTGGCACAGGTCATGTGACAGTAGATCTCCTTGTTAGGCGAGCGGTTCTTGCTTTCAAATTGTGCTTGGATGTAAGCAGCTGCATCGTCGTAGGTGTTTGGACCTACCGAGGGAGACAGAGATCAAATGAGTATATGAGATCAGATATTATGGCAAAAATAAAAATGACATAAAAGTGGTACACTGATCTTCCAACCGGCTTTGTGCTTGTCACTCAAAACGCTCATTAACCCACTATTTAAAATGACCTCGGTGACTTCTGACATTCACAAATGTCTCTTCTCTTCCGTTCTCTAATAGCCATGCATTCTTTAACTTTAACAAAAGTCCCATTGAGAAGCTGCTGTATCTTGGGTATGTATGAGACCATGTACATCAAAATGATTATTATTAACACTTTTGAACATTTTAAGTCACACTAAAAAAAAAAAGATCTAATACTAGGCAATGCTTTTCTCAGGTGTCCTAAGTAACCACAGATGGACATAAACAATACTGAACAATATATACAGATATTGAGATATTTCATATTGCATTTATCAACATATAATTACATTTATTAATTAACTTATTAGTTATTTATAATTAATTTACCAAATTAATTACATATATTGTAATTGCTCAAATTTGATTTTGTAAACAATATATTAAGATGCTGAGATACTGTAGTTTAATAATTTAACCATTTACTTATTTGTAATTAGATTAACTTAATTATAAAAGTTCATTATAATCAAACCACACATTTTATTTAATTACATACACTTTTATTGTCAAAATGCTACAGTCTTAATTTTAAACAAAATATCAAGATGAGATATTGTATATTATTTAATAATTTATGTGTTAGTTTGTACATATACTATACATATAATTCTAAGTACTAATTCTGAACAATATATCAAGATGTGGAGATATCTTTATTCATGTTAACATTGTAATTGTTGAAATATTTTTTGTCAATACAATATATTAAGATACTGAGATATTGTATATTATTTATTTAATCATTTACTTCATCGTCAACTTTTAATTATATTCAATACATTTCCTTTAAGCTAATTATAATAAATAAATTTTTACCAAATACTTTTGTCTGAATACTGTGTATTCATTCAATTAATTTATAATTTTAATTATTAATATTATTTTAAAATTTAGTATAACTAATTAATATTCTGTAAAATGTTCTGCTTTTAAAGTGTGCTTTTTTTTTTCCCTTAAAGAAATAACGTTTGGATGGATATTTTTGTATATAATGCAAATACATTTTTAATTGTGATTTCAGTGTCCAAAACGCTTTTTGGGGCCACTGTATGTGGAAAGCAACACTGAGGGTGCTGCTGAACAGGAACGGTGTCTAACGGAGGCAGTGAATTGTATTCTGCCGTGAAGAGAGTTTGACAGACCTGCAGACATCCCTCTGTGCCCACCTTTTACCCATGACTGCACACGTAAGATTCAGCTACTGCTCCATCCTTTACCTCCCATTTTACAGTGCCTTCAAAATGTAGTCTAGAGTTCATACTGTGAATCCAAACTAATGGGTTTTTGACAACACTAAACCTGACCTGACCAATCACAAACATCGTTCTGTTCTGATGCAACGGTGTTACCAGAGTTCAAATCTGTACATTTTTATAGGCTTTTTAACAACAGGAAGCATTCTTACCTGTGTATTCAGGGAAACAGATACTCAGGGGAGATTTCTTGATCTTTTCAGCGAATAGGTCTTTCTTGTTGAGGAAGAGAATGATGGAAGTGTCAATGAAGAATTTGTTGTTACAGATGGAATCGAACAGCATAAGAGACTCGTGCATGCGATTCTGCAAGAGGAGAAGAAACCAGAATGGAGGATAGACAGAGAAAAAGAGGCAGACAGAAAAACCAGAAACGTTTAGTGGAGAAATATATACAGCAGCAGTCAAGATAGCCGAAGCCCACAAAAAGCAAAGAAAGAAACTATTGTTTCAACCTACATAAGAAATGTGATTTCAAACTAAGTTTGGTGAAATGATTAATATCTGCTCACTCCAATAGTGATGATTCACCACAAAGATTCTAATTATGCAGAGAAAATAATATAAACAGCACTTACTTGCAGGACTCAAAAATCAGCGCCACACACTGGATTTCACAAGTACTTTATTCATTCATGTCATATAAATAGACATCCATTGTTCAATAAATAATCATAGCAGTGAGACATACATAAAAACAATAATTACAGCAGTATGACAAAAACAAACAAACAAAAAGTGATGGACGGTGAGATTACAGTAATATGTGTGACGGGAGAGCATGTCTGCCGGGTCCTGCTGCATTTACTCAGAATCAAATATGGATTAAACACTACAATGAAACTCACAATTTCAAATTTAAGTACCATTTCAAGTAAATTATGCTACATTAGCAAAATGTACCGCTTGAACTTATCACATTAGTCAGTCTGATGAAAGAAGTCTGGACACATCACCAACAGTTATTTGTACTGCGGCTACAAGCCAGGGAACAAACTGGCCTTTGTCCCTCAGCAACGGACAGACTCAATTACCCTTGCGTTTCTTTACCTTGGCCACTGACCTAATTACACATGTGTCTGAGCTGACAATTGTCATGCATTAGCCAGCTGTCTTGATACTCGTCATTCTTTAAAATCATAATCCAAATTGTATGGCCCATCAAACTGGGATTAAGGTCAAAGGAGTTTACTAAAACTGATACTGCTTTCCCTTTACACTCTTTATTTGGCTTCTAGAATGAAAGTCACTATGCGGCTACACATACGCTCTCGAAATGTATGAAAACTGACCCTTAATGGACCCAAACAATGGCTAAAAGGTGCTTAGTACTGACACTGGCCTTATAATAACACATAACTGTTCATAGTTGGCACAATTTGTGTTTTACATCAAGAAAACTTTTGGCTGTAGAAGTGAACGATTGAATTCAATCCATATTTCTCATAGATTAACAGTAAAATATTAATATATGACCCTGGACCACAAAACCAGTCATAAGGGAATTTTTTTATACTGAATAAATATGCTTTCCATTGATGTATGGTTTGTTAGGATAGGACAATATTTGGCCGAGATACAACTATTTGAAAATCTGGAATCTGAGGGAGCAAAAAAAAAAAAAAACCTTTAAAGTTGTCCAAATGAAATTCTTAGCAATGCATATTACTAATCAAAAATTAAGGTTTGATATATTTACAGTAGGAAATTTACAAAATATCTTCATGGAACATGATCTTTACATAATATCCATGATTTATGGCATAAAAGAAAAATCTATAATTTTGACCCATACAATGTATTGTTGGCTATTGCTACAAATATACCCGTGCTCCCGGTTTTATGGTCCAGGGTCACATATTATGAAGTTTGAACCTCTCAAAGACAGCCAAAGCAAAAGGTTAAGGGAGTCTCATTAAAATAAATATTTTAAAATCATATAGGACTCCACAGGGTCTTTCAGATAATTTAGTCATGCTGTGCATCTGCTGCCAAATTACAATTTGTGTTGCACAAGATTAAAAATACCTTTCATCAGACATTAAAAAAACGAACGGCAAAAATCATTTAAAAAGCCAACCTCCCTGAAAGTCACTGTGTAATTCACACATTGACTAAAGTGATCCTATGGAGAGATGAATATTAAGAAGTACTGTGTACACATATAGCAGCAAACATCCAAAGCATATATGGCACTGTGAATTATTGTCAATTACAGATCTGTATTTTCACATACACAGAGACTCAAAGCAGGCCAAGGTCTGAGTTCAATGCAATGCACGTGTCTGCCGATTACAGAGAAACCAAAGAGTCTTTTCAGCTCAGGTCCATTCTGCACCCCTAGATATGACTAGCACTACTACACACTTTGACCAGCAATTAAGCAGGATAGTATAAAATAGACTGAACTACAAACAAAACAGCAGAATAGACAATGTGTGGTGAGACAGCTCTGTGATTCTATTTCTCAAGTCATACTAATATGAAGCATGTCACTCCAGTTGTTGCATGTGTGCATGTGATTCTTATGTGTGTGTGTGTGTGTATACCGTTCAAAAGTTTGAGGTCAGTATCTTTTTTTTAAAGGAATTAATACTTCTATTCAGCAATGATGCATTAAATTGATCAGTAAAGACTATTACATTGTTACAAAAATCCTATTTCTGCACAACTGTTTTGCACATTGACAATAATAATAAAACAATATTTCTTAAGCACCACATCAGCATATTAGAATTATTTCTGAAGGATCATGTGACGCTGAAGACTGGAGTAATGAACGCTGAAATGTACTGTAGCATTTCCATCACGGGAATATAATACATTTTAAATATACTAAAATAGAAATGTTGAATATATTTATAAATATCAATATTAATGTCTTTTCTGATCAAATAAAAGATGCAGCTGTGTTAAAAAAAAAAAAAAGTCTGACCCCAAACTTTAATGTACAGTGTATATAGATAGATTCATTTGATTTGTATGTGGTACAAATCTAGTTATTATCTCTTTCTATGTAGGTATAATCAGCTTTGTCTGTTCTCAAAATGCAAAAAGCTAATTAAAAATTAAGATTTTGAATCTTTGGAATGTCCTGGGTGTCTGGTTTAAAAGGTCCAAAACCCAATTTTGAAGAGTAACACGTACTGTTGTTTTTTAGGATGCTAAGAGGCTAACATTTTTGTGGTTTGGCTCAAGGCATCGGACATTTGCACTCTCTTCTAAATGCCAAGTAAATGTCAAGCCTAGTGTTTCATCAACACTCTGAGATTGCTGCCAACTCAGAACACATGTAATATGAGCCAGCTTGTGAATATTCACTGAAATTCATATCCCATAATGCATTCATTTGAAAATAATACATGTGTATAGAACATCATTATAGTCACTTACATAGTTATGGGAATTTAATATATTGCCACATAACCTCATTGAATCTGGAATTATTTATCTGCATACTGTGTAATATGGACAAGAGAATGTGTCTGACTTTACAAGCTCAGCTACAGTAGGAAAAAGTAGGAAGTAGTGGAGGTTTGGCACCAATTTTTACTTTAAAATATCTCCTGACCTCTCTCTAACACACCAGGAAGGTGTCAGGAAGGACATTCAAAGCACATTCCTGTATTTGTAACAATGTACCAAAATCAATAGTTGAGATCAGACCTTTGGTTTAAATTTAGCACATAAATTAAAGAACAGCTCTGTGAGAACTATCACCAGATTTGAGTTAGCTCTCACCTTATAAAAGGCCATCAAATGGCCTGACGGGCACACATGTGGAGACATTTATAAGTATAAAACATAGACAAAATGTCATATCTGACAACAGTTGCCACTGTATTCTGGGGTTGTGTAAGAGCTGGGCATCATTGTGGGTTAGTAAAGGCCACAGAAGCGCAGGTTGTTAGCGATGATGACATCGGTGACAGCGTCGAAGACAAACTGAATGTTGTTTGTGTCTGTAGCACAGGTGATGTGCGAGTAGACCTCCTTGTCAACTGACTTGTTCTTACTCTCGTACTGGGACTGAATGTAGCCCACCGCTTCCATGAACGTGTCTGAACCTGCAGCACAGGATGAGTAAATAAGAAGAAGTAAATAAAAGAAAAGAGTGAGAGAGGCAAAAAATTGTGATAAAAAATAGGCCTTTTTTTTTTAAATAAAAGAACATTTGGAATGGGGAGCAAAAGAGAATAAAAACAATGCTGGTAAATGTAAATTGAAACCTGAACACTAAAATGAAAAACAAAACAAAGTAATAAAATCATTTAATACTAACAGTGAAGAAAAATACTGAGCAAAAGTATTTAGTTTTCAAAAATTTCCCTCAGGCAGCGAAAATGTCTTCAGGCAATTTTTCCCTGACTACAGTTACTCAGCACATTCTCAGGAAATTTTTTTCTGTCTCTCAGACTTATTTGTGATTGTTTGAGCAGCTATGGAGGAAGATGAAAAGCTCAAAGCTAAATAAATAAATAAATAAACAGGAAATAGCAGGTGACTGTTTTGGCTGTTATCCCCTCAGTGCTGGAAAATACAGAAATGCAGGCTGTCCAGATTAGGGGTGTGAATCCATCCACAAGGAATAAAAGAACAGGATGCTCCTTCTCCTGAAGATTTATTGTGCTAATTGGCTTCTGGAGAGAGTGTTATTCTACAGTCCTCTCCTCATCAATTATTTTGTCTTTCTTCCTTTGCATGCATTTCTTAACACCAGGATAATGAGTTTACCTGTGTACTCTGGGAAGCAGATACTTAAGGGAGATTTCTTAATTTTCTCCTCAAATATGTCCTTCTTGTTGAGGAAGAGAATGATGGAGGTGTTTGTGAACCATTTGTTGTTGCAGATGCTGTCAAACAGCTTCAAGGACTCATGCATGCGGTTCTGTAGAAAGAAAAATAAGACATCATTTACAGACATGCATCCACAAATACAGACACATACACATTTACTTAGCTATAAATGGGGACATATTTATTGTGTTTATTATGGTTTTGTAATATTATCTTACACATGCATAATCCAACCTTTAAAATAAATATTTTAGCTCACAAAATTATCCCCAAATTATAGCTAAGTAAACCCACATACACACACTCGCTCTCAGGAGCTCTTATCCACACTCACACACACATTCAGGTGCAATCACACTTTGAGTGCAAAATTAGAATATGAAGTGAGAAATGAACAGAAAAAAGAAAGGAAATTTAACAAAGAGCCAAGAAGCCAGAAAAGGAAAACTAAACATATTCTGCTACCTAAGAAATTAGTTACTTATCTCATCATGATGGTATACAATGAAACGATTAACAATGTTAATTATAGTGGGAAAATGATAAAGATATACACTGTCCTTATTTTCATATGCAATTAATAAATCATTATTCTGCTCATTATTTGTTTGTCATCTGAATGGTAATGAATTCAGAGTTGGAAGCAGTGACTCTCTTTGATGTGTCCGATCATTTTAGGAGGAAACTGGAAAGAACCAGGTCAGCCGATCACTTCAGCCAGCAACAACCAATTAAAAACTGAGCTTTTGGAAAGAACCAGCAATGCATCTAGAATATCTGATATAATTTAGTGACCGAAACTAGCATATATCAGAAAGACTGAAATAGTATAGTCCTTTAAAACATACTCCAATAATCTTATTAAATCAATCTTATTTGCAAATAAGATCACATAAAAATCATTTTTACAGTGTTTAGAGAATTTAATTGAAATGATAACAGAATTTTCATTTTTGCCTTTCATTTTTCTATTGGTTTAATTTAATGCACAACATAAAGCCTACTGCTTCCAGCTCTTTTTAGTATGTGCTTCAACTGAGGTTGGTAATGATAATTTCATACCTGTGGAAGGGCCGCCTGTAGAGCTGGGCTGGATTGTTTAGCAATTGGTTAGAGAAGAAAGCCGATGGCGAGAGATGACAGGAGAGCAGCTGAGATGTTTTGAAGGAGAGACGCAAATGCAGAGGTGGCCGCTGGAGGCCACGGGAGCAGCTGAGCGGAACCGGACATGCACCAGAACCCAACACTTCACCACTTCACTCACATTTCCCACCCCCAGATACCACTGCTGTTGGTACTCACACGTACAAACACACACACTAAAATGCTAAACAATAGTGGAGCAATGCAGAATCGGTCCATGCATTGTCACAAACGAAGTAAAGAACAGCTCTAAACAAAAGTCTCACACAGGTCAAACTTGAAGGAACAGTGTTTGAAGAAAATAAATGCATGTCTGTGTTGAAACGGAGGAGGAAAGGCCACAGGGTGCACAGGAGAGAAGGTCGGGACAGAATGTCAGACGGCAAATGCGTAAACACTGATAGAGCGCTGAATGGACGAGCATTGACAGGAGACACGTACGTACGGTGTGTATTCACAGGATCTGTATGTGTGTTTATCTCTGTCCGTTTGTTTCGCCAGGACTTTCTTACAGAATAATAGAATCTGTCTTTGTTTTTTATCGCTTCCATAGATCAGTTGAATATGGGCGCCTGAGAGTTGCTGTATTTATGGGGAGCCACTTTTCTAACCATAAAAGCCATCCTATGTCCAAAACGCGTCACCGTAAATCCCTCTGATGTTGTAAAAATTCTCTTATCAGAGTTTGTCAAGAGAGAGTGTGTCTGCGCAGATCTGAGGCCTGTGTCACACACAGACGGCCAAGCATGACTCATCACACCTGCCATGATTCAATTGGCACGGTCACAGAATCAATCAATAGCATGGGGACATTAATAATTCTTTGTTTTTTTTTCTTTTAAAGGACACTGTAAAAGGGTTCACAGAACTTTGAATGGCTTTGTGTTGAACTTGTCTACTTAATGCCAAGTTCTGTCCTGAAACTCCAGTTGGCGCAGGCAGATGGGCCCTTAACTCAAACTTATGATAGTCACAGCATTAAACTACTTGGCACAAGCTGATTGGTTTTTACAGGTATTTACAGCCAATGAGCTTGCTGCTTTATATTTAAATGGATAGTTAGCATTCACTAGAGCCTTTTGCAGTGCGCTTTCAGAGTTCCTCTGAAACCCTCCACCTTCCCCAGCTCCACCTGTATAGATATGTTTCAGGTTATTATATCTATACTATTTGCATATATAATGTTTAAATACAGTTTATTAACTTTATAATATTTTTATTTCATTTCATTTCATTACTTTTATTACACTATGTCAACTTAATTGCAATTCCCTTTATTTAGTATTTTTAAATTGCTAAATGTAATATACTTGTGTATTTCATTTAATATACTATGTGTATTTCATTTCATGTTGTCTATGAGAAATGGATATGGTGAGCAAAGTGCCTGTTAAACCAATGAAACCATCAGGAGACAAAACACTCCACTCAGCCTACATGCCGAACTCAACATGTGACTAGGGTAACAATCAACAAAATTACCATTTTAAGTAGAGATATTAATTCATCCTGGCATCACAAGACAAGAAGTTACTAAACGTGTTGCAAAAACATAAAAAAATTGAAAATTTCCAGACACATGCAACCATATTGTTTATTCATAATGCCCCAGTGGGAACCCTAGCACTCTGAGAAACCATTATGCACGCGTCTATTTAGCAGAGGATAAGCATTGGCAACACAGACATGACAGCTACAATACTCAAAGCTATGCCATTATTAGACTTATCCAAATAATTGTTTTGTTTTTAATTATTTTGCTTAAATTTGACGGTACAGTGTTTGGGGCATCAAAACATGACCTATGATTCAAACCCAGGCCACCCACATTTTACAGCATGTTTGCTAGCAGCTCGCCTCCAAGAGGCTTACAAAACTGAATGCCAATAATAATGAAATAAATACAAAATGTTAATAATAGTATTATTATTTTTTTCACTATTATTTACTATTTTTAAGAATTTTTCAGTATGCACAAGATGACACATACAGCATATGCATTACCTAATGTGCCGATTAGTGTGGGAGTTCACAATGGAGGCCTGTTTTATCAACACCACTGACCTTAAAAATATCTAAAAACCGGCTAAACAATAAATGTTCTGTGGCCCTGTTATAATTATAAGGCTGTGAATGATCACACAGCACATCATGTTCACTTGAATGGCAACATAATTGCAATTACAGCGTTCAACAGTGGATGAAGATCACGTAGCCTGCATCATGTAGTTACAGCAGTGCTGTCCATCAAGATTTGATGTCTTTAATATAATCTTATCCGAGGCAGCTCTTTTAAAGCATGAGAAAATATGTTCAAATATCCATAAATCATTTTTGTTAGTGTGTTTAGTGTGCACACTTGAGTGTATATATGAAACACAGACGCTGAGTGTGCGCATGCAATTGAGTCTGTGTGTATCAGAGCATAAGCACAGATGTGCGTGTTTGTGTCTCTGCGTGTGAGTGTGTATTTAGTGCTCACCGTGGTCTCGTCTTCATGGAGCACCTGGTCGTATCCACTCAGAGCCACACAGAAGATAATGGCGGTCACGTCCTCAAAGCAGTGGATCCATTTCTTCCTCTCCGACCTCTGACCTCCCACATCAAACAGCCTGAGTGGACACAACTCAACATGATCTCAGAACACAATAATGCACTGCATCATATAAGCAATAGGGATGTAACGATGAACTGCAAGCAGGTTGAAAATCGATTCAAATATGTGACGGTTCAAATCGGTTGAGATGCTAAACAAATCACGATACAATTGGGGTAGAAGTTTATATGAATGTATGTCTGAGGGGAACTGACTGTCTTTAGAAAAGTTTTACGTGGTATTTTCTTTTCATCTTGCCTCTGAACGATGCATATTAAAGTAGTGTTCATAAGCACAGCTCTGCTTTGTTTATACCGGTAACCCAGGAAACACTATATCATTGCTGTTCATAAGTGCCACCTGCTGGCAGAGAGTGAATTTGCATCTCATTCAGCTCGTTTGCTGTTTCGTTCAGATATGTTTTATGTATAGTTTCACTAAAGTCAGACCTTTCTGTTTTTACTTCAAATTTTGCAATTATACAGTCTAATTTAGATTAAAACCTGCTCATGCATGCATATATGCAGCATCTTTGTTTGGATCATGATTAAAATGCAGTGGTTGCCTCTAATTGTAAATGAAAAGAGCACAAACAAAGCCTTAGTTTGTTTGTATGAAGGGATTTATTTGATTTGTGCCTAATAAAAGGACACCTTTTCATTTATTGTATAATTTTTCTTCAATCTCATTTTGTGCAAAAAAATTGTGAGAAAATCAAATCGTGAAATCAAAATCGTGAATCAAATCATGAGTTGACTGAATCGTTACATCCCTAACAAGCAACATACTGTACAATAATGTTACAAATTTTGAGGTCAGTACATTTATTTTTGAGAAATGAATACTTTCATTCAGCAAGGACACATTCAAATGAATCAAAAGTAAAACGTTAAAGACATTTATAATGTTAAAAAAAAAAGATTTAAAATAAATGCTGTTCATTTGAACTTTCTAGTCATCAAAGTATCCTAAAAAAACTATCACAGTTTCCACAAAAAGGGATCATATGACACTGAAGATTGAAGTAATGGCTGCTGAAAATTTATCTTTGCCATCACAGGAATAAATTACATTTTAAAAATGTTAACAGAGAAAACACTGTTACAATATTTCACAATATTACTGTTTTATTGTTTTTTAATGCAGCCTTTGTGTCGATTATGATTATACTTGTTGAGACTGTTATATGGCTATGCTTTAATAAGCCCTAAATCTTAAATCTGTAATGATTTTCACTTAATATCATTAGCCGATGTGTCATTCAGATACTAGTATCTGCTTCAGATTGAACATGTAATTCAGCTGTCCACTGAGGTTCTGCCCTTTTCTACGAAAATGCTAGCTTCTGCTGTAACAGTATGGTGTGTTTCTAAATCTGTCTTCAGAATAATGGTGGCAGATCTGTCTGTCTAACTCCCATCAACACTTTTATTTTAGTCTTCTGTTTTCACGTGCTATCAGCTGAGAGAGTGTAAAAAACCGTGTGAATGAGGAGATGATGAAGTGAGATGATGCCGGTGTTTGGAGATATTTATCTGCATTAATCTCGGTCTACAACCACTCCAGTTGTAGCACGAGTTAAAAACACTTTTTGCTACATATATTAGATCAGACTTTTTTTCATCTGAAACATGGCCCAATTATGAATCATGAATGAGTGAAAATGATAAAAACTGTAGTACTTCAACAGCCGGCGCAAGGCTCTGAATTGCATTCCGATGCATAAATCACACGCCAATCAGTCTCACCTGAAGTGCAGGTTCTTGAAGGTGAAGTGGGTTTCTACAATCCCGGTGGTCTTCACTCGAGTTCGCAGAATATCCTGCTCTGTGGGCTGGTAGTCTGCAGCACCAATCCGATCTAAACTGTCTAAGTAACTGAAGGAAGAAAGAAGGAATGTCAGTTAGGACCCACAGTTTTTCACAGAAACTGCCATTTACATGAAGTAGAAAAGAGATACTAGTAGCTTTTCATCCAAGGAAATCCAGAGTGTGTTGTTTTTATTTATTAATGCATAAAAATATTATAAATCAATCTCTTAAAAGAGTGTTTGTGAATACACTAAACAATGAAAAACAGTATTTCAGCACAAAATCCTGTATTTTATTCACTAACCAGCCACAAAATAGTTGAATAGTTGGGTGTTAAATGCACTCGAATAGTGTTGTCCTATATTTAAATACAGTAACTTCCATTATCTTCTATTATTTTTTTCAGCAAAAAAAATATTTTCAATATACATTAGACTTATAGCTTGCACTAAACTAAGAAAGAAATTAAAATACTTTCATTCGTCAAGCATGCATTAAATTGATCAAAAGAGTCAGTAAAAGCATTTACAGTACAATGTTACAAATACATGCTGTTTTTTTTTTTTTAACTTGTCACTACAAAATGTCTCCACACAAATGATGTCTGAAGGATCATGTGACACTGAAGCCTGGACTAAAGACTGCTGAAAATTCAACTTTGCCATCACAGGAATAAATTACATTTTAAAACTACAAAACATTTATTTTAAATTGTAATATCATTTAACAATATTACTGTATTTTTGATCAAATGCAGCTTTGCTCAGCACAAGTGAAAAACGTATTAAAAAAAACAATTCTTATTGATCTCCCCTGTCATCTTTTGTTGGCAGTTTCTCATTTATGCTCTGACAGAAAAATGACTGCTTTTCATACAATAGATTCAACAAATCAGATGAGAGTCCATCTCACTAAAGTCACAATCTTAGACACAGGAAGTCAATCAGACTATAGGACATAAAGTATAAGTCAGAATAAAACATTAAACATCCTTCTTGTGCCACTCACAGCTGACACACACACACACACACACACACACACACACTATCCTCTTCAAAACGCAACAGTGATGCAAGCAGACAGGGAGGACCGAGCCTGCTCTTCAACAATGCGTGATGCATATTCTCCAAGGCTGTGGATGTCATTTATCTTCCAGATGAAAGAAACAGTGAAATATGTGTGCTTCCAAATTGGATGCCAGTTGAATTGAAGGTTGAGTACCGCAAGACGCCGAAACATCCATCAAAGCCTTTGGCTGGAAATACTGGTAGACAGTAGAAACTAATGGATGATTACATCAAAATGCAATTCCAAAAATGTTTGGACACATTTAGAGGGAAATGACTGCTGGAAACATATTTGGTTCTTAAACAACTAGCATTCTGGATCAGTTCGATTTTTCATTTTGTATCCTGTGTAATTATATCTTGTACGCTTAGGAGTGCATGCTGCTCTTTCCCTTTATTTTTTGCTTCTCTCTCTTTCTTCTATCCCTCCTTTCCTGTCCATCTGTGGCAAAATGATGTTGCAGTTGAAGGTTTCCTTGGTTGCTGCACAATTCTTCAGGGAAATGTGAACATTCCACTGTCACTACTGTCTTCAGCGCTCAACCACACCGAAGTCCCTTAAGGCAAGTCAGATCACCTGGCCGCCATCTTGGAAATTCCTCCTATAGCTACATAGCTGAATTCTATGTACAGTAATGTTTGGGGTTAGTAAGACTTTTTAAATCTAATTACTTGATTAATGAAAGTATTAATGACATAAATACTTTTATGTAGCAAGCATACAATGAATTAATCAAAAGTGACAGGAAAGGGATTTATAATGATACAAAAGATATCCATTTCAAATAAATGCTGTTCTACTTAAGTTTCTATTCACCAAAGATCCTGAAAAAAAATTTGTCAGTTTTGTGTCAGTCAAAATTGATAATAACATTGAACGTTATTTGAGCACTAAATATTATTAACACAGCATATTAGAAAGACTTCTGAAGCATCATGTGACACTGAAGACTTTTAAATTGTTATACTACTGTGTTACTGTTTTAATGTTTTACAAACAAACGCAGCATTTGTGAGCGGAAGAGACTTTGCATAAAAACATTTAAGAAATGTACAAATCCCAAACTGTTGAACGATAGAGTAGTATCTGCTCAAATCTACTCGAATGGGTTAATATATAAGCCTGCAAAGCTGTTTGTCAAGATTATGAGGCAATATTATACTAAAATCTGACAATGACACATATATTTAGCTTCTCCATCTCAAATCAAGCTTAAAAATCGCTGTACTCTTCAGGTCGGTCTAACTTATGTGTGAAATCCTGAGTAAACAAACGAGTGTATGAAAATGACAAATGACACTGAAAGGTGGGAAAGCCGCCATATTGAGCGTTACATTTCATTTTTTCTCATTCATTTTTCAGTGACTCATTCGTCTCCTCCCTCTTACACTGTCCCTGGCTACACATACGTCCTTCTGAGCTCACAACATCCTGTCCAGCAAATAATTCCACATTTAACAACATGCAGCCTGACTAAACACTAATTTTAAAATGATTCAGTTAAATATCAGATACAGTAATAATGTGAAATGTCCTGTGCCAAGTATCCACAGATGTAGTGACACGGAGTCAGATTCAGCGGAGGATACAGACACAGGCTGCAACTGATATGAGGCCCAAAATGGGGGAAGAGAGTAGAAAGAGGCTGAAAAATAAAAATAAAAGAATTAAGACAGGAAGTGAGGGCAAGGTCTATGACATGAGAGATCCAAAAACCTCAGATCAATGGGAAGCTCTGGGAAACAGAATCTATTTTAAACCTGGAAACAGACTGGAAGTTTTAGCATTCTGAAAATGTTAAAACATATAAATTACATGATATAAATTGAAGATTCTGCACTAGGATATTAATATACTATATATAATGCCTAAATTTATTTAATTGGAATACAATTCTCAGGTGTCCCACTGTGTATTCTCAGTCCTATATGGAAAGAATATACCATCAGTAAAGCATATTCATATGTATTTTGCATATTTCTCTTCCTGTGGTTCACCACACTGACTCTAGGGGGTGCCGTTGCTGTGACTTGCTAAGTTTTATTAATGTTTAGTAGTGGTGCTTTTGGTTTGCAGGATCGCTTAGTGGCACTTAACTCAAGTCTACCTGACATAGAATGAACTTAAGTACTCAAGCATGAACTGCTCTCATAGGACACAGTCTCAAATGGGACATCACTTGAACAGCACTAATAAGGATAACCCATCCACTGACATTAATTTTTAATCTCTTCTCTTTGATAGTGTTAGTACTACCTCGCTCTCTCTGGGGCACCTTCCTTTGTGACCTGTATCTGTTGGCTGTGGACTTGTTTCTCTCAGCATATTTTGTCTATTAACAAATAGCAGATTTAGAGCAGCTATGTTAACAGGGGATTTCCAGAAGCCTTTTTTTAGAAAGCAACTGTCCACGCTGGCCTGATAAGACCACTATAAGTGCTGGTAATCTTTCATTACATTTGACTAAAGGCAAATTTCACTGGAGTCATGGTTCCAAGTTTTAAACATTGATAATAATAAGAACCATTATTAATATTTGAGCAGCACAAATATATATATATATACCACATACTGTACTTCATGAATTTGTACTGTACTTCAATTTAAGACTATTTTTGTTTAAATGTGACCGTCAAGACATTTATAATATTACAAAAGATTTCTATTCATCAAAGAATGTATCATGGTTTCCACAACAATATTAAGCTGCCAAAGTTTTAAACACTGATAATAATAAGAACCATGATTAATATTTGAGCAGCTCAAATAATAATTCATAATTATGGAGCACCAAACATTTCTGAAAGATGGGGTAATGGCGGCTGAAAAATAAACTTTGATATTACAGGAATAAATTACATATTGAAATATATGAAAATAGAAAACTTGAGTTTTTAACTATAATAGGATTTTACAATATTACTGTTTTTTTACAGTATTTTTGATCAAATAAATGCAGCTTTTTTTTTCTTTTTTATATATATAAAAAAAAATCCTAATTATTCAAAAAAAAAAAAGTATTTACACACATTTATATTTGTCTGTGTGTATCACAAAATAATATCATAATGCGTTTCAAATCTATGCCTGTTTAGTTGGCCGTAGGTGCAGAGAATATACACATTAAGGAAGAATCGTGTTCTTTTGTGTACAAGTCTGCATGTGTGCAAGCGCATTTTGATATTCGCAGCAGTGCTAATGTTTTTTTATCTCCTATGCACTCAATGCCCTGATGGTGTTCTGAGGAGTAGCTGTATGTACTATTGTAAATCTTTTATAAATACGGCAACACGCTACGTGGACTTCACTCTGTCGTTTTAGGCCTAATGGACATGCGGGTGGGTTGTGCTGTAGGGTTTCTTCACTTCTCTCTCTCCTTTTAGTATGGGAAACTCGTATCTCTCTACCACTCAGGCTGCTTGCCAGCTCTGCCCTTCCCCCTGCTCCCTCTCTCTCTCTCATACACCATCTTTCTTTCTTTCTCCCTCCACCCTCCCTCTGTTTCCTGCTGCTGCTTGAGTGCTCTGCCTGGCAACACCTCTCAGCGGCCTGCCTGCTGTCTGCTGCTCCCCATCAAGGAGAGAGAGACAGAAAGATGTGCAGGAAAAAGAACTACAGGGCATTGGAGACATTGTTACCACATTTATTGTGGTAACAAAAAGGTCTGAAATCCTGGGTGCTGCAAGAATGCTACAATAAGCCTGATTCTTAAAGAAATTGTAGTACAGCGTTATAATTAATATGGAAAGTCAAAGAAATAAGGGAGACTTGACCTCTGGAATTAGCATACTGTTGCTTAAAGGGATAGTTCACCCAAAAAATGAAAATTGCGAGTAGTTTCAAACCTATATGGTTTTCTTTCCTCTGTGGAACACAAACACACACACACACACACAAACACAAACACACAGACATTTTGTCTGCTTTGTCTACAACACAAAAGAATAGTAAATGATGACAGAATTTTCATTTTTGGGTGAATTATGCCTTTAGGTATTTTAACTGTCTAATAAACTCTAGTATAGTTTAATAGTAAAAAAGTTTGGTAGCCATCGATATCTACAATAGGGAAAAATAAACTTTATATCAGCAACTCTCATTGTTGAGAAACATTCTTGACAATGACAAATAACCTTGCGAGGATACAAGTCATTTTGATCGTGTCAGTAAATCAGTAAAGATACACTATCAAAAAAACTCCTACTGTACATCTTCTGAAGGCAAAGCCACATTTTCATTTATCACAGAATGTCATACTGTCCAATACTTCAATAGGAACATAGAGTTTTCCTATTTTTGCTCTGGAAACGTCAAGAAAGAAGGTAAAGTTTCAGTTCAGGCATCAGAAGGCATCAGAATTCTGACGCGTTTCTTATAACCAGAAGTGGAACATGCTACTCGTTAATACTATTAATAAACAAAGTAAAAAATACTGAAGAAATTAAATTAGCAGACCTACAATTGAAAAGAGGAAGACAAAAAGAAAAAGAAAACTGATCAGGAACAAAGATGAGAGGACAAGAGGAACATGACTGGAGAGGTGGGGAATGATTTCAGTGTGGAGGAAGAGGAGGAGCTTTTAAAAGGTTGGACAAGAGTGGATAAACTCCTCTATGGCACCATAAAGTGGGCAGTATCAAAGTTACATAGTAGAGAGTGGTGAGTGTGAGAGAAGGAGAGAGGAAAGACAGAAATAGTGGAAGAAGTTCAGATAATGATGGAAGTTTTCCAGAGAACAAATGACTGAGGGCCAATCTAATCCTGTTTCAGCATCTCACTCTGGGAAAGACCACTGCGCCTCAGTCTGAAATGTTGTGAAATGTCTCCTGATATTCAAGTTGCAGTCCAATAGGGAGAAGAAAGTCAAGCCTACAGCCTAGGTATGCTGTACACTGTAAACCGCCGGTGTGGATAAACAGCCCAAAGGAAATGATCTCAAATCTCTCCTGAACTATTTTCTTTAGTCAGTGATTGACGTGAAAGAATGGCTTAGACATACAAGTTGTACCTGTCAAGCTGGCCATGTCTTAAGTGTAAACACACACACACACAAATAAAAGCCAAGAAACTTAAACACAGGTGTACAGCAGTGTTTCTTGTGCACTATGAAGCTTTGAAGCATGTGTTTGCAGTCTGAGTTTAATGTGATAGGATAAAAAGACTGGGCACTGCAAAATAAAACAAAGACTCTAAAGAGAAATTACTTCTATATATTGTACATACAAAAAAAAAAAACACACACAATGACCAATAGTAAAATACATAATAGAATAATAATAAAATAATAATAAAAACAATATTATTAAAATATAAAAATGTAAATAAATATAAATTCAATCTAAAATATAATTTTATTAAATTAAATTATATATTTATCATGCGGCTAACTGGGTTATATTGTGACTAATCTAAATAAAGACTAATGCAGGTTATGAATGGAAAAGGCCTTTTTCATTTAAATATGTGTGTGTTGTGTATTCACAGCACTCTGGAAATTAAATTCTTCCTGAAGAATTACAGCTTTTTAAATATTAGCAAGGTTCCTGAACATGGAAAAAAACACAACTGAATGTGCTAATACAAAAAAAGACTATAAAACAGTAAATATCGGTCAGCCATACAGCGGGGAATATCCTTCAGCAATCTTTCACAAACACATAAACCTTAAATATATTGTCCTTGTACCATTTGATATTTCTGAACTTAACACACCACTGGCAACTGTTTGTCTTACTGATCACTGAACAATAGGCAGAACATCTATGCAAAACTTGGTAATGTTTATATGTAAATAATGAAGAAGAAAAACGTCTCTCCCAAAGACTTGTCTAGCAAACTCATTTTTGGCACCCTAAACAGTCCTTCCCCTCCCCACATTTGCCTCATAGCAACATAATCTATGTTGGCAATATGTGAGCGAGTAATTTGTCTTTATCTAAACACCACTTCCCACATGGACAGGCTTCCCAAACTATTACAGTAAACCACAACATCAGAAATATAATGCTGACGGAACTCTTACACACATGCACACATCGTATAGCACACATACATAACTCGAGACCTTTCATCAGCGCATACTGTAATTGCATCCGCAAATTCACTTCAGTGTGACATTTTGCTGAGCTCAAGTAATACTCTAAAAGCAACCTGTTCAAACAAGCATTGGAAATAAAGATTATACATATTATGCTGTAGACACCACCTAATGTGGCCACGTTCAATTTACAGTCCATAAAATATATGCCCCGTGGATAGTTCTCTAAAATGAACTGGACTGCAGTGTGATAGTCAATGATATAATAAAAGATCGGTATATTTAGGCAGAAGGTTCTTAATGAAGGGTAAAACACGAATGTCTCTTCCCAGCAAAGGGCCGTACTCACTATTGGGCGGAGTCATTGAGCTGGTACTCGCGAGCACGGCTGAAGCACTCCTGGATGCCTGAGTCAGACCACAGGCGGATCATGGAGGACAACAGCTCCGGAGAGTAGGGCTCGGTATCCTCCATACGGCTCACAACATCACAGACCATCTTAGCATCAGCCTGTTAAAAGCAAACACATGTACAGAACATCCATCAGTGTGATGAGGAGACTTGCGAACATAAATAGTCACAAACTGTGCTCCAAATTGTACCAATTTTGAGATTTGCAATTAAAAAAATGACACTTAATATGAACTCAAACTCTTTTTGCTCTTTCCTCTTCGGGGTCATTGGCAATGACAGTTCAACAAAACAACTAGAAGACATTAACTTTGCAATTTCCAGTGACATGTGCAACAGCATCCGTTGGTTTTGTGATAAAATCAAGCAGAGTTCAACTTTATGCAAATAAGCAGAAATGCATTGTGGGAACGCCTACTAGCAACTGACAGCACTGAGACTCGTGATCTGCAGCAATTTCTTCACAGACAGTGTGATTGTGGCTTTACTGTGTCAACAACTGACTCATCTGTGCCTTTTATATTCATTCCAAAGAATTTTAGCAGAAACATATTTTGACTGCATCAAAATTGACTGCTTGGTTGCTTGAATGAAAATTATTAAAAATATTTTTGTCTTGTTTTCCAGTGAACATGCTTGTTTGCTCACAAAATGTAGGTAGTGTATATACTTAAAACATTCATAAAAGTTTTTGCTTCTCAAAAAAAATAAAAAATAGGGATCTTGTTTTAAAGATGTTTTAGGTATATTTACAGACAAACATATTAAAAAAGAAAAAAAAAACAGATTAAGAAAAAGACTTCTAGGGCGCTAAGTTGAAAAAAATACTGCACTGAAAGGATAACCGAAAGATGCAAGTTCACATTGTACTGCTGGCACTAAATCTTTTATAAAGCCTTTTCTATAAGCTGGCTCTTGCTTTAAACAAAATTTCGTTGGTCGGTTATCTGCATAACAACTTTTGGTTATACAAACTTGTGCAAGGACAGAATGAGAGAGCATTACGGAAGAAAAGAGATAACAGAATCTGCAACTGTTCTAGTACTCTCAACTAAACTCTCAACATTATTTTCTATTATTTTAATTATTAAATCTGCTGCTCCTCATTTACATTCAGTTGCTCCATTTGAAAGAGAAAAACATTTAAGGGCACACTCAAATGTGTTGGATTTGAAATTGTGGCAAGTCTCTTAGTTCTAATGAGTACAACAAAAAAAAGTCAATACTAGTCAATACTATATTTAAAAAATCATTTTAAAATATAGTAATTCAATATAAATATATTTACATCCAATATATAAATACATAGACAATATATACACACAAAATCCTGACTTCCTGTTTCACTCTTACCTCCCTCTTACTTCCTCTGTCCTCCTCCTATGACATCATTCCCTTTAACAAACGCATTTAAAAAGCCTGACAGCAATAATGACTTCTGAAAAGAGTGTTTGGTTTCTTTTAAAGAGATCACAATTGAGCTTACTACACGAAGGGGCTGGGTTCCGCCGTCCTGCAAATCCACAACAGAAATGCAACTACACAAGCCAAAAGAGGAGAGCGTGAGAAATGGACTGGATGAGTAGAATGAAAAGAAAAGACCCATGTTAAATAGAGAGTGGAAGAGAAGATGGGGGTCAGTTCAAGAAGGCTGGTCTTGCACCCTCTCCATTATCTGCTGTGAGAAAGAGTAAAGTGTTCACAAACTAAAAGGAGTGAGATGTGGGGGCCTGGGAATTAAAAACTGGGGGAAAAACAAAGCATGGATGTCGCTAATTAATCCATAATTAATGCAAATGCTATTTTGTGAAGTTTTCTACTGTGAAGATGCAGATATATTCCTCTCCACTGAGAAAAATGGATGCATCTTCCGTGTGACTTGTCAATAGGGACAGATATTCCTGCCATCTCCATGGTGATGCAGCGGGGGCAGCATCAGCAGCAGGAGGCCTTATGATTGGTTGAGGGAGCCTCCCTTTCCTTCTCCCCCAGTGAGTGTGACCTTTGAGAGCAAGTCCTCTGAACTCAGCATGACTGAACCTTCTGGAGTCCTTATAACTAACACACACACACACACACATCATACTGTATTTAATCCTAATAGATGATTCTATCTGATTTTTTTTACCAATTAAAAATGAATTTAGCAATAATATCAGTGAAACAAAATGTACTATTAATGGGTATATGTAGTCTAATAATCTACAAGAATAATGAGCTGCAGGTTAAAGCTTCACAACACAACATGAAGCAGAGGATTACCTCAACATTACCCCTTCCGGGGAATTATGGAACATCAAACTGGTGTCCACAGGCTCGTTGAGCCTTTATAGTGGCAAATGCTTCAGTCCCAGAGCTGGAGATTTGCAATGGGAACATTTTTGCCATGCATTTTTCTTTTGATTAAAAAAGCAGCAAGAATAAAACTGACAGATTCAGCAGACACACACCTGTTTCCTTTCTCTCTCTGCATTTCTTGCAGGTGGGACTGTCTCTAATGTCACAACACTGGTCACGCCTCTCATTTTTCATTTGCTCTTTCTACCTGTGCTTAAGGTTTTTATTTTTTTATATTTTTTTTTTGGCGTGTGGCACTGAAGGAGCATGTGATTCCTGAGTGATTGCCTATTGAATTTAGATCAGGCTCACAGAGACACATAATAGCTATTCATTATGGCCTTTGCACAGACTAAAAAGAATGGACCAATCTTCATCAGCATTCATTTATTAGAGGAAACAGCGCGAGGAGAGAACTCAACACGCTGTAGATTTGAATCGCAGATCAGTCAGTAGCCCAGCGTGACAGACAGTATCCTTACAGACGCCCTGACACTGCACCTGGTATGAGAACAGCTATTGTAAGAGTGACGTAAGTAGGCACTGTGAACTCATCATAACGTATATACAATAGAACTGTCATTTGACAGTAAATGCTGTATTCCTCAGAATATCATTAGGTTTTTATATCACTCTTGTTGATTGCTAAGGGCGTTGCTGGTTGACACAACATGATGGTGTCTGTGTCTAGTATTGTTACTGCAATATGCAGTAATACAGGCTAGTACAGTATCTATAGTCTGACTGGGTATCGGCAACTACTGTAACGATATGTTACACATCACAACACATGATTAATTATGTGACATCTTCACTGAATCACAGCTGAGAGATACCCAACATATCCACAAGTGAATTTGTGGATCAGTTTTAATCTTTCTCATGCAGTTCATAGAAGCGGCTCTCATTATAATAATGCATAAACAAAAATTAATGAATGAATGAAAAAATGGGCCTCATTTTATAATGTAATATTAATTATAAATGCAAACAAATAAATTAACAAACAAATGCAAGGGCCTAAAATACTGTTTCAATATCATGAAAAATGACTGAAAAAGGAATTTATGATATATTGTTAATATATTTACAAGGATTTGTGATAACTCTATATGACTGCAAAGCCCTAAAACAGTTGATTGTGTCCACAAAGCCCTAATACAGGCCTTTCTCATATTGTGTGAAGTACGGTAAAGGTCAAGTGTAATATGGCATAATCAATCTAGTCATCTTGAATCAGGTGGTTTCTTATCTTGCAATGAACAGGAGAGTAACATACAGTCCCTCATGAGCCCCAAGGGCTGTGGTCTAATAATCTATCAATGACGGTGGCAACTTTTCTCTTCAAACTAGCACAGAGGAAAAGAGATGCTCCGCTTTGCTGAAGACGTATAGACCCTGCTCAAGCACTTTATCAAAGGCAATGACACACCTCCCTAGACATGGATTTAAACTACAAATCGTCTTTTCAAGGTTACAACCACAGGCATGTGGTGGACATCTGAGTTAAGGAGACTGAGAGGTCATTTAAAAAAATATTTCAATATGGACATGACCAAAAGAGGTGCTGTGTGAGTGGGTGGATTGCTAACTCAGTAATCAACTTATTTTCTGTAATTTTTGACAATTTGTAGAACTTCACATTCATACCACAGTTTATCTATGAGAACTCAATAGAGCAAAAAGAGACATTTCCCCCCTCTAAAACATTAGTAGACTTTTTAGTGTCGCGGTAGCCTTTAGTTTTCCAAAGCATCCTTTTGGCCTTCAAGTAGTGTACAGTCTGAGGTCATGGGTTCACTTCCCAAGAAATGTATACAATTATAAAATGTATGAATGTATAAAACTTGTACAAAATTAAGTTTATTATATTTTAGGAAGTTGGTCTTTAGGTCTATGTTGAACTAGCCTTTAGTTTTCCAAAGCATCCTTTTGACCTTCAAGTAGTGTACAGTATGGCACTAGCAAGCCTCAGGTTATGTGTTCGATTCCCAGGGATAATTAAGTTGCTTTGCTTAAGCGAGTCTGCCAAATGCATGAATATAAATACATTTAAAACAGAACAAAAAGGTCATATGACCTGTATTTAGAACACAGTAAGAGAAAACACACAAGCCCAAAAAGGAAGGCTAAAATTACAGAGGCAAACCCACTATTTCATTAAGTGGTTAAAGAGCTATGTCTCTATGGCAGAGAGGGAAAGCCCATGACAGAAATTAGATGATGGAGATGACTGACGCTGTATGTTCCACAGAATGGCACACTATGCAGTGATGACCGTTCATCTCCTGCCTTTATTATCTCAAGACAGTGAGATGATCATATTATCATCAAGATAGACAGACACACACAGACCAGCATCATTAAGCAGCTGCTGTGTTTGTCTGGTTCACACACAATAAGAAAGTCACATCAGGATAGACTGTTGTATGGCTCTGCGGCATGAAATCACAGAAAGAGGACTGTGTTTGTCACATGGGTCAGGTCTTGCTGAGGCCTGCACTGACTAATACTATAGTCCTCCAGGAGACTGAATACGACACCAGCAGGATGACAAACTACTGACTCATGAAGATGAGATGATTGAATCTGATACACAAGAGGAACACTGTTACTAACAAGCATCTTACTGGACATCTACAAATGTCAGTTGTATTTAAGCATCTTTTAATCTGTCAACCTTGTGAAAAAGAAATACACTGTAGCTTCATTCTAAAAAGAGTATACTAGGTAAATAATATACTTTCAAGAATATACTTCAGTGCAAAATGAATTTAACATTTTCAGACACTTAATTGTATGTTAAGTGCAATTAAATTAAAACATATTTCTAATACACGCAATTATCTAAACTTCAGAGTGTTTTCTGACCCACTAATGTAGGACTTAAATAAGATAAATTTCTACTCTGAAAAATGCTAAAAGCGTACTGTCTAATGCACTGACAAGAATTTATGGTAAACTAAAATATACTTTAATGTAATTTCTATTGAATCTTGTATTATTAACTTTAAAGGGATAGTTCATCCAAAAACGAAAGTTGTATATGACTTTCTTCTTTCAACCAGGACATTTTTTAATATAACTGTAATTGTATTTGTCTGAAAGAAGAATGTCATATACACCTAGGATGGCTTGAGGGTGAGTAAATCATGTGGTAATTTTCATTTTTGGGTAAACTATCACTTTGAATGTAATATCAATTATTCTTAGGGTACCGGACGATTAGCTTAGCAACATGCTAACATTAAACTCTAGTACTCTACTGAAATCAATTGCTAGTTACTTTTTGTATCACTATTCAGTCGCTGATTTAGGAGGTTCTATGACAGGTCAGTATGTAGTCACTATGTAGGCAGCATGCAGCTCACTAGGTTTTGGAGTAGAGCTCCAAATTATATGCATACTATATTACACAAATTATATAGTGTGAATTATGTAATACACTTGCCTTGAACATGATGTGTGTGGGAACTTGGATCAAAACCACCTAAATCTTGCTAATTAAGCTTGCAGGATATTTCCCACAATTCCAAAGCAGCCTCATCAATACAGTGCTGCCAAGACAAAAAATGGTATTGCAACATAAACGGCCTCCTTTTGATGCTCATCTACATTACAATGACTCAGATGATGAAGAACACCACTATGGAAGGTGTTTTATTAAGCTAAATAGAATTTGTGCAGAGCAAGGCCAACAGAAAATGGTCTTTCTTTTGGTCATGCTCAGCACTTAAGATAATAGCGGCAAGGATGAAACAGCAAAAGAAAGATTGCTGCTATACTGCTGTGACTGTCCTCATTCTTTTCATCCCATACCCTAACATCTTTCTCTCTTTCTCTTACTTCACAGTTATGTCACACTTATAAGTAAGCAGTCTGGATAATGGGAAAGTGTTTGGATTCTGTCGAGATGATGCAGAATCGAGGTGACACAGAACTCGACTCAATCTGCTTTCGACTCGCCCCTTTTCACTCCGTCCCGTGATTATCATCTCTCCCTTTCCTTTCATAGGTCCCCTCCCTTTCGCTCCACTCCTCCGCATCATGTGACAGTCATCTCCAGTTACTATGGTTACCGGGCCTTTCTTGGGGAATGTGATTGCAGATTTGGTCTTCTTTCTTTCGTTTTCTCTGTATCTCAACCTCCCCTCCCACTTTCTCACTCTATCTCCTCCCTTCTCTCTCTCTCATCTCCATCTCTCTCTATTTTCCTCCCATGGCAGCTGTTGAATTATTGATTTGATTAAATATTTAGTTGTTATTCTGCTCTCCTGCTGAAGGCTCCAGTTGTGGCCTAGTCGTAGGAGGTCCTGAAAGCCCAGAGCGGAGACCACACCTCTGCTGATCTATTAACCGCCACGGACACCCGTCATCGGGGAGGCCACACCCACCGGTAAACCAACCGAAAGCTTTCTCTCTTACGTCAACATCATTCACATCAAGTCATTTTCATTACATGCCATGTAGTTATTAAAGAAGGAAATCAATGCTCCAAAAGCAATAAGGACATTTTAAGATCAATTTCCTCTTTTCTTTCATTATGTGGCATCCACAAACCCCTAATACCTCTCTGTGACTGGCTAATGTCTGTCTGCTGAGAATGAAAGGCTATTGGACTTTTCAGTGCCTGTCGATACTAGAATAAATATACATACATACATACATACATATATATATATATATATATATATACATACAGTCATGGCCAAAAATATTGGTACCCTTGGTAAATATGATCAAAAAAGGCTGTGAATGAATCTGCATTGTTAATCCTTTTGATCTTTTATTTTTTTTTAAATCTAACCTTTCATTGGATAATAAGAATTTAAAATGGGGGGAAATATCATTATGAAATAAATGTTTTTCTCTAATACACGTTGGCCACAATTAACGGCACCCTTTTATTCAATACTTTTTGAAACTTCCATTTGCCAGTTTAACAGCTCTAAATTTTCTCCTATAATGCCTGATGAGGTTAGAGAACACCTGACAAGAGATCAGAGACCATTCCTTCATCCAGAATCACTCCAGACCCTTTAGATTCCCAGCTCCATGTTGGTGCTTCTTCTCTTCAGTTCACCCCACTCATTTTCTATAGGGTTCAGGTCAGAGGACTGGAATGGCCAGCAGAAGCTTGGTTTTGTACTCAGTGACCCATTTTTGTGTATTTTTTTAGGTTTATGTTTGGATTATTGTACGGTTGGAAGATCCAGATATAGCCCATTATACGATTTCTAACAGAGTCAGTCACTTACTGATTTTTTATCTGTTGGTATTTGATAGAATCCATGATGCCATGCGTCTAAACAAGATGTCCAGGACCTCCAGCAGAAATATAGGCCCACAACATCAAAAATACAGCAGTATATTTCATTGTACACATGGGGTACTTTTCATCCCTGTGTTCACCAAACCCATCTTGAGTGTTTGCTGCTAAAAAGCTCATTTTTTAGTTTCATCTGACCATAGAAGCAACATTTATTTCATAATGATATTTCCCCCCATTTTAAATTCTTATTCTCCAATGAAAGGTTAGATTTTTGTGAATTTTCTAAATAAAAGATCAAAAGGATTAACAATGCAGATTAATTTTCACAGCCTTCTTTGATCATATTTACCAAGGGTGCCGATATTTTTGGCCATGACTGTATATATGTATATATATATATATATATATATATATAACAATATCTTTCTTCTATATCAGTAGTACTGAATGCTACTACCAAATGCTGTTACAAAAACAATTATGATAGTTATTTATGATAATTATGATAATGTGTACTATGATTTCACATAATAATTTGAATTGTTTAATTTTAACTTTGTTTTGTTTAATTTCTGAATATTTCATCTTAATATTTGGTATTGTTAGGTACGTGAAATACGTCAGGTGCTGTTATTTATTTGGTTTACTTAATCTATTGCTAATAAGTTCCCCTGCTTTTTATTTTGTTACTGACCGTTTAGTTGAATAATTGCTGGAAAAATGTACATTGATTGAATAATTACATATATTTAATATATTTATATTTTAATATAAAGTGGTGTGTTCAAAGCATACAATATATTACATTTTATAAATAAAAGATAAAAGTATTATTGTATTTTCATATATGTATATATAAATTAAAAACATCAAATATACAAATATATTTAACATTTAAATATTTAACATATTTATATTCATATTAATGTTTTAATATAAAGTAATGTGTTCATAGCATATAGCTTTTTTTGTAGTGCTGAAATTTATATTGAGAGTTGAATTTTGGTACCATGGCACCCCTAAAGTAAAGACACATTAAAACCATGTCAGCCTGACCTAGCCGTGCTCTCCAGGAGAATAAAGCAGAGCCAAAAAGCATTTGAAAGGGAAGGTGTGCTGTTCCATTACTGATCAAAATGTCTCAGTTTCTGTCCCCGTGTCTCTCTTTCCCCTCTACGTCATCAGGGTTCTTCAATGACTCAGAGACAGAGAAAAGTGGCAGACAAAAAAATCTGGGTCAGACTGCCCCTCCCTCTGCTCTATGACCTGCCCTTACTAAACTCTTCCTGAAGTGGAGCACACCAACGCACTCATCCCACACTGGGGAATTCTCTGTTGGGATTTATGGAGGAATAATTACATTCACGTTAATAATTACATTCTAAACCCAGCCCCCCACCTACCATCAGAAGCACTTATTTGATTAATGTCAGGTTTGAGAAAAATGGATTAGTTATGACAGGAAAAAAACTGTCTGGTTAAAGAAATAGTTCACCCACTCAGGGGTTATTTTCTTACCCTCACGTTGTTCCAAAACTGTATGTGATATAAAGGTATTAAACTGAAACATTCATTTAGGGATCATACTGAATGATCCGTTTACAAATCAGACTGAATGATTTGTTCACAAATTAAAGAGTTCGACTCACAGACTCGATGATCATGTCACAATGGTTCTTGATGAATCAGACTGATACATTAGTTTAGGTATTGTACTGACTGATTCATTCACAGATCACACTGAACAATTTGTACACGAATCAGAGTTCCACTCTTTGGTTGAACGATCCTTTTAACTTGCTTATGTTTTCTTTTTATTCCCTGCTGATTTTCACACTCTCTTTCTCTTCCACAGGAATACTGACACAGACAAGATGGAACTGTCTTTTTCTGCACCCTGTCTCTCTCTCTCCACAGGCCTGCAGGTTTGTGTGGAGTCTGCTGAGGCCTGGCATTTATTAAAGTGTGCTGTTCTCTCCTCTCTGCTGCATACCTGATCTGCTACCACTGCAGGCCTCTTTCAACTACATTTATTTTTAGCTGCAGGCCTAAAAATGTTATCATGCTACAAATACCACGCTTTTAACACTCTCTGGACCACAACCACCTTCCTTTCCACTATAACCCCCATCAGTGCCATGATCAACACACTGTCACCCAGACCAGCACGCTACTTAACACACTGTCCTCCCCATCAGTAACCTGATTAACACAGTGTCATCCCCCACTGGCACTGAACTGTTTCTTTTTTTGCTTAAGGCATTCACAGTACTTTCTGCTCAACAAAGAATAAAAGATTTTGTACCACAAAATCTGATACTGTACCACAGATTCAATCTTGAATTTTAAAGGTACCAATCAAATCAGGTCTGGCCACAACATCTCATTATTTGGATCGAGCTCAGGCTTCAATTTACTCCCAGTGTAGACCTTTGACTTCTATAGAGTCCTAGTTGCCAGCATGTAGAGCAGCCAGCCAGCAACAACAGAGTAAGATGTCAGGGTGCGACTCCAGGTCCAGACCGCAGTCAGAGCTGTACTGGCTCAGTAATTAGTCTGGGCTCAAGGTGCTCACACAGGAAGAGAAGTACAGATAAGACTGACTTAAGCTGAAGTGAGGCTGACAAATACACAAAACATATCGCCGCCCTAAACAATCCCTGGGGGTCGGCATGAGGCAAGGGAACCGTGGCACTGTGTGCCTCATTAGCTACGGCCTCGTTGGGTCATTAAAGTGGGTTGTGCTAATTGAGGGTGGAATCTCTAGGCTGTCATCAGGTTTGTAAAGGGCACTTGGGTGTGTTTTGAGAATTTGGAGGTGTAATACCAATTACAAAGATGTACTGAAGGATCTTTAGTCTTTTACATCAAGTAGTGTTTGGTGTACCTTTCTAAAGCTGTGTTTTTTTTAGTCTTCTTAACATGGCTTACATTGCTCTCTCTCAACAAAAAACAAGTAAATTAACAGCATTATTTATCACAAACAAGATGCAAGATTAGATTTCTTTATCAAAATAAATGTATGAGAGATAAAAAAAGTGTGTATAAAAAAGAAAAAGAAAGAAGAGAAAAAAAAAATAATGGCATAATGGAAGGCTAAAATGGCATTGATGCAAACCCAGTCTTCCATTCCAAGTGGCCGATGAGCTACGTCTCTACAGCAACCGGTAGTTTCCTAGCAGCGCAACACAGCTTATGGAAAAATGAATGAAAATCTACCCACTGAGATAGAAAGTCCATGATAGAAAAAGAGACTGGTAGTATAGGAAACAGAAAGACGATATGTCCCAGTCCATTTTTAAAAAGACAAAACATAAATGACAAATGAAAGAGAAAACATACAATAAAATTACTAGGCAATAATCAATAACACCCACACCCCCATGAGTGTGCAAGAAAACACACACGCTATCATGAGCTGAAGAAGAGCACCTTGTTTGATGGGAGGCCTAAATATAAATGTAGCCTGACTGATTGCATTAGTTTGATAATGATAAGGCTCATTAAGATAAGGGTTGTTGAATTAGATTATCGTACTGTCACAGTCTGTCGGATGAGGAAGCGCACATTGTGTTGCTACTGTAAGGATGCTAACACTGCTAGCTATAAATAACCGAACAAAGTGCAGCACTCCATGAAACACTTGCCTGTTGAGTGTGTTAGGCAGACAAAAACACAAATATGCACAATTATATGTGTCATTCAGATTAACATCAGGTTCATATGGTTTATATTTGCATTTACATTTAAGGTGAGACACTGGAGGTGAATAGGGTAAAAAAAAAAAGAACTAACAGTTATCGCCTTACTTACCTAGTGGATTGATTACATTGATAATTGCAAACATTTTTTTGTATCACAAGTTTTCTAAAATGTTAGGTTTAAATATGCAAATGAGGCATTATTTGATGAAATATGCGCTAATTTGCATACATTTCTAGTACAAAAATCGTTTAATTTTTTTGACATATTAGAGTCAAAAGTTTTTATCTCATTTTGTCACTCCATAATTCAGAAAACACTATATTTTCACAATTTTGGGAGGATTAAAATGTTGTATATAATCAAGCAAATGATATATGAACAAATCCCTCTGTAAAAACCTTCAGGATATAAACAGGAATAAAAATGTAAAGTTTGGTGTGTGTGAGTGCTACTGAAGTGGAGATTTATAGCTCAGTGTAGGAGAAAAAATTCATTTTGAGAAAACGGCCTTTAAAAATATGTATTGTAATTGAAATCTATTTGATACAAATAGATAAAGTGCTACAAAAGAAACACTTAATAGTGTCTTTAGGATGTTTTCTTTCCACTAGTCTGAAAAAACACCAAAAAGCCCAAAATCTCAAAATTGACAGGTGCATGAAAAAAACAGTGTTTTTGCCTGCAGTGTCTCCTCTTAAAGAAAAGTAGATGCACACAGACAAACTAAATTAAATGGGAGTATTTCTTAACATATTTTTTCGAATATGGAGGGACTTTTATTTTGAAGGGTTAGAGTTAACGCTAACCGCTACCATTCCTGTTGATCTCAGTGGCGATTCGTGATAGTTTGTGATCTAAAATCCATAATTGCTCATGTTTGCTGGGTTGTTTTACTAGTAAACTCACTAAGAGTGGTAAACATTAACAATCATCAGCACACGCTCATACATTTTTTCCAGATTATCAGGGTTACTGGAGCCATCTCATCAATCTGTTCATTAATCTTTCACATGTGCTCAGTCTGTACATCGTACAGTACACTGCATTCTCATTCACACGCCATAAAAATCTGCAGTTCCCTCTGCAGAGGCTTCAGAGTGATTAGAGTGGTTTATTTTTGACATTTACAGTGTGGCCACTGGCTAATCTGTAAATCATTACACAAAATTACTGCAAATTCAGATTATCTGTGGCCTTGTTGATTTCCATTCAATCTGCATGGTGACTGGATTAAGATATTTAGGATTAAGGCTTTTTTGTGGTTTTTCACTCGTTCAGTGTGACCGTTATTGATTAATCTGTCTGACGTGGTTAAATGGATGATCTTAAATTCTCCTGACTGCATTAGGGATTATTCTCACCTCATTTTATTTACGCTAACATTTTAATGTTAGAGGCTTATCCATTTGCACTTTTTGTTTCTGTCTTATTTTCGATTCCGAAAGTAATTGTTACTATCTCTAGGTAATGTTATGTTCAAAAGGTGATGATACACAGGGCAGTTCCCAAGCGATGTGTCTAGGGCAATTTCCCATTGAGAATAGGCAACAAATTTCTAGATACTTTAGATTGGTTGTGGGCCCTGTGTCTCACCTGGTTGCCCACTGACATCAACATTGCCCAGCAACATTGCCTTTAAGTATCACCTTAAGTATCTTAATACAGATCGAATGTATGTAAAAAAAATATGAAATAATGAACTTCATTCATGAAACAAGCAGACCAAATTGTGTGTATCATTCATACAATTATTCTTATGTAAAAATCAAAACTGACTTGATTTATTATCATGTTTATTAAATGTACATTAATCTGTACATGTGTGTGTGTGTGTGTGTGTGTGTGAAAAAAAAAAAAAAAAAAATTTATATATATATATATATATATATATATATATATATACACACACATACATACTGTATACTAAGGTGGTATTTGAACAGAAAAACAACCCTGGACATTAAGCAAAACTTTTACAAATAGAATAACACACTGTACACTACTGTTCATAAAACAACAACAACAAAAAAAAGTTGGGATCGAAAAAATGTTTTTAATATAGTTGCTCATGCTCATCAAGGCTGCATTTATTTGATCAAAAATACAGTAAAAACAGTAATATTGTGAAATAACATTACAATTTAAAATAATAGTTTTATATTTTAACATTTTAAAATGTAATTTATTCCTGTGATGGCAAACTTGAATTTTTAGCAGCCATTACTACAGTCTTTAGTGTAGATTTTGATTTATTTAATTGTACTTGCTGAATAAAAGTAGTTTCTTAAAAAAATATTTAAAAAAAAGAAACAAAAATCTTAATGACCTCAAACTTTTGAACTGTAGAGTAAATGTAAATGCTTGACCCCCTTTTAGTCATGACATCCCAAGATAGTGCCCTTAGTGAAATTCAAATGCAGAGCAAATGATGCCAGATACAGAGAAAAAAGGAAAGGAAAATAGATGAACAAGATAGACAGATCTTGCAGATACCCGAGTGAGAGAGAGAGAGAGAGTGCAAAACCCTTGAAAGAAAGGCTGCAGGCTCAGCTTGGCTCACTTCTGCTCTCTGTGTGCTAAATGGCTAGAAAGCAGCAGCTCTGCACCAGCCGTCTCACTGACTGGGCACTTTCAATGCACGTCTCCCCCCTTTATCTTCCATCCTTTTTCTGTTCTCACCCCCTCCTCCATCCCCTTCCAGCCATTACTGGTATTCAGTGCAGCTCTTTCAGTGAAGCCTGTAGCCCCCTCTCTCTCTCTCTCTCTCTGTCAATGCATACAGCATTGCTGAGGGCCACAGACACATAGAGAGAAGTACATTAGCCCAAAGAAACCAACACACAAAAATGCATACATGCAGGGCAAGACACTAAAGCATGAAACATGAAGTGATACATAGCGGAGCTACTGTATGTGTTAACTAATCGGCCAATGACTTCTATTGATTTTTAAACAGAGCCATTTATTTTATATCCCCTATTTCAAAATCTAACCCAATATTTATTTGTACTAGGTTGTTTTCTGGTCTATTTGATATAGGTGAATTCAGTTGTTATATACTTGTAGAGGTGTTTGATCCTCAAATTATAAGTAAAACCTCCCTCTCTCTCTCACACACACACACACAGAGAAAAAACTGATCCTTGAATGTTTATGGATTCTTCACACTTCAAATGGACAATGATAAGGGGCTGCCGAGAATACAAACACGCACACACATGCTGAACACAGACAGAGAGGCTGATTATTGTGTGCATGAGAGCACCCATACAAGACTGCCTACAAGAAAGCCAACACACACACACACACATGCTCAATCTGCAGTGGATCCGTGGGTTCAAAAGCACATGCTAACATCATTTCAGTAAAAATGACGTGTGAGCAGTGAAGTGTGATCCGCTCCGCACATTTCCTCCTGTGCTGAGATGGGGTTGGATCGGTCTTAATTTTACAGTCAATGCTCGCAGATAACATTTGACTAATCTAAAATGTAATTTTAAGTTTTAACGATGCATAAGATTGATAGTTAGCATGGCCCACTTAGCACCTGCTGGCAGATTCTATAACTACACCAGTGGTTCTCAACTAGTGGGTCAGGGCCCACTAGGGGGCTGCAGCTGAACTCCAAAGGGGTCTGTAAGATAGCTTAAAATAAGATAAAATATGCTTTAATATAACGTACAACATGTAAACTGACATAAGCTGTCTAAAGACCAAGTCATGAAAAAGAATACAATTTTAAAGGAATAGTCCACCCAAAAATGAAAATCATTTATTCACCTTCATTTTGTTTCTAACTTGTATGTCTTTCTTTCAAAATATTTTAAAGAATCCTGGTAATCAAACACTTTCCACTGACATCCATTGTATGGACAAAAAATACAATGGAAGTCAATGGGAACCAATACTGTAGGTGAATAAATGATGACAGGTGAATAAATGATGACAGAATTTTCATTTTTAGGTGGATTATACCTTAAAGTACTGAAAATTTCTACAATAAATATACATTTCTACTATATATATATATATATATATATATATATATATATATATATATATATATAGGATCAAAATGACCAAAAAGTTTGAGAACCACAATGGAGAATATTTCTCCATTGACTGGCATTCAAAAGTAAACGTATTTAAAAAAAAAAAAAATTATGAATCATAAATATGTCATGATATTGCAGAGGCTTTTTTGCCAGTGGCCAGCTTGTTATTGGAGTTATATATACGGACTTACATAACTCAAGTTTGTTGCCTTTCACGTCACAGCTAAGAATAGCTGCTATTGTATGCATTCTTGTGACAATTTTCTCCAGAGCAAATATTAATGTGACATTTACCAATCAGATTGTTGGCTCAAAAAAAAACAAATGAACGGGGAAGTCTCCAAGAATCATGCATTTGTCACAAACTGCCACTGAAATGCACGGAAATGCTAACAGGTATTACAGATGTCCTTGTCATATACCGCCGCAAATTAATACTGTGAATTTCTCATCATGGATGTCTTGACTACCTTGATACCACATCTTTTCTGTTTTCTTCTCACTGTGTCCCTAAGGGGAACTGTCTTTCTCTGCATTCAATCGGAGTGAGTTGATCTGCCTTCACTCTACGGCAGCTTCCATGAACTGTGTCTGCTTGTAAATAATTCAGCATATGTGAATAAGTCAGCAGAGCGGCTATAGTGGAGCTCACACAGATGGAAGTGTAGATATAGGTATGTTTGGAGTGTTTACAGTGATGTAAACAGTTTGCGGCCTGCAGACTGTCACAAAACAATAGGAGTGAAAACAGTGAAATGGAGAAGACAAGGGAGACTGAGTGAGAGTGCATCTGATCAGTCCATTAGGAGACCAGACACAATGGGGCCTTCCTCTTGTATCATCTCCCAGTGTATCCCACCTCTCTCTTTCTCATTCTCTCCCATCTAATCAATAGATGAGCACTTAGAGTTGGGCACAAAGGGAAGCTGGGGCTTCATTATGGGCCTGGAATCACAGCAAACACACACCTTCAGGATTTGCATACAGCTCTCAAGATCCAAACAGCTGCACAAAAGTGAAGAGCTTTCAGAGTGTCTTCTGAGTGTTCCCATAAGAAGGGTAGATGTGAAGAGGAATTTATTGTGATTGCTGATGGGTGCTTGAGACACAACACTGGTGGGAGGAGCTTGAGCTTATCCAGCCAATCACAACACAGAAGACATTTAACAGCCTCTCACCTCAGCTCACATCTCAATTCTACTGGTGTTCTCTACCTCAATTCCATATTCAATTTTATAAATAGTTCCAGAGGGAACTTTAAGCTCCAACTCCTGTGCCCGTTTGCCCTCGTTGCTTACTTAGGTAATATGAATATGTTAATTCATGCATTAAGTCCATTAAAAGCTCAAATCCAACTAGATTTACATGGAAGGTTGTTTTTAATGAGGGGTACCTAAGTATCTTCATTCACAAAATAACACAGAGCAGTGGGTCATAGACCAAAAATGGGTCATAAGTCTGAAAGGGTTTCGGACAACAGAGGGAAAAATGTAAATAAAAATAATAAAATACAACCAATCTTTAAAAAATTATGCATAGTTAGGATAACAAAATAAAAACGATGATCAGCTTTTAAAAGAAAGGGGAAATGCTTCCCATATGATTTGTTACATTTTTAATTAAATATATTATAAAATATATTATATTAATTATATATCATTATATATATACACTTGTGTGTGCGTGTGTGTGTGTGTGTGTGTGTGTGTATATATATATATATATATATATAAAATCAAATACTCAATATTGTGATATATGCTAAAATATATATAATATAATGTCATAAAATATTGAAATAGTCACTGAAAAAATTATACAATTTATATTTGAAGCAAATCTAATTAGAAATATCAATCAGCTAAAATTACAATATACTAACAAGCTAAATAAAAACACCTGTCAATGTGTTTAAGGCGGGCTGATAAACAAGCGAAGCTGATTCCAACTCTCATTCGATCACCCCCTCCACTTCCCTATCTCCCTCCCTCAGCAGGGGGACCCATTTTAAATGTAAATAATTCATCCATAGACAGATGCAGCTTTTTATTTGGAGTGAATAATTCAAAATGTGGTCTCTGTACTTCAGAGTGGAGGCCCGCTTATCCAGTGGAAGAGAGCAGGGAAAGAATCAATGCTTCTTTTTGTTCCTTTACACTCGTTAAAGCTAGAGACAGATGCCACACCTTGCAGCTTAAGCATTGTCTTGATTGGAGCACCATGGGTCGATTTGAGGTGGGAAAGTAAAGTGTACATTCTTGAGCTGAAAGATTTTCAGTTACTGATTTAGAGAAGAATGCGTCTGCGCACACACAGCATCTCCCAATCCTGGCTTTGACCTATTCATATTGAGCTTATGCAAATTGAAATGCTTCAGGCTTTATGCTGGGAGCCTCACAAATGCACAGGCACGCATTACCTAGGACACACACACGCTCATAAGCATGCATACATATATGTCCACATAAATTCAAATGTACATGTACAAATATGCACCTTTGTAGAGCAGCAACTCATGATGCACAATGCCCAGACTGCTTGGAAAAATGCAATACAGCTCATAACAAATGGATTTTTTTAAAAGGCCTATATTTCCCATTTCAATGGGTTAGCTGCACTTTAATTATATGCGAGACAATGAAATGAAAATTTGAAATGAAAAGAAATAAAAGGAAAATACTCAAAACTTGCACCAGCCTTTTCACTGATCTCTGACCAAGCAACAGTGAATTATCTACTTACCTCAAGGCCTGGGTTTCTCAGAATTAACTATTGCTTACTTGGCATTTTAATCTTATTTTCATAAAGAAAATCATTCAAAAGAACTTGTTGCAGTTTGTCCTTCACTTCTTTCTTGCTCTGTATCTAGCCAAGCTATAGTAACATGCTGCTATGCTAACCGGCTAAACTAGGTTCTCTGACAGTATCAAAGTCATTTCACATTCTTAACATTAAAACAATTTTCTCTTTTTTTACTCAGGAAAGTAAAATGGTTCAAATGGAAACATTTTCAAAAGAGTAAAAACAACAATCTGATCACCTAATCAAATCAAAAGGAAAGACCCTGCTGGAAAATGTAGCTTAGGATGGTAGCTTGGCTTTGAAACATGCTAGCTAGTTTCTAGCTGGTCTAAACTGGACATTCGCTGACTGACCAGCTACCATGCTAAAACACAACCTTACGCTGAAATAGCTTCCACGTTCTAAGACACATGTACCATAGGATGAACCTGACTCCAGGCTGGAATCAAAAACCAGCCTGACAAGGCTAGAACACCTGCTAAGACCAGAAAACCACTTTAAAAGCTGCCCTCCTCAGCAGGACCACTATAAAAGCTTTTTCAGCCACGTGATCCAGATTTATTCTGTAATATCTATTCTCTAAATAGCCTAATGTGTGTATTCTGTGATATAAAGGTTGTGCTGTATGGTAAATATGTTGAGGTACAGTACAGTAGGCGTAGGTGTATTGACTGAGAGGGGGATTTTTAAAGGGCAGAGAGGAGAGAGGAATAGAATCTCTCTTCTGCACCAGCGCCACCTCAGGCTCACAGGCCTCTCATCTCTTAACCTTCAATTAGTGGCCACAGGCAGTGCAAAGTATTGATTAAGCGCTAAATGCCAGTGCGACACACTGGCATACAAACACGTACACACACACTGTACTGGCTCTTCCTCAGTCTCTGCATTATTGAAGAGCAGCCTTGCTAATTACAGCATGGAGGACACACACTCAGCAGGAGGGAAACACCTACACACACCTGTGCTACAGACACACACATCTAAATCCACTGAGACACAAGTGATAAAAAAATTTTTTTATTGACAAAACCACAGACAAGAAGAAACCAAACAACTGACCAATAGACTGGCAGTATTTCCTTTAGTGGCATTCAATCATCACACACACAGATACAAAACAAATGCACAAACACACTCAAGAAAAGGCACATTATGGCACATATAATTATGTCCTGCGGAAGCACTTTAAGGCATCACAGATGCACTAATGACAGGAATGCGTGTTAAAATTTTAATGTAGTTAAATTTTATTCAATTTCTGAAAACTGTCAATTAAAAATAGTTACCCAAATATTTTACCCAATATTTTATTTGTCCTATTAATTTTTAGTGCAACTGTGCCCACCCACTTTTCAGCAGCCTTGGTTCTGCAAGTGTTTTTTCCATTTATTATCAAGAGATCTAACAAAAATCTTTTTGAAAGAGTTGTAAGCCTGCTAGGAGGTGAATTACAGCATCATAAGCTTTGATTTGAAGCAACAACAAAAAAAAAAAATTAACATTTGGACAAAAGGCAAATGTACAAGACTTTACAGCCCTAATGAGGGAAAGAACTACAATCCCGTTAATCATTATTAATGATATAACTGAATTAACAACGATGAATAAATCTATGGAACTATTAATTTACATACTGTGTGTTGATTATGTATATAGAAACAATATATTTTTATTGTCACATATACATATATATTCAAATATGTTATATGGAGTGCGTGGGTGCTAAAGAGTTGGCACGATTTTCTTTTCACTATTCTCTGATTGGTGGAGATTTCTTTATAGACATGAAAGACTACAGGTGATTTTTTTAAAACCAAGAATTCCACTGTTGAACACTAATATTTAAAATATAAGGTGAAATAATGCAGGGTGATGGCTTTAAAAAAAAAGCAAATACCATCAATTAACAACCTCACCACTCACCGTAGGTCAGATTTTAATAAAGTATTTCTTTATTGACAAAATAAATGGTATTTTTAGTTTCCGAACCCAACTGTTGCACTTTATTACAATATATTTCTAATATATCTATTAAAATAACTTTGTTAAAATGAGTCATATCTCCCATGTGAAGAGCTATTTTTGTAATGTGTGGAGTTACCTGTGTAAAGTATCACTTGTGAGAGTCTATGATGATTATTGTAGGTTGCCTTAGAAGGCAGTAGCCTATGTAGGCAGCTTGCTACGTTCTAGAACAGAGCTTGTGTGTATCATGAGTCATTTGACTCATCGATGCGGCACAAATAGTAACAGATTTAATGAAATAGGCTTTCATGCTAGCTGCTCTATACTTCACAGGAGCATCTGTAAATCTGAGTCGCTTGTAAACTACAGCAAGAGATTTAGAGGTTGCTCTCAGTATCTCACTGTTTACCAAAGCAATAAAGAAACTAAGAGAAAATAAAGGGAAGGAGAGAGAAGACTGGACAAAAGCACTGACTCAGTTTTTTCATTTCTTATAACAGCATAAGGCCAAGGACCATTAAACTTTGCTGAATCAACCACACACAGCAAAATGCCTTAAAGGTGAAGTAGACTGCTAGCATCACTAAAAGAAATTGCAAAAACAATGGCAGGTTTTTCAAATAGGTTTTCCTGAACATCATTTGCTGATCCAATGGTTAAGCTAATATTATATCTGGTCCAGTCAGGTGCTCAAACAGACTGTAGTTCTGTTTGTTGTCACTAGTGGTGCAGAAATTACACACTGCAACTTTAAAGTTAAAATGAAATGAAAATTACAATCATCTTTTCTCCTCTGTTGTGACATATAACACTTGAGTGAAATAGAAAAACTATGTAGGATGGGACTAGATTTTGTCCATCAGGAAATGATTGGATCATTGCCATTTGCCAATTTCTACGATCTCATGTGAGTGACAGGTTGCTGGAGGGGAGGGATTATTGTCCCACCTTCGTCATCAGAGAGGAAATGTCATTGCAAAGAGTGGTGAGAAGTTAATGTTTTAGATTAAAGATTACACACATTTGTCCACATAAACCAAATACCATAAACCAAAAAACCCTCTTAGTTGAACCTGCTCTTGTTACACACAGTTCTGTAATAAAATCTCTACTATTTGCTGATACAGATTTATTTATTTAATGTGTGAATATCTCCAAATGTCTGCCAAGCCAAAAAAAAAAAAAAAACAGCAGAAGATGGATAAAGAATGCCTTATTTTAGTGCTTGAACTGAAATGGCTAGAGGAAAAGAACTCTTCCTCAAAATAGACAGAGGTCAAGCATTACATCAGTAAACACTGAACACGTCATATTGATACATACACAGGCAGAGACAGCTAACCCCTGACCTATAAGCCAAAAGACACTGAGGGAAAAAATGCTTGATGAAATAAAGTCAACAAATGTTAAACAGTATAATAGTACCATTTTTATCTGAACAATACAACATAGAAAGATTTCCTAAACATGACAGCCATTAAAGATAAGAGGAAACAGATTGAGGAACCCAGAGAAACTGAATGAGAGAGAGACATGACATCAAGCAAGTCATTGCTGATCATTTCTTTTTTGAAAGGCTAATGTTCACTGGTCACTAAATGTTTTATGCAGTGACAGGGATCAAAGTCACCTCCTCTCAGGTGAAATGAACCTCAAAGCATCCTGAGCTTCCTGGACAGTGATTGTCTTGGGAGCCACGTTTTTTAAAAATCTATTTTTCTAGAAAAGCCCAGTGAAGTATTTGAACCTAATTGACTTGAAATAAGAATGAGGAGTATTTTAAAAAATCCACAGAGACAAAAAATACTCTACAGAAAGAACATTTAACTCACAAAGAGCAATCAGTCAGAGGGAAAGAGTATTTGTATCATACACTGCAATGGCCTAGCATTGAAAATTGCATAAATATTAGCATAAGCATACACTTCTGTGACCACTTCTGTAACACTATTGTCATAGCCGAGCATAATTTTGAATGGAATCTTGCTAAACACAAAAATTTGTCAGAATGCTGATAGTTAGCTACTAAATTTATTTGCACAGAGACTTGAAGTTACCCAATAAAGTTCTGAAATTTATTATCATAAGAGCACATGCTAACACTGTGTCTACACTGGACATGAGTGACACAATGCAGTCCAGAAAAAAATAATGAGATCCAATTTTAATTGGTGATGTTGTCTTTTGATTCGAGTAGCCAACGGTAAACTTAAGCTTTGTTCTATTGCTGACGTACTCCACGCACTTGTGCTATTTCCGACAAGACAAATAGATTTGAACGTGCACATTTGTACAACAGAAAATTGCACTTCCGATGCATTTGTACAAACATTATACTTCCAACACAAGTGTATTTCTGGCTGAGGACCTGTACCATCAGCTACTTTCATTCATGATTGTCACTCACAGAATACATGCATATACAATTTGCTTTGGTACAACAGAACCAACTTCATCTCAGCACACTGAAACTATCACTATATATGACCCTGGACCACAAAACCAGTCATAAGTGTCAATTTTTCGAATCGTCTGAAAGCTGAATAAATAAACTTTCCATTGATGTATGGTTTGTTAGGATTGAACAATATTTGTCCAAGATTTAACTATTTGAAAATATGGAATCTGAGGGTGCAAAAAAATCTAAATACTGAGAAAATCACCTTTAAAGTTGTCCAAATGAAGTACTTAGCAATGCATATTACTAATCAAAAATGAAGTTTTGATATGTTTATGGTAGGAAATTTACTAAATATCTTCATGGAACATGATCTTTACTTAATGTCCTAATGATTTTTGGCATAAAAGAAAAACCAATCATTTTGACCTATACAATGTATTTTTGGCTATTGCTATAAATATATCCCAGCAACTTAAGACTGCTTTTGTGGTCCAGGGTCACATATTGTCTTGGTCTGTTGTGTTCCCTGAACCCCAAGCCCTCCCAGTGCACTCTTCTCATCGTAAAGCTATGTACGGTTTGGTCAAGTCCTATTCCTGCCTGAATCATCAATTATCAATGCAAACATTCTGTATTATTCAGAGCTACCAGCAAAATTGTCGTTCTCAGGCAGTTCTGGCGGGACATGCACTGAGGGAAAAGGGGGGAAAAAGCGGGGGTTGGGGGACGCACACGTCACAAAGCGAAAACTGGGACATGCTAGAGAGTGTGAGCAAAAAAGCTCCTGCGTTAAGAGATGCCCCAAATGCTGCCAGTCCCATCACAGCTCAGCTCCATATCCACCTCAGAACATGCAGACCAGAGGAGCACGCTGCTCTTAAACTCGTCTTATCCGTCTATCAATGGTCTGAGCTGTTCTCTCTTTTATCTGCAGTCTACACTACCTGTCCATCCGTCTTACTTCTTTATTACTTCATTTTCTCTCTATTCCCACCTTGACTTCCAGAGTTTTCTTAAAGCCAGGGGCTGTATATATTTTTTGTCTCCAGCTTCAAATCCCAAACTATCTCTTTTGAACACACAACATGCACACCTAAAAAACTGTGTTTTAGAGTTATCTTTGGGGTTCTTTGATAAAGGCTGGGGTGTAGGCTCATTAATGACGCACTCGTTTATATTTAGCACATACAAGCAAGCCAGTGTCAGACTGCTGCATTATATATGCTCGTGCACAACACACATAAAAGCATCCTCCATCTTGATTTAACACAAAGTTTGCTCACTCTGTCTAACTTCCTTAAGGTTGCGAGATATGAAGAGAGTAACAAGACGATGAATGTACAAATTCTCCACCTTTGGAAACTGACATACAGATATATGCTAATGAACACAGAAAATGAACACATCTTAAAGATTATGTAATGCTGCTTTCTAGCTAAAATAGCCTATACTTCCTTTAATCCCAGTTTAATATGCAGAGACAACTATTAGCAAGGCTTTTGTTGGTTGATTCTCCTAAAAAGTATAAACACTGTGGCTGTGTGGTGTTATCAAAACATTACTCAGTTTGATTGTGTATTTTCACCAGTACAACATAGCAACCACGGGCTTAGCCAATAAAGTGAGTCTGGGGCAGGGTTATCTGCTCTTCCAATCCAGCTCTTCTACTGTTAAGAAACCTGTTTGATTTTTTGATTAATTTATTTGCAATTCAGCTTTGTGACAACAGTAGAACAGAAATTATGTGTAAATGGGATCCAGTAGAACCCCATTTAGACATACAATACCATGCAAAAGCTTAGGGTCGGTAAGATTTGTTAATGTTTTTGAAGGAAGTCTCTTATGCTGACATGCTGTATTTATATAAATACCAGCAAAACAGAGCAAAACAGTGATATTGTGAAATATTATTACAACTTAAAATAACGGTTTTCAATTTCAGTATATTTTAAAATATAACTCTTGTGATGGAAAAGCTGTATTTTCAGCAGCCACTTGCAATTGCCTTGCAATTGATTGTTGAATACAGTGAATTCAACAATATGTTAATGTTGCTGTAGCGCCGCTGATTAAATGGGAATAAACCTTGAGACAAATATTTTGTAAAAAATCAATGTTAGACAACAAGCTGACCCCTCCCTAGGCCCTACCTTTCTTTTTTGCCTTTCACCCCCCTTCCTCACCCCTCACATCTCTTCAACCCCTTGTTACTCTGTCTGAAGTCCTGCCAGGGCCTTGGTATCTGTGTGTATGTGTGTGTGTGTGTGTGTGTGTGTGTGTGAAGCAAGCAGCTTCATTGAAAGAGCACTGTGGCCCCTTGTCTTGTCAGCTCCGGTTAAGAGCCAGGCTGGTGGAGGCTCAGCTGTTTTCTGGGGGGATTAGTCCAGTTCAGCACACAGCGCTGTTTCCCAATGACTTGCCAGCCCTGGCTCAAGGACAAGATGGGAGTGGGGGCGGGGGTGGGTGTGCACTGCTCTTCCAGGCACGCAAAATGTCTCGACTCCACAGAGACACACAGGTCGAGGTGCTTTCATGGCATGGACATTACTGTGAGATGTTAACAGAACGGAGTGAGTGACACAATGTGCTCAGGAGGCCCAGGGGAGAAGAGGAAATCTGCTTCTGAAGGCATCTGTGACTCCATAAGAATCTGTTCAATACACACAATGCATTTCACAAAAATGCAAAAGCTCTAATTCTGACAATCTTCATAAATAAATAAATGAAATTACAAAATTATATCATGTCAGTAAAATCAAGGGAAGACATGCAACAGAATGGTTAATCTAGGGCTGGATTATAGAGACACACATAGTGAGCTGACCACTGGGGCCACCTGGGACCTTGGAAAATATTAAGCAAGATGACCATTATGGCCCCTAAGGCCAATACAGTGTGAAATCAGTGTGATCACAAGGGCCCCCAAGATGGTAAAATGCCAGTTGATTGCAAGGCCCACAGCTGCTATTTCATAGCCATTTAATGTTAGCCTTCTGAAACAAGTATTTTTATTTTTTTAAGAAAAATGTTTACTTTTTTTTCACTTAAAGTGTACACAGGGAACTCGCAAGACCATGATCACCCATGAAGAGAACCTGAGAATCTGAATATTACACAACAGAAAATAAGACGGGCATCATATTGGTCAGATCAGATGATTTAGTCAGCCTGACCTTAGTGACATTACTTTCGAATTCGCAATTTACAAACCTATCAAGGCCACTGTCCATGATTCTCATGTTTGCCAATTTGATGTCTTCCTTTCAATCTTTCAAGTTATCAAAGGACAAGTGCATTAATTGAAATTCTGAATCATTCTCACATGTATCAGTGAGATGGCAACTGAGACAATAACATAAATGTATGAAGCTCAACTTTAGTCGGTCCAAAACATTAATTTTTTTAATATTTAATGTAAATGCTTTATTCCAACTGAATAATCTGAGAGAAAGTAAACACATAAAACTGTTCAGATTGGTTGGGATTTAGTGACTGGTTAGAACATGTATATGAAGAATATAATTTTTATCTCTTTGAAGTTTATACTTGGATATTCTCCCTTTGTAGGATTTAGGACAGCTTGAGAAGTGATACAGTGCAGAAATCTGCTTTGAGCTCCCAACTCACCAAAGACATTTTTTGCTTCCTGTTGAACACACCAACACTCAAAAGTGTTTGAGGTGAAGCCAGGTGATATATTGCGAGCAAATGGTGAAGAGAGTTTGCATTCACCCTTAATAGGAAAAGCCTCTCTTAACTATCGTAATTCTTCTGAAAGACAAACATACACACACTATATTACTTTCATAAACAGCCAAAGTGAGAATCAGCAGAACAGCACTAGGGTCAGTCACAATCTGTAAAACTGTAAGCTGAGTTGCCCACTAATGCCTTGTTTATTCCTGATGCATTCACTACCAACAAACGCAGACATTACATGCAGCTTACAGCTCTCAAGAGTTCATACTTCAGACGTTCTCCATTGTACGATTCACTTACACGACAGGAGGCAACAAAAATATCAGCTGAACCAAACCCTACTAAAGTAAAAAGTTCAATTATTTAAAATTTAACTACATTTAAACATTTATTTACACTGTATAATTTATTTTATATGATTTATTTTCACAATGTATACAGTAAGCTGTATTGTGTGCAAAATGTACTCAATAATGATCTAAACATGAGCTCAAATTCTTCCAATGAGATTAAAAAAAAACTATAAATTATACGTAATATTATACGTGTGCTGATGCAAAAAAATTTGCAGTCCAAAGAATTACTTATTTTTTCTTATTATTTGTGACTTAATGGATACAAACATAAACATTTTTCACAACACATAAGTGAAAATCTGGCACCACTGTGCAAACTAAGGACAAAAAACTCAAAACAGTAAAATTAATATTATAAAATGGACAGTTTTGATGCTTAAATTAGGACTGGATGAGCAGCTATTTTGAAAAGATCTACAGTATTATTCAAAAACACTATTGTTTTTTTTTTTTTTGGAAAGTAGATCAAGAGTGTACAGCATCATCAGATCTCTCAACCAAACAAGTTGAGTTTATGTGTAAATGTTGTTCCACACTGTGACGACAGGAAAACCAGGCAATCACAATGGTCTCGCTGCAATATAATGTGCTATTTCTCTTCCAATTTTCCACTGGGTCCTGTCTTGCATCTACAGTAATCTCACCCCGCAAGGGCTATCAAGATCTGGCAAAATCTGTCAATTTTGAGGTTAAGTGCAAGAAATCATTTTTCCATTTGTGATTTGGAGGCTTAGTGTTGTTCTAAACAGCATTGCTGCAGGTGCTGGTGCTGTTATGTCCCTAAAGCCACCAAATCCCAATCTCCCAGTCCTGTTCCATTTCATTAATAGTGTTGGTTATTCTACCAATCGCCAATTACAGCTCTAGAGAACCTCATTGCTCTCCAGCTTCAGCGCTGGGCTTGTTTAATCTGACTGGGCTTGAGAAGGCTTTGACAAATGAAGAGGGACTGAAGGAAGGGGTGATGAACCTGTTTTTAGCCTGAATGTCCACTTTGGGACGGATCATATGATGCGAAGGAGTCATTCTTGGCAACAAAGGCAAAGATGTCTCTAAGGGTGCTGCGAGGAGAAATTCTGAAAAACAAGTCAAAGCGTATTCAGATCAAACCCAAAAGCCCCGAAGCCCAGGCTGTTATAGGATGAGTGCACAGGCATTTCTGAATGAGGCCCGAATTGAAAAATACTGCCATGTCAATTAGGCTGAAATCCACACACGCATGGAAAGACTAGAGCGTTACTGGGCTGACAATATCCAGTTTTACTGTACATCTAAAAGCCCTTTTGCTGGATTTAGCACTGAGTAGTTGTATTTAATAGCCTTATATTCTGGCCTTATATATGACCAATATAAGAATCCAATGTTATATTCTTTTTAAGTAATGATGACGGACAATTTGCTTCCCTATTCTGTTCTTGCTGACCTTTATTGACTGGGGTAACTGATTGGCTTGAAGATCTAGTTACGTAAACCAGTTGCTGACTGACATCCTACAAATAAAACCTGAATGGCATGATTGTTTAAATTAGCAGTGTGTAATATAAAATAAAATAAAATAAAATAAAATATTAAAATAAATCAATACCAATAAGGCCTCAAGCCAGATTTGTGCCTCCATTAGACAAAAAGAGACATTCCTATTATCCTTGGGCAGCTTCGTGGGTTGAGTTCATGGCCACCAATCAATTTTGTATAACAATTTTATGCTCTTATTCTTCCATTTGTGTCGGGTTTTAAAAAGCACTTTCCAGGGTCATTTACTTTAATACAGTGTTGCTAAAAATCTTAACAGTGGTGGACAGTAAAATTTGGTTCTGGTTTGGCCAATAAAAAAAAAGTAATTGTAAAGTTAAAAAAAAAAGTATCTTGTTTAAGCACAAACAAATTGGTTGTCAGCACTGTATTTAAGAGGTGTATACAATGTGGGTGTCGTGATGAGCATGTAAATATTCATGTGTTGGTCATACTTTCAACAAAGCCATTATTCTTTTTAGTCCGCCCAGAGGCTATAAGCAACAACAACCACAGGGAAAACCATCAGCGGTACGGAAATAATAATGAATAGTAAAATAATGGGTGATCCTGTAACAATGGCGAAATATGAAAAGGTACGTGCTATGAATATTTCAGGTTGGCCATAAAACTATATACTGCAACATATTATTAAAAAATAGTTTGTCCCAATCATAATGGAATTATTGATCTATTTTCTTTGAATATTAGTGATGAACAATAAAAGTCATCCACCATATCACTCAATATAGAAGCTGCATTGTGATTTTGTCCCTAAATATTAAAAATTTTAATATTCAATGAGGCTTAATTCATGTTGAACCCTTTCTCTTAATTTTTCAGCAAAAAAATACTTCCTAATATTCCATATCATGACAGGGAAGGTTTAAAAATGACAACTAATACCAAGATTAAAGATGTGGTGAGACTGCCGCTACATCTGCCGCTATGAAGCATTAATGTATTGAGTGTAACCTTTGAACTGCTGAGAGCCATTAATCCTTCATGACTGCATTAACCGTGATCTCTGACTAGACTCACTACGAGGGATATACCAGCGACTCCATAAAGAAACATTTGTAGAGATTTAGATCAGATACTCTACAGAGTAACAATAAACTCATTCATCCACTATCTCTGCCTTTTCTCATGATATCAAACAGCTGTCAGTAAAACTAAAAAGTTATACCAATTCTCAAGGGCAAATATCCAACCTCTCAAAATCACACATTTGCACTCTCATGCTTAAACACACATGCACGCACACAAAGACTGATGTATCTGTTGTAATAAGAGCTGGGCATATGCCGAAGACGTGGCCGGCTCACTAGCCCACTAACGGGGACCATCTGGCTAAGGTGATGTTTGTTCCTGATTGCTTTATTTTTGGCTCTCCAATTAAGAACGAGCAGCACAGATCTGCTAGAGAGTGACAGCAGCACAGTTTGGGCAAGGGCAGCACTGGAGAGCGCTCCAGATACATTCATCACACCCCACTTCATTGATTGCCTTTTAGAACTTTGCCAACACACATTTTGCAGGAGAAAATAAAACTCAGACCACTAATGCTGAGTTTATTAAACAAATAATCTTGAAGCATAAATCATGAAGCACCTAAAATCCAGCTCAGAAGTATCACACCCATTCAAACACATACCTCCTCAGATTTTTGAGCTGTGGGTTTTGAATGTGACTTCCGAAAAAAGTATTGTAAATTCATTAGTGCATTAATTTTTCCAGTTCAATGGCGTTAAAAATATCTAATGCAGTTAACACAGGGACAGAGCTAATGTTGGCCACCCCACTCACAACTGCTGCTTCTGTCTCTTTTTTCTTGACAAGAAATTGCATTTATTTAGAAACAGAACGTCTTTATGACCACATCAAACAATGCTGCCTCAGCGCCACACACGAGTCAAAAAAGCACAGAAAAGCCACAGGTGACGAGGGAGCTTCAGTAGAACAACAGTGAACTGCAGTCAGATGAGATGTTGTCAGGTCATACTGTATGTCAGTAAAAACTAATTTTCCTGTCGTAGCATGTGCTCTTCAATTGCATGCACCAATATGGCGGAGCACACTGTACATTTCATACTAAAGCGTAAATGAAACTACGAGCATGCGTGTCAGATCCACGTCACATTCAGCAGAGGCAGCTCTTAAAGTAATAGCAGCCAACAAACCTAATAACTAGCGTCTGTCATAGAACAAAAAAGAGGAAATCAACTTTTGTAGCTTTAAGGATTCATCTATATTTAATTTAGAATTTAGTTTTTGATTGTTTTAAGTTCACTTGAATTAGAAGTTGTTATTTTTTGTTAAAATTGATAGCTCACAAATATACTGTAATGTTAAATGGATCTAGTCAATGGCTAAATATTAGGCAAAAAAGAACAATTTCCTAGAGACATCAGTAGTATTGGTATCATTGACACTCGCCTTCAGCCATAAAAAAGCCATTAAACAAATATTAATAAAATACTGTCTTTATATTGTTTCTACATTCATTTGAAGATTGAAGGTGAAATTATTGCATTATAAAAAGTATATTTAACAACTTTAATGTTAGGTGGAGAAAACGTGTGATCAATTCATTAATTTTTTTTATCAATTGACAGCACTAAAATTCATGTATTGTAAATATTCAAATATTTCTTGTCAATATTGGTTTACTAATGGATCAGGACAGTTGAGAAAGTGAGGAGACTGATTCAGTTCCATTATTTGAAGAGCTCTATCATAGCGTGCAAAATATCTGTTTCTATTCAATTCAGTAAGATGTACTGTGGGGTCTGTAAACATTTTAGGATTGTGAAAGGCGTCCTTCGTTCAAAAACCCTGGCAGGGCACCAAGTTTACGAGGACCACAAACAAGTAGATGTGTCTCATTCAGCTGACATAAAAATTCCACTAAAAAAGCAACAGCCTGGAAAACACAAGTAGTTCTCCGGTGTAAAGATTCATTGAGGTAAACTGATTAACCTAATATGTAATTAAGCTGCGTCAGAAATAATTATATTTGGGATCTGTGTAGATGAGCTGTAAGGCTGGGGAGAAGGGACCCAGACATCCTTTTACTGAATCCAAGCACCAGAGACATGACATAAAAGAGTCTCAATTAAAATGGAGGCTGCAGTGTAATCTGCTGGGATAGATATCTGTTAATGCTTCTGGAGGGCTCTCGTTCTGCCTCACGCAAAATTAATTTACACATTCTATAAATACGCCTAACCTTCCCCTCTCATTTTTAGCAATGGTACAGGCTGTCTGCAAACCCAACTACTTCACAAAGAATGTACCAAAATCCAGGGTGACCTGGACCAAAAATCTAGGGAGGACCCTCAACTTACTGCTGTTTGAGTATAAAATCTATGCTAATGTTTTTACCTCAAGTCATGAATTAAAAGCACTGCATAACAGCAGGCAGAAATTCGTTTTAATAGCACATTTTTACAGGGCAGCCGTGAGTGTTGCTAAGACACAGCTCAATTTTCAGCTAATAAACCATTTCACCTGTGATACGGAAGAATTGATTAGACATTCACAGGTCTGATTCACAATAGTGACTACTGATCCAAGGGGAAAAGGTTTTAGAAAGAAACTAATCAAGGACAGGATGTGGGTTCTCAAGAAATATGCCAAATTGGATTTTTTTTTTTTTTTCCTTGAAACTGCTTATCTTAACTGTGTAGGAGCAAAAACATTGTCCTTTCTGGATGTTTTTCACCTTTCAGAGGTGTAGTTCATATCAACTCCTTTTATCATTACCAGGTGTCCATTTCACACAGAAGTGGGGCATGCACCACCATGTAGACAAAAATAAATGTCAACGTGGACAATGCACAGTTCTCAAAATATGTACCGGAAAACAGTTTTATTTGGCAATGTATCACTATCAGCATCTAAAAGGGGCTTCACTTCAAAGTTCTATATCCTATTTGGATGCAACTCGTTTTCCCACAGGTAAATTTGTGTTTCACAGAAGCATTTTGTGAATTTAATCCCATTGTCTGTAATTTGTGGTATATTATATTTTTTACTTTTATCCTCAACAAGTCTCATCATAATGCTCACCTCCAGATGATCATGATCCCTTCAATCCTGCCCAAAGTATATGAAATCCCAGACAAAACTGAACAGTTTTGGGTTAAAAACTGAAACCGAACACTGCTCTAGACTTCTACATAACCAGGTATTTTTCCTATTTGAATGCAGGTAAATCAAACAGTTTTTTTTCCAGGTTAGCGTTATATAAAGATTATTTGCATGATGATGAGGCTGTTCAGATGGGTTTTCTCTGAATAATGAGTGGGCGCGTGAGCACCGCTAGGGCGTTGCCGGGACTGCTGGGAATATTCTGCTGCCAGCACCCTCTCTTCCTTATTCCTCAACTGTTTTCCCTCCACAACACAGACAGAAGCCCACAGACTCATACTAACACAAACAACCACATACCCTAGTGACAGTTTGCGCAGAGAGCAACAGAGGATCTTAGGGCTACACAATGTTTAAACTGATAATCACTATTATTCAGCTCAAAAAAATTTTATCATGATTATTATTGAAAACATTTTTCAGTTGAGAAATTTCATCACAATATTGTACTTTCTAGGAATGCACAGAATTTTCAGTTGCTGAAAATGGCATTTTCAGTTGGCTGAAAATATGAGCCGAAAATGTATTTGTAGGACTATACATTATTTGGATAATTAGTCAAAAAAATAAACAAGCAAAAACTTGCATCCGTTTCTGTTGCATTGAACTGAATAAAAATAATACATTTATATTTAATATTAATATATTTTCTGTTCAATTTTATTGTGTTATTTTCAATAAAACTGTGTTTTTTATTGGTATTTTTTTTTAAATTATTATTTAATATCATTAAAATTAATGCGATAAATTACTAAGTCTTATTTTATATTATTTAATAAAATAATAAATAATAATTACAAAGCATTTTCGGTTTCGGCACAGAATTTTCATTTCGATGCATCTCTAGCACTTTCACATACTCGTAGGCAGGGTTTATTTAACATTATCTAGTTTTCAGATATATTTATCATATACATTAACACTTTCTACATTATGAAAACTAGTAAAACCTTAAAAAGCTAAAACAGTAAAATTCCCAATTTAAATTCCAATAATTCAATATTACTTTAACGTTTTTCTATTAAGGCCAATTCATGCAGCAACAGACACAGACCAACACAACAACCAACCGAGTGCAGTACAAACAGCAATTCAAAATGTTCAATTGGCAAAAACAAGCACCAACCAATGCCAACAGATGCAGACAGGGGGAACGCACTGATCAAACAAAACCTGACGAATATATCTATTTCCTTTTGTCTGCGTCTATCCATGCAGTGTGAATTGGCCTTAAAACAAAAAGACTTTATATTGTAGCACAGATTTCGCATAAGCGCATTCATTCAACAACCACAATTGCAAACAACATAGTTGAGATTCATATTTGTAATTACTGTGTGTCACTGAGATGGCTGCTCACAGATACAGTCGCAGGAAATAGCATAAATATGACACTTTCATTTGAGCAGAATATTGCAATGGAGTTTGCTAAACTCCAAACAAACATATTTGTCTTTTCAGATAATCTGATAATTGGGACAATTAAGTAAAACATGGGATGGAAAATGCATCTACTTAGGAGCTCTGATTGGGGTGTTTAAATTCTTGACATTTGGCAACCCCAAACACGAAAGCTTGTGGAAGCTTGTTACCAATGCAGTAATCATGACTAAAATATAATAAATCGTAACAAAAAGAGTGCCAGTTGGCCTCAAGTCATGCATTACTGCAAAAAGCCACCTATGGGATTTCCATTAAATTTAAAGAAAAAACAAAGCATCATTAATGTGTCTCAATACTTTAAAAGCCACTATTCCCAGTGGCCACAGACAGCAATTCATGCCCCATATGAGTGACTGCCCGCATCCAATCAGTTTTGCCTGAAAGAGCAGATTTTTCACACACTGCAGAATCCCATCCATAAAATCATAATATAACCCAGAAAATATACAACAATTCAACTCTTAATATGCATTAAGTGGATCTGCATACACATATTTATCATTATAAGTGAAAAAGTAATAGAAATGGCCAGATAGGAGTGTCAGCAGAGTGTCAGCACTAATGCAGGATAAATCACTTTAAATTTAGAGCTTTTCACTTCCCTCTATCCCTCAAAGTCGCTCCATGAGCAAACACTCCTAATTCTGACTGCAATCCTATTTCTCAGTTCTATTTTGGGACATTTTTGAATATAATTTTGTATGTGGTTAGCACGCAGACTGGTGACACCCAATTGGGCTTGTTTGGGAGAGTTTTTCACGCGCTGCGTCATGATTCTGCAGTGGAAGCAGAGGGCCAGAATGGCAAAGCCCATCTGTGTCCATCTGGGTGCCAGGCACTGGGCTCACAGCCCCTGCCCACCACAGACTGCCATTTATATTATCAGCCGTGGTGTGGCTCAGGATGCGAGGAACCCTGGCAAGGTCACACCAACATGTTGGACCTTAAGGAACCTATTCCACTCAGAGCGGCAGCCATTTTGCTGTAACGTAGATGCCCATAAGCATGGCAACAATGGGATCAGCATCAGATCATGTGTTAAGTTGTGGTGAGCTCTGAATCAAACTAGGATGAATGGACTTCCTTCCACAGGCCGTAGCGACTTCCGCTATTAAACTACTAAGCTGTGGAGAAAAAGGATCCTGGGTCTTTACCAGGACAGCTGCATGGATAGAGACATGACAAGAACGTTCATGGAGTAGGTATGTCAAGTATACATGCCACAGAACATCTAAAAATAGACAGCGACTCCTGACTATCTCCTGGCCATGTAACAAAATATCACAGAGAGTAACATAACATATCCATATAGCACCATCATTCAATGATGCTGGCAAACGCATTGTGAGCCTGGGCAAGGTGTTCTGTATAAAAGTGTGTATGGATTCAAAGGAAGTGCGTATAGATTTATTTTCTGTTCCAAAATGTAGTGATTGCCTAATGGAGATATTTATTTATTTAATGGAGTATTTTGACGCACATACATATTAGTTTTGTTACCAATGCATGATAACAGAAATGTCAAATGAAGGCAATTTAAAAAAAAAAAAAAATAACCAGGATTTATATATATACACACACACACATATATATATATATACACACACACACACATATATATATATATATATACATATTATAAAAACCTAGATAATACTATTATTATTACTATTATTATTATTATTACTACTACTATTATTTAGATAGTACTAGAATATTTTAATACACTTTAAAGTTAAATTTTAAAATTTTAGTTTAAAGGTGCTGTATGTAGGATTTTGACTCTACTAAAGCATAAAAATACCATAATATGTTTGCAGATATTTAAGAAACATGCTAAGTTAACATACTTGTTTATCTGAAAAACAATGCTACAGTCAGTTATTCTCCTTTGAAAATGTGCATTCCGGCCCGGAATGTCTGTGATTGTTATGGTTTGTGAAACCCGCCCACTGCCAGTGTACCCAATTGTATTTCGGCACCGCGGGTTGCCAGCTGGCGGAAAACACAGCGTATTTAATTGTATTCATCTTCATGTGCGCTCGTTCCTGTTGATGTTATTAATCTGGCAACCTGCATTTGCGTCAAGTCTGGGGAGGAGGGGCCAGGTGAAAATAACCGTCTCCATTATTTTGAGTTTGGACTGCAATACCTAGTTCAACCACTCGGTGTCTATCCTACATACAGCACATAACAGCATACAAGTTTTAGTAATTTTGTTATATGCTTTTGTCATTTTTACATTTCTATTTAGCTTTAAGTATTTTTGGTACTTCAACTTCAACATCCTTTATTTCAGTAAATTGCCAAGGCAGCTTTTCTAACTTTCACTGTATTTCATCCTTTTCAGGTTTTTTTCATCTTATTTTATTTCAAAAGATATTTTTATATCTTATTTTATTTCATATAATAATATAAAAAATAATCAAAAATAATAGTTTAAGTTAACAATAACAGCACTGATGCTGAATGAAAAATTTAACCCAAGATTATAAAATGTTAATTTATATTTCACTCAAGATTGAAATATAATATATTGAAATAAAATAAAAGCATTGTATTATTATTCTTATCATATTTAATATGATAAGAATAATTTTAATAATAAAATAAAATGAATAAATAATACAATCAAATTTGATTAATCCTTTGATTAATTCAGCTGAATTTGAATACTAAATTACTTATCAAAAACTGTTGTCGGTGGTGACTAGGGATGCATCGATTCAATACTCAGGATCGGTATCGGCTCCGATACTGGCATTTTCTGTATTGGAGCCTTTCGTATTATAACACTTTTCTGCACAATGAAAGATTATTAATAGTCTTTCTTGTTCTGTTCTATCTATCACATGTTGCTGCCTTCATTACTGTGCTATACATTTAAAAGAAATGTCTTTTAATTGTATAGTATATATTTATATTAGTGCTGTCAATTGATTAAAAAATTTAATCGCGTTAATCACAGTCATGGACTGTGATTAATCATGATTAATCGCAAATTTAAAATACTAGGATTTACCTGTAAATGTGTAGAGTTACCTGTAAACTAGTTTAAGGAAACAGAACCTTTCACACTTCCACCAGGTATGAGACATAATCCTTATTATTCTTTTATCATTATTCTTTTGTTTTTATTCAGCCATTATCAGCCATTAAACTGGCAATAAAACGTTTACCAAGCCACATCGCGTCAATCCCAGTAAACATTTACCCAACTATTATCAAAAGTATTTCTAAATAAATACAACAAAACATTTCTTGCGACCTTACGTTAAGTATTATGACAAAATGCATTATGAAGAAGAATTGGACCTGTCCTGCAGCTGCATTAGAGCTAATATTAGCATCATGGTTCATAAGACAATTTATGAGATTAGTAGTACACTTTTACTCAGAACTCACTTCAAACCACCAACCATCGAGTGTTTGTAATAACTTCCTTTTGCGATCACATGTGGAATTTGGTCGTTTACTGTTGTTAAAATATGCTATTTATAGCCTTTTATGTCGCTGCACAAATTAGCATTTCAGATGCACACATTCCTTTCAAGAAAATCACATACAGACCATATCCTATCGTAATCGTGTGTTTATTGTCTTATATAATCTATAGTGGCTGTTGTCATGTTTATTTCTGCTGTGTAAAAGCCTTAACATAAATGCTCTGCTGAAACTCACGTTGTTTGATGTTACAACCGCCTCTCCGTTCTTAAGTTTCCAGGGATACATTCCAAGTATAATACACATTAGTAAAAGGATCTATTTTTATTTGTCTGTATATACACTTTGGGCGGCTGCGGTACATTAAAAAAGTAGCCCAAAAAAAATGTAACCCAAGGCTCTGTCATTTGTTTTCAAAATAGCCCACTTGTGCCGTTACCCTGGCAACACTGGTGCTGTACCCTCATCACACAATGATAGATAACCTTCCGCACTGCGATGACGGGAAGAAGTCGGGGTCAAACCTTAATCAAACGATTAATCTGCGTTAAAAAAATATGAACGCGTTAAAAATTTTTGATTACGTTGACACCCCTAATTTATATATAAATGTATTTACTTGTTTTTTCATGAATGTATTTTACAACAATACAAAGAGCAATGTGTAACATTTTATCAGATTTAGTCGTATACGTATTCAGTTTTATTTGTAAATAAAATTATAAAATTATTTTATAAAATTATTGTGCAACCATGATTTTTCTAGAGTATCTTTTGCTGCTGAATTATTCACTAACCTAGTTTATAATAGTATTTTTGTCATAGATTATGATTATATATTTTTTCATTTGTTATTTTTCATTATAATAAAGTGGTCTAAATGTAGTAGATTGTGTTTAACACACAAAAGAGTGACGATCAGGTCAACACAGAGAAGTATAGAAATTCTACATAGATTTTTTTTTTTTAAACTGCGGTATCAGCAGATACTCAGAATTATCGGTATCAGATCGGATTGATTCTGAAAAAATGGTATCGTTGCATCCCTAGTGGTGACAGCCTCGTAGGCAGTGTGCCGACACGTAGCGCCGTTGAGCTTCGGGCATCCCGAGTTCGAGTCCCGGGCTCGTGGACATTTCTGGATCCCATCCTCTCTCTCTCTCTCTCTCTCTCTCCTACTTTGCTTCCTGTCTAACTACTGTCCAATCACAATAAAGGCATAAAAAGGCATTTTTTATTTTATAATAATTTTGGTCTATTGTATTGGATTATTCCAGTATTTGTGTGTGCCATGTAACATCCAAGTGTCTCTTATGCACAGCATTCGAAATCAGTTCCAGGATGAATGTAGGCAGTAGGCAGATCACTATATCTTGGAACGGCGCTATAGAGTTGTATTCTATGAAGGGTGTGGCCCACTCCTCATTCTGGTCACACACGCTGTGTGAATGGTCACATGAGATGGTTGCCTCTTTTTGAGCTGGGCAGAGTGCATGCGAGTGACATTGCCCATGGACACAGACTTGTGGAATGCGTTGCGAGAGAGGCAAAACAAGAGGTCGCCATGGAAACAGGGCCAGATTGGTGAGAGAGAAAAGGAGATAGGGGAGGGCAATATGGAGAAGGCTATGCATACAAAGACGGATGGATAAAAGTGAGAGAGAGGGAAAGCGGGAAGCTGAGAGGGTATAAAAGCAAGAAATAGAGAGTGTGAGAGAAAGAAAGGGCAAACAGATCTATAGAGACTAGGTTGTTGAGAAAGCAGTTCCAATAAAAGCTTCACACCTCAGATTAAAAAGGTGTGAGCCAGCTGGCCTCCACAGCCTGAAGGAACAGAGGCCTGAAGAGTTTGTGTGGATGTGTGTGAGTGATCTGTTCTCAGGATAAGCGTAGACATACTATATGCATTTACATTTAGTCATTTATGCTTGCATGCATAAAAAATTGTATGCAAGCCTCATGCAAGTTCTTCTCTAAGAACATATCACTTTGGTCACATACTGTATATACTGTAGTTCCTCACATATTCTGACCAATTTCTCCATTGATAATAGACATAACTCAGCCCACATGGAATTGGTTAACACAGAACTCTATGCAGTAAATTTGAGTATCCATTACATGCTCTTTTATGAAGTACTTTATCTAATTTTATGTAATTTCAGCTACCAATAAGAGTGCAGCAATCTCTAGGGGTGCTCCGATTGATCGCCTACCGATCACTATCGGCCGATAATCGCTTGGGGATGTTTGATCGGCGGTCTCTAAAAAGGCCGATCTCAAGCTGATGACACACCTGCCGTGAGAGGTTTGGCACTAGGGCTGCAACTAACGATTATTTTAATAATCGATTAATCTGTCGATTATTTTTCCGATTAATCGATGAATCGGATTTAAAAAAAAAAAAAAAAAGCATTCATTTCCAACCCTTTATTCAAAAACAGAACTAAAATCTTTAGAAAGTGCACAAACATGTTGCTCCTTGAACATCCCTGAGCTGTTATAATAATAATAAAATAAAATAAAATGGACTAACACAAAAACATACACATGTATGCTTTACATCTGCCAAATATATAGACTTTTTGGGGAGTGCAAAAATTAAATAATTTAACAACACTGCGTCGTTAGCGTTGGTATTGTATCAGACACCTGCACTTAACATTATATGAAAATCAAGCTCAAATGGAGTTAATAATGTTTTTGACCAGAGAATAACGGAGATGGAGTGTTTTGTCTGTCGTTAGAACGGCTGTAACTGTTATGCAGTGCATAAGTGCATTAAGTGCATTATGCTTTCATCAACTTTTACAGGTTATATAACTTTGATTGTAGCTATATGGGCGCTTAGTTTTTTCTTGTTGTTTAATACACTTGGCCAAAATCTCAAATTAAGCGCTTATGCACATAATGCACAGGATATTTAAAACGTATATAGACAGCAAATAACTAATTCTTCTCCACTCTTCAAACACACAAAAACATTATCCTTTACTGACATAGTGTTTGAGTAAAGAAAACGCTGTACTATTCAAACACCAATTATTTATTCACCCTTGCATTGCGAAAAAGCAGAGATCTCATCTTCTCCAGGCTGTGCGTCAATCTGAACGGAGGCGGGGTGAAGTTACGAGGTCTCGCTGAGAGCTCGATGATCCAATGGCGTTACGAAGTTTTACTGACAAGTTATTTTAATGCTTATCATTGGTTTACTATTTTTAAAACTCTCTGATTTAAAATAATAAAACGAATTATAAGCGACTCAAGTTTGGATAATTTTCACAGCACCTGACTGGGCTAGGGTATGGCAACTGCCATACTCTGCCATACGCAAACGCCGCCCCTGCTCCCACACCTTGGATGACTTGGGTCGCACGGATTTCTCTGCCTCCGCCATGTATCTTTCCTCTACCTCCGCTCGTTTTTTTATTGTTTTTTTTACTTTTTGTTTTTATTTATGAGGCGCCAAACTCTGCTAGCATCCGTGCGCGAGAGAGACTGAGTGTGTTCACTCCGCTCCGCGCTCAACTAAAGTTTTTTTTAATAATCAAACGTCTCCGCGTCGCGCGACACAACGAATCGATTATGAAATTCGTTGCCAACGCTTTTAGTAATCGATTTTTATCGATTTAATCGATTCGTTGTTGCAGCCCTATTTGGCACGACATGCAGCGTACCGTCTCAGTCTCTGTCCGGCACAGGTGAAATAATTATAATGCTGAAAGTGAGGTATAATTCATATTCATATTAAATATGCAAACGGCTTCAATCACATCGCATCTACACTGTAAGCAAGCTGCACGCTGAACAGTTAACAGGAACTGTCACTTACACAATCGAGGCAGGCTTTTCTTTTTAATTCTTGCCAGTGTTTAAACCATGCTCTTCTGGAGACCGTGCGCTCATGCACACTCGCAGCGCGTGCGCACACACACACAACGGCACGTTCACATCCGTTTGCAGTGCGTATGCGGTGCGTATTTTTCCGCGCTCATCATAAAGGATTAACGCGTTGCAGTCCGGCAGTGCGTTCCAGGAGCGGTGCATCTGCAGAAGTGCAGAGATCATTTCCACTGCACGCGCGGAATTAAAGTGACAGCGCATTGTTTGCAGTAAATATGGACATGGATTGACACAAAAATGTAGTAATAACACCATAAATGCATATAATTAAAGTCTACTGTGTTTCACAGTCAAAACATATGACTTTTTGGCTAGGTTTAAAGGGAAAGAGCACTTTTAGATAAACAAGGCAATAATAGATGACACTCGTGGAGGTAGAAAAACAAAGTTCTTTATGAACCGCAGGATTACTTGTAATAAAGATTTAAATGCAAAAGGAAAGGCAGTAGAGCTGACTGTTTCTGTCAATGGTAAGTTTGTGATAACAGACGAAAAGTAGTTTAAATGGTTTGCCACTTGAGCAACTTAATATATAAATCTAGAAGTAAATGCAAAAGTAAAAAGCATTGGATAATGTGTTGCTTTGATTATATTTATTGTGTTTAAACACATCTATGAAAGATTGTATTACTGTACTGTGTAAAAAAATAATCATAATGCTGAAAAAGCATTTTCAGTGACAATGTTTTGATTTGAAATCAAAATAATAGATAAATGTTGTGTTTGTGGTATACAGCCACAGATCAGTTACGGACTCCTGTGTGAAAGCACAATGAGTCAGTGCTGCTTCTGCACCACTTACGTACAGCACATGGACTGCATACACACTGCAAACGGAGGCCTATGTGTGAACCTGTCATAAAAGGCCACCTCACATACAGCTCACAAAATCAGGCTTGTGCTGTGTGTAAGCTATTGCACGACTGTTAAAACAAAAATGCACTGCATGATCAAAAATTTAGGTGAGATAAATATATATTTTTGAAAAATGTCTAAAAAATGTCCCCTCTGCCCCTCAAATTAAAAAATCCCCACTCACAAGAGTCACCTAAGAGGGGAATTCATTTTCAAAAATGAAATTCAGACCCTGAATAAATGTCTAAAAATCCTGATTGGAGTATCACTATAAATAATTCTACATAATAAAAAGAAGGCTGTAAAAGGATCGTATCGGTGATCGGTATCGGCAGATACTGCTTTCTGTGATCGGTGATCGGCCTGATCGGAGCACCCCTAGTAATCTCAGGGCTGTGTAAAGATATATACCAGGTTCAGTACAAGTTAAACCCAATTCACAGCATTTGATTACCACAAAAATTAATTTCATTACTTTGCTTTAAAAATAAAATCTAGTTTTTAAAAAGGATGTGAAAGGGAATCTGTAAACTGTTTCAATAGAATAGCCACAAGACATAAAATCACTTACTAAATGAGGCCCTCTGCCTGAAAAAACAGCAGAAAAAGTCTGCAGATTCCATGTAGGCCCAGCAGTCACATTCAAACACATTATGCCACACTGCTATCTATAAACTCTCTTATTAGGTACATAGATCTGATGCCCTTCAATGCCAGCTTCCTGAGATGTAACTCAACCTGGAAATGAAGACGTGTTCTATTTCTCACAATAGAAAATATATCAATCGATGGCTGCTAGATATTTCAGATGACTGTTCCCTCCATGCTGATAGCTCTGGTTTGATTAAAATGAAACATTTCTTCCTGCTGAAGGTCAATGAGTTCACTGACACTGACATTACAGTGAGAGAGCTTTTGAGAAAGGGCACAATGGGATTGTGAGTCTAATTGTCACTGATGGAACACATTAGCAGAGAAATCTTAACCTGAAGCTTCCCATCAGCACCCAGCCATTTTACTTATGTATTAGGCGGGGAAATGATATGTGCTGTGGCTGGAATCTATCGACACAATCTATTTACCACATCTGGTTCCGTTTCTCTTTAGATTAGATTACTGGTTGTGTCTTTAGTAAAAGACATTTTTTATTAAAGGAATTTTCCAGGTTCAGTATAAGTTAATATCAATTGAGGCTTGTGGTATAATGTTTATTACAAGAAAAATTCATTTTTACACTGATGCACTTACAGTGGAAGACAATGGGGCTATTCTGTAAACAGTATAGCCAAAGATATGAACAATATGTATATGATTGTAGTGTGCAAAAAAAAAAAAAAAAAGAATTATTAACCTTTTTTATGTAAAGCTATATCCAGTTTTTCAACTTTATTGGCATTTGTCATCCCAACACCATAAACCTGAAAAGAACCATAAAAAACGTACAGCTCACATAATACAACACATTTTAACAGAATAATTGTTATATGATATTGTTTATTAATTATATATTAATTATTATTATTATTATTATTAAATTCCTAACCCAGTTATAAAATAGTACTCAAATGGTATTAATAGCATTGCCTCACCTAATCCTTGAATTTTTTGAAGAAAATGAAAGAAGGAGCTTATCTTGTACTGAACCTGGAACATTTCTATAAATAGTGTGACTCTTTTAAAAAAATTTATTCTTACGGAGTACAATTCATTACAGATCATAATTGCAGCCACAGGAACTGTGAAGCTAAAACTACATGTCATTGTCATTGACCCGTGTTATCCGATTCTCCTGAATCATCTTACACAGAAACAGTATATATTTGTCTTTCATATACTGTATAAAGTAAAGAGAAATTACAGCTGATCTCAATTGTTACAATTACCATCCATAAGGTTACAATCACAATGGGAATGTCACTCCTTAATAAGCATTCCAGCTTATCAGGGTTTGCGCTGTACTCACTTTACGCTCCTTGTCTCCGTACTCCAGCCCCAGTGTGTCCATGGCACGCACGATAGCAGCCAGAGACTGGATGGTGTTGCTGTAGACCACTGGCTTGTACTGCTTCACATCATCACCAGAGAAACCGTCCTCATGGATAATCCTACACACACAATAGAGGATATGTTAGAGAGCATGTAGTTCATGTGTGTCTGGAGCACTTCCCCGCTGGCTGGAGGAACCAAACTTTCCAACAGTCAGGAATCATGTCCCATTTCACTGAAATGTTCAGTTCTTCTCAAGATCACAACTACACATTTCTAGACTGACAGTCTCCAGGCCCAGCTATGGTGATAATACAAGAGCATAGGAAGGATGGAGAAGATGATTGGAGAGTGAAGGGAGACAGCAAACACTGATGTTCAAACATACCGATACAGATAGTGATGCAATATGTCTGTTATCTGTGTCTCACAGCTTCAATAGGAATGCTCAGCCCCCGTGCTCTCAGTATTGATAAATTTAATTAAAGCTTACTTTATTGCTATTAGGGTTAATATATGCATAGTTACCAAAGCCATTGAGTGAGAATTAGATGTAACATGATCTATATCAGCGGAACTCAACTTCATGAGGCCAATAGGGCCAAATACAATGATAACTTATGATCTTCCTTTAATGTAAGATTAAAGTCTATTCAGACTAGACTAGTTTTCATTTGTTATTTTAATCTCATTCAAATCAAACATATTAGCATGTTCATCACACATCCTTTGTGAAATAAAATAAATAAATAAAAATAATAATAATATTGAGCGAATTGCCTACTGCTTCTCAGCAAACTCCTCTGAGAAATCTAATCCTGAAATCTAATTACTGTGTTTTTTTTTTACAATGCTTCTCCTCATTTATTTTGCTCTACTTCACTGAATACCATAACTAAAGAACAGTAACTGCAATAACTAAATTTCTGGGTAAAATTACAGTTGGTAATTCAAATATTGTAGGCATCTCATATGACTTAAATGTTTTTTGAGGTTTTTTTTTTACTGACCTAGTGATATTTTCTATCCACACATATACATTTACTACTACAATAGGTTTCGCAACCTTCTGCAACAATCACTTTTAAGAAAAGAAACACTCCCATTTTAGTAATTACAGACACACTTATTAAATCCAATACATTTGACAGTAATTGTGTACATTATGTAAATTATGCGAAAAAGCAATCAAGGGCCTTTAAAGTCTGGATGACATGCATTCTTGTGATAAATACTTCAGATTCGAATTGTCGGTAAGATAATATTGTTGAAACTTACAGTAAAATTAAAACCTCACACTATTTTCAAAAACATTTTAAGTAGATTACATTCATAATAACTATGCGTGTCAAAAGCCACAGGCTTCTAAATGTCAAATGATAAATAGAAGTGAAGAATGATTAATAATTTCATTAGTTGTATTTATGCAAAAAGTAAAAGTTATATCAAATTGCTACATTTGTTGTAGCCAGAATAACCAAACAGTTACTGTCTCCCAGGGATGTAGAGTAGGTAGATCATCTTCATTTTGTGCTATTGAGAAATCAGTGGAAGATGCATTTTTGTGATGATGAGGGTATTTTAATCATCACATTTAGTGAATTACAGCAGTAAAGTACAGTTGTATCATTCAGCATTGTGTTGGAGAGCAGGGTGTTCTTTTTAGACAGCCAGCTGTGTCCTTGTCCTCCTGATTCATAAGTTATAGGCCTATTGTACATTGTCATGGTTTTTACTGTCTTTTTAGTCTTTTCCCTCACTCACATTCAATATTCAAACATTATTACCCATTATCTAAAATAAAATGGAGTTATTTCTGCAATAGACGGCATGCCCGACTTTGATCCGGGGAAAGTAGAGCATTCAGAACAGCGAGGGATGGGTTTCTCACAGAGAATATGACCCTGCTGGAGCCAAACCACAAAGGGGGGCCCCAGTGGCACTTGGTCCTTCTGTGGCCAAAACCCCTAATTCAATTGATTTAGCTGAAATTAGGTTTGGACATCTGTCTGTTCTACAATACTGAAAGATGGCAAGGCATTTTTAGATCATGAGGCTTTGACCTCCTTTGCGAATAATATACACACAAACACACACATTATATGCATTTCCTTAATGTAGCATTGTCTGGCCTGAAAGCTAAAGCCAGTGAATTACCACATCAGCGCTCGGTTGGTCTTGGTAAACGGTGTTAGTGTGGCATGAGAAAAGCCAGACAGACTGGCAAAGCCTGGCATTATGCAGACTCAGACATCACACTGGCTTATTAGACTGGTACCAGGGAGAGGTGTGATGAAGCATGTGTTTGGGGATGATATTTTTGACCACTTGGTGCACCCACACGCCTAAACACAAACTCGGGTGGCCTGAAGGCTATACTACATGCCTATCATTAGCTCACTATTGCACTTAGTTCAACCAAAATCACTCTCAACCACCCTAACAGTGTAAAAAAAAAAAAAAAAATCTATCTTTTGCTATAGTGCATCAGTAGGAAATATAAGTTTACATTTCCAAACTTTCATTTTGCCATTAATTGTAATAATCCAGTGAGATTTTTGTTTGCACAAGGAATCTGACAACAGCCTGATCTCAGATCTGATCTCATCATCATCCAGTCTGTCTGGAACGACATGAAGAGCAACAGAACAAACTGAGACAGACTAAATCCAGAAGAACTGTGGCAATGTAATAACTCAATAAAGCCTGCAATAAAAAAAAATTATTCTAAAAATCACTTCACTTATGTAAACCATCTCATCTGGGATGATTTATATCAATATATCAGAAATAAATCAGCAGTAAAGAGTTTTTTCCCCTATCATTTTCTCTATCATTATCATTTTTTTTTTTAATCGTTTACTGATAAATGAGAGTAGAGCTATGGGGTTGTTTGAACACAAACACCTGTGCTGCTTTTCTTTTGATCAGTCTTCAGGAATCAGATTAAACTGAATTAAACAGTCAAATTAGGTGAATGGGTTGTAATAAATCTAATGGAGTTTAAAAAAATATTCATCTGAAAAAAATAAGTTAACACGTTCACTTAGGCAGCACTTGAACTGTTTCCTCATGTGTAAAACGTCTTTATATATTTCTTTTATGAGCAATTCAAGCTTCTTATTCAACAACAGTTGGTGCTAGCAAACCAATGAAAACAGTTTGATGATGGGATTGCATGGCCATTCCCAGCATCTCTCTCTCTCTGCTTGTCTGTCACTCTCACTCACTCTTTTACATTTCTCAGATGACCAATAAATAATTCAGCTGATAAAAATAACAAATGTTTAGGGTCTTTTGAAAGTCGCAATATAAATAAGGACATCGGTTTTTGATTCCCGCAGGAGGATGGAAACATTGATCTGTTTCAAATGTGAGACACTGAAAGTAGACTCTAACTCAGAGGGCTCCTATTCCAGTCGACCTGGCAAAGACCAAGGGCTTGACACACACACACACACACTGCACACAGTCTTGGTCACAGATACGCAGATCAGGATACTGTCCTGAGGCCAAATAGGTTCCCACACCTGTGGGCTAGAATGAAGTCTCCTACTTATATCTTTTAAGAGTTGTATTGACTAGCCATTTAGTTCTACCACTAGTCGATTTTTTCAGCCTTTCGACTGTTTATCATTACACGACTTCAGCCTGGAATCCTTCATATGGACTTCACATACAAAATTATTGCAAATCTCCCTGAAACTGCGAGTCACGAGCGAATGGGGCAAGACTGTTTTAGCACTGACATGACAATGCAGCCAGCATGAATCTGGCAATGGAGATATGTGCGCTTTCGGCACATCTGTGCGATTCTCTCCAATCACAAAGTCTCTGTGAACACAGTGCTGGACTTGCCAGAAACAACAAAGGCCGCTGATGGTGCACAGCATACACTCTCAGAAATAAAGGTACAAAAGCTGTCACTGGGGCGGTACATTTAAAAGGTACATGTTTGTACCTAAAGGGTCCATTTTTGGTACCTTAAAGGTACATATTAGTACTTAAAGTGTACATATTTTAACCTAATAGGTACAAAAGTGTACCCCTTTGAAAAGGTACCGCCCCAGTGACAGCTTTTGTACCTTTATTTCTAAGAATGTATGGAGAGTTATTTACATAAGGTGAATATGGACATGTCAGGACCTGGAATCAGGAATCGAACTCGGGTTGCCATGAGCGAAGTTGCACTACATCGACGCACTAACCACAAGGCTATCGGCACCGAAGTTTACAACATTTATAAGAAGAAATGTTACTTGAGCACCAAATCAGAATGATTTCTGAAGGATCACGTGACGCGGGAGTCTTGGTGAACTTAAAGGAACACTCCACTTTTTTTGGAAATAGGCTCATTCTCCAACTCCCCCAGAGTTAATAAGTTGAGTTTTACCGTTTTGGAATCCATTCAGCCGATCTCTGGGTCTGGCGATAGCACTTTTAGCATAGCTTAGCATAGATCATTGAATCCGATTAGACCAGTAGCATCGCGTTCAAAAATGACCAAAGAGTTTCGATATTTGTCCTATTTAAAACTTGACTCTTCTGTAGTTATATCGTGTAGTAAGACCGGCGGAAAATTAAAGTTGCGATTTTCTAGGCCGATTTGGCTAGGAACTATACTCTCATTCCGGCGTAATAATCAAGGAACTTTGCTGCCGTACCATGGCTGCAGCAGGCGCAGTGATATTACGCAGCGCCTGAAAGTAGTCCCCAGCTATATTATAACTAGTTACCTAGCTGGGGACTATTTTCAGGCTCTGCGTAATATCGCTGCACCTGCTGCGGCCATGGTACGGCAGCAAAGTTCCTTGATTAACTCTTCTTAACTCTGGGGGAGTTGGAGAATGAGCCTATTTCCAAAATAAGTGGAGTGTTCCTTCAAGAGGTTTTTTTCAAAAACATTAAAAAATACCTTTGAACAGTACAGAACATAATACAACTATGTAATTGAAAAATGCATTACCTTTTTTCATGTGTTAAAGGGTTGACTCAACACATACATAAAAGGTAAGTTATATAAAAGTCTGCAAATGAATAAAAATATTTCTGTTGCATTGCAACAAAGAACTGTAAATATTTGTCTTTTCCAAATATCATAATACTAGCTTAAATTATGAAAGGAAGCTTATGCTATTCTATAATGTGCAGCAAAAATCACCAGAAAAGCTCGCAAAGATTCACACATAGTCACTCTTAGTCTATGAGAACGCTGCCAAACTAAGTTCTAACAGCTTCAGGGATCAAGCTCCAGAACCCACATGAGAAAGAGCATGATGAAGAGTTGTTACGAGAAGAGACAAGACCAGGGGTGTGTTTTGAAAGTTTATGTGAGGTTAACACTCATTTTCATCTTCGCCTCTCCTCTGATAAGGGCTGATCTCTGGAAGCCAGCATGTGGGCGGAGGAGAGACATCATTACAGCAACCTTTCCTTCAGATGAACTTATTATAGAACAGCTCATTAAAGAGGAGAGAGAACAGAGTGAGAGAAAGGATCATCTCAGATTTGAAAACTTATGGCATTCATGCATGAAGACTCTAATTTCTCACATCTCGAGGCTGTCTGTAAGGTGTGCGTTTGTGTGTGTGTTCTGAGAGGTGAACGATCTGGCCAATACAAGCTCCTGCTGAGGTTATTACACAATCACACCAACTGTGCTCTGTGACCTGTAAGTTGGATTGAGCGCACTCAATCTTATTCACACAAAGGGACAAATCATCATGGCATTCACCAACATAAAAGGCATGTGCAGTACAACGGATAGCGTAGCGATTTAAAGGATTAGTTCAAAATTCTGTCATCATTTACTCAGCCTCCTGTTGTTTCAAACCTTTATAAATTTTTCTATGTCATTCCAAACTCATATGAATTTCTTACTTCCATACATCACAAATATATATATATATATATATATATATTTTTAAATTGTAAGTGGTAAAAAGGTGGTAACCGTGATAGAAAATTGTTACAAAGAGAGGCTTTTTGGATTTTTGAGTTGAAATCAATAACCCCGACTAGGGGTGAGCGATATGAGCGAAAATTCATATCACATATATTTTCCACTGTCCAGACAATATCGATATTATATTGCGATATGAGAAAAAAAAATGGAATCACATTTTAGAAGACCTTAGTTAAATTAGAGGCAAAATATGTATTTTAACCTTATATAACTAGAAAAAAAAACATGATTTCAAGATCTAAGGCAAAAACAGAATGGTCTGACTTTAGATGTGTGAAATTATGCTACATAAGACACCTGCGCAATAGAAAAACAGCAAATGGACTGAAAGAACATGCAAATTCACTCTATGACAGCAGATGGCGCTTATGGCCTCAATTTAGCGTTCCTTTGGTTACCGCTGTAAACAGAAAGAGAAAAAGAAAATGACATCTAAAGTTTTCTGAAGAGAGTTCCCTTCAGATACTCATTCATATTAACCCCCTGCCCCCAATTCATTATTTATATTTTTCTTCCTATATTTCGAACATTGCGAACTGTGATCTTGCGCTGCCTGCTACAGTATTTTCTCTCTTTGTGTCCGTGTTCTGCGTCTCTGTCCTGTGTTAACGGCTGTTTACAGACTTAGTAATATTACCACAAAAATTACATTTTGGGAAATTATTGTAATCCAGGTTGTGTGCCGTTCCAAAAAGCCGATCGTGTGTTTGGAGCAAAAACAATGAATCCAATGAAATTCATGAATATGTAACGGTATCCACGATATAGCAAAATCCATATCATGGCACAACATAATACCGATAGTCACATTAATACCGGTATAGCGCCCACCCCTAACCCCGACAGAATTAAATGAAGAGATGGATCTTGCATGTTTTTTGTAAAGGGAAATTGTTGGCATGACAATTATCCCTCACTGATTAAGAACAACAATTTGCAATTGTGCCTATATAAGTGTGTGGTTGCTTTTTTGGCTCATGTGCACTGAAGAAAGCATGGGCTGAAACGTCTGCTCTTTGTTCTGTTTTTAATACACTTTGCATTTTTGTCATTTTTGCATATGAAAAAAATAAAAACTATATTTTTGGTAGACCTTTTTTGGTCTGATTGAATTTTTCAGTGTGCGGACAAATTCATCTACCTATTGGACTAATACTTTCTTTTTTTTTTGTTCAACGCAACTGAAAACATACACAATTTCTGCTTGATAGCTTAAAAAAACAAAAAGGCACTATGAACGTACTCCATACAGCTTGTGCACTATATTTCAATATTTCTGAAGTTTGTTTACCGACAGTGGTTTCTGGAAGTATTCCTGGGCCCATTTAGTAATGTCAATGACAGAATCATGCCGATGAGTGATGCAGTGGCGTCTGAGGGCCTGAAGACCACGGGCATCCAACAAAGGTCTTCGGCCTTGTCCCTTACGCACAGAGATTTCTCCAGTTTCTTTGAATCTTTTGATGATGCTAAGCACTGTAGATGATGAGGACATTGAGGAACATTGTTTTTAAAGTATTCCACAATCTTTTTACACTCTCTTTCACAGATTTGAGAGCCTCTGCCCATCTTTATTTCTAAAAGAGACTCTGCCTCTCTAAGACATCCCTTTTATAGCGAATCATGTTACAGACCTGATTTCAGTTAACTTAATTAGTTGCTAGATGTTCCCCCAGCTGAATCTTTTCAAAATTTCTTGCTTTTTCAGCCCTTTGTTGCCCCCGTCCCAACTTTTTTGAGACCTGTAGCAGGCATCACATTTGAAATGCGCTCATTTAGTGGGTAAAAATGTAAAATTTCTCTGTTTAAACATTTGTTATGTTATCTATGTTCTATTGTGAATAAAATATTGGCTCATATGATTTGAAAGTCTTTTAGTTTTCATTTTATTCAAATTTAAAAAACGTCCCAACATTTCCGGAATTCGGGTTGTATATAGAAATATTGTTTTAAAAACTAATAAAATGAAAAAAATTTATAAATTGATCAAATTATTACATTTTGTAACAATTAATAAAACAGAAACTAAAATAAAAATGAAATTAAAACATACAAATAAAAGCTAATTCAAACAATTAATAAAAACTATAGTTGTACATAAATAGTACTAAAATATACTGAAATTGGTAAATTACATTTTATATCTAGTGGACGGAAAGATTTTCAGTTATTTAAATTTTAGTTTGTTCCTCATATTGTATGGCTTCAGAACACTTGGAATATAGTGCACAAAATAGGCACCATCTTCTTTCACTGTATAGAAAAGAGCAGTATAAAAAATTCTAAAAGTCATTTAGTTATTTCATTACATGGAAGAAAGCAGTATGGCTTTGGAACTATGATATTTAGATTTTTTTTTTTTTTGGCTAAACTAACACTTTAACTTTTAAGTTTTTTGTTGTCCTAATGGATGTAGATAAATGGATGAATAAATAGATAATCATGGATAAATGAATAAATGTAGAATGGTAGAAGAATGCCACAAAAAGTTGTCAGTTGAGCTCGGTGTGCAGCGTTTGATACACTGTGATAGACAGGACTAAGTGAACATTCTCCTCCTGACCTTTCATTGGGAACTCAGTTTATCAGATCAGTGAGGTTAAGAGAAGACGGTTCTAATAAATAGGCGATCTAAAGAGCAGCTCTCTGATCTAAATGCCTACATGGGTTTATTTTGAAGCAGTGAGGTGGAATATGATTTAAAGGATCTCAAGAGTGCACACCGGTAGACAAAACAGAAATACAAAAACTCTCACGCGCGCACACACACACATTCACTCAGCGACTCACACTACCTCTCGCTCCTATCTCCCAAAGCTGGCTCATGTCATCTGTAAGAGAATCCTTTGTCCTGATGGTGCTTTTGAGTGCTGTTTCTGTCATCACCCTCAGGACATGGCCACTTATCCCACCAAACACTAGGAGGGACATCTATTTATAACAATAATAATCAGAGCTTCGCATTCTCAATCTCCTAGGAAGTTTGCAGGTCAACCTCTCACCGTTAAAGCCTAACATCTGTCTAACACGTACACTGCCCATCCCTTCTGTAGATGTATGCGAGTCACGTTCTAGTAGATCAATTCACAGAAACCCTTGTCAAAGAAAACTACAGAGCGTAATTACAATTATGAAAAAGCAGGCTGAGTGTCACAGGTCTATAATATCCCTCCCTCTTTCTTTTCCTTCTATCATCTCATTTTCTTTCCCCCTTTCTCACAGAGTAAAGCAAGCTTTCTGAACACTGAAGAAGGGGAGTGTTTCAAGGAAAGCAATTACAATCAAAATTTCATTATTTCCTTTTTTCAAAAATACAGTGAGCTGCCTACAAAGAGAGAGTTTAAAGTGCATTATACTTAGCAATATTTGTGTTGCGCAGGGAGTTGTTGCCCATGTAAAGCATTCTAAACTCGTAACTTATGATGTTCAGTGCTGGTTGGAAAGCTGCCTATGTAGGCAGCAAAGAGTGAGTCAGCTCATTAGCATTTAGTTATCATGAAATTAAACAACAAACCACATCTGGCTTTTGGATATTTTAGTCCATTTTGCAAAACAAAGCATTCACATGACATACTGAGACTTGCAAATTATACAAATTCCTTTCATTTTGTCAACACGGAAAAACAGCATTATATTATAGTAATTATAAAGATGATTATAACGATAACTGTGTTAGCACTCAGACCAGCAGATGATAACATTCTGTTTATTATAAGCATGTACTGCAGTTATGTTGTCTGCCGCTTTAAATGCTTGAGCTCATTAAAGTCAATCATCAGCTGGAAAAAAAAATTTCTGAAAGTACAATATTGTTTCTCTGTGGTGTTATCATTATAGTCGTGGATAGGTGTGGACTTCCGTATTCCTACAGAATGAGAACGATTAATAAAACTTTATAGTTATAATTATCTTCTTTGGTCTGAATAGGCCTGTACTTTGAAGCTGTGATTGTCTTTTCTTCTCTATTATGATGTACATACGAGTGAAATGGCTTCTCAAATGAGAAAAATATAAGCCGGGACATGGTTTTGTCCATTGGGAGTTGACTGAATCGTTGGATTCTTGTCATTTGCTAATTACTGCAATCTCATGTGAGTGACAGGTTGATGGAGGGGAGGCTTTATTGTCCTGCCTTTGTGCCAGTGAACACGTCATCAGATGCCAGTTTGACGGAAAGGGGAAATAAATGTTTTGATAAAGATTATGAGGCCACATGCATTTAAAGAGATAGTTCACCCAAAAATGAAAATTCTATCATTAATAAATCACCCTCATGTCGTTCCAAACCCGTAAGACATTCGTTCATCTTCAGAAGACAAATTAAGATATTTTTGATGAAATCCAAGAATTTTCTGACCCTGCATAGACAGCAACACAACTGGCATGTTCAAGGCCCAGAAAGGTAGTAAGTAAATAATTAAAATAGTCCATGTGACATCAGTGGTTCAACACGGAAGAGAAGAAATTGTTAGATAAAGTCATTATTTTTGTTTTCTTGCACACAAAAAGTATTCTCATAGCTTCATAACATTACGGTTGAACCACTTATGTCACATGTAATATTTTAACAATGTACTTACTACCTTTCTGGGCCTTAATTTGTGTTCTGAAGTTGAATAGGTCTTGCGGGTTTGGAATGACAATAAGGGTAAATAATTAATTACAGAATTTTTATTTTTGGGTGAACTTTAAAAAAAAAAAAAAAGTGCATCAATAAATTGTTTATAAGAAACAGTTCCATAAAAATAAGAATCGTCAGTTTTGATATCATGGTGACTTTAAAGAGCACCATTACGTGACATATTTCAACATACTGTTTAGTAGGAAAGTATATAGAAATGTATTTAGACTAGATGAGTTTAGACTGATTAGCCTTCAAATTTTTCATTCTATACCTACATAATGTGATATTTAGGCCTAATATTGCTTTTTCGGCACCCACTCAGGCTTGGTTATATAAGCAGAAATGAAAAGTAATTTCATAAGTGGAGAAATTTACATTAACATTTTAATGTAAGCTTTACAATATCATGCTCTGATGAATCATACCAGTCATTTATATGAAAGTAAATTGGGTCAACTTTAATTTCATGTTGCTTAAAAGCTGAAAGTGGTTATTAGTACCAGACTAGCAGATTACTATGGACTGGTTATGAATGCATAATATTACTCACACCCAGACATGTTCAGCCTTCGTCCTGTACACTCCCCCCAGCCAACCCCCTGATTCACTCCCGCTTTTCCTCTGATTCACAGTTCACAGTAACTACCCATCCCCCTTTACCTACTCTAGGTCATTTGTCATCCTCTAATTATGGCAGCCATTGTCATCTCCATGGCAACAGAGTGAGGAAAAGAGGGAGGGAATGCATACGGGTTAATGAAATATTGTAGCACATCCTCAGCGTTCACCAGAGGAACGTGCACATACCAACGCAAAGCACCTGCATTAGTTACAGACCACAATTTCTCACATCATTCACTGTAAGAGTTAAACCATCAGCTGTTCCTGACAAATGGCGTTACGTGTGATTACCGTAAGGAATGGCCGATGGGGTAACATCTGTAGTTTTCAGTCAGTAAAAAGGAAGCGAACACTGCAAAAGCAGAAATGTTCCACATGGTGTGTCTGTGTGAACAAAAGGCTACAAGCGGAGTCCCTACTTCATTTGCAATTATACCTTAATTAAAAGTTGCTTGTGTAATACCCAAGCTCCATTTGTGTTTCTGTGTGTGTGCACGTGTTTGCTCCCCAGGGCTGAAGGTTGCTGGAAACCGTCAACAGACAGACCAATTTATACCCACTCACAGTCACCAGGTTAAGGTTACAATGATAAACACATGGCAAAACACAGTCAAAGCAGGATGCAATTAACACTCTTCACACACATCACCCCACCACAGACTTTTCATCAGTACCCCACTAACACTTGCAAATAAGGAAATCATTTCCACACAGCTAGGTGTGAAAGACCAAAGTGTGTGACATTGAAACATTTAAAGGGACAGTTCACTTGAAAATGAAAATTCTGTTACCCACCCTCATGTCGTTCCAAATTTATATGCTAATCTGTAAGTTACTTTTCTGTGGAATAAGAAAAATTTTAAACGAATCTTCATATAGATCTTCTCCACAACACTATAAGTAATAAGTAATTTAGACTAACAAAAAACTACATGTCATCTTAAGGTTTGGAAGCTTGACAGCTTGTAAACACTATACCATTATATGTAATCAATGTATGTAAATATATATATGAAGATGTTTTAAAATTTATTTTGTGTGTGTTCCATTGAAATAATACAGAATTTAAATTTGGAAATATGAATAAAATAAATCTAAAATCCTTCAACAAGGATGCTGGACTGGATTGGTCAAGAGTGACAGTAAATTCCACAAAAATAGTAAGCAGCACAACTGTTTTTTTTTAATACAATAATATTAATAATAAGAAGAAATGTTTCTTGAGCACCAAATCAGCATATTTGATTAATTTTACATGACACTGAAGAATGGATTAATCGTTTTTGAAATTCAGCTTTACCATCACAGTAAAATCTATTTAATTAGAAAACATTTATTTTAAATTGGAATAATATTTCACAATTTTACAATGGTACTGTATTTTTGTTCAAATAAACAAAGCCTTGGTATGCTTAAGAGACTTCTTTAAAAAAAAAAACATATTTAATAAAAATAAATAAATAATTATGGACTTGTGAATGGTAGTTAAAATAAAGCCAACACAAGTCTTAGAACGCAAGCTTTTAAGGCATTTATTTAATAAATATAAATATATAATATTTTGAAGCATCACCTTTTATTAAGTACATTTTTAATTAAGGTCTGATCCAGATACACATTATATAATTCCACCATAAGGAGAGTTCACATTGCACTGCCATGCTGTAAATCAGCTGACTCCAGATCAGATGAGCAGACCCACCCACCCTGCCTTCCCAATAAAGCTCTTTTGTGTTGGCGTTGAAGGGGCTGGTCTAGAACCTGTTTTATGGCCCAACACAAACACCTCACTAAGACAAAGGCCTTTTGTGTTATCACCAGCACATGGGTCAGCCAGAACTCTCCACACCGCAAGTACATATGGACCCACCACAGAGAGACCAAAAGAGATGGAGAGGGTGGCAACGAAGAACCAGTGGAGAACAAGGTTCACTGAGGGGTTCAGGGAAGCACTTGACATTCCGGCCCCACTGTTTCCCACTCCCCCGTTCATCAGGCATCAACTCTCTAACCCACAAACTGTTAAACTGTTTCACTGCTGCAAAGACAAAAAGAGATTTGCTTGGGTGTGTGACTGAGTAGGAAATACAGAGAAAGAGACACTTTTTGCCTGAGCTAAACACTTTCTCACTTCCTCTCTCTGACTTTTTATTTACAATAAATGAGAACAGAATTACTGTGCAATATCTTAAGTATAAACACACATAAAGGATATGACTCCTTAAGGCAGGTTGAAACAAAGAGTGGGGTTTTATTTTCAAATATTGTGCTATTTTAGTTCCCAAAACACCACTATTATTCTCATGTCAAAGATCAATTTGTAGTTACATTAAAGAATAAAAGAGTGTTAAAACGGTGTCTTTCAATGACCAGTTTTTAAACAGTCAAATCTGATTCCTATTTATTTACGCAGACTGTTTAATGCTGCTTATGTACATGCACTTATAAAATTAATTAATTAATTAAAAAGAATAAATAAAAAAGAAGCTTAATAGAAAGGAATATTGTAAAAAATAATTAATAATGTCATTTATTAGAAAGTGTTCATGGGGGAAAAGCATGTCATATTTTGGCTATAGACAAAACAAGCTAAAAATCATTTATGAGTTTTTTAGCACATTTTACTGATTAAAAATTCATGACTTTTCACTGGCTATTTCAGTAGCATGAAAATGCTGTTATTCAAAAATATTTTTTTGAATGGTTATTCAAACTGGCAATAAATTATATTATAAGAAAGTGTGCAAAGAACACTGAATATCTTACATCTTCTCTGCACTTTCTTGTTTGTGATGAAGAAAGAATTTGCGATTAAAGATTTACAGTCAGTAAGCGACTGCACTGAACAACTACGGGATTCTCTGTGGTGGCGAATGTGATTGAACATCACATTCATATGCTCAACAGAAACTTGTGTGATTGGTAATAATGTTCATTGCTGCAAAGTGAGCATAAAAAGAAATCTGATGCAACGTGAGCAAATCTACAGTAAATGAAATGCTGCAATGGACACTCTTCATTAATTTCACATTTTAACTTTAATTATGACAGCCATAATAGATCTAGCTTAATTGTGCAGGGTCATTTTTACATTTTTTTTTGTTTTTGTTTTTCATTTTGGAGCATTTTGCCCCAAGCCCCCTTTAATTTTCTGATTCTGATATAATATATTTCCAACCCTGGCGCTGATACATAAAGGTTAGTTGTTTTAACAATAGAAACAATGGCATGGTATATATGATCTGAATGATGCATGTTTAACTGAATTTGTGGGTTTGATGGCTTTGCATACCCAGTAGCGTTCACAAATCAGATGCAAACTACATGCTGCCATGGCACAGGTACAGAAACAAATACACACACATTGAATAATTATCTTAGAGGGCCATGTGGAAAGCAAACCACCTCAAAAGAATTGAGGTGTGTCTTGTTGAAAGTCACACAGTGTCTGTGGGCCGAGACAGAGGGGATCACGGCAGAGTATTACAACCAGAGCTCTGGGAAATCAACACATGAGAACCATTTGTTCTCCCTGTGCTCAGTCAACTCCAATCACATCAGCTAGACACATGAAACCACCTCTATTACAGAGGGACAGAGAGCCAGACAGACAGTCAGAAGATCACGACAGAGACAAGCAAAAATGGACAAGGAAGCTATCATTTGTACAGTTCATTTCACCAGCCTGTGTTTCATCAGAGCTCCTTCCCTTTCCCTTTCTATAGTGACTCAGAGCTTCCCCAAACACACACACATTTTGGTTTGAAAGTGTGTGTAGTCACAGTCACAGCCCCACCCAAACCCACTGCACTTGCAATGCTTGGTACATTAAAATATATAACTTTTCTATCGGAAGGTTTCCCAGTGAAAAATCAGACGTAAAGCTGTAGTGTAAATGGCCTTGTAATCTGCATACTGCACACTACTGCATTTCCCAATAACAGAGCCAGCAGCGCTGCAGTCACAAGCAAGGGTGCTTTGTGTCAATGCTAATTTCCTTTCTTTGCATTAAAATAGGCTTTACCCACCCAAACAGCCCTCTTCAACTTACATCTGCTATGAAGCTTTGAACAATACAGCTGAAAACATACAGGGTTCAGTAAAGGTCCAAGTTAAACCCAACGGGGTCAGAGAAAACACCTACTACTCTTAAAAGGCTAACTAAGGCAACCAAACACATATGTATGATTTTGAACCATATTTTACAAATATGCATTTAAATAATGGATTTCCTGTACCATTTCTGCACTTCGTAATATGAAAATATCATATCTCAAGGGATGCATCGAATATTAAAATATTCTCTGACACCAATAAGCATAGTTTTTTTCATGTTATGGCTGATAAACTATGAATAGTCATTATTAAAATGTAATTTATGTAATAAAAATAAAAATAATTTAAATTCTTAACATTTTATTTTATTTATACAATCAGTTCTTTTACAGGTTGCTAAAGGTTAATTTTGGCATCACAATATAAATGTAAAATATGTAAAACATAGATTAAATTTAACAAGATTAAAGAAACTGAGCATGAACAATGAAATATCCAATATCAACAGATACTGTTAAATAAGTTTTTAAAAAAATCAACCAATATACTGTGCATCCAAACTAACCAAACCAAATTAAATATACTAGCTAACCAAAATAAATATATATGTATGTATAAAATGTACACACACACACAACAAGAGCAAAATTCTTATTATCATTAATAAATACTCATCTGCAGAGTGTCGCAATCGAAATTTAGACTGCTGTAGAGCTTAAGTCGCACTTCCAGGAGAAGTGAAACACACTCTTTTCTACACTGTGCCACTAGTATTGCTGTTTCTATCTTACAGTATTCTTCATCCAAACCTTCATCAGATGCCAATCACTCAACACATAACGTCCTTTCTAGACACTAGAGACATAATGTTTCATGCTCTGCTACTCAAGTACATGGCTGGAGTTTAGCTTCATGGCCGTACAGATGGAGTGTAACTGAACAGCTGGGTCCTCTGCTTCAACCCTTCAATTAGCCAGCTACAGGACAGCCCAGCATATTGCATACCGCAGAGATCACTTTGGAAAAAAACAAACATTTTTAATCCTATCCAGTCTATCCAGCAGCAGAAGTCCGCTTTTAAAGGATAATATGATGAGCGGCCTTGGATTACAGTTCACAGATTAGACAACAGAACCGAGCTGATTAGATGGGAAAACAGTCTAAATTAGGGCTTTCACAACTCACTACAGAAGAAAAGTAATCTAGTCAGTGTTTGCTTTATGTGACTCATAACATTCTCCACATCATCAGCAATTTTGTTTTCTTACTTTTTTGGCAAGTCCAGCAATATTCACAGAGACTTTGTCATTGACATTTCTTCATATCTCCATTTTTAGATTCAATCTACATTGCTTACAGTTTCTGTCAGGCTATGGGCGACACTTGATTAGTTTTAGAGTGGTTTGCAAGGATTTTGGCTTGTATTTTCACTTCAAATTAACTTTGATATCTGACGTCTGCGACATCAGCACAGTTCCTTTATTACATGATTTGTGAATGCAAACATGCTCCAAATTCACTTAATAAAAAAATGTATTTGCCGTAACACTTTACTGTACACTACCTTTCAGTTTTTTTGAAAGTTTCTTATGCTCACCAAGGCTGCATTTATTTGATCAAAATACAGCAAATATAAATTTAATATACAACAGAATATACAATATACAATTTAAAATAACTGTTTTATATTTTAATATATTTTATATTTTAAATAATTTTAATAGCTGCTAATTTTTTTGCAGCCATTACTCCAGTCCTCAATGTCACATGATCCTTCAGAAATCATTCTAATATGGTGATTTGGGGCTCAAGAAACATTTCTTATTTTCAATGTTTAAAACAGTTGTGCTGCTTAATATTTTGATGGAAATCTTGTTTCATTTTCCTCAGGATTCTTGGACTAATAGAAAATTCAAAAGAGCAGCATTTATTTGTAAAATAATTTAATTTTAACATTGTAAATGTCAATGTAAATGTCAATTTTGATCAATTTAATGTGTCGTAGCTCAAAAAAAGTATTAGTAAATACAATTTTCTAACCCCAACTTTTAAACAGTAGCACACAAAATATTAGCATTAATGATCAACTAGTCAGCAACGCCTAGTTTAAACATGTTTAACAGCCTTATAAACATGAATCGGATCCATGACCTGATGACATATGATTTCAATATGCCACAATAGGCATGTAAAGGCTGTTCAGTGCGCAAATCATGCCTTATAACTTTTCGTATACATTTGATCTGTTTTCTGAAGGCTGCTTTTGATCATCCATGCATGACACGCGTGGGTGAGGAAGTGACATGCAGGATGATGACACACATGGCTCAGTCTCCAGGGTCTATGAAACTGTTCTCATCACCATATACTCACATTTTTTCTCTCTTTCTCTCCCCCAACACACAAAATACACCTTATCGCTTATATTTCATTCCCATAGGACTATAGATGCCAGGAAGATGAGCGCAGGAACAGAGAGAAAGAGAGAGAGCCGTGTATGTGTGATGTGATCATCTACTGAGAGCAGCCTGTGCACACTTAAACACTCCCCTCTCACACTGAACTAATGAAGCAGATGGAAGCACTGTTGCCTGCCTGGAGAACTACACCATAATCACAGGGTTTACCAACATCTCCCCTCCTCACGCTGCGCCCTCTCTCTCTCTCTCTCACCATCTTTCACACATCACCCAGTACCCTGGTTTACTCTGACATGTTAAGTGCACACCTCCTTGTTTCATCCGCCCTTTTCAAGCCATGCAATAGAGAATACTGTTTAACTAAAGGCTAGAAACCATCTAACACACAGTGGAGGTATCTGAAATGTCCCATTAGCTTGTTGCGATATGAATGTTGGTCATTTTCACTATCAAAAAGATCTGGCCAAAACCACAGATTCAACATAGCGCTGCCATTATCACATATGCATAGCATTACGTGGAGAAAGTCACGACCGGGCTTATATGCTTATATATTAAATGTTGTCTCTGGGGAAGCTGGAAGACATAATAAACAGAGAATAAACTTTTTAAACCTTTTTACTGTACGCATTACAACTATATTAAATGCAATACATTATATTGAACCTGCAATATCCTAAAAAGCATTTTAAGTAAGTGATGGTGGTGGAACATTTAACGGTCTAGTTAGCTTAACAAAAACCCTGAAAAAACAACTCATTCATGGCGTATTACAGTAAGAAGCCCAGAGCTACATACTCCACTCCTTTAGGACCCAAACAGTTTAACCAGCTCCATCATGAGACACTCTTATTACCCAATTAAGCACATCAGAGCAACAATGAATCCTTAGAGAGGAAAGAGTCATCACTCTTTGGATGACTTAGAAATATGCCTGAGGCATTAGCTACAATGGCTTAAAAGCACAGTGGTGAATACTGTCATTAATTTGTTAAGCTGACCAAGCAATTTGAAACTGAAAAAAAAAATGATATCATATTGGTTTCTCTTTATCCTCAACCTGAACTCATTCTGTAAGCATTGCCAGAAATTAACTTGTCATATTTAGAGGCAAAATACACCCTTAAGTCGATTTTCTCCCTTTTTGTTTAATAATCATACTATAAACAGTCAGATTTAAGCTATTAATTGCTGAAATTATCAATGAGATTGTCAATGTTACCTGGAAATACATAAAATTTAAAATTTGCTGCACGTATGTACAAGATACCACAACACAAACACTGTGCTACACAATACTGAAATATAAAATGTTAAATATGAGGAATATGTACATTTTCTGCTCCTACATTTTAAATATCTGAGCAATTTATTTGCGTTTGTGCCCTGCTTAATTTCTGGCTCTGCTAGTCAGATGATTTTTGCTAATTTTGCTATCGTCTCAAGCTAAGCATTGTATTTAGGACATAAAACATTCATACACGCATGTAATACAAAGGAATCAACGTACGTAGGTGTTTAGGAAAATAAAACAGACCGCACCTCTATCTGAACACGTGTGGGCAGCGCAAACAACGCACAAATCCGTTCCCTGTTTTCCCTCTCGCCTCAGGTTCAACACTCTTAACGACGGAGAAAACCGAAAATGGCCGAAGAAAGCCGATCACAGAAAAAGACTCTGCTGGGCGCTGTCCACCACTGAAACCGCCTGAAATCCTCCGATGAACTATTTCAAAATATATCCGTGCTAATTACATGCGTTTTTCCATCACAATGGCTTAGGATCGCATTACAAAAGCACCGTAATATAACAACATATTCAGACCAGAAAAAATGACATTTTCTGAGGGCTACAGATTTCGATTCGACAAAGGCAGCTTGTGCACACACTTGAGAATGGAGGCGTTTCTCTTCATCGAATGCTTTGCATTGAGCAATAACCTACAGCTCGACATATAAAAATCTCACTTACATTCTAATTATCAATAATCATATACATAATTAGCCAATAGGCTACGTATTCTATAACACACGCTATGCCCAGAGATGGTGACCATATAAAATAAATTATTGCAAAGCGAGTCAAAGAAGGAAATAACCGGAGGAGCTGCATTTATAAGACATTGAACTAAGAATACGACATCCAAACCGCAAGGTAGATGAACAGATTGTTTTCAGTGAGGCGTAAAGAGAACGTCAGTGCATAAAAATGGCCGTGAGGAAGTGGAGCTGGTTGGGTGTCAAACCTTCTTCCTTCACCATGAGCATCAACCCAACACAAATTGCAAACGCATGAAGGCCTGTTCATGTTGCACCAACGCCATGCACACACAGCCGACAGCATTATCTCCAGGCACCATTTGCCATATAAGCTCTGCCTTCACCATTCTCAGTCAACAGAAGGCTCTTAACACCGTATTACCTGCATATAGCAGGGAGCGAGTGATAGTGAGTTTTTATCATTTTTGCCATCTAGTGAAAAATAAAATATGCAGAATCATTTTAATGGTTTTTTTTTTTTTTTTTTTTTTGGTGCAATAAAAATAAAACAACGTGCATTGTGTTTAGACTGATTATATTATTATTCATCATGTTTATGTGAATCTAAATGGGAGACATTTTATTTTGGAGCCAGTACGTTTAAAATGCCTTTTCCCATTGAAAATGAATGGTTGCTATGTAACAGCTTGAAAACAGTAGCCTACATTAAAAATGAGTACCATTAAGGGGACGCCATCTATCAATGGACCCAATACTGAAGAACCGATAACCAGTCGAGTAGAAAAGTGTAGATATCGGTAAAAAATAAAAAATTTAATTAAATAAAAATTGTAAAAAATATATATATATATGGGCCAAGCCAGTTATTGGTCTATACTGCATATAATTCAGTTAAAATTACATATTAATCTCTAAAAGGATGCTAAAATCTAAGGAACAGCCATCCATTTAATTCTCGGCACAGTAGCCTATAGCTATGTATATCTTTAAGTGTACATATATATATATATATATATATATATATATGATTGATTTCTGACGTGTGTCATAGAAGCAAACACACAGGAAGACATCAGAGACATCCGTAAATGCCCAAAGGATGAAGTGAAATCGGGGTGGAGTGTGGTAATGTTACTCAGCCGGGTGTGAAGTAGGCTACACTGTCAGTGGACGCCAATGGAGCATTAGACTAAGAAACACGGTCCCCCAGTTGACTTTCAGCACCATTTTCGTGAACAGCACATCGACGGCGCCTCGTCTTTCCGAACCCACAATACACATACTGCGGATGTGCCACACCGTATCATCACGCCACGGCTACAATGCATGTAACACGCGAGTGGAGAGAGAACTCCTTGAAAATATGGCGGACCTAAGAATTCGCCATCAAGCAATCGAGGGTGTGTGTGTGGGTGGGTTCGTGTGTGTCTCACACAGCGCACTGACTGACTGACTGACTGATGGATGTCATTTAAAACATGCCACTTACTTCATCTGTTTCACGATGGTACTTTTCCCAGATTCCCCAGCCCCTGTGGAGAAGAGACAGACACAAGGGAGTAAGATCGCCTGTCAAAATGAAGAGATCCCATATATGTGCATTCATCGGCTGAGACGTGTAGGATACAGCTAACGTTAGATTTGACGGGCTCCACTCCGCATTACCTAGCAGGAGCAATTTCACATCTTTAGCAGCAGTGATTCCGTCTTCTTTGAGGTTTTTCTCGATGGCTTTGCTCCTGTCCAGAGCCGCTCTTTCCTCTGCGCTCAGTGTACATCCCATGGCTAGATGAACCTCGGCTCTTTTTTATCTCCAAAACGGTCCGGGTGAGAAATATCCTCGGTGTTTCTTCCTTATCCCTCTCTAAGGCTGTCCCTATCCCTCTCTCTCACACACACACTCTCTCTCTCTCTCCCTGTCGGCGACTAGCTAGAGCATTAAATCCCGCAAAAGACAACGTTGGGCTGGAACATAAGTCTCTGGCGCGCGCTCTCGGACTGTGTAGCGGGGTCGTGGTGCTCGGTCCTCGGGCTGGGAGGTCTCTACTGGGCGGCGGCGGCGGCTGCGAGCGCTGGCATCGTTAGCGTGCGCACAATGGAGGGTCAGTGTGGAGAGAGAGCGCTGCTGGGCTCGACGCTCTCAGAGACAATCTCGCTGACGTCAGGAACGGAGCGGGAGAGAGAGAGCGCGCGCGCACCAGCGAGCTTTCGAATCGCGCACCGTTAGCTACAGCTAGATTTATGCCGTTATCTGCGGGTGGAATAAATGCGCTCCTCTCGGTATTTCGCGCAACGCAAGCGCTGTTAAACGATGTGTGTGTGACCGGGGATGTACGGGATCAGTATTGTGTGTGTGTGTGTGTGTGTGTAAGGCGGATGATTTAAAGCCGATGAGCGGGCCCTTGCCACAGGAAGAAACACAGAAAGGTGTGGCCTAGCCTAGTGTTGACAACCTGTAACAGCAACGCCAAGTGACTAGGAATTCTAACTATTTATATTGACACGTAATTATAGACTAAATATTTTCATTTAAAATTTCAAAAGGATCTATTTAAAGAACAAGGTTGTTTAACAAAGCACTGTGCATAATGCCTTTCAGGGGAGTCGAATATAATTAGCCTACTCATTAGTCTTCTACTTTACTTATTACTCCCTGACAGCAGTGATTCGCTGCACTACTAGTTAACTTTAACCATTTTTTTCTGTTATACTCCACAAAAATGGAAATTGCGTCTTTTCTCCTCAAGAATTCTGACATTTACACATTTTACTTAGTATTTCTTTAGACAATCATTATTTCTATTCATTTTTTGGTCATTTTCAGTCTGTCCAGGGAGTTAAAAATGTAGAAACATATTTCAAATTTTAACATTTCAAAATAGTATAGGCCTACTTCAAAGTATTTGGCAAGGTTGTTTAACATACAATATTGCTTAAGCAAGCGTGACTAGTGTTGAATATACATACTAAAGAATTAAATGCTAAATCTAAAGGTAATTTTAGGCATAGAATCTGTCAAGGTTTGCCTTGTGCAATGTATATTGTCATTTAGTACCACTTTCAAAGCTAGCTAACTTACTTTCACAACTTGTTGGGTCCCCCTTAAAAATTTTCCTTGTGGTCTGAAACTGATGAAGATGTTTTCTTAATTTGCTGCTGTTTTTTCTATTTTGCACGAGTTTTCTTAAGTTGCAGCATACTGAGCTCTCTCGGCCTCCATACATTTAAATGGTTAATAGTTGCTCTTATCATGCTTTAAAGCAGGGGTCACCAAGTTCGGTCCTGGAGGGCCGGTGTCCCTGCAGAGTTTAGCTCCAACCCTAATCAAACACACCTGAAGCAGCTAATCAAGCTCTTAGGTATACTTGAAACTTCAAGGCAGGTGTGTTGAGGCAAGTTGGAGCTAAACTCTGCAGAACACCGGCCCTCCAGGATCAAGTTTGATGACCCATGCTTTAAAGTCACCATGAAATCAAAATTAGTTTTTAATATTTTTATTATAAATTATATATTATTATATTAATTATTGTGCCCAAAACAATATAACATTAACTTATCTTCCCCCTCAAAACAAAATGTCATGGGACAAAATGGGTGGGACAATAATTCCTACCCTCCAGCAACCTGTCACTCATATGAGATTAGAGCAATTAGCAAACAACAATGATCCAATGATCCAATCAATTCCCGATGGACAAAATCAAGTACCACCTTACATTTATTTTCTCATTTAAGAAGCCGTTTTCTAAGATACATGGATCACAAAGACAAACACACTTTCCATTTCATGCCGACTTTAATGATGTACCAGCTAATCACTGAGGAAAGCAAGCAAAGCCTAACTTTAGTTTCTTACAACCATCATTGAAAAAAACAATATTACACTGTTTCTTGAACATTTTGTAATACTGTCAAATTGAAATGTCCAGTGAGTAGCGCTAATCATTGGTTATTACATATAGGGGCGATTTGGAATGTCCGGTGAGTTACCATTAAAGGTCAATGCTCTGTTGTGTTTGAAAATGTAGCCTACCACTTCACTAAATGCTATAGCCCACACCTAAACGATAGTGTATAACATGGATTGCTGATGCAACCGTGTTATTTTAGCTTGTTTCTACAAGTCTTTCAGCTCTTTTATCATGACTAGTGTTTCATGGGTACCCGTGCGCTCTGTGTCACAAGTGCTAGCTGCACCAGGTGAGCAACCGAGAAGTTTAGAAAAACTTTACGTATGGAACTGGTTGTGTGATGCAAACATCATACACTCTCAGAAACAAAGGTACAAAAGCTGTCACTGGGGCGGTACCTTTTCAAAAGGTACACTTTTGTACCTATTACGTTCAAATATGTACACTTTAAGTACTAATATGTACCTTTAAGGTACCAAAATGGACCCTTTAGGTACAAACATGTAACTTTTGAAAAGGAACCGCCCCAGTAACAGCTTTTGTACCTTTATTTCTGAGAGTGTATTTGTTAACAAATCATGCACCATGCAGTGTTCTGAATATAATATTGTGCAAGGAACCTTGCAAAAACAAACCTTTTTTAATCTATAATCTGCCCCTATAATCATAATTTATGTAAAAAGGAATTAAAATTGTTGTTTTACTATCTCTAGTGTTCATTTCAGCTGGGAACTGCAGTGAATTGTATCATAATTATGTTTTTGGAGCAAAAATGTAGGTAGAGCCATGGTTTCCAATGAACCTATGTTGGTTTGTTAGCCTTTTGTTGGTTAATCTAACATTTGTCAGAAACATTTAAAAATCATGTTAAAACCTATATACTGTACCTATTAACCTATATAGCTTAGGGCTATGTTTACATCTAATATTAAGAAACGTTTTGCTGCATCAGATCCCAAGTGGAGAACACTAAAAACAGGTGTCAACTTAGTCTAAAAATGTTTTAAGATCATCCACTTTCAACCACATTTGGAGGAAGTTGAAATTCATAGATTCAACGTTCATATGCCTTCAAATAGCTTGAAAGGATTGCCTATTCAGCTAGCACAACTATTTTGGGACATGTTGTGAGAAAGAAAGAAAGAAAGAAAGAAAGAAAGAAAGAAAGAAAGAAAGAAAGAAAGAAAGAAAGAAAGAAAGAAAGAAAGAAAATATGAAATAAAGAAACAGTGGATCTCTGAGATTGGACAGCCAGCCAAACCAGTTGTGCAACAGCCTTTGAATCCTCCTGCTGGAATAGCAGTTCAACACACTGTGTACAACAATGAAATAAACATTCATTAAAAGCATTAATGAATATTTACACATGAACTCTTGTCTATGGTGCAACAGTGGCTGGTTTCTGAGGGCGGCATGCTCAACTATGCTGATGCACGACTGAACACCTGCATTTGATCTTTTTCTGACAGTTTTGGAAAAATGTAAAAATGAGGTTTGAAAGACTTTCAAAGTATTTCTCTCTTGCATTCTGAAATTCATAGCAATAAAGGACAAAGTGAGCACATATTCTTTGTTCTTTTGGAAGCCATTTTTGTCTTTGTCTGCCTTTTTCTTTTGCTAGACTGTGATCACTGAGCCTGTATCTCTCCCTCTCTCTCTCTCTCTCTCTCTCTCTCTCATGCATTATGACTATATTTCAGTTCACTTTAATATGTAATTTTCCCAATGGTCCAAATATTGTTTTGCTCTGCTTTGGTTTTTGTTCATGTCTCTAAAGTGCTTTAGTATCAAAGAATTTAATTTATACAAATATGCCAATGAATTCACTGAAATGGATTAGATTTGAAAGATCTGATACAAAATCAAGTGGCTTAGTTTTCCCCTGTTCCAAAAGTACTAGCTTACACTTAAACTTACATCACATAAATCCATATGGTATAGAAATGGTCCATATAATCTTATGAGAATGGAATTGAGTACGAAAGTCTTGGTCCAATTTTATTGCCTGCATATTTATATTTAACTGCCTCTGTCAACATTCCCCAGGCCCCTGTTATGAATATGAACTATAAAATAAAAATAAATCAGATTTCTCTGCTACTATTACTAATGGCAAGCATTCGAATGCTTTGCAGTAATATCCTATTGTTGATAATTAGGCCAGTGAAGCTTTGTTGATTTGATTTGATTTGATTTGAGAAGGAAAGAGAGAGAGGAGAGAGACCTAGAGAATTAAACAGAGAAGAGGTGAGAGAGAGACACTGGTAGGAGTGATTGAATCTGTGAATCTGGCAGTGGATATCCACCCACGCACCATTACGAAGCAGTTCGCCCAGGCTTGTTTTCAACGTTCGTAAGAATGCATATTATTACCACTGACGTGCTCAGTTTCACTACACATGCATGTCATGTGAATCATGAAGCTTTTCCTTTGCATAGCTGTTTAAAATAGAGATCCAGAAGGGGTGAAAATGGTAATGGTTGTTTACAAAGATTTTTTAGACTGAGATGGATCTATGTGCCTGTTATAATGACAATATTTTTTGCGTCTAATCATAACAAAGCTTTTTTAGTGCACTCGAGTCATGAGAAAATATATAGAGACAGAAGCGAGACAACAGACTAGAATTGGTTCTTCTTATTTCCTATAATCCATTGCTTGAAAGTGAAATTGGTATAGCCTGAAACGAAGTGCCGTAAAGCACAGTTGCACTGAACACAGGGCTACAGCATACTAGCACATGTAGGAATGTAAATTTGAGACTTTTTAAGACCAAGTATTCTGAAAGACCATGATTTATGGAATAAATTGAATGGAATGTCATTATGTTTTCTAAATGTCTAGGGAGCACACAACCCAAAGATTTCCATTACTTTTATTTTAAAAAAAAAAGCTAGTGGCTTGAATACATCTGATGTCAAACACTAGAATATGGGTGAAAAAAAGTGCCGTACATAAAAAAGTGCCGTACAAAGTGCCATAAAAAAATCAAGAAACATTTACTTAAGAAACAAAACAACATCTGATAAAAAGTCTTGTTTTCTGAGAAACTGATAAAAATTAAGTGAATTTATGATTAAAACGAGAATAACTATCCGCTAATGGACTTGGGAAAAAAATCAACTTAATTTAAAGGGAAAATAAATTTATAGATATTTGTTCTTGATTTAAGCAAAAACTGACTTTGTAATGCCATGACTTTATAAATGTAAGACCTGGTCTGATTTAAGACCTTTTTAAGGTCATCATTTGTGGAGGGAAGAATAAAGACTTTTTAAGACCCACAGAAACCCTGCAGCAAATGTTTAATAGCATGTATTCACACAACATCTCTACTTTTAAGACTACTTTAGGTTTTGTTTTGTTTTTTACACTTCATGAATTACTATATTACCTGTGAAAACAAGTAACACAGATTTTGTTTTATAACAGCCAATTACATTTTACATTAACATATGATATAAAAATACAATACACAACATTTTTTCTGTGGCTATTTAAAATAAATGTGTTCACTACACTGTCATTCTTTTCCTGTCAGCATTTGAATTATCTTACAGTGGAGATCAACCACAAAATAACCCCAGAATTTTGGGGTGTTATATCACTGACATGACAGAAGTATGATTGGTGTTGCCCAAAAGAGAAGGTGGTGTGATCAAAGCAAAGGGTCAAGGGTAACGCAATAAGTTGTCTATGAAGGGTATATATAGGCATGCATTCAACTCCTTACAATCCCATTATTTCATTATACCATTCATTCCAAAATGATGATAAGGAAGATAATAACTGTTCTGAACATGGATATCAGTGTCACTGAGTTCAGATCCACCTTCAGAAACACTGAGGGGAAGAAATGGCACAGTGAATATCACAGGAAGCTCAGTGGGCCTTACACAATCAATGTATCTGATGCAAGAATATCATGGAGTCATGCAAACATCATCATGCATGAATAGGGAAAAGTCTGCAGCAGTGATTATGAGACTAAACCACAATGACAGTCTGAAGATGATTCTAATTCTAACTAAAAGCCATTGTGAATAAAACCTCCTTTTGTTAATGTTGTTGTTAGTGTTCTTTCTAGTTGGAAAAAAATGTAATGAGTGGCACTAATAAACTCTTTTGTTCATGCAAAGAGACTACATCTAGCAAAGAAAGAATAAACTGTGAAAATGGAAAGAGCATAAGCAATAGAAATTCCGCAGTGTAAAATAGAATTGGGATTGAAATGCCTTCGAAGATAAAAAAAAGGCTCTCATTCTATTTAATATGTATCTTTATGTCTGTCTCTGTCTTCTCAGTTGTGATGCATGCAAATAGCTGTAATGGGGTTTTCTTGAGGTTTTGATTGTCAGGATGTGGCCTATATAAGAGAAGAGCAGAAGCTATCAGGCTGCAAACTAACACAAGATTCTCACTGGTATGAAAGTCAGAACTGAGTTTATGAAGTTTGCATTTATGATGCAGCTTACTTCGTCTGTTGCTTCCAAACATAACGGCGGAAATTCAGTAATCTTATAAACATACAAGTTGTGCAGTGTAGAGACAGAGAGAAGAAAGTGCAGTGAATATTAAGACAAAATATTTTTCATGCATTGATTTTGTATGAATTGCATGTAAACTCAACAAAAATAGCTAAATGTACTGCTGTATTTGACTATATACAGTCTCGACTATTTGTACAGGTAAAAAGCCTAGGGGTAGGTGCAAAAAGGGGTAACACTTTACAATACGGGTGCACAAATATGCACTAAATAATGCTTAACTAATGCACAGATAATCATGAGTTAATGTATAACTCATGATGAACTAAACCATTTATTAATGATTGCTGCATCAGCAACTAATGAACATTCGATATGATTCAGATTAAGTAATCAATAAATTGTTATCAGTTAAATCCGTCATAATATATTAACTACTTAATAACTTATTTTATTAACTAATGAAGTAAATTAATTTGTTAATTACCACATTGGGTCGAAGCCAAGCCTTTAAACTTCCAGTTGTCTGTTTTAATTAATCATGAGCTAATTATTTGCATGGGTATCATTATGTTATGACTTTACTTGTTGAGGCACATGACTATTAACTAATTGTTAAGTAATATGTCATTATGGTTATAGATTTTGAATTAGTTAGTTAGTCGAGTGCCTCAACAAGTAAAGTCATAACATAATGATACCCATGCAAATCATTGGCTAATGATTAATTAAAACAGACAACTGGAAGTTTAAAGGCAACCGACAATAATGTGGTATGAATTACTTCATTAGTTAATAAAATAAGTTAGGTAGTTAATATATTATGACGCATTTAACTGATAACAATTTATTGATTACTTACTCTATGAATCATATTGAATATTCATTTATTGCTGATGCAGTAATTGTTAATAAATGGTTTAGTTCTTCATGAGTTACACATTAACGCATGATTATCTGTGCATTTGTTAAGCATGAATTACTGCATATTAGTGTCACCGTATTGTAAAGTGTTATCCAAAAAGGACTAAAGGTCAGCAGAAGTGTTTTAGTGACAAAAGTGCAATGAATGAACATTTAGCCAAAATGGGAAGGGAGAAACAGTTTTTGTTTTGTTTTTTCTTCAGAGTAGTGCTCAAAAACTCTCTGCTGAGCAAATAATGTGTTGAAGTGTTATGTCTCCCTTGCACTGGCTGACCCCTATCAGAAGGTGATGAACTTGATGATTGCCTTCTAGAACTGGACCATCAAATCCTCTGTCAAATTGAATTTTCTCAGTTGTAGCCCAAAGTAAATCCTCTGTTGATACTTTTCAACAACAGTCAGGGTTTGCCTTCCATTTAAGGCCCTGTAAGATTATGGTTAGACCTTGAAGGAGTTGATTTTGGACACAGTCGAGTGTCTGACAGGAGTGAAGGCTTTGGAGTTCCACAATCATCTCTACATTTCAAAGCATCAGCTCTACAGTAGTTTGGTGTGGCTGAACCAAGACAACTTACTGTTCAACAAATATGTGCCCATCTTTTGGATACAGTGTGTTATCTTATACATCACTTGTGAATGTACAGTAGCTCTAAAATGTTCATAGGCCTGTTCATAACAATGACAACCACTATAGCAGCAACTAAAGTTCTAATAATGATTCTAAATCCATAAGAACAAGAAAGTCGCAGCACAGAGGGACGAAATGGTTGGAATTACTCTCAGTATGATTTTTTCAGCATATGAACAATAAAAACACTTACAATCAGAATCCCCATGACATTTAATAGACTGAGCATTTTAAACATCAGACGGCATAATTGCAACGCATATAATAAACAGAATTATCGTGCATTGGTGTATGGATGCTAATATTTATTGTTATCATACTTGGCCTTTAGACACGCCCCCTCTGTCAGTCGTGTCTTGTGTGTTTCCCCCTCTATGCCCTTATTTGGTCCGTCCTGTTCCTGTCCTAATTTAGTTTGATTGTTTAGATTCTGTTCAGCTGTGTGTTTAATTATCCTGTGTATTTAGTTCCTGCCTGTTTAGTTAGCTTTTGTCTGGTCTACTCGTTACGATCCCTGTGTTCCTGTGTGTCCCAGCCTTGCCTTGTCTTGCCCTGTTTGAGTTTGGATTAAAGACTGTATTTTGAGTTTATCCTTGTCTCATTGCTTCCCTTGTGTGTGTGTGCGCACCATGACAGACTCTTTCCACAGACATATTTCTGAAGACATATTTGTACCTATCAAGCTTAAGCAAGGCAAGCTCAGCATTTGTTTTCAAGTGAAATCTCTCTCCAGTGTCTTGTTATTCCTTTTAGGGCATTAGGATCTGCAAGCCATTGTTGACAAATTAACAATTAGCTCCCTCCAAACTCCAGAAAAATGCTGCAATTTCATCTATCACACTCTTAGTTTCAGACTTTCCATATCAGCTGTAAACACAAAAAAATGATTGACAAGCAGAAAGTGCAACAAACCAAACAAAAACAAACAGTGTCCCGCTGATGTTTTTTTTTTGTTTAGTTTATTGCATGTAGAGACTGGGTCTGTAAAAACAGATTTGCGTGAAAACTCAAGGCAGTTATCTCACTGACATCTTTCTAGTAATTTCTATAATTTTCTGCTCTTATAACTTATAACTTTAAGAGTAATAGCAGGCAAGCCCTTAAGCCAGGGTTGCTCAGATCTTTCCCCGGAGGGCCAATCTGCTGCAGAGTTTAGCTCCAACCCCGATCAAACTCACCTACCTGTGATTTTCTAATGATCTTGAAGACTCTGATTAGCATGCTCAGGTGTGTTTGATTAGGGTTAGAGCTAAACTCTGCAGGAGTGGGCCAGATTTGAGGATGCCTGCCTTAGGCTATGTTTGGTTATCATCATTAATATAAATGAAAAATAGTGATTTGATGGTGTCAACAATAGAGTCAGACCTTTTGCTTTCTTCTTATCTGTCCAAATAGCACTGACTGAAATTATACTTGATAAACCTATGCTTCTATAATTTCATAAAACGTTTTGAAGCTTTTTAAGTATCAAGAGACACCATTTGTTGTTGTTGTTGTTTTAAACTAGCTCCACCAGGTGCCCTTGACAGTGATGAGCACCAGGTGGCAGTTTGACTGGTTGTCTCAGCAATTCTCTGCGCACTAGAGTGTCCTTTACTAAAGGGCTGCTTTATGAGATTTCACCGTGCACTACAATTCATAACTCCATATACAACACATACACAGTCAGATCAATTCTAAAAAAATTAAATAAATTTTTTTTAAAAAAAGATCTAACATGACAGACAACTTATTATATATTTCATTTATATTATTTAGACATTATATTTTTATACTGCACATACATAATTATGTATATAATATATTTCTATTATATATTTCATTATGTATTTCCCTAGATGTGTAAAAAGTAGTGAATAAGAGTTAAAGTATATAGATATAAATATGGATATAAATAATATCTGGCCTACCTAGCCAGAAAGTGTTTTTTTTTTCTTGGCTTTTGAAATTGACTTATGAAATCAAGAGATGGAGGATATTAAAGTTACTTTGATGCAAGATTTTTTTCTTTAAAGGTTCAGTTGGCTACATAATGTGATTGCCTTGTTAGCTCAGTAAAATGGACATAACATGAATGTTTATTTATTTAAAAGATATAAATAAAGAGTGGTGACCTGCAAAAAATGAACTTGAACTTTTTAGATCGACATAAATATACACACATTTAATTTTATTTATATTTGGCCAGAATTATGTAATATTTTACTTTTTTATGAGTTGTGTATTAAACTGAAAGTTAATGCAGATAAATCCCTGCCTGTCTGACTTGAAATGAAACTTAAGAAATCAGTTACTTAAAGCACACATATTCATGGCTTCCTCTAACCGCTGACTTTCAGTTCCTTCAGGGTAATTCTGTCAGAGGACATTCCATCTTCCTGTGTAGCAAAGCCAGATTTCAGTTTAAACGTTACAATGGTTAGGACTTTACCAACTAGTTCAGCTTTTACATCAGAAACACGCCATTTATCTCATGCACAGGATGTCTCGTCCAGAAGGGTGGGGGTGGAAAAGAAGCTTATGGCACAAAGTGAGCACATGAAATAGAGAGAGAGACCAAAAAAGGTGAACAGCAACACAACGAAAGATGTGAAAGGATTTAATTCACACTAGCCAGCCCCAGTCACACAGCGACTGACAGGCCACATTAAGAGACTTTGTCACTACACATTATTTCATTTCATCATGAACGAAGACGCTAAGCAAAAGCAAGACATATTGAATAACATGGTTGTTATGAAAACCCCCAGAGCACCATTGCAGTGTTTGTCCTTGTATGAAATATATTGAGAGGCACAGTCAAGGAAACTTGGGCTCACACACAAATCAACCAATTTTAATTAGCTGTTCAGTTATGGCCTATATGTGAAATAATAGCTTATTATATGAGAAATGACTTTTTTTATGTGTTAAGAGCTGAACTGTTGTGTCAAGGTCAGTACACTGTTTGGCAAGCAATTATTTCATAAAGAAAGCATATTCTATCTTTTAATTCCATGCAGGAAACTAAAGTAGTTCAGAAATATACACTTATCCATAAACTAAACTAAAATGATAATTAAAAAACAGGAATAGTTCACCCAAAAACGACAGTTTACTGAAAATATAACCTCAGCAAGATTTGGAAGATTTTGTTTCCTCATTGGAACATATTCAGCAGAGAAATGTACTATTATGGCACTTGCTCACCAATGGATCCTCTACAGTGAATGGGTGCCGTCAGCACAGGCGAAAGCAATATTATGGATAGAGCAGCAACGGTTTAAAGGTTTAAAGACATTTGTTTATTACAAACATGCAGCTCTTCACTTCACAAGTTATTAACTTAGGCTATGTTCTGGAGTCGTGTGGATTATTGTGATGTTTTGATCAGCTGTTTGTACTCTAATTCTGATGGCACTCATTCACTGCAAATGATCCATTGGTGAGCAAATGATGTAATGCTAAATTTCTCCAAATCTGTTCTTATGAAGAAACAAACTCATCTACATATTTTCCTAAGGTTAGTACATTTTCAGCATTTTTTTCTTTTGGGTGAACTATTCCTTTAATACAAAGTTGTTACTTAAAAAATAAATCTCCTTTTGTGCTCTGCAGACAGACAAAAAAAAAAGAAAAAAAAAAAAAAGAAACTATAGAAGCATGCAGGTTTGGCATGACAGAACCTTGAGTAAATGACAAAGTGTTTTAATTTTTTTGGTGAACTATCCCTTTATGTTCCTTTTACTCACAATTTTGTTATATTCAGAAATTAGATTTAAGTGAATCGATCAACAAATGTCCTTCAAAGCGTACTTCTAAAAATCAAGTTAAACTGCTGCACGGCAAGTGTGCATCATATATTGCACACTAAATTACGTATTGTATATTAGAGTCTTTATCAAAGCTCTTCAATATTTCAAGAGAGAAAACTGAAAAAAGTGCTTCCAGCAGTAATTATGTGCTGCTTAAACCTGTAAAATTCTGGAGGCTTCCATTTGTTTATTCAGAGAAAATGACAATTCTCATGAATAATGAACAAAGTTTGTAGCTATGAATTCACAAAGGAGGAATCGCAGTGATCTATAACAGAGGAGAATTTACATTTTTATTTATATATTTGACAGAATGTACAGTACAAATATGATAGTATATGAGCATATATCATGATGGCGTACATGCATTTTACATACATCATGCAGTTCTTGTTTTCTGTTATAGTGGTGATCAAAAATGAGACCCTTTCTATCTTCTTTCTTTTATAATCTCTCAAGCTTTTTAGAAATTACAGGCATTTACACTAAATCCACTCTAATCCCATGAACACTGGAAGCATATGATGGGACAATCAGCATGAACACATGATGGCACATGTGTGCCTGCCGCTTACACACTTCAAAGACATGGTTTTATACAAAGTACTGCAGTGCAGTTCCCTTAAACCCATTCCTTTATTTTGATCAAAAACGCACTTTTTCATTTTAGCTGATTCTACATGTTCAAAACCACCCACATAAAGATACCACAGTAATAGCCAGTATCTGCTAAAAAGCTCCCCAAAACTTTAAATGAATAGCAGAGTATTCAAGGAACAAGTGTTTTCGGAATGAATGCAATGTCTTCTTCGGGGTTTTGAAATTCAAGGCAGCTTTATGGTCAAAACTGACAGTGAACTGCGTTTCTCTTTAGAGAAGGCCCACCAAAGAGCTTTGATCTGGCCAGGTCAGGAGACAAGGTGTTGAAACAAGTGTTGTCATGGGCTCTGGTTGCTTTAGTGATCTGGCTTACATGGAATAGCTTATCTCAATCCTCTGTGCTTCCAGGAACACGTTGTCACCATTTAGACCTTGCTGGGAAACTACTCCACATAAAAAGAGGAACAAAGAGAGCACAAAATTTTAGATCATAGTAGTTTATACAGTTTGTAATCAACTTAAACTGGGGTGATACCCTTTCAAAAGGTAGGCCTACTAAAACGTACATTTTAGGTACTAATGCACACTTTTAAAATATAGTAATACATATCTTTTAGGTACTAATATGTACCATTTAGGGTAAATAAGGTACCTTTTAGTGTTCAGCTTCTGTTGAACTAGGAATGTTCCCTTAAAAGAATAGGTTGCTGAAAAACGATAGTGACTTCAGGTCTGTACTCTCACAATTCATCATTCTACTTCTTTAGAAAAAATAATGTCAACGATTGTCAGAGATATTTTTGCTAAAGTTCCTGACATTTCCTTAAAAGTTACATACTGCAATTTGTCACTTTTTAAATGAATTTCATGAATGTTACCATTTCCTCTAGGCCAACAGAAAAATGGGTTGTATGCATGTTTTGCCTAAATTGGCACATGAAAAATGATCCTGCATGCATTTAATATTAAAGTGTGGATTTAGGGGTAGATTTAAAGTAACACTTTTTTTTTCACTGACGTTGATATCCTTTCAAAAAAAGTGCATTTTTGTGGTTGTTAAAATATTATGTTTGTTAAAACATGTATTTTTTTTGCTTGTATTTGCTTGCTGTTTACTAATCTAAGTGTGTCTATTGTTTGAGGATGTGTTTTGTATTAACCATCGTTGTCTTTATATATTAAAGGGATAGTTATTTACTCACCCTCAGGCAATCAAAAATGTAAATAAGTTTGTTTCCTCATCAAAACAGAATTGGAGAAATGTAGCATTACATCACTTGCTCACTAATGCATCCTCTGCAGTGAATGGGTGCCGTCAGAATGAGAGTTCAAACAGCTGGAAAAAAACATCACAATAATCCACAAGTAATCCACATACAGTAACTCCAGTCTAACAAATAACATATTGTGAGGTGAAAGGCTGCAAGTTTGTAAGAATAAATCCATCATTAAGATGTTTTAACTTCAAACTATTACTTCCAGCTAAAATATGAGTCATATATGTATTTTTGCTTTCAAAAAAAAGCTGTCTCGTCTGAATCAGGAGAGAAATCTGCAAGATAAAGCACTGTTTACAAAAGTAGTACAAAACAGTGGTGAACAATGTCATTGAATTTTGATGTGAAAAGACAACAGGGGTTAGACTTTTTCAAAGGAGGAAGCTTTATTATTGAGTATGGGCTTGAACTGAATGACCTTAAGGATGGGTTTGTTTCTTACAAACACGCAGCTTTTTACTGTTGCTGTTTTTTGTTTACACCAGAGAAGGAAAATGTCCATGTTAAAATTTCCAGCCACAGCACATTCAAAACATGTCCAGAACCCTCGTGTTCAGCAGTCCGGTGCTGATATTATGTGTTGCTCCAACTTTTACATCGCCATGTATAAAAAAGAGATTAGCTGTTACAGCCACTGTGCTTTCGGGTGTGTGAGAGGCGGCTGAGGTTCAGGAGCAGCTCTGTGGAGCAGAAGGAATGTTACTTTGGGGACTTGGCTCTTAACAGCACTGTCTCTGAATAATGTACAGGCCCAGAGAGGAGGAGAGACAGAGCAGACGGGAGGCTTAGGCCACAAAAGTGCCTCTGTCATTCAGCTACCTCCTGAATAAAACACAGCCAGAACCACTTCAGCGAGAAGCAGCTAACAGGGAAATAAAGAAAGGGAGAACGAGAAAGTGGACAAAGCTAACAGAACAAAAATACACAGACAACAAGACATAGTGGGGGTCAAAAAGTTTCAAACCACTAGTGAAAATTACTTTATTTTGCATGTTTCCTGCATTTTACTATCTATCTATCTATCTATCTATCTATCTATCTATCTATCTATCTATCTATCTATCTATCTATCTGTAGTGTTGCATTACTAAGTAACTAATTACTGTAATTTAATTACTTTTCCCTTGAAAAAGTAAAGGATTACGCTGGATTACTTTTCCTGTAATTTATATTACAGTTACTTCTGATGTAATTGCATTAAATACGGTATAGACTATAGATCAATTCTATACAAAAGAATAGAGGATTTAACATCAGAAATTAGAATCTAATGTTAAAATATATGTTTTTAATGTAATCTTGTAATTTATGTAATTTCATATTATTTATTTGAAATAATTAAAAAAGCTGTTTCAAATCTGTCCTTGCAACTGGTTGAGGTTGATATGGTATTTGGAAAGTAATTAATAATAAGTAATGCGATATTTGAAAGAGTAATTAGTACAGTGATTTAATTATGCTGATGAAGATATAATTAGTAGCAAGTAATTAATGACTTTTTTAGAGTAACTTTTAGAGTAACATACAGTATATAATGTTCTAAATAACACAGACGAATAGACAGACAGACAGATAGATAGATAGATAGATAGATAGATAGATAGATAGATAGATAGATAGATAGATAGATAGATAGATAGATAGATAGATAGATAGATAGATAGATAGATAGATAGATAGATAGATAGATAGATAGATAGATAGATAGAAATTAACATACATTTCATGTTTGGTGTTCAGTGTTTGGGCAACCTGTTTGAAAACCATAATTATTTTTGCAATTACATTTTGTGAAGCTAGTGGTGCACACTTGAAATGACACACTTCAGCTTTAGCATCAGCCAGATTAATCAATAATCACAACGCATAATAACCTGCATTACCCTGGTTAATCAAACAGAGCAGACTTGATAAAGGCACATTATGGATGCCTATTACAGTAAATGGATCTAATTTCATGCATTGACTTTTTCAAACTAAATTATATTGACACTGTGCATGGCACTCCATGAGATGATTCAAAAAGCAGAGGTTTAAATTATTCTATTGTATTGTACAGTATATAGCTACTAAGTAGAACCAAGGGTCAGCTTTAGTTATATCTTTATACATTAATCATGATTCCATACTGTATTCAACTATTGAATTTCATTTGACATTGAGAAATCATATAAAAGTCAGAGTCAGTTGGTTTGTTGAAAACACTGAAGAACCTTACAAACATGTAAGTGTCCTTTTGACCTAAAGTGGCTGCATTGTTTTTGTTTGCAACAGGCCAAGTGAGGGCAAGGGAAGTATCTGAAATCATGTGAAAAGTCAAGCCAACAATCACATAGATGTTTCTGCACACTTCTGCTCTGAACACACATGGTAGAATCAAGTGACAGCTGGTCGCATGCGCTCTGAGTCTGCGAGTGCAGAGAATGTGAAAGGGCTGTAAACATCACCTTCACACACCATCTAGCCAGTCTTGCTGTTGGTTTGTTTGAGGGCAATAAACCATCTTTACCATCTGCTAAAGTGGGCTATTCTCCGTTTTCGCTCTCTTTCTTCTTTTTTTAGATTATCTATACTGTTTGTTTGATTTTTTTATAGATTATATTGTTTGTTTGGTTGTTAGATTATATTGTTTGCATTTTTAGATTATATATATTTTTGTTAAATATTTTCTAATATAAAGCTATGACAAAAAAAAAATTGGAAAACATGAGTGCTTGACTGCAAAAGTTGCTGCTATGATGCATTTGAAAATACGTGATTTTCAGCATTTTATGAAGCTACGGTTTCCTGGGTGGTTGCTGAGGAATTTCTAAGTGGTTGCTACGGTGTTCATATTGGTTGCTATGTGCTTGCCTGCTGGCTTTGGGCAAAACAGCCCTCAGGTTTCTTGATATTCCCACCCCTTTCTTAATGCATTGCTATGCTATTTTGAATATTTTCACGTCAGCCAGGTGAAAATAAGTCTGATAAGAGAACAGTGCGACAAGCTGTATAGTGTATGTATATTCTGTGATAATGCTTCCATTCAGTTTGTTTTTGAAAGAAATTAACATTATTATTTAGCAAGAGCGTATTAAATTAATCAAAAGTGACAGTAAAGACATTTACAAAGTAAAGGAAAAAATGTATCATGGTTTACAAAAAATATTAAGCAGCACAACTGATAAAAATATGAAAAGTCAATCAGCATATTAAAATGATCATGTGACACTGAAGACTAGAGTAATGGTTGCTGAAAATCCAGCTACTTTACTGAATTTTTGCTCAGATTAAACCTTGGTATAAAACCTTGAGCTTGGTTTAAAACCTTGAGTATAAAACACAATTTTGAAAAGTAGTGTAGTCTATACACAGCATGAGGAATCGTCAAGATGATGCTAAAATAATCAATATCATTCTGTATTTCTCCTTTCATCCCTCACACACTGAACTGCAGACTAGTTTTAGACTAGGATATGAATAATTGGTTTCTCTTTTTTTCAGAGCATGTGGCTTTGATCTCACTTATGGCCTTAGTTCCACCTGAAGTTAAACGTCACAGTTCTAACACACCACTCAAGCTGAAGTGTGTGTGACTGGATACTTCCTTCCTCTCTCTCTCTCTCTCACACACACACACACACACATTCTCATCTCTGTCTTCTATAATCTGTTTTGACAAACCCTCAGGGTCACCACTGCATCTCACAAGTATTTAATTAATTATTTAAGTTTGATCATTAACCATTCATTTTCTCTCTGATTTCTGTGTCCAAGTATATTCTGAAAGGATGAATGGACATGTGTCCATGGTACAAATTCCTCACAGTGTTAAATCACTAATGGATTATGTTTGGCCAGATTAACATTAGCATAATGCTGCATAAACGCAGCTGCGCTGCCGCCTTGGCTGTCCAGACCGAGGCCACCAGTTCATTAGTTTAATCCTGGCTCTCAAATTTATTAATAACAAGATCATGACTGACCTCGCAGCTGCAGGCACTGATGACTGTTTTAAACCCACTGTGCATCATGTGCTCTTTGACCCTAATGATTTCTTTGCCCTGTGAAGCTTATATGATGCACTGTGGCAGATTAGAGATTTGAGTCCAAACTGACAATATTTGTCAACATTTCATTATGTGATTTGTAAATTATGACTGGATTCTGACTCTTCAGACTTACAAATGGCATTACAAAAGCTGATGGCGTTTATTAATAATAGACATTATTACTTGTTATAAAGGACAACTTTACCTTTGATTTGATTTTATAATAATTCATTTCAGGAATTGGGTTATGCCAGCAATGACATTTAAATGAACCACTGGGGAAAAAATGAATGTGAAGATTTGAACAGTTTATTTCTACATTGAACTTTGACCTGGGAAGAACTTTTTCATTTTTTAAATTAAATTAATTCAATTCAATTCAATTCAATTCAATTTAATTCAAGGGACAAATATTGTTCTTAAATTATTTATATTATTAATTACTCATTTTAATTAGCTTTTTGCACAGCAGCTTTTTGTTGGACATCACACTAATGCTTAACCCTTAATGCTTAAAAGAACAAATAAATAACTGTAAATTATTGTGAATGATGAATTGGATAAAGGCCTTTCAGGCATCTGACAAATTCAAAAGTTATTTTAAAAATGTGCAAACCATTTTAAGTCAAACATTTTAACATTATTTTATAGACTGTTGGGTGACTTTTTTTTTTACTATTTGACATTTTTTATGACTGAAAATCGAAGCGACAGGTTTGAAAATAAGTATAGATATGATTAATATGAGGATGTCTTTTTTGGTGCAGCTTGTCCATGCAGGTCAGCATGGTCTAGCTAGAAATTCAAGTACAGCGCTAATGTTATACTGCCAACATTGCTTTTACAGCATGGAGTGCAACTATCAATATCTTGACTGCAATTTATCTCAGAAGTAGAAGATGAGAGTACAATCTCATACTCTTGTGAAAATGCAGGATTAGGAGATGGAAACAACTTATAATTAGAGGTAAAATACTAAAAAAACAACATGTAGCCTGATCCATAGAGTCTTATTAATCTACTCAGAAAATATTAATTTGAAAATGCCTGGCAACAGAAATTTCTTACTCATCTTCAAAAGCTAGCAAGTGGTCTCTTACCTAGTTAGTACACACATAAACACAGACCGACCTCCCACATGACAACAAAACTGATAGACCTGTGCCTCCTCATGCAAATAAAACATTCCTTCTTCCTGCAACACTAATCAAAATGTGCCTGCTGGAACGAGATACATGGCAACAATTTACTTATGTTGACTGCTGAAGTTAATGCTGAATCTTCATTCAACTACAGAATATACATGTCAAAATTGAGTGACTTGCATTGACGTAATTCTACAGTTTGACTGTTAGAAAGTCAGTTGTCATAAGGGCCTATGACCTGTTTAGCATATACAGATGCTGACCGGTGATTTTAATTTTGCACGCGTCAGCTACTAATCACACTTAATTCAATCAGGCATTGACCTGAATGACTACAGAAGCATTTATAATGTCTATGTGACATGGATTGTGTGCTTTAGCTCAGAACCGCTGTTTTTCACAAAGAGATATTTATGTTTACATTTACAGGCATCTATATTCATTTTGATATTATTGTGCTAACATGTTTTGCACCCCATCTCTTTAGTGACCTTGTTACCTTGTTTGCATGCTTATAGTAATCTATTCAATATCCTCTGCAAGTATATGTGCTTGCTTTATAATGACATTTTGTGCTTTGCACTTTGTCTTACAGAAATGTTCAGTTTGACATACTGAATGAATTTCAATACTGTCAACATACAGAAATCTTATGATATTGTTGATTAAATGCCTGAATATCAAGCATTCAGTAGCTTTTTTGCTAGATGCTGGATTTTACAGAATAACTACAGAAGAAATATTCTATATTATGTGTACTGTTTTATAGGGGGTCTATCTTTTCAAGCTGTCTGTTCAAGTGATGACTGGTTTGCATGAGTAACAAGTGGTAGAAGGCTAAAAAAAATACTTCAGATCTGGATTGTGGGTCCCCCTGCTGGTTACATAAGAGTAGAGCTTTTTATTTTTTTTTTATATTTCATTTTATACTAAATAAATCATTTATATTTATTTAATAATATTGTTTCATTTTTTTTTTTTTTTATGTGTAAAAGTGTATGCATGTATATAATGTTCCTAATACTTTGACAATGTAAAGCTTCTTTTTTTTTACGCTGCCAATAAAGTTACTGAATCAAATAGAAGAACATATTAAATTAATCAAAAGTGTAAAGACATTTACAATATCACAAAATGTTTTCTATTTCAAATAAATGCTGTTCATGCGAACTATCTATTAATCAAAGAATCTTGGGAAAAAATGTTTTGTGGTTAAAAATGTATTGTGGTTTACACAAAAATATTAAGCAGCACAACTGTAGATAGATAGATAGATAGATAGATAGATAGATAGATAGATAGATAGATAGATAGATAGATAGATAGATAGATAGATAGATAGATAGATAGATAGATAGATAGATAGATAGATAGATAGATAGATAGATGTAATTTGACTCTAATAAAACCATCACCTGCTCAGGTGGATATAGGCTGCTGTATATTTGTAAATATTACACCTCTTGAAGACAAGCAGTTTTTCTCTTTTTTTCTTCTAAACAACAACCTTAACATCATGAATGACAATTCAGAATCCACACAAAACCCCACACATCTGCCCAGCACACTCTCCTGTGCAGGTTGTGTTTGGCCATTGTGCTGCTTGGCGTGACAGTGTGGCATTATTCTAGGCTTTGTGTGGGTCTGTATTGTTCTCCTGTGGGCTGCTTTGTTGAGTGAGGGGGTATAGTGGTGATGCTGCAAGCCATTGCTTTATGCTGACTCTGACCTGTGGGAATGGCAGGGAGCGATATGGCCCTATGACTAGGCCACAGACAGAGAGAGGAGGAGAAGGAGAGAGGAACAGCATCAGCAACGCGCATCCCAAGAGAGCATCGATTTGGAAATGGACTAAAATACTACTGGATTAAAGATTCATCTGTTTAAGTCCAAGTGTAGTCATGCAGGAGAACCCAGGCTCTATAAGTGTGGACGGAGGATACGCCAGCAATGTACCTGCTTTCCTCACTAAACTCTGGACTCTTGTGGAGGACCCAGAGACCAATCATCTGATTTGCTGGAGTACTGTGAGTTCACGCTGATGGCATTCTTTGGCTGATTTATATAAGATAAACTGTGTAGATTTGAAAAATAATGGAACTCACTCACCATTGTGGACCTCTGATTAGATATCAGGCCTAAATTAGGCAGAGCAACAACATATTTAAAAGTTATGTAAGTCAGGAATTTTCAAATATTTTAATGACAAAAACATCCAATAATGATCTGACTGCAATAAAATAGTATATACAGACCCTTTTACATTATGTGTGGGGAAAACTATAAGCATAAACATGTAGTTTACTAAATTAAATAACTGGATATTATTTGTCAGTTTCTACAGGTAAAATAATATACTACAATATTGGAAAATATTTACTTAGTTACCAGTTTTACAATGTGTATGTTTTACAATAAATATTTTTCCTACCCCAAATTACAATATCAGAGCAATGTATAAATTCCGTATATATTTTTTTCTATCAAAATTTCTATCAAATGTTCAGGGAACCCCAATGGAGATATAAAAGAGCACTCAGGGGTCCATAGAAAATCTGAGAGAAATTTAGAAAAATGTTCCTTTGATATTGTAATTTGAGGTAGAAAAAAATATTTCTTCTAAAACAGATATAGTGTTAACTAAGCATAATTTTATAATATTTTAATCATGGTAACACATTATAATAAGGCACCATTAGTTCACTAAAAATAAGCAATACATTTGTTACAACATTATAATGTTAGTTGAAAGTATTCATTGTTATCTACACATTGTTGTTTCATGTTAGCATTATCCATTATATAATATTACTATAAACTACTTTTGATTTTAATAATGTATTAGTAAATGCTGAAATTACCATTAATATTATTAACTGCTTTAGAGGGTTTTTTCATTATCAGTTAATGTTAGCAAATGCGGTTAATTGAACCTTATTGTAAATTGTTACCTAATCATTTGTTTTCATCGAAAAAAAAAGTATATTTACAACGTATATTTCATTATTTTATATTACCACCTTGTGTGGCATATTATTCTTTGTGCATAATGGAAATGTAGATTTAAAGTGGTTTTACTCTAACGGTTTGGTTTGGTCTCAATGGCTCTGCATATTATTATTATTATTACTGATGTTCTAGCTTATGTCATCTGAGAATGATTAATAAGAAGCACTCTGTTTATACAGGCTATTCAAACTGCATCCATATGAAAATATCTCAGTTCAAAATTAATTTGAAATGAACATCAATGAAAGGTGCAATCAAAGGCCAATAAATGAAAGTGTATTGACTGAACTTGGAGCCAAAAAAAATCAATGACAAACTCCAAAATAATTGATTTGCATCAATATGTGGAGACTTGAGAATGTTTATGTTCATAATCTTCTGGTGAAAATGTTTTTTTTTTTTTTTTCATCTCTACCATTCAATTAAACATAAATTTTAAATGAATCACCAATATTGGGTACATGAACTCATTTGTTAAAAATCCTGTGTATCAAACGTCATTTACGCTAGAGTTATTTTCATTTAACATTCTGCATGTGTGTGCAAAAAAAGCAATAAAATAAATAACAGCAGGAAGATAGTGAAAACTCAATGAGGTTGAAAAACAGGCAGATGCTTCTCTCTGATTGCAATCATGTGTCTCAGTTTTGCATTTAACAATGTCCTTCAGGAATACCTTGAAGAAGAACATTAAAAAACTCCCTTTCACAAACACAAACTATAATCAAAGCAAAGACATGTTTTCATTTTTGCCTTGTTTTCTCTTATTCTAGACGGGCACCAGCTTCCATGTTTTTGACCAGGGCAGATTTGCCAAAGAGGTTCTGCCCAAATACTTCAAACACAATAACATGGCAAGCTTTGTACGCCAGCTCAACATGTGTAAGTATCATTCTGTGCTGATAAACATCCCAAAGCTATCACAGACTCTTCAGACTGAAATAGTGTTTGCGTTAACCTCTCACTTCTCTCTCAGATGGCTTCAGGAAGGTGGTGAATATTGAGCAGAGTGGGCTGGTGAAGCCCGAGCGAGATGACACTGAGTTCCAGCACCTCTATTTCCTCCAGGGCCACGAGCATCTGCTTGAACACATTAAGCGCAAGGTGAGATGTCTCATCTTTAAGTGATTCTCACTCTTGCTTTATTCTCTGAGTCAGAGACCCTGACACACACACACAGGCCGGGGGTTTATGATCTCACATTACTGATGACTGTTTATGTGTTTGTGTGTTTGCAGGTGTCAATAGTGAAAAGCGAGGAGACCAAAGTGCGGCAGGAGGACTTGAGTAAGCTGTTGTATGAGGTGCAGGTGCTACGCAGCCAACAAGAGAACATGGAGATGCAGATGCAGGATATGAAACAGTAAGACGTTTAACAAACATCTATACATGCAAACATGCCCAATTAATCCCATGGCATCATTTACTGCCTATCCTTGCCTTTAGTAAAAAAAAACTGAACCTCAAACAACAGCTTTCACCTCTATTATCCCTCTAACTTTTCACCTACTTTTCATTCATTGGCTCCACTGCATTGTGGATCTCAGTGGTTTGGTGTTTTGTTTAAGCTGCCTCAATAGCACATTCAGTAGCTCACCTGACAGATAGGGGCCAGCGGTCTGATCACGTGCCCACAGGTAGATATTCATTTCTAGGGACTAAATAATCATCTATAGCTGTAGTTCTTAAATATTTCCAGGTGGTGGACAACATCAAAAGGAAAACAAAAACTGCAGACCACCTAAAACCCGAAGCTGGGTGAAATCACCAACCTCAAAATAATTACTCACAAATAACCTTTAGTTTATAACCTACAATATGTTCTGAAGTCTGTAATTTATCTATTCTTTACAAATATATCTATTCATATCTGTCCTTCCGTCTGTATGTCCATCCTTTCATCCATCATCTATCCATCCATCCATCTGTCCATCCATTTATCAACCAACTATCTATCTATCTATCTATCTATCTATCTATCTATCTGTATGTCATCCATCCATCCAACCATCTATCTATCTATCTATCTATCTATCTATCTATCTATCTATCTATCTATCTATCTATCTATCTGACTATCTGTCTATCTGTCTATCTATCTATCTATTATCCATCTGTCCATCCATCCATCCATTTATTTGTCTGTCTATCTATCTATCTATCTATCTATCTATCTATCTATCTATCTATCTATCTATCTATCTATCTATCTATCTATCTATCTATCTATCCATCTGTCCATCCATCCATCCATTTATTTGTCTGTCTGCCTATGTATCTATCTATATCTATCCGTCTGTATGTCATCCATCCAACTAACTATCTAACTAACTAACTAACTATCTATCTATCCATCTGTATGTCATCCATCCAACCATTAACCAACTAACTAACCTACTATCTATCTATCTATCTATCTATCTATCTATCTATCTATCTATCTATCTGTCTGTATGTCATCCAACCAACTAACTAACTATCTATCTATCCGTCCATCTGTCCATCCATCCATCCATTTATTTGTCTGTCTGCCTATCTATCTATCTTGAAGGCAAAATGACGTTCTGTGGAGGGAGGTGGTGTCACTGAGGCAGAATCACACACAGCAGCAGAAAGTCATGAACAAGGTAAGAATTCAACTCATAGCCACAGTGAGAGACAGTTGGTTGGTTGATATGGCCATTATTGGGGAAGATGCTGTCATGCAGATTTTGTGACTGAGTAACTCTGAATCATGCTCTGTTTCTCTGTTCTATTAATAGCTGATTCAGTTCCTGTTTAGCCAGATGCAGTCCAACACTCCCAGTACTGTGGGAATGAAGAGAAAGCTGTGAGTGTACCCATTCATCTGTAACACACTCACTAATCTGAAGCACTTGATTTTGTATCGATACACACACAAACAAAAAAAAAGCGCAAAGAGAAAATAGCAATCAACAACCTGATGCTCCAACACAAACACAGTAGAGGGAACGGCCAACTCAGCTGGAAACAGTCAGCTGACACAATTCACTGCCCTTGCTGGGATGAATGGACCTGAATGCTGAGTCAGACCTCCTGAGCTCTTGCACACGCACACATGCACCCACAAACACGCACACACCTGAACTGTAGCGCATGACCCTCTACCCTCTATTAAAAAAGGTGCACTGTCAGCTAGTGTGACGCATGAGAACAAACTGGGTAAGAGGGACCGCAAGAGACAGTGCTTGGTATTCCAATGCAACTTTTAACTGACTGACTTACTAATAACAACATTGCTACAACCTTCTTTCACAGTTTTACCACTAGAGGGCAACAGGATTGTAACTCACAGCAACAGTCATAAGTCTTTTGAATTTGAGATCTCAACACTTATTATTGATGTGGCTTTTATCAATTATATGCTGCATTTTTCCATCTCCCCAGTCCTCTCATGCTGGATGATGGCTGCTCCACCCCTCCTTCCTCAAAATTCAGCCATAGCCACTCCACAGAGTCCTTGCAAGAATCTTTCTATATCCAGTCGGTGAGAAAGCTTTCATATTAAATATTGAAGATCTGACACAGAAGATTTTACTCACTGTATCATGCCTCTTACAACTGGTGTTTTGATGGTTTTCTCAATCAATAAAATATGACAAACACAGACTCTCTTTCATGTTCAACCAGCCATCCACAGAAAGCGCATCCTGCTCCACTAGCAATGTGATGACAGGAGGGCCAATAATCTCTGATGTCACTGAAATCTCACAGTCCAGCACCATGGCTTTACAAATGCAGGCAGAGGAATCTAGGTGAGTGGACCGAGCTTCAGAGTTAAAGGGATAGTTCACCCCAAAACACTAATACATTATTATGATCATGTTGTTCTGGAACCCATTGACTTTAAATGCATAGAAACAAACGTTCTTCTAAATAGGGAGAGAAAACAATGACAGAATTTTCATTTTGTGGTGAACTATCTTTTTAATATTGTTTAGTAGGGCCCTATAATTTCCAAAATTTGGAAAATGTTGACAGAAAACATGACATTTGAGAAGAAATACAACGGAATTTGTCTATTTGTTTAGAGAAAAGTGTATGATGCTGATTAAGGAAGAGCCGGTGAGTCCTGGGGTGCAGGGACGAGGAGAGGGTGTACCACTCGGCTCCTGTGAGGTGTGCACTGAACCCCCCGTCCTCCCTGTTGCCATGGTACAGTCCGTCCTAGAGGGCCGAGGACCTAATTTGGGAGAGAGAAGGGCCAAAAGACCCATGCTGGAGAGGTATAATATATCATCCGTATCAAAGTAACAAATATCTACAACTTAAGATAGTTAAGACTATTGTTTTTCCACAGATAAGCAACACTTACATTTCAGTTAATTTAAAAATCTATTTTAATTTGTATGTAAGATCAGAGATTCCTGATGGTGTGGAGAATGTTGACATGAGCCTGGAGGATTTACAGCTGCTTCTGAGGAGTCACCAGCAGAGCATGGAAACCAGTGCTGCAGCAATGGATGTAAGTCTGAATCGATACAGGGAGAGAGCGAATCCGATGTTTACACCTGAATGGGAGGACAGCCTTATCATATTAATGACCTTAAAATACAAAATGGATTAACAAATGATCTCTTCACTTTCTTATAGCCCTTCACATTTAGTCTGTCTTTGAACGAGTGGAACTTCACAGAAATGGACCCAACCCTGAAATCAGTGAGTTTACTGTCATTTGTAAATAATCAGCTGAGATAGTTAAAGCTACACTATGTAACTTATTTTTCAACAAATAAAATGAACAAAATGTAATCGTAAAACCATCTTCCAAACCATATGTTTTGCCTTACCCTAAATCACTATGGTAAGTCTATAGTAATTATTTATATTTCAGAGATGTCAAGATGGATTTCCGGAAACTGCATAGGCCTACTTTAATCGCTCATCCGTGTGTGCTTTAATCATATCCGTAAATAAAGGAAAGAAGGCCAGGCTCGAACCAAAAAGAGTTTGCAATAAGGGAAAGCAAAAGTAGCCTACTCTTAATAAAACTAGAATCAACATAGTTTGCATAGCAACATATTTGCTGTTAACTGATTAGGTTCATAAAAACAGTGCTGTTGGGAAGAATGTCTACCAGTTATTATTTTGGTCTATTTGCCTAAATTGCCTTGCCAAATTATAGTTTTCACCATTAGCCTATATGATATGAATGGCAATAGTTATATCTACTGTCAGCATTGCCAAACTTTTATAATGTTATTTTAAAACAGTTGATTTCAACAAGTGAAAACAACACCACCATGTAAGCATACCTGCTCAAAACATATTTATCCGTCTTTTGTTATAGACCTCAGGGTAGCGCAGCCGTTTAATTTCTCACAGGAATGAAAACCAAGCAAAGTAGCTGAACCAAAGCACAACTCACGTAATTACCAAAACAATGTTCCTCCGCAGGTAACTTGTAGTTTAATACTTCAACCGCTAGAGGGCCATAAAGTTAAATAGTGTTGCTTAAATGCATGATGGCGCAACAAAACAAAAAAACGACGAGAGCATTTTCTAATTACTGCTTGCATGATTGTATGAACTATTTTCTCAACTATTTCTATGTGCATTTGCAGGAGCTGGCTAATGCCCTCATCCCTGCTGCTGTGTCCCAGTACATGTTTCAGGGTCAGGAGGGGGAGACGTACCCCACCGCTGGCTATGAGGAGCAGTGAAGCCCTGATATGACAGCCAGCACAGATCCCTCCTGAGAGCGAGCAGGTACTGATCAAGTCACTAACTTGATGTCCAAATCTTTTGTCTAAAATTTAGACTCTAAATAGGCTAGTTGTGTACTATTAAAATCTACCTCACACTTATGGTTGTCTTGCTTCATTGTTTCTCTCAAGAGTGATCCATTCGAAAGCATGCCACTTGGATTGTACATTATCCCATCATCAGAAGAGAAGGCTGAAATTTATCTGACTAGCAGATGTGGAGGTTATAAACAGTATCAAGTAAACATGCTGACCAGCCCTTTGTGAAGATTCACTTAGTGGGCCATTGGTGGAAGGTGCATTAAACACTGGGAGCAATTCAACTATTTGGAGATGGAATATTTACAGTAATCCTTTCTCAAAGCCTATAAGGAGTTCAGGCTACATCAAGATCATTTTGAAGATATTTTTCTCACGATATAATGCATCCTAAGGAAACTTCTATTGCCAAGGAAAAGGCAATATTAAGCATTTCCCTCCCGAATGACTACAATGCAGGTGAACTGTATATGCAATATGACGTAAATCACTGTGGCCCGAGTTTGAATGCACTTTAGTCTGTGTGTTGGAGTTTCTGCTTTGTGGAGCTGTGATTTCATTTTCCCTAAAATGTAACTGTAAAAAATGAATATATTTAGTTCAAATTGATATCATAATGAAGCACACACTTGTATTTCAATATATATTTGAAGACATATAAAAAGTACTGGTTTAATCATATTATGTATGTATAAATGTGAGAGGTCTAGGGTTAAAAAATCAGACCTCGCAGAAAGAAAACTGAAAACGATGCACTGCTTTTTGCACAATTTAGTGTCTTATCATATTTTAGTATCTGAAATATATTATTAAGACATCAAGTATCTTTGTTTCAATTTATCCTTTAGTTGATCGACTAGCCTTTCAGAATTTACAGCTGTCTTTGATACGCTTATGATATATTGTGTGATATTTGCCCTCATTTGATACAAATGTATTGACCACACTGGTTAGATGCAAAAGATAGAATCAACGATTCTTAATGCCTTTTTAGATGAGCACTATACTTATGTAAAATGTAACATCTATATTTAAAAATATATATATATTTTAACACCTATTATTTGTACAATGTATTCTAATTTGACGTTTCCAGCTGACTATTTCAGCCCATCAGCAAAATTAGAGACTATCTAACAATGGCAGTGCCTTAGTCTTTAGGTAAGAATGTGTTTATTCTTCCTGCCAAACCTCATGTGTAATGAGGGCAAATGAACACACAATAACATTTTAGAGGCCATAATGCACTTTGTTATTAGGGCAGCCATGTAGCAATGCAGAAAACCCTAGATCTCTTACAAATGTGTTGAATTTTAAGTGCAATACTGTTGCATTTATTTATATGATTTCCCTAAAAATGAATTTTGCTGCATTGATTTGTATGATTTCTCAAGGATGCAACATCTAATGATGATTTAGATGGGAACTATGATGGAATAAAATAAATTGCACTAAGGGTGATAACTGTATTAGAAATAGTGTTTATTCAGTGTTAGTTTATACTTTTATTTTTCCACTATTCTCTATCAAAGAGCAATAATTAAATGGTTTATTTTGAGAAGGGTGCTTTTTCACAAAGCTTGCAAGTCTTTCATTGTGTACTTATTTTTCTTTCATAATGTAATCAATTGCACTGCTAAAATGAATGTAGATAAACACAGCAAGACACAAAAGCATGAAACCAAGCAAGACAGGAAACCAAATGTTTCATATTATTTCTGGATGTAGTCTGTTCCTGACTCCCACCAGCATGTTAAAAATATGTGCACAATAAAATTGTAAAACAATAAACCTATTTTAAAAGCATGCAGCAAATCTCATTTTACTTCTTAAAATAAATGAATGAGGAGATTACATCAAACAGTTTCATATGTAAACGGAAAAATCTCTGTCATGTTGTGGAATAGGCCTGTAGCATTTTTAGAAAAGAGTGACAAATATATTAGAAAGAGGTTTCATTCAGTTGGTTTTACTATTCCCTACCTACCACAGATAAATGGTTTAACTAAATTATTTATTTTGATAAAGTTAAAATAGGCCTATTTCTTTTCTTCCCATCGTGATTACTTGCAATGGTAATGAATTAGAGGAGCAAGAAAGAAAGAAAAATGGCTTAATAAAATAATAACATGTATATGAGTATAATAAACACATTTTACTTATCCATCAATATGCTGTAATATATGCTCAAAAAGCCTCAATGCTGACGTATGACAGGAAGCAAATGAGCCGTAAAGCGAAACACACGGTCGTAACACAAGACGCAGCCGGATGTCCCGGATGTCCCGGATGTGCTTTCACAGCAGAGTGCCGTATTCCAGTTTTCATCGAGCGCCAAGGCTGTGCGATTCAACCCTAGTAATATTGTAATCAACAGTAAAAAAAAAAGAAAAAAAAGTGATTAGTGCAAAGATTAAGAAGCCACTATATTATCCGTCATACGATGTCAGTTGTACCTCCTAATCGATCATCTACCGGTTGGCCTCGTGGAGTAAATCAGTTCGGCAATAAATACATTAGCCAGCCGGCTAAACCGCTCACCCTGGAGAGAACAATCAATCTGTGAGTAACATTCACCGCTGCAAACTGCGTGTGCAATTACATTTATTTCATAAGCAATGCTCAGCGATCCCAGTGATGCACGATGGCTTCTGCTGAAGCAGCATCACGCATCAACCTGGCCAACAATCATAGCTCCTTCCTGGTTAGTGGTTACTGCTGTTTGTTTGCGTGAGCATGTTTATATTAACCTTAACCTCTACATATATAAGTAGTTCAAATAAAGGGAACATGTCATTGAGACATCGGTTTTGATATATTACATCGTTAACGTTAGCAGATGGTATTGTTTTCTTGTTGTTTTATTGCACAATTAATCGAAAATAACAGTAACGTTAGTCGTTTGGTGCACTTACCTAAACGTGAATAAAGTTTACAAACAAATCATGTACAGTTAACGTTACAGTAGCGCCAAATGTTTCTATTTACATATTTTTCCAGTGTAGTGTAAATAACCAGCGAAGAATTGTAATTGTGAACCAGAGGCGTTAAAATGTTTACTCTCTGCCTTAGACAGGGATAAAATATAAGATTATGATAGCAAATAAGATGTACACAATGTTCCTCAAAAAAATTTTTGACACAAGATGAAATTACACTTCCAGCCAATCAGAGATAGTTAAGCTCGAGATTCAAGGTTTACTAGGTTTCCATATGCAGATAGCCAGACACACACATTTTGTCCCAAATTATGCACTATACACTCACTATGCACTTGTACTCTGCCATCTATCTGACTTTTATATGGATATTTTAAGCAGCTACAGTCACTACATGAAGTGTCCAACATAACACACTTATTAATATATTTTTTTTAGTTAAGTGCATCATCCAGGTATTTAAAGTACACTTTTTTTAAATTCATATTTCATATTTTCCTGTGTGCTGCTGATCCCCTAGTGGATGAGTAAAGTTCTATCATATCTTTATTTAAATTACTCCTGAACTCACTCACTCACTTTTTTTTTTTTTTTTGCAGATACCCACTAACAAATTACACATTCGGCACCAAGGAGCCGCTCTATGAGAAGGACAGCTCGGTAGCCGCACGCTTTCAGCGGATGCGGGAAGAATTCGAGAAAATTGGGATGCGGCGGACGGTGGAAGGGGTTCTGATAGTTCACGAGCACAGACTCCCTCATGTGCTACTACTGCAGCTGGGAACCACCTTCTTCAAGCTGTAAGCAGCCAGTAATTCACTTGAGTTTGTGTGTTGTGTGTTCAAATGGTTGCTTTTCAGTGGTTAAACTGTACTCTATTGTTAAAAGTAACCTATCCTCACGTATACATGATTCTTTATACATTTTTTGTTCATTATTTTACCATGACTTGTTTTCTTTTCTTTGCGTTGTTTTGTTTGTTCATTATGCATTTGTTGAAAATTTGTTTGTAACAGTTTATATATGGTTTTTTCCAGTCCTGGTGGTGAGTTGAACCCTGGAGAGGATGAGGTGGAGGGGTTGAAACGATTAATGACTGAGGTATTATTGCTTTTCTGATTGTATTTAAAGTAATAATTGGAAGAATATCCGCAATTTTTTTTTAAACTACAATCTGTTCAATTTAGAGCTGAAAGAGTGTAAATGCCAATCAGCCAAAAATACTCATCATTGTATTGTACCATCTTGTATGACATTAAATGCCATATTATGTAACAACTAGAAAAGAATGATTTGATATACACTAAGAATAATTCCTAAATTTGTTGTCAAGATTTTGGGGCGTCAGGATGGAGTGAAACAGGACTGGGTCATTGATGACTGTATTGGGAACTGGTGGAGACCAAACTTTGAACCACCTCAGGTAACTACTCTGTTCACTTTCCCTCTGACAGATATGCACTGGATCACTAACAGTATATAATGTTTTGTTCACTTTCAAGCACATTAACCAAACACAATGAAATATAAAATTATTATAGTTTGATTCAATGGTAAATCACATTGAACATGTCATTCCTTCCACAGTACCCTTATATTCCAGCACACATCACTAAGCCTAAAGAACATAAGAAGCTTTTTCTAGTACAGCTGCAAGAGAAAGGTAGGATGAAATGTATTCTGTTTACTCTATGTACCCTGAGTAAAAAGCGATTATACAGCTTAACTTGTGTGCTGTGTGTTTTTAGCATTGTTTGCTGTGCCTAAGAACTACAAGCTGGTGGCTGCCCCCTTGTTTGAGCTTTATGATAATGCTCCTGGCTATGGCCCAATTATATCCAGTCTTCCACAGCTACTGAGCAGGTGAGATTTCTTTTGAGTCTTGTAGCTTGTAGTAAATGGGCTTCACATAATTTAATATTGATAAATGTTGTCTAATTAAATAAATGATTGCAAATGTTCATTCTCCTGACTAGGTTTAACTTCATCTACAATTGAGAAGTGTCAGGATTTGTCATGACCGTGGACTGTCTCTGTGAGCGCAGTCTGATGGGGTAACGGATGAAGATGTGGTGTTTAGGTGTTGGCGAGGTCCATTGAGGTTTACAAAATCTCTCATTTTCTGGCCTGTCTGCATTACATTGATTTAGATTGCATAGAATTGTGTGCATTTTTTTTTCTCTCATTTATAGATACATTGTAAGTGTTTATTATTGAACTTTGTCATCAAGTAACTACAATTTTATGTTTGACTAAGTGGTGAACACAATGTCTTTAGAAGAAAATGTTTCAGTGACCTTTTTTTTAACCTTGTATATTTGTCAGTGCTTTTTATAATAAATTGTTCACATGGAGATTTAACAGGTTTCCTTTTGTATCATTTATTGCTGCTGTATATGAAAGAAGGATTTGCATTTTTGTCAGTCAAGGTTTCTTTGTCCAAAAAGAGTTATTTAAAAAGAGTCTATTTAGTTTTATAGACCATTTCACTCACGTACTCTGACCTTAGGAATTAAACAGACTGTTTTCTTATAAAATCTTTCTAAATCTGTTTAAATGGGTGGACTGACATGAATCATAACTTGTTGCAAAAATAAATTTAATCCACTCTTTCCTGAAGTTAAGAAGAGCTAGACCACAGCCAGGATATGACATTTCTTTTTTGAAGGAAAGGTTCACTCCAAAATACGATATTTACTCACCCCCAGGTTATCTAAGGTGTAAATTAGTTTGTTTCTTCATCAGAACAGATTTGTAGTAATTTAGCATTGCATCACTTACTCACCAATAGATCCTCTGCAGTGAGTGGGTGCGGTCAGAGTGACAGTTTAAACAGCTGATAAAAACATCACAATAACTTGGACAAAAGCAGCAATTTATAGTTAAATACTTAAGTGATGGATTTGTTTCTTGCAAACACACAGCTTTTCCCTTTACGATATGTTAATTGATAGACGAGTCGTGGATTATTGTGATGTTTTCATCCGTCATTTAGACTCTCATTCTGACGGCACCCATTCACTGCAGTGGATGCATTGGTGAGCAAGTGATGTAATGCTAAATTTCTCCAAATGTGTTCCGATAAAGAAACAAACTCTTAAACATTTTGGATGGCTGCAGATTTTTCATTTTTGGTTGAACAATTCCTTTGTCATTATTTGTTTGGTCTTTCTTTATTTATTTAGTGTGTGTGTGTTTTCTATAGGTCTTTTTCACCTGCTAAATTACTAGTTATGTTTTCTTTTTAAATTTGTGTATTTGCGGGTGTGTGTTAAAAACACTGGTCACACTTGAATAAATTAATATAACATGATTTTAAAGTATAATCCTGAACAGATAATTACTGAATGTACATTTAAATTTATTCTCATTACATTTTAGTATTTGTTTGTGCACTAATGTGAGGGAAACTTTTATTTTGGTATTATTTGCTTTATTCTGCTAAAGAGTTTTCTTTAAATTGTGTAAATGCTTCATCAGTATGATTGAGGTATTTTGATGTGCTAAAAAGACCAACAGGAAGTGTATGTGTGTGAGTGTAGCTGAGAGTAAGACGAGTGTTATTTTAGAGCTCCTACATGCTTGCTTCTAATGATGAACCGATTTGCATTAAATACTTAAAGCTGCAGAAATTTGAAGTTTTTTTTTTTAAATTTGAAGTTTGCTTAAAACTTTTTTTAGTTCAAAATTTATATAATCAGCGAATACACCGTGAATTCATTTTCCAAACCGTGTTTTTGGCTTGTCCTGAGTCACTACGGTACACCTATAATAAGTGTTTATATACGGACTATTTAGACTGATTCGGGTAGGCACCGCTGCGGAGTAGGCCGGTACCTGAGTGCTTCGTCAGACATAAACAGTGAGAAGTAGCTCCGGCTACAATGTTCTTCCGCAACACTCACGCAGATCATAGTTATTAACCGCTAGAGCGCCAAAACCTACAGACTGCCAAAACCTACAGACTGCAGCTTTAAACATGCGTAAATGGATACCTTAAATGGACACATATGTTGAACGTGTAATGATTGGATGAAATGGAAGCATCTGGATTTGATCAGGGTATAAATGCTGAGTCAACGTATTTCTCTTGGTCACACTCATATGGCAGTTGACCATTTTCTTGCAAGAAAATAAATCTTCAGAAGACTTTTTGTTTCATGCCTGTTTCAAAATTGCCACGACAACTAACTAGCATACTGATCTTTTATCATATATACTGTGTCATGTTGCTAATTAATTATTAATGAAAGTGCTGCTAAAACCTGTGCTTGTGGCAATGAAATGTGGTCTTTGTTTTGTGTTTCCTGTTATAGGTAAGCATGTCATTTAGCATATGTTGTTTTGTGGGATGGGTTTCCAGTAACTCGTATATTTTGTCTCTGCTATTAGAGATTCAGAATATTTTTGATCATGATGGAGAGCAACGTAGGCTTCAATTCAACATCTAACAGCACTGCTGTGGGTTCAGAGAAGATCGCTCCTGCTGTAGTTCTGGGTTTGTGTTGTTTGGTTGGTTTGCCAAGCAATATTGCAGTAATCATCAGCATTGCTCGTGAGTGGAACAGAAATCTGAGCTTCACCTTAAAACTAATGCTAAACCTTGTGGTCTCTGATGCATTGACCCTTTGCTTGGCTCCTTTTGTGCTGTATGGAATACTGTTTGGATGGATATTCGGCCTTTGGTCTTGTAAGTTTATGTTTTTTTTGGGTCACTGGAGTCTGTATGTTGCTGTTCTGACGGTCACCTCCATGAGTGTGCACCGCTATCACAATGTCATCAAGTCAAGAATCACTAACAGGATGATACTGCAGAGACTGGAAAGACGGCACAGGCGACTTCAGCTGATTGGCATCTGGATTCTAGCCTTTGGCTTTTCCCTACCAGTATTTTTTACTCATGGATTCGAAGACAAGAATGGATTGCTAAGATGTCAGAGGACAATGAAGTCACAGTGTGTAAAAGTGACTGTTTTGCTTTTTGAGATCCTGGTGGGGTTTGTCATTCCATTTTGTATAATGTTGACATGTTATCTCTGGCTGCACAAAGGGTTGAGATACAAAGCCAAGAGCTCCAGTCTAACTAGAGCTCCACAGGACCAGGAACCCAGAAACCAGAAGACAAACGTTAGGACTTACAAGAAGAGGCTTGTGATCAGCATCGTTGTGGCTTTCTTTCTGTTTTGGACTCCTGTGCACATTATCAATGTGATTGATATAGTCACTACTCTGACTAAAACATCTCATCCAGATGTTCATTCCCAACTGAAGTCCTTCCGCCGAGTATATGGTGATGCAAGCAAGACTCTGGCTTTGCTAAACTGTTGTCTAAATCCTTTTCTCTATGCCATCTCTTCACGGAATCTAATGAAATGTTTCAGAATGAGATAATTAAAAAATTCTGAATTATTTATTTGCAGTCAAATATGCTTTAACGACTTAAGAAAAAATGCTTCCAAACAGTACCAAATTAGAGTTCTTTGGTTTGTATCAATAGCAGAACCCTTTTTTATAATGTTCCATAAAAAAAAAGCTTTGAAAGTGCTATACTATATACTGCACATCTTTTCAATTACATTTATTTTTTACTTTAATATTAGTATTATTTGCCTTATAATATCTTGTAGCCTCTATTAGTGCTTAAAAACATGTCAGTTAGGTACTTTTATTTTTATTGATTCGAAAATGACAGTGCAGTGCTCTAACAACAGTGCTCTAATTCATAAATGGCAAATGACACTGATCATGAATAAAATACTTTTATTCATGAGTTTTTCTCAGTCGCCTTAGTGCATTTCTCGAATCAGAAATGAAATGTTCAATTTTGTAATTAATTATGTACATTTGCCTGCAGTTTCCTGCATTATCAGTTGGTAAAGTTATCTAGTCATTAGTTAATTTCTACACATTTCTATTAGACTTTTTGTAAATTTGCCATGAATTGTGCAAGTGAATATTGACTTTCAGTAATGAAGAGAACCATTAGGCCACGACTTCCCAATATTTATAGATGTTCTTAATTTTAATATGGCATTTCTGGTCAGCATTTCTTGCAACATAAACCAGATGACCAAAACCTTAACATATTTGACCTAACATTAGTATTTACACACACACACACGCATTTCTTTCTTCAAATGTCTATATATTTTAACTTTCAAATTATACTTGGTTTCCTACCAATCATATCTTTCTCTTATTTTATTTTTACAGAACATGTAATTATGACCAGCTCTGTTCAGTCAAGGATACTTCTGTCCTTTTCTCCATTAAGTAATTAACAGATAAATTGAATTTATAATCCATATTGTCAGTTTTTTAAATTATTACTTGAGTTTATGCATAAATATACCTAGTCACAACAAAAACAAAACAACTATCCCATGACTTTTTCTCACTTTTTTCCTTTAACATTGTGAAAGGCTCACAGACACCAAAATAGAAGAAACACTTAGGTCTAAACTTAACTGTGTATTTCAGATGCATCACATCCCTACAACTTCATCATCTGCAGAGAGAAACTGCCACATGATCACACCAATATATATGTATATATATATATATATACAGTCATGGCCAAAAATATCAGCACCCTTGGTAAATATGATCAAAGAAGGTTGTGCAAATTAATCTGCATTGTTAATCCTTTTTATCTTTTATTTAAAACATTCACAAAAATCTAACCTTTCATTGGATAATAAGAATTTAAAATTGAGGGAAATATCATTATGAAATAAATGTTTTTCTCTAATACACATTAAACAGCACCTGTTTATTCAATACTTTTTGAAACCTCCATTTGCTCTAAATGTTCTCCTATAATGCCTGATGAGGTTAGAGAACACCTGACAAGAGATCAGAGACCATTCCCTCATCCAGAATCACTCCAGACCCTTTAGATTCCCAGCTCCATGTTGCTGCTTCTTCTCTTCAGTTCACCACTCATTTTGTATAGGGTTCAGGTCAGAGGACTGGAATGGCCAGCAGAAGCTTGGTTTTGTGCTCAGTGACCCATTTTTGTGTTGTTTTTGAGGTTTGTGTTTGGATTATAGTACGATTGGAAGATCCAAACATGGCCCATTATAAGATTTCTAACAGAGTCAGTCACTTATTGATTTTTTATCTGTTGGTATTTGATAGAATCCATGATGCCATGTGTCTAAACAAGATGCCCAGGACCTCCAGCAGAAATATAGGCCCACAACATCAAAAATACAGCAGTATATTTCATTGTACACATGGGGTACTTTTTATCCCTGTGTTCACCAAACCCATCTTGAGTCTTTGCTGCTAAAAAGCTAATTTTTTAGTTTCATCTGACCATAGAAGCCAGTCCCATTTGAAATTCCAGTTGTGTCTGATAACTGAATATGCTGGAGTTTGTTTTTAGATGAGCTTGGAGAATTTTTCTTGAAACCCTCTCAAACAACATGTGGTGATGTAGGTGCTGTTTGACAATTTTTTTAAGGTTTTCTGACCCCGAGACTCAACTATTTTCTGCAATTCTCCAGCTGTGGTCCTTGGAGAGTCTTTAGCCACTCAAACTCTCCTTCTCACCGTGCATTAGGACGATATAGACACGTCCTCTTCCGGGCAGTTTCGTAACATTTATGTTGATTGGAAATTCCTAATTATTGCCCTGATGGTAGAAATGGGAATTTTCACTGCTCTAGCTCTTTTCTTAAAGCCACTTCACTAATTTGTGAAGCTCAATTATCTTTTGCTCCACATCAGAAATATATTCTTTGGTTTTTCTCATTGTGATGCATGATTAAGGGAATTTGGGCTTTGTTTTCCCTCCTATTTATATTTCTGTGAAACAGGAAGCCATGGCTGGATAATTTCATGTTCATAATCACCCTGGAGCACTCAAAATTGTGAATATGAATGGGAATATTCTTCAGAGATATTTTACTCATAAGAATTTCTAGGGGTGCCAATAATTGTGTCCAACGTGTATTTGAGAAAAACATTTATTTCATAATGATATTTCCCCTCATTTTAAATTCTTATTCTCCAATGAAAGGTTAGAATTTTGTGAATTTTTAAAATAAAAGATCAAAAGGATTAACAATGCAGATAAATTTTCACAGCCTTCTTTGATATTTACCAAGGGTGCCGATATTTCTGGCCATGACTGTGTATATGTATATATATATATATATATATATGAGTAAAAAATGTGTTTTTTTACCAAGAAAGTGGCAATCCATTGAATCAATATAAAAGTTATTTTTCATATTGAAACTAAAAGGATAAAATTAAATTAAATTTCATCATGAACAAGAACATGCACAACAATATTACATTAGACCACAGAAATTCCAAAATGACATTTCCCTTACATTCAACTTCCAGTGCATTCATCTTTGCCATGTTACATTCATTTAGTTGACTAGTGCTATACGCTGTATTAACAAAAACATCAATGGCATTAATAAAAACACTTACACTGACAAGCTACGCAATATCGTGTTCATAATCGAATGCGATTCATCTGCAATTATTAACGTGATATTGCGTAGCTTGTCAGTGAAATATTTCAAGAGTTTATTAGTTTTAATTCTGATGGTTACGACTTACAGCTTAGGAAAATTACAAATTCAGTATCTCAAAAAATTTGAATATTTTCTTAAAGATCAATCAAAAAAAGATTTACAAAACAGAAATGTTCAAGATCTCCAAAGTAGGCTTAATTATGCACTCAATACTTGGTTGGGGCTCCTTTTGCATGAATTACAGCTTTAATGCGGTGTGGCATGGAGGCGATCAGCCTGTGGCACTGCTGAGGTGTTATTGATGTTACTTATCTTCCTCTTGACAATACCCCATACACAGCAAAAATTAAAGTGTTGAAATTTCAGTGTTAAACATTTCTGAGTTGATTTCAACACCCAAAGAGTAATTTTAACACATTCTGAGTAAAATGGTGTCCGGTGTTGGAGTTACTTGACAGAGTGTGATCATCAGTGTTAAAACAACTCCAAAGAGATGTAATTATACTCCGCCCCCGCATTTCCGGTCATTGCTGGAGAAACCGCCGCCATTATCCTCGCATGGGTTCGAACGGTAGGTAAATTAAATCATGCTTGCTTAAACATTTATGATTTATGATATGCAAATTCAATATAAGCATGTACGGAGTAATATTACGTAGTACGGAGCACTGCACAGAACATGCAGACAAATGTAGTAATATATTAAAATGTGGACACTAACGAAGTACAATGTGGCTAACGTTACTACTTGTCACCTTAAATTGTGGCCGCGGTATCATCTCTCTCTCTCTCTCTCTCTATGCATATGTATGTAAATAAACACAGATATATCATTTTATATACATATGCACTGACGCGCGCGCACACACACACACACACACACACACACACACAAACAAACACATACGCATGCACATACATACAAGTTACACACCTATTTGTTACTGTTCACAGAAGTTTGAGTTTTATTAAATTTGAAAGTATTGTCAAGCACTCAAAATAAATAAAAAATTGCCATTTCATATTTCTGATCCTTGTGCTGGTCATCATAATATTTGTTATATTTTAATATTTTCTGATTCTTTAGAATTTTCAGACTCCTTGTCTTCCATATCTGAGACGTCTGACTCAAGCAACAGCTCAAGTGCATGGACTAATCCCTAGCAAGAGACAAATAACTGAGGAGACATCTGCACTGCCTCTTAAACAGGTTAGAACAAAGCTTTTTATGAGTCTCCGAGTTTGTTCACCCATAAATTAAAATTCTGTCATTAATTACTCACTTATGTCATTCCACAACTGTAAAACTGTAAAAAAGTGCTTTTGTTTGCGCAAAAACTAATTTTACCATCATTTAACACTTCATTTACAAACTATTGATCTCCAAAAGTATTCTTGCAACAGCTCACATGGCAACACAACACACATGTCAAGGTGTTCTTGTGAATATGGGTTGGAGAGTTATATTTTGCACAAACAAAGCACTCACGTCGCTTCATAAAAATTTAGATGGAACCACTGTAGTCACATGATTTATTTTAATGACATATTCACTACCTTTTCTGGGTCTTTAAAGTGGTAGTTGTGTGGACTGTTAGTGGAGTGTCAGAGAACTGTCAAATTTCATTAAAAAATATCTTAATTTGTGTTCTGAAGATTAACAAAAGTCTTATGGGTTTGGAACAAAATAAGGGTGAGTAAACATGACAGAATTTACTTTCTGGGGCAACACTTTTCTCCCCCTCGAATCTGTAGAAATTTGTGAATCACCATGCTCATGTTTTTATTTATTTTTTATTAGATGGTTAAAGATGTGTTAAAGTTCAAGTCTGGTGGTGAAGCAGTACTACAGGAGTATCAAGAAACAGAAACCCTTACAGATGCCACAAGAAGACAAATGATTAACATACTGGTGGCTCACATGATTGATACACATGGGTATTTTATTTAAACCAAATAACTGCATGGCCATTGTGCAAATTAAGATAACTAGTTTATCTTTCCTAGGCAACTCCCTACTAAAGCAATCAGAAAACAGAATGCTCTTGGCATAGTGATGCTGTTCCCTTCCCTCAGAGATCCATACTCCAAGAAAGGCTCCGTAAGTCATTGTTTGCATCGCACTTTCATGTCATACTTGCAATGTTATGACAGGCTGTTTCTATGACATTGAAATGTGATTCTTTGAGATTTTAGCCTGAATATGACACAGGATATTTTAAAAAAAATCTGTTTCAGGAACACTTTTATGATGCTGCAAGTGACACAGGATACATTGCCTGGCGTAATAAAAACAGTCCACAGCAATATGGAGCGATGCCACCAGACAGCCCTCTTCCTCAACAGGTAGATGAATGTTTAAAATTATCTCTGTTCTTAAACTGAAAAAGTATTGCATTTGAAGATTCCCATTAATTAATTCATGTGAATCTTTGTCTTCAGTCTACGGCCAGGAAATGGCATCCTTCTTTTAATCCTTCCACCACTTCCAGGAGGACTGAAGTCTCCAAAAATTGCATGCGATGCAGCTGAAAGCCATGTAATCTATCATAAGGTAGTGGCATTTTACAAATGTGTTGTGGGTCATTGTTTGAACAGTCACTTTTATGTTGTTGTTTTCTCTGTGACTGCACATTATGTTTATGTCTAATATTTGGTTTTCATTTCAACTCTTGTCATGCTGCAGTTTGGAGAAGCACCTCAGCAACAACCATCCGTTCCTCCTTGCTGTTGGACGTCAGAAAAGCAACAGCTTCTACATCGCCTTGGATAAGCATCTCCTCCCGTGCCAGGCAAACTGCTTCCTTGGAGCATTTGATGAACTTTTAAATTTTGTGCACATTTTTAGCACATTTTGTGTTCAGTTTGTCATATGATAGTGCACTTGTGAACTTTTACACATTACTACACATTTTTATGAGCATCTTCATGCATTCAGAGTACTACGAAGTGAGGAAAGGTGTATTATAAAAATGTCAGAGATTAAATTTTATGAGTCATTTGATATTCAAAACTCATAGTTTGGCAGATGAAAGTTTGTATATCATTCCTTCTTTTGTAATGTTTTAATTCTACTTCAAATTGCACTGCAAGGGAGAATTAAAAATAAACATGTCGATGGAAATTATGTTGTGTGTTGTAGTTGATTTAACTATGTTTTCAGTATATTTAACAGTGTTTTGTTGATCTTTTAACCACCTAAATTCTAAATTCCAACCACCTAAAACATGCAACTCTTAAACAGTGTTGTTTTTCTGTATCCCTTTTAGTGTTATTTTAACACTTTTTTAGAGTCAAATAAGGAACTCTGGCATAGTGTTAAATGTTTAACTATTTTGAAAGTGTTAATTTAACTCCAGAAAGTGTGGAGCTATATAAACTCTGAAAAAGTGTTGAAATCAACTCTGTGAGAGTTAATTTAACACTGGACTTTTTGCTGTGTAGATTCTCTATGGGGTTCAGGTCAGGCGAGTTGGCTGGCCAATCAAGCACAGTAATATCATGGTCAGCTAACCACTTGGAAGTGGTTTTGGCACTGTGGGCAGGTGCTAAAGTCCTGCTGGAAAATGAAATCAGCATCTCCACAAAGCTTGTCAGCAGATGGAAACATAAAGTGCTCCAAAATCTCCTGGTAGACGGCTTCATTGACTTTGGACTTGATAAAACACAATGGGCCAACACCAGCAGATGACATGGCACCCCAAATCATCACTGATTTCGGAAACTTCACATTGGACTTCAAACTGCTTGGATTCTGTGCCTCTCCAGTCTTCCTCCAGACTCCAGACCTTGATTTCCAAATGAAATGCAAAATTTACTTTTTTTCTGAAAAGAGGACTTCGGACCACTGAGCAACAGTCCAGTTCTTTTTCTCCTTAGACCAGATAAGATGCTTCTGACGTTGTTTCTGTTCCAGAAGTGGCTTGGTATCCCTTTTCCTGAAGACGTCTGAGCGTGGTGACGCTTGATGCACTGACTCCACCTTCAGTCCACTTCTTGTGAAGCTTTCCCAAGTGTTTGAATCGGCTTTGCTTGACAGTATTCTCAAGCTTGCGGTCATCGCTGTTGCTTATGCACCTTATCCTACCCAATTTCTTCCTTTCAGTCAACTTTGCATTTAATATGCTGTGATACAGCACTCTGTGAACAGCCACCCCTTTCAGTAATGACCTTCTGTGATTTACCCTCTTTGTCAATGACTGTCTTCTGGACCATTGCCAAGTCAGCACTCTTGTTCTTTCAAAGAACAAGAGATACCCAGAATTTATACTTTAGGGATGGTCATTTAATGAAACTCAAATGTAAATATTTGAATATTTTGAGATACAGGATTTTTGACTTTCATGAGCTGTTAGCTCTAATCATCAAAATTAAAAAAAAAATGAAATTAAAAAAACTTTTGAAATGTTTTACTTTACATGTAATGAATCTAGAATATACGAAAGTTTCACTTTTTGAAATGTTAAAAAAAAAAAAAAGACAAACGTTTTGGCTCAAAACCTTCCTCAGTGTGCACGTTTGTGTCTTTTTCCATCAGTAACGAATGTAAAATAAAACGCAAAAAGAAGACTGTTCTCGTGAGTGTGGATCATGACCTCCTAAACTAATGAACATATCAGTGCCATCACAATGAAAAGTCCTTTTGTCATTGTTCACAAACAAGATAGTCAATATGCTTAGTCATGTTGTCAATATAAGAGTGCACTTTTTTAGTATTACCTATGGCAACAGTTTATATGACAGATACGGTTTTTAAATGCAGAAGGAACTTGTGTGCCATATATTCATTTAAAAAGTACAAATTTACACATTACTGTATGTGGGATATTGATTGAAAGAGACGAAGAATTACAATGTCACTGTGATATAGAAAAAAAAGAGAAAGAAATATGGGCACAAAGGTGAAAATAAAAAGTCCATTGTCAGAATTTGTAACTCTTGTGTTGTCCTCTGTCTATATATGCTTTCCAGTTGAAGGTTCATTAGATGTACCTTCGAGCTATTTCAGTGTAGCTACATGTAGCTACATCCGTAGTCAACAAAAGAACGGAAAAGAAAGAAATGTGTGAAAACCACAAAGGAGGTAACATCAACACAATTGATGCCTTTGGACCGAGCTCAAGAGACTACCTGCAAAATTACCAGACAATTACAAATGACAGAGAAGATCACACTCTAAACTGTGACCCTACAAATTATTTTACTGGTTTGTGTTGATTTATTTAGCTTGTTGATCAACTGATTTTGATATTTTAAAGGGGTCATATAATGCTATATCCACTTTTACAAGTTGATTGTACTGAAATGTGTGTTGGCAGTGCCTATACACAACCATCCTACACTGTTAGATATTTCAAAGGGTTTTTGACTGTTTCAAGTAATATACTGTAATTAAGATTTACAGTAGCAAACTGTATTTGATTTACAGTTGCAAACTGTACTGTTTTACAGTAAATTACTGTAAAGAAATCCAATTCATCAGTATACTACTGTAATTTATTCATTTTAATATAATTTCATTAGATTTTATTATTTTTATATAGAATTCATTTTATTATTACTCTACATAGGTACTACTGGCATTCAGTTAAAACAGACACAATAATTACAAAATATCAAATTCTTTATTTAAAACATTGCATGTATAACACTTAAAAATACAGTCTTCCAATGCTGGAACAGTGCATCTTCACCATTTCTCCTGTCTTAGGACGTTTTGCAGTGCATTATGTTGTGTCCTCTGGATTCATCCTCACAAATAATCTTTAGGCAACAGAAACATAATGGGGAAAAAAGACCATCTTTGCTCACCATCCACTTTGTTAGTGACAGAAATGTCTTCTCTGAAAAACAAGTAGTAGAAATGGCACACTTTTAAAAGGCAAACTCCATATAGTACACAAACCTTTCAAAACCATAGTTGGCCAACATTAACTACTAACACTGAACAAAATTTCACATTAGTTTACCTAATGTTAATATAAGATAAGCGTTGCTCCTTAAAAATAATTTTAATTCAGTAACTTAAGTCAGTAAGCTGACAAAAGTTGTTTGAAACAACAGCCCGCAGTTTACCATAGTACGTTTGTTACCGCCATGTTGATGGGTAAATGTTACTAACGTTAGGTAAACTGGTGTGCAAAAATCTGACACAAACACACAGACAAACGTACATATATTTTTACCTTGCTTGCTGGTCTTATTCTCTCGTAAGGTGCATCGACACACAGCACAGATGTTCTCCGGAGCTCTCCCACTCTCGCTGGTTCATCCCCGGGAAAAACCCGTGGCGCTGCCCCGCTGGATCCGTGTCTTCCTCGGACGCGAGTGGCGCGGCGCGGCGCGACTCGATAAAAAACAATATAGAACCCATTATATAGTAATATTATATACTATCTACAGTGAATGCGGACAGTAAAGTGATGCCCCGGTATATTTCTGACGTACAGATGCACTCCAAGCGCTCGCGCTGTTTCTGACACGAAGTACAAACGGATTTTTCCAATCATTACAAGCGATGAAACACATCCAGTAGTCAGTCCCAAGCTGTAGCGGCGTTATAGACAAGGTGTTGGGCAAATCGTGTCAATCCAAATGTAAGAAATGAGGAAAATAAAACAACCTCAATAAAATGGCGCCAAAGCGGCCGTTACAGCAAATACAGTAGTATACAGCAAATTTTAAAAATACAGTAAGTCTCTGTATGTGGGGTCTGACGTCACAGAAAATTCCCATGATGCAAAGGGTATTACAGTTATTTACTGTAAAGGGAATTTGCAGTATTATACTGGGTGATATACAGTAAATAACTGCAGAAATTACAGAAATGTCTAACAGTGTATAATGATAAAAATCCATCCAGTGTTTTTTTTTTTTTTTTTAATTTCCTAATATGTTTTCCCCTGTCTCAAATCGAGCTGTTTGTCTTGTGACGTCACAAGATCGGAGGCCCCTCCCACAATTGTTCATCGACAGGAGCGTTTCAACACAGACCAGCCCTGAGCGAGCTGTCATCATAGTCCGCCATTGTTGATACGCTGGAGCAGAATGGCATCTAAGCAATCGTGGTGTTCTGTTGTTGGGTGTAATAACGAACACAGCAGTCGTTTTGATGTTTCTAAATCAGAACCGCTGAAGACGAAGTGGCTGAGTTTTGTTTTCGAAGGGAATAGTCCCCCAGATCAACCTCAATTCTTTCATGTTTGCATGAATCATTTCTCACCAGACTGCTTTTTAAACTAGGGTCAGTTTAAAGCTGGTTTTGCCAAGAAGCTGCTCCTGAAAAAAAGATCGGTACCAACTATTCGTGTTCCTGCTGCACCTCCAGAAGAAGTGAGTGTAACGTTTTATTAACCTTTATATTAATCTTTGCTAATCGCTTGCATGTTTCACCATGAATGTGACTAAAGTTTACACTAACTTTCATTACGTGAAATCAAGTGTACATAATGAACAACGCGTTGTGGTTATTGTGTTATTATAAACAGCCATTCTTCCACCAAAAGATACCCTCAACTGTTGCCAAGGAAACACTCCACCTGTGTTGTGTCACGCCCCACAGAGCAGAGGGGCGGGGTGAGCAGAGCTCATGATCATTTAAAGGCCATGCACTGAAATGGCGTGCTGAACAGAGAGCTGTTTTTGAGCAGGTAAAATTAGTGTTTTCTTACAATACTAACGAGAATTTTTAATTAAAGTATATTAAAAAACTTTTCATTTAGACCCTAAAGAATCACATTAACTTGTACAAAAATGGCATTATATGACCCCTTTAATACTTTATCCACCTTATTTCTTAATGTGGAAGCAAACAACACTGCTCAAAACAATTAAAGGAACACTTTTTAATCAGAGTATAGCATCAAGTCAATTAAACTTCTGGGATATAGAGTGATGGAACTATGTCACTTTGTAGGCAAAAACCCGGAAGCGAGTTCGCATTTTAGCACTTCCTGTTCCATCGTCCCAGAGTCAATGGATTTTTGAATGGGATTTTGATTAAATCCCTTAAATAAGGTCCATGCTTCACACAGGCTCAAGATACTTTCATGTTTTATTCTATGACATAAAACACACCACTTACACCCCACTCGTGATTTTTTTTTAACTGTTATGTTTCTTAAAAAAGACGGTTGCTAACAAGTTGTTAAATGGGACTACAGGCGCTGTCGGAGACATTAAATGTCATCACACCGAACAGTTTATCAATTTACAGTATTTTCCAGTTGTAGTATAATTTGTAATTCAGTTAATTGTAGAATAACCCCCTCAAAAATCATGAGTGCATGACACCCCTGTGTAACATCATTCAGCATGACCGGTTTGGTGGTGGGTCAGTGATGGTCTGGGGAGGCATATCCATGGAGGGACACAGACCTCTACAGGCTAGACAATGGCACCCTGACTGCCATTAGATATCGGGATGAAATCCTTGGACCTCTTGTCAGACACTACGCTGGTCCAATGGGTCCTGGGCAGTGGCGCAAAAACGGGGTATGCAGTATATGCAGTGCATAGGGGCGCCGCACATAGGGGGGCGCCATTTTGCCGAAATCATTATGTGAAAGTTTTATTTAAATGTCATAAATAATCAAAAGCTTAGTTGTTAAAAATAATGTAATGAAACATTTTTGTTCAACGTTTTTTTTTTTTTTTTTGCATCTTTAATGAGTTCAAAAATGTGTTTGTTGTTGCGTGTCGCGATAGAGGCTAATTACACCAAGTGAAAATAGCGGTATTCTTTAGTAATATGCTATTTACACAGTGCAATTAGCATTATTACAGAAAAACATTACTTATTGCAAATAGTGGCAATTATCTGCACCTCTGCATTGTAATACATTATAAAATAGTATGCAACTTATTGAGTGTAATTTTTTCATTTTATTTCAAATTATTAAATGGATGCCACCTTATTGGGACAAAAGCTCTCCCTACACCTACCTTAATCCTACCCGATGCTTTGTTCAAATTTTTGATTATTTCCTTCATTTTTATTAAAAAATAAATGCTTTTCTGATGTGATTTGAAATTTAAAAAGGGAGAAAAAAAGTTCGCCAAAGGGCAGAATCGAACCCCGGTCGATCGTGTCAAAAAAAAATGGTAGTACGCGTTTTACCATCTGCGCCACTGAATCTGACGATTGACGACAGTCTTTTGCTAATTTGACTATCCAAAGCATACGTTTGTGGGTGAACTTACTGTAAATAGCCTCTGCCAACAACATGGCTATTTGCACTTAAATAGACACTCCGATTTTTTTTTTTTATATTCCCAACAATTAAACAGTTGCCCACCGAAAAAAACAGAGGGAGCTGCAGCACCCTCAGCACCCCCACTTCCCGCGCCCCTGGTTATGTGTTATGTCAGTAAAAGAAGCTTTCCTGTTCTGTCAGAGGTTTTACTGTGCTCAAGGCGCAAGCTCTAAAAACCGTACGCGAATATGAGGCGCACGCTCTCACTTCATCATAAATAACATATACAGAAAGTCTCTCAAATGCATGTACTGAAATATTCTGCAATTCGAGATCACAATAGGACGCAAGATGATAGCCTAGTAATTTTTTTTTTTTTTTTTTTTTGTCATTTAATGCACAGGTAGGCTAAATGTGAGCGCAGTTCAGTTGTAGCTACTTTGTAATTTGTAAAGTACGAGAATGAAATGATATTTAAATGCATAAAATAAACATGTTAAATTCTGGCATTTATGTGACCTTTTTCACATTACTGCAGATGGGGAACTTTTATTTTATTTTCCGTTGTACAGAGCTCGATTTAGGTTTGACAAAACTGTTGCAATGAATTCATTTTGACAACTAATAGTGTTAAACAATGACAGTTCATTGATTATATAAAATTCGGTGAAGGTTGACTAAACTTTGAACTGTCTGCATGTCTCATCCATGAATAGGCCTGTGCAATGATGGAGGACAAGCTTTTGGGGTGTTGAGACCCAGAACCAAGCTGACTGAACAATAAATCTATAGTGAGCCATTTTATTAAAATAAATACCTGGAGGAGGCAATACAAAAATAATACAAAAATGGTCATATTCACTCAATTACCTGATCTAATTCACAACTTCACAAATTCTCAATTACAATTACATACAAATTAATTGTATTCAAGTTGTGTTTTAGGCACTAGTCAAATAGGCTACATTTCTATATTGAAATAATGAAGATTTCTGTGCCACCACAGACTGGCCACCCCTATGAAAACATCCATTGCCTAAGTTCATTTATGAGTATCTCAATTGCTCAAAAAAAGAAACCCAAAAAAACCCACATGTTTGTGAGTGTGCATTTGATTTACATTTTAGAGAAACTGATAAGATTGTAAACAATACAAACTAGCCACCCATCACTGAAAATTGCCGTTTTGAATTCAAAATAGGCCATCTGTGATTCAAGTAGATCCGATGAGTTGAAAACTCTTTCTACTTCATACTTCAATACAAAACAGTGCTGAATTTTGACAAAAAGGAGATTTTTAAATGCTATAATTGTGATTTTTATGTCTAAATATAAATCCATTAGCAAAACATATGAAAAGAACCATATCACAAAGTGGAAATGGTAAATGAGACAATAAATGATCTTCTGCTGCCATCTAGTGATCATAGTGGAAATCATGACATTCATTTTAATAGTAGGCCTATTTGTTTTTCTGCCAGGTGAAATATTGGCAGAAATCTTCACCTTACCATGGCCACTTTTCCATGAATTATGGAAAATTACTAATAATCGCTGCAAATATAGTAAAACCACTAAACCCATTCAAACAGATAGATTGACAGTGCAGAGTTGTTTGGAACTATTGAGAGCTTCATGAACCACGTCACCATGTGGCGGCGAGATCAAAGCATGTCGCAACTCTGTTTCTCAATGGCTCTGGTGTAAGAATGAATGAAACATTGCAAAAACATAAAGATGTTAACATAAAGAACGGTGAAGTTTGAGTTCATCATTTGTTCTCTGTATTTTAGTACGTTTTAAGTAATTGTTCCATTATGTTTAATTGTGAAGTAAACACATTAAATAGCTAGACAGAAAGGACCTTTAAGGGGTTTTTTTAGGCCTTATGCAACCTTGTTTTTGGGAAGTCTGAAGTGAGAACAAAGCTGTGGTTTTGGTTTAGATGTGGGAGGTGTCAACAATGCCCCTGTTTTTCAAACACTCATATATAGCTCATTTATTTTGTTTCCAATGAAAGAAGATTCAGCATTTTCCAGACAACAAAATTTGATGATGGAGCAAAGATCAGGCTTCAATTCAACATCTAACAGCACTGCTGTGGGTTCAGAGAAGATCGCTCCTGCTGTAGTTCTGGGTTTGTGCTGTTTGGTTGGTTTGCCAAGCAACATTGTGGTAATCATCAGCATTGCTCGTGAGTGGAACAAAATCTGAGCTTCAGCTTAAACTAATGCTAAACCTTGCGGTCTCTGATGCTTTGACCCTTTGCTTGGCTCTCTTTTTTATGTACGGAATAGGGTTTGGATGGATATTCGGCCTTTGTTCTTGTAGATTCCTATTTTTTTTTAGTCACTGGAGTCTGTATGTTGCTGTTCTGACGGTCACCTCCATGAGTGTGCACCGCTATCACAATGTCATCAAGTCAAAAGTCACTAACAGGATGATACTGCAGAGACTGGAAAGACGGCACAGGCACCTTCAGATGATTGGCATCTGGATTCTTGCCTTTGGCTTTGCCTTACCAGTAATTTTTACTCACGGACTCAAAGACAAGAATGGATTGCTAAGATGTCAGAGGATTACGGAGTCAAAGTCTGTAAAAGTGACTGTTTTGCTTTTTGAGATCCTGGTGGGGTTTGTCATCCCATTTTCGACAATGTTGACATGCTATCTCTGGCTGCACAAAGGGTTGAGTCAAAAAGCCAAGAGCTCCAGTCTAAATAGAGCTCCAAAGGACCAGGAACCCAGAAACCAGAAGACAAACGTTAGGACTTACAAGAAGAGGCTTGTGATCAGCATCATTGTGGCTTTCTTTCTGTTTTGGACTCCTGTGCACATTATCAATGTGATTGATATAGTCACTACTCTGACTAAAACATCTCATCCAGATGTTCATTCCCAACTGAAGTCCTTCCGCCGAGTATATGGTGATGCAAGCAAGACTCTGGCTTTGCTGAACTGCTGTCTGAATCCTTTTCTTTATGTTTTCTTTTCAAGAAATGTCATAAAGTGTACTAAGTAGAACCCACATTTGTTTATTTCCCAGTTACAAATTCAAATAATTATGTTTAGGTTTTTAAACTGCTCGTTTCAGTTTGTGTAAAAATTACTTCTCTGTTGTAAAAAGCTGCATTAATGCAATTCTAAAATCTGAGATCCACCAAAGGATCATCTGTGTGTGTGAATGAATAAATCATTAACACACTGAGGATTAATATGTCTTGTTTACATTTATTTAAATAATTTGTGCATGTTTTCCATGTTACTGTAACTGCATTTTGCATTTCTGGTATGAAAATTGCTTTTCAGTCTTTAGAAAGATGAACATCATTTTCAATCATTTATAAAAAAACAACCCCTGTAATCAATTTAATTGCTGCTGTAGTGTCTTATAAATGTTGTCCCACTATAATACTGGCAGGCAGATGTTTTGTAGGTCTTATGGTCTTGTAATGGAACTATAAGCGCAATGGGACCTTGCTTAATTAACCTGACACTAAATGCTAAACCAGAAACAGGAAAGGAAACGTTGTGCATGTGTTTTGACCACTTTGTTCAGTTTCAGATGAGTTCCAGACATGCGATTGGAATGAAGATCAGTTTGCATTGCATCATTTGAACAATGTATGAAAATGTATTAAATGTATGTTTTAGATTAACCTGTATAACTTAAAACATGATTAATAGCAAGATGGACTGGATTTTTTTTTTAATGAAAATATATTAAACATATATTTCCAGCCATGCAATTTACAGTAACATATATGTCAATATCATTCAAATCCTTGAACACAGCTTTGAGAACAGATTAACAGTACAACATATATCAGGTCACCGTTTGGCTTAAATGCTTTTTTCTTTCTTTTTTTTCAACTGGATAAGGTTCACTTCCGAGGATCCATTTGTGAGCAAGTGATGTAATACTAATTTTCTCCAAATCTTTTCTAACGAAGAAACAAACTTATTCAAACTCAAAAACTCAAACATTTTGGATGGCTTGCAAATTTTTGGGTAAACAATTCCTTTGTCATTATTTGTTCTGTCACTATTCTGTCTTTTTGTGTGTTTTCTACAAGTCCTTATCTTTTTCTCTTGCTAAATAACTATTTATTTTCTTAAGTTCTTTTTTAAATCTATTTGCAGGTAAATAGTCACGGTTGAATAATTCAATACAACATAATTTTACATTATAATCCTAAACAGATCATTACTGAATGTAAATTTTAAAGTTTTCATTAAATTTTCATATGTGTTTGTACACTAACTACTGACCTTTTATCATATAATGATATACTGTCATATTGCTAATTACTTATTAATGAAAGTGCTGCTAAAACCAGTGCTTGTGGCAATGATATGTGGTCTTTGTTTTGTGTTTCCATCTAAAGGTAAGCATGCCATTTAGTAGGCCTATATGTTGTTTTGTGGAATGGGTTTTCAGTAACTCATATAGGCCTATTTTGTCTCTAATATAGAGATTCAGAATATTTTTGATCATGATGGAGAGCAACTGTAGCCTACACAGTAAAATCAGCAGTGTAATATTTGCAGTGTTAACCCTTTAGGCGCCAGGGTTTTTTGGAAAAAATGGTGGATTTTGACATCAAGATTTCAAAAGCTTGTAGCTTGAAAGGGTTTAAAGATAGAGATCTACTGTAAATTAGAAAAATGTTGGGCATGACCTAAAGTTTATGTGGGGTGTAAATATACTCATCTAATTTGCATATTATGATGTCATCAGGGGGCGGTCCTCTTGAATTTCATAATATTCAGGAAATAGTAGATATTGAATTGATATTTGAACTTATTTGCATGTTTTTTTTAGGATTTTTTTGTCTTTTTAATCCTCATTCCACATGATCAGGAAAAGAGGAAACCAACAATAAAACAGGAGAAAGTACTAAATTATTACTATATTACTATACTATGTGTAAAACGCATGTGAACAGTAGCCTACTTTTTGATCAGTTCATCAGTAATATTCAGGAAATAATAGATATTGAATGGATGTTTGAACTTATTTGCATGTTTTTTTTTTTTTTGTCTTTTTATCCTCATTCCAAATGATCATGAAAAGAGGAAATCAACAGTAAAACAGGAGAAAGTAGTAAATTATTACTATATTACTGTGCCATAGTAAAATACATGTACCTATTTTTTTTATCAGTTGACCAGCTATCTGCCCAATCAGGTATCTAGGTGACAGTTTATAGTTCTTGAGAGTATGTACCTCTCATTGCATGGCACAGCGCACAGACCTGCCCCTCACTGACTGCACCTGTACTGTCTGCCGGCGGCCCTTTGAGCGCGCGCGATCAGAAAAAAAGACGCAATCTGGCCGACCATCAGCAACGCGATGCCTCTCCTATGGACACTAAGACCACGTCCACCCCTGCCACCCTCATCCCCGTTGGGCAAGGCTCGAAATTATCACTTGATGGTGCTTTGTGAACACTCTCGCCATTTACGGCGGCGCCATTGCGCATGTGAAGATGTACCAGGAGATGCGCGATCATTAGATGGCCGATCGTCATTTCCAAAGGCAAATATTCCCCTTCAGAGTCAGAATAGGCGAATAACATTTGCAACACGTCCTCACGGTACAACTTTTTATTAGCCATTTGGCGATTTTCTCTCACAAATCTCACAATTTACTCAGACGCTAAGAACTGAACTGCTTCCGCATCAATGACACGACAGCTCACTTGCTCTGCTATTTCCTCGAACAATTTTGGTCTAGAATCGAAGTACTACATGTCTGCCATCTAGTGGTAGGGAATACAAATGAGATACTACACCATATTAGGAACTACAATCTGTTTAATGAAGTATGACGTCTTGTCGCAATTTTGCGACTTTGGCGCTTAGAGGGTTAAAAGTTATTAATTCCAAAAGAGTTGAATTAACAATCTACAGTGTTAAACAGTACTGGTGTTCAGTGTTGTCACACGGTGTAATATTTATGTAATTTCACTTTTACACTGAAAGTGTAAAAAAACCCGCCGAATTCATCTGACTCCGCCCTTCAAGGACTGCTGCCTCGCAAAGCGACGAACCGAGACGGTAAATTGGATTGCTTTTCTCTTTATAAAATTACACGGCATGAATACTTTTTGTTGATAATTTTACTCAAAATATGATTGGGGGTGAACACATTTAGAAATTACTAACTGCGTGTGTTTTTGTCAGGTTTACAGTGTTAAGTTCGTGAGTTGTAGAGATGCAAGGTTAGCCTACAGAAGAGTGAAAGTTTCTCAGGCCGTTTTGATTTTCTGAAATAAGGTGATTTTACGTGTGAAATAATTTTTGAAATGTGTTTAAAATGTATGTTTTATATATATATATATACTTTTAGCTTCTTTCATTTTGGTTCGTTGACAGATCCTCTCGCCTTCATTCTCGCCGAGGCCTGGTTTTACTACGAGTCTGGCACTGAAGATGAGGTCTGAAGCAGCCACATTTGGGCGGTTTTTTTACTCAGATGAGAGATGTTTGCTTTTGAAAGCATTCAGTGCTTTGAAACGGTAATAGTGGGACTGTTAAAGATTTACGCGCTAACAATTTCGTTTTTGTGACGCATAACACCGTGTGAAGTGTCGTGTCGCTGACGGAGCTGTGTAACGCGGAACATTGACCAGTCATTTAACGTTAATTGACGTTATCTAATGCAAAACTGTGAAATTAGAGCGCGTTTAAAATCTTAGTTCGCCCTAGGCTCAAGTGTGAATTGCATAATCTGTACGATGCTTGTTCTCGGCGCTGAATATCATGTCTGTCATATCTGCGTCAAGAAACAAACGCGCTACCATCAAGTTTTTCTTATGACAATTAACGTTACGTTTATGCAAGCATCGTGAAAGTGAGTTAAGAGTACGTTAAACTGTAAATCCGTCAGTCTTTCAATTTCCTTCAGAGCCCATGGGCAGAGCATGCAGGTACTTTAGCTTGAAACCAGTCTTTATCATTCATATGGCATGCTATTTTGGGTAAATAATGCCCTAAATATTTCCAGATATACAAAGTTAAGTTTTAATTTAGAAAGATATGTCTGAATCTATCTGTATTTTCTTTTCACATTATAAATAATAAATTAATAGTAAGATCAATTTTAAACGTGTTAATTTATTCTAATGTAGTACACTATGTTCATTTAAGATGCCTTATTACTCCTTACTCATTAAAATTATATAAATGTATTTAATAATCAGATTAAATAAATACTTAAATTGTTTCAGGAATGGCTCCATGTGAATATTGTACAAGGTTTTGTGTCTTATTAACTTTAGCAGTCGTTTAATTGACCCTAGAATGAAGAATGTAAATAAAAATAAGTTTATGATTTGACACCTGTATTATAGACAGCTCTCGGCATACTCAAAATTAGGGGTAATCACAATTATTTTACCATATTTACAGTCCTAATGTAAATTAAATTACTGAAATAAGTGTTTTTTATTTTTATAATTCTTTTTCAATAGAATTGGCCCAGACTTCTGCAGTGTCAAGTGAAGGAAGCTCCTCTCATAAGATTACTTTACTTTACTTTACTTTACTTTATTGGTTTATAGTAATGTGGACAACCTCTTTTAATGAAAAGAGCAGCTTTAGCCTCTACGGCTAATTTCCAGCTGTAGTCCCCAGCCAGTTGTTAATTGGCATACATCAATAAATACATTACAATTAAAACAAAACTTAAGCAAAAGCTTAGACAAACAAACAAAGTGGTACAAAATTGAAACAGACAAGCAAACACAACTTGCAAAGACATAAAAGCAGATCAAGCAATAAACTAGAAAAAATTGACACACAAAATAATCATGCAAAGGCCACATTAAAACACATATAGAACATAGCATTGAAACAGTCAGCAGAGATCAAGTAGCAGAAGCATGATCATGTCAAGATTGCAAACTGGGAGTCTGATGGCACTGAGTGTGAGTGATGGAGTGAGCAGAATGCTGAATGCAGAATGCTGAAGATGAAGCCAGAATTGTGAGTCTGTGTCATTTATGTTATTCTGTGTACAGTAAAAATGTAAAACACACAAACGAATATGAAAAATGTAAATTTAACTGGGCTGCCACACAATATCTGCTTATGTTCACACCTGGAATTTACTAATTATTAATTTAAGATATCAAAACCCAAAAGCCCAAAAATGAGAACTTGTCGTCATTTCTCACTCTCTGTCATTCCAAACCTGCAAGACTTACATTCATTTTCAAAACACAAATGAAGATATTTTAAATGAAACCTGAGATATTTCTGTCCTTCCATCGACAGCCTACACCAGTGGTTTTCAAACTTTTTTTCAGAGCAACCTTATTTTTTTTCTTTTTAAATTGGCGTGACCCATATATACATTAGTGGTGTCAAACAAGCGCAGAAACTGGCGCGTGCTATAGCCCGTATCAGTTCTTATCAAAGCGTGAAATAAACTACGTGCATGCATGCAATATCATGGTCAGTTAAGGCATGAAGTTACCAAAAAGGCAGTTAAAGCTGCCTTAAAACTGTGCATGCATGTAATATGTTATATCTGAGTTACATTAAGAACATGTCTCTGAAATGGTTTTCAAAACTGTCCTGGAGCATCCCAGCTAGGGCTGCAACAACGAATCGATTAAATCGATAAAAATCGATTACTAAAAGCGTTGGCAACGAATTTCATAATCGATTCGTTGTGTCGCGCGAGGAGACGTTTGATTATTAAAAAAAAAAAAAACTTTAGTTGAGCGGAGCGGAGTGAACACACTCGGTCTCTCTCGCGCACGGATGCTAACAGAGTTTGGCGCCTCATAAATAAAAACAAAAGTAAAAAAAAAAAAAAAAACCAGCGGAGGTAGAGGAAAGATACATGGCGGAGGCAGAGAAATCCGTGCGACCCAACTCATCAAGGTGTGGGAGCAGGGGCGGCGTTCGTATGGCAGAGTATGGCCATACCTAGCCCAGTCAGGTGCTGTGAAAAATTATCCAAACTTGAGTCGCTTATAATTCGTTTTATTATTTTAAATCAGAGAGTTTTAAAAATAGTAAACCAATGATAAGCATTAAAATAACTTGTCAGTAAAACTTCGTAGCCATTGGATCATCGAGCTCTCAGCGAGACCTCGTAACTTCACCCGCCTCCGTTCAGATTGACGCGCGCACAGCCTGGAGAAGATGAGATCTCTGCTTTTCGCAATGCAAGGGTGAATAAATAATTGGTGTTTGAATAGTACAGCGTTTTCTTTACTCAAACACTATGTCAGTAAAGGATAATGTTTTGTGTGTTTGAAGAGTGGAGAAGAATTAGTTATTTGCTGTCTATATACGTTTTAAATATCCTGTGCATTATGTGCATAAGCGCTTAATTTGAGATTTTGGCCAAGTGTATTAAACAACAAGAAAAAACTAAGCGCCCATATAGCTACAATCAAAGTTATATAACCTGTAAAAGTTGATGAAAGCATAATGCACTTAATGCACTTATGCACTGCATAACAGCCGTTCTAACGACAGACAAAACACTCCATCTCCGTCATTCTCTGGTCAAAAACATTATTAACTCCATTTGAGCTTGATTTTCATATAATGTTAAGTGCAGGTGTCTGATACAATACCAACGCTAACGACGCAGTGTTGTTAAATTATTAAATTTTTTGCACTTTCCCCAAAAAAAGTCTATATATTTGGCAGATGTAAAGCATACATGTGTATGTTTTTTGTGTTAGTCCATTTTTATTTTATTTTATTATTATTATAACAGCTCAGGGATGTTCAAGGAGCAACATGTTTGTGCACTTTCTAAAGATTTTAGTTCTGTTTTTGAATAAAGGGTTGGAAATGAATGCTTTTTTTTTTTTTAATCCGATTCATCGATTAATCGAAAAAATAATCGACAGATTAATCGATTATTAAAATAATCGTTAGTTGCAGCCCTAATCCCAGCACTGTCTCCCTCATGTAACACACCCGATTTAACTCAAATTCAGAAAATAACAACAAAACAGGGAGCAAACACAAAAGTAATCGTAGGAGAGCAAACAATTGAAAAGCAAACGCTCCTCCCGAACTCGCGTCACATCCGGGTCTTTATATGCGCCCACTGACGTCTGATTGGTCCTTAAAGAGTGACGTAGAATTGATGACTGACGGAAGCATGGTCCAATCACAAGTCCTGTGAGGTAAGAGGGAAACGAGAGAAAGACAAAGGAGAAAACACCCCTCCTAGAACAATACAGGACGTAACAATATGTATGGCTTAGTTCTCTTCATGAAGTTTATGAAGTATCAAAGTGGTAGTTGTGTGGACCATCAATCAAGGGACAGAAATCTTATATTCTATTAAAATATTTTCAGTTGTGTTTCAAAGATAATGAAAGTCTTGGTTGAGTAAACGATGGAATTTAAATTTTTTAACTAACTACACAATCAACTTAGCAGAATGGTTCCTGAGAGAGATATTGTTTTTGGGTTTTTTTTGTTTTTCCCAAGAAGCCAAGTTCCTGGCTTTTCCCAAGACCTTCAAGGACACGATTAACCTCGAAATCAGCTGTAAAGGAGGATGAAACCGATGTTTAAGGTTAGACTATATTTCAAAATAGGATTATCTATATTCATTCATTATCTTTATTCTGTGTTCATGCATTTTTTTGCTGAAGTTGTCATATCTGTTATTTAGAATGAGACAGCAATATTGCATCAATTTGTCTCCTACTTCGTTTGATTCCACCATCACCACAAGGCTGCAAGGGACCTGGACAAATGTCCTCCTATCAAGCTGAAAAACATCTTCAAAAAGGTAGATTTCTGTCACTACCTATTGTCTGCCTCAGAATATTGCCAGATGTGTTGTATGTGAAAGTAAAATAAAATCAATTGGAGAGCTGACCTTAATTGGTATTTTTGTCTTTGATCTGCAGGCACTAACAAGAAGAACAGCTTGATTGCGTAGAAGAGACCAACACAGCCATACCTGCTCACTGATGGGACAACGAGGAACAGCATTCATGGATGCTACACAGCTGTCGACAAGTATCTTGCTGCAATCATATTTGTTAATGTCTAGGTAAATTTGATGATTTTATGTGTTTTATTAGCTATTTTATGTTTCTGTGCAACACTTAATGAATGTGACTGACTAATTAACCTCTACACATCTGGTATATGCTTTAAAGTTGCCACTTTGCCCATTTGTTAAATAAATTTGGAATTTGTACATCTGTCTGAAGACTCTTGATTTTGTCTAATATTGTACATTAACACCATACAATAGCATTTTTATTTTTGCACTGAAAAGAATACTTTATTAATAACACTTAAAGGATTAAAACAACACCAGGGGTGTTAAATACCCTATAGTGTAAAATTTGAACAAGTGTAACAATTTACTCTTGGAGTGTAATTTTTCTATATTGTAAGGTGCTTTATTAACACTAAAAATTCAACACTGAATGGTGTTGTCACGAATCCGGTCCATGGACGTCCATTCACTCACCACCAGAGGTCACTCGCTCACCACATTGGCTCTTGCACTACACTAACTGTTGCAGGTCACCCAGGACTTCAATTCCCATCATCCATTGCACTAATGACTCGCACACAGCTGATTGCACTGATCACACAGCTGATTCCCATTACAACCATGGACTTCCTTTCACAGATCGCCCAGTGTTCTGCATTTAGCACTCTCCAAGTGATAGCTATTTTACTGAGCCATTCTGTGTTTAGTTCCAGTATTGTCTAGCGTTTATTGCTCTCCTAGTGGTAGCTATTACGGAGTCCTTTTGTGTTTTCTAAGTCTTGCCTTGTTTCCTGATATCTGCCCGTGTTTCTTGGATTTCCCTCGCCGTTTCGGACTCTGTTTATGCCTAGTGGTGGGCAATGCGAGGCTTCGTGAAACACTGAAACAGTGGAAGCAAATGTGTCGAGGCTTCGAAGCAATTCGACACCCGTCTCTACGGTGACACCTAGTGGTCATTTTCAAGTATTGCTCTGAAACAGTTTCGACAGAGAATCAGTTAGGCGAATACACGAATTATAACCTATGTTGTGTTCGTTGGTTCGCCAAGTGATTCGGGGGAGTGGTTTGTGTTCATGACTGGAATGCTGTCACCCTGGTTTCGAATCCCGGGTGAAGCAGTAATTCATAAAATTATAATAAGCATTTAGAATTTGTGTTTTTATTGTTCTGCTATTCTAATGTGTTGAAACATTGGTCTGACATCTGAGTGAACTCTTTATGAATAAATGTTATTTTGGTCATGAAAAATAAACATTAATAAAAGACATCAAGCCACAATGTCTGACTTCTTTTTTTTTTCTTTTTTTTTTACATATAAAGATTTTTATTTTAAAATATGGATTTTCTAAACAGTGTCTCAACACTTTGTGATCTGAATTAGATTTCATACAATGTATGCCTTGCTTAGATGGCCCAGCAGTGTCAAAAGCAGGCCTAGGTACAGGGACAATGTTACCATCCTCTGCACCCCCAAAAGGCCAGGATGAGTGCTCCTCAAATGGCCTATCGTGGATGTTGTATTATTACAGTAGGCTAGCTGATCACAATACATACATCTCACTTTATTTTGTGTTTCCAAATGGAAATGCTCCCACACCACAGATGCGTGGCATCTCTTGCATGGAGCTTCCATTATTATGTAATCTATCAGTATGAAATAATCTATGTATCAATTAGCCTATGATATCCTATCTCTAACTTGCTGTGCTTGTCACTATCTAACTTATATTAATGTATATGTATGCCTATATGAATGTATCAGTATATTTATCCTAATTACCTGTCAATGTCTATAGCCTATATCTATCAATATCTTAATAATAACTTTTCATCTAGCCTAAATATAATTAACAAGATTACACTATAAATATCACTATATCGCAAAATCTTTCTCCTCTCTCAAAAACCCACGAAGTGAAGATGCGTTAACTACACTTTTATACTTTGTGGGAGTTAGGTTGAGAAAGATGTGCGATTGTGTGATTTGTTCCCGACCCTGTCAATCAAACGCAGATTCGGTAGGTATGCCAAGTCTCGAAACACTTGTGACATGCCCTGATGCTTCGAATCGCCTTAGTCACGTGACATGGGTGTTTCGAATCACGCTTCGGAGCAGTGTTTCGAAACATCTGCGCTTCGGGATCTCGACACGGTGTCGAAACATCAGCTTCGCGTCAGCCATCCCTATTTATGCCTAGTTTGGGCTATTGCTCTTGTTATCGGACTACACCTCTTCTCAAGCCCTCTGGATATCGTTTGCTGATCAAAGACCCACGCTTGCCCTAGGATTACTGTGTCTTGCCCATGACATACCTGTTTGCCGTTGTTCGACCCTGCCTGTGTTTATGACCACGTCTCTGTCTAAATAAAGCCTTGCAAATGGATCCTCACGTCTCGTTGTTCCCGTTACAGGTGTACTTTTAACACTAGATAGATTGGGACCATATATGATCTTTAGTAGTTGACACTGCGTTTTTTTACTGTGTAGGCTTTAATTCAACATCTAACAGCACTGCTGTGGGTTCAGAGAAGATCGCTCCTGCTGTAGTTCTGGGTTTGTGTTGTTTGGTTGGTTTGCCAAGCAACATTGTGATAATCATCAGCATTGCTCGTGAGTGGAACAGAAATCTGCGCTTCACCTTAAAACTAATGCTAAACATTGCAGTGTCTGATGCTTTAGCCCTTTGCTTGGCTTCTTTTGTGCTGTATGGAGTACTGTTTGAATGGGAATTCGGCCTTTGGTCTTATAAGTTCCTGTTGTTTTTTTAACTCTGTATGTTGGTGTCCTGACAGTCACCTCTATGAGTGTGCACCGCTATCACAAGTCAAGAGTCAATACAGGATGATACTGTACAGACTGGAAAGATGGCACAGGTGCCAGCATCTGGATTCTAGCCTTTGCTTTTGCCCTACAGTATTTTTTACTCAATGACTCAAAGACAAGAATGGATTGCAAAGATGTCAGAGGACAATGCAATCGTGTTTAAATTATTGCTAAATGATAATGTTGACTGTCTTATGCTCCCACTGCCCAAGTCCTTTAAAAGAAACATGTAGGTTAGGATGAAAACAAATGCTCTGCAAATAATATGCTTCATTCCATGTGGAAAGTTACTACCCGTTGCACTGAAGTAATGTAAAGTAACTGATGTTTATAAATCACATTGTTCTTTTTATAATTCTACAATTATTCCTTTCTAGAATTACTCTCCAGTTCTAATTAGAACCATTAAATAGCTCCTTTGACCCCTGAAGTTGTGTAAATGTTAAATTGGCAGAGTGCAAATAAAATAAGCTGAGTAATTTAGATTTCTTTATACGTCATTGAATATTCAGAGTGTGTTCAGTTTGTGAATTCACATTGGCCCTCAGTGCGTGAAAGGCTGAACAGCTATAAGTGTGTGAGGAGATGTGTGAAGACCTAGATAGGGAGGAGAGTCTGATTCACAGAGATAAAAACCAGTGATGTCTCAAACTTTCAGCTTTAGTCCTGTCAAGTGACAAATGATAAGCAGTCATTTTTGAAAAAGCAGAGTGTAGAATTATTACCTAATTCATCTGATATGCGATTCCCTGATCAATCCTCTAATAGAAACGTGAGGAAGAGGTCAGATAAAATAAAGGTTGATTTTGCTGATTTTTTAGTTCAGGGACTACAAAGGGACTGGAGTAGGAAGGTCAAGAAACAGGAAAAGAAGGAACGTCGCAGACGGGCCCAAGAGAGAGCGAGAGGACCAGAAAATCATCTTCAAGATGAAGGCAATATTGAGACTGATGAGAAAACAGGAAACGCCAAATAAAAGAATAATGAAATTAATAAGAGAGATGATTGAATTATGTGATTATTCAGATGAACTGCAAAAGTTAACAAATGATTTAGAGACAGTGAAACTCTAAAACTCCTGTTATAAAAATATGAGGGTTGAAAGCTATGTATAAATATATCTTATGTCGAAACCATAGATGATTATAATCTTGTAGGTTTAACGGTTATATAAGTTGCTGTGCTTATTTTGTAACATAACGGTTACAAGTAAGAGGATGCACTTTGCATTTCCATGCAAGGTGGAACCTTTAGCTAAACCGTGGCATAAGATGCTCTTAACACCTGCTAGAGGTGTTATATTGTGGTTTAGGTATATAGTTCTATATGTTGCTTATGTTTGAAAAAGGTGTCATAATTTTTCCTATAGTTTAAAATAGAACTAGACACGCTTGCTATCTAGAGATGTTGTAATATTTCCTTCTGAACTTTTGACATTACTTTTGTACAGACTCTGACATAAAGGTCATGTTTCCTGCCTGGGATGGAGGAGGCAGTTACAAGGGGTGTAAGAACTATATAAATGCTTGTTAGACTATATGTCAGGGCCGACACTTCGTGGTGAAGACTATTCGCTGTTATTTTATTGTTATTTGCTTATGAGTTATTTGTTTTTTAATAAAACGAAACCAATGCTTTGGTGATTCGTTAACCTTTTTAAACAAGTCTCTGAGTGATTAATTAATAATAATAACTCGTTATCTGAACCTGAATATATTCTAAACGAGCTCCCAGAGGTACGAATTTGACTGAGCCAGGACGGTCACCGGCGGGGAAACATCCGGGAATCATTAAAAGCATCCTTCTAGATAAGAGGTAAATATGCATTTGCTATTTAGAAGGTACTTATGGATGATGAAGATGTGAATAATGGATTTTTGGGTCTTTTAACCGGTATAGAAACACAACATGGCGCCCAAACGTGTGGGGCTCGTATATTTAAGAATAAAAATTCAGGGATAACGTTGAAGCGAAGAGTAGTAAGTCCTTACACATTTGCAGTTGTTGTGATAATCCAGAGGGATTTATGAAAACGCGCGCGCAGGCTTAGAAAAGACCTGAAAGAAATAAAGAATTAAAAAGAAAAACAGCAGAAAACTTAGAGGATAAGTATTGCTGTTACATGAAGTGGTCCCAGATAAAATTCATAAGGAATTAATGGGACAAATGGTGACAATAAATTTAAACAAGGAAGAGCTCGGCGGACGGTTGGTTTGGACCAGTCCCACGCAGGCTAAATGCGGATCCGGTCCCATCCCATGGGAAGAAATCCGGTTGATTGCATCCGTTGTGAGTATCAGAATACTTGAGGGAGCAGAAATCCCACCTTTCATATACTCGAGTAAAGGAGGTAGGGATGGATTTCCGAAAGTAAGAGTTTTTGATGAATCCGGGGGAGAAATTAAAAATATCCCTCTAAGGAGTTGGACTTCTCTAGACGAAGATGACCCAGGAGAGGCATCTGAAAGAGAATCTATTGCTCCGAGTTTTACACCCCAAAGAGGGTGGGAAGTAAGGCTAGATCCTAGTGCTCCACCGCAAAATAACACCGAAAGCCCAAATGACGAGTTCGAGCCGATGGGAGAAGAACCGTATAGGTGTATCATGAGAGGAAAAAATCTAATCGTTCTTAAAGAAGGGCGTTTAGAAGATGAGGAAGAACCGTGTGTTTTGGTGTGTGCATCTAATAAATTCCTATATCACAGGGCTGGAGTGGCCGGCGCTCTCAGAGAGCGAGCCGGACCGAAATTCCAGGAAGAATCGTATAAAATAATGCAACGAAGAAAGAGTCCTGTTAAAGCAGGCGATGTGTTATTGCAAAAATAGGAGGTCCAAATGGGAAACCTGTAATGCATGCGATCGGTCATGAGAAAGGTCAGAGAAGTGATATAGAAGAAGAACTGACAGCAATGCTCACACTAGACGGTATAATAGATAAAATATGTCTGTTATCCAGAGAAAATAATTATCACACGGTGGCAATGCCTATAATATCAGGGGAAATTTTCGGTTTTAATGATGTTGTCATGGGAGTAGCCCTCGTGAACACATTAAGACGGAAAACAGACCGAACCGAGTGGCCTAGAATGTGGATGGTCTGTCATCCAGACGCATCAGTGCTGAGAACCATCACAGACAGAGTGAATGAAGACCAGACTGCAGGTGAAGGAAGCTCAGATCAGAGAAGCACTGCTAGGCAAGAACAGCAGACGGCCGCACAGACCAGAGTAGTGGAAGAAGAGCCGATCCCCGATTACCCTATATTAAGGCGAACAACGACATCTAGAAGTAAGAAGAACCAAATAGAAAATCCGTTCTATAAATCCAAACTAGGAGATAGTTTTGAGACATTCCAGCTAGGAAAGGGTTTATACAGGCCTACTCACGCTAAAAGTAAAAAGGCAGAAACTAATCTAGACAGGGAAAGGCAATGGAATGCCGAGTATGCACCTGGGATTACGTGTGGACAACTTTGGAGTCTGTTAAGCGGGGAGACGCAGCCGCAGTCCTATCAGGCAGCTTAGCTGACTCAGCGGGCGAAACGAGCAATACTTGCTCAAAAGGATTTAACGAACAAAGCGGCGCTAGAGAGGTTAGTCAGGAAAGGGGTTGGTGACAAAGTATTCGAGGAATACTATTCTGATCCCGGACCTGAATCTGAAAGTTCAGACAGTGAACATGAAGAGGAAGATGATAGGGATTCGGCATACGAAGAGTTAATATTGCCTAGAGAGCGAACTCCAAGAAACGTAACGCCGATTCCAAAGGGAACTCTATCAGTTCCTAGAAGGTTGAGATTTAGGGATTTAACACCCGACTTAGATGAAGAGCCTGTTAGAGAGACAGACCGGCCAGTCGAAGTTAATGAAATAAATCGGCACCTTGAGGCTCTACATCTAGGGACTCCGGGACAAAAGAGACCGAGTGCATTATTTCAGCAGGTGCGCTCCCCAAGACAGCCCGAGCTCGGCGCTGGGGGAGCGAGAGCCACCCTAGAGGAATTAATGTGAAAAGACCAGGAGATGAAACTCCTAAAAAAGGTCAAGTTGAAAAATACTACAGTAAAAGGGAAAGTTAGAGAGTTAGTACGCTATGGAGAACGAATGAAGATTTCAGATGACTCAGTTGACTCCCACATTTTAGCAGAGTTTGGCCTTCATGGCGGGAAAAAATTAGCCAAAACGTTAGAAGGATTAATTCCGACAAATTTAGAAGAAGTAGAACAGGAGACATTCGAGGAGAAATGGAAAACTGTAGGAGCGCTTTCAGCTTGTCAAGAAGTGGCGGAAAAGGGCGTGGGAGGAATTTTGAAACATATATTTCAGGGAGTTAAGAGAAATGCTTTATTGGGAGCTAAAGAATTTCTTTGTATGCGGCCCAGAAACATCTCCAGAAGAACTGGAGAAGGCGTTAATCCGTTACGATAGGAAAACGGAAATAATTCAAACAGATAGGAGAAATCGAATAATAAACCGTCACGTCCTAAGGATCAACCTAGGAGATCAGAGCGAGAAAAGCGACCGTATAACCGTTTGAACCGGAGGGCAGACCCTCGCACGCTCCGATCGCAAACCAGAACAGAAATGGAAAAGAGCAGAAGAGAGGGCAGAAAAGAATGATCCTAAATTCCGAACACAGAAAGAAAGGAGATTTAGAGATCAATCGAAGCCCAGAACATTTCGAAACGAAAGTGAAAGAGGAAAAAGCAGTTACATTAGTCCAGACAAATGGGAGAAAATGAGTGCAGAAGATAAGGAACGTGTGATAGCCGAGAGAGGCAGAAACAAACCACCAAATAAAATAGGCAGGGTGAGGGTGGAAAGCCCAAACGGTGATAAACCAAAGGAGTCGAAAGAAATAGAGGACGTGAGAGTGAAAAGAAAGAGAGGGCAAAAGAAGCTCGTGAATCCATAGGAAATAGCGGCTCCCCTTAAACACGCTTTATCAAAAACAGAAGAGATTGATAAAAAATTATATAAAGTGTATGATCAAACTAAATTTCGAATTGACACAGGAGCTGATTTCAGCGTTCTGAGAAAATCAGAAAAACATGATGAATTATTAGACGTAGTGACGGTAGAGGATTATGAAGGAAATACAAAGAATAAAAACGTATGGAGGAAAGATAAAATAAACGTGATTTTCGGGAGTGATAATTTATTATGCCCTGAAGATTTAATAAAAATAGGAAAAATAGGAGTTGTTGATAAAAATAAAGAAATTGAACGCATTGTACAACAATCTGAATTGAGCAAGAAAGGGGAGCTGGAAAAAATATTGAGAAAGTATTTGAATTATTATTCTCACAGCAAGAATGATTGCGGGAAGGTCGATATTAAATATCAACATGTCATTCAAGGGGGAATTCCTCCCCCTCAAAGACAATACAAAATAAATAGTGCAGCAGAGAAAGAAATTGCTGAGACTATAAAAGAACTGACTGATCAGGGAATTATTAGAAAACTGGGACAGAATGAATGTGCAGTGACTAATTCCCCGATCCAAGCCGTTCCCAAACCAGACGGCACTTGGAGGTTAGTAACTAACTATAAAGCTCTAAATAAATTGACAGTCCCCGATACCAGATATCTCATCAACTGTAGTGAAGCGAGTGGAGAAGTAGGTAAGGGAAAAAATTGGCTGTCAAAAATCGATCTGGCAAACGGTTACTGGAGTATTCCTCTTTCAAAAGAAAGCTGTGGGAAGACAGCTTTTACATTTAAGGGTAATCAATTCGAATATCTCCCACAAGGCTATAAAAACGCGGGAAACCATTTTCAAAGTACTTTAATATCAATTTTATCAGGAATACCAGTAACAGTTTATATAGACGATATTCTCGTAGCTTCAGTGACAGAGGAGGAGCATCTAGCGCTGTTGGATCAAACTCTAGGTAGGTTAACTGAAGCAGGGCTAAAACCTAGTTTAAAGAAAATGGAAATTGGAAAACACGAAGTAGATTTTCTAGGGTTTAAATTGGGAAAAGACACAAAAGCCCTAACTACTAGCACTAAAGCGAAACTAGAGGAAATGCTGAGTTCGGGTCCGCCCAGAACGCGGAAGCAGCTGCAGTCACTGTTAGGAACGCTAAACTATGTCAGAGAGCTAATACCAAAGTACTCCAGAGAAGCGAAGGTCTTATACAGCGGAACCAAGGAAGGTAGCTGGAAATGGACAGAGCAAATGGAACAGGCTAGACAGAAATTGATTAGAATGGCACTTGACAGTGGAGAGCTAGAGCGCAGAGACGAAACTCTCCCTTTGCATGTTCACGTGGCTGAGCAAGACGATGAGGTCATGCTGACGTTGTCGAACGAAGGGGGGTGTGCGCCCATTTCCTTTTTGACTCACCAGCAGGAGGCGACAATGAAACGCTATGATCAGAATGGTCCTGAGAGAGTTTTAGCTGCAGTCACAAGACGGCTGTTACAGCTTAAAGCTGTAGCTAAAGAACAGCCGATAATTATTTTTTCAATGGCTGGAGAGCTGGCCAGAGTAAAGAAGAATTTGATCATTAACATGCCAAGAATTAACATAACGCGAGAAGCAAAGGACAATCCGAAATTCCAAGTAGGTGATCAGGTCATTCTTACAAGAAGACGAAAGGTAGGAAGATTCTCTGAAGGCTTGGGGACAGTAGATGTAGTTAAAACAATAACAGGATCTAACACTGTCGAGTTAGAAAATAACGGAATTCAGAGTAATAAAGACTTGATAAAGAAATAATAGATGGAGTTGATAAATGCGATAATTAATCAACGAGGATTAATTAGGGTGGAGCACCATAAGCATGGATCAAGAGCATTTCTGTGGTTGCAGCCAGAAATAGAAAGGTTTCTCGGCTTCAGAGGAGAGCAGAATAAAGCAGCAGAGAATGCTGTCAGGCCATATTGCTGTGTGATATGCGACCAGTTATGTGCCATGCCCAGTCTTTCAGGATGTAATGAAAAAAGAGAGATGGGTGCTGAGTGGACGACTCACAGACAGTCTCATGTGGAGATGTCTGGGGTTGTGATATGCGATAATTGTCGGTCAGGCCACCCAAAGCTACGGATTGACTCATATAAAGTATCCGTAGGCTCAGAGGGGCTGTGTAACTGTACTTGGAGTGGTGCAGCAGTAGTCAACTGTCAAATGTGTAAGGCAAAAAATAGGACATTGATGTCTTCCCGTGCTTTGTGGGAGAGTTTGAGGGTTATTAAACCTTTAGGCCTTTTTAAAGACGGAATAATGTATAAATTTTCCAGACATCCCTACTTGGGCTTGAGAGAGCATGAGCGGAACGCGTGGCTAGACGCTAGGTTCCCCATGTTGCCCTGGGACAAGGAGGAAATAAGAGAGAGAGTTCTCCAAGAGAGGGAAGAGCACGTGCGAGATATAAAGAGAAGAGACCGAGAGAAGGACTTAACTCTTACTGACATAGAGTCCGCAAAGTGGAATTTTACTCTATGGCACGAGCCGATTTTGAGATGTTTCCCTGAGACGGATCTGAAACAAGGATCACGAGGGAAAGTAGCGTGGATTTATGTAAAATCGACGAGCGCTGGCAAGTGAGAAGTTGGGCAAACCTGGCCATCGAGCTAGCGCAGGGAGGCGGATGGTTAGATACCTCTTTTTATGATAAGGATTATAGAGGATCACAACCGCGCTCTAATATTACCAAGGAGAAGAGACCTAGTTCTCGTAAAGAGAAGTTTGTGCAGCTTACTGTATCACTGGCGAACAATTTAGACAAGCATAAGGTTTTGTGTCCTGAAGATGGCACATACGTCACTGGAATCCCGTATAACAACGAGCAGATCACTGAAGAGCCAAGTGAAATGTTCACGGTGGTGATGCATTTCAAGTTGAATATATTGGCATGCTCACATCCAGACTATGACTGGATTGGTGGCATCGAAACGGAATTACATGAAAAACAACCTAAAGTGAAAGTGGTGCGCAGGGGAGTGTTGCGAAAAGTAAGACGGCTCATGGTTGAGCCTCAGAACTAACATGTGTTACAGGACAAAATGCGGAGGTCGGTGTCGGTGGACAGTCTGACGGAGGAGCTGACGGAGGCAAAAGACACCATTCGGAAGCTGAGGACTCAGCGACGACTCTGCAAATGGATGAGTATCATACTTTGGATAATTTTAATATTGGGAATATTGTTGTTGATATTAATTAGAGTGAGTTATCTCTTAGAATGGGAAATTATGACAGGTAAAATTGTTTTAGCCGAAGTGCAGGTGGAAAGGCAGAATATTTCTGGTTTCGATTTAACTGTGTGGGGAACAATTAAAGAGAAAAAGGAGGAAATAGAAAAGAACACCACTAATTTTTGGAAGTGGTTAGACAACGTTAGTACAGATGAGATACTATATTATATGATAAGGAAACCAAAAGTAAAACTCAAAAGTACAGTGAAGATTAGGCATTGGCATAAAAAAGAGGTGGAAGTTTACGAAGAAAATAGTTTCATTAAAGAACGCGAGGGTAATAAGACAGTGAGATATTTTATCGGACCAACTTATAGAACTAGCTACAATGAAGAGCTGGGAGGATGTTGGATATTCAGATCTAGGGAAAACTTCGATCCATGGAAATTAGGTCAGTGCAAACAGAGAGGTGAAGTAATGAGAAGCAAGAGAAATAAGGAAACTGAGAAATATAATTCTGGTATGAAGATTAAAAAGAATATAGAAGATTGGATAAAAAATAGTAGAATTATAAACCCAGTAGGCGAATTCATTTTGCTAACCACGGCAAAAGATAGACACGTAGGCCCGAGACAGACAGGTTATGCAGAAATGGAGTCGGGGTCTGAGACAAAAATTGATTTACAATTAAATAAAACTTATCCGTGGATTTGGAAAAAGAAAATGATATTACCAAGGGTTAAATTTAATTTTAGAATAGGCTATTGGGAGATAGATAATACGAAATGGGAAACAGATGTGTATTTGGTTAAAATGAAATTGAAAGCGATGTTAAAAACAGAAAAGGCAATTAAAGAACATTATGAAAACAATGTAAAACAGATAGAGAAATGTGTCAGAGACGAGCTCAGTAAAAAGAGACATGGAAAGAAATATTTTTACACAAAAACAGACTATAATGATTTCTCTTATGCTAATTTTTGTGATAAAAAAGAAGAAAAGATGAACTGTGATGATTTCCTTAACGGCACAGATCCTTTTACAGGAAATCAAACAAAGGACATTTTAAGTCTAAGAAGGAGATTATATATGAAAAGAGTAAACCTTGATAGAAAAATGATGAGAAGGGGTTTTAGATATAAACTAGTTTTCTTAGATGACGGTGTATATGGAGTATCAGGACGAGAATGCAGCGAAGTATTAGGAATATGTGCTGGGTCACGATCCCATTACAGTTAATCAAATGGCTTCCGTATTATGTTACTGGGGCAATGGTCTGGTTCCCTTACCATGGACTTTTAAAAAGAGTAATATAGCTAATAGATATGAGATGAGTTATGGAACTGGAGGAGTTATTAGAATAATAGATAGGAATCTGGAATGGAAAATGTTACATGCTCCAGCACAGATCGCTGTAAATAGCATGATCAAGTATAGGGTCCCCAAAGGAGGTAAAAATGTACCGTTGACAAGCTTGGATGCTATAGCAATTGATGATTTATCTCATACAATTCATAGGAAACACTGGAAAGAAAAATGGTGTAAAGGCAAGGATGAAACTTATTATTTAGGCCTTGAATGGATGAAAGATGGTCTTTGTAATACGAGCATTGAGATCATAGGTGAACAGATTTTAGGTGGTCCAAGGTGGTATGAGGCCCCTGGAGAGTTCGTGAAGACGGGAATCGATGGAATAAAAACAGCGGCAAATGCAGTAGTTAACTTCGTTACTAAAGATATTTGGAATGGGTTATTGGATTTTTTTATTAGCGCAGGATGGTATGTTTTGTACGGAGGATTAATAGTGTTAGGATTAATCTTACTGTTCATTATTGTAAAATGTTCTTGTGCTGCTATGGGTGCACGGATGTGTGCTAAAACTGTAGGAAAAAGTGACGAGTTGATGGTTATAGAAAAGTTGATAGACTTTCAAGCTAAAGGTCACAACCGTTTTAGGAGACGGAAAAAGAGTATTTCAGAGCACCCTTTGTTATAGAAATGATGGCGGAAATGATGGAGTGGAAAGACACCTGTTACAGAAATAACGTTAGAGAGGAAATAGGAGGAGCTGAGAACGTATAGAAAATATAGGGCAAGACGAACAAACAAAAGACCACTCATCGCTGAGGGGGGCATCTGGTAACTGATAACCCTGAAACTTGGAAAAACTTAGAAGTATATGACATTGGGCAAAAAGCAAAATTATTAATTGCATAAAATAATATTTTTGAGAACCAATTGTTCACGGTAAGACCAACAGAGATCTAACATTGATAAAGCTTAGTATGGCATCCAACGGGACAAACAACCTCGCCACTAACGGAACGGCTGATGAAGTTGGAGAATTTCCTCAGGCAATATCCGAAACTTTTATTCAGGTTGGTGAATGGGCGTATATTTTTTATGGATGTTGATACAAGGAGTAAACAAAAATCTCTGGTGGCACTTTATAACTGGATGTTTTCAATTGATAAGAATAATATTAATGAAGAGACTAAGTAAAATTATTCTGGTTTGCCATTTAATTGTGGTATCAGAAGGATGGAGTAAAATACTTGGTGTTAGAGGGTTAATAGCGTTAACCTTGACCAGTATATACAAATTGTGTATTGATGTGACCATGAAAGTTACGGGAAGGAATGATTTTATTATGTGGTGCGAAATAGCAATTATAGTGATTGATGCAATATACCTACTAGGGGTATTGTTTGCTAAGTACGGAAGAGAAGCTTATCTTTGGATAATCATAGGAGTTATGACTTTAAGTGCATTTTTGCTAGGATGTTATTTGCAAAATGAAAATATTCTGTTGATGGGTATAATGATTTTGATGAATAGATGGGATAAAATGAAAAAGAAACTTAAAGAATGTGTAGGCTGTTGCCAAAGATTGACAGATGTGAACTCAGCCGAACCATTCTCTGCCTGATTTTCAGTACCTGGCAGGATGGAGCGAGCTGAATCAGATAATATATGAGACATCCTGCAGAACCGAAAGAAACAGAAAAAGTCATAGGCAAATGCAAATTTGTTACGGGTGTGGCGGTTCCACAAGACAAATATTTTTTGAATTAATCAATGGACAAAGGCACTGCACTAGATGTATGAGAATGCCTAATAATAAGGTAATAGATGGACTAGGTAAAGAGGTTCCTATATGGACCCAAGTTCATTGTATGACTACAAGACATGGAGTATGCGAAAGATGGCAGTTAAAAATAAATGGTTTTATTGATATAACATTACGAAAAGATGAAAATGGTATATTTCATATCCCTTGGTGGATTAAATTATGTGTAGTAGGGCGACAATATGAACGACAAGGATCTAAATCAGGACGGACAGTAATAATTTTTCAATTATTAGAATTCTTAGAGCTAACAGAGAAGGAAGAATGGAATGGCAAAGAATTTAAGAAAATTCAAACAATTGTGAGTACAGGTGTGTTCGGCTTAGGCTTTGTTGATGGTCCTAATTTCTTTTACAGGCCTCTGCAGTGATGGTACAGGAGAATTCGGTCATTTGATCGAAATGACTCTTGGGCGGTTTTTTCATGCGGCCTGGTATCGGCCCAGAATCGCAGGACGAGTCTATTTCTCTCTGGCAGCATTATGGTTCTTGTGGATAGAGATGGGGATCTCAATGAATGTCTTATGCACGATAGCCCTAGAAAGCAAGATATTCTTCCTATTTGGGAAATGAGGAGATTTGTAGAGATTACATTTTTCAGAAGATGGAAAAACATTTTTGATGTTTATATTGAGAAAAAATTTACAAGTGATAGAATTGGCACAACCTTTATGAAATGTGTTGAAGATAGATTACCAGTAGATGGTCAACTTACTAGAGAATTAGATCAGATAACCGCAAGAGAGGGTGTAGAATTATTACCTAATTCATCTGATATGCGATTCCTGATCAATCCTCTAATAGAAACGTGAGGAAGAGGTCAGATAAAATAAAGGTTGATTTTGATGATTTTTAGTTCAGGGACTACAAAGGACTGGAGTAGGAGGTCAAGAAACAGGAGAAGAAGGAACGTCGCAGACGGGCCCAAGAGAGAGCGAGAGGACCAGAAAATCATCTTCAAGATGAAGGCAATATTGAGACTGATGAGAAAACAGGAAACGCCAAATAAAAGAATAATGAAATTAATAAGAGAGATGATTGAATTATGTGATTATTCAGATGAACTGCAAAAGTTAACAAATGATTTAGAGACAGTGAAACTCTAAAACTCCTGTTATAAAAATATGAGGGTTGAAAGCTATGTATAAATATATCTTATGTCGAAACCATAGATGATTATAATCTTGTAGGTTTAACGGTTATATAAGTTGCTGTGCTTATTTTGTAACATAACGGTTACAAGTAAGAGGATGCACTTTGCATTTCCATGCAAGGTGGAACCTTTAGCTAAACCGTGGCATAAGATGCTCTTAACACCTGCTAGAGGTGTTATATTGTGGTTTAGGTATATAGTTCTATATGTTGCTTATGTTTGAAAAAGGTGTCATAATTTTTCCTATAGTTTAAAATAGAACTAGACACGCTTGCTATCTAGAGATGTTGTAATATTTCCTTCTGAACTTTTGACATTACTTTTGTACAGACTCTGACATAAAGGTCATGTTTCCTGCCTGGGATGGAGGAGGCAGTTACAAGGGGTGTAAGAACTATATAAATGCTTGTTAGACTATATGTCAGGGCCGACACTTCGTGGTGAAGACTATTCGCTGTTATTTTATTGTTATTTGCTTATGAGTTATTTGTTTTTTAATAAAACGAAACCAATGCTTTGGTGATTCGTTAACCTTTTTAAACAAGTCTCTGAGTGATTAATTAATAATAATAACTCGTTATCTGAACCTGAATATATTCTAAACGAGCTCCCAGAGGTACGAATTTGACTGAGCCAGGACGGTCACCGGCGGGGAAACATCCGGAATCATTAAAAGCATCCATCTAGATAAGAGGTAAATATGCATTTGCTATTTATGAGGTACTTATGGATGATGAAGATGTGAATAATGGATTTTTGGGTCTTTTAACCGGTATAGAAACACAACAAGAGGAGTGATGCTTTTTTTATTGTGCCTTGATCACCTGCTGTACATCTGAACATCCCAACAGCTTCTTTATAACTATGAACTTTAAATGGACACATCACTAACTATAAATAGTAACCAGTCTAATAGGTCATAAGTAGAAAAGACACTAAACAGAAAAACAAAATATAATTTTTCCTCTCCTGCTGTATTCTGTTTATTCACATTACATGCTTTATGCTATTATTTTGCAAGAGATATGTCTTTTTTAACGTAAATGTAACTGGTTTAGTCTTAAAAAAAGAAGAATTCCAATGAAAGCAGCAAATATCAGGGAATAGCAAGCTATTTGTAAAAATGTTGATTGAACATATCTTTCTGGAAATTGGGATAATTACAATGGTGCATAAAGGTTCATCTTAATACACCAAAGCATCAGCTTTAACTATGAATTCAACTCGGACAGTCAATCAGACCAGTGGTTCTGTTGATAGAGCCAATTTCAGGTTTTGTTGTGCCACCAAGTCACATAAAAGGTTTTTTTTTCATGCAAATGTTTTGTGGTCCCCCCAGAACCTCCTTAAACTTCCAAGGGGGCAGAAGGATGACTTAATAAAAACTGAAATTAGGTTATATTAAAACAGTATCTGAAAGTAATGTAGCGCTGCTGTGCTTTGGGGTGTCCCGACTTCGAGTCCTGGCTTGCGATCTTTCCTGATCCCATCCCCTCTCTCTCTTCCACTTCGCTTCATGTCCGCCTACTGTTCTTAATAAATGCAGAAATGCCAAAACTAAATAATTATTATTTTTTTAAAATCTAAAAACTTAATTTATCCTTTTTTAGCCAGGAGAATCCCATTGAGACATCACAATCTCTTCTTCCAGGGAGATCTGGTCACCAGGGAGTAACAAAAATTTAAACAAAAAAGGCAAAATATTTATTAGTAGTAGTTGTAGTAGTAGTATTTTGCCTCAACAACTATTGCTCTTACTGTTCTTTAGATTTCTGGAATCACAAAATGAATTGTGATTAATGAATTTAATATATCAACACACCTAGTTTCTGTTTGAAATCAAGTTACAGCATAAACACCAGAGGAAATATCTTGTCTGCATGATTTGAGTAAAGGAATGAACACATACATCTTAAAATTTTAGAAACAGCACTAAAATCATGAACAGTTTATAAAAAGGTTTGTTTAAGTTTATGAAAAGATTCAGTTTAGGTATTATTTAAATCAAGGCAACAACACAGAGATCATTCAGCTTCAGTTCAGACAATAAGTTTATTATTTCTTTGAATAGGCCTATTAGTGTGCTTTGTAAACCAGAGAGCTGTTTTACTATGTCACAATTTTAAGGAAATGTGTGCTCTTCACTATTTTGTATATGTTTGCTTTTTTAACAAATAGTTCAACTATATATGATGTAAATAAGGTTTATAGCAGGTGTAAACGGTGATTGACAACTATTAATCTGAGGGGCAGGGTCGGGTGGGGTTGCTATAAACTGTTGATTCTCATTTGATTGGAGAGAAAATACAACCCCGCACCACTTTTGTCAATCACTGTGTCACAACCCCCACCAAATACAACACACTACACCACACCCACCATCTACAGCACTATATTGCCCCCCCTGCACCCGCCCAACACAGCCCTGCAGGGGGGCCCAAGAATTTACTTCCGGTCCCTATTATCGGTCGTAAACGAAGAGACAACATTCACTAGAGTGCGAGTGTCCTGAGAAACTCTTGAGAGAAACCTGAGGCTTAATCTGCAAAAGAGTCATTCAGAAGCTTCAGCAACTGGAGATCAAAAATTCCGAATATTCTATTTATGTTAATGACGCTATCATTGTGACATCATACTGCGCATTTGAATCTGGCAAACGTGAGGCTGAAACTAATGACATGGCCCCTCCTGCAGCCGTAGATGGTGGGTGTGGTGTAGTGTGTTGTGTTTGGTGGGGGGTGTGACACAGTGATTGACAAAAGGGGTGTGGGGTTGTGTTCTCTTCTCTCCCATCAAATGAGCATTAACGGTTTATAGCAACCCCACCCAACCCCACACTTCACATTAATTGTTGTTAATCACTGCTTACACCTGCTATAAACCTTATTTACATCATATGAGTTTTCATCAAATTTACAAAGCACATTAATATTCATTGACATAAACTGACAAAACTGAAACTGTATGATTCTTGTTGGTGTCTTGATGTAAACATTCAATGTGATGAAATAAATCATACCTAAAGCTTATTATAAACTGATCACTGCGTTTGGTGCTGTTACTGAATTTTAGAGGTGTGTGCGTGTGGTAACAAACAAATATTAAGAGGATTAATATTTTCTACTATATAAATATATATTTTTTAAAAATGTCTATACAATCAATCTAAATGTCAAGAATTTTATTTAAATAAAAAGAACTGATAAAACAGTTGTGATGGGCATAAAATAAGAAAACTGAATATTCCATGTAGTTTTTTGTGTTTTGTTTTTGTAGTCTAATTTGTCATAATTTATTAAAATCAATCCCTCATGCAGCTGAACTGAAGTATTTGCTTTAATATCCAAGTAAGTTTGATTTTGGCATTGGTGGAAACATAATGGCAGAAAACTATGGAAGCATATGTGTAGCAAAATTCAATTTGAAATGTAATATGCAAAATGGCAATGCAATATGTAAAATGGCAATGTATTTCTGTATTTAAATTTACATTTTCCCATTGGTATATGCAACATTTAGTGCAAAATGAAAATTAAAAATCAGTTATATAATTTAAATTTGCCGTTTTCTACACTAGTTTTAATATTCAAATTAAAAACATATTTTGAAGCTTTATAAGTTGCAAAATTAAAATGTATTACCCAAATTGATTAGATATGTTTAACATGTCCAAGCAAAAACTGTAGCACAATTATCATTTAAATGCTGTTTTTCCTAAATGCATTTAGACTTAGGGGTAGGACACTTGGGATTGCATTTTCATCGTGATACCGCGTGATAATTGTAGCAAAATGCAATGAGAGTTTCAAAATGCATTCTGAGCCGAAGGTGCAGCAAAAGGGTAGCAAAATGGTGATTTAAATGTATTTTATTATTCTTAAATGCATTGACACTTACATATATGACGTTTCAATTGCATTTTCATTAAATCCCCCGCGATGAATATAGTTTAAGACATTGTGGATTTGAAAATGTATTCCGAGCGGAGCAGAGCACGCCCCCTACCTGTCAATCATTACATCAGGGCGGGGCTCGGCAACAGGACGCACGATAGGTCAATATTCACCATTAACCAAACGCTTTTCACCTGCCTCAACATCTCTCACTGTTTACACTCGGATTGATGCACATAAGCAAACAGACAGTGCTATTCTACACTTATTTACTACATTACCTTATATTTTATTACTCTTTTATTTTTAATCCGTAAAATAGCGCGTGTTCCGTGGCACCTGAACAGAGACATGCAGAGAGTTCCTCAGGGGCATATAATTTCAACTTCATCTCTTGTCCAAAATTCAGCTCAATAAAACAGGCAATGTGCCAAAGATGTAGGTTAGGGGGTAGCTATAAGTACAGATGTAAATAAATTAATATTAAGCTATGAGAAAATAATAACTTATAACTTTAATAACTTATTTCTTGCACAGGTTGCCGAAATTATGCCCATGGCTCTGCCCCAGTATGGGCTATTCGTTAGCCATTTGTTAGTCTGGTTGTTTGGTGAGAAAGTAATTAAATATAGTTGCAATAACATGAGAGTTAACAGCCCTGAAAATTTTACCTCACAGTGGAATGAAAGAGACATTTGATATTTATCTCAGAGTGGTGTGCAGAGGAAGAGAGAACCTTCCATCATGCTCTTCTGATTGGCTGCGATTAGTGATTAATTTTGTGCCCTGTAGCGGTGTGTCTGGTGTGGATAAATTGCTTGTCAGCAGAACCTCATCACACCTTACGTGGACATGATGTCCTATATAAATATATTATATATAGCTAGTCATAAGGAAGCTTTTTTTTAAAACTCTGTTTTAGGGAAGTGAGAGCAAAGCTGTGGTTTTGCTTTAGATGTGGGAGGTGTCAATGTAGCCCCATGTTCTTCAAACAGTCATACACTGCAAAAACAGATATGTCAAAAAACAACACACATGGTTGTGTTGACAGCATTCTTGTGTAAGATTTTAACACACAATGTGTAATTTAAAAAAAAATGCCTTTGGATAGATTGGCACAATAATTGTGTTATCTCCTGGGCGGGCAGTTTGTATTTATGGAAATAAAAACAATACATATTTCGTATGGTAGCACATAAAAAGCTCTCGAATGAATAAAAAACATTAATAAAACAAATATACAATATATACATCTCAATTTATTAAAATAAAAATATTAACGGCTATTTTTTGTCGGCCAATCACGTCGTGCCTAATCGGCGGATCCCTCTCTTGGCTGGCGGCTGGCCTGGTTTGAGGGGAAACACAATGCTGTCAGACTCAGATCTATCCGTAAGTTACAGCAGATACTCTTTAAAATGCGTAGTGCTGCAAAAATCTTTAATGGAAATAGTTAGCTACCAAATACATTGTTAATTAGTTGGAAAGGCGACGTGCACTGAGCAGTATGCCGTTAGTGAAAACGTTGCCTTGGAATTGTAAGGTTCTATCTGCATTCTGAGTGGTTTTGAGATATTGAGCTTCAAAGTTTTTGCATTACATATCCACCTTTTTCTTGATGTAAAAATGGGTGCGGCCATTTGTAAATTCTATGGGTTTCCGGTCTCATCCGCATCCAGCTATTTTTAGTTGTACAAAACAGTTTGTTTTGCTGCTTGATATTGAAAATTGATGTGTTTTATCATATTATTTTGATGTATTATCTTAATTATGAACACACTGGTTTGTAGTGCAAACAGTTTTACCATTTACTGCACGTTGTTATTCTCCTCGTTATTTACTTATAGCGGCTAATGAACCGGAAGTCTCATCCATAGGCTTACTTCCGCGTTGAAGAAAAAGATGGATAGCAAAAATGATATGGGGAACAAGTCTCTTTCCTACATGAAAATGACAGAGACCCTAATTGTGTTCTAAATGTACAACATCAAAATCCTCTCAAATTTTTAAATGGGGATTTTTGGAAAGGGTCAAATGCAGATAGAACCTTCTTCTAATTCTAAAAAGTAATTTTCCGCTTGGAATTATAAGGTTCTATCTGGCAAAACATTAATTGAAGCAACAATTTTCAAGAAAAAAAATAGTTTTTTAAATAATTTGTTTTAAAGCACAAAATTAGTGTTGTAACAACGTGTCAACATGTATGAGAAAGGTAAATTTAATGCTTTCTTTATCACATTTATTCCATATTTTAGGACAAATAATTTTTCTTGGTTACGTTAGGCACAAAGGGCAATACGAAATATTTTGTTCAGTGCTAATGTTAATTTTAGCTAGGATTATAGTGGGTAATTACTGTATACACATTATTGAGGGAACAGTTAAGGCAGCTAACGTTACTCTAATCCATCTGACCAGGACTTTATTCCACAAAAAGCGGGACAGGGAAACTGGCTTTCTCTTTAAATCAGTATGGCCGAGATAACATGCTGACGTTTATTGTTGTAATTAAGACCCCATCATTTCAATTGTTGACTATTTGATATTTAAGTCTTAATGTTGTAAAATTTAAGACATTAAGACTTTAAACTGCATGAATATTTCGCCAATCACTACATATTCGGGTCTTTAGCAACCCAGACTTATATCCAGCACGGATGGATCTCTAACTGCTGCAATAGCAAACTCTCCTGATATTTTAAGAACATAAAATAAAAAATTGAAAAAATAAGCATACTTTTTTACCTTTTGAAACTTAGAAGGGTTCGATTTGAGCAGATGATTTTACCATCACTGCCATCGTCAGAGCACATTTCCCCAATGTTCTTTATACATTCAGCATCTGGCTCTTCTCAATATTTTCTCAAAAATATAGTTTTCAGCATCTTCAAAAACAACATTTTGATCGCTATTCACCACATCCACCATCAAACGACAGTGACACTTATATTTAATTATGTACAGCAATTGCTCTGCAGTAAAGCCATTCAAGCCAGTTAAATTTTTGCAGATTGTTATTTGTTTTATGCATGCGCTAATTATGAGTGAAAAATCATGTCATCATTATGTTTTAAACAGTGCCACTTTGTGGAATAAAGGTGTATTGCACTTATTGATTATGCAGACACGTAATTATTGTTGTTTAAAGGGGTGGTTTACTGCGATTTCAGTTTTTTCATTTTAAATAGTGTGTAATGTTGCTGTTGGTGCATGAACAGTATCTGCAAAGTTGCTGCGCTGCAAGTTCAACATAAGCGGAGATATCGTCTTTTAAAAATCAGGAATTTTAATGCCTTCAAAAACGACTCATATGGGACTACAACGAGATACTTCCCGGGTTGCATTAGTAACAAACCCATAAATTTGCATCAACCCCTCCCTCCGGAACATGCAAAAAAGGGGGCAAGGCCATGTTCTGCGGCTTTGTCGAAGAGGAAGAGTTATAGTGGAGAGTTGTAGCCATCCCGACGAAACGGTGTTATTTTCACCCAGCTGTCAGGGGTGTATTCCAGAAAGCAGGTTATGTGACATACCCGGGTATGTTTGAGGATAAGTGAGTGGATAACCTCAGCTTTCTGTTCGAAAATCGGCGGTTACTTTCAGGGTATGTAAGTAACCATAGCAACTTGCTCTCTGAAGATAACCTGCTCCAGAGCAGGTTATGTTCCAGGGTTAGTTCACTTCAGCTCTATCTGTCATGCTCTGATAGCGCTGAAGTGAACTAACCCTGGAACATTGAATTGAACATTGAACCCTGAATTACAATACAGTTATGTATATAGCCTACTATATATATATATATATATATATATGCTATTTTAGTGATAAAGCGCTATTATAAGTAATAAATAAGGTTTGCCTATATATTGCTCTAATATGGTTATTATATTTTATTGGCATATATAACAGTATGTATTCCTATAATAAAAATACATATCTGATATGACTTAATATATAATTAGCATCAAACAAACAATATAATTCTTATTCTCAAGGATTGAAGATTAAACGGAAAAAAAATACAAATGATTGCAAAACCATCAATTAGGTGGCGATATGCACTAAGCATAAGGCCAACATGACCTTTGAACAGAAGAAGAAGAAAGCAGTATGGCGCGCTTATTCTTAGCGTCTGTTTCCATAGTGACTCGTCGATTCGTCGCTCTGTTGAGAATGTCTTGAGTCTTAACCAGGAACATACTCTGAGTTGAATGAACTTACTCACGGATGCGTTTTTGGAACCACATACCTTGAGTAAGCAAGGTTTGGGGTTTATCAACCAAAAGTTCAGGGTTTATCTGACGGTAAGTTAACCATGCTTTCTGGAATAAACCCCAGGTCTTCTGTCTTCGGGCTTCCTACAGATGCTGTAGTTCGTCAACAATGGTTAAAATTTATGTTTGATTATGTTCCTGACAATTACAATCGTAATTCAGCTCTCTGTGCTGCGCATTTTACGGAAGACAGCTTCCAGAATCTACACAAGTTCAATGCCGGATTCACACAGAAACTATTACTAAAACATGGAGCAGTTACAACTTTAAAACCAGAGGCAGCAGTTGTTGGGCCACAACCTGTAAGTAAGATTTAATCATTTTAAATGTATTTGCATGTATAATTTCAGACGTAATGTTTTAGTTTTATCAAGGTCGTAAACAAATGCCAACGCTGGCTTTAGTAGCCAGTTGGTTAAATGCTGTTTCCCAGGTAGCCAGCGGAATTGGGCCGAATGCGGCTGAGTGTCGGCACACTCAGCTGTGTGCTGGCAGCGGCTTGCCAGAAGTGAGCCAGGTCCGGCCCAGTAATGGTTGCCAGATTTGGCTAGGTTTTGGATCTGTGGATCTGGCCCGATTCTGGTTGAGAAACGGCGCATTGAGCCACATTCAGCCTGACTGTGGACCACAAGTGTCAGTCCTAAACTGTCAAAAATTCAGGTTTTACTCCTTGTGTGAATATTTGGTCCCCACAATGGAGGTTAAACCTGTACACACACAATCAGTCAATTAGGCTGAATAATAAAATTACAAAAATATATATTTTTTAGAGTTGTCAAACCTTTTGCCTGTCAAAGTTATTCATTCAGTTTTATTATTATTTTAATTAATATTTCTATTAATTTTTAGGCTAACCTCAAATGGACTTTGCTTGTAATTGAAAAATGTTCCCTTAATCTAAATTGACACTTTCTGACTGTGTGTGATTGTAAAAACTGATACCCCAGTAAGTGGTAAACTTTTACAAAATATGATTTCAGATGTTATAATAGTGATTTTATTATGTCCAAATAAAAGTCCCACAGCAAAACTTAGACTAGTGGGTAGAATGAGCCAATAAGTGATCCTCTGCTGCCATCTTCTGAAATCAGTGAGTGAAACTTTATTATTAATAACTGTAACACTTTATATATATATATATATATATATATATATATATATATATATATATACACACACACAAATATATGTGTGTGTAATTTATTTTATTTTATTTAAATTTTATTTATTTTGCCAGGGAAAATATAACATGAGGTAATGACTTAAATGTACATCTCAGATGATTAAAAAAAAAAAAAAATCAATAAAATAGATATAAATGTAACTTTGACTATTTGACACCTCACGTGCAAAGCCCGCGAAAGAACCAGAGGTTATATAAGCAGCGGTCGTCACATCACGCGCACAGCTGGACTCTGAGTGGACATCGCCTGACTGGAGAGCTTTCACGAGGTAAAGTATTTTTGTGTACATAAGTATAAAATCGACGGATCTGTCATTTAAATGTACCATAAGCCTACTGTTCACATAAACGAATCTTTCCGTCTTTATTTTGTACTTTATTTTCAGCATCGTTAATGCCGTTATATCTGTGTGACGTCATTTGCGCAGATCTGCTAAAATTGAGAAAACCTTTCGTTTCACATTCATGTTGGTCAAGGTAACGTTAGTTTAAAAAATATATAGCCTATATATTCATTTCATAATTATTATTAATAATATTTTCACATTTAAGCAGTGTTGTCTCACAGATTTGTCTGAGTGAGAGCGCGCGACACTGACGCACACTGAACGCGCGCGCTCTCTCTCTCTCTCATATCGTGTGTGATCGAGCGAGCGAGAGACAGAAGACTCACACAAGCCAATGTAGCCTATCCTTATGAGATAATAACAATAAAAATAATAATAATTCTGCTTTTTAATAACAAATAATTACAATAAAAGTAAAACATGTATGCATGTGTATACACCAGGGAAGAAATAAAAGTCATATTCAAATATTTATTCTTTTTTCTTTCTTTTTTCAGATTGTCATCCGAGTGTTGCAAGTGATCAGTCAAGCAGTCATCCTGCATCTTGGATTTGTTCAGTTTGTACAGACATATGCATTATCTGATATTGAGTGATGCTTTTTCTTTTTCTCCCTTTTATTTCTGTCGGTAGCTGCTGCACCCCAAAGGCTCCACAGCACTTGTCACAAGTCTTTGGCTTTGTTAGTATATATTTTTTAAGCTGACTGTCAAACATTTTCTACATTTTTTTTTTATTTAGGTTCATTAAATATATGTGACCCTGGACTACAAAACCAGTCATAAGAGTAAATTTTTCTAAATTGAGATTTATACATCATCTGAAAGCTGAATAAATAAGCTTTCCATTGATGTATGGTTTGTTAGGATCGGACAATATTTGGCCGAGATACAAATTTGAAAATCTGGAATCTGAGGGCGCAAAAAAAATCAAAATATTGAGAAAATCACTACCTAAATGAAGCTCTTAGCAATGCATATTACTAATCAAAAATTAAGTTTTAATATATTTATGGTAGGAAATTTACAAAATATCTTCATGGAACATGATCTTTACTTAATATCCTAATGATTTTTGGCATAAAAGAAAAATAGATAATTTTGACCTATACAATGTATTTTTGGCTATTGCTACAAATATACCCCAGCGACTTAAGAGTGGTTTTGTGCTCCAGGGTCACATATGTCATGCAGAAGTTATTTATTCATTTATTTATTTAACAGTCTAGCATAATCTGATCTGTTTTAAAAGTTATGTATTTTGTAGTTTGTTAGTGAATTTAAATGATTTAATTACACAACATATTATGTGAATAGTGTAATAATGTTCCTGCTACACTTCTAATATTTTTGTGATTGCTTTTTTATATTTTTTTGTCAGATTTGTCAAGATCATCTGAAAAGAGTTCACCTATGCCATGTAAGTAATTGAATGTTATCTTGGAAAGACAAAAAAAAAGTCCAGGGTGCTCAGGGAGTTCAACGAGATGTCTGAGGGTGCTCTTTGGGGTCAGGAATTCAAGTAAATGTAAAAAAAAAAGAAAGAAGGGAAATCCAAGGCACTCTTCTTCAAAATTATTTAAAAAGCCTTTATTTTGGCTATTTCATAATAGAAAATATAAAAGACACAGGAAGAAGACATGGTTGCTTCTTCCCATGTCCTTTATATTTTCTATTATGAAATAGCCAGTAAAATAAAGGCAAAAATAATTTTGAAGAAGAGTGCCTTGGATTTCCCTTTTTTTACATTTAATTGAATGTTATATTTTGCTATAGAGTAGATGTGTAAATATATGGTTTCTTTTAGGATATTGTAATCAGATGGGCTAGGACATAATATCTTAAGATTAATTTTGTTGTACTGTTTGAGTCAGGGTGTTGTAAGTGGTCAAGTAGTAGTGACCATGCAGGGTGCCCAAATTTTTATAGACCTTTTTCTTTTTTTGTCATTTTTAAACTAAAACTGTATTAGTTTTAAATTAAATCTACAACATAATGTCTGCAAAAAGTGAAAAAGTAGTCTGAATTTCTGAAATGACTTTTTGACCACATAACATACAGTATATATCTTTTTTCTTGATCTTCTTCCTACCTGGTCTCTATGCTAAGCTTCATGTTTAAATAGGCAAACTTGTGCCACATATACCAGACTGACACTGACACACACACATATTATATATATATTTATTTATTTATTTATTTTTCTGCAAATACTGCAGTGAGCTGGATGGAAAAACTGAGAAGTTTATAAACAGATGGCATGGAAGAAGAGAGCAGGTCCTACAACAAAGAAATTCTTCTTAAGGTATGCTCCAAATTTACCATTTACCATTGAGTTCACTGAGATCTGACTAACTATGTGTCAATATGTGTCCCCTCTTTATCTCTCTTTCCTTTTTTCTGTCCCTCTTTTAGGATAAACCTGAGGCCTGGGAGATCTTAGAGGTTCTAATGTGTTTTTTATGCATTTGTTGATGTCAATTTTTCAATAATAAATTCTCATATTTTTTACATTTATGGTGTCATTCTTATCGGGGTGTATTGAGGGGGGAACTGCACATGTGTGTGTAATATTTGTGGAAACAACTGTTAAAAAAAACTGGAGGAAATCTTTAATAATACATTTTTTGTATTTTTTAGAGAACCAATGAATTACATGAACAGTTCTTATCCATGTAGGCTATATAGCAAACAAGCTAATATTGTTTTGGTAAATTTTGTTGTTATTAATTAAATAAATATTGGTTTGTATTTCATATACATTGCCATTTGGAATCCAGACTCAGGCCAGTACCGGCTAATTGTATAATCTATGCTGGCGTGATTGCGGCCCGATGCCGGCAGTGTCGGCTCAGTTTCGGCAACCGGACTCGGGCGCGTCATTCACTCCCGTAATTCACAAGAGTCCGGCAAACGCATCCGGGCCGAGTTATTTCTTCCGGTTTGCCGGATTTGGGCCGTTATCGGGCCTGATCATTTTGGCTACCTGGGTTCCTGTGTCTATGACAAATGCGTACAAACATTTTGGACCCGAATTTGTAATTATGTACTAATTTTGTAAATGTATTTTCCATGTATACTTTATGACGTAATTTTTCGATTTGATCAAGAAACACAAGCCAACGCTGTTTGGTTATAGTAGCCAGTTAGGTCGATGCTATTTTGTGTGTATAAGACAAACGTGTACAAACTTCAAAAAATTATATGTAATCACAACAGCAAACTTCCATTCAGAAAGGTTTTGTAAGAGCCGTGCTTGCGGAAGTTTGCTTGACTCTCTTCATTACCGCTTTCTGGGTCTGATTCTGGCTCAAACTGATACAGCAATATTGACACCATTATTTACATTTGACCGGAGCACATGCAGCTGTCGCCCGTGAAGGTAATGGGCGTGAAGTTTCCGGACAATGTGCAGTACGCAGTTTAGCCAATCACAACACACCGGCCCAGCTGACCAATCTGAGCCCATTGCCTGTTTCTGAGGGAGTGGTTTCATAGAATCAGGAAGTCAACCGGTCGTTCAAATGACAGAGGAGAAAGCGACTTACAATAAAGGTGAAATATATGAAAAATAAGGCGTTTTTTAACAAACGAAACACGAAGACATGTTATATTGCACCCCTTAAACACAATCAAGCAAAGAAAAAAAGCAGTAAACCACCCCTTTAATGTTTAATCTTTCCTGCTGTTATGGAGCAGTCCGGCGACATGACAAAGAACGTTGATCCTAATTGGTCCTCTTGCGTGCATTCGAAGTGCCGATTGGCTGATTCACAGATAGAACCTTATAGACCCTTTTTCTGTTAGTAAACAATGTGACGTTTTTTCTGTGGGCGGGGCTTAGCTGCAGGCAGAAAGATTCCACTGACCGCTTCACTAACGCTAGCTATGAAGTTTGGTTACCTTGTTTTTTTAACAATGGCTGGAGAAAATCGATTTTACCTGCATATGTAAGGTCACTCACTGTGCAGGACCATTATTGTTATTTAAATAAGTTAACTTTAACGGACAAAGTCAGATTGGCCGACCCTGTGCTCATGGATGGACGATCTGACAGGATTACCTCCGATTGAGTGACTCGTTAGAGAAACCTAAGGAGTAGTAAAGAGAAACTCACCTGTGTCAATCTAGTCATGAAGATGTACATATATTTCAACTTCAGCGGGCTATTTTTACAGCTAACGTTACGTGAGAGTGAACTGGACCAAAATACAAAAAGTTAAACATTCAATGTGATAATATTGTAGTAAAGGGAGAGCACGGTCCCTTTAAGCCTATTCACTATGTTTATTCTGTTCCTATTCCTATTGGCTGTTTAGTTACGTCAGTCAGAGAATGTGTGCTGAGTTACGGGGTACAGGAAGTTTAGAGAGAGATTAGTGAGAACAGTGACATACAGACTGTGTATTTATGCAGATTGTACTATTGGTGAGTGAACTGTGTAACTACGTTGTTCAAGAAGTTAAGTAAACTCTACGGAGAGTATCATCTTGTCGTGGCTCATTCCTCCCACGCATCCACATAGGCCAATGCATAAACGAAACTAACTGCATGCCCCTTGTCAAAAAATCCTATAGGATTACAATAGGACAATTGTATAGGATTCCAATAGGAATTTCTATCGTATTTTGGAACCATTCCTATAGGATTCCGATAGGAATAGTCCTATAAGACAAGACATAAATATCTTGTAGGAACCGTTCCTATAGGATTTTAATGGGATTTTAATCCTATAGGATTTTTTTTTTATATTCTAAAGGTGCACTTTTCCACTGTATTTGTAGTACTTACACTGTACTTGCAGTTTGCTTAAATTCACCCTGATGTAGAATGTAATGTAAAAATTCTAAGGCACTGATAATTGATTGATGACACACACACACACACACATACACATACAGTATTGCCACTAGACCAGTTCTAGACTCTAAAAGAATTGGGGAGGAAGATATGAAGCTTATACCAGGAGACCAGAAGTTGAATATAAAAAATAACACTTTACTGTAACAACAACAACAATAACAATAATAATAGCAAATACAATCACATCACAACACAGAGCAATAAAACATCAAACAGTAAGTAGAATTTGATATCGTAAATCAGTTTAATTTCCCTTTGAGGTGTATAATACTGTTCATTTCATGCAATAAATGTAATAAAGTTCAGTTTGTGTTTAATGTAAAGAGAGAGAGAGAGAAAAAAACACCAATTCAGTTAAGGGAAAACCGGGGAAAGTATGAAAAATACTGTATCCAATATATTTCAAAGTACTAATTACTATACTAATGCTCTGTCAATTGACCATATGCACAATTACTTCCTGGTTTTAGATAAGCCAGCTCAGTCATTTCCAGTCAATTGTACTGTGCTTTAAGAGGCGCACCCTTTGCTTAGTTTCTGTACAAAATCCATTCACAATTTGAAGAAAATTTTTGTTTATCCAAGAGGACCAAACGTCCACGTATACCATTTCAGGAATGACAAACGCGGGTGTTAAATATTACGCGGGTAAATCTGCTAAATTGTTCAGGGACTCATTGCTATGATTGACATCGATAATGGAAGACAAGCCAATGTCAAAATATCGCTGTGCATTAAGTGATTCAGACTAAATTTAGAGTAGCAAAACCACAACAGTAACAAGTCTGTGCTGACTGAATATATTTAGCAGCTTTTACAGTTAAAGATAAAACTTAATAAATGTAGTTACTAAATTAAATCAAAAAATATTTCAAAATATTTAATGCATTATTTAATTGTTATACCATTAATAATGAACTTATTTCATTTGTAGTTAACTAGTTTAAATAATTCTCCCTTATATGCTGTTGGTGTCGGGGCATATTTATTTATTTATAAAATGACATGAGAATTTGTGATTCCTGCACTTGCTATACTTTATACTTCAGTACAATAAAAGCACACAGATTTGGAGTTGAAATGGCAGCTGAGCTAATGAGTGATCCTCTGCTGCCATCTACTAGTTATAATGATAATTTATTATAATTTTCATCTTAAAAGTGTTTGTTTTTCGCTAGGAGACACGTTTCTTTCATGTCATCTTCATGAATGAAAAGTATATCTATAAAGTGAATTTTACTTCACAGCCAGAGTTGAGAAGGCAAATATTATAAGTTTTTAAAATGTGTTCATGACTATGAAGGTAAGTTATTGATTATCAATAATACCATTATGATGTCATTTGGGAGATAGCATCTCTGGCTACCTAAAGTTAAAGGCATCATCTATCATTGTTGTTATGCTATCATTATTTACCATGTTGCAATTATTATAATTTTTTTCTCGATTTCTGACAAGCACGAGACAGGAGAGGTTTATAAGGGTCTCAAGAGTCTCTACCTATATAAACCACAACATTAAATCCGCTTTACCGGAAGTTTACGAGCTGGCTTGTTATAAAAGATGTATAAAGAATCATTTTAAATGCAATAATCTATCTTGTCTTTTTAAAATGTATTTTATGTACCATATGGTTTTTTTTTTTCGAGTATATTATTTATGGGTTTTATTATTTATTTTTTCGACATATGTTGTAATTAATTACAACATAAATTAATTACTGTAATAAAAGTTTTTCTTTTAGTTTTATAAGTCTGTTTTTGTTTCGTTTCTTCATTGTTTAGGTGGAGGCTCTAAATAAGCCCTTTGGGTTTCTGCCTCTCCTGCACAGTATATGGATTGTGTGTATATATATATATATATGTGTGTGTATATGTATATATATATATATATATATATATATATATACATATACACACACACACACATATATATATATATATATATATATATATATATATATATATATATATATATATATATATATATATATATGTATCTATTTTACTCTTGTGCAATAATAAAATAAACTAAAACTATGCGGAAGTTCAAAAGAGCGCTCTGTGCATATGGTCAATTGGTTACCAGGCAACGCAGCAGGTCCTCTAGCTGACACCGGCTTGTCATGCACCTCTTCCCCATGTACGCACACATATCACGGGAGAATCGTTGTCCAATGTCAAACTTTTTAACTGGAACATAAAACCTGACCTGGACAACAGGCCATAAGAACATCTTATTAATCCATCAATGCAAATAATTAAAATAGCGCAAAAAAACGTAAAGCACAACGTTATTCAAAACAGCTCAAAATGGTGGCTGAACATACATTTTGTACTCACTACTCCAGTGTTTTATATAATGGCATTTTATTATAAACAGCATACATTAATATTTAATTAATATCAGTTGTTTAACAACATATTTTGCTATGTAAGGGCAGACTCCTTGCTAATCACATTCAATAAAACCAGCTCAACAACTCACCAACAGATATTGTTAACCCAAAACTGTTCGTTTAGGATGCAGATCAGATAAGTATTACTATTTCTTCCTTTTTAGCATCTTTAAATACATTTTAACAAGTTAAACAACGTTAATCACTCGATTTCTCAGCTTCTTCTCCTCTTTGACCGTTACTGTTCAAAGTATGCGCGCTACAGTTGCACGCGCACTACACTCAGATTTCTTAAAGGGGAAGCGTCAGGACAATACCATATATAGATGTTTGTGTTTCTATGAATTCCTACTAACATGTAATGCATTTTATCTTATTCAGACATTATGAAATGTCATACTTATTATCTTTGCCTTACTGTAATATTATGAATTTCAGTTATATTTGTGTGTATTCAGATAGGCTGCATTTTTATTGAGGGTTACAAGTACACACATGCAGTGTTACTTTTAAAAAGTAATTAACAGAATCAAATACAGTGCCTTGAGAATGTATTAATACCCCTTTTTTATGTTGCTGCCTTGTGCTAAACCCCCATCAATATATACTCCATACACCATATTGACAAAGCAAAAACCGAATTGTCACAACTTCGTAAATTGATTAAAAATAAAAAAAACTCAAATAAGTACATTGCATAAGTATTCATACCCTTGACTAAATATTTAGCTGAAGTACCTTTACAGCCTCAAGTCTTTTTTGTTTGATGCGACAAGCTTTGCTCATCAACATTTGGAAATGATCTGCCATTTGTCTCCTCACCTCTTCATGTCTCAAGCTCTGTCAGGTTGGATGGGAGCAGACGCACATTTTCAGGTTTCTCCAGAAATATTTGACTGGGTTCAATCCCAGGCTGTGGTTGGGCCACTCAAGGACATTCACAGAGCTGTCTATAAGCAACTCTTGCTGTGTGCTTAGGGTCACTGTCCTGTTGGAAGGTGAACCTTCTGCCCGTCTGAGGTTCTGAATGCTCTGGACTGGGTTTTCTCTATATTTTGGTGCATTGAGCTTTTCTTCTATTCTTCTATTCTAAGTCCCTCAGTCCCTGCTGCTGAAAAACAGACCCACAGCATGAGACTGCTACCACCACACTTTACTTTTAGGACGGTACTCTGCAGGTGATGAACAGAGCATGGTTTCCTTCAAACATGATGCTTAGAATTGAGGTTCATCAGACCAGATAATATTATTTTTCACAGTCTGAGGGTCCTTTAGGTGCTTTTTTGAGGAGAGGACTGAGTTTGGCCACACCGCCATAAAGCCCAGATCGGTGGAGTGTTGCAGTGATGTTTGTCCCTCTGTAGATTTCTCCTGTCTCCACATATGATCATGGAGCTCAAATAGAGTGACCATCAGGTTTTTCGTCACCACTCTAACCAAAGCCCTTCTCCATCAGTTGCTCAGTTTGGCCAGGAGGCCAGCTCTAGGAAGAGTCCTGGTTGTTTCAAACTTATTCCATTAAGGGTAACAGAGACTACATGCTTTTGTGAACCTTCAATGAAGCAGAATTTTTTTCTGAACTCTTCCCCAGATGTGTGGCTTGGCACAAACCTGTTTCTGAGCTCTACAGACTGCTCTTTTAACCCCAGGGCTTGGTTTTTGCTCTAATATGCATTATCAGCTGTTGGACCTTTTATTAATACGTGTGTGCCTTTCCAAATCATACCCATTCAATTGAATTTGACACAGGTTACCTTCACTCAAAGTCTAGTAACACCTACAAGCAATATGAATGCTCCTGAGCTATATTTCAACTGTCCCAGATAAGGGTATGAGTACTTATGCAATGGAATCATTTAAGTTTTTTATTTTTAATAAATTTGCAAAGATGTTAAAAAACTTTTTTTTTTTTTTTGCTTTACCATTATAGTGTATGGAGTGTAGATTGATGTGGAAAAAAGTAATTTAAAGCAGTTTAACATAAGGCAGCAACATAAAACGTGAAAAAAATTAAAGGGTATGAATACTTTCGCAAGGCACTGTAAGATCTTTCAGGACAAAGTGAATTTCCATTTAAAAATCACAATGTCCAATATGATACAAATCAATAAAAGATCCTACAGGAAAAATTAAAATGCCATTAAAATAAATCAGAATGTCCAATAGGATAAGGATCAAATAAAATCCTATAGGACAAAGTGAAATTCCATTAAATGTCCAATAGGATTCTAAGAATCCAATAAGATTCTAAAGGATAAACTGAAATTCCAATAGGATTTTTTGACAAGGGGCACGACAAATGGTGTCAGAAACGGGGATTTTATCTGGAAATTGCAACTACACGTGTGAAAGAAGAGGATAAGCAGTAAGCTAATTTGTTAGCGCTCTTTCAGGACAAGAGGCAAGTAGGTTGACGTCATCGCGCCCGATGAGAACCGCATAGACTCAACTATAAAGTGAATTGCCGGAGATAAGAGACTGGAATGCTCCACAAGAACATTTGTAAACTTTATTGCTGTAAAGTTTATTGAAAATAAATAAATAAATAAATGTCATAATAATAAGAAGGAAATAAATAACTTTAGAAATGTCCCAGGAAGAATTGTATCATGGAGCTATGGCAGCAGCCCCAGATTCCAACCAACCCCCAGAATGGCTTAAGACAATGCTCGAAAACCAAAATAAAAATAACGAGCAACTGCAAATGATGATGGCTCCACTGTTGACTCATATTACAAGTTGTTCTCAAGCCCCACAAACATCAATGTTCACTGCACCCAGGGTGATACGTGAGAGCTCCCAACCTACTGTCAGGGAACGGAGGATGCCTTACTCAGATTCACCCTTCCTTCAAGATGATCCAGAAAGGTCACGTAACATCACGGGTGGGCCATTCGCTGCCGAGCTAGAAGTAATACAACAAAGAGCACGTACTGCAGGTCCCTCCAGAGCCACCCCCTCCACCGAGACTGGCACAAGGCAACGAAACACTGAGCGTGGCTCCCAGCCATTTCCACATACTTATATTGCAGAACAAAGATCTAGTATGCCTCGTTATCAAGGCCAGCCAATTGCTGCAGAGGGTCCCAAGGCAAAGCTTTCTGTTTTTGATGGTAGTGGAGATTGGGAGTCATTTCTGGTACCATTTGAACGGCAGGCCAGGAAGTATGGTTGGAGTGGAGACTATAGAGTGGACTGTTTGTATGACTGTTTGAGGGGGCCAGCTATTAAATATGTCTGTTCACTTCCTGAACATATCCGTGAGGATTACACCCTTCTTAAGGAGCAGTTAACTCAACGTTTTGGTCAGCGTGACCCCCCAACCACGATCAGAAGGAAACTGGGCGAACTCCGCCAGCTCAAAGAGTCAGCCGCTGAGTTTGCAGAGGAGGTGCAACGCTTAGTCACCTTGGCCTACCCTGGTGTGGAGCTTGATCTGCAGGACCAACTCGCTACAGACTTCTTCCTCAAGGGACTTCGTAACCAAAAGGTTGCTTATGAAGTAATGAACAAAGATCCCCATTCATTAGTGGAGGCACAAAGACTGGTAGAGGCTCACGAGCACAATTATCGAGCCACCGTGGGTCGTGATATTGATGTAAAGAGCAGAGCCAGACGTATTTCCTGGGCGGATGACGAGGAGCTGTCTATTGATTCTCCAGCAGTTTCACGCAGAGTCCAAAGTCCAAGCTACGCTACTATAGACCAAGTAGCTGCTCTCGCACAGAAGACTGCATTCCTAACAGAGCAAGTAGAGAAAATTAGTAAGAGCTATGTGTCTGCTGACCAGTTTAACCTCCTGATGCAAAAGATGGAACAGCTGCAATCAAAGCTGGACATCCTCACAGCCAGAGAGCCGAGAAAGCTGGAGGAAGTAAATCAGGAACGGAGGCGAGGGCGGTCCCCAACACAAGATAGCACAGCACGAACAAAAACCTACTCGCCAAGCCCCACCCGCGCCGGAGCAGGTTTGTGCTATCACTGTGGTGAAGAAGGGCATTTTCGCAGAGAGTGTGTCAGGCTGTCAACTTCACCACTCAACCCTAGTCAAACTCAGTCTCAGGGGTGCCAATGGATCGGATCCACATTGATATACTGGGCCCATTTCCTGTATCCAGTTCAGGAAACAAGTACGTTCTAATCATCGTTGACCAGTTCACTCGATGGGTAGAAGCCTTTCCTGTGCCAGACCAAGGGGCAGAAACTACAGCTAAGACACTTGTCTATGAGTTCATCTCCAGGTTTGGTGCACCACTTGAACTGCACACAGACCAGGGTCGAAATTTTGAGAGTTCATTATTTAGAAATGTTTGTAGTCTTTTGCAGATCACAAAAATGAGGACAACCCCTTACCATCCTGCCTCCAATGGGCAAGTTGAGAGGTTCAATCGAACGCTCCTACAGATGATTCGATGCTACGTGAACCAGAACCAGAACCAGAAAAACTGGGATGAGCATCTTCCTCTCCTTACATCAGCGTACCGTAGTTCCCAGCATGCAGTTACTGGATTTACACCAAATAGGCTCATGCTTGGAAGGGAAGTTTACCAACCTCAGGATCTATGGTCCGGCATGGCAGAGCAAAGGTCAGACAGTTTGGAAGTGCCAGATTTCCTGTATAACTTGGAAAAAGGATTGAGAGACGCACATGATGTTGCCCGGGAGCACCTCCAAACAGCACAACAACGGCAAAAGAAGGTCTATGATCTCAGGGCTCAGGAGAGGAAGTATGTTGTTGGAGATCTGGTGTATATGCGGGACAGTACTAAGAAAAAAGGACAGAGTCCAAAACTCCAGGCACCTTGGAAAGGCCCCTTAGTGATATCTGCCTGCTGTGGCCCAGTACTTTATGAGGTCCAGGGGTTACGACAAAAGAGAATCATGCATCACGATCGTCTCAAGCCCTATGACTGTGAAGTGATTCCAACAAAGGTCAGACGTCAAAGGAGTGAGATCCTGCAAAAGAGCAAGGATACCCCTGACAACCCTATAATGCAAGAACCTCTACATGAGCCTGAACCACCTTCCTCTCAGGGTAGCAGTGAAACTGAATCCATTTCTTCTGACCCGGAACCCCAGGAGAACCAGGACAAGGAGAGAAAGCGGCAGCCAGCAGCTCGTCGACGCAGAAAAAAACTTGGAGTTGGACTGATGTCAGATATAGGAGAACAAGAGACAATCAAGAAAACACATAAAGGAAGAGAAATTCGGAAGCCGGCAAGATACAACAGTTAGTGTTTCACTATTGCTTACGCTGTTCATTATGTACAGTTTCTTAGTTCTTTGTTTGATTGTTATTGCTTTCTTTGTACTGAAGGGACTCAGTACTGCTAAAGGGGGGGGATAGTGTAGTAAAGGGAGAGCACGGTCCCTTTAAGCCTATTCACTATGTTTATTCTGTTCCTATTCCTATTGGCTGTTTAGTTACGTTAGTCAGAGAATGTGTGCTGAGTTACGGGGTACAGGAAGTTTAGAGAGAGGTCGCTCGCATGCTCATCGCACGGTCGGGAAAGCTGCCGTTCTGTGCCGGAGCAAGAGCACCGATTAGTGAGAACAGTGACATACAGACTGTGTATTTATGCAGATTGTACTATTGGTGAGTGAACTGTGTAACTACGTTGTTCAAGAAGTTAAGTAAACTCTACGGAGAGTATCATCTTGTCGTGGCTCATTCCTCCCACGCATCCACATAGGCCAATGCATAAACGAAACTAACTGCATGCACGACAATATATTATTTGAAGATGTATGTATCATGGCCAAATAGTTATTTTAAAGTATATACATCCTGTAAATTAAGTTTACAATACTTTACATACAGTACATTTAAAGGAAGATGTGAATAGTTTCTAGAAATAAAAAATCCAGAAATGAATTTTGAACTTTCTGTATATTATTTCTTACTAAGTTCTTAGAAAGTCCAGCCACTATCAATCACAACAATTCCAGATGATTAAGCATATACATCCTTAGTTTGTTGTTTTACACACATGCACACAGACATTATTTCATAGTTGTGAGATGCATAAGAAATGTTTAGACACGTAACACAAACCATAATCCATAACAACAAAAGACAATACTTTATTTAACCTTTTATGATAAGAAGTGTGCGCTGCAAACGCGAGCATTTTTGACAATAGTTTCTGTCCAGTCCGCTCGTTTTATCTCGTTTAAACACAGCTGTCGTGGGTTTTTTTGTCTGGGAGTGGCAGCAGGTATGTGTTAAAATTTCAAATCGGAGCATGTACTACGTCGATTCTTGCATCCAACATCACAACAAGATGATATTTTAAACTCCTTATGTAGCCGAATCTGCGCTGGTTTGAATTGGCCGCCTCCAGTTTTTCCTTTTGTTTTGCCTCCAGCTAGCGCGGTGACGTAATTGTGACGTCGGCGCATAAAGGGTCTATAGAACCAAGTTAAGAGTTCGACTTTGTAGCTAGAACCTTTTTGTTTTCTAAATAAAAAGTCCTAAAATGTACAAAACTTAAAAAAACAAACAAACAAAAAAAAAACATCACATAATGTAAATAAGTTGTCACAGAATAAGAATATGTGAATAACTCAATTTTGACAAAAATGTCAGATAGAACCTTATAATTCCAAGGGGACGAAAAGCAGTGTTAGCGAGGCAGAGCGCATAACTGAGAAAAAATGAGTGACAATGAAACATGAAAACATGACCAAACAAGTTGTCCAGCGCACCAGGTAATTTTATAAACACCTAAAAGAGGATTATAAGTGAACAATTTAACGTGGAGCGTTTGCTTAGCTGCATCACTTACAGTTTTGATTTATATTAGAAATTAATTAAAAGCTATATTGTTGAGATCAATACTTTGTTTTTCAATTATTTGTATCTTTTATTAAATCAGCAGTGGAGATGAACATCAGGCAGGTTGTGGATATCGAAGGGGACTTCCACAATCTTTGAGTACCCATGCTTCTTGAATATGCTGTGTGGTAGGTCTCATTGCAGTTCAGTCTTTACTTATTTTCATCATTTTTTTACTTAAAGGGATAGTTCAACCAAAAATGAAAATTCTGTCACCACAGATTAGTTCTGTCTTCACTTTCTAAGACTGGGACATCTAATATTGAAACACCACATTTTCTTCCTTTTAAAACTGACATTCCTACTTACTGTGTTGCCTCTTTGGTGGCCCAAATGTATTCTTCATCAAATACAACTATAGTGGATGTAACAAGAAGTATTACTTCACAATTAGTACACGCTTACAATTTTACAATATTTACAAGAGTGATTGTCATTGAGAACAATTTCAAAATATGCGCTTGAATGTTTGTCTGAACTAAGATGTTTATATTTATATGTATCAAAAAGCATCTGACTTTCTTATGAGATTAAGTTTATCTTATTTTATGAGAAATGTTATCCTCTGGTCTTGTTTCTGTTAACCGCAGGTGTAACGTCTCGGTTACGTACGTAACCCTCGTTCCCTGATGGAGGGAACGGAGACGTTATGTCGTGACGACATAGGGGATTTACTTGGGAGCCCCAATCATCTCTGACTTAAGAGAAAACGCCAATGAATATTGGCTAGTGGATTTTGCATACCTGCGCCACTCCCCGTGCACACGGGTATAAATAGGCGGCAGGTGCATCCACTCATTAGGTTTTACGCTGAGGAGCCGAGAACGAGTCCCTGGCAACCAGCGATGGTTCAAGATTGTGGCATGGGGACATAACGTCTCCGTTCCCTCCATCAGGGAACGAGGGTTACGTCGTAACGAGGCGTTCTATCTGTCGGTCACTACGAGTTATGTCGTGACGACATAGGGGTCTTATGGAAAGCGCCACAACCTGAACCCCGTCACAACCTTCTGGCATGCAGATGCTGACAAGCGAGCGCGTGACAGACAAATGCCATGCGAAAGGTCGCAACCTTCCCATCGCTCCAGCGCAAATTCGCTAACCTTGGTGCCCGCAGGGACCACTGAGTACATCGCTGCTGGAGATAGCCAAGCCGCTGTTCCTTTTCCCACAGAAGTCGGAAGGATTTGACCTTCAATGAAAGATAGCTTCAAGTCTTTCCTATTTGTTGTTACAGCTTGGCAGTAACGACGGGGAAGCAAGCCTTCCAGAGAAGGGCGCTACGGAGGCCACATCCTGCCCGAAGGGAGGTAACATGTGGAGACACTGATATGGACTGACCCAGGCCTGGGGCAGTACTACATACGACTGGACCCTGGGGCAGATCCTACCTAGGGGTAGGGAGGAGAGCTGCCAGCAGGGCCTGACAGAAGGCTCTGTCAAAGGGAAGACACGGGTTTACCGTGAGGGAAACCTTACCGTGGTAGAATACACATATGGGATTACCGAAGGAATCAAGCCATCGGACACCTAGCCCAGTACAGGGGCTGACCGGAGACCCGGCAAGCTAACACAAGTACTGGGCCTGGCGTCAGACTGCTCTGCCCAGTCTGACTGCCGGGGGTGCTGGAGGAACTCCACCAGGGTTCGCCGTCCGGGGAACTGAACTGGAGGAGGAAAACGGCGCTCGTATCCCAGGGTGAGGGGGAATGGCTCAGCAAGCGTGACACCGGCCAGCTCTTCCCGCCACTTACCTGTTACCCAACACACGGGAAGAAACTGGCTCGATGCGGAGATTGTAAAATCTCGCAAAGGTTTTCGGTGTCGCCCAGCCCACAGCTCTACAGATGTCTGGCAGAGAGGCGCTGTGCGCCAACGCATAGGAGAAGGCAACACTCCGTGTGGAGTGAGCCCTCACCCCTAGGGGGCACGGCTCGCCTTGGGATTGGTACGCCAAGGCGATGGCATCCACTATCCAGTGGGCCAACCTCTGCTTGGAGACAGCCTTCCCTTTCTGCTGACCTCCGTGGCAGACAAAGAGCTGCTCAGAGCTTCTAAAGCTCTGGGTGCGGTCCACGTATATGCACAACGCTCTTACGGGACACAGCAACGCCAAGGCTGGATCTGCCTCCTCCGAGGGCAGGGCTTGCAGGTTCACCACCTGATCGCGGAAGGGCGTGGTGGGAACCTTAGGCACGTATCCAGGCCGGGGTCTCAGGACAACGTGAGAGTAGACCGGCCCGAACACAAGGCACTCTTCGCTCACCGAAAATGCTTGGAGGTCCCCGACCCTCTTGATGGAAGTGAGCGCGGTCAGGAGCGCTGTCTTAGCAGACAGGAACTTAAGCTCAACTGAGTCCAGCGGCTCAAAGGGACCCCTCTGAAGCCCAGCCAGGACAATAGAGATCCCAGGGGGGTATCAGGGGTGGCCTAGGAGGGTTCAACCTCCTGGCACCCCTCAGGAACCTCACGATGAGATCGTGCTTTCCCAGGGACCGGCCGTCCACTGCATCGTGATGGGCCGCAATAGCAGCCACATACACCTTCAAGGTGGAGGGTGACAGCCTACGCTCCAACCTTTCTTGCAGGAAAGAAAGCACTACTCCAATCGTAGACCTTCGGGGGTCTTCTCAGCGAGAAGAACACCAGTTCGCGAACAGACTCCACTTCAGTGCATAGGCTTGCCTTGTTGAAGGAGCTCTAGCCTGAGTGATGGTCTCTACCACAGTCCGTGGGAGACCGCTCAAGTCTGCCGCGTCCCATCCAGGAGCCACACGTGGAGGTTCCACAGATCTGGACGCGGGGGCCATATGGTAGAAGAAAGGCAAGGTCCGTAGAAAGGCAAGGTCCGTCCAGGGGCTGAAGAGCGGCGACACTCCTGTGTGATGTTCACACGAAGTGTACCGCGACGCCATGCCCACCTCGGGACTCGGGTGTGCAACCAGTGCTGAAGTGGTCTCATATGAAGCAATCCGAGCGGCGTGACTGCGGCTGCGGATGCCATATGCCCCAGGAGCCTCTGAAACTGTTTCAGAGGAACCACAGTCCTGCCTCTGAAGGAACTCAGGCAGTTCAGCACTGACTGGGCGCGATCCTCCGAGAGGCGCCGTCATACTCACCGAGTCTAACTCCACACCAAGAAAGAGATTATCTGCACAGGGAGAGCTTGCTCTTTTCCCAGTTGACCTGAAGCCCCAACTGGCTGAGTGCTGAAGCACTGGGTCCCTGTGATCACACAACTGTTCTCGCACGCCGGGCCATGCTCGAGATAGTTGAGGATCCTGATGCCCACTTCCCGTGGCGGGCAGGCGCCCTCCGTGCCTTCACGAAGACACGGGAGGGACAGGGACAGCCGAAGGGAGGACCCTGTACTGACATGCCCGACCCTCGAACACAAACTGTAGGCGGTCTGTGTCGCGGAAGGATCGAAACATGAAAGTAAGCGTCCTTCAGGTCGATCGCTGCAAACCAATCCTGGGGCTGGATGCATTTGATATGCGCCTGTTCGTCAGCATCTTGAGCAGGGAGCCTGTGCATGGCCCGGTTTAAGACTTGCTGGTCCAGGATTGGTCGAAGACCACCGCCTTTCCTGGGTGCGATGAAGTAAGGGCTGTAAAACCCTTGCCTCATCTCAGCTGGAGGGACCGGCTCGATTGCATCCTTTGCCAGGAGGACAGCAATCCCCTCGCGCAAGACAGGAGCGTTCCGAGCTACCACTGAAGTCTCGAGAACGCCGCTGGACTTGGGAGGTCGCCTGGCGAATTGAATCGCGTGGCGAGTCGATTCATGCCCGTGAGCCAACGAGACGGGCTGGGCAGCGTGAGCCACGCCTCAGACGCCGTGCAAGTGGCTCCAGCGGCGCGATCGGCGTACCTGCGGTGGTGCAGCGAAGGGAGTAGAGCTGGATGGTACAGAAGGCTGTGCGTTCTGAGGCATCCTCGCAAAATTCCCTGGGTCCCAGAGGGGACTGGCTAGAGGTGCGTGGGGAGGCACTGCGTCCCCTGAACCGCACTCTCTTGGCCGCTGGCAAGATGGGTCGTGGGCGAGAGTGAGGAGGCAACGTGTCACACACTGTCGGCCCGTGGACCTGAAAACCTGGAGGAAAGGGAAATTGCTCTTTCTTTTGACAAAGTGGGGGCCGCTGGCCCTTGAGCCAGCGGCGGAACAGAACCATAGATTTTCCACCCGGCCCTCCTCCGGGGGAAGGAGCGGCGCTGTCCCTGCCGTCTCCTGAGAAAGAGCAGCTTCCCACATCACTGGGTTGCCCGTGTCAGGGCCGCTTTGTCGCCTATCTGGGCGATTAGGGGCCAACTGGGACACGGGGCGCCAGACTCCTGCGAGGCTCGACGCACCGGCATATGGGACAATTCAGCACGGGCGGAGCAGCTCTGGAGGATGCGGAGGCGCACACGACAAGCAGACTGGGGCTTGCCCTGCGGCGGAGCGGTGCATCACGCCGGGGCAAGCTACTTACCTGTTACCCAATTGGCCTCGGTCTGCTTCTGTACTGCCGAGAACTGCTGGGCACAGCCTACAGGCTTTGGACGGGAGACAAGACGATTCCTGCAAGTGGTGGCGCATTGCGGGCACAAGTGCACCGCAAACACACTCTCCACCTGGGAAATGTCAACGCACCCCTAGCTGCCCGCCGTCGAGGGTGGCGAGGATGGGGAGGCAGGCGAGCCGCTTCTGGCCGTAAAGGGCCATCCACGACTTCGTCAGCTCCCCATGCACCTCCGGGAAGAAAGGAACCGGGGCAGGGCGTGGTCGCGAGCCACGGCCCGTGCCGAGGAACCAATCATCTCACCGCGAGGGCTCAGGACTAGGAGGTGTGCACGCCTCCAGCCCGATGCTCGCGGCCCGGAAAGCACGGCCGTCAACTCTGGGTCCAGTCGGCGGCGGCGCGACTCCCGAGGGAGGCAGCCCGCGAATCTTCATCCTCAGAGGACGGTTGCCCATCCCCGATGCTGCGATCGGCGTCTGATCCTCTATCGGCGCACCAAATGAAACGCTGGGCACGCCGTGAGACGGCACAGCAGAATCACCGGGGAGCCGCACAGAACAGCTTCTGCGGGAGGAGTGAGAGGTCCGTGGGGACTGGCCCGGCGGAAAGGCTCTCACTGTAACCCTCAGATCGCCCAGAGCACTAGCCGATGGTTCTCTGCTCGTGGCAGAGAAGCCAGCGCGGGTAGTGACAGAGGAGCCTCCCATCCCGTGAGGAGAGAGAGGCGCGATCGCAGCGCTGCCATGGTTACACGCTCAGAGCGAACGCATAAACCATCCACGAACGCAGCTTCAGCGCGCTGGATGCCCAGACACTGAAGACAACGATCGTGGCCGTGGATGGAGGATAGGAAACGACCGCAACCAAGAGGACACGGCCGGAACGGCGTCTTTAAAAAGACGCGAACCGACCGTGATTTGCTCTTTTAGGAAATCTGCTCTTTTTAGTTGAAGTGCCCAGGGGAATCGCTGCAGACAGGGACACCGCTGTTCGCACCGTAACGCCAACCAGAACAGCTTCCAGACAGATGATGAATGGCTCTTTGTGGAGATCAACACGTTCATCCACTCGGCTCCGAAGCAAAAATCTAATGAGTGGATGCACCTGCCGCCTATTTATACCCGTGTGCACGGGGAGTGGCGCAGGTATGCAAAATCCACTAGCCAATATTCATTGGCGTTTTCTCTTAAGTCAGAGATGATTGGGGCTCCCATGTAAATCCCCTATGTCGTCACGACATAACTCGTAGTGACCGACAGATAGGGAACTGATGTTGGCAACACTTTTTTTTTTTTTTTTTTTATACTGTGATTAATAGCTAGTGCATTACAAATGCTTTTGTATTATGAAGAAAAATGTCAAACATACTATAGATTTTTTAAATTAACTGTCATTGACCAATTTAAAATGTTTATTTGATTTGGAAAGTTTTATCTTGTCTCTGACATTTTATATTATAAGTTGATCTTATGGTATGAGAGATGTTATCTGATAGTCTTGACTGTGTATGATTTTCAATCATCCAAGGTGTAGTTGATGTTGGTAACACTTTTTAATGTATACTGTATTGTAGCTAATAGTTGTAGTGCATTACAAGGCATTTGTGTCATCTAATCATCTAAATTAAGTTTATGAAATTGAGATTTAGAACATTTTGTTGTGCCTCTGTGCATGCATTGTTCTCTACCCTGACAACATTTGACAAATTAAATTGCTAACATTTTTACATGTCTTGTTTTATTTCAATTTTGTAGAATTACAAATTGATGGTAATGCTTATTATTATTAACACATTAATTAGCAGTTTCTGATAATTGTCAGTTATACATAATGTTTAAATGACACATTGTGTGTTAAAAAAGATGGTTCACACATCTACAGTGTTACATTTGACACGTGTTGTCCCTGAGCACACTCACCACGTGTTAAAATTCTGCACGTGTCATTTTTGACACATCTCTCTTTGCAGTGTTGGTCATTTTTGTTTCTAATGAAAGAAGAATCTGAAGCATTTTCCAGACAACAGAATTTGATGATGGATGGATCAGGCTTCAATTCAACATCTAACAGCACTGCTGTGGGTTCAGAGAAGATCGCTCCTGCTGTAGTTCTGGGTTTGTGTTGTTTGGTTGGTTTGCCAAGCAATATTGCAGTAATCATCAGCATTGCTCGTGAGTGGAACAGAAATCTGAGCTTCACCTTAAAACTAATGCTAAACCTTGTGGTCTCTGATGCATTGACCCTTTGCTTGGCTCCTTTTGTGCTGTATGGAATACTGTTTGGATGGATATTCAGCCTTTGGTCTTGTAAGTTTATGTTTTTTTTGGGTCACTGGAGTCTGTATGTTGCTGTTCTGACGGTCACCTCCATGAGTGTGCACCGCTATCACAATGTCATCAAGTCAAGAATCACTAACAGGATGATACTGCAGAGACTGGAAAGACGGCACAGGCACCTTCAGCTGATTGGCATCTGGATTCTAGCCTTTGGCTTTGCCTTACCAGTAATTTATACTCAAGGACTCGAAGACAAGAATGGATTGCTAAGATGTCAGAGGACAATGAAGTCACAGTCTGTAGAAGTGACTGTTTTGCTTTTTGAGATCCTGGTGGGGTTTGTCATCCCATTTTCGACTATGTTGACATGTTATCTCTGGCTGCACAAAGGGTTGAGTCAAAAAGCCAAGAGCTCCAGTCTAACTAGAGCTCCAAAGGACCAGGAACCCAGAAACTAGAGGACAAACGTTAGGACTTACAAGAAGAGGCTTGTGATCAGCATCGTTGTGGCTTTCTTTCTGTTTTGGACTCCTGTGCACATTATCAATGTGATTGATATAGTCACTACTCTGACTAAAACATCTCATCCAGATGTTCATTCCCAACTGAAGTCCTTCCGCCGAGTATATGGTGATGCAAGCAAGACTCTGGCTTTGCTGAACTGCTGTCTGAATCCTTTTCTTTATGTTTTCTTTTCAAGAAATGTAATAAAGTGTACTAAGTAGAACCCACATTTGTTTATTTCACAGCTACATATTCAAAGTTGTAAACCTCGTCAGCTAATTTGGGATCAGTTTGTTAAAAAAATTAGTTCTCTGCTGTAAACAGCTGCATTAATGCAATTCTGAAATCTGTGATCTGCCAAAGGATCATCTGTGTGAATGAATAAATGCTTACCATAATCATAAATAGACTGAGGGTTAATATGTCTTATTTACAATTATTTAAATGATTTTCATTTCTTTAATTTGTCCATGTTTTCCATGTCGCATTTTGCATTTCCGGTGTGAAAAATTGCTCTTTCAATCTTTAGAAAGATGAAAAATATTTAAAATCATTTATACAAAGAACCCTGTGAATTTAGTAGCTGCAGACAGCAGTATTATTAGCTCATATTATTTTAATGACCACACAGTAGAGATGATGCACATTTCGCTGCAGTATACAGTTGTGTTCCAGTCTGTTTCCTTCCCCTTTCTTTACACTTTATTTGCAGCTAAATGCTGTCCCGCTAGCATACAGAGGTTTACAGGTCTCGTGTCTTTGTAATGGAACCAAATGCGCAACGGGACACTGCACAGTGCACACCCTTGTTTCATTAACCGGATGCTAAATGCTAAACAGAAACAGGAAACACTGTGAATGGTGGTTTGACCGATTAGTTTAGTTCCAGATGAATACCAGACATGTGACTGGCATGATGATCAGTTTGCATTGTTAATGCACATCTGTATTACATCGAGAACTATTTGAACAATGTATGAAAATGTATGTTTAAAATTAACTTGTGTCACTAAAAACATGACTAATAGCAAAATGGACTGGAATTTATTTTTTTAATGAAAATATATTAAACATATATTTCCAGTTATGCAATTTACAGTAACATATATGTCAATATCATTCAAATCCTTGAACACAGATTTGAGAACAGATTAACAGTACAACATATATCAGGTCACTGTTTGGCTTAAATGCTTCTTTTTTCATTCTTTAGTATTTTTTCAACTGGATAAGGATTTTGACTATATGCACAACAACATGTTGACACAACAACTGTGTGAACTAGGGCAACTCACCTGTTCTAAAGGATACCTTCTTTTTTCGAAACACACACACACACACACAATATCCTGCTGGCACTTGCCCATTTAATGGCAGAGAGTGCTCTCTTTTTATTTTTATTTTTTTTTTGAAGCGGATGCAAATCTCGCATTCCTATGTGAGAGTGGGCAGCAGCTCGCGCCGCGCACAAGCGCATATTTTGAGATACCACTCATAATCAATTTTAATAAAATCAACTGTCATAATGACAGTTTCTTGCGAACGTTATAGGCCTATTATACCCAGTTGCATTCTTTCCTTTTTGTATTAGTGTTTAAAATATTTATTTTGAAATGAATTAAGTAATTATTTACTTAATTAAACAAACAAACTTACTGGGCGAGCAGGGTAGGCTATAACAGCGTCATATCATACCCTGCCATGTCCAGCTGATGCAAATAATATAATTTATATCTACACAGAAGAAAGCAGTCTATAGACAAACAAGAACGAATAATTTTTGGGGGGAAGCTTTGAGGTAGTTACCATTAAATAGAAGTGATGAGAGTTCGCATGATCCATCTGGCATGTTAACAAAAGTTTTGTATAGATTTATAAATAGATTTATAAAACTTTTTGGAATGGCATTTATAACGCGCTTAATTTGTTTACGTTCATTTAGAACACAAGTCACTGAAGGATAACAAACTCCTCATTCAATAAATGAAGAACTAGCCTAAACAAACACCCTTGTCAAGCCAATCAAGAATACATAGAGATATAGCCTATAGCCTAAATCTAATAAATCTGTTGTTCTATATTGGGGTTCTGTGTGGAATGAAGGTGTGACTAATTTCCAATACAACACCTGTTGGGGTCTCTTTTTTTTTTTTATCTGTGCTTCTCATCCACTCTGCACCTATGGGTAGTGCAGCTTCACACTGATTTAACTCTGCACAGCTAAATAAAACGGGCTGGGTGCTGATTAAAATTTCTGAAATGAATATTTCTGTAAAACGCTTAGTTTGCACAGAAGAAAGCCCGATCTAGGACCTGCCCCGTACAGTTTAAGAATCGGTATACTGATATAGCAGCAGAGGACTATTATTTTCTTGAATGGAACAGAGGAAAGACTGATGACGTCACGGTTCAGATTTGGTTGACCAATCGGCAGAAAGGGGCGTCTCATGACCGCCCACAAGGGGAAAACGAATTTTGAAGTCGTTTATCCATTTTCTACCCGTGAACCAAAAAATGAAAATCGACTTTTAAAAAATTTTTACTTTGAAAAGAAAATAACCTGTTTCTAAATATTAATTAACACCAGTGTTATGGTTCAAAATACACTCTTGCACATTTAACAAGAAAATATGTCGATGACGTTCAGCATGTGTAGCTCTTATTTATCGTTAATGTTTGATCTTTACATCTTCCCCCATCTTTTAATCGAAATATTATCAACAAAACGAATAAGACATGGCCTGTAGGCTACCTGAGTTGTAACACAAATAAATGAAAGACCTATGGATTTTCCCCTTACTGAAAAATAAATGCTTAGTTTGTGGTTCATCAAAACTGGCTAAACCTTTATTAACAAAACGACTAAGACTGATTACATCCGCGTTAAAACAAACTTTTTCCCCATTAAAACAAACGTTCAGTTTGTGTCCATTATTACTTTAACGGAAAAAAAAGAAACTCACTTATAGGCTATTAAACAAATAAATATATATCTTTTATATTAACAAAATCTCTGTGCGTTTGCCGGAGCCGCTACGGTCCTGTCAATCTTGCGCTGCGGCTCGTGCTGTATGAAGCAGATGCTTGTCTGCTGTCCAACTCAACTAGGCTACATTATTTATGTTAGGCGGCAGGCCTATTATATAAAAATCCTGGCTAAATGCAACATTCCCGCGGCTATGATTAACCTACAGTACAGTAAAAATTAAATCCACCCACAGCCGATTTGCATTTACAGTAGGCTATTTGCAATGACCATCCCATGTCCAAAACTGAGCGTACTGTCTAAAACAGTGCTCGAATTGAGTTAAATCCTATAGGCACTGATTCTCAAAGTGTGGTACGCGGGCTCCCTTTAGTGGTACGCAGAGGAATCACTGAATTAAATATAAATTAATGTTAAAAACACTTGTTTGCAAGGTTACTAAATGAAGCCTGTTACATTTTTTTTTATCAAGTACTGTACATTTTTTACTTTACATTTACCGGTAAGTACAGTACAGTTTTTATTTAACTTTTATGTAGAGTACATTTTAATTTAATCATTTAAGTTTTTTATTTACCTGTATGTAAGCACAGTGCAGTGTTAATGTTCAAACTGTATTTACAATGTGTAAAGTGGCCGGCAATAATAAATACTCTTATTAGGAATAAAACAGCCTTGTTTTTGAACTGTGCATAGCTGTAGCTGAATAATTAGGCCTACTACGCTACTGTATTTTAATGTTGGTCATTATGGTGGTACTTGGAGAGCCAAATATGTTCTGAGGTGGTACTTGGTGTAAAATGTTTGAGAACCACTGCTATAGGGGGTCCCTTTTTTAAAGAGGCTGGGGTTTGTTATGTTAGTGTTGCTATAGGCTATAGCATAATATCATTTATAAGAACAGGCTTTTGAATTCATCAATAATATAGCCTATACAAAAAGATACATATTCAGTCAATGCAATGTTAGGCTATATAACAACGAGAGATAAGCTATTGTTCGTCTTTTTAATTGTTTGCCCTAATTAATATTTTATGTGATTTCCAAATACATTGAAATATCTAAAAAAAAAAAATTTAAAAAAGGGGGTAGAAAATAAACTCACTGGAAAGTATCATTGTCAAATTCAGTAGCAATTTATTTGATTATTTAATCTTCATTTACTAATGAAAATTACAATCTGAGCAATGGTGCAGCTGTCATTTTCGACATTTTGGGGAGTTTTGATGCCATGAGCCAGTTTTGATGACTTTGCAATAATCATATAGACTAATAATTAATTAATGATCAGTTATAATTACAGACTTGTCACAGCACTCATTTGTTAACCATTTTTGGATCAAAGTATCTGCTAAATGATTAAATGTAGGCTAAATGTATAAAATGTTAAAAAAAAATTAATAATGAAAATTTAGTGCAGGTTTCCAATGTATGTAGGTAAGATACAAAAATTATGACACAGTGGATAAATATAGTATTTCGGGGACCCCCTGCGTCTATTTCTTGTTCTGCAGTCTATGGGTAGCTGCAGCGTCCCCATACAGATTTAACAAGGTGCACAGCTAAATAAAACAGGCTGGGTGCTGATTAAAATGTCTGAAATAAATATTTCTGCGAAACCCGTTAGGTTGCACAGAAGAAAGCCCGATCTAGGACCTGCCCCGTACAGCAGCAGAGGACTATTATTTTGCTGAACGAACTGAGGATGACGTCACGGGCTCAGATTTGGTTGGCCAATCAGCGGTAAGGGGCGTGTCATGACCGCCCACAAGTGGAAAACGAGTTTTGAAGTCGTTTATCCGTTTTCTACCTTTTTTTTTTTTTTTTAGATATTTCAATGTATTTGGAAATCACATCAACTATTAATTAGGGTAAGCAATTAAAAAGACGAACAATAGCTTATCTCTCATTGTTATATAGCCTAACATTGCATTGACTGAATATGTATCTTTTTGTATATATTGTTGATGAACTCAATAGCCTGTTCTTATAAATGATATTATGCTATAGCCTATAGCAACACTAACATAACAACCCCCAGCCTCTTTAAAAAAGGGACCCCCTATAGCAGTGTTTCTCAAACTTTTTACACCAAGTACCACCTCAGAAAATATTTGGCTCTCCAAGTACCACCATAATGACCAACATTAAAATACAGTAGCGTAGTAGGCCTAATTATTCAGCTACAGCTATGCACAGTTCAAAAACAAGGCTGTTTTATTCCTAATAAGAATATTTATTATTGTCGGCCACTTTACACATTGTAAATACAGTTTGAACATTAACACTGCACTGTGCTTACATATAGGTAAATAAAAAACTTAAATGATTAAATGCACTGTACATAAACGTTAAATAAAAACTGTACTGTACTTAAAAAGTAAAACAAAAAAACTGTACTGTACTTAAATGTAAAGTAAAAAATGTACAGTACTTGATCAAAAAAAATTAACAGGAATCATTTAGAAACCTTGCAAACCTTTTAAAAGTGTTTTAACATTAATTTATATTTAATTCAGTGATTCCTCTGTGTACCACTAGAGGGAGCCCGCGTACCTCAATTCGAGCACTTTTATTAGACAGTAGACTCAGTTTTGGACATGGGATGGTCATTGCAAATAGCCTACTGTAAATGCAAATCGGCTGAGGGTGGATTTAAATTTTACTGTAGGCTACTGCAGGCTAATCATGCTGGAATGTTGCATTTAGCCAGGATTTATATTATGAGTGTGCACAGCCCTCGACGCTTAGTAACATGTTGATAAATAAGTAGATAGATAAATAAATAACTCTTAAGGTTTGTGCTGGTGTGCTCGGCCATCCACCGATTTTTATAATAGGCCTGCCGCCTAACATAAATAATGTAGCCTAGTTGAGTTGGACAGCAGACAAGCATCTGCTTCATACAGCACGAGCCGCAGCGCAAGATTGATAGGACCATAGCGGCTCCGGCAAACGCACAGAGATTTTGTTAATAAAAAAAATATATATATATAATAATACAAATTTATATATATATATATATATATATATATATATATATATATATATATATATATATATGTTTAATAGCCTATAAGTGAGTTTCTTTTCTTTTTTCATTAAAGTAATAATGGACCGCAAACTGAGCGTTTGTTTTAATGGGGAACAAGTTTGTTTTAACGCGGATGTAATCAGTCTTAGTCGTTTTGTTAATAAAGGTTTAGCGAGTTTTAATTAACCGAAAACTAAGCATTTATTTTTCAGTAAGGGGAAAATCCATAGGTCTTTCATTTATTTGTGTTACAACTCAGGTAGCCTACAGGCCATGTCTTATTCGTTTTGTTAATAATATTTCGGTTAAAAGATTGGGGAAGATGTAAAGATCAAACAATAACCGGGAAGATTACTTTGGAAATGTAATAGGTTACAGATTACAAGTTACCCTACTTAAAATGTAATAAGTAGTGTAACTTTTCAATTACTTTATTAAAGTAATGTAACTGATTACATTTGATTACTTTTTGATTACTTTCCAAAAATGTTAATGTTTTCAACTGTTAATCATTTTCAAACATGTAAACCAGGCAGGGTTAACCTTACAGTAGTACTCAACACAGATATTGAATTAAGATTAAGATTGAATAAGATGATAATATTTTAATTTTAAAGGAGACATTGGATGCAAAATATCTTCATTTGAATATAAATGTGTCTTAGCTGTGTGTGGACACAATCACCCTACAATGATAGAAAAAAAAAAAAAATGTAAATTCCCACAAAACCTAAACAGTCTCAATTATCAAGCCATTTTGATTTTGTAGTGAATACCAGCACTCTCTTCCACCTTCAATACCACGACTGAGGTGAGACCCTTGAGCAAGGCACCGAACCCCCAACTGTTCCCCGGGCGCCGCAGCAATATGGCTGCCCACTGATCCGGGTGTGTGTTCAAGGTGTCATGGGCGGCGCTAGGGAGGGGCTAGCAGGTGCTCCAGCACCCCCAAGAAAAAACAAAGCACCCCCATAAAAAATGAAATAAAATAAAAACATTTGACTCATTTCACATGCATAACTACTGCATTGCAATACAACGTGACGCGATTTGCAATCGGCTTTGTCAGCATTTTCTTTAAAAAAAATGGATTGGTTCCTTGTGCCAAGTAGGTCTGCCCCCGACTAAAGAATTTTCTAGTCAACTAACATTAGTCGCACATTTATATTAAATTGATTAGTATAATAATCTGCTAACCCATAATTTAATATAGGAATTAGGCGTATTATTCCACGCATGCGTAAAGCTTGTCGAAAAGCACAGGCTAATAATGATTATGAATGCATGGGGAAAAGAAGACATTTGAATTATTAAATAAACTAGTGCTTTCTCGGTCAGGAATTATTTGATTGTTAGATTTTAAATCAGCGGGGTTGAGGCATCAAAAGTAACTAAGTAAGCTGTTTTATGGATGGTAACACTTACACTTACATTATTACTGATATCTTATAAGTAATTAGTTACACTACTAGTTACTTCAAAAAGTAATAATATTACAGTAACTAAATTACTTATAACTAGTTACTGCCCAACACTGTTTTTTTTTTCTGTTTTTTTTAAGAAATTAGTTTTTATTCAGCAAGGATTTGTTAAATTGATAGAAATAGTGATCGTAAATATCGATATTGTTAGAAAACATCTCTATTTTGAATAGGTTTGATGAGCATAAGATACTTTCATAATGCTGCATAATTATCAAAAATGGTAATAGAATAAAGTCATTTCACGTCACCATTTCGCCAGCCCACACTTCACATAATAGGCCTGTAGGTGGCACTTGGGCTTCATTAAAAGAAATAGTAAAGGGCGTATCATACATAAATAGGCTATAAGTTAATTGAATAGTCTACAGATTACCATAATAGGTAATTGTTTTATTGTTTTGTGCAGTGCTTTTGCAGTCATTCAGCATCTATTTTCTCAGCGATGTAATTTGATTTATAAAATAAGACAAACTGCAGATCCAGATCGCTCCACAAAAGCTCCTCTGTCCCATGTCCTTTTCTACCGATTTATGAATAAGAACGGAAAATGACCGCTCCACTTCACATTATTGTCCAATGAAATTTGAACTTGAGCCAGATCATGATTGGTTGGTGTATTATACATGACAAACGGGCATTGATGAATTATGTAATATTCTAAAATATATATGTCACGAATCTGGTCTACGAACTTCCGTTAACCCTCCACCAGAGGTCACTCGCTCACCACATGGACTCTTACACTGCACAGATCGTTACACTTACACTGAACTTCAGTTCCCACAATCCATTGCACTCATTACACTCAGCTGCAGCCAATCACATGCTTACACCCGAGTCTGATCACACAGCTGATTCCCATTTCACCCCTTACATAGACCATGTCCTTGAATAAAACCTTGCACGCCTCAGATCTCGTTTGCCCCGTAACATAGGCCTAATATATGAACCATATATAAAGAACCATATATGGCTCGAGAGCCTATGGCTTCTGAACATACTGTGGCATATCAGTCAGTCAAGCAAAACGCATGCAACCCATAGGAACGCCTCAGATTGGCAGATAGCCTATGTAAAAATAAACAGGAATTGTCCGATTTTTGAGCGATTAGTTACCGTTTTGTACACATTGTCATGTTAATTTGAATGCAAATGCATTTTGTTTTATTGACCACAATTGATATTTGTTATTTTGCACTAAATGTTGCACATAGGTATGGGAAAATACATTGCCATTTTACATATTGCATTGCCATTTTGCATATTACATTTCATGCTTCCATAGAAACAGACATTTCATTGTTTAATAAAAAATTATTGCTAGGTGCAATTTATAGTCGCTGGATATTGGTAGGGGCATGTCATAGAATTCCTACTAATTTCTGCGCCCTTGAAAATTGTAAAAAGCGATGTCCTTTTTTTCTTCTTTTTTTATTACATCTTATAAATACGTAAGAGAACAGGGAAATGAGACATGGTTGTATCTCCTACAAAGAACAATCATAATAAAAACAGAAAACTAATATTATGGATTTGCGCACATCAAGTTATGGCATTATATACACAGAAAATAGAAAAGCACAAAAATAAGATTACAACATATCTTTGAAACAAAGTTGTCATAACAAAAAAAAGTGCCACATTTTTTATGCATTATGTATAAGTCTAAGAGATGAAACAAGAGAGTCAAATTCAGCAAGAAAAATGGGAAAAGACAATGGAGATTTAAGCCATTTTTGCTTATGAATGAAGAATTTTGCATCCAATATAAGGAAATTAACATATTCAACAGATAACCACTTTGGATTTTCATAATAAAACGAGGATGAAGGTATGGGTCACATTTGTAAGGCTAAAAGCATAAGAATTTAAGTCAACCCAAAATTTGTTGGTTATATAACAATCAAAAAACTAATTTTCATCAAAATCAAAATATTTAGAAAATTTTATGAAGGATTTTATAACCTTGTTGGATATACAACATTTACTTGGCAAAAGCCAGGCCTTTCTCCAGTTTACAATTGTTATAAAGGAACCCCAATGGAATTTACCTCTTGGAGTAATCTTTCTCTTCATTTGAAATATTTTGCGAATATGTATGTTGTTGCATTTCTGATCTAAAATATCAATACCACCCAAATGTAAAGCTGGATAAACACCATTACCTTTACAGAACTTGAAGGTGATTTTTAATTAATTGGGTTAAGCCTGCTGGGATAGCTTTCATCAAGGTATTATATTCCTTTAATGGGATTGGAAAGTTATGGAGATTTTTTTCTTCTTTTTTACATCTAACTAACACGCTGTGGACATTGAATGGCTCTCCTGAGATAACGTTTCATGACATTTACAAGCTGTTTTATTGTCATCTGTGCGTGGCAGAAAAACTGAATGAGTGATTACATGATGATACATGTTGATTTCGCGCTATTTGAGATCACACCACATTAAAATTGAATTTTGTAATAAAATTGACAGAATTTGAAAGTTTAAACTTTGTTTCGTATCAAAAGTAACCTGCTGTCTTGTCTTTCGCCATTTGTTGTCACTAGTGTACTCTTTGCTTTTTTGCTTTGTGCTCTTTTTTTTCACTGCGTGAGAAAATGGAACATTTGTGGCATGAGGGCAGTATGAACCGTGTGAGTCAAATACATGAGAGTTTACAGCCCTGAAAATTTTACCTCACAGTGGAAATGAAAGATACATTTGATATTTCAGAGTGGTGTGCAGAGGAAGAGAGAACCTTCCATCATGCTCTTCTGATTGGCTGCGATTAGTGATTAATTTTGTTGTGCCCTGTAGCGGTGTGTCTGGTGTGGATAAATTGCTTGTCAGCAGAACCTCATCACACCTTACGAGGACATGATGTAAAGGTGTAGGTGTAGCTAGTCATAAGGAAGGTTTTTTTTTTTTTTGTATTTATGCACCCTTGTTTTAGGGAAGTGAGAGCAAAGCTGTGGTTTTTGGTTTAGATGTGGGAGGTGTCAGTGTATCCCCTGTTCTTCAAACAGTCATAGGTAATTTTTTTTATTTCTTAATTTTCTAATGAAAGAAGAATCTGAAGCATTTTCCAGACAACAGAATTTGATGATGGATGGATCAGGCTTCAATTCAACATCTAACAGCACTGCTGTGGGTTCAGAGAAGATCGCTCCTGCTGTAGTTCTGGGTTTGTGTTGTTTGGTTGGTTTGCCAAGCAATATTGCAGTAATCATCAGCATTGCTCGTGAGTGGAACAGAAATCTGAGCTTCACCTTAAAACTAATGCTAAACCTTGCGGTCTCTGATGCATTGACCCTTTGCTTGGCTCCTTTTGTGCTGTATGGAATACTGTTTGGATGGATATTCAGCCTTTGGTCTTGTAAGTTTATGTTTTTTTTGGGTCACTGGAGTCTGTATGTTGCTGTTCTGACGGTCACCTCCATGAGTGTGCACCGCTATCACAATGTCATCAAGTCAAGAATCACTAACAGGATGATACTGCAGAGACTGGAAAGACGGCACAGGCGACTTCAGCTGATTGGCATCTGGATTCTAGCCTTTGGCTTTGCCTTACCAGTAATTTATACTCAAGGACTCAAAGACAAGAATGGATTGCTAAGATGTCAGAGGACAATGAAGTCACAGTCTGTAGAAGTGACTGTTTTGCTTTTTGAGATCCTGGTGGGGTTTGTCATCCCATTTTCGACAATGTTGACATGTTATCTCTGGCTGCACAAAGGGTTGAGTCAAAAAGCCAAGAGCTCCAGTCTAACTAGAGCTCCAAAGGACCAGGAACCCAGAAACCAGAGGACAAACGTTAGGACTTACAAGAAGAGGCTTGTGATCAGCATCGTTGTGGCTTTCTTTCTGTTTTGGACTCCTGTGCACATTATCAATGTGATTGATATAGTCACTACTCTGACTAAAACATCTCATCCAGATGTTCATTCCCAACTGAAGTCCTTCCGCCGAGTATATGGTGATGCAAGCAAGACTCTGGCTTTGCTGAACTGCTGTCTGAATCCTTTTCTTTATGTTTTCTTTTCAAGAAATGTAATAAAGTGTACTAAGTAGAACCCACATTTGTTTATTTCACAGCTACATATTCAAAGTTGTAAACCTCGTCAGCTAATTTGGGATCAGTTTGTTTAAAAAAATTGTTCTCTGCTGTAAACAGCTGCATTAATGCAATTCTGAAATCTGTGATCTGCCAAAGGATCATCTGTGTGAATGAATAAATGCTTACCATAATCATAAATAGACTGAGGGTTAATATGTCTTATTTACAATTATTTAAATGATTTTTCATTTCTTTAATTTGTCCATGTTTTCCATGTCGCATTTTGCATTTCCGGTGTGAAAAATTGCTCTTTCAATCTTTAGAAAGATGAAAAATATTTAAAATCATTTATACAAACAACCCTGTGAATTTAGTAGCTGCAGACAGCAGTATTATTAGCTCATATTATTTTAATGACCACACAGTAGAGATGATGCACATTTCGCTGCAGTATACAGTTGTGTTTCAGTCTGTTTCCTTCCCCTTTCTTTACACTTTATTTGCAGCTAAATGCTGTCCCGCTATCATACAGAGGTTTACAGGTCTCGTGTCTTTGTAATGGAACCAAATGCGCAACGGGACACTGCACAGTGCACACCCTTGTTTCATTAACCGGATGCTAAATGCTAAACAGAAACAGGAAACACTGTGAATGGTGGTTTGACCGATTAGTTTAGTTCCAGATGAATACCAGACATGTGACTGGCATGATGATCAGTTTGCATTGTTAATGCACATCTGTATTACATCGAGAACTATTTGAACAATGTATGAAAATGTATGTTTAAAATTAACTTGTGGCACTAAAAACATGACTAATAGCAAAATGGACTGGAATTTATTTTTTTAATGAAAATATATTAAACATATATTTCCAGTTATGCAATTTACAGTAACATATATGTCAATATCATTCAAATCCTTGAACACAGATTTGAGAACAGATTAACAGTACAACATATATCAGGTCACCGTTTGGCTTAAATGCTTCTTTTTTCATTCTTTTTTTTTTTCAACTGGATAAGGATTTTGACTATATGCACAACAACATGTTGCAGTACTTAAAAAGTTTAATAAGTTTCATTAAACTACTTTTCTGACATATTCTTAAATTTAGAATACAACCAACAGGGAGCTAAAAGACAAGGCGAGGGAAGTTGAGGCAGGTGGTTCAGGTCTCCATTCAGAAACAGATGCAATGGAGGAAGAGTTTAAACAAGCTGGTTTTGGATATAGTCTATTTGTGCACTGTCTATGTTGGATGTGGTGCGTTATCTGATAAAAATGAAATCAGGGACACTCAGGATGTGGCCACAATGCACCTGTCCAGCAGGAAGTGGCACTACAGTGGAGGTCAAATGATGCTGAAAGACTAAATATTGGCTCTTCTTAAGAACATAATCAGATCTCAAATAATGACACGATATGTTTTCAAACTAGCCTAAAACATGCCAGAGGGGCGTAGCCATGAACAGGCATTTGAGAGCTTACAGGCAGGGAATATTTCATGAAATATTTCATTTTCACAAAATGTTCCAAAAGTAGTCCAAATTCAATGTGTTCTCCACCGCTTCTTGTTGCTTTGCATTGGTAAATATGGGTAAATAAGTCACCTGTACTCTCACAGTAAATAAGAAGAATGTCTCATGTCTGCCAATTGGCTCACTCCCAGCATGCTTTGTGTTCAGCCTCTTTGAACAACAGCAACAGCAAGAGGATAAACGTTAAATGCCATTTTTGCTTCCAACAGGCACAATTCATTAAAAAAGCCTCCATTGTTGATCTTCTGTGGAAATGGTTGTACTTCTACATACACGTTTAAAATTTTAAACACCTTTAGTCAGCATCTCATAATAATAATGATGACAATAATAATAATCAGAGCAATAATTACAGTTTAGCTATAATAATGCATAATGTCTTATATCTACTCTTTAGATATTTTCCTTCTCGTTCTCCTCCCTTGTTCAAAAAGTTCCTTAACCGTCTGCATTTGCCCCGTTACATTGTCCCCGACATACAGCAACTTAAATATTTACAATGATTCATTTACAACCAATGGCTCTGCCCATTAATAATTTTGTCCTTTTTGGAGATAAAAAGCTTGTGGCACAGGGTACATTTGTCCAGTGAGTTTAAAACAGGCTGTGTGCCTGTACTGTCCCGGGGAACGTTCACCCCTGCACTCACATGGCCAGTAGCTGATTGAGCGCCATGCGGAACTGCTGTGTGCAGCCCGCGAGCTCCCGCACCCTTTCCGTCATGTCTCTGGCGGACCCTGGAGAGGGGTACTGCAGGGCTGCCGTCTTGGTGCTGACCACAATGTCTTTGAGCTTTTCGCAGAGCGTGTTGCTGTGCTGGGCCACCCTGGTGCGAACCTCGGGAGACTTGGCTTGCCTGGAGAGCGTGTCTCCGATGAAGACGAGCTTGTGAGCGCTGAGGATGACGAATTTGCTGTGGGCGACGAAGATTTTGGGCGGCTGGTTGTTGTTGATGGAGGAGTAGAACGCGTCGATGGCGTTGGTGAGCGTGGTGATATTGGCCTCGCACTGCTCCATGTAAAAGAGCAGCAGCTGCCGGTCACCCATGCACAGTTTACTGCGCGGTGTCTGTGGGTAGTGAGAGGGCGGAGTCCAGCCCGAAATGTCATTGTTGATTGGTCGGGAGACCTCCTGTTCCAGTCGCTCAAACTGCTTTAGCTGTTGGGGACACAAGTGAGTAATATTGTACTTAATAGATGAACTGTAAAAAGTGTTACATATATCTACATACATATTATTTGTTTATTTATATATTTATATAAGACATATATAAATTATTATATGAAAAAAATAATAGGCCATATAATGCACAACTACATGGGGCTTTGTAAGGCATCTATAAGTATATAAATAAATTTATATAAATACCATGATGCCTACCATAGTTGAGGGCTTCAGTGTATTGTGTTCTGTGATAATTGCATTTATTGGTGTTATTTTATTATATCAAAACATGATATTGTGTCACTTTGTAGAGAGTTCTGTGAATAAGGTGTTATAGTCTCATATACCTGTTGCTGTTCCAGCAGAGTCTTATTGTGTTTGATGCTCCCTTTTTCCAACAGTTGTCTTTGGTTCTTTTCAAATTCTTCTTTACCCTAAAATAGAAAAAGAAAATAAATTTAAATAAGCAAATAGTTTACTCTCTATGGACAAATGGGTGAACAATTGTAATGCATGTTCAAAAATGTAACACCTTCAAGCAAAAGAGTACAAGATCATGTTAAATTATTTGTGCATAACCAATAATCAAATCACAAGTGGCATACATCTTCCTGCTGTTTAAAAAAAAAAGTGAATCCCACAAATAATGTGCATTGGAAAATGTCTGTTTAGTCCATTAGGGGGCAGTATAATATTAGTATAAACTCAACACAGCCATTTTCAGCTGTGGAAAACATTACAGAAATCAAATGCCCATTCAAACATGATCCCTACAATTATTACCTACAATTATTCTAAGTAAAAAAAAAAGTGTTTGTCTAAAACAGTGTGGTAGAAATAAGAAATAATATGGTTAGAGTCACAGGTTTCATAAATTAAAAAAATATATATATAAAATACTATACAATATATAACATTATTTTCATAAAATCATATTATACAGTTTATAATAAAATCAAATAATGATATATACTGAAAAATAATATAAAATAAATAAAATATATTAATATTAGTATTGTCAAATGATTAATCGTGATGAATTACATTCAAAATGAAAGTTTTAATTAACATAATATATCTGTGTGTACTGTGTATATTTATTATGTATATATAAATACACACATATACAGTATATATTTTGAAAATATTTACATGTATTTACATGTATATATTTATATTCATATCATTTATATTATATATAAACATGTTTAATATATAAACGTTAATGCGTGGGTACGTATTTATATATACACAATAAATATACACAGTACACACACATATACTATGTAAACAAAAACTTTTATTTTGGATGCAATTAATCGTGATTAATGGTTTGACAGCACTAATAAATATTAACAATACTCCAGGGTCTGTTTGCACCGCTAGACCAATCCTTAAGCATACTGAATGAACTTATTTTTCTTATTTTCAACTTATTTTTTATTTCATATTTTCTAGTTTGGCCTAAGGCTAACTGAAAAAATGAGCTAGAACTGCCACTGAAAAGAAAAAGAAGATGAAGAAATATCTGTGATTGAACAGAATTCATCTTATCAGCACAGTTTCACTGGAGGTTTTGACAGAACCACACAGCAGACGTGCAACAGCTGGTGCTAAAGGAAGATGTATGTGGGCTTTAAGGAAAAGCAGGTCTGCACATGCATTCAGAGTGATTGATGAAAAGGCCTGAGGCTGACACATTGGGGATTACAGGCAGAGCCTAAATAGAGATGCATGCAGAACATTGATCATATCAATGACTGAGAACATACACCTGGATTCTGTTCTCAAAAGGAAACAAATGAATGTTTTGCAATGATTTTATATGTAATGTACCTGTAAATGAACATAGTCGTAATCCTCCATCCAACCCTCCTCTGTCGTCTCGTACGGCCTGTCAGGAGTCTCTTCCTCAGCTGAGAATTTGGGAGGAGAGGGTAACGGGCGGGACTGGATGTTGGCCCGTTCAGGTGTGCCTGACTGATAGGCTGAGATGTTGTTGTTGTTGGTCAGCTGACCCAGCACGTCACCAGTATGAGGAACGGGTGGCAATGGCAGTTGCTGCTGTTTGTTTGTCCGTTTAAAGAGCAAAGAGGCATTGCCATGGAGAAATGATGCTAACTGCTTGGTGTCGTCAGGAACGCCTCGGGCACACATGACCAGCCGGTCTAGGTCGTCCCCACCAGTGCCTGTGGAGGGTGCCATCAGAGCCGCGGAGGACCAGCCCAAGGAGTCCAGCGCCTGACTGTACCTCACCAGACCTTGGAAGGCCTCCTCCATCTTCTGCACCTGCTTGCTGAGCTTGGTCTGCAGTGTGCGGTCGGTGGCCTGGGTGGCGTTGGCCACGGCTCCTCTAGCGAACTCCAGCAGGTCTCTGACAGCCACGCGAATGCGGTCCACAGCCTGTCGGATGGCAGGGAGGTTGGACTCCATCTGAGTGGCGCTGCGCCAGTTCCCACTGATGAATGACATGAGGAGGGACACCGAGCTCTCCACGGCCTGTTGATGACGGGACAGCCGCTCCATGGCCTGGTCTAGATCCAGAAGCAGCAGGCGACCGGGCCCAGAAGATTCCCGCACCGGCACCATGTCCAAAGAGGATGTTGAGAGGTTACTGCGAGTGCTTCCCGTGCTGGATGCCGACAGGCGTTTGAAGCTCACAGTGAGCTCCTCGGTGGCCGCTGCGTCACGCACCACTTGCGGAGGCACATCGTACACATAATCGCCCGATTCTTCGCCCACTGGTCGCTCGCGGGGGAAGTCATACACATCTGCAGGGTGGTGGTCCTGTGGGCCGCCCTTTCGGAGGCTGGCAGGGATGTCATAGATCTCCTGGCCCTCAGGCTGACGTTTTCCTATTAGCTGAGGAGGAGGAACATCGTAGACGTCCTCTGGAATGGGAGGCTCGGAACCGGCTGGGATCTGAGACAGATAGGCCTGGTTCTGATTCTCCAGACTCATCATCTTGGCAAAGTGAGGAGGAACGTCGTACGTTTCCTCCCTGATTGGACCATCTGGAACATCTTTGCTGACAGATGGAGGAATGTCATATACCTGTAAAGAGGAATAATGTGTTTACCAAAACTAGCCTTGTATAATCATAACTGAACTCATTAGGGATGTACAGATATTAAAATTCTGGCCAATACTGATAAGCTGATAATCAGTCAATCATTTTAAATGTTAAAGTGAATTTAGGCATCACAACATTATAATGTTTACTAAATATTATTACGATATATAATTGGATATGCATTTTGAAATTTGCTAAAAGCATTTAACAGTGTTATTAAACTATTTGTGTTTTTAAAGATCAACTTAAACTAAGCTCTAGAAGTCAGCAAATGTTATCTAAATTTAAAAATAGAGGAAATGAAAATGAACACAGTCTAAAATTGTATGATAACCAATAGACACTTTTCACAGACTGTGATAACATCGTAAATCTAGCAAAGTTTTTTTTTTTTTTTTATTAAAAAAAAAAAAAAAAATTAATTAATCTATATACATTTATAACACTGTACTTTGTGTTTTATGACCTTGGTATTAAAATACAGGAAACAAGATAATGCTGATAGTGGCAGATTTGACATCTTTGTCACTTCTGACCAATATAATTAATCTCTCAATAATTTTTTCCACTTTAGGAAAGTCTTATAAATACTTTTGTGGACTTTCTTCTTTGCTATTAGAGCAGATGGGAACACATACACACATATTTGTTGAAGTTTCCCTTCGCCATTACAGAAGTTTACCAAACTATAATGACTTAAAACTCCTTAAATGTGAAAAGGGTCCATATGGAACCCAAATATTGTGCACTTCTTGAATTAATTTAAAAGTTACACACTTAGGATTTGATAAATGAAAACAGTTTGAATGTGTTCCAAATTATTTTTGATTTATTTTTTTTTTTTTTGGAACAGCTTGCATACAATCTCTGCTACCTGGCAGATGTCACTGAAATAGGTGTCCTGTGTGATTAGCCGATCAGGAATTCTTTCTGCATATGAATAATTTTACACCGTAGGGTTTGCTGTCATTGGGTTGTTTGAGATGTCATTAGTGGGCAAGGTTTTGGAGGGGTGGCATGTGTTTGTAGCAGGCGGCCTAATTCAGTTGCCAAGTCTGGCTAAAGGTAGCAAATTCGCTTACAGAACCTATTCTGAATGCATTTTGTCAATGTAAAACCATCAGTGGTGTTTAGTTTCAGGGAATATGGATCTCTTTAACCCCCATTAATGGGCAGATCAAAGGTGTACATAAAACCAGAGTGTAATTGATTTGTGTCAGTCTGACAAGAATGGAGTATTACCGTTTGTTGGTAGTGCAGCTGGCTCTTGTCCACACTAGGTGGAGTGTCATAGATCTCCTGACCATCTCTACTGGGTGGGCCTTTCATAGCCATGGGAGGAGTATCATAAACCTGTGACCCAGAGAGAGGAACAGGGTCAAAAAGACACATACAACTCATTTGCTAGTTTAAATAATGTAAATAAATACAAATTCAAGACATAGATCTGTTGCTATACGTAGATCTGACCTGACCGGAAATTTGTGTTAGTTGAAAGGAATCTAATAGGGAGGGGCTGTGCATTTGTTTCTGTCTGTTTCTCTTGTTTATTTTACACCCCAGGGCCCCTGATTCCTTTCTACCTTCTCCTACATACTTTGTCCTTTTCTCGCTCTTCCTTCCATCCCTTGTTTTTTGTGCAGGTTGGAGCAGAATTGGGATTGAGGCAGTTGGATGAATGGGGGTCGGAGGGAACACAGGTACACCCGATAGGGGACACACTCCCTCTGATGTGGAGAGATTACAGGAGCGCGACCTCAGACAGGAACAGCTGGAGGAAATCAGCAGTGCTGCAGAGATGCTGACCTCCACCTTCTCCCACAATCTCTCTCTCTCTTTGCTACCTGTCCAGTGGCTCTGTGGTCAGGTTGAGATTTTGAACGTGTGATAGTAAAGGAGTTTTGTGTGTGTGTGTGTGTGTGTGTGTATGGAGAGCCTTTAGTGGAGGTATGCAGAGCTACTAAAGCCTTCCATGTCTTCATAAAAAATTACCATTATAACAACAAGAACAAAGATTACATTGTGTGAAATACTATAAAAGTCACCAGCTATGTTGTCCTGTGGCAAACTACTCTGTACTGTCATTGTTTCAGGGATTCATGTCACCGTAACATACACTACCATACAAAAGTTTGCGGTTAGTATGATTTGTTAATGTTTTTGATGTCTTTTATGTACACCAAGGCTGCATTTATTTGAAAAAAAGAAAAAAAGAAATTAAACAATAATATTATGAATATTATGAATAACTTTTTTCTATTTTAAAATGTAATTCATTCCTGTTACGGCAAATCTTAATTTTCAGCACTCTTAAGTGTCACATGATCCTTCAGATGAACTGCTGAATACTTTTGTTGAGACTGTGATACAATTTTTTTTTTTTGTCAGTATTTTTTGATGAATAGAAATCCATAAGAACAGCAATATTGTTGAAATAGAAATCTTTTGTAACAATATAAATGTCTTTATTCTCGATTTAATTTGTCCAAATAGTATTAAAAAAAATCTAAATCACCCCAAACCTTTTGAATTTTAGTATAATTTATATATTTTACAAAGGCATATATCCACATAAATTTATTTATATCTACATATGATTATCATCATTTTATGTTTAGGTATGTCAAATTTGCCCCAGGTATAGTATAACCTCACCATATCATACACTTTTGTAGTTTTTATATCTAAAAATGTTTTTAATTAGAGACTAGCCCTACCCACCAAGGCACCCTTTTTAGATTACTGTAAGAATAAATGTATATATTTTGTTTATGGAACATTTTTTCCAGTTGAGGGCGCCCCCAGATGTATAATTAAGTAAACCCGCATACACAGAGCTATGCATATGCACTCAACACTACAACAACAGAATTGAGTTTCAGAACGTGCTATAAATGAAGTGTGACTTCCTGTCCCAATGCTCTGTCAAACCTTTGACGACTGATATAAATATCAAATAATGCCTGCAGCTCAACTGGTACAAACAAGAAAAAATAACCACAAACACACAAAGGCTCACAGAACTCGAATGTTAGTAAAGGATTAAAACCCAATAAACGTTTTATAGTGCTAGCAGTAAAAGTGTGATTTTTCCACTACTGCATCTGATATGGGTGAAATGAGGTCAAGGGAATTTGGATTAAGCTGAAGTCTAATCTTGTCTGAGATAGAGTAAGTGTCACACACACTTAGGGACTGGTAAATTTCAATAGTACATTTTCAGTTTAATACTTATGCATTAATAATTTAAACCAGTCGTTCACAAACTGCCCTCTAAGGATTGCAATGGCAGAAATGTATATTATTACAAACGCAGCTGTTAGACATAGACTTCTTGTTGTCATACAGTACAAGACATTATTTTATGGATGTCACATTTCAAGCATTATATACCACTTCATCATTTATTACTCCCCTGAGCTCCGGATGATTCTACAGAAATGCCAGCTAGCAGCAATAATCGTTTATAACAGAAATACGTGTCACGTACGAAGTGAAAATGTTCGATTTTGCATTTAAATATTAGAGTTAAACATCTTATCACTTCTCTAAGATCAAGATAATATGCAATTTTCAAGCATCCATTGATTTACACCTCAAGTAACAATCACAAATTCGCACAGAAGAATCCTAATATACGCCTTTAATGTGTGCTGGAGACTTCTGAAGTCATGTCTACTCTACACTTCTATCAATACTGCACCACTCACACACATACACACACATCCTTACACAAACATCATTAGCATTTATAATGCTGGCCAAACAATGGCTCTCAATCTGTTGTGCGCCCCCAGGAGAGCCTGCAGTCAGAGACTAAGGCAGGAGAACCCATGAATACCAAAACCTCTCATTGAGCACCCAGCGGCCGCTATGCCAGCTCCGTTTGATTAAACGTCCATGTTTTTTCCTCTGTATCGCTCTAATCTGAGAGATGCCGATTTGTTACAATGATATTTGGAGCGATTTTGAGGTGGAAGTGGTTTGGCTTGCAGCATTTTTGGTCGGTGTAAAAAAAAAACTGAGTGAGAAAATTGAGTGAATTTACTAAACGGTAGCTTCACGGGCTTTTTGTGTAGAAACCTGCATTTTATTCACTAACCTCTGATGAACTAGATTAAGGAGATGCTAAATATTCTGGTACAGAGCTGCGTCATTAAATCATGAATAAATTAAATACCTGATTCTTTCCCCTAAGCTTCAATATATGGTAACATCCTCCATCACTTAACATTCCAAAATCGGCCTACAAAATGAGAAAACTGTATTTATTCACTGCATTTAGTTTTCCATGTTTGGGCCATTACTTACAGTAATTTGCTTGATTCAATAAATGAGATTAGTGACTTAGATGATTCTATGATTAGTGAATTGAGTGCTAAAATAACACAAACAGCATGTGCCAGTAAACAATGTTATCAGCTGCAATTCTGAATTCCCTACAGTGTTTGTTTTATGTTTCTTTTACGCCATTTGTGTTTGTATGCTTCTACTGAATATACTGTTGTGTTGTGGCACACAAAATGACAAAGTGATGTGCCTCGATTCATCTGTCCTGTTTAGTCCACTCCTCTGTCATTTACAGCATGTGCTCGGGTCTTTGCCGTTGTCCATGTTTCTCTCATTCTCTCTGCATGGCTGTGCTGCAGGCTGCGTGTGTGTTGGAATTGTGAGGTCTGGGTATCCGTGGCCTTTGCCGTGAGCCAGGCTTTGTCTGTCTCTCTCTGCCCTAGTGTGTGTGTGTGTGTGAGTGTGTGCGTGTGCTGCACTGAAGGACTGATCTCGCTGACAGCACATTCCCTCTTATATACACACAATGCACACACATGTGCACACACAGCAGTCTCGGGATATTCTGCTTCACACACACATACAATGCTGACCTTCTTTTTGAAATGCCTCCAGACACTGAAATATCTACTTCCACTGCAAGTAATGCATGACCTCATCTAAAAATAGGCATGCAATCATCGAGCCAACAGGAATATAAGGATGCAGGAATAAAGAGAGGAAGAAAGAGCTAGTGAAAATGAATGAAAGATGGAGAAAAGAAAGACAGAGGATGAAAGCAAGAACAAATGAAAGTGAAAGAAAGTGTACAAGAAAGAAAAAAGAGAACAAAAATTAAAAACAAAAGACAATAAAATAAAAAATAAAAAATCAAGCAAAATAAAGTGAAAAAATCCCTGAAAAGTGAAGGAAAAATGAAGGAAAGAACAAAAACAAAGCAAAAGAAAGCAAAATAGGGAAAGAAGGAAAAAGTGAGAAAACAAAAGAACAAAAGCGAGATAAAGCAAAAGAGTCAGCAAAAGAAACAAAAGAAAAAGTAAAAAAAAAAAAAAAACCAAGCAAAAGAAATAAGCATTCATTTTGAAAGGAAGAGTAAAATAATTAAAGAAATTAAAATGGTAAGAGTGAGTGAAAGAAAGAAAAAAGAGTGAGAATGAGAGTGCAAGCAAAAATTTGAGAAAGAAAGAAAGAAAGAAATTACATTCTCATTTGCTTGTATTATTAATAAATTTGGAGGTTCTTCACCAGAGTCTGGCAGAGTGTGTGATGATCATCTATCACACATACACACACACACACACTCGCACAGCAGACATCTGAGATACACTTAAAGACTATTATCATCAATATCTGGCTCATCCACAAATTACCACATATCAAATAACCTACAGTGTAATGATCTTCACATGGACATTAAAGTGCATATGAAACTCAACACAGTGACATAATCAGTAGAGATGTTCCGATACCCTTTTTCCCTTCCCGATACCGATTCCGATACCTAGGCTCAGGGTATCGGCCGATACTGAGTACTGATCCGATACCTGGGTGTGTATCTGGTTATACAGCTGTATGTACTACTAGATCTGTATAGATACAATTATTTTATGGTGTGCTTCACCATAGATAGATAGATAGATAGATAGATAGATAGATAGATAGATAGATAGATAGATAGATAGATAGATAGATAGATAGTCTGGCGAGTAAACAAAAAAATATAATATATAATGTTTGGAAAATGGCATTCCATTTTTAAAATCTATTTAAATATCTAAAAGTACACTCTTAACATCAGTCAGTGAAGCATTATAAATGTATTATGATAATCGAGTATTATTTAATGATATAACTTTAGCAATTAGAATTAAAACTTGGTAACCATGAATACAGTCATTTTAACTGAACTGGTGGTGGTGCTTTTTTGGTCATTCAGTGTTTCTCTGAAAATGGGGAAACTATCAATAATACTGATAAGATAATAATCATACTATGAATTCTACTAAGAACAATATAAAACGCACTAAGGATTAACGAGCTGCTGGATTCATGAATATTAATCACGCTGTTCATGTCATTGAACTGATTTGCTGAAATCAAAACAGGGACGATTATAGGTGAGCGCCAGCCAATGAGATTGTCGCTTGCGCATTAGCTCCGCCTACTACCGGAGAACCTGGCAGTTCTTAAAGGATGAAGAATTCCAAAGGAACTCCGTTATTCTGACAGGAAAATACAACAAAGAATATCGTTTACATACCAAGCAGAATTGACGCGCTACATAAGACTCTCTCTCTCTCTCTTTGCATGTGAGGAAAAAAGCAAAGCGACAGCAAAAGCAAAGCTCACACTAGAGCTTACGGTACGTCAAATACAGGTGCGCTGCGCATTCATTCAGATGAACTGAAAAATAGCCCAGATCGCTGACGGAGAGTGAAACTCTGAAGCGCTTGGTCAGAGTGTTCAGCGGTGACAATATATCTGTGCTAAACTTATACATAGCCTCCAACTCACACACTGGCGAGTATAATCTGAGCATTTATTAGCCAGTGGCTAATATTATACACTATTTAGTCGCCCAGGGTGAAGATTTAGTCGCATATGCGAGTGATTTACTGGCAATGTGCTACCACGTTTGTATTTATTCTTTGCTGCTCTAAATAGTGGTTGCTTGTGCACAACTTCCTGTGTTTGCATTCTGAGCAGCGAAGAAGAATTGATTTCCGATTTGCAGCGTTAAGCAAAGCTAGCGGGCATAACTATAGATCTTGTTTAAGAATGGTATCGGATCGGTACATGGATTCAAGTACTCGCCGATACCGATGCCAGATTTTTTTGTGGTATCGGTGGAATTTCCGATACTAGTATCGGAATCGGAACAACCCTAATAATCAGTGCACGCAGGGCCATGTGATGCTTTACCTGTTGATTATACTGGGTGCGGGTGGGCGGCACGTCATAGATATCCTGGGTGGGTGGGAGGTGTCTGGGGACGTCGTACTCATCCTGTTCATTTTTCCCCGTGTCATACACATACACTTGACCAACCCGCGTGGGAACAACCACCTGAGAGAGAGAAAGAGGAAAACAACTGCATGAGACTGAATGTGAATGAATAGCTAGGCACATAAAGGAGGATAAGGATGCTGTCCTGATGGCGCCATTCATAACAAGTTAACACACACACACACTACTACAACAAATCTGGGGTCTCAAAGGTCACTGTGGGAACAGGGGCAGTCCTTTTGTCTGTCTGTTTACCTTCTGTCTTAGGCTTTGAGGACTGTGTCGACCGTGTGAGCCTGGGAAATGAAAACAAGCTACGACCCCATATTTGTTCAACGCCTGAGACATAATACCAATCACAACACACTCAGATGAGCTGTTCAGCATGTGGAACTCCTTCACAAGGACTGTGACATAGCGCACACTCACAGAATATTGTGTGATATTTGGAATGCAAGACATATCGGTACCATATTATACACTTAATTGTCATTTCCTCTATATTTTTACATTTAGATCAGTACAAATTCTGCAATACTTCATTAAAAAATGATAATTGTCTATTATCAATAGTGTAGCTCACACAGAAATCAAACTAAGCAGCTCTCTGTTGGTCAACTTGGTGAATTAACATGACCAACTTGAACCATTTGCGAAATCCGCGTTCTTTCACCTTCACTCAAAATTGTTTGGATTTATACTGGAATGACTGGATTTTCGACCACGGAAATTCATTCACCGCACCTTATCAATTGACAGCTGATACTAGAGGCTTTTTTATTAGTTGATATTGGATATTTAATTGTACATTCTGATTTCTTGCATTTTCACATTAATATTACCTTTGCCATTATCTACAGCTTACTTACTTAGATGAGTTTGTTTATTCATTGGAAACAATTTGGAGAAATGTAGCATTTCATCAATTGTTAACCAATTGATCCTCTGCAGTGAATGGGTGCCATCAGAATTCAGAGTTTAAACAGCTGATAAAACATCACAATAATCCAGAAGTGATCCACACAAGCTTAGTCCATCCATAAATGTCTTGTGAAGCGAATAGCTGCATGTTTGTACGAAAAAAATCTGTCATTAAGATGTTTTTAACATTTTCACCTCTAGGTAGCGTCCATTATCCATAATATTGCTTTCTCCAGTGAATAAAGTTGTCTCTTCTGAATCAGGAGAGAAATATACACAGGTCAAGCACCATTTACAAATGTAAACAGTCCAAAACTGTTCTAAACAAATATGTCAGTAGATTTTGACATGAGAGGACAAAAAGGGCTGGATTTTTTTCACTGGATAACGCCTTATTATAGATTATGGAGTCATAGTGTGGCCAGAAGCAATAGTTTAAAGTTAAAAAAGCCTTAATGATGGATTTTTTTTTTTTTAATGAACATGCAGTTTTTCACTTCACAAGACATTAATTGATGAATTGGAGTCATGTGGATTATTGTGATGTATTAATTAGCTGTTTGTACTCTCATTCTGACGGCACCCATTCACGGCAGAGGATCCATTGGCAAGCAAGTGATGTAATGCAAAATTTCTCTAAATCGGTTCTGATGAAGATACAAACTCATCTACATCTAATTTAGTGTTTTATTTTTAATTTATTTAGACAAAACAGTAAAGATTTTTAATATGGTGCATCTCTACATTTTATAAAATGGATAGTTCTGGCTCTAAGTGAATTTACCGCGGTCAAGGGGTTTTGTTCAGCATGAAGCAGAGCAAAATCACCGTAACACATTGCCTAAAGAGGTTTAGTTCTTTAGTATGTTAGTAATGCTCTCTGCCCTCTGTGAAACAAGCATTCACTCCTTAATATAAAACATGTATGGACGGGCAGCATTGGTTTGTGTGCACTGGTGAGAAGTGTGCTCTAATGATCTAGGTGGAGTGAGCTTTATGTAGTTTTCATGAATCCCCGCAGGCCAGTTAAACATGATTGCTGGCCTTCACTCATAACACTGAGTTAATGAGATTACTTGCTCTTTCATTCTCGCTCTCTTTCTCCCTTTATCAGTTCACACCAGCCAGTCTATAGGAACGCACTGTGCCAGCCTTGTGTATGGGCGTCACTTCCCACATACTAAATAACAAACACACACATGCATCATACAGACACAGGTTTGTAGAAGTCACTCAATAATCCCTGTACAGGGGTGAATCTTATATGACCAGGTCATTTTACCCCCAAATCAAAAGAAAGAAATAAGAAATAATTTTTTGCTTAAAGAAAATAAAGCAAATATTTGGCAGTATTAAGTTTTTATGCAGTGTGATAATGTTTTATAAGCATATTTCTCATTCAAATTATGATTGTTGTAATGCAACAAATCGCATTTTCATTCATCTAATTTGGAGGTTAAATTTTTTTTTTAATTTATTTCATTTAAATTGGCAAGTATCTATACATCTTAGCAAAAAATAATGAAAATTAAATCGAAAAAATCAGTAATTTTTACTGTATTAAAAATGAGAATCAAATGTTAGAAATGAATAAAAACATTAAAAATAATCAGTATTTTCTTTATGTAATAAAAATATGAAGAAAATAGAAAAAAATCTATGGTCCTACAATAACGGTTAATTTTTGTGCGAAATATAATTTCTAGCTCTGCAAGAGTCTTCACTTATTGTCAGGGAGGGCAAAGCAGTGCTGATTAACCACACAAGACTCAATGAAGCTTTTCTTTGTGAGGCGTTCATGCTTTGTTAGATTAAATCTAGTGACTATGGTAACCAGGCACGAGCGACGACAAGACGAGCACAATGGAAAGCACAAGTGCACACATGTAAAATGCATTTAAAAGAACTATACTATCTGCCCAACACTGCAGTGCTGCTTGACATGTATGGAAAGTGCAACATAAGTAAAGAAAGAAGATAGTAGGCTAGTGAAAATCCCAGAGATCTTGTATTAATATTTACTCTCCCACTCACACAGCCTGTCACTTTAGATGTGACAACCCTGCTAACCATCCAATTAAGCCGTTCTCATTAAAGAAAGCTGGCAATCTGTCACTGTTAATTCTCATCTTTCTCACTCTCTCTTTCTCTCGCTCTTCACCTGTCTTCACCCCTCTGCCTGATTCTTGCCCCTTTTTTTTCCAAATGGCAGATGATAAATTCCTTGGGATTTTTTGTTGGTGAGGTAAAAGCATGTTATTGGTGTGATTTATTGGAGAAACCCTGTGACCCGTTGACCACCCCACCTCTATCTCCAGAACATCCACACACTCACAACCTCCCTCTGTCTCTCTGACACTGCTGCGGTAAATGGCCACATTCTCCACGGTGCTGTACACACTTTCACACACATTAAGACTGAACTGCAGGTGTTTCATCTGACACATCCACACGTACACAACCTCCGGTGTCATCACACTCTGCATTTTCACTTTAGCTTGACTCACACGTGAGTCTATGAATGTATCTATGTGTGTATCAATCTAGACACTGATCTATCTAGTTTAGTCAGTATCTGTCCAACCATACATGCATCTATGGGTGTATACTGCAAAAAACTGAATAAAGTCATCAAAATAAAACACTGTATGAAAGAAATAGACACAAATTTTTACTACAGCTGCCAACATTATCAGTGAGAAGCAGGGAGTGATTTTCTCTTTTTCTTTTGTTATTTAATAAACATTAAAGGACACAGACAACAGCAGGTTTATTAAGGCTATCTATCTCTCTGTCTGTCTAGACAAAATCTACACCAATACACCATTCCAACCATGCAAAAATATTCCACACACTAAGAGCAATGATGTGAAACGCGTTTACAGACTGTGTATATCACTGTAGAGCATCCATAGAATAACATTCAGTTATTGCTTACAGGTCAGAGACTATATATACATCAACACTGTCCACACTGTGGTTGTTTAGTACTGAACACCCTGTGTTTTATTTCACTGCCCTCTCAGACCTGTGCTTAGCCTTAAGTAATAGTCACTCCATCCCGCTGAGAGCCTCTGAAGAGCTGGCCGTAATGAACATCGATCAATAATGTGAATTATCAATGAGCGCTGCTCTGGGGAGCGGAGATGGCACATATGGTGGACTGCCATCATCTAGCCCTCATCAATATAGCTGAAAGGGTCTGGTCATACAGAGTGGGTGGGTCCAGGCCTCCAGCTGTCACAACAATCTCTGGGGGGCGGGGTGAAGTGCCTGTAATGATGATGTCACAAAGAGACAAACACTCCCTGGTGTGGAAGGAAACAATAGGGGAGCGGTGACCGTCTGACTGCGTTGCCCTGCGCCATGACAGCTGGCCAAGAGTCACAATCACAGCAGCTACACGGCCATTAGGTTCAGCCCTGAAGAGAGGGACAGATTGCAAAGGCTGCTTTACAAAAGCCCCCGTACCCCCTGCTGCATCGACGAGCTGTGACCTCCTTACCCCAACTGACACAATGACACATGCCACCACTCTAAAGAGCACAGCCAAGGTCTGCTGAAGACATTCCAGCCAGGCCTGGCTTTTTGGACCATGGATGTCGCTAATTTTAATCGATGCCTGCAATCCGAATACCTGCGCTGAGAATTCTTGGAGAGGGCTATTATCGTATTATTGCATTATGAATGCATGCTTGAAATAAAACACTAACTTTTATCTGAGACAAAAATAGATGCCCTAATGTTTATTCTGTATCTTTCTCAAAGCTCTTTGTTTTGTTCTGTGCTCAACTGCACATTTTTGCTTTCTTTTTCGCTTTTGAAATGTAATCTTTTTCCATTTGCTCACTTTTGTCATTTACTTCTTTTTCTTTCAGACTTTCAAATCTTGTAGGTCAGAAGTCACAGCGCATTTCCTCAACTCTCGGCAACAAGAATAATGATTTTAATTTAATAACGCCAAACAGAAAATGCAAAATGGCTGCGAATGGAATAATCTGATAAACACAATTCCAGCCCGTCTCACATTCCACACAAGCCATTCATTTCAGTTTCCACTCTTCAAAAGAGTTTCCTATCCTTTTCTAAAACACATTCACAGATTCAAGGTTGCAATAGTTTAGTAAAGTTAGATTTAGCAAAGTTGACCCTAGGCTTGGCGCTGATTCAACGCAGTGCCATGAATAACTGCGTCCAGAGGCCTGGAACATAATGAGGGGTCAAAGTCCAAACGCTGAAGGGCTTCCACATACCTTCACATACACTCTTTTTCTATATAAGTGGCGGTGCATAAGAATTTCCCCCATAGCCCCCTACCGCCGCTCTCGCCTTGGCCATCTGTGAAGCAAGCTGTCCTCATCACCGTGTGCGAAGAAGGGGGTGCAGGTCAGGGTTCTGTGTGTGTTGACATGTTGTACTTTTCAGTTTTACCCTCATTTTCCACTAATCTTGGTATTTACTTACCAGTTTATTTTGGATGTAGGTCAGTTTCAGCGGCAAACATTTGGTGAGGATTCTGTCTTTTTACATATGGAATTTTTGATATATATTAAAGAAATATTCCACGTTCAATAGTTTGACAGCATTTGGGGTGATTACAACAAAAATAATTTAGACTTGTTTAGACTTCTTTAAAACGAAAAAAAGGGTGGTTACAGAAAGCCACTTGGAAGTTAATAGGGGCCAATTTTTGGAGGATTTTTTCATACTAAAAACCACACATATTGTTTACATCTTATGGCTATACCATTGCAACTGATTGAAAATAACTGAAATCGAGCATTTCAACATTTACAGATAAGCCCCATTCACTTCCATTGTCAGTGCCTCAAGTGTGGCCCAGATTTTTGCTGTTTTTAAAGAAAAGGAGGGACAAGTGCAATTTATTGAAGGACATTTGTAATAATGCCTTTAACTAGACGTGCTGTCATGGTTGACAGTGGTCCACACATGCCCTAGTGAAAGATGTCCATCACTGGGATGAGGCATCTCTAGGCTGCAGCTGTGGGCTTGTAAGCCTGGGCTGTGGAGAGCTCAGCTGGGCTCTGTGACTTGGTGTGATGTGGGTGCCAGTGGCGCCTCATCTGGACCACGGACACACACATACATGCTATCCCACAGAGAACTGCCTCCCTTGGGCACATCTGCAGATGTACTGGATACATTTTTGCCCAAGTTGGGTTTGAAAGTCCACTTTTGAGTTTTATGTAAACCTGAGTGAGTTAAAGCTAGACTTTGGTTGCTTTTAAGTTTTTTAGTGGACAGTTTAATGTGGGGAATCTCTCAAATTAGTGAATTTCACTTCAATGCAGTGTTTCCTGCAGTGATATTCAACGGCAGCACTGCACCACTGCTAAATCTACAGCTCCATTACAAAAAAAAAAGAAGGTATTCTGAGTTAAATATGTTGCAAAAATGATATTGTTTAGTTTATTATATAGTTTGGATCAATAATGAGGAAAGGGTTCCCTTGCTGCAAAAACATAAATCAGTAGGAAACACTTTGCGCAACTAATCCTTCAAATTGGGCCAGTTAAAACTCAAAACTTAAAGGGTTTAAATAAAGATTGCTGTCGGGTGACCCAGATCAGAAGCTTCATCCCTGAAACATTAACAGCCATGGCAGCAAAGTGTGAAAAACCCATATGAAACAGAAAGCAGGGTAGTGGATTTATAGCCCATATACCCATCTTCATCCTCTGCTGTGGAATTAATCAGTGGCTAATTAGCTCACACTTGTGAATCTGAGCTTTGCTTGGGGCCAGTGCCATGTGGCATGTGCCACATGTGAGAGTGTGTGATGGGACGGCTGGTGGGACAGGAGGCCTAAAGGGTTCTCGTGGAGACAGTGAGCCCCCGGGTACTAATCCACACAGATCTCCAGTAACAGCCCCCCAAAGTCCTCTGACACATGCCCTACATTGCTGCCATGACCGAGCTGGGCGTGAAACATCCCTTAAAGATATGTTTTAACTATCATTTATTAGTGCTACTTGCTAGGACACTACAAAACAATCGCTAGCAACTAGCAACTATGCAAAGCACCTCTTTTTCCATTTATTATCACAAATAATTTACCTGTGGTATGCATGAGTGGCATTTATTCAAACCAGCTCAGCATATTGTCTTTCTATCTTTCTGTTTTTGCATTTCCTTTCTCGGTTTCATATCGCTGCTCTGCCTTTTCTTTTCTCTTGTTTCTTTCCAATGCTGGTTGCAAAAGCGCATATAACTGAGACAGCATATGTGCAGTCCTCCGTACACACATACACACACACACACTTCCTCTCCTCCTGCTCTCCTGGCAACACAACACTCAGGCCTGTCCACAGCACCTATTAATAAGACCGAGATGAGTGTGTCTCCTTGGAGACCACACCGTCCCTGTGGCCAGTGATCAAAGGTTAGTCCCTGCCTGAGACCATTGTGCTTGTTTGAGGAAGTGAAAGACGCTGAAAAGAGATACCATTCAGCATATTTAGCCATGAAAGTGCATTTAAATGGACCGTTCAGCCAAAAAAAATCTCTCATCATTTATTCACCTTCATGCTGTATTAAACCTGTATGACTTTATTTCTTCTCTAGACCACAAAAGATGTTGTTTTGAACCCAGTGTTGTTACTGTTAACTATATATTAAAGATTTGTTAATTAAAATAAAGGTGAAATAAATAATATATATATATATATATATATATTAATATTTAATTTTGTGTTTGACATGAGAGTGAGTAATTGATAGAATTTTCATTTAACTTTCCTTTTAGCTCTAGCGATGAATAAACAAACGTGACAACAAATATTAGAGGCAGCATTTGGTCTTCATTACAACTACAACTAGCTGTAATTTCCTGTATCCTCTGACCTTCAGGGAAAGATGTAAAACATCACAGAGATGGTTTAAGTGGTGACCACTGAGTTTAGCCCGTGGTGCTGGAGTTAGCTTTTCACAAGCCAATTAAAATCTGACACCGTGCCTCCTTTAAACCTACTCTTACATACATATATGAACATAAAGAGAATGATGAACAACACATAGAGAGCAAAGGTTGTGTGTACTCTTGATCGGAAGACATACGGCGTCTGTGAAGACGCAGTAAATGAGTTTGCGGCTCCATTAGGCCCCCTGTTCTTCTCTCTGATCTGTGTTTTTTCAGTCCTTTCAACTCCCTGCAGTACAAAGTGAACCCCATGGCCTCCTGTGATATTCCAGCCCTTTGATGAAGGCCACTGGAGCACAAATAAAGGCTTGCAGTGGTCTGCTGTTTACGCTGAGGGGCCCGTGTCTACCCTCCTCTCCCTCGATCCGCTGCTGGCTATGTGGGGACGTTAATGACAGGACACAGCGAAAGAGAAGTGAAAACCTCCTCCCGCGGCTCCACCCGCCATCGCTGCTCAGGCTGCTAATTCTGTCCTACTGATCTCACCGTTTTCCTCTGCTCCCTTCAGCTGTCAATCTCCCGTCCCCTCGCTCGGCACACGCTGTCAGAGCAGAAAATGAGTCCACAGCAGGTAATGGAGGAGATCCAGCTAGGAAGATTCGCATTTTGTCTTTCTTTAGACGGACACACGCTGTCTTTTTCATTCTCTATTGTACACGACCTGTGGCTATGCGGCTGTGTTAACTGACAAAGTGCTGTGCTCAAGGTTACAGGGCGCAGAGACCCCCTCACTGGTCCTCACTGACCTAGCGAAGATCTCCCGAGGCCTGAAGGTGAATGCCAAATGGACGCATGATGTGTCCGACAGTGATGTGTCCTCGAAGACAGTCACTTTGAAGCTGTAGCTTATAAAGCTTGAAGCTACTCATAAAGTAGTTCAACTACAGTCTAGCTACTCATTTGAAAAAGTAGCTAGCTAAACTACAAGCTACTAACAAAAAGCAGTTAAATAACTTACAATTACAGTAATAATCAGTTAGAATGACACCATTACACTTGTAACTAATAAAATTACAAATACACTAATTTATAGCAGCATTTAACTATATATTTCATAAGATACACAAAATGAAATACATATAAATATAAAAATTAGGGCTGTCAATGTTAACGCATTAACACATGCGATTAATCTAAAAAATTGAATGCTTTAATATTTTTTTACGCAAATTAATCGTTTGATAAGTTTTGACCCCAACTTCTTGCCGTCATCGCAGCGCGGAAGGTTATCTATCATTGTATGATAAGGGTACAGCGAACCAGTGTTCCCAATTGGGCTATTTTGAAAATACAGTGGCGGGAAAAATTACAGAGCCGTGGGTTGCATTTTTTTGGGCTACTTTTATAATATACCACGGCCGCCCAAAGTGTATACAGACAAATAAAAATTTAAATAGATAATTTTACTAATGTGTATTATACTTGGAATGTATCCCTGGCAACTTAAGAACAGAGAGGCAGTTGTAACATCACAAACAATGTGAGTTTCAGCCAGAGCATACATCTTAAGGCTTTTACACAGCAGACGTAAACATGACAACAGCCACTATAGATTATAAAACATAATAAACACACGATTACGATAGGGTATGGTTTGTATGTGATTTTCTTGAGATTTGGATATTTTCATAACAATAATGAATGAATGTGTACATCTGAAATGCTAACTTGTGCAGCGATAAAAAAGGCAATAAATAGCATATTTTAACAACAGTAAACGACCAAAATCCACATGTGATCGCAAAAGGATGTTATTACAAACACTCGATGGTGGTTTGAAGTGAGTTCTGAGTAAAAGTGCACTATTAATCTCATAAACTGTCTAATGAAGCATGATGCTAATATTAGCTCTAATCCACCTGCAGGACAGGTCCAATTCTTCTTCATAATGCATTTTGTCATCATACTTCACATAAGGTCGCAAGAAAATGTTTGTCATGCATTTCTTTGTTTCGACACATTTACAGGTAAATCCTAGTATTTTAAATTTGCGATTAATCATGATTAATCACAGTCCATGACTGTGATTAATGCGATTACATTTTTTAATCGATTGACAGCACTAATAAAAATAATGCTGCACATATATAAATACACAGAATTCGTAAAATCCCCCACATAACATGTGGAAGAAAAAATAAATATCATGGTCACATATAAATATTAATTCGTTCCATGCATTATTAATTTATGGCCATGATTTATTCATTTTTACCCTTGTTTTAGTTCAATTGTTGTCACATTGTACTAATTTGTTTCCTTGTTTTAGTGGCCATGGTTTAGCTAAAGAGAGGGAACAAATTAACAAATTAATTTGTTCTTGTTTTAATTAATTATGATTTAATTAATGAGAACTAAGAACTAACTAAAACGAGAGGACAAATACTGGTACTCAAATTAGTCAGTAAATCATTTTTGATCCAGACCATTAATATAAATAAATGAACCAATTCACTAAAATAAATCAGACTTTAGAGATTGTGCATGCAACACAATGTGAAATAAAACAGCTTTTTGTTGAGCTACACAGTTACTTTTTGGAAAAAATAGCTTGTGATCGGAAAACATCTTAAATCAGTTTAAGCTGGTTTTAAAAAGTGAAAGTAAAACTCCTCTAAAACCAGCCTGACCAGACTGGAAGACCAGCAAAGCAGCTTAAGCCCGGCTCACACTGTGCGATTTTGGCCACGATTTGGTCGTCTGGGACAAATTTTGAAAATCCTAAAAGATTCCTATGATCCTAGGCTAAAATCCGTAGTCTTTGATCGCTGGTTTGACATGTTCACCGACAGCCGATTAATGGCCGTTGCGATCAAATTTCACCTCCGACGAAATTCTGGCAGTGTCAGAAGATTTGGCGCACAGTCCTGCAGTGTGACTACCCCTGCGACGAATATCAAACTGTCTCCGTTTTTCAAGGCAAGCTATGAGCAGAATTAATGCTTGAGGATTATTCTATCAGCTATAAACTCCGGCGCTCCCGTCCTCCGCTCACGGAATTCATCTGATATGTTTCTTTTTTATATAAACACTGATTGCGCCGCTGTTTTCATGTGCGTGAGTATGAATACATACACTATTCTTCTTAAACATGCCGGTATTGCCGCCGTTCATATACTTTTCATGACAGCCAACATTTCGGTGCCGCGTGCAATGCAGTTCGCAGTCACTGGACGTGTATGGGTTGATAATGTAAAACTCCAGACAAGTTTTCTTGCGCGCACCCGTTTTTAACTCGTCTTGACTGTCGTGCAGTTTGACATTAATGACAACTGAGATCCCATAGTGTGACATAATCATCATGTTCGTACAGTCTGACAAGTACAATCCTAAAGGACTTTTAAAAAATCGCACAGTGTGAGCCCGGCTTTAGGCTAGCAACAATCAGCGCTTCTGTCATGCTACTGAAAAATGTAGGGTAAACGTACCTATTAAGCTCACCAAAATCTACATTGAGACATTTTTAGTGCACAAGATATTGGTTTCAGTAAAAGTTATGTTAAAATAAAATATTAATCTCTCACACAAAAATATTTTATTTAATTTTAAATGACAAAAGCATTTTGATTAAGATATACATAATTAAATGCAAAAAGTCTGACTGTGCTTAATGGGTACATTTTTACAGCCAAGTTTAGAACGCATATTGTTTTCATTTGTTACGTGTCTCCTAGCAACAATGTGCACATTTCTGTGTGAGTTTGTTGTGATCGGAAGGAATTTAAAGTCTGATAGTGTATGATCCTCAGTCGTTTAGTGTATGATGCCCAATTTTCCTTTGTGACTATTTACAAAGTCTGTAAGTGCATGATGCCTGGTGTTTTAAAAATCTGTTCAAATTTTAAAAATCGTGTAGTGTATTCCAGCCTTTATTTGCTTTTTTCCTGGACAGATACGACAGGTTTCTGATGGCTCCTTCTTTGAATGGACAACATGCATGCCTCTTTCATCTTTGGGCATAAACTATAGTTATGTCTTGATTTTCTTATCTTAAAGCTGTGAAAATAAGTTATTAATCATTCTATAAAGACCAACTTAAAGTGACAACCATCGGTTAATATTTAAAGTCTGTTTATGAAGTATTTACATAGACGTTCAATGTGGAAGAGCTTAAAGAGAGCACACTGAGCTTAATTGGAGCAGCAACAATTTTTAATAAATGTCATGTAATATATAATATAAATAAATAAATAAATAAATAATCTAGGTCATGTATTAAGTTCATACATATTTTATTTTGAACAACTATTATTAACAATATCTATGAAATTATACTTTTTCTTATTGATGTCACACTGAAGCTGTTTGATTTTCATAGTCGTGTACCCTTTAAGCTCACCTTGCAACAATATGAAATCTTTAAAAATTACAGCACTGTAAAACCAGAGACCAGCAATAAACTGTTAATTTATAATATTATGGATGTAAAAGTACAAGCCAGTAATGCCTGTGAAGTAATATATTAGCGTAGCACACAATCTTATACAGCTAGTCAGCTAACTGTGTTCTGTAGCATCTGCGCTATGTTGCTAAAACTATCTATTGGATCTATTGGTAATTATTTCCCACATCCAAGTTCCAGGTTATAATATGCAAAAGTCTAAACATTAATCTCTTAATTTTACAGTAAGTAGTGAAACTTACCCAAAATAAAAGCTTAAACATCTAAAAAATGCATATTTAAAGGGCTCCTCTTTTGGTGAAAGTTTTCAGACAGTTTTCAAAATGGCCGCCAGACAGTGTGAACACATGGAGACCCATATCTCAGTATGCAATGATCTGATTGACTTGATATTACAGGAGGTATGTAGTAACAAACACATCAATTGGTTAAGATATCAAGTAGGAAAATACATTATTTTTTCTTTTTATAATCTGAGTTCAAAAATGGAAGTGTGCTTAATGGGTACGTGAGCTTAATCGGTACGTTTACCCTAGTTAAATTAGACTCTGTTTTTAGTTTGTTACTCCCCAGCATTTGTCATGAGGATGCAATGAGATTTCAACTGAGCTCTGAAGCTCAGGGAATTAGAAATAAAGCACATCAGTGCACCAGATGCACAGCGTGTTCAGAGCTGCCCAGTCATCACACTACTTCCTGCGTCTCCTCCAGCTGTAAGGGAAACATGGCATCAGCATTTGTTTTCTCCTTTAGTCCTTCTCTCTTTCCCTTTCTTCCGCCTAAGCCACATCACAGGAAACCTGCAGCCGCTGCACTGAGCCCAGACACACTGCTTGTAATGGATCCCGTGTTGTCTTCAGACACACTCGCAGCATCACATTACTATGTACAGGAGACTGCTCGTGGATATGTGCTGATTCAGAGTCAGCGTGTGCAGTCTGAGGAGAGAGTAATGAGGCTACGTGGAGGCGCAGTGCCCTGGAGCAGCCAATGCTTTACTCATGCGCTGTGATGTGAGGCCAATATCAAAGTCCCTCTTTAAAAGCCCACAATGCACTGCAGTGAGGCCCAGAGATACAAACCTAAAATCACACATAGGCCCCTGAGGGGAACTGAGACTGTTTAAACAACCATTAAGAGCTCTCTATTCAGTATTCTGAGGTACTCACAGAGCAGAAAATAATCAAAAGGAGGAACAGAAAGAGATAGAGAGTGCCTTTGGCAGGGATGTCCAGTTTACGAATGAATCATCTGCCTCTCTATATCAATTAATTTGAAGCATTAACTCGAATTTAAGAATCATGATGTAATTCGAGTGTGAGGTGTTCTTAAGGGCCGTTCACTCTGAAAGAGTTTTTGCATTGAAAAAAGTGAAATGCGAGCAGTGTAATGGAAAAAAAGCATGGTCTCAAGATGCTCTAGATGTCCATCTAGCACATTTAAACAGAAAAACAACGGAAAATTTGCACAGTGGAAGGCAAAAACTAAGCCCTTAAAGAGATAGTTCACCCAAAAATAAAAATTCTGTCATTAATTAGTCACCCAAATCATGTCGCTCCAAACCCGTAAGACCTTCGTTCATCTTCGGCACACAAATTAAGATATTTTTGATGAAATCCGAGAGCTTTCTGACCCTCCATAAACAGCAATGCAACGGACACATTCAAGGCCCAGAAAGGTAGTAAGGACAATGTTAAAATATTCCATGTGACAGCAGTGGATCAACCGTAATTTTATGAAGCTACGAGAATGCTTAACAAAAATAACTTTATTCAACATATTCTTCTCTTCCGTGTCAGTCTTTGAAGCGTATTCATGACAGTACCAAGACTCATGGTACGGTTACGGTTGATCCACTGATGCCACATGGACTATTTTATCGATATCCTTACTACCTTTCTGAGCCTTGAACTTGTCAGTTGTGTTGCTGTCTATGGAGGGTCAAAAAGCTCTCAGATTTCATCAAAATATCTTAATTTGTGTTCCGAAGATAAATGAATGTCTTACAGGTTTGGAACCACATAAGGGTTTTCATTTTTGGGTGAACTATCCCTGTAAGCCAATGTGAAATGGAGAGCCTAAAACCATCTTTTCAGTAGTAAAATTACTGTGACTCTAAGAAGTTTACATTACCTTAATATAGAATGTGCTGTCTTGCATGTGCACGTAAATGCATTTTCCATTATGAGGCTTGGAACAACTTTTGAACTGATTCCCTAAAATGAACCAAAAAACATGATGCCTTGAAGGCCGTCTAAAGGCAGGGAGGAGTATCTCTGGTCTTCAGGAATGTGAGGTGGGAGAGGGTTGCAGTAGATTACAGACGTGCCAGTCAGAGAGGGAAATTCCCACAAGATGCAAACAAGTACCCATCGGCATTCCCATTCCCTCTGCACTAAAATACTACTGAAAAATACTGATAGTAAAGACACAAGATGAACTACAACTTTGGTTGCTAAACTATAAGTTGGTCAATTGATGGAAGCCTGTGGAAAATAGTATTTTATTTCAAAAATTTTTAAATTATTTTAATCTGTTTGGTGCCATAGAAATGACATGAAAATATATATAAAAACTATTTTTTTGTAGATACTTTGTGGGTGCACAAAAGCAAAAGATTTTTATCTGAAGTAAATAACCTTTAACGTTTGGTGAGGCTCTAGTCTTATTCTTTGCGAATGTCTCCAGAAGACTCAATTTTCCTGGAAGAACATTCCTTTTTAGCAGTGCCCTTCAATGCTGTAAAAATGATGCTTGGAATTCACTGATAACATTGCTTAACAAACTGATAACATTATGATAGCAGATGTTAAACTGGTGTGTTTCTCCATACTGCTGTAGCTCTGTGGATGTCTAGGTGGAGTATGGATCTACGATCCCTCTGGTCTTCCTTTATTCTGTCTCCTCACAATGTTCTCCATTCCCTCTCTCCTCTAAACGCTGCCTGCCTGGTCCTGTAGATAAGCCAAGCCGGCACGTCCTCCCTCAACCTCCTTTTCCCGGCCTGATCAGGTGAGCAGCCTCAACTAAGTCTCCAAAGATTACACATTTACTTTCAGAACAGGCAGTGCGGCAAACCAACCACAGAATCTCAATCAAGCCTTTGCCATCTCCCCATACCTGTTTCCCAGTGCACCTTTTCTTAATAAACCCGGCTATCTGTCCAGCATACTGAATGGCTGTAGCAGGGGCCATTGAAGAGATAAGCCAAGACTCTTTCTCCACCTCTGCTGCCCCTCTTCACTGTCCATTCGACTGCATCCATAATAGAGCTAAACACCTCACCCGCAAACCCTCTCTGTGACACGCTCACGTGGTCCTAAACCGGACGAACAAGCTTAGCTTACGCTCAAATCTTTCTTCATCCGTCAGTTTTATTTACTCTAATGGTCAATGTGCAACTTGAGTTGATAGTGTAAGCTCACTTTGGTTAATGTGTAAGCAGGACAGCAGGTGAGTCTTAGCGGAGGTGAGTCACAAACCTGTATAAACCTTTTTCTTACAACTGAAGGTCACATCCGGTATTACAGTCTCATTTCGTAAGAAATATCTTCACACATAGCTTTTGATTGAAGCATGCCATAATGTTTAAGGTTCATTCTTATCAAATTTTTATTGATGTGAGTCACTGAGTTCAGCTTCTTAGCAAATGAAATGGAGGGATAAACTAAACCAACATAGCAAATGGTTATGAAAGCTCGATTCCAATATGATAACTGAGACTTTATTTCTCTGAATTATGGCTATTTATCTTAAATCACATTGTGATTTTATTTCTTATTTTAATCTTGAATCTCACAGTTATCTGTTTTATTTCTTTACTCTGAGGCAGAAATTACTTCCATATATAAGAGTTCATGATGATTCATTCAGACAGTATTAAACTCCTGGCCGTTGGAGGAGCGTGCTGGGGCTTTGTGGGTCACGTGCTAACACACCCTGCTTGCGCATGTCTTTGATGTGACACACAGCTCAGTTGTTCCAGCTGCTTTATCACAATCCCTCAGTCCTAACCCTGACCCTATCCACAGTCATCATATAACTCCTCTTACTGCTGCCACAGTATCGCCTGGGTGAGTGCCCACAGTTAAGCAAAAATCTTATTTAAATCAGAATTAATAGCCAAATTCCCACTAAAGAACTACGATACCCATGATCCCAAAGAGTCATATACTGAATCACATCAGTAATCACTGAAAAATATTTGTAGAAAATATTTTATTATTTATCTTGTAATATACCATATACACTACCTTTGAAAAGTTTGGGGTAGGTAGGATTTTTCAATGTTTTTTGAATTTGTTACACTCACCACAGCAGCATTTATTAATCAAAAATGCAATAAAACAGTAATATTCTGAAATATTTTTTAAAATAAATGATTTCTATTTTAATATATTTAAAAAATATTTTCCCCCCGGTGACAGCTGAATTTTCAGAAGCCATTACTCCAATATTCGTTGTCACATGGTCCTAATCATTCTAATATGGTGATTTGGTGGTCAGGAAACATTTTTTTACAGCAATCTGTGATAATTACAAAGTTAAAAATATTTTATAACATTATAAATGTTTTTGTTGTCACTTTTGAACAAAATCTGTTCTTGCTAAATAAATTTCATAAAAAAAGGTGTATTTTGAACAAATATGCAGTAGCTTTTAAACATATAATCAACAACATACAGCCAAAAGTTTTATAATTTATCATTGTTTTTATTTCACTTGATTGATTGATTGATTGATTGATTGATTGATTGATTGATTGATTGATTGATTGATTGGTTGGTTGATTGATTGGTTTGTCGTGAACCTTGAAAACTAACCAACTGGAGTAATTCTGCTCTGAAATACATTTTTTCAGAGCTCTTCTATAAATGTGTGTTGTCTGTGTGTCTGTGTCTATGTGTGTGCATGTGTGTGCAACCATCCTCTCCTCTCTCAACAGGAACTCTTATCACATAATGAAAAACTGTCAGTGGTAGAGGGACTGTGGGCACAAGGACAAGTGATCATAATAGAGGACATTAAGAGAAAACACATCAAAATTTCCCCTTATAATCCACATGAAAGGAAAACCTCAAGACAAGCATTGCAAATAGAAATGTAGAACTAATGCTTCTGAGAAGGATCACGGAAAGACATGATAATAAATGTCTTGTGTTCCTAGTTCTCTTTCAATCTTTTCCTTCTCAAACTGCTCTAGCAACAGTGTTCAAAAATGGAGAACTGGAAGCAGACATGATATTGCATTATCTTTGGCTTCAACGCAGCCCCAAATCCTAAAGAACATAAGCACCGCACTCATCACTAGACTCTGATCTGGATTTGACTACTGATCCACACCATTTCTGTCCCCTCACTGCAGAACTCAAGGTGTTAGCAAGTTTTTGGACCACTGCCATCAGTATCGACTCTACCAACTTTCAACTGACTGTCAACTTCTCCTATGTCACGAGAGGCAATGAATTGCTGGTAGTTTCTCACAGACTCTGTACAAAGTGAATATGGTAAAGGAAAAAAATGGTCGCTTGAAAAACCAAGGCTGAGGACAGACAAAAAAATGATGTAAAAATCCTCAAATCAAAGCTGAGCAAAACCTTAAACCACTTATAAAATGTGAAGAATCAGAATCTTGTTGTATTTCAGTTTGATTACTTTCAGTCTTGCCTTTGAATGGCACAGACTCCAAGGTCAGAATGTTTTTCATTTACTTTTTTTGAATTAAATTAACTTACTGGCTGACAACTGAGAAGGAAAAAAAAAAAACAATTTTACAATGAAAAAATTCAATGAAAACAAAATTGGTCATACCTTGAAAACACAATGGTACATTAATTTTTTTCCATGATTTTTCCAGGACTGCTCCAGTCATTTGTGATGACTAGATAAGGATTTTTAAAATCACTTTGTAGATAAGACACCCACAAAGAGCAATTTCTAGCCAAATAGCATAACTATAAATATTTATTTTGCCTGTAGACTATAGCAGGGATTCCAAAACTTTTTTTTAGCTGAACCCCTTTGACCAAAAATAATTTACCAACACATTTGCTCATTCATGGTTCTTTGATATTGGTAAATGGTCACATGACACGAATTAAGGTAAACAAATAAAATATAACTTTTTTTAGTCACTTTATAAAATTTTGATTGTTTTTTTTATCGGTTAGTTATTAAATTTTTATGAATTATTATAATTATTATATCTATCAACTCGCAAGCCCTCTGCAGTTTCCTCACAAACCCCAGTTTGTGTATTCTACAAAATGTTTCCAGGCCTGGAAATAATACTTTTAAATTTCAATGACTTTCTAGAACCATGAGAACTAGGATTGTTCCGATTCCGATACTAGTATCGGAAATTCCACCGATACCACAAAAAAATCTGGCATCGGTATCGGCGAGTATTTGAATCCATGTACTGATCCGATACCATTCTTAAACAAGATCTATAGTTATGCCCGCTAGCTTTGCTTAACGCTGCAAATCGGAAATCAATTCTTCTTCGCTGCTCAGAATGCAAACACAGGAAGTTGTGCACAAGCAACCACTATTTAGAGCAGCAAAAAATAAATACAAACGTGGTAGCACATTGCCAGTAAATCACTCGCATATGCGACTAAATCTTCACCCTGGGCGACTAAATAGTGTATAATATTAGCCACTGGCTAATAAATGCTCAGATTATACTCGCCAGTGTGTGAGTTGGAGGCTATGTATAAGTTTAGCACAGATATATTGTCACTCGCTGAACACTCTGACCAAGCGCTTCAGAGTTTCACTCTCCGTCAAGCGATCTGGGCTATTTTTCAGTTCATCTGAATGAATGCGCAGCGAACCTGTATTTGACGTACCGTAAGCTCTAGTGTGAGCTTTGCTTTTCGCCGTCGCTTTGCTTTTTTTCCTCACATGCAAAGAGAGAGAGAGAGAGTCTTATGTAGCGTCAATTCTGCTTGGTATGTAAACGATATTCTTTGTTGTATTTTCCTGTCAGAATAACGGAGTTCCTTTGGAATTCTTCATCTTTTAAGAACTGCCGGGTTCTCCGGTAGTAGGCGGAGCTAATGCGCAAGCGACAATCTCATTGGCTGGAGCTCACCTATAATCGTCCCTGTTTCGATTTCAGCAAATCAGTTCAAGCGAACGCAGGCAACGTGATTAATATTCATGAATCCAGCAGCTCGTTAATCCTTAGTGCGTTTTATATTGTTCTTAGTAGAATTCATAGTATGATTATTATCTTATCAGTATTATTGATAGTTCCCCATTTTTCAGAGAAACACTGAATGACCAAAAAAGCACCACCACCAGTTCAGTTAAAATGACTGTATTCATGGTTACCAAGTTTTAATTCTAATTGCTAAAGTTATATCATTAAATAATACTCGATTATCATAATACATTTATAATGCTTCACTGACTGATGTTAAGAGTGTACTTTTAGATATTTAAATAGATTTTAAAAATGGAATGCCATTTTCCAAACATTATATATTATATTTTTTTGTTTACTCGCCAGACTATCTATCTATCTATCTATCTATCTATCTATCTATCTATCTATCTATCTATCTATCTATCTATGGTGAAGCACACCATAAAATAATTATATCTATACAGATCTAGTAGTACATACAACTGTATAACCAGATACACACCCAGGTATCGGATCAGTACTCAGTATCGGCCGATACCCTGAGCCTAGGTATCGGAATCGGTATCGGGAAGGGAAAAAGGGTATCTGAACATCTCTAATGAGAACCCTGTATAACACAATACCTTTATTGTACCAAGGTGCTGCCACAGTACTTTTTTGGCATGGAAACTTTCCACACAATGAGAATGTTACTGTCATAGTGGTTGAATCTGTCTGACCACATTCAGTTGTTTGTTATATAATCAACAAGAAAGAAATTATGTGGTCACGCTAATATCTTATCATTAGCACGCTATAGTTTAAATATCTATGCAACCATGTCACATTGACCAGAACCAGTGACACTGAGTCAAGTCTCATCTTTATGGCTGTAGGTAGAGCAGAGTTGACATGTGGCTAACAGTGAGCAGGCCTGCCGCTGAACCTCTCCTCACTTCATCCTTTCATCTTTACACTTCATTTCCCCCGTCACTGCGACAGTCGTGGCATATGGCTCAGTGCCCTAAGAGTGGCCTGCAACGCTCTCTCAAGGGACCATCACTGCCCACAGCTTCAACCTGTAGTTACTACTCAAAAAAAAACTGCTTACTCACTCTGTGCTGCCCACGGTCACTGGCGTTATCAAACTCTGCATTATTTATGACCGTCTATCACACTCTCCTCTCCTCCATCACACACCCTCCTTTCCTCTGCCTATATTTCTCTCATCTTCCTGTATGTTTTTCAAGATATCACACGTCCTTGTATATGACCATGGCCAACTTTAAATGCTGTTCCTGATTTACTTACCAAATATGACATATTTTTAATTTAAATAGCAGTGAAGAAAGGAAATATATTTTAATTAAATTTTTTTTTTTTTTTTAAATAATACACACCAGTAAATTGTCAGAAGGACACTGAGTATATTTTAAGTTGAATGTGAGTGTAGTATCTGAGTATATGGGGTGAAATAATGTTTCCACAAAACCACAAATAATAATAATAATAAAATAAAATAAAATAAATAGGACATATATTTTAAGAAAGTAAATAGCGTTGATTTTGATTTGATGTTGATTTAAAAAAATAATGATATATAAATGAAATTAAATGAAAAATAAAATTAAATTAAATAAAAAAACTTCTTTCAGGTTTTGTTGTTTGTAATGAAAGTAAATGTCTGAAAATGTGTTACACATATGTGTATACAAGACAGTCTTTCCCTACCTTCCCCATGGGTTTGGGAGAGTCCCAGCTCCTCTCTATTGATGGGGGAATTTGGTAAACGTCTTGTGTCTGGTTCATAGAGGGTGGCACCTGGTACACATCCTGCCCTTGACACGGCCCTCCTGCAGTGGGTGGCACCTGGTAGATGTCCTGGCCTGGTACATTAATGGAGGGGGGCACCTGGTAAATATCCTGTGGGGTGGGAGGGTACTGTGCCTGGCTTTGCTTTTGTGCCACAGCGGGAGCTTTGGGTTGGGGCTGTGGAGGTTGGGGGCCGGTGGGCACCTGGTAGAGGCTGGAGGGAGCAGGCAGGCCGTGGCTGGGGGGGAGCATGTAGACGCCGTCTGGGTTGTTTGAGTTGGCGGAGTTGGAGGAGAAGGCAGGGTGCATGGCCGTGTACTGGGATGCAGGGGGAAGCTTGCTGTAGGCACTCTGAGGCAAGTTGAGATGGCTCTGGGTTGGGCTTGGTTGGCTCGTTGGCTGCTGTAACTGCTGCTGTTGCTGTTTATCATACATGCCCACGAGGATCTTCAGCCGGTTGCCAGGAACGATGCCTTGACGGCCGTGTAGCGAGCAGAGCCACCAGCCTTCCAGCCCCTGCGTGTCCCGCTCCAGGACGGTCATGATGTCGCCCTTGCGAAAGGACAACTCATCTGGAGACTCTGCCACATTGTCATACAGGGCCTTTGCCAACACATTCTACAAGAGAGGAGAGAGAAAGAGATTGAGTTTGGTTCACAAATGATCTCGTATGACACCAGGATCGTCTCTTATGTTCACCAAGGTTACATTTATTTGATCAGACAATACAGTAAAAATAGTAATATTGTAACAACTATTTCTATGTTTTTTTATATTAAAATGTCATTTATTTCGGCAAAGCTTCAATGTCACACGATCCTTCAGAAATCAGTCTAATATGCTGATTTGGTGCTAAACAAACATTTCTTATTGTTATCAATGTTAAAAACAGTTGTGGAACAGTTTGTGGAAACAGTGATATATTTTTTTCGGTCCAATTCTCGCCATTAACAAACCATTAACCATGGTTTTAGCCTCAATAAACTCCTAATTTGCTGCTTATTATTAGTTAGTAAGGTAGTTGTTAAGTTTAGGTATGATCATGCAGAATATGTGCTGGTCCCTATATGAAAGTGTTACCATTTTTTCTTTCAGATTTCTTTGATGAATAGAAAATTCATAAGAATAGCAAGTTAAATAGAAATATTTTGTAACATTATAAATGTTTATACTCTCCCTTTTTAATCAGTCTAATTCTTGCTCAATAAAATAATCTTACTGACCCTAAACTTTTGAATGGTAGTGTGTATATATATATATATATATATATATATAAACAAATATTTATATTATATATTTTAATGACTACAATATAATACAATGATGCAATGTAGATTTTTATTTTTATTTTTTTTACCTTTTTGAATTTGAACATGCAGTAAAATACCAACATAATAATTAATGTTTATAATTACTAAACCCAAGACCACTTGTGATCAGATCACCCAAGATCATAATAGCAGGTGTAAAGAGGGTCTGTGACTCTAGTGCAATACTCCATTGCTTTTTACATGTTGTCTATTTGCTCTAAACCCCTTCCTGACACATTTACACACCATGGACTCCATCTGTCCTCTCGTTTACAATGCCACCCACAAGTGCGGCTGGTCTTTGACACTTAAACAAATATTTGCAGTTCGGCCCCCTGGACCAGTACAACCCCTTTTCTCTGGCACAAGAGCACTGGCACAGTTCCAACAGACACGTGTATCACCGCTCTACGCGCCACCTTAATAAAGCCAGAGTCAACCAGCAGTACTTCATCACTGTCCTCTCAACAAAATCACAGCGTTTGATTGGCTGATTGTGATCGTTTGCTGTGTACCGCGGAGACCCTCTACAACTGTTAAAGGGGGAAAAAGAGAAGAATAGACTAGTTTAGCTTCAATCAAGACAAAACATCTCTGCTTTTGAGTGATTCAGTGGAGGGTCTTTGTGCAAGAGAACAGTACAGAATGGCTAATTTCCAACACAGAGAGCTCCATGTCCCCCTCGCACCCCCCTCTGCTGCTCTCCTACCGTGAGTTCACTGTGGTTTGCGAGAGTTTTGAGCTCAAGCTCACAGGTGATTGATGCAGCACACCAGATAGCCAGCAGGTGTTTGATTACTAACAGACCTCCCCTGTCAGGACACATGCTGCCTTCGAGTCATGTAGGAATGATCGTATTTACGAGATGAGCTCTGCATGAACACCATCACAAAGTTGCGATTACCAGTGGGAAACTCTTTTCGGACTGGAGGCATCAATTCAAGTATCATGGTGCGGAAGCAAATTGGTATTTATTACACAGTTTGCATTGTTAATTTTGACCGTGCATTTTAGTTTGTATTCATTACTGTGAGATACTACAGCAGCAATAAATTTTGCTAGAAAAAAATTACTCAATTAGCTGGTTTACGAGACGTCAGACTTGTGTGATGAAAATGTATCCCATAATTCTCTGTGGTGGCACGAGAATGATAATGATGAAATATCAGGTACACAATTTTTGGTCTTCATTTTATACAATATTCCTAAAAGATTCATATTGTTATATTGTTGTATTAGGCAAATTTTTGGAGAGAGAAAGAAATAAGAAATTGCTGAATACTTCAATTTTTTAGACTTAAGATTTAAAGATAACATGTTTATTTAGAAAATATGCATTAAAATGACCATAAAGATGTTACAAAAGTTACAAAAGATTTCTATTTCATGCTAGAATCCTAGGCAGAAAACTCACAGACAAATTAAGCATCACAAATGTTTTCAACACTGACAACAAGAAAAAAAAGTTTTTTCTTGTGCCTCAAATCAGCATATTAGAATGATTCAGCTTTGCCATCACAGGAATAAAATACATTTTAAAAGAGAAAACAGTTACTCTAAAATGTAATAATATTTCACAATATTACCGTTTTACTATATTTTTCATCAAATAAATGCAACCTCTGTGAGACTTCTTTTAAAAACTTCACAAACCCACATTTTTGTTCGTTACTGTACTTCACTTAAAAGTGTATTTTTGAGAATGTATTTCACACATTTTGCCACTGGAACATCAGAAAATCTGATATCACATACTCAATGAAAATAGTACATTATCCGAGCACCTCTGTCCTTCTGTTCTTAACATAAAATCTGGGATAGTAGGTGATGCAAAATGAGATGCGGCCACAGCCTGCGGCTACGTCTTCCTTCAGGATCCCTGTGGTATAATGCTAATTATGCACCTCTGTACACAGAAACTCCTCAGTGCCCACAATATCTGGAATTGTGCCATACAAACTGCGCTCAGTGCAAAATTTTTTGGCCTTGTTTGCATCGTTCAGTGCTGAAACAACGCAGACAGCACGCTATCAGCGGGCGCAATTCATTCTGCGTGAATCTCTCCCTGTGTGTTTTAAAGGTCTGTGTGGAGAGCGGCAGTGCTCTGATGAATGGTGTCTCTGTGCTCGGAGCTGGAGGAGAGAGAGGAGAAGCTCACGGAGGGCATATCTGACAGATGAATGCCCTGCCTGTGCTGCACGGGTGAGGGACAGTCCCTGTAGTGTCTCCCTTAAAGCCGGAGGAGACCGAGACTGGACACAATAGCGTCCAAGAGGCTTTACTGCCTGCGAGCAGCTGGTTGAGATGTCACCATGTAGTGCTGGCACACGCACAGAGCACTGATGCACATATAGACGGAGGAATGTGTGAATGTACACGCACAAATGCATGCATACCTTCACAGCCCCCTCTATCCATTCAAACTCTCACACACAATGGCAAAATAATGAGAAGCACTCAGACCAGCTGAGAGAGCTCATTAACTCCATGGGCTTTTTCCACAGAGACAGTTTAAGCCATTCTTTGGGAGTCTTTGCAAAGGAATGGGACATTTTGACAAGGGATGAGTGCAATGAGCAACAGTAGGATTTCTACGTTAACAAATAGTGATTTTGTTACTGCCAATACATCCACAACATGCTGCTGTGAGCATGTAAGAAATACTGCTGCTGCACATATAGCATATATGAAATCACCCTGTAGCAGGTCTATACAGGTGGAGCTGGGGAAGGTAGAGAGTTTCTGAAGCGTCCAACATTTCTGTTTCAAAAGGAAACATGTCAATGCAGGAAATAATAATGCAGAGGCACAACAGGTTTACAGGATGACAAGAAATGTCACAATTTTCCACATTAATATTCAAACCAGTAATCAATCACAAATATTGACTAGTAATTAATATGTTTTGTCTTTTGGTTTAGAACCATCAATGTCCAAAAGAATGTGAAAATTTTTTATTTGAATTAGATAAATAGGAATTACCATGAAAATTAAATAAAATTAATAATCAAAAATGAATATATCATACAATGTAGTATAAATATTATTTAAAAAATGAATTTGATGTGGTCAAACTGCCCACCCCTAGTTCTGACTATGTACTGACAAACATGCTGAGGTTCAGTACTTCTTTTAGTTGGGATAGACTTACATCCTTTCTGATCAGGCTGACAATAATGAATAAATTAATTAAGTGATTGACACTGTTGTTGCAGTAATTGGATAGAAAGCCTCAGAAAAGAATTTCTTGATGTCTTTGTCTTTATTCTGCCGTCTTATCTCACTTGCCTTCTCCGCCTTTGAAAAGCGGAAGCAAATTGCAGCAGAAAATAAGTGCTGTGTGCTTTCTCGGCTATTCTACACTCCTTTTTTTCATGAGAATATTTTCCTGCCAAGCAAAAAGGCTCTGGAGGACTGATGACATCACGAGCTGTTGAACTTTGCCTCCATTACAGAAAGTATGCCAAGCTTCTCTGTCTGTCTCTTTCTGTCTCTCTCCCACTTCTCCACAATTCAGTCTCTGTCGATCAGGCCACAGGACATTTAGGGAGTGATTCACAGGGGTTTACATGTAAGAGCGAGTCGATGATTCAGTGACATTGAATGTTTTCTCATTTGTTGGGAATGTACACAGGAGAACACAGGCACAACAGCAGGAGGATAAATGAAGGAAAATAACAGAGATGGGAATATTTGACTATTGATCAATGGATCTATTAGCATCTTCACAGCCCAGGATAAATCACACCTTGCATCTCCGACAATTATAAAGTAAAACAGTAAAGCACTGTGCATTAAACAACGACAGAAAATGAGTTGGTTCCTCAAGGGTGTTTTCTGGTGTACATCCGCATTTATCAAGCAGTAATGGGAAGCTGCTTTGAAAATATTTGGAGCTATTCATCACTAAAAGCAGTTAAGCTACAGTCAAACTAAACTTTTGAAAAAGTAGCTAGCCCAAGCAATATTTCCCACTGAATTCTGTTTTTGCAACAAAAAAGTCCAGACTTCATGAGTCTTTCTGACTGATTCATACAAAGAACCATCTCAGTACATATGATGCTGGTTGTATGTTGTTCATTTTTTTTGTCTCTACACTAGCTTTTAATTTAATCATGGTGACAGATTTTTAATTATCTGTCACCATGAAATACTACTGATAAGCCTAGAAACACTGTAATTTACAGTACATAACCAAAATCAAAAGCACTGTAACAAACAATAGCATTTAGCAATTTTGCCACATAAAATGCTAAATATCACATATTACTCAAATGAATCATAGAATCATTTATTAATGAAATGATTCTCTAAAATTATTATTATTATTAGCCTTCCCAGTGCAAAAAAGAGAGAGACATTTTAGGACAAAGCATTTTTTCGACTATAAATCTATGTGAACAGTGTAAATATAAATACAATATAGCCTTAAAGACACTATAACACTACAATGCTACTTTTTGGAAAAAGCTTCATTGTTACTGTCACACTACTGTAAGTCTGTTACTGGCCTACACTGTTATCAAGGCATTATTGGAGAAATAGTAAAGAGGCTTGTACAAGATGAGGGGATGACGAGCGTTTCGCTTCATTTCTCCCTGGCGATCATCACCATGGAAATGTTCAGGTCAAACACTTTCCCTGTGGCTCGAGCAGACAGAGAATGATGCTTAACTTTATTATCTCTAGAGAAAGACAGCGAGAACGGATAAAGGAGATGGAGGAAGAGAATGGAGAAGAAAGGAAACTCATCATCCAAAGGACAAAACGTCCTTCCATTTGCATTTAAAAGGGTCATGAGCACAGAAGCGTTTAGCAGGCCACGTGTTACAGGGTTTAAATTGTTCCCATAAACGTACAATTCTGTCATCATTTAGCTACTCACCCATGTGACTTTTTTTAAGAATATACTGGTCACTCGTTTCATATAATGAATATGAATGAGGACTGGGGCTGTCAAATTACTAAGCCGTTGTATTATAGTTTTTGCATACTTTTTTAAACAATGACACTTTGAATGACTTGAGGGTGAGTAAAGGCTTGTTCACACCAAGAAAGAAAACTATAAAGACAACTATAACGATAATTATATTAGTGTTGGATTCTGATTGGCCGTCAATGTTTTTAGCATTCATCAGGTGGAAAAAATCATTCTGAAAGTGACTCCAATAATATCGTTCTCCTGTTGATGTCATTACAGTTGTGATGTGGACTTACCTATTCTCACAGAATTCGAACAATTATTAAAACTTTATTGTTATAGTTATTAAGTATTGTCCTTGGTGTGAACAGACCTTAAATTATACCAGAACTTTAATTTTCGGGTGAACTATCTCTTTAATAATGGGGATAAAATTGACAGAGATGGAAATGTTGAGAATGAAAGAGAATTCCACAGGATGGAGGGAAGAGGAAAGAGGGATGTGGACCTGTGAGAGAGGGAAGGAAGGAAGGGGCCGAGTGAACGCTTCATTCAGACGGAGCCACTGAACAGGAGGTAATGTGGCAGCTGCTGGAGCGCGCTCTGTACAGACAGGTCAATGAGTGTGTGTGTGTGTGTGTTTGTATTGTTATGGGGGGGGTGGGGCTGAACAGCTTTTGTCTGGTGCCTCTACACGACCCCGTGGGACAAACACTAGTAAAGTTAGCAAGGTGGGGGCAGATAGTGTTTTTTGTGTGTTATTGTGAGTGTGTGTGAGCTCATTAGCTTCAAGGGCACGGAGACAGTATACGAACACCTCTAAACCACAGCTACAGATCATCCCATGAACACAGTCACTGGAAAAGCACAATATAGCCATAACAGTTGTTGTCACAGTGTTGTTATTGGTTACTAAAACTATCACAAATCATTTTTGGTAATTAAAATAAAGCTGATATCAATTAGCTGACATAAAATTAAAAAAGAGAGAAATGTCACCCAACTATAATAAATATGTTTCAGTTAAAGTATGAAAATTAATAAAACTGAAATAAAATTATATTTAAATATGTTTTAGACAATTGACAATTGAAGACAACTGGGAAAAAAAAACAATTGAAAAAATTATCAAAATATGAAAACGGAAAATATAAAAATAAAAGATAATTCAAAATGTATTATAATATTAAATACCAATAAATGACAGCTGATATTAGAGTTTATTTTATTTATTGTATCAGTTGATGCTGGACATTTTATTTTGCATGCTGACATTTTTCATACTGTACATCATAAAGTTATGTCTGATTTTACCTGTAGAATTTAAAATGACTGTTGTAAGCTTTTTTTTTAATTTTTTTATTTTTTTTATACAAAACGCTTTAGAATTTTTACATTATAGGTTATAATATGACAACAGGACATAAAATATCATATGTGACCATGGAGCACAAAACCAGTCTTAAGTCGCTGGGGTATATTTGTAGCAATAGCCAACAATATGTTAATACACTGTATGGGTCAAAATTATCGATTTTTCTTTTATGCCAAAAATCATTAGGATATTAAGTAAAGATCATGTTCCATGAAGATATTTTGTAGATTTCCTACCATAAATATATCAAAACTTAATATAACAAAATAGTAATATACGTTGCTAGAACTTCATTTGGACAACTTTAAAGGCGATTTTCTCAATGTTTTGATTTTTTTGCACCCTCAGATTCCAGATTTTCAAATAGTTGTATCTCGGCCAAATATTGTCATATCCTAACAAACCATACATCAATGGAAAGCTTAATTAGTCTACTTTACAGATGATGTATAAATCTCAATTTAAAAAAATTAACCCTTATGACTGGTTTTGTGGTCCGTGGTCACGTGTAATCTACACATAAAAAACAGCGACCAGAATTTAAATATCAGTGCAGCCAGCATGATCACAAACAAAAGAGAAGCTGATTGTTTAACTGAAACTCTGAAAATCTTCCCATATTTCACTTGAAATTCACAATGATTGTTATCGAGGTACAGTTCGAACAGGCTGTACTTTTGTCCCTCACGGCCTGGTTTTCATTCACACCACATTAAAGATAGCATCTCATCTGTCTCATGTCTACTCTCATCACACATCCACCTCCTGAGCTCTGGGAGAAAATGTTCCCTACCTCATCAAAAGTTTTTATTAGTTTAAAAACAGATGGGCGCTGCAGACAAAACAAGGCCGTCTCTTTTTTGTCGTTCGCATAAGACACCTGAGCCTGACCAAACAAGAACAAAAGATAGACATTTTATCTGAGATGTGTTGCCAGAACATATAAGAGGTTTCTAAATTCTCCCGTCTATATATGAGGTTTGGGTGTTATTCTGCGGTCAGGTTGTTATTCTGAGGGGCTTACTGGTTGCATAAGTAGCAGGTTGGCTGGAGTAATTACAAGGCGGGAGGAGTTTTGGATGGTAAGCTGTTGTAGACACATTTTCAGACATATACACAAGGAGCAGACGCTGTATCAGACAGCAGCGATAGTCATCAGAGCTGAGACTAGAGATGTGACTCAGACAGCCAGACGTGTGTTTGGACGTTTGCCGCTATCAGCTGTGTCAGTCGTGTATGACACACACACATGGAAAAAAGGTCACAAAGAAACAGACCACCTAATAATGATTTTGTCATCATTTATTAAACCTCATGCAAGATTTTGATATGAATTTCTCCATCCAGAAACAGGTTTAAAACAGCATGAGAGTGCACAAATGATGACAGAACTATCCCTTTAAGATTACAACAAACAGTGTCTATTGCTCCTATGAGAACTTTAGTGTATATGAACCTGATGAATACCCCCTTTAAGGGATTAAAGCATGCTGGAAATATACAATTTAAGTGGGGCACAAACCTGCTCTATTTACAGGAAGGGACCTGAAAACCTCGACAGAAAGGAAGACAATAGCAGAAGGTTGATGGCAGAGACAAACAGTGGGCCGATGACCTGCTCTATTTTCACTATATAGGTGAGTTTACAAGAGACAAGACCAGACTTGAGCACCAACAACAGGCCAGCGGAGGAAAAGAGCAAAGGCTGGGAGGCACATAATTAATCGTTAGTTTGAGTGTGTGTACAAACCTAAGCAAAAAAACAGACAATAACAGATGATACAGTCACAGTTTACAAGATAAATATTGAGAAATATGGTTTATATTCTCAGACATAATATGATTAACAGTGAAGCAGTTTGGAACACTTCATTATTTTATTTTATTTTTTTATTTTGTTTTGTTTTGGACTGATTCTTATACCTTATTTGTGAAATTTATAATAAAATGTAATAAAATGTATACTATACTTATAACACTAATAAATGTTATTAATTATTAAAATTTGATAATAATCGTAATATATTTTATCTATAAACACACACTACCATTTAAAGACTTCTGCAAGATTTTTTTTTTCTTTTTTTTTTTTTGAATTTAAATGTAATTTTTTTTTTTTTAATTTATTATGCTCACCAAAACTGCATTTATTTATTATAAAGAAAAAACATTTAAAACAACTTTTTCTATTTTAATATATTTTAAAATGCAATTTATTCTGTGAAGGCTGTATTTTCAGCAGTCATTACACTATTCTCCAGATTATATTTCAGAAATCATTCTAATGTGCTAATTATGCTCAAGAAACATTCCTTGTTATTATCAATACTGTAAACAGTTTACACAGCAGTTTGCTGCTTAATATTTTTGTGGAAACCACGTTTTTTTCAGGATTCTCTGATGATTAACAAGTTCTGTTTGAATTAGAAATCTTTTGTAATGTAATATTTTGATTTGCTAAGATACTATTTTGTCTTTACTGTCACTTTTGATCTTACTGACCCCAAACTTTTGAACAGCAGAGTTCCTAGTATACATACTCCATTTTCTTTCATAGACATCTATGGTATGTTACATTTAGAAATGTCCATGTGTGTTTGTAGCATTCTTAGTACAAGTTTAGGCCCATCCTTTCATTCCTAACACATTCCACAGCTTCAGCTTAACAAAGATATTAGCCCACATTCCATACCTTCATCCCACCTCACACCTCACCAGACACACAGTCACACTTCCATACTTTACGTCTTTTTTATTTCATGTCCTCAGTGCAGTCAACACTAATGCACGCATGCAGACACCACCGTTGATTGGTGCATCCCCTACTGCACACACTCTGTGATTCACAGCCAGACAAAAATCACACAATCAAATCCTAACATTTCTCCATCCAGAGCTCATCTCACAAACACAACTGCATTCCTATGTGCACTTAGCATCACTCATCCATCATCCATTTCACTCGTGTTCACTGGAAAACACACAAAGACACCTCCTATGCCCCTCCTTTCCTGGCAGGGTGAGGTTGCAACACCCTCTTCAAAAAGAAAAAACAGCTCTGATTCTTGTAGCTACAGGCTACGACTAAGTGTTGGTTTACTGCCAATGTTTTTCCACAGCAACACAATGCTGATGTGCGATCTTTACAGCGTGATTTACAGTGCTGGGCGGTCAAAAAGAGATAAACGTGAGTGTAACAAGGACACAGGGAATTTTCTTAAGGACTGCAGCGTGTGCTATAAACACTCTTTCCTCTTCACCCTGAGCGAAGGACCTTCATCACTGCATAAACATGTCCAGAATCCTGCCGATCCCAAATAATTAATCCAAAAATGACAGGCTTCAATGGAAAACGATTATTCCTTTCCAGGGCAGAGCGTCACTGCGACCTCAAACAGTCATTCCACAAGTTCAATAACAGCGACGAGGCCATAAACTCAAGGAGGCCTGAGATACAAAGACAGGAAGAGGAGCTCTCAGATGGAATGTGCACGACTGCAAACAGTGTACGACTTAGCTATTGAAAACATGATGATCGTTGCATTATCTGCACTCACAATTGTATTGGATCCCTTGATGTCGTCTCTTTGAAGAGCTGCAAGTCTTTGAAATAAGCTACTATAGGCTTTGTTACCAAGCTCAGAGGAGAGACACATAGTCACTTTAAACTCTGGCAGCTAAACAATATCTGCCTCCCATGTTCAATGAGATGAAGGACAGGGTTGTAAAAAGACCCATAAGAAAGATCACAAATGAATTCTCTTAAATTTCTCTATTGTATCTTTTAGACAGATATAAGGTTAAACCCTGCTGGGGAAAAAAAGCCTTAAACCAACATGAACTGATTTGCTGGTCTTTGTTGATCCCAATTAGCTTTAGGTTGGTTTTGGACACTTTTCTGGCTAAATTTAAACCAGATAATACCAGCCTGTTCAGATTACATGAGAGAAGTTGTCTTAGTTATCCCAAAAGACATTTAAGAGAAACATCTGAAACATGAAATGAACCAGAGTTTCCAAAGCAATGTCTAAAGAATCAGATTTTCCTCTGTGGAGATTCAGTGGCTGTTTCAGATGTACCATTTATCATATATTTTTATCTAAAATTCTGCCATTTTCCTTTAAGGATGGTTTAATCTGTGTCTAACAAACTATCTCTATGAGAGTTAAATGCAGTGCAACAGGAAACCATTAACTAATTTAATGCTAATTTCACTTCTTTTTTAAATATTAACATGAAACTTTCTGGTAATGATCAAAGGTCACACCTGCTGACCTTTTTTGTTCTTATCCCACCTTGGTTAAACACTTGAATTATGTTTGGGCCACAATACGTAGGCATCACGTGGATTGAATTTGGTCTCAGATCAGCACAACTTCTACACAGCTTGATGCTGAAATCCATGTGCGCATGATTATAAGGATAATGAGGATGAGGAGCAGGTCCTGTCCATCAGACCCTCCAGGAGAGTGTGGGGGGTTCAGGTCAGCGATGGGGAATTCCTCCTGCTAAACTCAAGAGCTGGAGGGTGAGTCAGGATTGAGTCATAGAGGCAATGCAGGGGGAGTTGGACTCAGATTACTCAGCTTTCTTCTAAAGATGGGGTCTTTCTCTTATTTAAAGATCCCTATTGCAACATGACTCAACATTCTTAACTTAGCAACTGAATCAGCCTGGTTACCTCAACTCAAGAGTGATCTCAATAAGTCAACAGTCCACTCACAAGTGTACACAACTCACCTCCTTCATCACGGACCACCTCAGGAGGAACCAATATAAACTTACTCCGATTTCAACAGACTATAAAACATACAAATTTCCAACACAAAAAATGAAAAGAAAAGGAAATGCCTTGGAATTTAAATACAAAATAAATACAAATTCATACTCTTCATACTCCAAAAACTTCTTAAAAACCCAGTCATCATCTGTTTTCAATGCACATTCTGATATTCAGTGCACTAATAATTGACCATAAACATTTCAAAGTCCATTTCTATGGCCGGGAAATATCCCAGCCTCTGCAGGGGGTGAATCTCAGGGTCCAGAATCCTCACAGGCGGAAATACAGTACAGCTCAACTCTCACGTCCAAATACCAAAGTATTGTGTCATTCCTAAACTCTTACAAGCTGTACGAGCGCCAATACTTTCAAACAATGGCAAGGAACGGATGCTTGGGCTCGTCACTTCACGCTGTTCTTCTCTCCTTCTCTTTTTTCTCTCTCCCTCCTTCTTTCCATAAAACCTTAATCTTTCAGCTTTCTCCTGAGTCAGCAGAGAAGCACACAGCGGCAGGGCTCCTTTTCCTTCCACTCATCCCCCCGTTATGCCTGCTTTCTCACACTCTCTACTAAGCTTTCAAAACTCACTGCTTCTTAAGAAAAGGCCATTTTTTAAAAACCTCAGACTACGCAGATATATTCCGCTGGCGTCTGTGTAAAGTGTTACAACAATTATTATTGCCTCTTTTATTAAGCCTTCAGTCTACTCGTTCTGACTTGTTGCTGTCATAAACACCTTAAAATGATAAATGATAAAAACGTCAAGTAGAAGAACTAAGAAAACCAAAAAGAAACCATGTGTGTCTATATGTGTCTCTTGTTTTTTTTTCTGTCCACTAAGACTAAACTTCACAATCCACTCCATATATACTTCCCGAGGGCATTTAGCATAACCAACTTAAAGCGTTCACACAACAATGAGAACAGCAAACACACTCACCAGATAATTCATTTTCAGCCCCGCTGTGTGAGTCTCTGGGACTCCAGACAGCACTTAACTGCCTGAGATTTGACCCCCGGTGAAAACTCCCTCGGACCGTCCAGCTCTTTGTCAAATCTCTCCGTCGGGCAGAAAGTCCGGGCAGCTTCTAACACATACTCCAATTCCGTGATGTCAGAGGGCAAGAATGAGACTGTCCCATATACTTCTCTCTCTTGAACGCGCTTGCTCTCTCTGCGTCCGTCCTGTGCTCTTTCTCTCCCTCCCTCTCCAGCAAAAGGAGGAGGGAAGAATGCATAGGGTAACCTGACACCCTCCCAGTTCCTTCTCAATCCTGACATTCCCTCTCCCTGCCGATTGGCTGAGGACTCTGTTCTTATGTTAATAAGCTTACCCTCTTCCTCCCCCTGCCTGTGAGGAATGTTTAGTGAACCTCTCTGTAGACCTGAGAAAGACACAGACATTGGTTTTTTTGGCCATCCGCTGTACCCCTCACTCACACACAAACACACAGCTTTGTCTAGACCCTTTCCTCTAGCCTCAAACTTTCTGTCTTCCCTTTGCTGCTGATTTTTTGTGCTAAAAGTACCTCACACAAACCTTCTTCTTTACTTCGACAGGAGACAAAAAAGCTAAACTCCACTGACATTTGGAGTGTATTAAAACATTTAACCTCTTTTTTCAGTATACAGTGCCCTCCAAAAGTATTGGAACAGTGAACACAAAATTGTTCTGTTGGCTGTGGAGTCAAGACGTTTGCAAATATGACGAAAAGATGAATATGAGACATACATACACAACACATACATGTTTTACCAAATAAAAAGAACAGCACTTTTAGAGTTCATCCCACTCATTGATGTGAGCATAAGTATTGGGACAGTTGAACATAAGGCAGATATAAAAGATTGGTAACACTTTATTTTAAGGTCTCTTAACTAGTTGCTAATTAGCATGCATATTAATAGAATATTAGCCATTTATTAGTAGTAATTAAGCACATATTAACGCCTTATTCTACATGACCTTATTCTACATCCTTAATCCTACCCAATACCTAAATTTAACAACTACCTTACTAACTATTAATAAGTAGCAAATTAGGAATTTATTGAGGGAAGAATCGTAGTTAATAGTTAATAAGTGTTCCCTATTCTAAAGTGTTACCAAAAGATTAAAAGCTATTATTTAGTTGCAGATCCCTTGTGCACTATCACAGCAGTGAGTCTGTGACCCATAGACATCACCAGACTCTTGGTCTCATCCTTTGAAATACTTTCCCCAGCCTTTAATGCAGCCAATTCCAATTGTTGCGTGTTTTGGGGAGTTTCTGCCTTTACTCTCCTCTCCAGCTGGTGAAATTCATGTTCAATCGGATTTAAATCTGGAGATTGACTTGGGCAATCTAAGACTTTCCATTTCTTTGCCCTTATAAACTCCTTGACTGAACTGGCAGGGTGTTTTGGGTTTTTGTCCTGATGCAATATGAAGCACTTCCCAATGAATCTGGTGGCATTTTCTTGAATATTGGTAGGCAAGATGGTTTTGTACCCTTCCAAATTCGTTCTGCTACTGTCATCATGCATTAAGTCATCAGTAAAGTTGAGAGGGCCTGTTCCAGAGGCAGCCATGCATGCCCATGCCATGACACCACCTCCACCATGCTTTACAGATGAGGCTGTATGCTTGGGATCATTGCAGTTCCCTTTTTTTCTCTACATTTTTGCTTTCCCATCACTTCGATAAAGGTTCATCTTTGTCTGATCGGTCCATAAACACAGTTCCAAAACTCTTCTGGCTCACCTTTGTGCTTTTTTGCAAACTCTAATCTTGCCTTTCTGTTTTTGGAGCTGGTCAGAGGTTTGTATCTTGCTGTGTAGCATCTGTAATTCTGTGTCAAAGTCTCCTGAGGACAGTAGATTGTCAGAGCATCACCCCAGCTTTCTGGAAGTTGTTGGTGATTTTACAGACATGTCTTTTAGGGTTCATTTTCACAGCTTTTATGATTTGTCTGTCATCAACTACTGTTGTCTTCTCAGCTGATCAGGTAGTTGTTGGTTGCTGGTGTCGCTGGTGGTTTCCAAACTCTTGATTTCTCCATGCCCTTTGGTTTTGCTATAGCTCTAACTGACTTCCTCTTTTCTTTTAGCATCTAAATTGCTTGCTTTTCTCTCAAAGTCAGCTCCCTCATCTTCATCCCGGTTTGTGTGTGTCATCATCGAATACAAGATTCAAAATGCAGAAGTGATGGATATAACTGATACGACACATTCCCTGCTTTTAATATCTGAAGAATTAATGCAACAGGACACAGCTGATCACTTAGAAAACCTGTGAGGCAACTGTTCCAATACTTATGCTCACATCAGATAGAGGGATGAACTCTAAAAGTGCTGAACTTCTTAGCTGGTAAAACATCTATGTGCTGAATCACCCAATAATAAAAATGTGACATTCTGTAGTTTTGTCTCATATTCATCTTTTAATCATATTTGTAAATGTCTTGACTCTACAGCAAACAGAGCAATTTTGTCTTTACTGTTCCAATACTTTTGGAGGGCACTGTATATCTGACCTGAATTATTAAAGCATTGATTAAAAAAAGGGTAGGTAGAGATGGGTAGTCTTTTTATGGATCCTGAGGGGAATAATTCTTATTTACTTAACGTATCACTGAACTCAAATCTCTGTTATTTTCTGTCTTCATTTCAAATTACATTAATTTAGTCATTTATACAGTATAAACTATCATGGAAAGACACTTTAATAAATTAAAATAAAATAAATTAAGACTATATTTCACAAATAAACAAAAACAAAGTTTGCTTTTTAAACCAGACATGAAGCTAAAAAGAGAATCAGGGGACATAAAATGCAATAAAATAAAATGGAATGAAACTAAACAAAATGATTTATAGAATTAATAAGTAGGCATCACATATATATATATATATATATATATTTTTTTTTTTTTTTTTTTTTTTAAATGAAAGACATTTGAATGATTGTTAGTTATGTAAACGAAGCTAATCCGTTCCTGTTTGCTTTTGTCTTCACAATTCACCAGGAAGACGAATTTCAAAGCATGACATCATTCTCCCATGAGGGAGTGACCAGGTCAGGGGGTCAAATTGGGATCCACATTTAAATCAATGTGGTAAATAGGCAAAAGCTGCAGGTCCTAATGGACTGTCTTCTGCGATTTACAGATAAAGAAAATCCAGTCCTCAGATCAGTGCGAGGCATAAAGTAACTTACTATTCCTACCTAAAAGCTGGAATGTAAGAGAGGTCACCGAAGAGAAGTACGCTGTCCTCAACCTGCCACGACACTGTCATATGGGCTGGCGCTGGGGTCAGGAGAGAGGTCAGTCAGGTAGGAGACAGCAGGCCTCCAGCATTTTGAAGCAGCATTCCAGAACCTGATCTGCCCTAGCTGGAGAATACTTTCTCATTTTGAGCTGAAGCCAGTTTTATAATATCACTTGTTGATAGATGGTTTGATATGACCCCGCAGAGAAAATGTAGTACAAGTTACCGTTTCAATTTGGGTATATGATTTAAAAAATCTAGTTTCAATCCACTCACTAGTTCTGTAGTAAAGTGATAGTTCCTTAATTTCATCCTAAACTTTATGACTTTCTACTGTGGAACATAAAAGAAGGTATTTTGTAAAACGTCTCATTGTTTTCTGGTCTAGGTGTTCAACAAGAAGAACGTCACAAAGGTTTAGAACAACATCAGTATATGACAAAATAATTTTCATTTTTGGATTAACTATTCTTTAAGTCCACTAGCCAGGGAGTGAGATATTACTGGGGGTATCCCAAATTTTTCAAAAAAGCAGAATAATAATGGAAATATACATAATATAAGATATATAAGATAATATACATATATAAGATAAAGCCTTGTTTGTTCATTAAAGGGACAGTTCCCCTAAAAAATTCACAAATTCTGTGATCATTTAGTTATGTAAATATTGTTTCATGTTCTAAACCCATATGACTTTCTTTCTTCTGTGGAACAATACTGGACGCCAGTGACTTTCACTGTATAAAATATTATTACATTTTTGCAATGCTTCATTATATTTTCTTATGTCTTAATTGTGATAACGTACACTACCATTTAATTAAAAAATTTTAAGTCTCTTATTTAACCATGTCTGCATTTATTTTATAAAATACAGTAAAAACAGTAATATTTGAAAATATTAGTACAATTTAAAATAATGGTTTTGTCATTTATTTCTGTGATGGAAATGCTGAATTTTTAGCAGCTATTACTCCAGTCATCAGTGTAACATTATAAATATATCTAGTGTAACTTTTGATCAATTTAATGCATCCTATATTTGAATAAACATATTACTTAAAAAAATCTGACAGACCCCAACATTTGTAAACTGGAGTGCATGTACATTTTCTGTCTTGCTTAAAGGGATACTCCACCCCAAAATAAAAATTTTGTCATTAATCACTTACCCCCATGTCGTTCCAAACCCGTAAAAGCTTTGTTCGTCCTCGGAACACAATTTAAGAAATTATGGATGAAAAACGGGAGGCTTGTGACTGTCCCATTGACTGCCAAGTAAATTACACTGGCAAGGCACAGAAAAGTATAAAAAAACACGAGCGACGAGAATAATTTTTGTACGCAAAGAAAATAAAAGTAACAACAAAATGGCGCTACGCTGACACAGAGAGACAGAGAGGAGACGAATTGTTGAATAAATGTCGTTATTTTTATAAGTGATTAGTGATTAATGACAAAATTTTCATTTTGGACTGGAGTATCCCTTTAATAATGTAAAAAAACACATTGCAACGATGATGTAAATAAATATCTGTGACTTTAATATTTGAATTGTAATCAGTCTCCCAATGTTTAGTGGTTAAAACCTTTTCCAGTGCTCAAATTCAAGCTCATGTTATAGAGAAGAAGAGTGGGAATTGAGACACAGCCCTCAATACCTGAGTGACTACAATCTCCTGAAGCCCATGAATGTGGGGCCATGAATTACACGGCACAACTGGTGTCAAATCAGCAAGATTCTCCCTAATTGAAAGTGCCGTAGGAATTTAAAACCCTTATCTTCACGCAGTGACTGTCTTCTCAGGCCACGAGGTGCCATGTCTGGTCTCCATGACAATTGAGCGGCACTTCATCTCACACTACGGGGCGGCTGCTACGTAAGATGGATTTCGATGGTTTAAGATGACATTCTCTCTTTCTAATATTCTCTGGGATGTTTGTTATTTATTTCCTTCAGCTAAGCCTGAGTGACATCAGAGCTGTCATTGAAATTAGCAAGTGTGCGTGGATTTTGTCACCACAGAGATTAGGCTATCACATCAGACATCATTTCAATTAGCGCCCCACCCCCTCTCGCTCTTCAGCTAATAAGCCCCTTTCCGTCAGCGCCCACTAATCGCAATCCTGTTATATATCAGAATAGAGGCGGATGTTGGGCAATGCTCGTCTGGAGGTGAGAGGTCTAACTACATATCACAAAGCACTAGAAAGGTGAAAATGAGACAATCTTTGCTGTTTAACAGACCGCTGCACTCTCTCGTGAAATCGTTCTGTATAAAATATTCAATAACTGGAATATGTGTGACGTCTGCTGTACCTTAGCCTCTGTTGGAGAGTATTCATGGCTCAGTGAGCGTGGAACAGTTGGTTCATTGTGTCTGAGCGGCCCAGGCTCGGTTTGGTCAGGCTGTCACACCTACGCACAATGTTGTTCTGCTGGCAGCATTTCGGCCGTGGAGTCACGACCGCTGCCCAGTGGCCTCTGTAACCCCCCTGCATGCCGCGCGTGTCATGAGATTCAGGGCAATCCGACAAGAAAGGCTCAGCCAAGTCGGATCGGACCCGGCCACCCCAGAACAGACCAAGCATTTAGGACTACAGATGTGGGTCAGATAATGTGAATATGGAAATCCCATTTCCCTCTAAATAAAGGTAATATTTCTTTTTTTTTCTTTTCTCTAACTCTCTGAACCGTTCCAAGAAGTAAAACATCTCCGTTAGGATTTCTCTACATCAGTCCTCTGAATTCCAGAAGAATCTGCTGGAAAATTCTGGTAGGAAGGTGAACTAGGATATATCTCGGAACAACAGGATGATTTATTTAACACAGCCAAGCTTCAAGAATGAGCAGAATTTCAAACACTAGGTTTGTAAAAATGGCACACTTTATTACAGTATCTTAGTTTTTTATTTATTTTTCTATTATTCTAACATAAAAGTATATGAGTATTTAAATTTCTGTATTTAGTGTTCCTTGTTGGGTCTGATATAATACAAATCTGTTTTATTTTCACATTGGTTGGAAACTTACCGTTCCTTTTACTGTTTTTAACTGGTAGAAATAGATCCAAATTCCTCTTTTTCTAATTAACAAACTGACTGATTTTAAATGAACATTGTTTTAATTTTTTCAAGTATTAAGTGTGTAAAGTATTTAAAGTATTACAGTAAAATTCTTCCCAATAATAAGCCTTTAATAAGTTTCACGTTATTGACAATATTGATAAATGGCTGATAAATTATTATAAAATATTACACTAAAAACTAAAATGAATCATTTGAAATGGGAGAGAGAGAGAGAGATTAAAAATTACATTTTATTAAAGATATTATTATTATTATTAAGATTAACTTTAAGTGTGAGGGTTAGATGATGGCAAAGGTGTAAAAATATATATAACAGTATGTAAATACTGAAAAAAAAATCGAATATTGTCCGATAACTGACACTGATATTGTCCGATACTGATAGATTGTGCAACCACAATTTAATAGATTTCTTTTCAGTTATTTCCTTTAACTCCTATGAAGGCCTAAAAGCATCTGTTTAAAACATTTGAAAAATGTAGGAAGTTTTTTCTCAAAAAGTGTCACATTCTCCAATTGGCAAGTATTGCGTCCCTTCTCCAATATTTTGAGCCCGCCAATACCATGACATGACCGCAATATCGCAGCAACATTTGAACTGTCCAGATTGATATGAGAGCCCTTTTAAGTACATCTGAGCTCATCTTTATGGCTTGTTATGATGAATGCTTTGAAAAGCCTGGCTAAAATAAGTCCCAAGATCACTGTCAAAGTCAAAAGAAACACTCGAAGCATTTCCTGTGTCTGAATGAGGGCTGTATTGGGAGCTTAATTCTTTGGTGCCACATCATCAAGAATTACTAATGCAGCTCCTGACAACAACAGCAGCGGCAGCAGCATCCTGCCCATGATGCACTGCTCTAGTCTCTGCTCCGAGAAAAAACAATGCACATCCTTGTATTGAGACATCCGGCCCCCCAGCCAACAGCAATATTCAAGCAGCTTTGAAGGACAAAGGAATAAAGAGTTCCTTTCTTTGTTGGGACTGTCAGGCCCGCTGCGCAAGTCTGTCACCGAGGCCTTTCAAATACTTATGACGAATAGAGAGAAAATCTTCAGCCACACACTCACGTGAAAGCACACACACTTGCTTAAAAGTACAGGTCTAAATAAATGTGCTACACAAAACAGGACAATCATTTCTTCTACAGGACACTGCAGCAGATGCATTGACCGGCGGACAGGCGGCTTTCCAAAACCCTCTCTGGAGTGTTTGTGGTCCTCCCTTATCCACAAACAGAGGATAAGCGTCTGTATCTGCACAGAACAGGAAAAAACAAGACCTAGCCCCTTCGAAGATCAACCCCAATCTAAATCACAGCCCTATTTTACACACTTAACACACAACAGGAGAAACAGGGCTGATCAGACCAAACCGAAATTTAATTTCCATAGATAATTATATTTGTTTATTTTTTGATTTGGGTTCTCATTATTATTTGTCCTCTTATCAGTCATGGTAATACTTTAAGATGATTAAAAACCACAAAGTGAATCAGTCTTCCTCTCTTTTAATCTAAAGTTGCAAGGATGAGACTTATGGCGTGTGCAAAGCAAGCAAAAGAAGCACACACACACTGAGAACAACATCAGCACTCGACGACTTGCTCACTTTTCTCATCCTCACTGCAATAAAAAGATTAGCATTAATGTGGCAGGAAGTAAATGGCATTATGTAGAGTTGAGCATAATCAGGGAGCGCTGGGGATATTACTATTCCTCACAATCTGTGTGTGTGTGTGTGTGTGTGTGTGTGTGTGTTTGCTTCACACAGTCTCAATAAAGCAGAAAGCCTTCCAATCAGCACCTCCTCCTTTATTCTCCCAACACACACACACACATAAAAGGAGGGGAAAGATGGAGGAGAGCAATAAATGAACCTGGGCATCCCGCTAGTTAATTAGATAGTGCTGATTTGATTTTTCATTTCAATCCTTTTTTTCTTTTTTTTTCTTTTTTTTTTGATGCTCTCTGGTTTCTGGATCCCATTGGAAAGTGCTCTCTCCCAAAGCGCTCTCTCAACAGAGCTTTATTATTATGATTGTTAACATTTACAATATTGCTGGAGTGTAAAAAGTGCTAACAGCAACAAAATACATATAATATAATATAATACATATAACAAAACACAGAAAATAAATATAGTGTAATAAATAAAGAGATAAGAGGACAAGGTTAGTAAAATAAAAGAAAATGTTAGTGATTAAAAAATAAATAAAAGAAAACAAATAAAATAAATAAAAATTAATAATAATATTAAAAAGTAAATAAAGAAATAAAACAATACATAAAATATGATATAAATACAATAAAAATAAAACAGAAAACATAATCACCCGATAAAACAATAATCACTCGACATGCTGAAACATCACTGTGTTTTCCTTTCCCAGAATGACTTTTTTTATTATTTATTTAGTGTGGGCAGGTCTGGAAATGATTTTTGGAAATGTGACTTGTGCTCGTCTCTGATCTTTTGATATTTTCCCCATTTTAGGAGAATGCACTTCTGTTTTGACTCAAAGAATCGTTCATCCTTTTGGTTTTTCAGAACTTTTGCACCTTTTTTGTATCTAGATTTACCAAAAAAAACCTAAAATCTAAATGAGAACATACCATTGACTTCTATATTTTTTACATAAAGCTAACAGACTAACACTATCCGAACTCTTACAATACACATTTTATGATTATGATTTTATTTCTGAATCATTTTACCTTTGAGAACATTCCCTAAGGACGTTTTTGTCAGATTTAACTAACTTTCTTCACTTAATCAGCTCACACTCACACAGACTAATCCAAGAATCTAGTAAGAACTGCACCTAGAGAGTGACTAACCTCTTAACCGACAATGAAAAAGAGAGACCCATCAGATATTCAAGACACATACACTCAAACACACACCATGAGACACCAAAGAACTTCGAACAATCCTACAATCTCCTTGAGACGGACACAGACGCAGCATTAGCCTCCCCTCCCCCTCTCAGTGGAATGCAGGAATGTGGTGCTAAACCTAGCAGAACACCACTCTCTCCGACCATCACTTCCAGGAAGGGGACCGTTTTTCCCATGGGCTGGGTTTGTCCAAGTAGCCGTTCTGTTTGAACCCCACCTCATCCATATAACCCAAGTGAACAAGGGTCTCCACAACAACAGCTTTAATTACGCTCCTCCCGCCAAACGATCTGTCTGGAGAACTGTGAGGTAATACTCTTCCCAGACATTAACGGTGTTATTACGCTCTCTTACAAATAGCTTCACTGTCTGAAAGGTTAATTACGAATCGCTGCAATTTCCCACTTTCAGAAATGTGCTTCCAACAATAAAAAGCGCAGTTGTAATCAGAAAACGGCAGCTGTTTGAAGCTATCTGTGGGGAATGAGAAACGTTTGATATAAACTCAATTGCCTGATGCACTGTTTCATTCGTTTATTTCTAGTCTACTGCGTTTCACTGCACGTGTGTGTGTGTGTGTGTGTGTGTATGGCCTTGCATAGCCAAGATTTTACTCTCTGCCCTTGAACAAGTCAGTGTAAGAAACAGAGTCTCTGGGTCCCAGGTGTCTGGATAAGGCAATAAGCGGAGGTCTTGGGGAAGTGTTGAGATAAGACCACCATAGCCAGAGCTGACAGGCCATCAGTAACTGCCATCTAATGTAATCTCATTACCAGTCTCTCCACCGTCCGACTCCTGTCTAATTTCATCTGATTAGTCTTCATGCCACTCTTTACTGTCAAATACAGATTTTCAATGATACACTGTGGTGTACTAGGGAGATATGTTTGCCAAAAAGTCATTAAATAAAATGTGAGGCTTTAAGTTTTAATAAATAAAGCTGTTGAGATGGAGGCAATGGCTGCTGCACTTTCTGTTATCAGGGTTATGGACTCCAGTCACTAGCATTCAACAATATAACATTACTAAAAATAGCAGAAAAAATGTTTTGCTATAAAATGACGTTATTTCTATTTCATGCAATGGAGGGAATATGTTATGCTTGACAAATCTTACCAAGCATAAAACAAAAGTAAATTATGAATGCGTTGAACTTGGCTCTGAAGACATAAATAATGTCACTTCATTTAAAATGAGAGTTCACTTTTACTTTGAAAACATCAGAAAAATAATCTTGTTTTAATTAGAGCCGTCAAATTATTAATTTTGATTAATAGCATCCAAAATAAAATGTGTATTATGTGAAAAGTGAATAGTAAGAATTTTTAAAATGTTTTTGAAAGAAATTTCCAAGGCTGATCAAAAATACAGTAATAATGTGAAATATTATTACAATTTAAAATGACTGATTTCCATTAATTTAACATTTTAAAATTTAATCATGTGATGGCAAAGCTGAATTCTCAGCAACCAGTCTTCAGTGTCTATTATTTTCTAATATATTTTTTAGGATTCTTTCAAGAACGGAAAATCAACAGCATGTATTTGAAACAGAAATCATGAATAAAATATACACTCCTTTAAAAACAAATATTACTGACCCCAAACTTTTCAACACTTCTTCAAATACTGTGGACCAAAATGGAAGTCCTTTCATGGAATGACTCTACTTCAAATGTATCCTCAAAAGACGGCTTGACATGCTGAAACAACTGATGGTTGAGCAAAACCACAGCAGCAAATAACTAATAATGAAAATAGCTTGAGATGAAGGGGGAGAGGTCAGAGTTCAATTATGAGGTCTGAAATGCAGTCTCTGGTTTCTTTCAACTCCAAGTTCTGCAGCCGCTTCCATTCCATACACTGCCACATTCTCTCAACTCTCAAATCCACAGCCTACTTTATAGCTTTTGAGTGCCTCGCAGAGAAAAGCTACATTACTATCAAGTATTTATAGTCATATATATTACCCAAATAAGTAACTCAATCCTTTAATTTCTGACGTTTTGTGCGCATCTCATTTGCTATAATTATGTTGTGTAAGCCTATATAATATACACTGGCATAATATCAGTCATCAGCCCCTAAGATCTCTAGTTATTGGTATCAGATCCATTGAAAAACCCATCCATTGGTAATTTAACTGACAGCATTATTCAAAGCCACTTATAGAAATGGGCAACAACCAAAGTGTTCTGAACTTCAACGGAACAATGGTAGCTCATGGATCGCCTATTTCGCAGACCTCCAACTTTTTTGTTATCAACCGTTACACCACACCACCCCATAACTTACAGAAAGTGGACGCTGATGAGGCTCCAGCGAGAACAGAGAGTCATGCATGAGAGCACTTAAAGATCACGCCTGGATCTCAATTCTCAGAACATGAATCAGTGTCTCAGTGTCTTTAAAAGTGAGATTATGAAAGCGTTTCTTGCTTCAAACGCCAGACAGCAGCATCATGTAATACATGGACAGTTATGTCAGTCCGCTGCAGTGCAGTTGCGCTTATAGAGTTCAGACAGGTCAGATGAAATTATTAACTCCACTGGCCTAAAGATAAACATCACATTGATCTGTGTGAGAGACCGGAGAGCGGGATTGGCCGTGTGGCTGTCTCCACCACAGCATATAATCTAACACACCTCATTTAGGCCACTGGAGGAGAGGGCAAACGCTCACGGAGATGGACAGATTTTCTGAGACACCGTGATGTCTGGGTCTCAGAGGTTGTGGTTTTGTCGGTTGGTTAGGGCAGTGCCAGGGTCAGCTGTTCTGACCTCTCCTCCCAGGAACCGCTGGGGGCGCATCCATTACCCCGGCTGAAGTACAGTGCAGTGTGGGGTTGCTGACCTCTCTGCACGCTGGTGAAATACAACACCCATTTATCAAGGGGTCTGGAATGCAGCTGAGAAATTAGAAGGGGACAGTGGGTGACGGTGCAAAGCCAAATATCCCCCAAATACCAGGCATTTAACAGCCCAGCAAGCAATTTTGCACGAGAGAAAGAAAACTGTTGGATGACAGAGTTCTCTCTTGTTCTCTGTTGATGACATCGTTGGGCAGTGGGGTCAAAGGTCACACAGCACTCTCCAGCATGTAAAAGTTTACTCAGTGACAGCATATTAGACACATCCATTCTAAAATATTTCACAAGCATTTCTGTCTTATGTATCCCAACAGCCCCATCAGTAAGCTCAAGTATCCCTTTATTGTGACTTATTCTTTTGAAAATGACAGTGTCATGAACACAAATGTACAAACTTTGCATTAATTGCACACATCTTATTTATCTTAAAAAGGACTAAACATAATCCAGAAGATAGCTGTATTTTTGTAAGTATATTTTACATATACACATATATACAGTATCTCACAAAAACACCCCTCACATTTCAGCAATCATTTTAGTATATCTTCTCAAGGGACAATAAAATATATCCAAGTTTCATTTCTATAGTAGAGTAGTCAATGTGCAGCTTTTATAGCAGTACAAATTTATTGTCCTCTAAAAATAACTCAACGTATAGCCATTATTGTCCAAATAACTGGCAACAAAAATGAGTACAAGTGAACATGTCAAAACGGTGTCCAAAGTGTCAATATTTTGTAGGGGCATCATTGTTATCAAGCACTGCCTTAATCCTCCTGGTCATGGAGTTCACCAGAGCTGCACAGTTTGTTGTTGGGATCCTCTTCCACTCCTCCATACTGACATCACAGAGCTGTTGGATGTTAGACACATGGTGCTTCTCCACCTTCAGCTTGAGGATGCCCCACAGGTGCTCAATAGGGTTCAGGTCTGGAGAGATACCTGGCCACTCCATCACCTTCAGCAGCAAGGCAGTTGTCATTTTGGCTGTGTGTTTGGGGTCATTATTATGTTGGAAAACTGCCGTTCGGCCCAGATTCTGAAGGGTGGGCATTATGTTCTGCATCAGAATGTCACAGTACATACTGGAATCCATGTTTCCCTCAATGAACCGCAGCTCCCCAGCACCAGCAGCACTCATGCAGCCCCAGACCATGATGCTACCACCACCATGCTTGACTGTAGGCAAGACACAATTTTCTTGGTACTCCTCACCAGGGCATCGCCACACATGCTGGACACCATCTGAGCCAAACAAGTTTATCTTAGTCTCATCAGACCACAGGATATGGTTCCAGTAATTCATGCTCTTGGGCAGGTTGTCTTCAGCAAACTGTTTGCAGGGTTTCTTGTGAGCCAGCTTCAGAAGAGGCTTCCTTCTGGGACAACGGCCATGCAAACCGACTTGTTGCAGTGTGCTGCGTATGGTCTGAGCACTGACAAGCTGACCTTCCGCTTCTGCAACCTCTAAAGCAATGCTGGCAGCAGTCATGCGTATGTTTTTTGGAGCCAGCTTCTGCACCTGATGCACAGCACGAAGACCTAACTTCTTTGACCCTTGCGAGGCCTGTTCCGAGTGGAACCTGTCTTGGAAAACCTCTGTATGACATTGGCCACTGTACTGTAACTCTTCTTATAGCCTAGGCCATCTTTGTGGAGAGCAACAATTCTAATTCTCAAATCCTCAGGGAGTTCTTTGTCATGAGGTGCCATGCTGAACATCCAGTGGTCAGTATAAGAAAATTGTACTCAAAGCACCCAATTTTAACTACTCTAATACAAGATACACAAATGTGTATGGTCCTGCCAAGCAGACAAAAACATGAACATGATGAATAGGGCATGTGGCTTTGCATGGTTAAACAATTATAGCTGTATAGCTGTTATCACTTAGGGTGTACTCACTTTTGTTGCCAGCTATTTCGACAATAATGGCTGTATGTTGAGTTATTTTCAGAGGACAGTAAATCTATACTGCTATACAAGCTGCACATTGACTACTCTAAAATATATTCAAAATATATTCTAAAAAGTTTCATTTCTATAATATTGTCCCTTGGGAAGATATACTAAAATGACTGTTAAAATGTGAGGGGTGTACTCACTTTTGTGAGATACTGTGTGTATATATATGTATATAAAATTGAAATAATAATAATTTGAATTCATTTGTACACAAGTACATCCTAGGTACATGTACCTATTGTTGTAAACCACTCCAAAACGAGTGTGGGTATGTCGGTGTGTAGATATAATGGCCTTTAATGAGCAGATCAGTATCTGTGCTGCTCTGCGATGCTCTATGTGCCATTAACGCATCTTAGAGATCATCTCGGAGAGCCATCAATTCCTGATAGGCTCCTACTCTAATGCTGCCTGGAGAGCTGGAAATAAAGGCCTGACCAGCAGCTAATAACTCATTACAGACCCACTGAGCTGGTGGTTAGATAAATAGAGAGGGGAAAACAAACATGTCATTCAGCTTGGTGCCAAAGCATGCATACGCACATAAACACACACTCTGCTCTCCAATTTAGTACAGTTATGCCTCCTTTTGACCTTGAGCGGCGCCTGTGCTTTAGTCTAAAAATACAAGAGGCCAAATAAACATATTTCCTACCATTTTCACGCCCTGTTTAGACACGAGATCAGGCTGTGATGAGCAGCGATCATGCAGACATGATTGCTGGGAGTGTTGTTAATGAGAGTTATGAATGACATGCCAATACTGTGCTTTCAGCATCCAGCAGGAGGCGCCACTGCTGCCTTGACGGTCACTCCTTACCAGCGTCTCTGTAGGAAGTAGGTGATGCTCTAGAATAGTTCCATATCCTGCAGATGAGGGGTTTAACGTTCTAGATGCTATCTATCAAAGAGCAGCAAGACAGAGATAAATGACTGCACTGATCTGGAGAACAAGGGCATTATAATGGGCTGGTAAACTTTGACATGACTTTAGTTGTCACACAAACTAATAATTCTTCATATTCATGCATCTCATTCCAAACCTTGTGTTAAGCAAAAAAGGATAAGAAAATCTGGAAATAAAAACTTGCGTACTTCATGTCTTATGAGGGAATTGACAACAGTTTCACGAAACACTGTGAATTATGTAATCAAAAAAGAAAATTAGGGTAGCCTAACATATAAAACTACTTATTCATAGTCATTTAAAATCTTCAAATACAAAAACAGTACATATACAAATTTAAAAAATTAATAAAAAATAGTCATAAACATACACTACCCTTCAAAAGTTTGTGGCCTGTACAATTTTCAATGTTCAATGTCTCTTACAGCTGCATTTGTTTGATCAAAAATAAAGTAAAAACATTAACATGGTGAAGTATTATTTAAAATATCATTTATAATTTAAAACAACTGATTTCTATTTTAAAATTTTATTTATTCCTTTGACTGATTTTTTAACATTCATTACTCTAGTATTTAGTGTTACATGATCCTTCAGAAGTCATTCTAATATGCTGATTTGGTGCTCATTCAATATTTCTTATTATAAATATTATTATCAGTTGTGCTGCTTAATATTTTTGTGGAAACTGATATTTTGCATCATAGTAAATATATATTATAAATATATTTTTGTCAATTCAATCATTTAAGCATCTTCGCTGAATAATATAAGCATACATTTCACGTTTCTAAACCTAAAGTATATATATAGTATGCTCAAGTCATGTAATTACTGTGTTTTCATTATTGATCATTGCTGTCACTTCTGGGTACTCATATCCATCTCATAATACACACACAAATGCACACGCATATATATATGTTACCAGCTGCAGACAGTGCAAGAGCACATTAAAGCTTTATGGAGAATGAAGATCCTGTTTAAGCAGTGAAGAATGCCCTGCTGATGGGATTCTAATTTCGGTTTCATTTAGAGAGGGAGTTTCCTCACAGCCAGGGCCTCGATTAGAGGGGTAACGGGCCATAAACAGAGAGAGAATGAAAACCAGAGAGAGAAAGGGATGGGAAATTAAGAGAAATCAGCTGGAAAGAAGAGTGCTCGGAAAGGAGAGAAGGATCAGAAGATGTCACTGATGGTTCATTGTCAAGTATCTACGTACATCAATCTAAAAACAGAACCGTCATGCTCCACACTCCAAGAGACTCCACTGCAAACAAAAGCAAACAGATCCACAGCAGCCATATGCAACCAGCAGCTGTTAGATCCATCTTATGATCAGTCGTGCAATCAGTTATCAGATCTCTCTCCATCTCTCTTACTATAATGCACTCCATGCTGCACCTACCTCAGCTGGAGCCCCCTGCAGACAATCAAACATTTTACAGAACACCTGGAAGGGGAGGGGAGGAGATGAGACGTCCGCTCAGACAAACAACACATCAGCCTTAATATGACAGCGCTCTGTGCTTCAGGAAGCACAGCAATACAGACCAACAGACTTCATCACAGGCTCAAGATAACCATGTAGTTTGGGGGTGTAGCGCAAAATATTTAGGTCTGAGAGACTATGCTATGTGCTCACATTTTATTTACAATATAGTATAGCCTTAAGTGCCATGTTACTTCTAAACAGTTATTAAATAACTGAAATATTAAGTAAATTAATTTGTAATAATTGTAGTACAATATAATGGCATAAAAGCATTTAGAATATGCAAATTTTATTAACATATTATTGAGCATTTAAACACTCAATGACTTCACAGGCATAGCTTTTGTATGACGTTTTCTCTTAAGAAAACTAGTTTTAGACGGACATTCAAGGCACCGTAATGTCACATCTAATGATCTGGAACAAATATAGAACTATTTGACTGCATTGTTTAAAGTAAGCATGAAAAAGAAATTCACCCTTATTCATCCATGCACACATGCATAAATTACATACATTTTCATTGTAATGCAATATAACGGCATATAAGCACCTGAAACGATTATGGAATAAATGTCAAATTTCCTCAATTTTGAGGACAAATCATAGATTTTCGCCCATTAAAATTCTCATGCAGGCATCTTAATAGAAAGGAAGTTACACAAGCATTGGATTCAAACGTGCCAGCTGTATTTAATTATACAGTGGGGCAAAAAAGTATTTAGTTAGCCACCAATTGTGCAAGTTCTCCCACTTAAAAAGATGAGAGGCCTGTAATTTTCATCATAGGTATACCTCAACTATGAGAGACAAAATGAGAAAAAAAAATCCAGAAAATCACATTGTAGGATTTTTAAAGAATTAATTGGTAAATTCCTCGGTAAAATAAGTATTTGGTCACCTACAAACAAGCAAGATTTCTGGCTCTCACAGACCTGTAACTTCTTCTTTAAGAGGCTCCTCTGTCCTCCACTCGTTACCTGTATTAATGGCATCTGTTTGAACTCGTTATCAGTATAAAAGAGACCTGTCCACAACCTCAAACAGTCCAACTCCAAACTCCACCATGGCCAAGAACAAAGAGCTGTCAAAGGACACCAGAAACAAAATTGTAGACCTGCACCAGGCTGGGAAGACTGAATCTGCAATAGGTAAGCAGCTTGGTGTGAAGAAATCAACTGTGGGAGCAATTATTAGAAAATGGAAGACATACAAGACCACTGATAATCTCCCTCGATCTGGGGCTCCACGCAAGATCTCACCCCGTGGGTTCAAAATGATCACAAGAACTGTGAGCAAAAATCCCAGAACCACACGGGGGGACCTAGTGAATGACCTGCAGAGAGCTGGGACCAAAGTAACAAAGGCCTCAAATCCTGCAGTGCCAGACGTGTCCCCCTGCTTAAGCCAGTACATGTCCGGCCCGTCTGAAGTTTGCTAGAGAGCATTTGGATGATCCAGAAGAGGATTGGGAGAATGTCATATGGTCAGATGAAACCAAAATAGAACTTTTTGGTAAAAACTCAACTTGTAGTGTTTGGAGGAGAAAGAATGCTGAGTTGCATCCAAAGAACACCATACCTACTGTGAAGCATGGGGGTGGAAACATCATGCTTTGGGGCTGTTTTTCTGCAAAGGGACCAGGACGACTGATCCGTGTAAATGAAATAATGAATGGGGCCATGTATCGTGAGATTTTGAGTGAAAACCTCCTTCCATCAGCAAGGGCATTGAAGATGAAACGTGGCTGGGTCTTTCAGCATGACAATGACCCCAAACACACTGCCCGGGCAACGAAGAAGTGGCTTCGTAAGAAGCATTTCAAGGTCCTGGAGTGGCCTAGCCAGTCTCCAGATCTCAACCCCATCGAAAGTCTTTGGAGGGAGTTGAAAGTCCATGTTGCCCAGTGACAGCCCATTTTTTTTAAATAGGAATTTATACAACATCTGAAAGCTGAATAAATAAGCTTTCCATTGATGTATGGTTTATTAGGAAAATCTGGAATCTGAGGGTACAAAATATTGAGAAAATCGCCTTTAAAGTTGTCCAAATTAAGTTCTTAGCAACGCTTATTACTAATCAAAAATTAAGTTTTTATATATTTACGGTAGGAAATTACAAAATATCTTCATGGAACATGATCCTTTCTTAATATCCTAATGATTTTTGGAATAAAATAAAAATGGACAATTTTGACCCATACAATGCATTGTTGGCTATTGCTACAAATATACCCGTGCTACTTATGACTGGTTTTGTGGTCCAGGGTCACATATTACTCTATAATTTGTATTTTAGCACAACTGAATCTTGGCATCCAGGATTGAAAATATACATTTTAAAATATGTATGTCAGTATGTCAATGTGTAATATGTAACGAGGCACCGATTTACAGAATTATGGACATAAAAGGTTAATTTTATTAAACCTTGTGCATGACGCTACTAAACTAGATGAATGTATACGTGACATGTGATGCTGTAAATCTTAGAAGGCAGTTTAAATCAAATCATCCGCTGTGGAGTAATAATGAGGAAGCTCTTGTAAAACTGCATTCATATGCAAATATATTCGGCGTGTGTCCACGTACACATGCGAGTGTGCGCTCTGAGGCTTCCCAGCTGCCATGGCTCATTCCTGACCTGTTGGCTCCTGTACTGTCTCAATGGAGACACGCTTCGTTCAATGTAATAATTACTATGTGTTTCTATGACTAAACACTACACATTCCACACTTTTTTCTCTCAGCTCTGGTGTTACTTGGAATATACAGGTCTGCATGAAACATACACCCTATAGCGATATGTAGTCATAGATTTAAGTATGCTGCTCAGGGTGTTTCCTGTGCTTTCCATGTTTTCATGCTTGCACCGAGTACGCGTCTCTGATTGGGGTCGCCGTGGAAACAGGGCGACGGTCCAATGCAGCTCCTGCCTGCACAGGTAAAACACGCGATGTGGCTTTGATGAATCAACCTGTTGTTGACACAGCTGCACATTCTTTCTCTTACTTTCTCTCTTTCCTCGATAACTCGAAACAGTGTCCTCATAGACAGAGGTCAAGTTGATTTTAAAAGTTTGCCAAATTACAAAATTAGAAGTACACATTCACTGAAATCCAGATACACTGCCAAAACTTTCATCTGGATATGTTGTAAAGATTTTGGTTTTTGGCCAAAAGAGGCCAAAAAAAAAAAAAAAAACTGGCTAAAATATTAACTGAAAACATAAACAGAAACTGTTACTGCCAAAACTAATATGAGTAAAAGGGATAGTTCACCCAAAAATAAAAAATTCTATCATTAATTACTCACCCTCATGTCGTTCCAAACCCATAAGAACTTCGGAAAACAAATTAAGATATTTTCGATTAAATCCGAGAGCTTTCTGACCCTGCATAGACAGCAACGCAACTACCATATTCAAGGCCCAGAAAGGTAGTAAGGACATCGTTAAAATATTCCTTGTGAAATCAGTGGTTCAACCTTAATTTTATAAAGCTATGAGAATACTTTTTGTGCACACAGAAAACAAAAATAATGACTTTATTCAACAATTTCTTCTCTTCCATGTCAGTCTTTTATGAGCATTCACGACAGCACCACAACGCCTGTGTATTCCTTTCTTTGCAAACAAGCTGCAGCGTATCTGGGTTCGACGTCAGAATGCCGGCTCCTGCATTAGCAGCACCACACGCATGAGTCTTGGTACTCTTGCGAGTGCTCGCCGAAGACTGACACGAAAGAGAAGAAATTGTTGAATAAAGTCATTATTTTTGTTTTCTTTGTGCACAAAGAAACTATTTTTATGATGTCCTTACTACCTTTCTTTGCCTTGACCAAGGTAGTTGCGTTACTGTCTATGCAAGGTCAGAAAGCTCTCAAATTTCACCCCCCAAAAAAACCCCCAAAAAAACCTTGATTTGAGTTCTGAAGATGAACGAAGGTCATATGGGTTTGGAACAACATGATGATGAGTAATTATTTAATGACAGAATTCTAATTTTTGGGTGAACTATCACTTCAATAAAAGTTAAAATATTACTGTAAATTATGATAAAATAATGTGTACCTCGGAGAACAAAAGTATAAAATTGTAAGTGCAGTTTCTGTGCTGAAGAAAGCCTATGATGAACAGGTGCCATTTGAGCTTTATTCTGAGCCGCATGACCATAAAAGCCCAGATGATGATGGCCACTGTAGAGAAGAACCGGTGTTCTGCACTTACTGAATCTGCAACATTTTACATCTACTTCCCCCTGCACTGCCAGAGGCCTACAAACTCAAGAGTCCAACATGTCCAACATCAAAAGCACACATACACACACAAACACCATGCTGAGCCTTAGGCCATGCTCACGCATCATCAGCACCAAGTCAGGCTCCATCCAGTGACGAGAAAGAACCCCATCACTAGAGACCATGAGAGGGAAAAGACAAGATAGGTCTGAGGAAAGGATAAAAAGCTTGGGAGAAGATAGATAGATAATGGCTTGAGGACAAATTAGAGTGACATTTTACAATCTGTTATATCATATGTATAATCTGACCAGCAGAACTATTGTGTCCCACTTCTGATGAATGGAAGTTAGATCACACATGATAGTCTTAGACTAAGGGATGATAAAAAATACAAAACATTAAAGGCAACATATATGGAATTCCAGTGAAGTAATCATTCACCTAAGAAAAGTGTAAAAGAATGGCACTTGGATGTTGAAACCAATCTATCTATCTATCTATCTATCTATCTATCTATCTATCTATCTATCTATCTATCTGTCTGTCTGTCTGTCTGTCTGTCTGTCTGTCTGTCTCTGTCTATTAATGTATAAAATTACATCAAATATAGATTCTGAATAAATGCTGTTCTTTTGAATTTCCTATTAATCAAAGAATCCCAAAAAATTTATCACACATTTATAATAAGAAGAATTATTTTCTTAAAGGGATAGTTCACCCATAAATAAAAATTTGTTGTTTATCTGGTTATTTTGTTTCTTCAGTAGAACACAAACAAAGATTTTTAACTCAAACCACTGCAGTCTGTCAGTCATATAATGGCAGTCAATGGGACTCGCGGATTTGAGAGAAAAAAAAACATACACAGACAAAACCAAATTAAACCCTGCAGCTCGTGACGATACACTGAGGTCTAAAGACACAAAATGGCGGTAATGCACTTATAAGTATGCGATCCGCCGTAAAGCAAGAAGAAGAAGAAGACGCGTTACGCGCCGGCCATAGTCTGTGTAAAAGATGGACGACGCGTGTCTACTTCCTTCCACTATAAAAAAGTGAAGCCAAAGGATCTCAATATGGCTGCTGCCATCTTGAGAAAATGACGCCCAAACTCCCGCAGACCCAATCAACCATAACGACACGCCCCGTTTTTATAGCATCAAATTAAAGCTAAAATTAAACTTATCACAAAAATGAACAATTGAACATATATCAGCGCGATAACAACTACCTTAAATGACCAAATTGGAAGTGTAATTTATTTTTTTATTTTGACTCAAGTCCCATTCATTTGCATGAAGAGGGCAGGGTTTATGACCTGTACTGCAGCCAGCCACCAGGGGGCGTTCAAAGAGCCCGCAGCTTCACTTTTCAGGATGTGTGAGGCACACCCGGCGCCGGCTGCTGTGAACGCGCTCAGGATGGTTGGACAGTGCGGTGGATCAGAGACATTTTTAGTGCACAAGATATTGGTTTAAGTACAAAAAGTTATGTTAAAATAAAATATTTATCTCTCACACAAAAATATTTTATTTTATTTTAAATGACAAAAGCATTTCGATTAAGATATACGCCATTAAATGCAAAAAGTCTGGCTGTGCTTAATGGGTACATTGCTGTACCCCTTAAGCACACCCCTGTTCCCATTAAGCTCACATCATGTTTTATTAAAAATTCTTGTTCATTTTAATCAACCTCTTTAAAGAATAATTGAAAAATATATATTTTTTTTGAAGGTACAAAGTCAATCAATAAAAAAAATAAAAATAAAAAAAAACAGAACACTAAAATTAAGCAACCATGCATTCAAGTCGATCAGTTATATATTCATAGTGAAGTGTCATTTAAGCACACTGCAACATCTATACTTCAGCTAAGTAACACATATTCAAAAATCAAATAAAACAAACCAATAAAACATTTAATTCATGGGGATGAACACAGAAACTAGCCTCATTATGAAGCCTCTTTTTAAATGGATGTCAACTTATCTATAGTCTCTTAAGGCTGGAATACACTACACGATTTTTGCCCTGATTTACAGTCTGGAGAAGTTGATGCTAGTTGCCAAAGATCAGAACCAGTCTGCAGATTTGAGTTGACAGAATCCATAGAAAATCGATTAACTTAACTTAAAGTGACAACCATCAGTTAATATTTAAAGTCTGTTTATGAAGTATTTACATAGACGTTCAATGTGGAAGAGCTTAAAGAGAGCACACTGCGCTTAATTGGAGCAGCAACGATTTTAAAATAAATTTCACGTAATATTTATTAAAATGACAACGATTTTGCAAAATAAACAATCTAGGTCATGTATTAAGTTCATACATATTTTAATATGAACAAATATTATTAACAATATCTATGAAATTATACTTTTTCTTATTGATGTCATACTGAAGCTGTGTGATTTTCATAGTCGTGCACCCTTTAAGCTCACCTTGCAACAATATGAAATCTTTAAAAAATTACAGCACTGTAAAACGACAGACCAGCAATAAACTGTCAATTTATAATATTATGGATGTAAAAGTACAAGCCAGTAATGCCTGTGAAGTAATATGTTAGCGTAGCACACAATCTTATACAGCTAGTCAGCTAACTGTGTTCTGTAGCATCTGCGCTATGTTGCTAAAACTATCTTTTGGATCTATTGGTAATTATTTCCCACATCCAAGTTCCAGGTTATAATACGCAAAAGTCTGAACATTAATCTCTTAATTTTACAGTAAGTAGTGAAATTTACCTAAAATAAAGGCTTAAATATCTAAAAAATGCACATTTAAAGGGCTATTCTTTTAGTGAAAGTTTTCAGACAGCTTTCAAAATGGCCGCCAGACAGTGTGAACACATGGAGACCCATATCTCAGTGTGCAATGATCTGATTGACTTCAAATTATAGGAGGTATGTAGGAACAAACACATCAGTTGGGTAAGAAATCATGTATGATGATACATTATTTTTTCTTTTTAGAATCTGAGCTCAAATATGGAAGTGTGCTAAATGGGTACGTTTACCCTAAAACTGTTCAGTTTCTTGCACAGACCGATCGTTTCGTGTCTTTAGACCTCAATGTATCATCACGAGCTGCAGGGTTTAATTTGGTTTTGTGTGTATGTTTTTTTTCTCTCAAAGCCGTGAGTCCCATTGGCTTCCATTATATGACTGACAGACTGCAACGGTTTGAGTTAAAAATCTTTGTTTGTGTTCTACTGAAGAAACAAAGTCACCTTCATCTTGGATGCCCTTGGGGTATTCAGATAAACATCAAATTTTCATTTTTGGGTGAACTGTCCCTTTAAGCACTAAATAAGCATATTAGAATGATTTCTGAATTACTGGATTTTTTAAATTAAATAAATGCAGCCTTGGTGAGCATAAGAGACTTCGTTCAAATACATTAAAAATATCTTAACAACCCCAATAGTAATGTATATTTGATATATTATGACATTATATTGTAATGAATACATGTACTGTATATGTACAGTTGTGCGCATACACACTAAAACATCTAGTACATCATAAAAATCTAGATCCCCTTTCAGCTTGACTAGTTGTTCAGATAATTCCATGACTTTCAATGATTTTGAAAATATGTAATTTTATACATCCACAAATTTTACACAAAATTTTACTAGCATTGTCATTTAGTTTCTTTAAACCACATCTTTGACATTGAAATGTTTCAACTATGGAAGTCGGAAAATTTACGTGTCAATATTCCACATCCAAATTTGACTGGAACACAGCATAACTGCTATATTCTGTGAAATTCCTTCACACACACCCCACATTGACACTGGCCTAAGGGTCAGGCTGTGTTTCTATGGTTACGAGCCCCAGAGGACAGCGCAGGAGTAGAGGAGAGTAGCGGTGAAGGGAGTGGAGACAGATCGGACTTGTCCAGTTCTTCTGATAAGCAGCTCGTTCCACATTCTCTTACTACCATCCATCAGCTCGGGTCACACAACGCTGATCCTGCATGCGTCCTCACCTCTGACCCTGCTCATCACTCACGCTAACACAGCGTTTATCTGTGCCACACACACAGGCAGATCTGAAACACTGCTCTCCTGAAACACATTCACAAGGACGCCTCTTACCAAGCTTTTCATTTTCAGATGATAATGCTTTAAAGTACTTTATCAGGCTGCAGAGCTGATGGAAGGGGCCCCAGAGAGGAATTCTGTTCTTTGTGGGGGAATAAATGGCTGATCACACTGCCAAAAACAGGTTGGTAAACATGTCTACTCAGCAGCACATGCTGCCCCTCCCCACACTATACTGTGTATTTCAGCCCACTCCAATTAACATCCACAAGAAGAAAGGGGGGAAAAGAGATTGATGAAATGGAGTAAGAGGATGGAGGGATAGCAGACATAGACGACCACTGATGATTCATAAGAGGGCAAACTGAGAGATAGGTGTGGGTGGTATATTAAAAATACACACTGTTGTTTCAAAGTTTTGGGTCAGAAATAAAGAAGTCTCTTATGCTCACAAAAGCTGATTTTAACAAAATAGAGCAAAAAAGAGTAATATTGCAAATTATTATTACAATTTACATTAACCACACAATTATAAATAAATATATTTTAAAATATAATTTGTTTCTATGATGACAAAGCTGAATTTTCAGCAGTCAGTCTTTAGTGTCACATGATCATTCAGAATCATTCTATTATGATCATTAGGTGCTCAAGAAACATTTCATATTATGATTAATGCTGAAAACAGTTGTGCTGCTTAATATTTTTGTGGAAACTGATACATTTTTTTAGGATTCATTGATAAATTTGTAACTTTTGACAAAAAAGTATCGATTTCAATCAATCAATCGATCAATCAATCAATCAATCAATCAATCAATCAATCAATCAATCAATCAATCAATCAATCAATCAATCAATCAATCAATCAATCTTACTAGCTCCAAACATTTGAACAGTAGTGAAGTATAGAATAAAACAGCAGTATACAATTTATTCAACATGATATTTGATATAAAATTAAGCAATAATGTCAAAATTCAGTCATTGGCTTACATTTAAAAACATTATATTAAACGTAAAAATATTTACAGAAAACCCAGAATTAATGTTAAAAAACTATATTGACTAAATAAGATCTATTTTATTATTTTACGTCCTGCATTACATGTTTTAAATCTAACTGGCAACAATCTCTGTTAGGTCCAAGAGACTGATTTAATTAAAAAAGTATTGATGTATTTTCAGGGCAAAATTAAAAAAAATATTGAGATAAATACTATATCATTAAAAGTGTGAAAATATCAATATGTTATTTTGATCGCCCAGCCCTCCCAAAAGACCATTATGCAGTGGTTTCCGTATAGTTGATTGGATTACTGCTGGATTATGAAATTCTGATGTCTTATCAATAACACAGAGGTCAGAAATCTGTCTGCTCTAGTCTGATTGTGGCACTTCCTGTGAGCCTGTAGCTGTGGGGCAGTGAGTTCTTCTGAGTGGATCTGGGGAATAAAGAACAGCACCATGAGCCAGTATGTCTGTTGTCAGATGTGCTGCCTACACACACACACACACACACACACACAGATTGAGAGAGATAGAGAGAGAGTCTTCTCTCCAGGACAAGGAGGCTGACAGCTCAGACACTGTCCAGCTATTTGTTCCACTAACTTGCAGACAAGCTCTCCCAGCGGGCAAAAGCAGCTCGAATAACAATACATTTGACTATAAAGATCTACAACAAAACACACAAAAGCACATATAGACAGAGGAAATGACAAATGTAAAAATACACATACATACATGAAGACAAATATATCAATACTACTCTCACATATACATGTTTCTGAAATTATGTAATTGAAATTTTTGAAAACATTATTTAATTCTAATTAGGATCCATAAAGCAATGTCAATGAAATTAGCCTCATCAAGACAAAAGAATCTGCCATTCTACTCTAAAAACACAGGTAATTTCAAGCACAATGCACCAAGACACAAACAGACATCCACACATATTTGTCTGTGTTGCACACACACACACACACACACATCAGCTGGAATGAGCGTCACTGTGCATGTTGGGAACAGTGAAAAAACGAGAAGAGAAGGAACAGTGTTTCCTCTGAGAAAAGACAAGCTTTTTATACCCTCTCGGAAGTGGAGTAGGCTAATTAGAAAAGCAGGCCTACTTAAATCATATTAATAACAGCCATGCTACCTCACTCAGAGAACAAGCGAGAATGTGTGAGATCCACATCCCAACCCTTCAACCACCCCAGCTCAGAATAATATACAGAGTCTCCTACTAATGCTTTAATCGAGGATGATCAGGAGATATACAGGAGATTAACAGCGTTTGCTAAGACAAGCATTACCATTATTCATGCTAACCCTCAGAATTAAATTTCAGGGCATAGCTCATCCCACACCGTTTGTGCTAGACATTAATTATATCTTAAATTGCATGACATGTTGGGGAGATGTATGCAATTATTTTTCCAAGCGATCAGACTTACAGTGCTCATCATAAAAAATGGAACTTGGACTTACAATGAAACAAGGAATAGCACAAGATTCAGATATGGGTGCTTTTGACTTGGGCCAATGTCCTATAAACCATTCAGAATACAATAGAAATCACAAATCACCTCATCGGATACCATTCATAATACCTACCTAAATACTACCAATGACACTGAAATACTGTAAAAATCTAGTTTTAAATCCTACTGAAAAATCCTTCATGGGCCACAACATACTTGGCTTAGTCAGACACCAGCTGGCCAGTTCAAAGTTCAGATATATTCATTACTGCAAGTATTTTATCATGTTGCCTGCATGCACACAAAGGGGTCAAACTTCCTGTTTTAAATCAAACTAGGTTTTTTAAAGGGACAGTTCACTCAAAAATGAAAATATTGTCATCTTCATTCCAAACCTATAAGACTTTTTTTTTCTTCTGTGGAACACAAAAGAGGATTGAAGAATGTCTAGGCCTATACAATGAAAGTCAATTGGGTCCAATGTTGTTTCAATCTGACTCATTAGCTACATTTAGCCTACATGCATCGATATTTGAGTGTTTATATTCAGACTGATGGTTTAATCGGACTGAAATCCTTCATGCAAACACCTCAATCAATCCAATAGAGCTTATTTGAATGAAATGTCATTTGGGTTGAAAGGATTGGTCTAGACATTAAATCCGACTAACAGGAAATAATTTAATGTAAATGCTTGAATCTCACTATTTTCTCAGATTCAAAAATACATTGCACATGTGCAGTGTTGTTTATATATGTTTTATGCCATATGAACCTGTGTGTTTATTTACATCTCATGTCTCACAAACTAGTCAGTGGATTTTTACTAAATATTTGCTGAACTCTTTAAGATGAATGTCAGCTTTCTTTTAGATATGTCATCAAGGCAAAAATGACAAATCAAGAGAAGCGTTAGTTCTGGCAGTTCACGTAAGGAAAGCTTGCATCAGCTGACTCTCAGCTGATCCACGTCTACCTATAGGAATACAATGCCTATCACAGAATTCCTGTATAAGGTCTATTCAGTATTATTCAGCAGCTTTATCGCTTACTCAGGAGCAAATTACCCTTCTCCATCCCCAGCTCCTCCTTTCGTCACAATCAGGACTTGGCTTTCTGATATTCCTAATTTTCCTGAATCAGACTCCTTTTTATCTTGAATAATGTTGTTACACTAAAATGTCATTAAGAACATCAATGAGTGTGTTTACATGCACCCTCTTAATGCGATTATAATGCGATTTTGACAATATTGCGATTAATCTTTACCTCATGTAAACGCAATACTTAATAATACGCAATAATTAAGCTCATAATCGCAGCAAGCATAATCGTATTAACATAGGTGGCGTACGCCAATTTTAATCGAAATATACAGGCATGTAAACACCTTAATCGCAGTATTGCCGCTCTGACCAAAGTGCGCATGCACTTGTGACATATATGAATAACGTGACACGCACCTGTAATAATACAGAGATTACAAACGATGGCGGGGAAGAAAGCATTGCATTCTGGGGAAAACACAACTCGCTGCCACCAGTCTCTGTTCCTTACCTTCATCCAGAAACGGCGAGTAGAACACGACGGCAGCCTATAGGCAAACAAATTCCATCACATTTCTATGGCGCCGAAAAAGCGTGGAATACAGCCATACAAAATCATTATGCATTAGACGTAAATAAATTAAAACTGCGGCCAGTAACACACCTGCTCTTTCTGAGTCCATCATTTGTGATGTGCAGTGGGGTATGTGAATAATGGCAGTAAAAAAATTAACCACAATTCTCAGCGAATAATAAGAATAATGGAAATTGCATGTAATCGGGAGTAAGAGCTTTGTTCTTGACATGTAAACATCATAATGCGATTAAGTCCTTACTCTGATTATTGTAAATAATCGCATTATTCGTGCGCATGTAAACGTAGTCAATTATATCTGCTATATTTGGTTCTGTTCTGTTTACCCTAATGGAGTTATTGGTTATTGGTGCAGGGAGTTTTTGTCTAGAACTGAACCATACCAGCAATCCAAACTGTATTCTAAGTGTCAGTCATCTTTGATGATAATGGTCCTGACAGAATTATATTCACGGTAGCTCTGGTGACATCATCACTGGCTTACTCTGGTCTGAACATGGTGACTGGACACTGCGTATGTGCTGAGGTTTTGTTCTGAAAACATGTTAAGCGCAAGTAAACAAATATGCAAATCATACTGAAATGTTTAGGATTCATTTAAACAGAACTTTAAGAACCTGAAGCTCAACTGGATTCATTTTGATTGATGTGTTCCACAAAAGAAAGAAATGAATAATGGTTTGGAACAGGATGAACATGAGGGAATAATGGCAGAATGTTTTTTGGCTGAACTACCCCTTTAACTAAATGAAGCAGTGTGTGTATTTTTGGAATGATGACATCACTTATGGAATTGTGGTAAGACTGATTTAGACTGTTAAAACGAGTGCCAATCATCTCTCATACAGCTGATGGAGAGCAGCGTGTTTGAGACACAAAGTGAGTGAGAGTGAGGGAAGAGGGTGGGTTATTCCTGAGTGTGAGACCAGCGGCAATTTGAAGGTCACCTCCAGTCAGCTTAAAGAGAGACCAACCCTCCATCCATCACTTCAAATGGCTATAGACACTTCACTGATGCACGAGAGAGAGAGAGAGAGAGAGAGAGAGAAAGGGATGCACTCAAACAGACAGATTAAAATCTTTCCCATGATCCCAAACACAAACCTAGACAAGCAGTTCATTTTCTTTGTGCCTGGTTTTATGCAGCCAACTGCTTGTATCCTTGTTTCAATCAGCTCTTGGACGTAAAGCAAATGGTTGGACACGGCTCCCATCGCATGCTAGCAGCAGCTTATTGCGTGCAAATCCCTTCCTCAACACGCCAAGCACTTTCCGAATGTAATACCTGCAACATGACAAATCCGTGGTTGCACAACTTCCGAGTCAGCGACTATGGAAACACACACTGAGACTCGAGGGACACAATTTCATTAGGATTCCACTCACCTACGAAAGTACCCAATCCAGACTCATATCGGCCAATCACGTCACGCTGCAAGGCTCAACTCCACACTACCCATGAGCGATTACAAGCATCATTTACACACAATGACGTATCACCTAATCTTGACTCTGTAGGACAGAATTTTATGTGTGTATTTCCTTTATCTGCTTCAATCTGACATAATTTGAATTGCAGATGGAGGAAAACACAAGGACACAAACAGATTTTTGGGGGTGGTTGCCACTGAAAATCTTACATTCATTGATCTAATTGATTAGGGCCCTATGATTTACACGATATTGAAAACGCGGATGGAATCGCGGAATCCAGTCATAAAAATGGAATTTACTGTATAATGCGAAGTGTCACTGAATTTGGCAAATTTTGGATGGATACATCAAAAGTAGGTCAGTACACTTAAATCAAAATGCGATATAGACTAGTGTCTGTGAATATTGAACTGCAAAAATACCACTTAAAAATTAATCCTGCATGTTCTGCATGTCTCTGTGTAAATGAATGGTGCAGACACACGGTTTCGTTTACTAAAGGCCTTCACAGCAACCTGTCAAAATAAAAGTTCAGTTTAACTTGAAGAAACTGTGACAGAAATATTACTTAATGTAATGACTGTACTACTACTAATAAAATTATTATTAATCATTATTTTTAAGGAATATTTACCAGAAATATTATTTACCAGATTTTATTTAACAGAAAAATGTTAATACACAACACAGTATTTCTGTAAAAAAAAATAAAAATAAAATGATAATAAATTATTTTTTATATAAAATCAATTAATTAGAGATGCTTTTAATTAGAGATGTCTTCTGTGATGTATTTTGTTTTTTGTGATGATTCTGATTTGTCACCGAGATAATGGTATCTAGTTAAGTAATGCTCAACCAGGGGGCCAGGACCCACTAGGGGGCCTCAGCAAACTTCCAGGGGTCTCAATTTATTTAAAATGATTGACATAATCTTAATTAAAATGCTGAGAAAACACTAAACAAACAAGTATAACATCATATAAACTGACATATTTCTGAATTTTTTTATTATGAAAGAAGTACTAGAGGTTCATATCAGTCTTTTTATGAACCTATTGAATTACATATAATACTGAAATAGTCAAAGGTCACCAAAACAATTTTCAAAATATCTTATTTTGCGTTCTGCAGAAAAAAGTTAGTCAAACGGAATTTAGTCAACACAAATAATACTAAAATATGTAGATTTGCACATTCCTAAAATATACACAAACCTATTTATGAAAGCATACCTGCTCCAGCCGTACATAAACAATACTTTATCAGTGTTTTTGCCAATGTGAGATGTCTGTGAGTATGTCTCCATGGCAGGATTTCCTGACCTGTGCTCCCTTAACAGGCTTCGTGTTCCTGCAGATTCTCACACATACATAAACATTCATACTGTCTGACCACCAACCCAACTGGCACAATCAAGCTAGAGAAGAACACAAACTAGAGCCTGGACAACAGACAGAAGGATTTAAAACACAAGAAGAAAGCATAACCTCAGGAATTCACTGCCTACGGCAATGTTTTCTTTGATAGTCTGCTTGTCCTGACCTGTTGGCTAGCAGTGAGTGTCAGTCCTCACCGCTCAGCACACACTCACTATATGTATCACTATATAACAAACACATATTTAGTCAATGCTGTTCTCTTTTTATAGACCTTAAGGCCCAAAACATGCTCAAAGCATAAACACAAATGCTTCTACTGTAGCTGTGCAAACATCGGTTCATGCAACAGCCTTCTTTTAAAAACAACAACAAATATTAAAGGATGCACAATATATCGGTTCCATATTGGTTAATGTCATTTTTTATTATTTTTATACATTTTTATTATTAATAAATAAATATGCACAAATCTTTTAAATATGTAAACCAATGAGAATGTGTATGTAGGGAACAAATGTGTTTTTTGCTCAGATCTGAGTAGTACACCTCAAAGCAGACCACTCATCCACTGAAAAAACTTGATTTTTCTGGTGTGATGGACAGATGAGGACACATAAGTGGACAAGAGAGAAAAAGAGACAGAGACCAGTTTGACCACTACGTTTGACCATAACTCGTTATTGTTATCAAAATTTAAAACAATTAAAAAATCTGTTATTTGAAATAAAGAAATTATATTATATTATATTATATTATATTAGCAATTATTCTATGAATAAAACTATATATATATAATGTATTTATTTATATATTTTATTTATTTAGTTATATATATATATATATATATATATATATTACTAAAATGAAAACTGAAAGTACTAATAAATACTAAAATGTAAAATGCTAGACATATGAAATGTCTGAATATCACTGTGTTAGAATTTTTATTATATTATGTGAATGCAATGCACAAAGTGTAGCTGAAAACAATACTTTTTGAGACCACTGTGTGTACAGAGTGAGCACACACATAGAAATCCAGCTATACTGCACCATTTAATCACAAATCTATATGCAGACATGCTCCACTGACAGAAAAATGCCAGGAGAGACCCATCATCAGCCCTGCTTTTTTCCCAAGTCCACTCAAGGAGAAATAATGTCTGGATCAGATGAAACCCAATCAAAGCTCTTTCACACATGCAGCTATCTCAGTCTCATTGCTGTCAGGATGGGATGGAAGAAAAAACTCTTCAAACTATGTGGCCACATGGAAATGTCACCATCAATCCAGGTCCTTCCACTTGATGTGTCTGTATGTATTAATGTATATATAATTTTTCATTTGGCTTTGAGGCTTGAGAGTGGGCGGAGCATGGAAAACATGTCACGGCACATGAGACAACTTCTCACCAAAATGACCTACATGTGGATAATGGAGTGTTGAGTGAGGGCATTGTGAAATGTGCATGCACAAACACAAGCACACAACTTCCCCATCTGAAGGAATCTCTGCCTCCTGAAGTTTCTCCATTAGGGAGGCATACGTCCGCTCTAATGGATTGCTACTGGAGGCAACAGAACACATCCCTTCGGTCTAACAATGATGGGTATTCAAGACTCAAGGAGCTGGAGAATGGAGTGAGCCAACACTCAGAAACAACTGTTCATCAACTTTGAAAATAAAAACAGCTCTGATTTATGAACGCAGACCACTGAAGCATTTCATGCTAAGTGAATATGCATACTTGCAAACCAAAAATATTGACAAGGCAAGTCTGATTACTAAAACAGGCATCACCTACAGCAGTTATATAGGCTATCTGATATAATCGAGTTTGGAGTTACTGAGTGATAAAAGAATATTCTGGATTAAATACTTTTTCATTTTACGCTTTTCAACAGCATATTTCCTGGATCACCACAAAAAATATTTTGACATAACTTGCACACTTTTCTTGTAAGTAACACACAAGTATTAAAGTATTGTTTTTTGTTGTTGTTGTTGTAGTAACAAATGCAACTTAAATTACAAAAAAATTATATGATTTAATATGTTCAATTGTCTAAACTGTTCTATTTAAAAGGTAAAACAGCTTTTCTAGTCACATAAACTTCTGGTTCTGCATTCAACAGTGATGCACCAAAATTTCTGTAGTTGTGCAATATCAAGAGGTGGCTCGTTGCCAACTTTGAAAAAAAAATTGTTTGATTTACCACATCATTTATCACCACAATTCCTGTGAATATATTTTTATATTATTTTATATTATTAGGTATATTTATTTCACATCTAACATGAAATATAACCGAGTTTACAGGCTTCAAACAGCCATGACAAGAACCGTATATAATAGACAAAGTTAATAAAGGATTCTATGTGGATTCAAGATTAGTAATTGATTATTTTATGGCTATTCTCTTAAAACAGGACAATAACGTTCATTCCAGTTCTCAAACATTAATTGTCCCACAGATTTTCCATTGTATGTGCGTAACAGAAAATATGATTATTGGTTGCTTTTACAAACTTAAGGACAAGTTGAAATTGTTTCCTGTTTTAATCAACCACTTGCCACAGATCCTTTCGATAACATTTCACTTGTATTGACCCAGGAAAATTCCTTTAATAACATTATCACTAATTACGGTGAATTCCTGTGAATGCAGTTTTTGTAAACAGTACTTTGCAGATAATTTGGCACATCTAATATGCAAAAGTAACCAGGTTTACAGGCTTCACACAGCCATAACATAAGTATTAATATTATAGACGAATTTAGTAAATGATTTTGAATTTCAGATGCGGTCAAAAACATTTGCATTTACCCAGGAAAATTCCTTTAATAAGATTATAGTTTTCAGACTTTGAATTAGGCACTGCACATTAGGTGGCCTCTCCTCTCTCTGCATTTGTTTATCTAGCTGTTCTGTAGTCAACAGGGCATTGCCTACTCTTCTCCCTGTGTCCATTAGTGAGCATGTGATTAGCATTCCAGCAAAATTCCCTTAACGAGCCCTGGTCTGAGCACACAAACACACGCAGAAAAAAACACCATACATTCGCCAGCATATACACACAAACTGTATCTCAGATACACACAAGTTCAGTCTGTTCAGCAGCCAGTCAGGACAAAGGAATGGTCCATTTCCTGACCCATAACACAGAGTTGAGTGAGCATGCCCAGTGCAGGACCGCTGAGCGAAGGCGAGATGATGATGATAAGGAAACTCACATCAGCCCCTAACACTCCTCCTCCAGTCTGACCAGCACAAGAGTAAATCACAATGTTTAAAATCATTATTAACCTCTAAGGAGATGGGTTTTAGGTAGTAATGAAACTTAATTTGAAACAACAATTGCGTTGCCTCTTCCTACATACTGTAGGCAGCAGCCTTCTAAGGCAGCATCCTAACCATCACAGAAGCTCATAAGTGACTCTGCAAAGGCAAGTCTGTTAATGGTAAAGCATGTGCATCACACAAATAGTGCTTTTCAAAGTGCATATTCATTCTGCTAATGCTCAGTTGATTCAGAGTAGTAACTGACTTTCATTAAACTCTTAAAGATACATTGATGAAGACCTAGAGGTTGCCATCAGACGTTGAGGTTGCTAAACTTACAATGTGACACTGTATTATACTGTTCATACAGTGCTGTGCAAAATTCATAAGGATATTACATGCTTCACAGCAACATTTGTTTAAAGACAGTTATTTATATATTTTGTTTTAGTGTGCCTTTAGGATATATCAATGTTAGATTTCTAAACATTCCATTAGCAAAGCTGCAAAAGCTCTCACCATCATCAGGGAATTTTGTATGGAGGTTGTTCCAAGCTTCTTTGAGAATTTGCCACAGTTCTTCTACGGATTTAGGCCGTCTCAACTGCCTCAGTCTCTTCATGTAATCCCAGACCGACTCAGTCATGGTGACATCAGATCTCTTTGTGGACTGTACCATTTGCTCTTTGTTTATATAAAAACCTCACTGGATTATTACAATATTTGCAAAAGGAGTGTTTGGAAACCCATACTTGATATCTAAGTGGCAGCAAAATGACATAAAATTTTTTTTTTTTAAAGATATAAATAACCATCTTAAAAGACTTTTGCATGGTACTATATATACGCTTCCGTTCAAAGGTTTGAAGTCATACATTTTGTTTTAGAAAAAAAATTATTAATTAATCAGCAAGGATGCATAAAATTGATCAAAAGTAACAGTAGGCCTAAACTTTGTTTCGTAAGATTTCTATTTCAAATAGATGCTGTTCTTTTGAATCTTCTATTTATCAAAATCCTGAAGAACAGTAGAATGTGGATGGATGGATGGATGGATGGATGGATGGATGGATAGATAGATAGATCGATAGATCACATTGTTAGCTTAACAATTCAGAGTAGAATCAAGTGATATTATTTCCCCAAAGCTATTCTGCATTATTTCATTTCAGGGTATGCCATCTTCCCAGTGTTTGTGTTTGTTCTGCACTGCTGTTTTATGTTTTGTCCACAGATGAGCAATGAACGATCTCTGAGCAGTAATCCAGTGGAGAAAGATTTCCCCGTGGACCCCGTCCCAGATAATCGAAGTTCTGCAAGACTGTCTAAGGTCTGTCTGATTCCCTCCTTGAGAACAGGAGATAAAATCCTGATAAGGAGCAATATGATTGGAGGAAGTTCTGCACTAACACTAAGATCCAAAGATCAGTTCAGCTCAGCTCATGATTGAAGTGGATAAATGAGAACATGTAATCAATATGATATGATATCATGCAAAGGCTGTATGATCAGAGAAATAGCTGATCTGAGCAAGACGTGCAAGCACACAAGGGTGGCAAAATCTCAAATCTCAAAATCATATCACATACAGGTATATCAGAGTAATTATATCAGAGTAATAATCCTGTTAATTGTATAATGTATGACAACATTGTTATTTGTGCTGGAAAAATGGTATATTTAAAAAGATACATGCCTGTTTTTTTGGAGAACAAAAGTTCTTGAATTGAGAATTCAATTACTCTTCTTCTTCTATTTCTGTATCTCATATATTTAGTGCAGTTTCAATCAAAGTCATATAGCCAGGTGATACTCAGCCCTAGTGCACATATTAAAAATGTGTGCAAAAAACAACTGATTCCCAAGATTCATTCTTGTTCAATCACATTGTGGGTCTAGGTACCATTGAGAGACTATCAAGAGCGATGACAGGTTTGCAGCTCACAGACAGCGATTCAGAGCCTCTCGCTGCATTCATCGCCAATAAATATTTACAATCCATTTATTTCATCACATACACACACATGACAGAGTGTAAAATGGCCAGCTCAGTGAGCTGGAAGCGGAAACATGCAGGAGACCAGAACAATAGCTCTTCCCAGCTGGTGCCACCACCAGATCCATCAGTGTGTCAACGGCAACGGATGTATGTGAGTGTGTGTGTGTGTGTGTGCGCGTATGAGAGTTTTAGCACCTTCACTGACAAACACATCAGTCAGACGTAAAGCGCATCCTCACACACCATCAATCTGCCATCAAACAGACATTAGAACACACACCGGTCAGTCAGCAAACACAGTTCAAAGGCCGTATTCAGCTGGTGAGAGCAACCGCTCGCAAAAAAAGAAGAGAAAACGATTGGTCAGCTGTACAAAGCCTCTTCACGGAGTATTTTTTTTCCACAGAGAATTTTTTTAATAAAATATAAAATAATGGGCCCTGTGGTAGAAAACCCAGGCTCTGTATTTTGTGAAATTTAACTCATTAGTGATTCAAGGTGATGGTAATTTATGGTTAATTTGTTGGCTAATTATTTTTAGTGTAAAGCCACAAGTTAAGGGATAATTCACCCAAAAATGAAAATTCTGCCATTAATTACTCACCCTCATGTTGTTCCAAACCCATAAGACCTTCGTTCATCTTCAGAACACCAATTAAGATATTTTTATGAAATCCGAGAGCTTTCTGACCCTGCATAGACAGCAACACAACTAACAAGTTCAAGGCCCAGAAAGGTAGTAAGGACATCGTTGGGGGTGAGGGTGAGTAATTAATAACAGAATTTTCATTTTTGAGTGAACTCTCCCTTTAAATCCATCATAAAAAGATACAGAGGGATACATATGCTGTGAAAGTGTGAGGAATGTTCATTTCATTTTCACTCAGTGCCTCTTTCCTCTCTGAGGGCAATCCTATAAGACATCCTACCGTGCGCAAACAACACTGCTCTACTGGGCATCACATGTGAGCGTACGGGCTGCTGTATCTAATCAATTCCAGAGTAATATCTTCTGTACTGTGATCAAATAGGTACAAATAATATCAGAATAGTCTGTGTCCTCATCCAGCAGCACTGAAACCAAATGCTGAAGGAGGATGATCTTGTGTTGTGAAGCTTTAAGGCAGCGTGAGAGAAAAAAACTAGGTGCTAAAGACACACCCATCAAAAGTAAACAATAACCAAAAACAGTCTGGCACATGACAAGTGTATAGTTATGAAAACAGGACTCAAGTAACTCTTCCTTTGCACTCAATGTTATCTTAGCATGAGAATGTCTAGTTAAAAATAGCTGAAACATTTCAAGATCCCTGCATTCACGTTGCTAGTTGTTTTTAAATGCAAGAATTCAAACTGTGTGTAACTCTGCTGTTCTCTCTGTCTATCTCTGGACATCTACCAAGGCCTTAGTCGAGGCAAGCCTCTCTTTTTTTTCTACACTCTGACGAGGCTTTCAAAAATGCCCACAGCCCAATTACTATAAACATCTTTCTCTAAGTAAATATTTTCCAGATTATCCTCTTTTAACGTGTTGCCTGCTAGTACTAATGCTGTAGTTTTCATATTATCCTTTCCAACTATGACAGCTGCACAATTCATGTAATCTCTGGAAAGATACTATCATAGTAATTAACAAGATGCTCTGCACTACTCAAATGCTAAAAAAACAAAAAAAAAAAAACAGGGATTGTGTCTTGGGAAGCTGATATGTGACAAAGGAAACTGTTCCATGACACAAAAGCTATCCTGAGCGCTGGGGTGAAGCCTGTGGCATTAGGGGCTCTTTTGGACGATGAAATGATCGAGTGCTGAGGTGCCTGTGTATATTAGCAGCACAGTGGCTGTTGACATGACAGCAGTCTAGCCCAGACTCACTTTGGCTTCTGGGAGTTTCCAAGCCCAGAGCTCCTGGACACAGTCTGGAAAAGAAAAGAAAGGAATTGGGGGAGAGAGAAAAAGTGAGAAAGAGAGGAATGGAAGCATGCATTCCAGTGTGGCGGTCCAAAAGTCTGCAAAATAGCTTTCCAAAATTCAGGCACAGAACCTGTCCACAACATTACACTAACATTGCATAAACATTTAATGGACACTGTTTTGCAGTAAAAATGTCAAAGAAATTATGCATAATAAAAACAGCCGATGACTCAAAGGTTGTTTATCCACTGAAAAGTGTATGTAAAGCAATACTGGCAAAACATTGGGACTCTTGGAAACTTTACAGGTGGTACAACCATCATATCAACAAAGCTTTAAGTCTCTTTCTCTCTCATGCAAACAGATCCCACAGCCTTTCTTTACTTCTCCTTATTCCATATATTTCGTCTTGACAATCCCTCCTTTTCACTTCATATTTCTCCTACTCGTTCCATCTCCTAATGTCTTTCTGTATTTCTCATCTCATCCTCTATCTTTTACTTTCCATTTCTATCTAATCCATTCTTTTCCTCTTCATCTTTCTCAACCCCATCCCCCTCTTTTTTTCTCATAAGCTGGGGAACGGTCTGTGAATGAGCAGTAAATTGCTTGCCCTCCCAGTTCAAACCCAATTCACATGGCAGTTGAGCAGATTACCTGCCCAGCCAACAGGGCAACGGGGCACAGGACAAGAACAGAAGCTTTTCCGCAGACTCTGAACACAGTAGATTGGTTCATCTGTCCATCCCACATACATTACCATTCATCTCCTTAATGCATATCAATCGGACCAACCCAAGTACAAAAGATTCATTGTGCATAAATTTTGCTTTAAATGGGACCAAACATACAATAAGCTTTCCAGATTTTCGGGTCCAATCCAGAGCAAGCCTCCAGGAACATTAGGAGTCCCTCAGCCATGTAGCTAAATTCAGAGACCAGGAAAAATCCAGGTAGGGGGCCCAGATGGCAAACCTTTCATGTCATGAAGAACAAGGCCTTCTTTTACCAGTCTGCAATTGGCCACATTGGTTACCTTCATTTGTTGCCAAGTCTAGCAATGATCCATGAGCCACAGGGATGAACACAGGGCTTCCACCTGCTATCTAAATTAAAGACCTTGATAAACGCTGCCTCTATCTGAAACCCATCATTTACCTGCTTCACTGGGTAGCAAGATCTACTGGACACCTGTACTGAGACACATCTATGCATTCAACAGAGCATAAACATCCTACTTATCACCAAAGAGACCAATTCAATGGGCTTAGTCAATACAATCGCAGACCTAAAAGACCGTAATTTGAAAAATGACCACTGCAACAAACATCTCCCTTACTGTGGAACTGATGTCTTCCTTTTGGACCCAAACCAGTCTCACATCAGCACACATGAGCAACTCTAATAAAGATGCATTAGATGAAGTATAAAAGTTTGTAAGAACCTGTGAGAGAAGAACTAGGCTGTGAGAATATGAATGTCCAGCAGGTATATCTATAAAAGCCAGCTGTGGTTCATTAATGGTAACTGATGAGTTTGCAGTGGATGGCTGGAAGCGTTCCGGAGATCATGCTGGGATTCTTATACAGCACTCTGAGTGTGCTACAGGAAGTACAGCATTCCTATAGCACATAAACTTTGTAATAGCTACTCCCTCCTGAGACTAACATGCTAACACACACACACTCACACGAGGACCTTATAAAGTAAGAAAAACATCAGCACATATAAACAGCTCGTACATCAAGAAAAGGATGCCTACAAAAGCTAATTTCCATCTCAGAGTAAAAAGCAAAGCAGATAATTGTCAGGTAAAAATTAAAATACAAAATAGAGTCATTTCGCGATTAATAAAACATGAGAAGAACATTTTACGATTACAATAAAGTCACAGTTAGAATTAAAGTCACAATGATCAGAAATAAAGAACAACTGTGAGATTAAGTCACAATGCAAAATAGTGTCATTTTAGATATGAAGTCGCAATAATGAGAATCAAAATAACATTGTGAGATATAAATTGAAAAGTGAAAAATATAAAGATGCCCTGCAACGACGATAAAGTCACAATTTTACAAGTTACAACATTATGACAATTAAGTCGCAATTATGACACACAAATAACTGACATGTCACAAAATAAATGATTCAACTATGATAAAATCAATTAGAAAGAAACAAAAGAGAAACAAATTGCGACTGTGAGATGTGAAGTCACAATGCAAAATAAATTCACATTTTGATAAAGTCACAATAAGAAGAAACAAAACATTGCAAGATATAATGACATATAAAGATGCGGAAAAATAAGTTAAAAACTTCAATATAGTTGCAAATAGCTTTTATACTCTGAGACAGAAACAGATTTCCATAGATGCTGGATTGTTGATCATAAACATGGACACATACATTGTCTTTTAAGTGAGAGAGTGAATATTCTAACACTGGGACTGTTATTAAGGAACTAATCTCCAAACAGTAGCACAAAAGCAAGATCGCAGCTGTCGCTGGCCACTCTACGAAACCAGCAAAGTCCTACGAGAGATCGAAAGTCAATCTTCAAAATCAATTTTCTTTCACATCTAGCTTCTTTGTTGCCTACAAATTACTTTTTCTTTTACCGCAAAGCTGCAGTAATAACGTGAAACGTCCCTTTATTATCCTTCTGCAAGCGTGACTCACTGGCGTCGACTTTAAAAAGGCAACAAGCTGCTTAAAGGTTGCCCCTCTAGTGGAAAAAGGGGAGATGCAACATTGGGGTAGCACGTTCTGCAGCTGATGCAACTTTAATCCGCTGCACTGCATTGATAAGGAAGAGGGACAACGGTCTCCAGAAAGGTCACATTATAGCAGCTGTGTGAAATGGAGTCGCCCACTTCAAAACTGTCTCTCGTTTTGTCTCACTCTCCCCCATCACCTCCTCTCTCTCTCACCTTTCGGTCTCATGCTCTCTCTCCCTAAATCCCCAATCACACCTCACAAGTTCCCATCAGCGAAAAGGTCAACAGGAGCAAGAACACATCCGCAGCGACTTCCAATGAGACGCTTCCTCAAGGAGGACCACGGTAAGGTGATGGTGGAGGTCAAGCCAAATCAAAGAGGGCACCCCTAATCTATTACAGCACCAGAGCGAAATAAATTACATTAATTATGCATTATGCTTGCTGTTTATCCGAGAGACCCTGATTATAATAGCTTCAAGAGTGTTAGCATACACTGTACATTTATTTGCATGCCACCAAATGACCCCGGATTGTCCCAGAGGTCGGATACTGAAACCTGGAATGTAGTTAATACATTGCGAAGTTGATTAATCTGCCTGATCCATCAATTATGAAATTGAGTTCTGGCATTCCAGCACATACATCCCAAACACTGTTGCTTTAATTTAAGGAATGCAACATACAGTGCAGCGTTAACCTTCACGTGGATTAGCGGGACTTCGACTAAAGATTATAGCCTCTTCATGCTGCTGCAGTGCGGCTTAGGCACATCAAATAAGAGGCGCACACTCGCACGTCAGTGCCACACACTCACTCAAGCACGCTCATTAACATTAAGAGTTCCCATGTGCATATACAATATGATATTTCACGTACACACTCATATGGACACACACAGCTGAGAGGATGTGATTGAGGTGCTCTACACTCACACGTCCTTAATGAGCATCCAGACAGAGAGGTTCATTAAAACGCAGGCGGATGCTGATGATGTCATGCCCTGTGGAGAGGTTCATAAGGACAGGAGCAGTGTTGTTACTATTAACTATTTCAATGAACAAATTTTAATAGCTTTAGTTTTAAAGCTGAAATTAAATATAAATACTAGATGAAAAATTTAGAAATGCTGGTGTGGCAGCCAACTGAAATAGCTGAAGTACCAAAATTATAAAAACTAAAACTGAAATAAAAATAAAGATAAATAGAAACATTAAAAACCTAATAAAAATGAAAAAAGCACATTACACAATTACAAAAATGTATAGAAAATCTAATTCTAAACATTAATGAATACTATAACAGTATATGAATAGTACTAAAAATAACACTGGACTCACTATTTCTTCTCAATAGTTAGGAAAGAGGTCTATTCAAGCATGTCAAAAATTGTGAAGGGGATGGTGGTCCCAGAATATACAAATTGATTGTTTTCTATCTGTTGTCCACATACAGCATCTTCTGTAATCTTCTCCTTGTCTTTATCTTCCTGTTCTACCTCAAAATTTCCATTTCTCTCCCTTTGTGCTTTACTGTTATCTTTTCCCAAGCCTCTTATGGTGTCTTTCCTCTTCTTCTCTCTGTGTCCTTCACTGCAACCCTGCTCTTGTGTTGCCATTATGTCCTTCTCTTTTCAACTTTCATATGATTTTCTGGTTCTCTAGAGGCCGTTACACTTGACTCTTCCAGTCCTAGTCTCATTTGTGTCTCTTTTTCTTCCATCCCCCTCTCTCCTGGCTCCTGCTCTTCATCTGACCCTTTCACTTCATCACTCGTCACTGCCAAGCTACTCTGCAATTCAGAGGACGATCAATCTGCAGATTGCCTGGGTCTAGCTGAGCTTAACTGGACTGGGCTGGGCACATCTGATTTGAACTGGATTGGACTTTACTGGGCTGGCCTTAGCTTAAATAAACTGGACCTGTTTAGCTAAAATGATGAAATAAACTGCATTGAGTTGGGTTTAGCTGAGTACAACTGGAATGGTCTCAGATTATCTAGACTGAAAACTACCCTGTTGAAAAAAAAGCATATGCTGGTTAAGTATGTTTTGAAGCATGGCTTCTGGTTTGAGCTGGTTTAAGCTGGTCCTTAGCTGGTCATGAGCTGGTTTAAGATGGTCCTTTGCTGGTCATGAGCTGGTTTAAGCCGGTTCTTAGCTGGTCATGTGTTGGTCCTATAAGCAACTAGCTCCTGCTCAGGACAAGCTTAGGACAAGCACATGACCAGCATAAACCAGCACATGACCACCTTAAACCAGCTCATGACCAGCTAAGGACCATCTTAAACCAGCAGCCGTGCTTCAGAACATACCTAACCAGCATATGCTGGATTTTTCAAAAGGGTAGGCACAACCTAACTGAGTTTAGCAAAACTAGAGTGGACTGGGTCAGTCTTAGTTGAGATAAACTGGACTGGCCTTAGCTAATCTGGACTGAACTGGCCAGACTATTCTGGACCTGACTAAGTATAGCAAAACTGGAGTGGACTGGGTCAGTCTTATTTGAGATAAATTGAACTGGCCTTAGCTAATCTGGCCATTCTAAACTGGACTTGGCTGCGTTTAGCTAAACTTGTCAAGACTTGACAGGTCTTATCTGAGTACTGCTGGACTGGCCTTAGATAATCTAGACTGATTTGAACATGCTAAACCGGACCTGACTGGGTTGGTCTTAGATGAGATTAACTGGACTGGCTTTAGCTACTCTACACTGAACACGGCATGATAAATTTGAAATTGCTGGGTTTAGCTAAACTGGACTGATCTAGGCTCAGTTTTGTTGAGCACAACTGGATTGGCTTTAGCTAATCTGGACTGAACTGGGAACAGTAAACTGGACCTAACTAGGTTTAGCTAAACTGGACTGGACTAGACTGGGTTTAGCTGTATACAGCTGGACAAGCCTCAGCCAATATGGACTGTACTGGGCAAACTAAACTGGACTGGACTAGACTGGGTTTAGCTGAGTACAGCTGGATTGGCTTCAGCTAATCTGGTTTGAGTTTATCCGAGTTTAAATGACTGGGTGTAGCTAAACCGGACTGGACTGAGCTGGATAGCTCGGTGGATTGGTTTTAGCTGAATCGGTCTAGTCTTAACAGATGTCTCTGTCAGGTTCACTTGTAGGTACAGTTCCCTCCCCCATCCCATCATGCACATACAGTCTAATCTCAGACAGCCCGGTGTGATTGATGGCGCTCCATTAATATGACCACGGCGCACATCAGCCAGCAGATTTACGACGGTGGCGACGGGACGATTTGGCACAAGCAGTGGCAAAAACAGACACATGCACACAACTATACTCACTCGTTTTTCTATCTCCCTTTCACTCTCACAGCTGCACTATAATGAGGATCCACATCAGGATCCAGCGTCCACCGAGCTGCAAACAAATATGTGCAACACCATCTCTCTTTGTCTACCAACACAATCACTCAACACAAAACATGAACACGAGGCATGCAAATTCTGCACATACACACCCAACATAATCTCCATCTACAGACGTGCACACACACATATTCCCTCTATCCTCCCCCTTCTAATGCTGACGAAAGAGATTTACAAGGCAGTGGAACAAAGGAGCGGGTTACACTGAGTTCAAATCATCATATGGTGAAAAAGCCCTGCGTTTCATTAGCGACTCAGCACAGCCAAGCCACGTTGACACACACATATGACTTAAACAACAGCATAAACAGAACTCTAGAGAGGGCTGCGCATTCATAAGAGTCAGTCCTGCTGGTCTGAGACACAGAAAACAAGATGCTACACTTTAAACACCCTGGGGTCAAGAGGAGGGGGTGTTGTGACTTGTTTAGAGGAGACGTGTTTACCGTGACTCTTTTAGGTCCCGTGAGGACCGGCATGTGTCCTCCCAACCAGCTGAGAGCGGTCGTCTGCAGGACAGTCAACGCCAGGGTGAGTAAAACGACACCGGCTTTTGAAATCATAAGGGGCCTACTTGGATTTCACACTGAGTATGTCCCCCACTGCTGCAAATATAACTGCAAAAAAGCTTTGCAACACAAAAGCAAGCATGCACGCGCGCACACACACACACACACACACACACACAGACTGTTAAAAGCAAGGAAACTAAAATGAAAAGAAAAAAGAAGCCTTTAGAACCTTTAGAGTGACAAAAGATGAGGGACAGAGAAAAACAGATGAATAAGAAAAAAGGGTAAAAAGCATTTGGCGAGTACAAAGAGGCTGGAAGTATGTGAAGCTATATTCAAAACAAAGAAAACCAGTCAGAGAGTATCTTTTCGGAGTGATCTGTTTGTTTGCCAGGATGAAGACACTATCACGGCACACAAAACCACTAATTCCATACACTGCATTCTTTTCCTACACTATATCAGTCAGACACTTGCTTTACTCTACCATGTGAATATACAGTATTTGTGCATGTAACACAAGCCATTCAGAATTGAATAGAGAATGACTTTTTAAATTTCAATGATATTCCTGAATTGTAATTAAAATTGAACCGAGGTAGCAAATCCAATGAAAAATGCAATTCAAATTTAAATGCAAGGGAGTACAATGAAAATTTGTTTTAAAAATGTTTTAGAAATTCATATTATCATAATTTTAACTAGAAAAGTAAATGTAAACCAATAATGGCTTAAAGTATTGAAGTTTGAAGGTTTGCAGCCTTTAGACAGAGAGAATGACAGAATGATAGATAAAACGATACAACAATGAAACAAACAAATAAATAGAACAACAAACAAAAAAAATGAAGTGAAATGAATGGAATAAGAAAGATTGACAGAAAAACAGAAAAAAATAATAGATAGAATGCTAGATAGAACAAAAGAAAGACAGAATGGCAGAATGAATGATAAACAACCGAACAATAGACAGAAAGATAGATAGAACGATAGATAGAACGATAGAACGATAGATAGATAGATAGATAGATAGATAGATAGATAGATAGATAGATAGATAGATAGATAGATAGATAGATAGATAGATAGATAGATAGATAGATAGATAGATAGATAGATAGGTAAATTTGATTCAAGTCAATTCAGTTGAATTCTGAATTCTTTTAGTTCAGTGTTTACATAAACACGCAGATGAACGCCAGCATTCGATCGACAAAGTTCAGCTGAAGAATGTGAGCGCTGTCCAAGGTAATTCAATTTTCATGCTTTACATACAACTCTCCATACTACAGAAAACACACACACACATAGCCTATAACACAACACCATTTTCCCTTCATTTGTATTCTTATGCAAAATATGTGTGCCACGTACCAAGACATAAATGAGAACGATGAATATTCACACATATACCCATATACTGCATACTAATGTGAATGGTATTTAAATTGGATGAATATGAAGAGATGTTTGTCAAAAGACTCCTGAGGTGACATAAACGTTAATATTTACATTCATATTCATCATCTGTTCACCTGCAGCTGCTTCTAGCATTCCTATTTTTCTCTTGAGCTGACAAGCAATAAACTAATGAGCGTGTCAGCTGGTCTCTGGATTAAGATGTGTCCGGTGTAAGAGTGTGTGTATTTGAGCAAAAAATGGCCGTCCTTAATCACTAAAAACGGATAAAGATGCCTGCCGCGAGAGGCAAAGCAGGGGCCGCTGATGTGTGACTGCGTGAAGGAAAGAATGTCTATGAGATGAGACACTTACTATGCAAGGACAAGCACGAATAGTGTGATTTCAGAGAGGAATTCATAGATGTATTCACAAGCGCATGTCGCAATTCATCTTTGGAGTCGTGCTTGTTCATGCATGGCATGTGTAGCATTATACGCTGTTTACTATGAGTTACGCTGCCAATGAAACTCACATGTGGAAGGCTGGTGGCCTCTAGTTGCCAGGGTAACGCATACAAATAGCAAAAGGTCTTTATTGGTTGATTGAAATGCGACAGCTCACCTAAGCCAACATTATTAATATGTATGTGGAGTATCATCTATGACAAGCACCAAATGTCAGGCGTCTGAGAGTGATCTAGCAAGCTCGTTCCCTGCTGGCGTCGCATTTAACCTCTCGCGGCAAAACTCCGAGGGACGGTGGGGGGGAATATGTGCAGGCTTGCTGTCGTAGTGCACGCTCTCTGGGAGCCATCCAGGGGATGGGATAAAGATCCAAAGCTGAGGCAAATGACGTTAACAGCCAAACATTAATACCCATCAATATGTATGAAGCAGAGCATGTGTAGAACTCAAACTTATGAATTTATGTATTAAAGGAAGTATGCGTGCATCCATACACGCTTGTAGAATTTAAGTGAAAATGTATGGAGATATGCATGTCTGGACACATGTTGGTAAAGCGTCAGTGGAGCAGTGTCTTCATATTGTTAACCGAAACTAAAACTGAAACTGTTATAAATCATATTTGTGAACTGAAATAAATCTAAAATAAAATATAAATATTAGATAAATTGCCTTACTAAAATAAGTTTAAATACTACAATTACTAAAACTTGAACTGGAATAAAAATAAAGCTATATATAGAAATATTTAAATAAATAAATACAAAATTATAAAATCAAGACAAGCACATAACATAATGACCTAAACCTAGCTAAAATTAAAATAGAAACTGAAAATATGAAGTAAAACAAAGAGAAACTACAATAGTGTTTTTATAACACCAAAATAACACTGGTTCTACATTGATTAGGCTAATTTCATTGGCTTTCTGGCTAAAACAATATGACAGCATAAATAATATGGCTAGACAAAAAAAAAGTCTGAACTGATGTGATAAGATTAAAATGCTGTATACTTTGTAATAATGGCAAGCAAACAAACAAATTTTTCTTTAGTTTATGACTGAAGTTTGAATTTATTATTTTTTAAATTAATTTTGCATAATGTTATAATAAATGTTTTAAACAAGAAATACTTCAACTATCCGCAGATCAGTTTTTGGAGATTTTTATATATGTTAAATATTAAATGAACTGCATAGTTGGAGGAAATATTACGATTTTCTTGCCATTTCTTTTCTATGCATGCAAAATGGACTATTAACTGAAATATGCCCAAACTGTTCAGAATTGAATGGAGAATCCAATTCAAACAAGTTCAGATTAAAACCCAGACCTAATAAATAAACCAATGTGGGTTGCAATCCTGAAACTCCTGCAGGGTTCCTACTGATGCAAACAGGCTGCAAACACTAGATTAAAGTGCCTTAGCCATTACACTTGTTTGTTTTTCACTTCTTGGTGACATCTGTTGGTCTCAGGTAAACGGAATCACACCAGTTGCATGGAAAACGAGGCACAAGACAAGCAAACCATACTCTCGTCTTTGTGGTAGAACAGCTGCTGCGATCAAGCTAGAACACCCCGGGCAAAAACAGCAATCTGGCTTCTGTTTGTTGAAAATGGCGTGGGACATCGGTACTCAAGCGATGCTGAATCTGAACATACACTATTCTTTCTTACTGGCACTGAGCATTATCTTAAAGAGTTAAACAGAACAAGGCACAGACCACTGAGGTGGTCTTCCGAGACCATTTCCTCACTTGGATGTAAAGAGCAGAATTTTATTTTTTATTCATAACATCATCAAGATGCCAGTTCTCCTAAAAACAGCAGTGGGAAAATATATAGGTAAGCTGCCAAGACATGCAAATTAACCTCATTCCTCCCACAGGGATCCGCAATGATGTTTTGCAGAGCTGCGCATCCTCCACAACCCCGTATTAGTAATCCACTGACTTCTTCCACTTAACTTCAGCCAGTGAGGACATTAAATCGTGTTCCAGTATGTCGAAATGAGATGCCAAAAGCAGCAGGGAGGCAGAACACAGGTCTCACAGGTTGAGACTCGATGGAGAGCTCTGAACTGAGACTCTTTTGGAAGAAACAGGTTCATGGTGCAAGAACAGATTTTGCCTCAGGGTCAACCATGTATACTAGTGAATATACACAGTATTAGTAATATTTATCAATTCTTGATTACAGTACCATGTTAACACAAGTAACAAATAAATCTGAATTTGTGACAGAAACTGTCAATATGGACCCACTTTGAGCATCCATCAAAACAAATCCATTGCTATAGATATTTAGTAAATACTGCAAGAGAAAATTACTTTCAAGGGGCTTTTGGTCTATGAGGCCATTGCACACGGACATAGAAAACATGACCAAATCTTAAAAAATCTCAAATTTGGTTAATTGATTTACCAATAAATAAATACATCTACTTAAAGCTGCAACAAGCTAAAAGGCCAAAGGTGAAAGGTCATAAGGTTCTTCACATATGTGACCCTGGACCACAAAACCAGTCATAAGGGACAATTTTTTTAAATTGAGATATATCCATCATCTGAAAGCTGAATAGAGCTTTCCATTGATGTATGGTTTGTTAGGGTCGGACAATATTTGGCCAAGATACAACTATTTGAAAATCTGGAATCTGAGAATGCAAAAAAAAATCTAAATATTGAGAAAATCCTTAGAAAGTCCTTAGCAACTCATATTACCAATCAAAAATTAAGTTTTGATATATTTACAGTAGGAAATTTACAAAATATCTTAATGAAAAATGTTTACTTAATATCCTAATGATTTTGGCATAAAAGAAAAAAAACGATCATTTTGACCCATACAATGTATTGTTGGCTATTGCTACAAATATATCCGTGCTACTTAGGTTTGTAAGTCACATATGTGTTAATCATAAAGCAATGTAACATTAAATAAAAAACAAACAAAAACATAACGTTATTTTAAAAACGGGGGGGAAATGTGTTTAACGTAAGTATTCTTGACAATGTAATAAATCCAGTTTGTTGTTGTTGTTGTTGTTTTTGGGAAAATAAAATAGCCTAGCCAAAAGAAACGTGAAATATTTAGTATGGAAACCGCATGGATTCAGAGGCTCTGTGTCAAAATCTTGTGAGCTGCCTATATAGAACGTATTTTTGGGCATCACTGGCACGCGCACCATTTCGGACATCCTCGGAACGCGCCTATGACGCCCTACAGAAATTCAGTTCCATGCGCTGAAGTCACTAGGTTTTGACACACAGCTCGTGTATTGTCTTGAGTGAACTACGAAAATTCAGTTCCACTACCGTCCTGAACAGCTGCATATAGCGAATGACCAGTGTGCATCACCACAGCAATTCCGTGAGCAAACTGCCCATTCTTCCAGACCCACATTTGGGCGTCCAGTACAAAGCATGCAAGTTATTATCAAGCAGTTCAGTAACTTTTCCACATCGCGATGAATCAGATCAGAGGTTAAATTGAAGAACTTACCGGTACAGACATCTTGAGCTCCTTCTTTCAATCCACTACAAAGCTGATGCTGATTTTAACGGACCAGTTTCTTCCCCTCTAACGGTTTTTCAGCAGAAAGCATCAATTTGTGTTGTTAGACTTCTCTCGGAGTCCTTCTATTCCATGTTGTCTGTAGTAAGGGTGCAATCCGCGCCTCGATGGGGTGAGAAGTTTGATGTGAATGTTTCAGATGTGTCTCCGCTCCACCTCGCACAGGCAGCGCTGCGCAGTTTCAGTCCTCCTCTCCAGAGAAATGCTGTTGGGCTACTAATAAAATGGCTGTATTTGAATGAAAACGTTTCTCCTCTTCACTCGTTTTTTCCCCCCTACAGTAAGGAATGACCTGGCTTGTGTTTATCTGTATTGCGGTGGCGTACACTGACACTTCATAGCACAGCGAACCAGCACGCTGCTCGCTCGCTCGCTCTCTCTCTCTCCCTATGATGGAATCATCAAGTTCTGTTTAAAGGGATAGTCTCCTGTTACCTCTGTGTGGATAAACACGGCATGGTTTATATTATACGGAATAACGTGTTTACATTCGATGCGTTTATGCCAGTCTCGTGCTATTTAATGTTCTTTATAGCCTACTGATTTAATGTCCCCTGTCTCACTGGAAAAATATTTTTCGTGCCTAACAAAACACATTTTGTAGTATACTAGAGAATAATTGGCAGCTATAATTCAGTTAAAGACAAAAATCTGTTCACATTCAAACATTCAACCCCAAACTAGTATACTTGGTATATGTAGCTAACAGTGCACGTGATGTAAATTTCATAATCATTATGGGCCTTGAATTTGTTGCACTAAACAGTTTGTGCACAAGGCAGCAACACAGGCTTGGGCCCTTGTTTCAAAGTTGAAAAAGAGATGTAGGAGACGAAACAATGATAAACAACTGCAGATGCAACAACAATAGACACCCATATTGATGAGCAATTGTGTTCTGCCGAGAAATAGTGAAAACAATAGAAAAGGTTGAATCTTTATAGTGCGCACGTGTCGAATAAAAGACTATGCGTTTGGATGTACATGCACGTTTGTCAAAACTACAGTACACTTTCAGCTTTAAGTGTACCAAGCAGCGGAATGCTGAACATCCATTTTGACTGTTTAAAAAATTATAATTTTAATTTAGCTATGAATCATCTATAACATTTTCATGCAAACTTGGATCGAAATTTGTCTATTGACAATGAATGATGCTTTGTTGCTCAAATCACTGTCACTACAAAAAACTCTTATTGTAGTTATAATAAAACATTTGGTTACTTGGTATCAAATGGAAATTGTCAGAATAAATGTTCTCAAAGCCCAATTCACACTGTCAGCAAAAAAGAAACCTAGAAACCACAGTAGTTGGTTTTCAAGTCACACCACATTTGCATAAAGTTTTTCTCAGCTTTGTCGAGTCACGAGAGAAGCCCACATAGTCACCAACAGTCAGCCATGTTGCAAAAATCTCCAGCTCTCATTGAAAATGAATGAGTTCAGGCCACATTTTTGCTTAAGTCACTGACTGTGAATGACACTTTTTACACTAAAGATTTATTATTCATTGCTTTTAAAATACACTAGGCTATTACATTTGCCGATCTCTTTTTATTACAACCCGAATTCCGGAAATATTGGGACGTTTTTTAAATTCGAATAAAATTTGATTCAAATTTGATGCCTGCTACAGGTCTCAAATTAGTTGGGACGGGGGCATGTTTACCATGGTGTAGCATCTCCTCTTCTTTTCAAAACAGTTTGAAGACGTCTGTGCATCGAGGTTATGACTTTCTGGAGTTTTGGTGTTGGAATTTGGTCCCATTCTTGCTTCCAGCTGCTGAAGAGTTCGTGGTCATCTTTGATGTATTTTTCATTTACATACATGCAAGGTCAAAAAACACTTTAGTTTTCTCAAAAAATAGATTTAATTTGATCTCATTTCTAAATGATTCGTAAATGACTAAATTGCGTAAATGCGAAGCAGTTCGAAGAATCAGTCTCTCTAAACCCCTCCTTTCCGTGAGACCTCACTGCTGTGATTGGTCTACCGCGTACAGCGCATGTCGGAAACGAAACGCCCATTGCCATAACGGAATGACAGCCCTGGAGACTTGTCAATACATATAAAAAATGGTATCGATTGTACCTTACCAATTCGAGCCAGAGTCTGATGATGAAACGGTTGAAGTGGCTGATCGACAAGAGACTGATTCGCAAGCACGACTGGAGCAGGACGTTTCTCAGTGGTAAGTGTTAAGTGTTAACAAGTTTTTTGATAGACAATAACTTTATTTATCGTGCACTGTCGGCTTCACAACTTTGCAGATAGTTTATGTTCACATACAGCTACATGACACACTGCATGAAAGGTAATATTCGAAAAGACATAATAGGGGCACTTTAAATGAGCCTTGGCCCACAGGACACGATGGTGCTTCTGGACCATGTTCACATATGGCTTCCTTTTTGCATGATAGATCTTTAGTTGGCATCTGCAGATGGCACAGCGGATTGTGTTTACCGACAGTGGTTTCTGGAAGTATTCCTGGGCCCATTTAGTAATATCAATAACAGAATCATGCCGATGAGTGATGCAGTGTCGTCTGAGGGCATCCAACAAAGGTCTTTGGCCTTGTCCCTTATGCACAGAGATTTCTCCAGTTTCTCTGAAACTTTTGATGATGTTATACGATGAGATTTGCAAAGCCTTTGCAATTTGACGTTGAGGAACGTTGTTTTTAAAGTATTCCACAATCTTTTTACGCACTCTTTCACAGATTGGAGAGCCTCTGCTCATCTTTACTTCTGAGAGACTCTGCCTCTCTAAGACATCCCTTTTATGTTACAGACCTGATGTCAATTAACTTAATTAGTTGCTAGATGTTCTCCCAGCTGAATCTTTTCAAAATTTCTTGTTTTTTCAGCCCTTTGTTGCCCCCGTGCCAACTTTTTTGATGGCATACACCTCTACACCTCTATCACAGTGCTGGATATGTGGATGCATTGGATTGGATCCATTTTGGCCTGCTTGGCATGAAATTTGAAATGAGCTAATTTAGTGGATAAATGTAAAATTACTTCGTTTAAACATTTGTTATGTTATCTATGTTCTATTGTGAAAAAAATATTGGCTATATACAATATATTCAATATTGGTGATTTGAAAGTCTTTTAGTTTTCATTTTATTCAAATAAAAAAAAAAAAACGTCCCAACATTTCCGGATTCGGGTTGTATTTAAAAATCAACAATACAGAAACACAAAAAGGTGTTGTGACTGCATGTCCAGTTTTCAATTATGTTAAAGGTAACAGGTGCATTTAATAAACCCTTAAGATGCTCCTTAGTGACAAAGAGCAATCAAATAACATCTATTCAATGAGCAAATCTTTAACACTTGAAGAAACTATAACATAAACTATATTTTTACTCCACAATGGATGATGTTTGGTTTGAAAATAACCAATTATGTTTAATTCTCTTTTAAACTTAATTACTGATTTCTTGTTTTCATGGCATCCTGCTGAGGCGTTTGCTGAACATAGCTTGGAAAACCACCATATCTGCAGAAACACAATCTCCTTGACAACAAAATATATAGTATATATTTAGTATAAAAAGTAGCAATTACCCATTAACATGATGAAACGGGCTGCAAACATTCTAGCATTTGACTTTGAAAGAAAACCAGTTATTAACACAGATTGGGCAAAAGATGCTGATACCAACAAAATGTTTGGCCTTTCAAATTAGCTGATGCTGGACAGTTGGGGTTACTAACAAATATTACGTCTTCAAAAAACGTTTAGATTTAACATAAAAAAATCAGAGATAATACAGTCAGCCTCTCATCTACAATAAAATTCAGTTTAAGGAAAAAACAGTGCGTTATTTAGCAAACAGCAGATAGAAGTATGTGTTGTGGAGGACGATTAGTTTACTCACTGACAGCTATGCCATGAGCACTGTGAATAGCTTTTAATTATACAGGGCAGCTGTGTGAAAGAAGTCAAAGGTCCTCTTCTTATCTTCAAATGTCTGTTAAATTGGTGTCATGGCACTCCCTCCCTTCATCTGCCAACATTGGCTTATGTTGAAAGGGCTAAAATACAGAAAAGAAGACCTTCAGAAGGGGAAAAAAAAAAAAAAAACTTTTTGGTGGGCTGCCAAACCAGTCAACTGTTACAAGGCTGAATTTACTGCAAAGATGAAAAAAAAACTTTAAAAAAACACTCTCGTGGTCTGCAATTGGATATTAGCCACTGAGCCGGCCCGTATACAGAATCTGCGTGGGCAGATTGGAACGCCCCTCATTCATCAAGTTATATACTGTACATGCGACACCTCCGCATGTCTGTTTATTAAATATTTTGGGTAATTTAATGATGCTTTCAGGTACCACTGTGGTAGTCTTAGCTCTTTTTAATATATTTTATCCATAATGAATTGCATTCTGCAAGATTCCACTGCAGAAAAATGTTAATACTGCAGATTCCAAAAAGACAAGAATGTTTATCAAGGTCATAAAAAAAGTGTGCTAACCTTAAAGGCAAACCATATAGTTCAGCAGGCAATGCATTGAAAATGTAGGAGGAAATCATTTTATTGTAGCTTACACATAGGGAGTAGTAAATACCCAGCAGTGCTTTAAAGCTCCACTTAACTCTGGAGACCTGGAGGTAAGAGGCATTTGGAACATTTTAGCCAGCTGTTATTTTAGGTTCTCATCACAGTGATTGTTTATAATTGTCCTCTCAACAGCACTGTCTATTTTTAAGGTTTCTGCCCCTGTTTGAAGTCATGCACTTGGTGACAGACAGATACACATGCCTGGAGGTGAAGTTTGTGCTATATATACACTACAGGAATTCCGCGTGGACACCTAAGGCCCTGTTGCTCCATAAAGGTCTTTTTATATAGCACACTGCTAAGGGTCAACACCTCTATCACAGTATTGGATATGTGGATGCATTGGATTGGATCCATTTTGGCCTGCTTGTTTGAATAAATAGCGCATTCTAAGTAATTTTAATAACTGACAGTTTGTTATACTACTCTGAAATCGCTCAAGAAATGTACCCAATAAGATAAGAGGAAATAGAGAGGGGAAATGCAAGTACAAAATGTCAGGAAAGGAAAAAGTCTTGTGAAGTGAAAGTCAAAGTTAATGATAATGGCAGAGACAATTGCAAAGGGAAAATCAGACTTGTGTCATCAACATGTCTATGTGTAATGCAAGATGAAAGCGATGGAAAAATTGAAAAAGTGACAGAAGAAAAGGGATGAAGGCATTATTTAGGAGCTAACAGCAGTGTTCAGACCCAAGAGAGAAAGTAAAATCAGGAGAGGACAGGTGCATTTGAATAAAGATGAGGACGATAGGCTCCTCTCCACTCCTGAATACCACACACTTACCATCGACTTTGAGTGGACGGGGGAGGACATGAATAAAAATGAGTGTGGCTACCTCTCTATACTCCCACTATGCCTTTACATGCAAAGGGTGATATGCATTACGTGAATGTTTAAAGGATTATTTCACTCAAAAATGAAAATTCAGTCATCATACCCTCGCTATGGTCTAAACAAGGGACTTCCAAGCTTCAAAAAGGACACAAAAGTATACAAAATATATGATGATACAAGTCATCAGCCTTCTGAAGCCAAACATAAAATAGCTTTGCATAAGGAAAAGACTGAAATTTAAGTCATAATTCAATGAGCTGTTAACTATTGGAAAAGGACCCTTCTCACATTTCCGGGGTTTTAATGCCAAGGTAAGAAAAGTATAGCGTTATATATGTAAGCTTAAAAATGAAAATATAAAAAAGGTTGCTAGATTTATGACGTTAATAACTGTGGATCCATGGATGGAATTAAACATGGAACAACAGAACTAATCTAATTTGTGAACAAATCTCCCAGGTTTTGTGAATTCATTGGTTAACAATTTCACTGGATAGATCTGACTGAAAAGATGGCTCGTTCATGAAGCACATTAATTCTCTAATGAAGCACAAGAAGAATATCAGGGTTTTTTAGTAAATTCATGTTGCTGTTTTGACATTTTTGAAATTCTGCAGCTCACATCCTCATTCATTTTACTGAAAAGAGTGGCCAGGATATAATTCAAAAATGTACCTTTTGGGTTAGTAGTGATAGTTTTCATATTTGGGGTGCACTGTAACTTTTTAAAGGGATAGTCCACCCAAAAAAAAAAAAAAAAGGTCCCACTTTATATTAAGTGTTCTTAGCTACTATATACTTGCATCAAAAAATAAGTACAATGTACTTATTGTGTTCATATTGTATTGCAAAACATTTTTGCTGCTATTGAGGTGGGATACTGCATACTGGTATGGTTAGGGACAGGTTTGGTTGTATGGGTGGGTTAAGGTGTAAAGGATGGGTCAACAGTGTAATTATTTACATAAATTAATTACATGCAGGTATTTTTAAAATATAAGTACAATTTAAAACATGTAATAAGTGTATCAAATGATTCATTTAAATTTAAGTACATAGTAGTTAAGGCCACTTAATATATAAGTGGGACCAAACATATTTGTCATCATTTACTCACCCTCATGTCACTAAGACATATGTCATTATGTCTCACCCTCATGTCTATGTTTTGTCCATGTTTTTTGGTTACCAACATTCTTCAAAATATCTTCATTTATATACAACAGAAGAAAGAAAATCACAGAGTTTTGAAACATGAGGGTAAGTATTTTCATTTTGGGGTGAACTGTTTCTTTAAGAGTACAGCTATGCATGGAGTACCTGCAAATGCCATGTACTCTGTGATATGATTGTTTCTGTATGCTCATGTAGGCACATTTATTTATTTCTGCCTGTACCAGTTTGTTGGTGTGAAACACAAAAAGCTCACAGTGCTAAGCTTTGAGGACATTGATTAAGTGAGGGAATGCCAGTATCATTCAAATTTCCACCTGCAGAGTCTGATGTTTGCACAGGACAACATCAGCGCACAAAACAGCTACTCATCTCCATTTGGGAAATAAGCAATGCAGCAGTGAGGCAGGGGACTGCTGTGGGGGTCAGCCATTACAGAAATCTGGAGAGATGCGTGGAACATGCTGAACATCCTTCTAAATGGTAGTCGAGCAGCAGGAAATGGCAGTAAACAAACTTCGTGCCCACACAGGCCTACGCACAGGGAGAGGGAAGATTGAATTATGTACACAAGACCATTATCTTCAAGTGAAAGGATGAACAAGTTACCGCCCATGCTATCAAAAGACCCAACATGGTTTTTCAGGAAAAATAACAAATTGAGAATTGACATCAAAAACAAACAGTACTGTGATTTAGTCTGAAATACATACAGTGGGATGCTAAATTTTGGGAACCCCTTGTAGAATCTTTGAAAATGTGAATAAGTCATACCAGTCAAATCAGTCACAAGTAGCACGGGTATATTTGTATCAATAGCCAAAAATACATTGTATGGGTCAAAATTATCGTAATTATCGTACCTACCATAAATATATTAAAACGTAATTTTTGATTAGTAATATGCATTGCTTGGACATTTTTAAAAGCGATTTCCTCAATATTTAGATTTTTTTGCACCTTCAGATTCCAGATTTTCAGAGTTGTATCTCGGCAAAATATTGTCCTATCCTAACAAACCATACATCAATGAAAAGCTTATTTATTCAGCTATCAGATGTTGTATAAATCTCAATTTCGAAAGATTGACCCTTATGACTGGTTTTGTGGTCCAGGGTCACAAATAAGAGAGATCATAAGAAATGCATGTTATTTTTTATTTAGTACTGTCCTAAGTAAGATATTTTACATAAAAGATGTTTGCATACATTCCACAAGACAAAAAATTGCTGAAATTGTTAATGGGGTCATATGATGTTGCTAAAAAGAACATTATGTTGTGTATTTGGTGTAATGCAATGCGTTTACTCGGCTCGAGGTTCAAAAAACACATTATTTTCCACATACTGTACATTATTGTTGCTTCTCTATGCTCTGCCTTTCTGAAACGCGTTGATTTTTACTAAGCTCGTCGTTCTGAGAAGCAGGTGTGCTCTGATTGGCCAGCTATGCAGTGCGTTGTGATTGGCCGAATACCACAAGCGTGTGATGGAAATGTTATGCCCCTTACCATGTTTTGATGCCGTGTCCCGGTGCGACGAGACTAAGACAATAAAAACCCATCATAAACGAGGCATTTGTTGCATTAAGTGAGGACATATACTGATTATAATGACAAACAAGAACAAACAAGAACCTCATGAACAACCATCACAAAAATAAAAAAAATAAAAAACACACACAGTATTAAGAACCAAGGGTTCCCAAACTTTTGAATGGGGTTATTTTAATAATTTCAGCTATTTTTTAGTCTTGTGGACTAAATGTAAACATCTTTTATGTAAAATATCTTACTTAGGACAGTACTAAATAAAAAATAACATGCATTTTGTATGATCTCTCTTATTTTGTTAAAATTATTCACATTTTCACAGATGCTTCAAGGGGTTCCCAAACTTTTGCATGCAACTGTATACTTGTTGATTTTGCTCATATTGTTTTTGTCATATTATGTTTATGTTTTAATGTTTTTAATGCTGCTTTTGATCCATCCTTGATTCATCCTTGCTGAATAAAAGTATTAAATTCTTTCAAAAAAAAAAAAGTGATGCATCAAGGCATGTAACTCATCCCATTTGTGGTACGGCCAGCAATGATACCTCAAATCATGCAAGAGAGATGTGCTATTACTTTTCTATGCTATATGGCTTACCATTTTGCCTGGAGGATGATAAAATGAGTAAAAAAAAATCTCAGACATTGATTAAAAAAAGACACCGAGCCATATCGAGAGATGAGAATATCATAAAGATTAAGACATGCGCTTTTGGGGTTGAGCAATCACCCATAACACCCTTGCAACTGCTTAGCAATGCACTAAAAACCACTCAAAACACCTTTTATACGGTCAAGCAGCACACATTTTTTTAAATGATGAAATTCTGCAGCTACAGGACTTTCATTATCAGTAAAAGATCTTGCAGATTATTATAGTTTTGAAAAGGGGAAGGATTCATGCACGGCTCACTACAGTGATTCAGAGATACGTGACTTAAACCCTGCTGATTCCTTTCCTAGATGGTATTTCAAAGAAATTAAAAAAAGACTGTGGTGGGGTGGAGCTTAAATTGTACACATCAAGGGGGGCATAATCTAGCAAAGAGGGATGGGGAAGAGGAAAGCCATAAGAGGTGGAGCAATTAATTAGCAGGTCAAAATAATTAACAGCAAGACACGGTTCATTTAAAAAGAAAGTGTCCAAACTCAATAACATGATTTATTTCTGTCAGTGAAACACGATTAAAATGACAGCGGGGTAATTGCCATACAACCACTCTTAACAAAATAAATTCTTAAGACAGTAGTAAGTATGCATGGGTAAAACAAAAACAACTGCACTCTTCCATTTTACCATCAAATTAAAGAATATACCTGAAAGCCTGTGAGTAAAGAGCATGACTATAGGACGTTTACATTTACAAAAAATCCTCACTGTCAGAACAAAGAAGTGAATTATGCTAAATAATTCAGTTTAATCTGCGCATCTTAATGAGGTTTTCTTTCCCATTAATGCCACTCTTATTGAATGGTTAGGATGTACCTCAATGAATTATAAAATGAGGTTTTTGAGGAATTGCTTGAAGTCCTTGAGAAGAAAAACATTGTTCATATTAAAGAAGCCCTGATAAACGTGGACATGCTATATTGGACAAAGGAAGAGTGGAAGAAGGAAAAGACAATATGGGAGCTGTACATTCAGATTGTGAAAGCAGACCAGTTTTTGTTTTGGGGGGCTACAGGTTATTCCACCTATATGACAAAGGAAACTGAGAGTGTATGCAGGGTGTGTGTGAATATGGGACAGTCTGTGTTTTGATCAGTGAATGTGTCTGCTCTCTCCTCATGTCACCGTTTCATGTTGTTCAGACGCACACTCTTCTCCAACTCAAACTGCCGGTGGTCCACTCGCTCTAGAAAGTTCTTTCTCTCCACGTACCTACAGACACAGAGAGCAGAGACAGTGAGGACACTGAGATAATGGTAGAGGAAAGCACAAGTAAATGACACTGACACAAACCCTGGTTTCTTGTGTCTGTGTGAGTTCAATGACTGCATACATTGAATATCATCTTTTTGCAACTGTACACTACATCTCCAGTGATGCTTTTCTAAAGCTTCTTTCTGTGCTTTTGTTGCCATTTCCCACTGTGTCTTGGAATGAAGCACACTGGCGGTGAGTGGGGACAGTGGGGTTTTGGTAAATGTCAGCACTCCGGTGGTAAAGTGTTTTCACACACATATGTGTTTCTTTTTTTAGGCATGCCGGCTTCACGATGCTATTACCTGTCACAAGTGGTTTGCAATTGTAAAGGGCCACAGAATTTCAGATTTTTAGTTCAGGTTTTGAAATATTTACTTGCCCTCATGTTGCTCCAAACCTGCATGACTTTAGTTCTTCTGCAGAACACACAAGATATTTTTAAAAACATTTCTGTTTTTGTCTATGTAATGAAAGTCGATGGGGTGCAATTTCATTTTATGGATTAAAAAAAAAACACTATCTTCTTTTGTGTTCCACAGAGGAAAGGAAGTCACAAAGGTTGGATATTTATATTGCATAAAGTCAAGCTCAAATGATCAAAGGCCAGAATTTGTCTCGGACAACACAATAGGGGCTTTAGTGAACCTGTATCCATTAGATGTCGGAGGTTATAGGTGCATGTATTCAGCCTCACTGTTTATTGTCATTACAAGACTCGCCGGTACTCAGAGTAAGAGCAGATGCTAAGGACAGAGCAAATAAAATGGCCCTTTCAGGCTGACATCATCTGGTTTTGTGGTTTTCTTCATAATAGTCTGGGTTCAGGTTCAGGGAGCTGGCTGATGATCAGCACAGAAGGGCATCTCCTACACAAAGCTTTATGTGGGGTCTAAATGAATTGTTGTGTAGAGCACTGTGCACGCTAGGAAAACCCTCGAAGCAGCTGCAACGCAGACATGTGAGGCTATGGAGCAGAGACTGAACATTTTATTAGATATCACATCACGCCCCTGCCAATGATGAAAAGAACACAGAGAGCAAAAACTGATTGCCTGCATCTTGTTTGAAGTCCAAATGGGATCTCTGTGAAACACACAAACACCCACATACTTACAAACACAATCTGATTTGAGAAACACAGTGGGTTTAAATGGCTCATATTATGATTTTTTTTTAAATGCTATTGATCTTGTTGTGGATTATTCCATGCATGTTTTTATTTATTTATTTGTTTGTCATTTTTATTAAATATTTCTGTTTAGCTGGAATTTATTTTTATTTCAGTTCTAGTAAAGTTCACTTAAATCCAAACACTGTACACGTACAATACATTCATCTGCCACCACATTTTGAGTGCCATGCCCAAAAAACAAGTCCCCATCATACATATTTTCTTTTTTGATACTTATTTTGCACTCAATTGTATATCACAATACACATGAAAAGAGCTGTTGTTACTTCAGTTTCAAATTCTAGATTTTTTTCCGCCATGGTACTTAATGAACATAATATCCATAGTCAATTTTTGGCATCAAAACAGTAATACATTTATGCACGTTTTCCCCTGGTCTCTGACCTTTACCATTGCACTGGTCTTTTTTTCTGCTCTGCCTTTAAGAGTTCTATGTAAATGCCCTTTTTGCATATGAAATGAGAAAGCAATTTGTTGCGCTTACGCATGGGCTAAAAGGTTTGCTGTTGGGTCCAATATAGCTTGTGCTGCCGCTTTTTTAAATGGAAGCTTTTTTGGAAAGAAATGCATTGTGCAATTACACTGCGGTTTACATAATTAAATATGACGCTCAATCTGTTCAGGATAAAGTGAAATTATCAGGGACTCATTGGGAGGATCTGCAGAGCTGTAGGTGCTACACACATCCAGGAACAGCACAGGCTTTTCCACATTTTACTCTTTTCATTTGTCCTTCTAGGAATAACAGCATGTTTCCTATTATATTTCTAAACACAGAACGGTCATCTTTGAACAGGTAATTTTGTTGGAAGGGAGGATGTTTTGCATTCTAAGAAATGCAGTATATAATTTAATTTAGCATACTAAGTTCTTTTTAAATGAAGGAACAGTTGATATGACCCATTTAAATCCATTTTAGTTTTTTTTTTTTTTACCTAGTTAAATTCTGTAAACACTCAGAGAAACATTGTGCATTCTGCCTGCAGCATTTGAAGAGCACAATCTGTCACATGTCCGCTCCGTTCCCCCTTAATCCCAGCAGAGGGTCACTCTCCCCAGTGTCTCAATCCCAAGATGCTCTGGAAGCTCTGATGCCCAACCAACCATTTGCCTCCAGAGACATGAGGCCCTGGGTTTACCAACTGTGTTAGCTCTGACAGATCTGGGTGCATTTTTGTTGTCCTATATTTGGTGAAAAAATAGTAAGACCTTCAACCATCAGTCTCACACTGAAAACAGTCCTGTGGGCATACAGTTCGGCCTAGCGGCCAGTGCACTATGCTATTCTATGGTCTATGCGTCCTCCACACCCTTCAGCGATCCTCCTCTTAAACCACATTCCTCTCAGAGAAACAGAAATATGGAAACAGTGGCAGACCATAATTTTGTCTGCTTTATTTTTAAACCCCCAGGCCAGGTTTTTAATTTAGTAACTCTTCCACTCCCTACAACTGTCTTATAGAGAACTAACAGTTCTTTTCATCCATATATTAAAAATGAGAAATGTGTGCAGTGAGATTTAAATGGATATTTTACCCATTATCATTTAATTGCTTATTGCACACCTGTATGATATTCTTCAGATTTTAAAGAATGTTTTCTGTTTTTGTCCATATAATGAAAGTCAGTAGAGTCCATCAAAAATCTTCTATTTCACAGAAGAAAGAAAGTCAATCTTAAAGGTTTGGAACAACATGAAGGTGAGTAAATAACTTGGCTTAACTATTTCTATAACTTTCTATAACTATAACTCGACAAATGCATAGTAAGGGAGTAAAACAGAATGGCAACTGGATGCACAAATTATGTCATTATATATCACCATCCCCTCAGGACAAGATGCTAGTTTCTCCTCCCTCATCTCCCTGCTTGTTTTTACACCAAATGCATCTTGGGAGTGGGGTAACGTCGCACTGCATTACCCCAGAGAAATGTAGGATGGGTAACTATGGTGACAAGGCTAGTTTAGAGGGGTATTCACAACTCAGAGGAAAGCAAGACAACAACTAAGATGATGCACTACTGAGATAACCTACAGCTGCAGCTGTGGCACGAAACCCAAGAGACCTCACATTTACTCACCTCCTGAAACAAACCCATCGGTGTGCATTCACCAAAAGCTTCCTCCTAAACTCACAATGAATGAAATCTAATCATGACCGTAGATTGGAGAGACACAAACTATGCGTGTGTAGATCTCAATTATGGTCTTGTTTAATTTCCCCAAGCGTTTTGAAGTCTAAAAACTGATCTGTAGATTACTAGCACTACAGTCGGTCCTGACAGGGTAAGTATACTTAATCTATGAACTTTATTTTCAATCTCTTAAACATCATAATTTGTATCATAATGTTGTAATTTGCCAGAAAAGACCATGTATTTAGGTTTGTGGTAGCAACCCTGGGGACAAGCAAAAATTAGCTTGCTATGTAAAGAAACCATCCATACAGAGTACGGTTCATTCTCTATCATTTCTATATGCACTTAGTCTGCATTACAGCAGGCGTAAACCTTTTCACTGTTGACTGTTAGGTATTAATTATACATTTGAGATGAATGAGGTGTGTTGAGGGAATCGATAAAGGGGTATGTCTGTTACTAAAATGAAAACCTCTTTCAGAAACCCCATCCTTAATATTAGGCAAAGGAGGGTGAGAACAGCATTTCTAATCTTGCATTTATAATATGACTTTACTCTTGCATCTTTTATTTATTACTATGATGGAATGAAATGGAAGCAAAAAAAAAATAATGGCCTGTTCATGTGTTTAAAATTGCATATGTGTTTGTATAGAAGAGATGTGGGCTAGAATGTCCCGCACACTTCTGATTGGTCGACCAGGAGTCAGCCAAAACTATACTAATATAACAAAGGCGTTCAAAAGAGTCCACTTGTGACAAAGCTTCAAATTTGCATTTTTCTAATTTAAAACAGCTTTTTCCATTACAAGTGTTTTTTGTTTTTCTACAAAGGGATTTGGCAAAAAGTTTAACTTAAAAGTTTACTTGAAAGTTCTCCACCATGATTGTAGATGATTCAAAGAGCATCTTGAACTTTAATGGAAGAACAACATCTGACTATCTATACAAAGTGTCACATGACTATCACAAGTATCTGAGTAGTGATCTGGAAATAGTGCAGAATCATAAATAACTATTTAACATTTTACGTCATGTTTCTCTGGTTTTAAATCCCACTGAGCTACACCCTGTTTCAATTCCAGCTCAAAGGAGAACCATGATGAAACTGCTTTAATAAAAGTGAGAAGTCAGTGTTGCAGTATTTCATTCACTTCCTGTAAACCCAACTCTAGACTTTTTGACCCTGGTTAACATAAGCTTTTTTGGTACAGCTTTGTATCATCAGCTTTTGAGTAAAGTCCCATTCTTCACCTCTTTCTCCTCAAGATAGCCATCAAGGCCAAGATAAGCAGGTTTAAATGAAGTGCTATTGGCTTAGCTCCCACTCCATTCATTCTGCGGATCTACTGAATACTGATCCTAGACCAGTCTGGAGGGCAATGTTAATCTCAATTTTACAAAGACTTTTTTCAGTCCTTCAACAATTGCGAAGAAGAGTGTGCATCATGACGGTAATTAAATCATTTGAAATTAAAACATACTGTTGGCAAACATATAATGAGAAATATACAGCAATATGTTATCGGTGCACTAACAATAATTCAAGAAAAATCAATAAATGTTGGTGGAAGAAGTGTAAGAGCTGTCGTAAACACTTTACAAGTGGGTTAATTAGCTCACCCAAATGCATCAACTAAAATTAAATATCATTTTAGTCTAAGTGAAAGTGACTAAAATGAATGAATATGACATGACAAAATATTGAGTCAATTGTCAAAACACTGACTAAAACAATTGATCAAAAAAAGATCATCAGGTTTTACACAAAAGCGTGTAACTTGAGTGCTGTTGTTTATTTTATTCTATCCAACTTTTCACCTATTGCTATGAGATAATATCATTTATAAATGGAAATTTTTTTTATAGGTTTTAAATTAAAAAGGAAAAAGTGAAACAGTTTTAAATAAAAAGTGAATTTATATTTCTTCATGTAGTTCATCCCCAATCAATGCAACAGATGTGTGAGAGCAGACATCTGCATTGCGAGGCCACATATTTAACACCCACATCTCTCCTACACATGTACGTATGCAGAAAAACCAACAAGAGACAGCACAGATCTTTTAACAGAGAAACAGTAAGGATGACTCATAGTTTGAGAACAGAACCTACTTTTTTTGCACTCACTACAAAATTTCTCCAAATGCTCATCCCTAGTACTAAGAGCAACTGCAAAGGTCAATGTTAATCAAATGCATGTGTAGCATATGGTTTTACCCCAAATACATTCATTTTACTATCCAGTTAACATCAGTGCATAATTAATGAATTGTAATGTATTATAAAAATTGCACCGAAATATAATATGCCAGCACACTGTGGCTTTAAGCACTTTAGACACTTAATGATATTTATTCAGCTCTGATGAAAATCTCAGAAGCTAGTGTGAGACACTAATGGGAGATAATATGAGATGATGTGTTTGTCTGGGTCACTAATGAGGCTTAAACATACCCTTCTTTGCCTCGATTATGGATTGCCAGCTCGTCTGAAATGCCCTCCTCTGTTTTAAAGGCATCCCAGTCCATCTTAGACTTCTCCAAAGTGCTCATCTTCTGCTTTTTGGCCCCGATACGATTCAGGATGCTCCCCATGCCCACTGGCCTCTTCGCACTAGAGGAAGGAAGATCATAAAATATGTTTTGGATCAGGATTTTTTTTAAATATTAAAATTGGCTGTTCTAACTGAGAAGGGCTAAAAACAAGTTCCAGTGACATTTTTGTTGGATTTTAAAATGGAAACAGATAATCATCTGCATCAAAATAATTTTGTTTAAAAATGCAGGAAGACAGACAAAGGAACAGGGTAAAAAATATTTCATCATTTTATTTATAAAAAGATCAAATGATGATCCAAAGTGGAAGGAGAGGCAATCTTATGCTGGTATGTTTCTCGCAACATGCTTCCGGAACAAAGATGTGTTTTGAACATTACCAAAGTCATCTTGACACTGAGGTTGCGCTTGGCTGCAGTAATGAAATGTTAAACGATCTGTGGAATGAAAGAGCTGAAGAGTCCAGACCAGCGGCCCTCCCTCTTGTATGTGGGTGCCAGAGGGAGTGAGTGGGCTGGGGGTCTGCAGGGGGAATGGGGGGCGGCAATAGGACCTTGGGGTGCATTAGAGAGTGCCGGGGTGTCCAAGGACAGACGGTTTCACGCTCAGGCGAGTCATAGGAGAAAGTCTGCCATGAGGAACGAGAAGGAAAATTGTGTGTACGTGGAAGATGGTACAATTGTTTTCAGAATATGAAATGAATATAAAATATAAATAAACAAAAAGGTTTGGGTAGGAAGGTATTGCAATATCGGTTTAAACACAGAGAGAACAAAACTGCACCACCTACTTAAAATTCCCTTATATAAATCAGTCGTTAACGCTCTGTCTTGCTTCAAGCTGAAGTAAAATGAATGCTATGAACTTGTATTACTTGACTGCAGGATAAAAAGACTTCATTAATTTCTTAATGAACTGCAAGTTGCAGTTTCCTCACTGTGATCGAGCCGATTTAGCAGGACTTGCACATGCACACAGAGGAATGAGGCGACCCACATGACTAATGTCTAAAGGTCTGACAAAATGTATCTCACATCTGTGCAAAAACTGTCAACATTATTCAAGGAGGAAAACAGGGAGGTGAAAAATGCAAGATGAAAAAATGGAAACAAAGAAGAATGTTTTAACATCTGCTGGTACACAATTACTCTTTATTTATTTATTTATTTATATTTATGTGTTTTCCACATCCTTTGGATATTTTCTTACAATATCTGGTCGCATTCATCCAGTAAAGTAAAACGTAAATACATTATAGATTTTTTAATGCATTATATTTTTAGATATTTCCAATGTTTTATATATAAATGGATATAATTTTTCAAAATATATTATTTATATATAAAATATTGGATTGTTAGCTGGACAATTTATAACTGCACGTATGCATGTACGCACACCTGCAAACTGAAACATGTCAAATGAAGCCCATGATTACATGCATCTTTGTGCCAGCTGTTTTAATGCAGTGCTGTTCCCACGACAGTCACAGTCTGGCCAGACAACACAGACAAAAATAATGTTGGGGTGCAAAAAAGGCAGCAAAAAGTAAAAAATCAATAATGGTAAAATCAATACTGTAATTATATTCCCTCCGTTACAGCTGCATCCACAAACACATTTCATATGAGGAAAGCTCACCTGACTAATGCACAGCTATTAAAGTCACCTTATTAAAGTCACATGGAAAACAAGCATAAAGATTTTAATATGAACAATTCAGTTAGCCTATGTGAAATTATTCAGACAGCACAGCAGCACATTGGCCTTTCCATTTAAAAATGAGAATTGAAGAATAATTCATTTAAAACTGTCGCAAAGCAGTATCCCTGCGCACAGTGGAATCTTACTGGTTAAAAGCTCTAAAAGAGAATAAAATTGAATAAAGTCATTATTTTTCTTTTCTTTGCGCACAAAAAGTATTCTCGTAGCTTCATAAAATTGAACCACTGATGGACTATTTCAACGATGTCCTTAATATCTTTCTGGGCCTTGAATGTGGTAGTTGCATTGCTGTCTATGCAGGGTCAGATAGCTCTTGGATTTCATCAAAAATATCTTAATTTGTGTTCCGAAGATGAACGAAGGTCTTATGGGTTTGGAACGACATGAGGGTGAGTGAAGCGAGACAAGAAACAACAAAAGTGAGACAAGGACGATTGTGAAAGTGTTACCTGCAGTTTAACAGCTTAGTCAACAGAACCAGTACGTAAACACAGAGAGCAACAGGAACACTGCTTAAACCCATCCTGACAGGGAATCAATATACAATCAGGGCTCAACTGATAGTCAATCCTGTGTGCCATGCGGCAGCGTCGATGTGAGCGAGGAACGTTGGGCTGGGAGCCAGACCACAATACACAACGCTGAGACAGAATGCTAAAAGCAGAGCCAAGGTGACTGTATCCCGTCTCATCACCCATAGCGCTTAAACTGAGAGAGATGTATGTATGCATGTATGTATGTATGTATGTATACATGTATGTATGTATGTATGTATGTATGTATGTATGCGTTACATCACAGGCCAATAAAATACAGCATACTGGGTTATACGCCAATGCAGGCACCTAAAAGTCAAATAAATTGGAATTAAAGCCTAAAGGGAAACAGGATATACAGGGTAAAACAGTAGCCCAAAAGTCTGTGAATTCAGTTGTTTATTTGCAGTCAGAGTTCTCCCATGACTGAAGTCTTTTTACCATCTCATTTAAAGGCACACACAGAGTCAACATGTCCCGTCACTCTGTGTAGGGAGAGGAAAAGGCTGGAACATCCTATCCTGACTCCTTTCAAGACAGGAAGTAGATTCCCCCACCTCATTATATCAGTTTATGTCATCGTAAGTTCACAGAGCAGCTCATAAACTCAGCATCGACACACAGTTGGTTGACAAGTCTTTCCATCTCCTCTGAGAGTAACTACAGCCTTTGTGACATCATAAGAGAAGGCACAACAGGGCATCATGGGAGACGGACGCCAACTAACCCTGAACGCTTCATCTCCATTATCTCAGTAGCCTGCTTGCTCGGACTGATCTAATGGTCTTTTGCCGCCTGAGGCGCGGACACTGGCCTAGTTGTAGACTAGCTATTTACGAGAACGTACAGGCATGGGCCTGGGAACCGTAGCTATAATCCCAGTGCACACGTCCTCCATAAGACCCCAGCACAGCATAACTGACCCACATTCTGTCCAACAGCCGGAAGCTGGAAGAACAGCCAGAGGAGAGACCACGGGGTAACACAAAACGCATCAAATCACAAAACATTCACACGCACATACTCTGTGCGCATATTTCAACAGTTAAAGGAAGTTTCCAATGCTCATGTTTTAATCATATACAGTCATGGCCAAAAGTATTGGCACCCTTGGTAAATATGATTAAAGAAGGCTGTGAAAATTAATCTGCATTGTTAATCCTTTTAATCTTTTATTTAAAAAAAAAAAATTAAAAAATTCACAAAAATCTAACCTTTCATTGGAGAATAAGATTTTAAAATGGGGGATTATCAAACTAAATAAATGTTTTTCTCTAATACACATTGGCCACAATTAACGGTACCCTTTTATTCAATACTTTTTGAAACCTCCATTTGCCAGTTTAACAGCTCTAAATTTTCTCCTATAATGCCTGATGAGGTTAGAGAAAACCTGACAAGAGATCAGAGACCTTTTTTTTTTTCATCCAGAATCACTCCAGACCCTTTAGATTCCCAGCTTCTCTTCAGTTCACCCCACTCATTTTCTGCAGGTTCAGGTCAGAGGACTGGAATGGCCAGCAGAAGCTTGGTTTTGTGCCCAGTGACCCATTTTTGTGTTGTTTTTGAGGTTTGTGTTTGGATTATTGTACGGTTGGAAGATCCAAACATGGCCCATTATAAGATTTCTAACAGAATCAGTCACTTATTGATTTTTTATCTGTTGGTATTTGATAGAATCAGTGATGCCATGTGTCTAAACAAGATATCCAGGACCTCCAGCAGAAATATAGGCCCACAACATCAAAAATACAGCAGTATACTTCATTGTACACATGGGGTACTTTTTTATCCATCTTGAGTGTTTGCTGCTAAAAAGCTCATTTTTTAGTTTCATCTGACCATAGAAGCCAGTCCCATTTGAAGTTCCAGTTGTGTCTGATAACTGAATATGCTGGAGTTTGTTTTTGGATGAGCTAGGAGAATTTTTCTTGAAACCCTCCTGAACAACATGTGGTGATGTTCTTTTTAATTTATTTATATATATATATATATATATATATATATATATATATATATATATATATAAAAGGTTTTCTGACCCCGAGACTATTTTCTGCAATTCTCCAGCTGTGGCTCTTGGAGAGTCTTTAGCCACTCAAACTCTCCTTCTCACCGTGCATTAGGCGATATAGACATGTCCTCTTCCAGGCAGTTTCGTAAGTTTATGTTGATTGGAACTTCTAATTATTGATAATTATTATTTTAATTATTATATAGATTGGAAAAACTAATTATTGCCCTGATGGTGGAAATGGGAATTTTCACTGCTCTAGCTCTTTTCTTAAAGCCACTTCACTAATTTGTGAAGCTCAATTATCTTTTGCTGCACATCAGAAATATATTCTTTGGTTTAACTCATTGTGATGGATAATTAAGGGAATTTGGCCTTTGTTTTCCCTCCTATTTGTGTTTCTGTGAAACAGGAAGCCATGGCTGGATAATTTCATGTTCATAATCACGCTGGTGTGCTCAAAATTGTAAATATGAATGGGAATATACTTCAGAGATATTTTACTCATAAGAATTTCTAGGGGTGCAAATAATTGTGTCCAACGTGTATTTGTGAAAAACTAATTTCATAATGAGATTTTCCTCCATTTTCAATTGTTTTAGTTCAATGAAAGGTTTTATTTTTAAAAATAAAATAATTATTTTCAGAGCCTTCTTTGATCAAATTTACCAAGGGTGCCAATACTTTTGGCCATGACTGTATGTGCACTGCAAAATATATACAATAGAAGGAAGAGCTACCAACATGTAAATACACAGCAAATATATCATTTAGTTAGTGACAAAAACTTCCACAAGCATCACAACACTTGTGGAACAAAGAGGTCCGAATTACCTGGATATCTGTTAGCATTCCCATTCATCATTGATAACTGGTGCAAGGATTCCCAGTATTACATGATCTTTGATCATGAGTGAATGACTTAAGTTGTGTCCTTGCTGAATTAAAGTATTAAAAATGTCCTACTGACCCCTGACTTTTGAACGTCAGTGCATTTGCAGTTTTTATAGCATCATTCTGTAAGAATAGTGTCATTTTTAAATGGCTTTTGCAGCCAGATGGTCCTGTCATGGGCCATGCTAATCATCAAAACCTAGTTGACTAATTGTCTGGCACCCAACAAGCCAGTTAGTGAGGCTGAGTAGTAACGTTATCAAGATTTGCTTCTTAATCATTTTAGCTTTAATATGCTGCAGCAATTATTAATTTAGAGACAGGGTTACAGGGTCAGGGTTGTTTGAACTGCTAACAGAAAACTAAACCAGTCTCAGAAGTTGTGTTTCTAATTCCCTTTAAAAGCACAGCTGGTACAACATCAAAGCACCAATTGTAACAAATTCGCCACATTCAACTATAAATTTCTAGACAATTACTGTCAAGACTTCAATTCGCTTGCTGTGAGCAATGGCTCAAATATTACCCACAATCCGCAGACATGCATTTGTTTGTGAAGTCTATTATAGCTTTGTGTATTATGAAATTATAGTTATTGAGGAATTTATAGTTCAGAATTTGTCAATTACCCTAAAGACACTGCACTTAGTGTCTGTATAATGCTAAAAAAAACACCTAATCTGTGTCTAATGGACATGACCCCAAATTAGAATAATTGGCTTTCCCTACCACTCACTAGCCAAAGCATTGCACAAAGTTGATTTAAAAAATAGTTTTACCCATTATTCATTAACATGAGGAAACATAACCAATTTAATAATCACACATTAAATAATTAGGCTTAACAAGTGTGATAATCTTAGATTCAATGCATTACCAAGAGGCAAAGACAGAGAAATTTAAATCTGTCCTTCACTATAGCATACTGCAACATAACATTTGGATGAAGAACACAATCTAGAGGCCCCCAAAAAACTATTTTTGTAAAACAAACCATGTGTGGACCATGCTCACGTCCTGTGAAGGACAGTCACATATAAATTACGTATTGGCAAAGATACTGGAGTTTATAAATTATATTTTCCCTGTCAACTCCCTCTGATTTTTAGGGTCCTATTTTTCTTTTTATAATCTTCAAAGAGCTGTTTAGGTTGAACATGAGGTTCTGAGCATCTCTGCTCCACCTCTAACACGATGAACGACAGATTTACATTCTGTGAACAATGAGCAACACACCTGCTCATAGACGACTAATGAACACACACTCGTTCACATAAACACACCTGCAGTGCTAAGACCTAGAGTTCAAAGACCTTTTACGCCCTGGGCCCCTGGCCCCTGTGATCAGCCACCTGGACTTAGTGACACTTACAGCCCCACCCAGCCCCTAAGCTGTGATTTGTGTTTCATATACACAAACAAATGTGTTGTGTCTAAGTGTTCGCTAAAAACACATTTCTAAAAATACTCCATGTACACACTGTATCAAAATCTGGTTGTCAATTCACCTTTTACATACTTAATCCTGTTCTATACACACAGTTATGTAATTTAAGTGGGCTAATTTTTTTTTATTGACAACCACATTCTACAACCGTGTTGATAGAATTTCAACTGAAAAATGCATTTGCAGAAATTATATGCATCGCGTACAGAACAAAACTGAACAACTTCTTGTTAATGACGTCTTTAAGCGCATATCGCAGTTGTGGTGCGGAAAATCACAGGGAAGGAGATACATCTTGACTCAGGGTTGCCAGATCTTGAAACATTAAAAATAAAAAGGCAAATAAGAACAAGCCGATAAACTTAAATCCAAGCCACATACCAAAATACTGAGGCCTGCACCTGCCTATCTCCATAAAATGGATCACTTTATGAGATGAGTCCAAAAAACAAGCCCAAAGATGCTTAATAAGACCTGGCAACATTCAAGAGCACATTCTGCAAAGTAGCCTTCCAAACAAACAAAACACGATGGCTCTGTTGATGGTGGTTTAAGTAAAATCGATTAACTTAAGTCTTTCTTTGGTTACTGTAATATTACTTTGGTCAAAAATAAAGGATTAAAACATGTCACATACTGTACTCGTCCAATATTATTAACTTTGTAAACATGCAAATACAAAGATTAATCCAGGTTTACAGGAAAAAGTTTTACACAGAGTTGAAAAAGCATGTCGCTGCATGTCGTACTATGTATAATTGTGCATGAGACAATTAAATTTGTCTCAATATTCAAACCCAAGGTTACAAATATACAGTGTAAAATTATGTTAATCCAGGGTGAACTATTTCAAGTGTGAAGCCATGAAGAAGCAGTTCCTCTCTCCCCTAAATTATCAGTGCAGATACTTTCAGCACAGATGGACAAAGTGTTGAGTCCAACTGTGAATTCAACTGAGCTCTGCAGGAGAAAGATGTAAGGAGACATGTGAAGAGATAAAGCATTTCATCTCAAATACACACAGACAGATTTTGTTTTTTTTGTTTTGGGTCTGAGCAATGAGCATATAGGTATATACATGTGCATGTGTGTGACAAGATGTGGAGCATCCTCAAATACAAACAAACTGGGCAACTTCAGAGATTTCAGACTCATTTGAAGACTTGCACAGTCCTAGTGGAGACTAACTCTTTGCTTCAGGACACAATCACATTGCTATCTCACACAACCCAGCATGTAACAGGAGGACTATTATATTTTCACAAAAACAGATAATAGACAAAAAATGTGAAATGCCAAACCTGCTTCCATCATGTAGCAGGTGTTCTTGGTGGTTGCCAGGACATTGCTCTTTGCTTGCTAAAACTTTTAAAGTGGTTGCTAGGGTGTTCTGGGTTGTTGCTAGGCAGTTAACAACAGGTCAAAAAAGCCCACCTTTTCCTTGCGCGATATGCATGACGATTTTGTTGTAGTGACCAAAGTGTGATTTCCATGACGCCGTTACAGTGAATTCAATGCTCCAATGATGAAATGGTATGATACGATGGTTTCATTTATTCACATAAAAAAAGGTAATAAACAAAAAGAAACAATTAGTACAACGGCGTTATCAAAAACAAACTTATTGTAAACAGCAACTGAAACCTTACATCTGCAGGCGTCTTCCAAAGTTCCACGAGTCCATTACGTCATTTAGTACGAACGCAATATTTAAACAATCTTTCATATGACTAACATTCTTTAGCCAGCATGTGTCACTCTAGGGCTTTTCACACTGCGCTTAACCCCGGGTTATCGTCGTTCTAAACGACGCTTTTAACCCTGGGTAAAGACACGTTTCACACCTGTAATTTGAATTACATTTTACCCAGGGTTATGAAACCCTGCTCCGGAGCAGGGTTAGCACCCATTGATCTATATCTATTATAGATCAGTGTTAGCACCGCATTTGTGGTGTAAACCCCGCATAAAGTGGGGGAACTATGACGACTTTTTTGTAGGCGGATCGGCGGTTAGCATGAAACTGGTTCCTTCGACAAAAAGCGGATTTTCCAATAGGCTTTTGGATTATCGCAAAAAATAAGCTCTGTGTTCAACCATAGTTCATGAAACTTACACGTTTTGTCCATCAAGATAATCTTGACAAGATAATATAACTTTGACGAATTTTGAAGCCGAAATAAAAGCGCCAGAACTAAAAAGCTAAACTTAGGCTATAAACGAACTACAGCACCACGGTCGCTCGCCTTCAACGTCACCACCACCGCGCTCTCGACAACTGTTTCAAACTTATTTTTAACATGTTCAGTGAAGGATTTACTCTGTATATTAATTTTAATCCATGCTACAGGAACCGTTTCATGAATAAATACAAAACTAGAGACAAACTAAAACTGAAATGAGACATTAGTAATAAATAGTATAGTGAATAAATGAAATAATCATAACTAAAAGGACATTTAAAGCACGTATTTCTGTACGAAATAAGGTGCATTAAAAGTTAACAAATCCTTGATTAATATGAATATTTTAATTAAAAACGTACCCCCGCGTATTTAAATAACAGCAGAGTGAGCAGAGTTTTTGGATATGGTAAGATTAAACTTTAGTGAACAAAGTACCACATTTCAGCTCTCATTTTGTTAGGATTGGTACACAAAATGTTATTTTATCCGTGCTTCAAGGAAATCCTCAATCTATGTTTTCTAACTGCAAACATTTAATTTTTACGTGCCTTTAAGCAATATGCATCATTAAAGTTTAACTTTCACCACGTTAAGCCGGCAAATGTGGCGTTTACATGTAATAATCGTTATATGCATTTACCTTATGGTAATCAGTAAAGCGATAAAACAAAGCATCTTCCCTCTGAAAACATGTGTCGCATTTCGGGGCAAAGCAAATAAAACGACATCGAACAACAATATAAAATGCTGTAAACTACTCATTGGTTATCCTAAAATTAATTGAATTACAAATTATACTACAACTGTTGTAACTACAAATATTGATAAACTGTTCGGCGTGATGACGTTTAATGTCTCCGACAGCGTCTGTAGTCCCATTTAGCAACTTGTTAGCAACCGTCCTTTTAAGAAACATAACAGTTTTAAAAAAATCACGAGTGGGGTGTAACTGGTGTGTTTTATGTCGTAGAATAAAACGTGAAAGTATCTTGAGCCTGTGTGAACCACGGACCTTATTTTAGGGATTTAACCAAAATCCCATTCAAAAAACCCATTGACTCTGGGAAGATGGAACCGGAAGTGCTAAAATGCGAACTCGCTTCCGGGTTTTCGCCTACAAAGTGACATCATAGTTCTAAAATCTACTGAATAAATTAAAAAAAGTAAATAGTGGTGCTACAGTCTCCACAAATGGTTGTGTAAAAAATTTGGAGCTGCAAGCAACTCTTCAACAAAAATGTGATGGTACTAACCAGACAAAATTCAGGTTAGTTGTTATTTCATCTTCACATTACTTCCTCTCATAGTATCATAGAAACCCTGTGTGCCTTTACTCCCAGAGGTTGCATAGTCAGTCAATCAGTTTGGAGCTTGCCAGATCAAGAAAATAATTTCTAATATTGTCAGCGAGTAGGAGCAATCTGTTAGCTAAATCTATTGAAAACAGCAATGATAAAAGAATAATCTCTGATTAAATCAGCATTGAGAGCGCTGTATGTGCGTGTATCTGTCACTCGTCTGCCTCTACCCCGTGAACACAAGGCTGTCAGACTTTGTTCACCTTACAAGTGTCCCAGTTCCAAGCTGTCACTGTCAGTACATTTCCCATCTTCAGAGCCACCGCCTGCTCCTCGCTCTGCATTTCTTCTCTCACTCACGTACTGCTCTGATCCTCATTCCACTCACATATTACTATACTTTGCGAAGAGGCCAGTTTGGTAGTTGCACAAATCCATAAAGATTTCCTTAGCTAATTACGGTTTCATTATATCTGCATAACCGATAAGAGCGAGTTACTATAATCACTTCCAGCCATTTTGTCTCTAACGAGGCTAATTTCCTTCCTGAAAGGGTTTTCTCTTTGTATTTCAAGGGAAGTCAGCAGGGGCAGTGAAATGTGGAAGGGGGTCTTGAGTGGACCCCAAACTGACATTCCCCATCTGTTCCCACAATATTGAAGAGAAGAGCATTACCCAACTTTCCCCTCAACGTTAGACTATTGAAGCTCCGCAGCTGCATGTCAGTGAGGACGGAAATACACTTCCTGGCACAAGCAGAAGCCGTCTTAAACCCTGGTGTTTGAAGATGAGGCCTGACGAGGACTGAAGTGGTCTAGTTGTGTCTCATTGACAGGCTGAATGGAGGCTAACACAGCTCTCAGAAACCGCAGAGAAACAGGAGGGAGGTAAAGTGTCTAAACAGCAAGAGCTGATTTGACATTTTAAAAGTGTCGGTGGTGAATTCCCCCCAAAAATGTTGAGCACTGCTTTGGATATTGAAGTAAACACTCTTAATATTTCATGTGTGATTCTACATTCAGTGCTGAAGCTTGATTGTAGGTCACTGCAAATGTTTAAACACTTCACTATTAAAAGGGGGCTTTCGCAGCAATGTCACAGAAGAACCAGTTTGTGGAATGGAAAGGTTCCATGGATGTTAAAGATTCTTCCATGGATAGAACCACAGATGCCAATAAAGAACATTTGTTTTTAGGAGTGTTGAAGCAAAAAAGATTTAAAATATACATCAGCTGAAGCTCTGTGTCGATACAGTACTGTCAGATGCAACCGCAGTGTGCTGCCACATATTTACCACCTCCTGAGACAATGCCTTTCTGTGATCTCTTGTTTAACACAGAGCCACTTGGGGGATCTGCATCTGTTTTGGCAGGAGCACACACACTGACATACAGGAAACTGTGTGGCCTGATCTCTTTCGGGCCACGGCACATTTTTAGATGCCAGGGGAGTGAAGAGTGGCCTGGTTTTGTCAGAAGCATTAGCTGGGAGACGGAGCACACGGCAGTGGTGCTCTGATGTGTCCGGTGGTGAGGGGGCGTGATATCGAACCCTCACTTCAGTTAACATGCATTCATTATAGCGTGAGGACCGGCTGGCACGGCATCCAGCTGCGAGGAGACAGGGAACAGGTCATTTCAGGTCTGCTAATGAAATCCTGAAGCGGCCTTCCCCATTTAGACCCAGAACAAGCTTCCCTCTGCTCACTTTGACCTCATTATAAGTGTGTGGGTGAAGTGGTGAAGTGGTTAAAGATCTGAGCTGGTAACAAAGATTAGTTTGAACTCCACACTGAGAGAATCATTAGTTCAGTTGGTAAAAGCAAGGTTTGCAAACATTTTGATGCAGAGGACCCCCAAATACAATGACATTCTTGTGAGGGGTCCCCGATATACATGTGTAAGCATATGTGAAATGCTATGTCTTATTAAATTCACGGTTCATGGAAATTTGGAATCGGTTCTAAAAAGAAATAGGTTCTCGATACCCAACCCAAATTGCAACTGAAAGTTAACCATTATTAGAAAACATTTACCTTGTACTAAGTTCATTTCTATCCACTATTTGTGTAATGAAATGAAAAATTAAGAAAAAAATGTTACAATACATAGTATCATATTAAAACTACATGAATAATAGTAATATTCAATACATAAAAATATAAAAAATTATTATGTATCCATTTTCCAACCCACTTATCTTATGTAGGGTCACAGAGTAAAAATGATTATAATGATAGAAATGAATTGGTAAAGAAAAAGTAAAATAATAATATTATACTGTACATAAAAATATTTAAAAGTATTAAGACGCGGTTACATAATCAGTCACATTTACCATTATTTGTCGACATTTTAGGGGCGAAGCCTCAATTTCAATAGGAATCTGTATGATTGTGAGTTTCGTGTTAGAGAGCAAAAAACTTCTCAACGCATATCGCAGTCAGTCATGCAAATTTGCCTGTGTTAAAGCATCGTGCTTATAATGTCATGTTGTGGATTTCATTAGTTGTGGATTTTAGGTTATGTGGAGTAACTCAGGACTAGAAATGGAAATGTTACCAGTTACCAGTTTGAGTCCCATAAAGACAGCATCAGCCAATACTACTGTGCCTTTGAGAAAGGCATCTAACCAGGTTTCTAAAAACAGCCCAAGACAGGTGATGCTTCACAGTACGTGACTTAAAACTAGGAGTTTTAATGGCAGGGATAACATAGCATAAACTATGTTGCTATGCTGTATGGACTACTACAGAACAGCTGAGTTTTACTCATCGGAATGGAAGAAATTATTCACTAATACTCAGAATACTGCCCTGAGCATGAGAAAACTGAGAACTAGAAAGCACTAACCAAACCACAACACACAAGGGGAAAACTACTAATATTACTGCTTAGACCACAAGGATTCTTACCTTATATATGTATAGCTATATTTGTAACAAAATATGACAAAAACTGTTCATCCACGTTCACACACACACAGTGTGCGGTCTCTTTTACAGTAGATGAACTGCTTGACCCGACAAAGAGCGAGGTGTGTGACTGTTCTGTAATAATGGAGAGCAAGGCCCTATTTTTAGGGTCCTAGAGATGAGGCTCTATAATTAGAAAAGCAGAGCTGTGACTGGCGCATGTGGAAATCATTAGTTTAAGTGGACGTACACAAAGGTTTCCCAGCACCGCTGTATGTTGTGTTACTCACACTCACGTACAGCAAGCTGACGGGAAGCCAAGCGGAACAGAAACAGGAAGACAGAGGGCATACTTCTCACCGACTCTGTGTGAGAGTGGGTTGTGCAACCAGCACTCATATATGTATGTGAATACGTAAGCTTTTATGAAGCCACCATTGTCCTTAAAGTACAGATTTGTTTGTGTGCTTCTGGGTGCTTACATCATGGAGCTCAGCCTCAACATCAGTCGAGTTCTGTGATAAGACCACAGAGACACTAGACAATCAATCAAGCCATCACTGGGGCTCAGAACAAGCATCAGTAAATCTGGCTGGTTCTGTGATCGATAGCACTTAGACAACACAGAACTGCACAACACTGCTCCACACTTGAACCACTAGCAGTGAGGTTACCATCAGTCTGTGGTGACCACACAAATGGTTCTCACAACTGGCATGTCCTAAAGGTTATCATTCACACGTTCATGCAAACTCACAGAGTTCAAAATGAACTTTTGCCACTTCAGCTGCCAAAGCAAATGTACAGGTCTTAAATATTTCTTTACAGTTTCTTCTGAAACTGAAAAAAGGTTAGACTAACATTCATCAGTTCAATTCAATCTATCAATGTTGCAGTTCCTAATAAAGTTATCAGCCAACTGGTGAGGAAATACATTCCATTTACTTGCCAAATCCAATTTTTACTTGCATTTTGGCATTTGGCGAGTGTTCATTTGATCCCTGTTCACACACCAGTGGGCTGCTAGGAAGAATCAACAGATGGTGGGTCGAGGTGAGTCTGTGTGTGTGGCGGGAGAAAGAAACTGAAGAGCTGTTTAACGTCATTTCAATAATGTGGAATGCTGACAAAATTACTGGCTCTGCAGGCTTATATTGTAACATTTTCAACTTTTTTGGCAACCACTGGGCCTTCCTCAGGAAACAGAAGCAGAACGATTTGTTCATAATTCCATCATATTTCAATTTACACAAGAATGGCTTTACAAATGATTTACACAATTTTGTTCTTGTATGTTTTATCAATGAAGCCTATTGTACAGAAAAAAAAAAAAAGGTTTTTAATAAAATCCTGGCCTGAGCATTAAATTTGGCTTCTTTATCCGATTAATCAATACTAAGAATTACATCTGACCTTTTTATCCAGTTGATCAAACAAAAATCAATACAATCAGTTAATCAACATTAACTAATAGTCAAAATAGTAGTCAGTTTCAGTTAGTTCTAGTTTTTATGGTAACACGTTACAATAGCGATCAATTAATTGGCAGTAGTTAGTAGCATTCGATATCATGAACTACCAATGAACAATAATTTAACAGTAATAATTAATGTTCAAAAGTTTGAGGTTGGTTAAGATATTTTAAAGTTTTTGAAAGAAGTCTCACTAAGAGCGCATTTATTTGATCAAAAATATAATAAAAACAGCAATGTGATGAAATATTGTTAAAATGTTAAATTGTTTTCCATTTTACTACATTTAAAATGCTATTTATTCCTGCGATAACAAGGCTGAATTCGTCTTCAGTGTCAAATCATCCTTTAAAAATTATTCTATGCTCAAGAAACATATCTTATTATAATTAACAAATCAATGTTGAACACAGATACGCTGCTTAATATTTTTTTTTCTTAACGTGATGTGTTTTTTCAGGACGTTCAAAGGAACAACATTTATTCGAGATAGACGTATTGTATAACAATCTAAAAGTCTCTCCTTTTGCATTTGATCGACTTTATTTAGTCCTTACTAAATAAAAGTATTAATTTCTTATAAAAACTAAATATCTTGCCCTAAACTTTTGAACGGTAGTGTATACTAATATATTTTTACCACTAAACAATATGCACAATTTACCATTAACATATAATCAAACAAATTAACAAAAAATAATATTTATCTCATTTATAAACCAAACGCAGAAATGAATGATAACCTAGAATAATAAATGCTGTAAAAAAAACAAACAACAAAAAAACGTTGTTCGTGAATGATGTAATGATGAATCATTACTTTGTGATATCTAAAATGTTAAATAATGTTAGCCTTTTCTGTAAAGGTTTACCATTTTCCATAATTATGCCAACCACAGTAACAAAGTAAGATCTGTGCATAAGGAAAGGGTACAAAAATGCCAAGGAAGGAAGAAGCGAGTGTATTTCCATCGTCAGCAGTTCTGCATTGAGGCGCAGTATGACACTGTTAAGTAGAGAAACAGAGAGCCACTGTGCCTGTGTGTGAGAGAGAGCGCCACAGTGCTGACTCAAGCCCTCTAACCTCAAATCACACAAAAGAGGCTTAAAGGAAGAGAAGGGAAGCGAGTGAATACTGGAGACAGGTACCCTTTGTGTTTAGGCTCCTTCAGTGCCTAGAGGAAGCGGGAACCCTGCTGTGCTGGAGCAAAACAGCCATTGGAATTTGAAGAGGCCTGATTTAAAGTCACATTGACTGAGAAATGATATGCAAGCACTTAGAAGCCATCAAAACCAGGTACAGACAGAGGCCGAGTGAATTATAGAATATTTGTAGTGTGGACATTAAGTGAAAGTCGTTTGGATGATAAAGGGATGAGAGAGGTGGGGTTCAAGCTGCTTTCCTGCTCCACAAGCCAACGCCCCATACTGTATATCCTGTGCAGGGAAAAATATGACTTCCTGTTCAGCAAACATTCACGGTCTCAGAGGACAGACGAGTGCGCCTGTCCAAAACAACCTTATGTAAGGAGCGGTGAAGACCAGAGGAAGATCACAACAATGATTAATTCTTAAACATACACAAACTCCACAGATATCCTGTCTGGACTACAAGGGCCATTTTTGATTGGTTCAGTAGAGGAAATACAACACATCTGTGCACACTGCGGCTGAAACATATTTGTGTGTCATCGCTGGTTTTCCCTACAGGCAGATATGGAATTATAGAGGATCAAAGACTCACTATCATAGCTGTCAGAGATCAATGACACGTCTGACATTCCCTCTAGCCCTGCACGGCAAACACACACAGACGTCTCCATCCATTTACCAGCACCAACCCCACTGAAGGAGATCACATCTAATTACTGTAATATAACAACATCAATAACAAAGAATTAATTATAGTCTAAGCGCTAATGAGTTATTCACTTCTGCGTCACTGAAACACAAAACAAAACCATTAAAAACCACTTTGTTTCATTAATTAACTGACACAATGGTTATAAACTGTAATTTCGCATGTACTGAGAAGGATCAGAACAACAAAATGCAGGACTAAAGGCATGCACTGGGGCGGTACCTGGATCCAGAGGAGAGCGGTACGGACGGCTGTGGCTCAGAGGACTCTTCTGTCTCCTTCAGCACCTTCTCCTCCTCCTCCTTCAGAAAACTCTTGGCCTCTCGGGAGTCTGCGTCCACCTCTTTGGTGACCCTGTAGACCACAACAAAAGATATAATGCTCAAAATACTCATTCTGCATTTTAAAACATTTTTTATTTATTTATATTTATATAAATATGACCTAAAGCCGACACGTCCGCCCATGGGGATGGACATTCAGAAAATGTAGAAAATTTAATCTTACTTTTTTCAGCAAAAAAATGCAATACAACTATTAGTATTAATTGTGAACATTATCTTGAGACGTTGAAAAAGAAAATTAAGTCATATGTTGTTCGTGTTGTTTTTTAGCGCATTTTGAAATATGCGTATCTCCTGAGATACTTTGCCTGTTTAGGGTATAAAAAAGGATTATCCTCAATATTGACAATGAATGGTGTCACAAGGTAAATTGCGCCCTGAATATTTCATTATTGTGAATTCTGGGGTGGTGTGTGTGTGAGGGGTGGGGTGGGGTGTTTGGGGGAGGTTTGGCGTTCCCCATTGGTGGTTATGGGGGGTGGGAGGGGTGTAGAAAATATACAGAAAATACACAGAAATCACATAAAAGACAAGAGCATTTTTCAGAGCATATTTTGAATAATCCATATTTATTTGCATTAAATAAATCATAGAATTATTACACTTGGGCTGTTTTTTTATACCCTAAACAGGCAACGTGACCTGGGAGATACAACTCATAAAATCCAAAATATATCAAATATTACAACATTTATTTTGAATATGTTTTACTTAAGTCCAGTTGATATAAAAAGTGACATGAAATGATTTTTTTGCTGATCATTTTCCACTCTTGCCTGTTTTAGGGTTAAGAAATATAGCGAAAAGCAATTTAAGCACAACATTAAAAAAATATATAAAATATGATTTTCTGGTTGTCAAACATTAGTGAACCAACACCTGGTTTCATTTGTTTGCAGAAATCACTATTTTAATGTTTTGTCATTTGTGCAGTGAAATTCATACATTTTTAAGTATCATATATATTTAAGTATGGGGTCAATGTATTGTGATTCATAGAAACTTTTATTCTATAAAAACATCTTGTGTTCATCAAATGAGTTCAGAGCTTGTCAGTGCTTGGCAGGATTTTAATATTTTACTGGCTCATAAATACAATGTACTGGAATGAATTATTGAAAAGCAGCAATAGTATGCTAAGATGACGACTGCATTTTTATTAACTATTAAATGACAGCATTCACTGAAATGGCCCAAATATTTCAATAAGTTTTTTTTATTCATTAATAACATGCACATATATATATATATATATATATATATATATATATATATATTTATTTATTTTTATAAATAAACTTCACAAACCACCTTTTGAAAAAGAACATATTTCTGAAGAATAGTTCAGAGAATGTTCAGCTCTACATCTAATTAATGAATATATACTGCCATCTGGTGGCCATGTAAAAGGCTTACAGTTACAAAAAAAAAAAAAACTGTTCCACTTACCGAACTTCTTCTCCTGCAAAATCAAACACCTTGGTAATTGTGATTTTGGAGGATTCTTTTGGTTTGTCCTCCTGCTGCTGAGACACTGTAGGGGGTTTACTGGGCTTATCTGTGCCAGTTGTAGATGTGGACTATAAGAGATACAAACAAAAACATGCACATTAATCTAAGAGACAATTAAATACATGATACATAAAGAGCACAAAATACATAAAATGAAAAAAAATTAATTTTATTAAATTTAAAAAGTAAGTAATGCATTCTGACTGTAGTATCATGACTACAAAGACACTGAACCAAAAACACAATAAAACACACACACAAAAAAAAAATAATAATAATAATATTTCGCATCAGCCCAAACGGAGCCAAGGCAGAAATCTGATGTTAGTACATGAAAATTAAAAACAATAAATTATATATCTTACTTCACTTTGATCGTTTTCTTGAGTTGATGGTTACCTGCTGAGAGCCTGTACTTGCAGATGCTGCTTTGGTTCGAGGGCCAACATCACTCAAAAAACTAGCCCAAAGATCATCTGCTTTCTTCTTCTGTTTCTCTTCATTGTTCCCTTTTGACTCAGTTACAAAATTATCTCCTTTTGGCCCATCTTCACATTTCTGCTGGTCTGCTGAACAACCCTCAGTATCTTCTTCTAGTTTGAGGCCTCCTTTTTTCCTTTTCCTGTGTAAATATGGAAAAAGTGAGAAAATTTTCCCTTACAGTCAGTTTTACTTGGGTTTAAAATATACATTTGTAATATGATACCTCATAGGGATGTTTGCTTTGGATTTCTTCTTCACATGCTCTGACTGCTGCGCGCCGTTATCCTCCCCTTCCAGTGCGTCCTCCTTTTCACATTCATTCATATCATCCTCACTCAGATTATCATCTGATCCATAAAAAAAGTTAAACCAATGTGAATGGATCATATTTATGGCATTAAGACAAAAAGAACATAGCTATCTTTTTCTAAGAGTTGCTGGTGCATCTTTGGTTGAAGAGCAAAAAACTAAACACGACTAAAAATGCATGTTGTAATTAAATAACTTTTTAATTTCTTATAAGAAGCAGTAAAATCTGTAGTGGCAGATTTTCATAATTATTTTGACCTTAAGTCCACTGTAAGTGAGAATGTCTCATATCTTAAATTATGAAAAATGAACAGCTAATGGCAGAATGTCCTCTCTTCTCTTCCTAGATGTTTTCTTCTCAGTACCAGTTCCTCTCCTCCACCCACTAAAGAGTCTAAATACAGTTCATGCTGTACATTTATGATCCTTCTAAGATAAAGACCATGAAAGATAGGTTGTTAGTTTGCAAGGCATACAGGACCATGACAGACCAGCAGGGGTCTTGGTGAATTATATCAGTAATTGTTTGCATCCTTGTCATCACTCTCACAGCCAAATTAACTTATTTTAGAAAGCAATAAATTACCATATTAGTTAATCTTATCACATGGAAACACCTTTAATATTCAAATGAATTCTGAATAAATATACCGTATACACATTGGACAATAATAGATAATAGATGCAAGTTATATATTGAAGATAATTCTGAAAGTATGAACCCAAAATGAGCGTTATCTATGATACTCTTTGTGTAATTGTTTTTGCATATCATATATCATGAATTAAATAATATGTAATGTTAAAACGGAGCATATATATACATATGCAGAGCACAGACAAAGTAGCTTAGCTTCATCTGTGCTCTTGTTCATATACAAGCATGCTAACATGCTAAAATCTCTTACCAGAAGGGACATAGTCTTCATCTTCATTTGAGGAATAGCCGTCCGAGTCGTAATCCGAATAATTCATTTTTATTTCTCTGTGTGATGCGCTGTGTTAGCAGCTAAATCAAAGACTCCGATTACAGCTAACGTTACGCTAAATGAAACACAGTGGCTAACCAGCTAGCTTGGAGCAAACGTGAAATTGCCTTACTAGAAGCCCAGCATGTTAGCTTGCTAGCATCATCGGATCTATAAAAGCTCCATCTGCCTCCATTCAGAATCAGAGCTCTCGTTTCTTTTCAACTTCAAGTTCTTTGCAAGAGTGTACCAAGCTTGTGCTAAAAAAACAATGACAGAAAATATTTTTAAAAATATGAATTAACAACAACAATAATAAACTAGGTTATTGTTATTATTGAAGATCATTAAAGGTAAAGTATTATTAAAATGAATAATAAAATGTATCATACGAACTGAAATACGATTACAAAATTATGCATATTCATTATTCATATTATTACATAAATATTATATACATTTTCACAATGTGCTGCAATGACAATAAATAATTACAGAAAATATTTATTAAAATATTTTTAAATGATTAAAACAACAACAACGATAAACTGAGTTATTACTACTACAACTATTATTACTTTTTTAAAATTATTATTATTAAAGGTAAATAAAGGTCAAATATTATATTATAAGGTCATTATAATAAATATATCAAATTAAAAGAGTAAAGAAATTAATAAAATTAATACATTATTTTTTTTAAATTATAAAATCTGCCCTCCTGCCTATTCTATTATAATTTATTTGTTTGTTTTTAAAATCTTTTTCATGTACCAACCTTGTGCTAAAAAACAGTGAAAAAAATATTTGAAAATATTTAACAACAACAACGACAATAAACGGAATAATTATGGACAGAAAATGGAATAAAATTAAATACAATTAAATATAAATTATAACAAAACTAAATTCTTTTCTTCAAGTCATTTCAGCTTAAACTTTCACATTCTATCCATATGATATGCGAATCTGTTTTTACGGATACCAAGAAGGGACGGACGCTACAAACCGTACAAGTCCCCGCCCATGAGCCTGTCGCAAATCGCAGGTGACAGCAAGATAATCTCAAACCAGACATAGTTGTGGTCGTTAAAATTACATTGTTCTCGTTTTTTGAACGACCTTACAGGGCATTGGTAGGTTGACAGTGCTTTTAGTTTAATGAAAGTAAATCCGCGCACTCATCTCACCGGCTTTCCGCAGTTCAAATGGACGTTCATGCAGATGGATGAGCATCTGTGCTAAAAACAAACGCTCAGCTCAAACCCACATTCCTTTTCTAATGCTGTTATTCGGACTTGACACTTTCCTCACGCATGATCGCGCCGTTGATCTTAAGAGAAATGCAGGACGAATATAACGTAGGATTTGTGAAGCAGATCCTCAGTTTGAATTTGGTGCCGAGGAAAAATGTCACCAACTGCGGGAGGAACGACACCTCTCTGTGCGATTTCTCCGGTGAGTGTTCACACCACAGCAGACATCACACATCATTTCGATCGGCTCGTGATTGTACTGCTATAAGACACTATTATTGTGTTGTATGATTGGCACTGCATTGAAAAAGCGGCGAGGCTTTCAGACTGATAATGGGTTAGCAACTAATGCTACTTTGTTAGCTTGTCCGGCTAATGTTAAATGAGTTTGGATGCTTTTGTTTGTTAAAATTACGGTGTTATTGGGAAATTGCGGTCAATAGATATATACAGATGTAACGTTGTTTATCTGTCTGTTTTTCTGTCTATTTATCTGCATAGTAGTTCTATTTGGTTTGTTAGTATATCTATAGACAGGTAGACAGAACGACAGATAGACATAACAGAGGACAGGTATTTCTACATAGAGATAGGCGAAAAGACATCTATTTATCTATCTATCTATCTATCTATCTATCTATCTATCTATCTATCTATCTATCTATCTTTAGTCTGACAGACAAGCAGACAGAACGACAGATATTACTACAGATAGATAGGGAGACATCTATCTATCTATCTTTAGACAGACATCATGACAGATATTACTGCAGAAAGATAGGCAGATAAACATTTATCTGTCTGTTCTGTCTATCATTAGACGGACAGACACAATGACAGATATTACTAGAGAACGAATGATAGACATTCGGCAGATATGTCTATCTCTCTGTTGTTCAGAGATTTATCTATCTCTCTGTTGTTCTGTTCTAGTAATGAATGTCTGTCTATCTGTCAACCTGTTGTTCTATCTATATCCATTCGTCTATCGGTCTCTCCATCCATTTGTATATCAGTCCATCTGTCTACCAGTCAGTCCATCTAACTATCTATGTATGCATCTGTCTATCCATTCGTTTATTCGTCTGTTTATCTGTCAGTCTGTCTGAACATTTAGGCCTATCTATGTGTTTATCTGTCTACCCATTCATTCATCCATCTCTCTAACTGTCTGTCTATCTATCTATCTTCAAGTTGTGTGATGGAAATATGTAGTTAAATATTCAATTTAGTTTACAGTATTATAAATAATGACGCTTCACCACTAACAAACAGTCCTAATTTCCATGATGCCAGTCATTGAGATCTTTCCTAAGGTTACGTGGGAGATGTTTACATCACAGGTGTGGGAAGGTTTTATAGACTGTTGGCTGATCTTCAGGCTTTGAATGTGTTTTTGAATGTGATGTTTTGCTTTGGCAGAGATGTGGTATGGGGTGTTCCTGTGGGCTGTTGTCTCCTCATTGGTGTTCCACCTGCCTGCTGCCCTCCTGGCTCTGGCAACTCTCCGCAGACATAAGATGGCACGATTTTTCCCAATCGGCATCCTTCTCATGGGCATCATCGGCCCGCTGTTTGGAGGGGTTCTTACTAGTATGTAGCTTGTTTTATTTATTCATTTATTTTTTATCTAGCTACATCTGAGATATGTCATAATGAATATGAAAATCATGTAGACCAAGGGTGTCCAATCCAGCTGCAGAGTTTAGCTCCCCAATTAAACTCACCTGAACCAAAGTAATCAAGGTCTTCAGGATTACTACAGTATTCCAGATTGATATGTTGGGGCAAGCTGGCGCTAAACTCTGCAGGACGTTGGCCCTTGAGGACCAGGATTGGACACCCCTGATCTAGACATACAAAATGTTGGTATTTAAAGGGATAGTTCACCCAAAAATGAAAATTTGTTCTCCTGAAGAAACAAAGTCACCTACATCTTGGATGCCCTGGGGGTAAGCAGATAAACATCAAATTTTCATTTTAGGGTGAATTATCCCTTTAATCGTTTATTTTTACGTTTAATGATTAAACAGTCACTAGATATTTTACTTGTATGCTTTACATATCAATTTAAATGTCTTACAGGTGCAGCCATAGCTGGAGTTTATAAAGCGGCTGGGAAGAGTATGTTCTCCTTGGAGGCCTTGGTGTTTGGAGTAGGACAGTCGTTGTGTGTTTTTATCATTTCCTTCCTCAGAGTGCTGGCTACCCTGTAGCACTAAGACATTGGCACACCAGGCTGCCATTACAAGGAGAGGAAGCGGTACAGTCACCTGGGCGTCATATGCAAAACATGGAGGCCTTACTTCCCAAACAGTTCCAACAACTTGTTTCCTTTGATACAGAACTATGGTATTTTTTCCAAACGGGTTTCGGATGAGTTCTTCGAGTAACATGGGACTTTTCATTTGAAAAGGAAACATTACGAGCTACCTTTAAAGCAGAGCTAGCCTTGTGTTACAGGTGGAGTCATCTTGCACATGTTTGTTTTTTTTAAATTAATCATTATAAATATTTTACTTGTTAGTTTCTTTTCATTTTCCTTTCTTAACACTAAATTTGTCTTTTATAAAGTTTTGGATGAGGTAAAAACTGTACATACTTAAGCCCATTCCAGCTTGCCCTTAAATTATGCTTGAGAGGATCAACTTGCATTCACTTTGCACTGATTATATGAATCCATTAGGCCAAAGGCTAGAAATTTAAATTTGTTTCTGTACTTCACAATGTTTTATATGTATTTTGCCACTGATTGTGGGCATATTTCAAGAGATTACAGTTGCACACACTTGTGTGTGGACTTTGACATTGTAATCATTTCATGACATAAGATTTCCTGCTGGAGTTAAGTGGCTTTTGTTGGTTAAATGACATATTTGTGACCTGTTTTTACATTCAAAGTCATTAAGAATTTGCTTTTCAAGTGGGCTCCAGGATTTGGCCTTCACATTGTTATTTCTGTATATATTAGAGTGATACAATGTTGCTTTGACACTAATTTGCCCATAAGGTTCTGTATGTGGCAGCCTCACCTCTTATGCCTAACATGTGAATGTAAAACATATTTCAGCTGAATCCATTGTAGAATCACTTAAACCTTCACCAAAGAAATGATAACACTATTCTACAGCCGTCATACGTCGCAGACAGTTATTTTTAGAGAAATCTCATGTGGAAAGATCAAACGGAATTTACTATAGAATGCACAAAATTATAATATCAGAATCTGAAACTCAAGTTATGTACAGAAGTATATAAAATAAGATGCTTAAGTTACAAAAAATATGTACTCACACATGTAGATGTTCTCCCTATCTTCTTGTTCAGTAACAACATTATCAGCAAGAGCTGTAATTCTGATATGAATATGATCTTAACACATAGTAGCAGAGTTTTTAGACTGACATCTAAACCAAATTTATTTCTCAAATATACGTTTCACATTTCTTCAGTATAAGCATTTGTAGACTTGTGTTCTCCCATATTCAAGCCCTCAGGAAGTTCTTGTGTTCTGGAAGATTCATTCCAAGCTTGTGTGGTGCGAGATATTGTAAATCAGACTAATCTTTTTATGATTGGAGCGCTAACATTAGTGGGACGCACTGAAAGCTATGCTTTATTCGTCTGAGCCTATGGTCTCTCAATTGCACAAATGGATTTATTTTTCTAAAGTCCAATCATTGGTGGAGTGACTGCTCATTGTTTTTGTGGTTTGTCTTTGATTGTATGGTCTTCTTAAGAAATGGATTTACTCTTTAAAACGTGATACTTTCCATTTATTTTATTTTTTTTCTGGGCAAGTTTAATTTTCTTATTGTAAAATAAGTGCCAATTGCTAGTATTTTCATGAAATAAAATGGTTTAGATTATAATAACACCACCTTGTTTTGCTTTTGTGATTTGCTGTCCTGCGGTTTTGGTGTAATAGGTTGGCTAGTAAGCTAAATGTGTGCAAAATAACAGCTGAAAGAGTAGTAAAAACAATTTGGTTGTATTCCAAATGGAGGGTGGTTTACTCATGCCACTCTCATCTGTGGTTTAGTGCAAGCTTCTGTGTTCTCCAGCACTTCCACACTCACAGATGGCTCTGCTGTGTTCCATTAACATTCACCGGCCAAATCTGCACACCCGCCACTTGCTGCGTACTGGAGGGAGTAACATGCTGTAGAAACGCACATGGAATGATGACTCAAAGCATGTGGGCTTTTCTGCTATTAGAGCCTGGTTAAACTGGAATAAAAGAACATTAGGCCTATAATAAGTGTAGAACATTATTTTGGAATATGAAAACCGTAACAGTTACCATAACAGGTTTGAAAACACTGATTTTAGTATCATTAGTTTGCGTAATTGCCTTAACTATAAGAGGAAAGCATTTGGTTGGTTTTTGCCATGTAATATGACCTGAAGGGTCAACCAAAATGTCATTTGTAATCTCAAAAATGACTTCATAATTCTAAGTTCCTTTAATTTTTAGCCACTGTAGATGAGGTTTAAAGCTATTTCATAAAATAGAATCTTAAATATACTTGTCGTATCTGATGCAGTACACGTTTTAAATAAGAAAAGTGCACTACAAACAGGGACAGGGAGCTAAAAAAGCTCTGTGCCAATAACAGTTCAGAGGTGCTGCTGGGTGACTGCAGAAAGATTTACTTTCCTTTTACAAGTAGTAATGTATTTCTAGCAACTGTATGTCATTTCTAACCTTGAAATAATTCTGATGGTACTCTGACTTCTAATAAGACTTCTAATACTCCTATGATATGTAAGCAAAGCCGCTTCAAGTCAATAATAAGACAATTTTTTTTAGTTTAGTGAGCTGGTCCTAAATTACGTGAAAAGGGTGGATTACTTTACGGCAGCAACAAATGCTCATGCAGAGATGGCTTTGGTACATGTATCTACTGTAATTACAACAATCAGATATTTTCGACAGTTAGTTCCACTCCGTTAACTGTAGGGAGCTCCAAAGTCCCAAAATTCCCAAAAATTAAGCGTATAGCGTTAGTTCTGGCAGGTAGCGCAAGTCAAGCTTGCATCAGCTGACTCTCAGCTTATCACATATACCTATAGGAATATGACACCTATCACGGCATTCCTATATAAGCTCTGTTCAGTATTATTCAGCAGCTTTTTCGCTTGCTCAGGAGCAAATTGCCCTCCTCCATCCCCAGCTCCACCTTTCGCAGGACTTGGCTTTCTGATATCCCTCTTTGAATCAGACTCCTTTTATCTTAAATAATGTTGTTACACTTAAATATCATTAAGTACATTAATGATATCTGCTTTGTTCTATTTTGGGGCTGGGGGGTTATAATTGCTGCTCTCCCTGCTCATTCATGACAGGCTGCATGGAGGGGCAGGGACTTTTTGCCCAGAACAGAACCATACCGCCAAACCAAATTGTATGCTAAGCGTCAATCATTTTGACGATAGTGGTTCTGACAGAACTACATACAGTTGCTTTAAAGCGATAGTTCTCCAAAAAAATGAAAATTCTGTCTTCATTTACTCACCCAAAAGTTGTTTCAAACCTGTACAAGTTTCTTCTGTTGAACACAAAAGAACATATTTTGAAGAATGTTGGTTATCAAACAGTTGACGGTAACCATTGACTCTCAGTTTTTTTTGTTTATTTGTTTTTGTTTTACCAACATTCTTCAAAATATTTTCTGTTCAACAGAAGAAAGCTCGTACAGGTTTAGAACTATCACTTTAAGTTTAATCAAATCCCTGCCAAGCATTTTATTGCCAAACTTTCGCGTTGAGCCGAGAGAGACTAGTACTAGTACTTTTGAGAAAGGGAAGAGAGACAAGCATGTTCGCATCCATGAAAAAGTCAGGACTCGTAATGACACAACAGAATTCACTTTTTAATCATTATTAACAAGTATAGGTATTGATTTACTTTTTTTTTTGTTTTTTTTAAACGCATTTGTTCATAATTCATTCTTTTGTACATAATCTGGCGTGCAAGGCAAAGGTACACATGATAGAAAATAGATTTGCGCAGGGTCAGTCCATGTGTATCTCAGGTGAGGGGGATTCAGTTCTTTGGTCTGATGTTTCTCCCTGCGTTGTGTGCTCCTCTGAGACTGTCTCCCCCCTCTCCTGGTTGGTCACTTGCTTGCTGAGCTCGGATGGGCTCTGCTCTGATTGGCTGTCTGTGACTGTTGTGCTGTTCGCCTCATCGACCTGTCCAGTGCCGTCCTCCTTTTCCCCAGATTTCACTGTGAATGCACATGATGGACACGTAAGCACGATACCTAATTGAAGTACTGCACAAACTGTATAAAAATTTTATAGAAAGTTACTATATTGGTATAGATTTAAATACATCTATATACATCTCAGGTTTCTTCTCATGGTGTTGGAGTAGAGTTAATCTCTTCCTCCTCTCACCTTCCTCACCCTCTGGTAAATCCTCTGAGCAGGGCGTCAGTTCCCCCAGGTTTCCTCGCTTCCGCCCCGGTGACCTCTGCCGTCTTGGCAGCGCAGCCTTTAGCTCTAAGAGAGGCCATAATAACAACTGGCATTATTGAAAAGTACCATACAGTAGATTTGTTGCTTGCAGAACAACAACAAAAAACAAACACTTAACAGAAAGAGATGCATTTTGTGTTTTAATGATCCTATGAACTCAATATCTACATTTGTGTCTTTTAGTCTACATCTTTTGCCTTTGAATTCATTTACAATACCGTTCGAAAGTGTGGGGTCAGTAAGATTTTTTAAAGAAATTAATACTTTTAACCAGCAAGGATGCTTTAAATGTATCAAAAATTATAGTGAAGACATTTATACGTTGCCAAAAAGTTGTTTCAAACAAATGCGATTCTTTTAAACTTTCTATTAGTCGAACAATGTATCACATTTTCCACAAAAATACTAAGCAACAACTGTTTTCTGCATTGATGATAAGAAATGGCTTTTGAACAGCAAATCAGCATATTAGAAAGATTTCTAAAGGATCATGTGACACTGAAGACTGGAGTAATGGTTGCTGAAAACTAATTTTTAAATTTCATATTTGAAACTGTAGTAATATTTCACAATTTTACTGTAGTATTGATCAAATAAATGCAGCCTTGATGAGCACAAGAGACTTCTTTTGAAAACATCTTACCAACCCCAAATGTTTAAATGGTGTGTACACTACATGGACAAAAGTATTGGAACACCCCCTTCTTTAGAACAGAAAAAGGCACTTCCAAAACCGTGGCAACAAAGATGGAAACATAATATATGTATTTAAAAATTATATTTCCATCTCTGTTGCAAGAGTTTTGGAAGTGTCTAAAATGACTGTACCCATATGTACAAGTCATTGGTGTTCGGCTCAAGATCTGCATTTAAAGTCACACCAGAGGTGTTCAGCTTGGATTAGGACTTGGCTTTCTGCAGACCAGTCACGTTCTTCCACACTGACTGAATCAAACATTTCTTTTTAAACCTTGCCCTATACACAGAGGCACTGTCATGTTAGAATAGAAAAGTGTCCTGTTCAAACTGTTGCTATAAAATTAGAAGCACACAGTTTCCTAGAATATCATTATATGCATTAAGATTTGTACTCAAAGTAGCCAAACCTGTTCATTAGAAGGGGGTGTCCCAATACTTTTGTCCATATAGTATAAAATGCTAATTGCCTCCAATAAAATGCACTCCAGTGTGACAATGTCTGTCCTCCTTAAAATACCTGACTAGCAATAACATCAGCAGCTAGCAACATCATCTTCTTCAAAACGTCGCTCTCATTTAACATGAACAGGATTATTCAGAGCGCTGTTTAGAAACACGTGAATGTGAATGTAACTGACATATTGTGAGTGACAGGTATGAGACATCAGATGCTCACCCTCAGGGTCAAGCATGGCGGCGTGTTGGAGGAGAGAGTCCTCATGGACAGACACAGCACGGCGCTGGGGAGAGGGCTTCATGCGGGGCCGTGGTATAGGGAGGGTCTCTATGAGAGGAAATACGGTCAGACTGTGTCCGTTCTTATAAAAGACATGAATATAATACAGCACAGGGTCTTCGAGGCTGTTTTATGCCTTTTATCATATAGGACGGGGAGGATTGGGAATGAGGGAAATCGGGAACCAATACAGTCAGGATTCAAACCTGTGACCTTTTATGTCATGAGTGTATGTGCTACCACCACGCCACAGATATGAACATCACAAGGTTGTTCATAACAGATTCACAAATGAGAAAAATATCTGTATCGGGATGTATGGATGTAGGGTGGAACTTGAATGAAAATCAAGAAAAAAAAATGATGGACTGCTTATTGTCCACAGAAAATGCTGACATATGCACAACACTTGATACCGCCAAGGGACGTTCAGCTTATCACATTATCACAATATTCATATTCTCAGTTATGTGGTTATTGCGCTGAGATAACATTTGGAGCTGCAAAGAGTATTTTGGACCAACACTCAAAGAATGAATGCATTTTCATCAGGGCCCATTTGCTGCATCGGCCACACAATCATTGAATTACATGACTGATGGGACAGGGCTAACTGAATTGTGTTCGGCCGAGCCCTGTAAGAGCCGGCAGACTCTGAGAGCTTTGAGATCGGCCATCGAGGGAGGTGTTGAATGAAAACAGACACTTGTTGAGTCATTATGTGGCCCTACTTTAGTATTATAAATTTGTTTAGACGGTGATGGATATCATAAAGGCCGATCTTGTGTACATGCATGAGACAAAGTGAAAAGTAAGAAACAGAATAGGAGATAGATAGGCTTTCAATCAATTAAAGGGATGTTCAAAAAATCTGAATGGTAACTTGTCTTTTTACATTTTTCTTTAAAAGATCCGGCTCATAGGAGTCATTCATTTTGAAATCAGACTACACTGGTCGTGCTGATTCAGTATAAAGAACCGGTTCACAAAAGTGCATATGATGATGTCCTATGTTTTAAGTTTTCTGAAGTGGAACAGACAATTAAATCGCTATTTACTAATAATACTTGTCCTCTCTAAAACAAAATAAGCTTGTTGGATTTTGACAGACATCATGAACTGTCACTGTATGGAAAAAAAAAAATGTTCAGATGAACTGATTACATGTAATCTGGATTACGTAATCAAATTCCAAAAATTAAATACTTGTAATTAGACTAAATTACATTTTAAAATACTCATAATCAGACTACAGTTGCTTTTTTTATTGATTGCATATTATTCACACAATACCAATAAATTATTTATAATTTATCGATTCTCCCTAATTCCTCTTTTTCATCTTTTAAATGTTCCTTTCTAATATATACATTCAGAAATTCTTCCAGTTTTGTGGACATTCACACAAAGACCAGTCACACAGCATTTGGCCACTGGATTTCATTTCAAAAATCATTTCAGATATTTAATCATGTATTACTATGCCTTTGAAAGGCTTTTGTCTTTCAAACACATTAAAATGCACAAATTCAGGTTATTTACATAATGCAGGGATTCCCAAACTATATTTTTCATCTGAACCTCATTTACCTTCACTTGTGAATAAATAAATTTAAAATACATTTGCATGCTCACGGTTCTCTGACGTTGAAAGGTTTCTCTTTTTTTATTTAGTAAGTGTTTTATTTTGATTGATGTTATTTTAAAATTATTTATTTTAATTTTACATTTTTATGTTTTAATTAATTATTAGCTTTTCATTAAATTCACAAACCCCCTGCAGTCCCTTCACGAATCCCAGTTTGGGAAATCTTGGTGTCATGTCATGTTTAATGAACTTCATGTTGTTAATAACAACGAATCGAATATATTTTCTTACTCTTTGTATTTTTATATCAGTATGATACAAGATTATCCTATTTAAACCAATGTGATAAATGAAATAGATCTAAAGTAATCTAAAAGTAGTCAGAATATATTACCTAAAATGTGTAATGCAATGAATTACGTAACCAACTACAATTTTTGTCATGTAATTTGGAATCGGTGATGGACTACAATTTGTAAGCATTCGAAAAGACACAAGGATCCTGTTGAAAAAAACAGCATATGCTGGTTAGGTATGTTTTGAAGAATGGCTGCTGGTCCTTAGTTGGTCATGAGCTGGTTTAAGCTGGTTATGACCTGGTCCTCAGCAGGAGCTAGTTGCTTAGGACCAGCTCAAACCAGCTACCATGCTTCAAAACATGCCTAACCAGCATACGCTGTTTTTTTCAACAGGGGATGAGAAAATATTTAGATCAATTTCATTTAGTTTCAATTTTCACTATCCCTCAAGTTTAGAATAGCGTGTTATGTAAAAGCTGGCCATCCAAAGCCTGCATGCCCCATCATCCCCACTAGACTGACAGAGAGGCAAACCTTCAGTGACGGATTGTGCTCTCTCTGAACGCTCTCTGATATCCGTTCTGAGATTCCTCCGTGGTGAGGGGGCTGGGGGCGTCTCTTTGCGGGGAGATGGGGTTGGAGGATCTTTCTCCTGAGGCTGGGAGAGAGAGATGGTCTCGGATACCTCTGCCTGGCCATCCTGAGAGGGGCTGGGGAGCTTGGGACTGGGCGTGGCCGTCCGTGCTGCCTCACTACCGGGAAGCAAAATGGGCTTCATGGCCGGTTTAGGGGGCAACGGGCCTATAGGACGCTCTGGAAGTAGTGGCTTTTCTGTACGGTGGAAGTCTGTAACACTTTGGGTCACTCGGGTTGGTCGCCTGGTGTCTGAAGAAAATAAGAGGTTTGAAATATTTTCTAAATGCATGTTGTTATATTATTGTGAACAAATTATCTATTGATGTTTCCTTTTTTGACCTCGTAATTCTTAAATGTCATAAGTCAATCTTCAATATCTTTTCTCTGGTGATGTATGCTAGATTTCTTTTGTTAGAACCTCGCCCTGCATTTTTTCTATGTACATCACAGAGGAAAAGATCTGTCACTCGTTTCATCGCAACTTGTGCCTTGCTATGATGAAATTAAATGAAGCTGGGTGATTACGTTCTTACCTGATGAGGTGGACATTGTGCGGGGTTTCATAAATGTAGGCGGTGGCTCAGGTTTGTCAAGTATTGCCCCTAAAAAGCAAGCAAAGTGAACTAAATAACAGAGAAAGTCCTGCACATAAAATACATGGATAAATTGGATTTAACACAATGCTGCAAGGTATTCTTGCTGTTTGCTTGTTTTAAATCATAGCATTATGCTAGACTTGCTAGACTTATATGTGAGTGTGTGTGTGTGTGGTATATATAAAGAGATGGTATATAGATACAAACTCATTTAAATGGAATTAAAGGGTTCGTACGATGATGCTAAAAATAACACTATTTTGTATATTAGGTGTATTGCAATGTGTTTACGCGGTTTAAGGTTAAAAAAAAACACATTATTTTCCACATACTGTATTTCTGCCTCGCCTTTCTGAAACACGTCAATTTTTACAAAGCTCATCGTTCTGAAAAGCGAGGTGTGCTCTGATTGGCCAGCTATCCAGTGAGTTGTGATTGGCTGAACACCTCAAGTGTGTGACCATATTTGGAAACACACAGCATCTCCATGACATGGCGGCAAAAGTTACACCTTCTTTCTTTGCGTAAACATTTGGGCGGTGTTATGCAAATCGTCCAACACAGTGACGTAGATATGTGGGGGCATGTTTAAATGAGGCATTTTAGAAAGGTGTGGACGAGTTTTAACTTTTATAAAGAATATCTCTTTGGGTTTGACATTTTTTAATCTTTGCAACTTTGCGGATCTTATATACACACAAACAGCTTGTAACACTCCAAAGCCAATGTAAAACTTGAAATCGCATCATGTGACCACTTTAAACGTACCTGATTATTTAACAGCGTTTCAATGAAAGCAAAGATTTGCCGTGTGAATTAAGAAAAAAAAGATGAGAAACTATATTTTGCATCTCATAATCAGTGAATGGCCTAACCATATAGGAAGCACACATAGGCCACACTATGATGTCACTCTCTAGCAGGCACACCTGAAACCCCAGAGCAGAAACACTGAGATCACCACTGTCAAAACACAGATGTGCTGACGCAGCACTAACAATGCGGCAAATTCTCACATCCCAGCACGAAGAAGTACATACTGTAGCTGAGAAATGTATCTTACCCTCAGAGTTGGCTTTCCTCAGCTCCTCATCCTTGCTCTATAAGAGGATAAAACTGGTTTAAATAAGATGCCTAGTGAAGTAAGTGTGTAATCTCTAATTCACCCAAAACCCTTTTTCATGTAAAGAATAAGTGATGATTTTGATACTGCGGTTTTAGCAGAGTAAGCGGGGCAAGGTGTTTTTTCCTGATATAAGGCATTTCCGATAACGGTGAATTATTTATGACCGTTAATAAAGTTTAAAAGGTCTTCAGGGAACAAAGTTGTTTAATTAATTTGGTTCAAAAGGGTACATGTATTTCACATTAAAAGGTTGGACTGTTTAGCAACAACACACTACTAAAAACATGGCAAGTAGCAAAGACAAATAAAAGAAAATTGGAAGCATGAAATACCCGCACTTACCTGGCTCTGTTTGGTGTCAGTAGGAGATGTTTTGGTGACTCCCATGCGGTGAAGCATGACATGGAGACGCTGTTCAAAGCTGGACGAGCTCTCTGAGGCATGTTTCTAGACAGTAACCAAAAGATTACCTCTTAGAAATGTTTCTTGGGCTGTTTGTACAAAAATATTCTATCAATATTTATTCTAGGAGCTTTCAGAGCACTTTTTAGAAAGTGAAGTCAGCCATACATTAAATAGTCAATAGGAACCTCTAAAACTGACGGCGCCCTCTCATCCAGAGGGATTTTGGATCAGCGACCAAACTATTTAATACTGACTCACAGTTTTCAGCATTAGCTGGCAAAAATCATATTATGCATCAACAGATGCTGCAAGAAAAACAATTTCAGCATCTTGTTTATAAAATATTTTAGATGTGCTGATATTACATCACACCCATATTCACACTGTGACAATTTCACTTCTGACACATTTATATATAGAGTAACAACAGTCTTGGCCAATGACGTCAAAGACTGTTCTGAGAACAAGAAAATGTGACAAAAGAAATGCAGATCACACAAAGTAACTCAACACATGCTGTTACAGTAACAAAAAAGTGCCATGTAGTTTTGTACATGCACCATGGTAAGATGATGGTTTTCTTTGTGTGTACATGAACATGGTAAACAATCACTACCATGATACAGTAAATATTGAAGTATCATGATACTGACTTACCTTATTGGAAAATAGTTTTTCTTTTTAGCATAAATTTAACAAAAGTGAATGAGGGTTATATAATGAGATTAAAACACAAAAAACAATTTAAATGGGGTAAGAAAAATACTCTCGATATAGAAATAATACGTAAGATATACCAGATCTACTATCTATATTAAGTATATTAATCTTGTTTTAAAGATTATAAAGATTTAGTTTTTTGTTCCTCATCCTTGCTCTATAAGAGGATAAAACTGGTTTAAATAAGATGCCTAGTGAAGTAAGTGTATAATCTCTAATTCACCCAAACCCTTTTTCATGTAAAGAATAAGTGATGATTTTGATACTGCGGTTTTAGCAGAGTAAGCGATTGTTACTGGGGCAAGGTGTTTTTTCCTGATATAAGGCATTTCCGATAACGGTGAATTATTTATGACCGTTAATAAAGTTTAAAAGGTCTTCAGGGAACAAAGTTGTTCAATTAATTTGGTTCAAAAGGGTACATGTATTTAAAACACAAAAAACAATTTAAATGGGGTAAGAAAAATACTCTCGATATAGAAATAATACGTAAGATATACCAGATCTACTATCTATATTAAGTATATTAATCTTGTTTTAAAGATTATAAAGATTTAGTTTTTTGTTCCTCATCCTTGCTCTATAAGAGGATAAAACTGGTTTAAATAAGATGCCTAGTGAAGTAAGTGTATAATCTCTAATTCACCCAAACCCTTTTTCATGTAAAGAATAAGTGATGATTTTGATACTGCGGTTTTAGCAGAGTGCGATTGTTACTGGGGCAAGGTGTTTTTCCTGATATAAGGCATTTCCGATAACGGTGAATTATTTATGACCGTTAATAAAGTTTAAAAGGTCTTCAGGGAACAAAGTTGTTCAATTAATTTGGTTCAAAAGGGTACATGTATTTAAAACACAAAAACAATTTAAATGGGGTAAGAAAAATACTCGATATAGAAATAATACGTAAGATATACCAGATCTACTATCTATATTAAGTATATTAATCTTGTTTTAAAGATTATAAAGATTTAGTTTTTGTTCCTCATCCTTGCTCTATAAGAGGATAAAACTGGTTTAAATAAGATGCCTAGTGAAGTAAGTGTATAATCTCTAATTCACCCAAACCCTTTTTCATGTAAAGAATAAGTGATGATTTTGATACTGCGGTTTTAGCAGAGTAAGCGATTGTTACTGGGGCAAGGTGTTTTTTCCTGATATAAGGCATTTCCGATAACGGTGAATTATTTATGACCGTTAATAAAGTTTAAAAGGTCTTCAGGGAACAAAGTTGTTCAATTAATTTGGTTCAAAAGGGTACATGTATTTAAAACACAAAAAACAATTTAAATGGGGTAAGAAAAATACTCTCGATATAGAAATAATACGTAAGATATACCAGATCTACTATCTATATTAAGTATATTAATCTTGTTTTAAAGATTATAAAGATTTAGTTTTTTGTTCCTCATCCTCATAAAGATTTAGTTTTTTGTTATTTTATATCAAATCACATTCAGAACATACCATGGTACTGCCACAGAAATTTTATTGTAAGGGTTTAAATGAATACTTTTTACACAATATTTACTCAAAATGCACTTTTTTGAGTAAAATTTGTGTTAAGCATCAACTATGCTGTTTTTGAATTTCTATTAATCAGCCAATCAGCCTACTATATAATATAGAAATAACCAAATAGTCAGATTAATTGGCCGAGCCAAAATATAATATCTATACAATATAAAATATACAATATATCTAGTTTAACTCAATCAGAACCACTGCTCAGTTACCTTTACTTGCGTGGCTGTGTCATCCTGCTCTGGCAAGACGTCTGAGAGCAGGATGAGGGACTGTGATTTGCCTTCTCTGAGAGAGCGACGGATGGGTTTAGGCCTCCGCTCTCCATCTGGGGTGCGGCTCTTTTCCAGGGTCCGGCTCTTCTCCCGCTCTGAGGGTGACACAACTGGGACTGGGCTGGGGGTTTTGGTGGGAGTGGGAGGTGCAGCAGGGGACAGTGCTGGGACCTCTTCGGTTTTGCTCGGAGAGGAGGCAGGAGGTGTGGGAGTGGATGCAGGTGGGGTCAGTACAGGTGTGGGGGCAGGTGACAGAGCTCTGGGTGACATTTTGTCCTCAATAACTGGTGCAGTTGTTGTTGAATCTGTGATGGTGAGGATGGTGGTGGTGGCCGTGGTTGTGACTGCCTTGACTATGTTTTCCTCATCCAATTTCTCTTTGTCCCTCTCCTTTTCTTTCTCCTTCTCTCGTTCCCTCTCCTTTTCTCTTTCCCTTTCCTTTTCTCGCTCTTTCTCTGCACGTGCTGCCTCCCGGAGTGGTCGGATGAGATCTGCTATTGAAGTCTTTTTGACCTTGCCCTCAGGAACGCCGTCGCCCTTGGCCCCTCGACCTGCTCGGACTTTCTTAAAGGCGAAAAAGTCACCAAACTTCTTCTTAATGTTTTTGGAGGGGGCTGTGGTGGGGATGGGGGTTGTAGTGGAGGTGGTAGGAGGGGCAGTTGTGACAGACGTGGGCTCTGCAGGTTGTGCTTTAATGAGGGGCTCCTCCCTCTGGTGCTTTCTGAACACGAGGAGAGGAGAGGCATGATGGGAAATGTCTTTTGACAACCGGTAAGAATATTTATTTGTTAGAGATCATGATTTAATCATGTGCTGTGATTAAAGTTGAATAACTGTTTAAATAACATTGATCTGCATACTTGAGTGTGTTTGTATGTGTTGTGTACTCACAGGGGGTCATCAGGGATGATTTTTTTGGTGAAGAACTCTTCTACACCTTCATCAACCCTCCCCATGTTCTCATTGGCCTCATTCTCGCTCTCAGCTGCCTGCTCCTGCACACATACAAACAAACACAAGGTCATTCAACCAATTAAAATCGACTAAATGTTTCATCTGGACATGAAAAACTGTATCATAGCATAATGGAATGAAAATATTAACATGATTTACAACCCGAATTCCAGAAATGTTGGGACGTTTTTAAAAATTGAATAAAATGAAAAATAAAAGACTTTCAAATCACATGAGCCAATATTTTATTCACAATAGAACATACTGTAGATAACAAAATGAGCTCATTTCAAATTTGATACCTGCTCACCGGTCTCAAAATAGTTGGGACGGGGGCATGTTTACTATGGTGTTGCATCTGTTTACCATTGGTCCCATTCTTGCCTGATATAGGTTTCCAGCTGCTGAAGAGTTCGTGGTCAACGTATTTTTCGTTTAATGATGCGCCAAATGTTCTCTATACGTGAAAGCTCTGGACTGCAGGCAGGCCAATTCAGCCCCAGACTCTTCTACTACGAAGCCATGCTGTTGTAATAGCTGCAGTATGTGGTTTTGCATTGTCCTGCTGAAATATACGTCGTCTGGAGGTGACATATGTTGCTCTAAAACCTTTATATACCTTTCAGCATTCATGGTGCCTTCCAAAACATGCAAGCTGCTCATACCGTATGCACTTATGCACCCCCATGCAGGCTTTTGAACTGAACGCTGATGACACGCTGGAAGTTCTCCCTCCTCTTTAGCCCGGAGGACACTGCATTCGTGATTTCCAACAAGAATGTCAAATTTGGACTCGTCTGACCATAGAACACTTTTCCACTTTGAAACTGTCCATTTTAAATGAGCCTTGGCCCACAGGACATGACGGCGCTTCTGGACCATGTTCACATATGGCTTCCTTTTTGCATGATAGAGCTTTAGGTGGCATCTGCAGATGGCACAGCGGATTGTTTACCGACAGTGGTTTCTGGAAGTATTCCTGGGCCCATTTAGTAATGTCAATGGCAGAATCATGCCGATGAGTGATGCAGTGTCGTCTGAGGGCAAGAAGGCCACAGACATCCAACAAAGGTCTTCGGCCTTGTCCCTTACGCACAGAGGTTTCTCCAGTTTCTCTGAATCTTTTGAAGATGTTATGCACTGTAGATGATGAAATTTGCAAAGCCTTTGCAATTTGACGTTGAGTTTTAAAGTATTGCACAATCTTTTTATGCACTCTTTCACAGATTGGAGAGCCTCTGCCCATCTTTACTTCTGAGAGACGCTGCCTCTCTAACTGTGCGTTCACACCAGACGCGACTTGCGTGAATAAATCGCGCTATTTGCGCGTAGTTGGACGCTTGAACATTTTGAGTTTACTCGCTTCATTCGCGCGTGAAATTCAAGTCACAACAGACGCGAATTCGCGTCAAGGAGGGGCTTCTGCCAGGCGGCTCCAGTCTCATTACACTACACTGGTCCAATCACAAATAACTATTTTTTACTATACTATTGTGAGTGTATTTGCAATAGGATATAATTAGAATGAATGTACAAATGTTTGCCGTAAGTAGCCTATTCTAGTCTTAACATTGAAATAATATTTTTATGAAACAAATAGGCTATAAATTATGATTTATTATGTTGTGCACAAAGTAACACACCAAGCAAGATCCTTTTTATTCATGTTTCTATAAAAGTACCAAGATGTATCGTACAGCTCCGGGTATACATACAGCGACGATGATTTTGTCCTCCATTGTTGTTTCGGATTTCTGCCTCTCTCGCTACGTCGTAATCACATCACTACTAGAGCAAGCTCCTGATTGGTTAACGCGGTGCGAATTTTCGCCAAAGTTCAGATTTTTCAACTCGCGTGAATCACGCATTAAGCGCATCAAACGCCCAAAACGCTCAATTCGCACCGCCTCATTCGCACGAACCACGCTGCAAGATGTCTATTCGCGTCTTTGCATTGACTTAACATGTAAATCACTTGCGCTTAACGCTTCATTCGCGTCTGGTGTGAACGCACCTTAAGACATCCCTTTTATGTTACGGACCTAATTAACTTAATTAGTTGCTAGATGTTCTCCCAGCTGAATCTTTTCAAAATGTCTTGCTTTTTCAGCCGTTTGTTGCCCCCGTGCCAACTTCTTTGAGACTTGTAGCAGGCATCAAATTTGAAATGAGCTCATTTAGTGGATAAGAGTGTAAAATTTCTCTGTTTAAACATTTGTTATGTTCTCTATGTTCTATTGTGAATAAAATATTGGCTCATGTGATCTGAAAGTCTTTCAGTTTTCATTTTATTCGAATTTAAAAACGTCTCAACATTTCCGGTATTCAGGTTGGACACAATACATGACCCTTGATCAATAAACCTTAAATTCAAACTCAGATGGCACACCTACAGATCTGTTTATTGAGCATCTAATGCACATCGCACACAAAACTTGTAAGCACTTGTGAAAATAGCAAGCTTCAATCAGACTGGCTGACAGCTAGCCAGCTTCCAGGAGTATGGGGTGCACAGAATATTTAAGTATCTTGTTAGTTCACAGACAAACAAAATGGTGTCTAACATCTGCAACCCTTCTGAGGAAAAATGAAATACTTGATTTAATAAAGTTTAAAGGGGACATCGGATGTCTATTTTCCACAAGTTGGTATGATTCTTTAGGGTCTTCATGAAATGTCTACATACCTTGGTTAAAATTCCTCATGGTTGTGTAAAACAACACCCTTTTTACCTTATCAAAAATAGCTCCGTTCACAGCAACTCGTTTCGATGAATGTCTCTTTAAATGATAATTTAAATGATAACTGCTCACCCCACCCCTCTCTTCTGTGGGGCGTGTCAACACATAACATGTGAATTGCTGCCTTGGACTCAGTATATGGCTTGGAGGTGGTCTTATTCAAATAGCTAGCTATCTACTTAAAAACCAGCTGTAAATTGAAACAGCCCATAACGAACTGGCTGCATGTTTTCTTTTCAGCTTTTCTAAGTTGGCAGACATGCCAGAAACCTAAACTAATTGAAAAAAAGTGAAAAAAAATCAGACGTCTCCTTTAAAGATTCATGCATCAAAAGTTGTGTTTGAGGCTCTTTGAACCTATCCATGGGCTGAACTGTATATTCCATCATGCTCTTGGTCTATGAAATAATCAGCATTTTTTTTTTTACTTGAGATGAACTCAAAATATAGATTATGATCTACACACTTTTCTGTACATTTTTGTGCAATCTTTGCTCTTGTCTTTTGTCTTTAGTCTCTGTTGCATAAACTATGACTTGGTTTTGCTCACAAACATTATTATTTTTTAATACAAACAATTATTTTGCTAAGCGACAGTGAATAGCAGGTAAAAAACCTGGAACCAGCAAACAGGAAAATCTGAACAGCTCTACTTACTTCTCTGTGACAAGTGGGTGTCAGAAATGCAAAATTAAGTAGTGCTTTGTGTCCCAGAGTAATCAGGGTATTTCTGCTTTTCTAAAAGCATCATCTACTGTAGAGAGTGAATGTGCATTTTCATTCAGCCCATCTGCCTTTTACACTTTGGTCTAAAAAGACAAACTGCATTCGAAAATAGGACTGAATTTTCATGCCAAACATTTGTGTTGATGTGAAAGAACCTTTGGCCAGAATATACTGCAGAATGGACCAGACTTTATAACAATAGTCAAAAGACTACTCCTATAACAGCATGCCTATGAACCAAGCAGTGCCTTTTGATTTTAGGTTTGGTTTAGGATTAAGGTTGACAGAAATGTTGTGTAGAAATGTTAACACTATTGTGTAAATTCATATGGTGAGCATTCCCAAGCTTATACAAAAGTGTTTTTTTTTTTTTTTTTTTTGCTGCTTACATTTATACATATTAAAGACAGCATTAATAAGACTAAGAAGTTAGAAGGTTTTCTGTCTGCCATGGATTTGTCTTCAAGCAGATCTGCCTATAGTGTCTCAAGAGAGAGCCAAACCCTGCCTCAATCTTTCTGCCTGTTCCCCCCCACCACCTAATATAATTATACCCCTCAGATACAGCCTCATCACACACACACACACACACACACACACACACACACGCTTAAATGAGAGAATGAGTGCTCATCAGTGGTGACTGGTGTATCTGTCATGTAGCCACAGTAATAACACAATAGCCGCAGATATGGAGGTCTGTTGTAAGCTTTGCCAGTTCTGATTATTCTTAAACATTGAGTTTTACTGACATTACACTACATTATGATTGTGATAAATGAGCAAAACGATTTTCATGATGGCAATCATTAATCTTTTACTCTAACAATATGTTGCCTGTAAGCTGAAATCACACTGCTGATCATTTCCACAGTGGCTTCAGAAATCCAGGTTTGTATTAGGATTAATAGATCTTAATGTAAATATCAGAAAAGAATCTGGAGAAGGATTCGTTTCAAGTGTAATATAGGATTAGAGTTACAAAAATCACATCAATACATAAAAAACCCCTTGAGCTATATAATACAGCACATTATATTATATTTATAAAGCAAATTTAGTAAATTGAAATTATTTATATGAAGTTATGATTTATTATAATTATTAACACGTTATTTAAATACAATATTGTGGACAATGGGGGGGCCTTTGAGTATAAAAAAAAAATTGAGAACCAGTGAACTACAGCACCTTAAGAACTGTGCTAGATTTTCAAGTCAACATAAAACTTTACCCGTAACCCATTTAACTGATGTATTTAACTGGATTGTGAAAAGTAGTCTCCATAGAACAGGTGGATTGATCATGTCACAACATATTGTGAGATATGAACTTGCAGGTGCGAGAAAAAGTATGAATTGTGAGATAAAGAGCCACAATTACTTTTTTTTTTTTTTCCATGACTGAAACAAAAAACTGTATTGTGAGATATATATGTGACCCTGGACCACAAAACCAGTCATAAGTGTACATTTTTTGAAATTGAGATTTCTACATCATCTGAAAGCTAAATAAATAAGCTTTCCATTGATGTATGGTTTGTTAGGATAGTTAGGATATTTGGCCGAGATACAACTATTTGAAAATCTGGAATCTGAGGGTGCAAAAAAATCCAAATATTGAGAAAATCACCTTTAAAGTTGTCCAGATGAAGTTCTTAGCTATGTATATTACTGATCAAAAATTAAGTTTTGATATATTTACGGTAGTAAATTCACTAAATATCTTCATGGAACATGATCTTTACTTAATATCCTAATGATTTTTGGCATAAAATAAAAATGGATAATTTTGACCCATACAAATGTATATAGCTATTGCTACAAACATACCCCAGTGACTTAAGACTGGTTTTGTGGTCCAGGGTCGCATATAACAATTAAATTTTGATTTTTTTTTTTGATTCCATGACAAAAACGGGTTTCCATACAATTTACATGATTACAAAAAACAAAACTGTTTATTTTAATATTGTGAATTTTTTTCAATAATGTGCAAAGATTAATCATTATATGACCGATCATTAATATGCCCATGTTTATTAAGAAAGCAAATTGGGTCAATGTTGATTCCATGTTGACTTGTCAACTGTGCCAGATCAGTAGCTAACAAACACTATACACACACAAAAGCACAGGGTGCCCAGTCAGTGTGTTTTGCCTGTTTCCTGCTGCTGCACAGACTGCGAGGCCTTCGGGCAGTTTGGGTACTGCAGGATGAGAAAGAAAGAAATATGTAGAGAGAGAGAGAGAGAAGGAGAGAGAGACCACTGCAGAGCTATAGCAACCATATGCAAATGAGGCACCGCACACCGCATGAGAAATGGATTATAAATCATTTAGCACCTCTCAGCCAATGAGAAGGCAAAGCACTCATCACTCCATCTTTAAAAAGAGGAGGAGAGCAGACGCCACGTTGTGTGAGGCAGCACAGGGAGAGGTGTTTCCCACACATCTTAATAACACAATCATATTCTCCTACAAAACACACCGCATGAACAGTGCAACCATACAGCTCATGCTTAATTATATATCAATAATGGAAAACAAAGCTTTTGTGTGGTTCACATGGCCTGCTGGGTTTGTTAGTACCTAAACATTATGTCTGGGGTTCATATTTTTCCACATAAAGCCAATAATATTTCATCACTCATGGTGAATTTATTCCATGAATAGGCCATTACATATAAATCATAAGGTAATTAATTCCACTAGCCATAATTTGAAAATCAAAACTGATTCCTGCATGAAATCAGATAATGTTAATACCTGACGGGTTAAGCTGGTCTGCTCTAGTAAACGTGACACGTTTGGGTCTAAAGAAGCTGTTACTGGATGGCAGCTGACACACCGATCAAAGGTCAGTCCGACTCACGTCATGACTCATGACTTTGTGTACACCGTGTCAGATTTTTGTTGGTTTCCTTTTAAATTTCAGTGGAAAGAAGCAGAGATACAGAGAAATGGAATGAATGCAGTGATCTTTACCGCTATTAAACTCTGTGAACTGAGAACAGCATTATGATGTGAGCAGGCCTGTCTAAAGGTGTCAGGTTGAGACAGTGATCCCAGAATTCCACGAGCTTCTGTCTATGCGTCTCTGGTAGTAAAGCTACAAGCTCTATGGTAGGCAGTAATGCCTCTGTGATTAAATCCAATACTTTCCACAAATAAGGTACAAAATAGAACCAATCTTAGAAAATGGTCAGTGAAAGGTGGTGCTTAACCTTAAAAAAAATGCTGATCATCAACCTCAGGTTGCAATCCTCATATAAAATTAACATAAACAGCTCATATAAACTGACTTTTTTTTTTTTGGTCCTCCTGAGGTTGACCAGATTTCTGGTCAAGGCTAAGCAAGTACCTCCTTTTGATGACAATTTTTTAAGGTTTTTAAGGTCTTGCAAAAGTTTAAATAAATCCTATTTTGTCATTTTCAAGCAATAAACATTAAGTAAATATGAAAAAATAAAACATGCAGAAAACTACAAAATAAATGCATTAAGAAGGACAATGAGTAATGGGGCTTGCAAATTTAGACTCAATGAAGCCGTTACTCAGAAGAGACTAACTACAAACCAATATTTGGTCACAAACTAATTACTGATAAACATAGTTCTAATTAATTAAAGACTGATCCTTTTTACATTATATAACAGGGCTGAATGGCCAAGTTTGATGAATGCAGTCAACAGAAATATTTGTAAAAATTGAGGAAATGGAACAAGATTAATTACTTGCCTTCCCGCCGTGCAGTAGAAAAATGGAGCCGGAGCAACACAATTTAAAGGGGTCATCGGATGCCCATTTTCCACAACTTGATATGATTCTTTAGGGTCTTAATGAAAAGTCTGTAACATAGTTTGGTTAAAATTTCTCAATGGTAGTGTAAAACAACACCGTTTTTACCCTGTCAAAAACAGCTCTTTTCAGAGCAAGCTGTTTTCTTGCATGCCGCTTTAAATGCAAAGAGCTCTGCTCGCTTCGCCCCCGCCCCTCTCTTCCGAGCCGCTCTCTGAGAGACGGTAAACTTTAGACGGTTTTCATCATGAAACCTGCAAACTAGCACATTATTAGGAAAGCTGGATCACGAATGATTTGCGCAAAAATAGACGCATTTAGGTAGATCGGGGGTGCATTCGCTTCACAAACAAACGTAATCCACTGCGTCTTCAGAGGCTCAGATGTCGGGAGTAAATGATGACTGCTATGTTCATTATTACATCCAACAACAGAACACCTCAATTGCTTAGGAGCCGTTCTTGTCTACACCTGCTCCGGCGGTGAAACAATGGTGGACTGATGACAGCTCACTCAGGGCGGGTCTAAGGTAAGACACCAGTCCAGTCTGTGTGATGTCACACAGACAGGCATCTGAGATCGGCTCGATTTGAGAAAGGGGAAATGATTTAACCAGGTTTAAAAAAAAAAAAAAACTGGGTGGATTTTTATCATTACAGGGTGGTTGTGTACACACACTGCCAACACACATTTAAGTTACAACAGCTTATAAAAGTGCATGTTGCATCCGATGACCTCTTTAAGGAATGTTAATTTTTATAATGGGCAAAAATCATATGGTAAAAGCCCAGGGTTGAATAATATGTGGAACAAAGCTGAATATGCTGTTTTCATTATTGTAGTTCATTAAAAAAGGCTTTACTACAATTTATTAAATATCTACTCAATAGAACAAATGGTAACACTTTCTTTAGTATAGGGACCAATTTTATAGTTGCTTATTAGCACGCCTATTAATAATATATTGGCAATTTATTAGAACTTATAAAACACATATTCTGTATAACCATATTCTTAATCCCTTATCCTCCCCCATTACCTTAACGTAACAACTACCTTACTAACTATTAATAAGCAGCAAATTAGGAGTTAATTGAGGCAAAAGTTGTAGTTAATGGTTTGTTAATAGCGAGAATTGGACCTTAAAATAAAGTGTGAACATTGTCAACATTATGAAATTATCATGGTTGTAATTTAAATAGTTAATTTAATAGTTTGTCCCTCCATGACAGTAATACCATGAAGAGGGTGTCAAGAACAGGTTAAGACGGGAAAAAAAAACATTTAAAAAAAAGTATACAGACATTTGATGTTTAAAACAAGCTACTTTTCATTGTAGGTTACTTTTATGTTAGGTAAGAATTTATCACATGGGATATTTACATGTAATGTTTAAAAGTGTACTGCATTTGTGGAAAATGTCATTGAGAAACACCTGCATAGAAATTCTAGTGTAGCTTGATTAATTGCAGAACTATTCTCTGGCAGGACGTAAAATTGTGGAATACACTGGTCACTCTAGATTGGAAGTGGTGAGCATCCTTCTGTAATAAAGGTCTGTGTGTGTGTGTGTGTGTGAGAGAGAGAGATATTGTGGAGAGGAGAGGTAATAAAATAAATGCTTATGCAGCCATCAAAAATGCAGGAGCAGAGAGAATTTTAACAGGGATACAGGGACGACATTAAAACTCACAGAGCCCTGAACACAATTTTTATGGATGGGTCGTCTTTCCCCAAGACCAATGAGTAGGCTGTACCATAGAGGCACACCTCATCACAGGACCCGGTTGTCCCTCACTGCTGACAGCCCTGCGGGGACATACAGGGAAAAAAGCACACACACACACACACACACACACACATACTGGACCATCAGAGCATCATCTATTCTCCAGTCACACGAGCTTCTCCCTGAGGCACCACCTGTCATTGGATTTTCACCAGCCAAGGAGTATGACCGTCACACAATATGGACACACACCCTTGCCAACAGATCACGCTGACAGGAATAAACATATAACACATATACTCATTCAGGTGATCAGAGGAAATGACAGGAGTGTTTTCATCCCTCCATGCTCATGTCTGCGATAACACTGGCGCCAAAGTCTCCAGAGAGTGTCTGTTCTGAAAAAAGCTGCCTGCACAATGACCTCACACACACAAAAATATACAGCGATAACAAGGGTAACACCAGTCTACAACTATACAGTAACACAAGTATAATAACAAAATACCCCTGCCCATTATACGGTCTATCACACACATATACACTTGTAACAACGGTTGCACTGCAGATTGTATCTGTGTGTGAGTGTAACTGTGTGAGGATACACGTTTTAATAGCTGTCCATATTGGACATAATAGCTCGCCAACAGGTAGACATGACTACATTCAGCATTTCACTCACACACGCCAGTCACCATGACAACACAGAAACAGCCACAGGTCTCGTACATGAACGATGACATCATATAATAGTATAGTATGACTACAACACAATATAGATCTTTCTATAATTTACCAACCATACGTACTAACTACACTAAAAGCTAATGCAAGCAGACAATTTTTTTTTTTTTTTACAAGAAAGTACTATGATTTTTGTGGAAACTACCATGATTGTACATGTTTGTTTTGACATAACTTGGGATATTATGGTAAATAAAGGTGGTAATCATATGTACATGGAATCGCAGTACTATGATATTACTGTGATTCAGGTGGACACTAAAGTAACAGTAATACCATGGTATTTTTCACATAACTTGAGATACTGTGGTAAATAAAGTTGGTAATCATATGCACATAGTATTACAGTACTATGGTATCACCATGGTTTTTGTGGACACTACCATAACAGTCATACCATGGTATTTTATTTTGACATACCTTATGCTATATAAGGGTGGTAATTATATGCCAATGTATCAAATAATTATGGTATTACTATGAATTTTGTGGACACTACTGTAACAGTATTACTATGGTATGTTTTGACATACTTTATGGTAAATACAGAGGGTAATCATATGTACATGGCTTCATAGTACTATGGTATTATCATGATTTTTGTGGACAGTACTATATTATGGTATTATTAGACAACTTTGAAGTACTGTTATAAATACAGTGATCATACATCACTATCACAGTACAGTACCTTGGTATTCCCATTATTTATGCAGACACTACCATGGTATTTTTTGACATATCTTGGGGCACTAGGGGTGATAAAAGTGGTAAGTAACCATAAGTACACAGTGTCACAGTACTATGGCATTATCATGGTTTTTGTGGCCCATCCATGACAGTTTTATCATGTTTTCTTTGGCATGCGTTGAAGTAGTGTGGTAATCATAAATGATATCACAATACATAACTGCAATGGAATGTTTTGGCATACCAATGAGCACCATCCTAAATGGATACGGTAATCACACATATGCTGTTTTTTCTATTCATCACAGTAAACTAAATGTACCATGGTTTCCACAAAAATATTAAGCAGCACAACTGTTTTCAAAATTGATAATAATAGTAATTTTTTTGAGCACCAAATCTGAAGGATCAATGTGACACTGAAGACTGGAGTAATGCCTGCTGAAGATTTTGCCACAACAGGAATAAATTACATTTTGAAATATAATACATTTTCCTTAAATTGAAAAAATATATATATATTTCACAAAATGTCTGTATAAAAGCAGCATTGGGGAGCATGCGATACTGTTTTATTTTGAAAAAAAAAAATACTAATAAAAAAAAATAAATCAGTAACACTTTAAGAAACACATATTCATTATTAACTAAGAATTTTCCCCCAATAAATTCCTAATTACTGCTTATTGATAGTAAATAAGGCAGTTGTTTAGTAGTTACATTTAGGTATAGGGTAGGGTCTAGGGATCTAGAATATGGTCACACAGAATAAGGCATTAATATGTCCTTTATAAGTACTAAAATACAGCCAACATGCTAGTAATAAGCAAGCTAATAAGCAACTAAGTGATAGTGAATATGTGTTCCCTAATCTAAAGTGTTACCAAAAAATACCTTATCGACTTCTTGAGCAGTAGTGTATATATCATGAAACATACCAAAAAACAATAATAGCAACATGGTATTCTGTGGTATTACTATCTGATACCATCTTTATAACATGGTAACATCATAGTACTTCAGTTAATGGCAAATAGAGATAAAATGCTCAAAGAAAATTTGATTTTCAACACACCTGTGATTATATAATACCTGACAACCACACAGAATTGCCACAATCACAATGTGAGGGCACAATAGCACCCTTATTACACACAGCATCAAAGACAAATCACAGCTCACAATGGAAGCATCAATAAACATGCCATAAGAGAACATTAGACACACGGTAGTGTAAAGGCATGTGTGTGTGAGCAGCTACAATTGAGAACACCGTAAAGCCCATCACTATGGCAACCATTTACCAAATGACCATTCACAGGATGCACAAGTGTTACAGATACACACCGATACAAGGAAAAAGACATCCTCTGCCGTTCTTTTCATTCCATCTCACACTCACATAACGAAGACACCGCAGTGAGGACATAATATCTTAGAAAAGACAGGACGGGCTCCACCGAATCGCAGTGTGCCAGTGCAACCACACACAGTCGTTGCAGCATCGGCGAGAGAAATACAGCGACTGTCACAACATTACATCTCATTTACACACACGATCAGTTTCGCCCAAGTACAACCTCACGGAGGGGCGAATAAACAGATTTCAATCCCACACCCCGGGAATGCCATGAATAGAGGGATCCTCCATTCCTGGTGACAGAAGCGAGGGTAAAAAGAGAGGGAGAAGCCCTCCTTGATCTGGGAACATTAATAATTGAGATGCTACAGCAGTCACACCAAGCACAAGCGTCCATAAGCAGTGGACAGATACTGTGCCCCTTTCTGACAGCGTACACACACCGCCCAGCTGAGCCTCACAAGCACGACGACACACACACACGGTGCCAGAAAATGGCAGTGGAGGATACACACCCAAAAAAATCTCAACCCACCCTCTCTCGCCGCATATTAAGAGAGAGAGAAAGGAAAAAATGAGAAGATGGAGAGGAGGAGACGTGGGAGACAGAGAGCCCGAAGGAGCCTGGGTTGCTGCGGACGAACCGACCTGAGCAGCATCCCTCCCCCTCTCTCTCCACCACCAGCGTCCCCGTCTCAGCCTCTCCAAACCCTTCCCCTGTTCCTTTCTTCTCGGTTCCCGACCCTCCCGGGCGGCCGTGCTGCTGTCTTACCTGCGGCTTGCTGGGAGGCTGTCTGTTCCGGCGGTTGGGTCTGGGCCTGGAGCGGGTGTAGTGCCTCAGTGTGTGTCCTTCGATGGGCAGGTCCATAGGGGGCTGAGGAGGTGCAGGCTCCGAGCGCCGGGGCTCTCTGTTGCTAAGAGCGGCAGCAGCAGCAGCGGGAGCGGCAGCAGCATCCGCCTCTCTCCTCAAGTAGGAGGGGCTTCCTGGCTTCAGCTGGCCTGCCGCTGTGACTGACAGCCCCGTGGCCAATGACAATGACAGGGCCCGCCTCCTCTCCTCCATTCCTACCCTGGAGACCTGAGGCCCTCCCCCTCCTCTCTCCTCTACCTCCTGCTGGGGATGTGTGGCCGCACGCGCCTGCTGTTCCCCTTCCACATCTAACAAACCTGCAGAGAGAGAGAGGGAGGAAGAAAATAAGGGACAACGGAGGGAGATAGTGAGGGAGGGGAGAGACTGAAGCCTGTATGATGTGTGTATCTACATGGAGAGGAGGAAATAGAAGAGAAGGAGAGAGAAGGAGGAATGATGGGTATGCAGATATGCAGCAGAGGATAGGAGAGGGGAAATGAAAGATCAGTGAAAAAGGCAGGGAAAGGGAAAGAGGAAGATAAAGCTGGACATCACGGACAGTTCAGGATATCCACATGATTGATGAGACGCCCAGGGAATCTCACAAAACCACGCCTAGAATGTCATGTCATGTTTGACCCCAAAATCAATAAATATACAGTCTAATTTATTTATGATTACATTTTAGATATGGGAAATCAAGTCTAATTAAAGATCTAATTTTTATGACAGTTAAGTACATCCCCCCCCATCACGTCACATTTATTACTCTCAGTGGTGATTATTATTACAGTAATATTTTTACTGTATTACAATAAAACTGTTTTGGTTTCGTTTTTTTTTTGGAATTTTCACAGTTAGCCAGTTAGTCAGTATAATAAACACACACACACATACATACACACACATATATATATATATATATATATATTTATATACACATACATACATATATTATTCACACACACGTGCACAATAGAGTTTAAAGTTACCTTTTTTTTTTTACCAAGTTTTGGCTGTCTAATATTGTTGTGGAAACTGTATTGATTTTTTTTTTTTTTCAGAATTCTTTGATGAACAGAAAGTATAAAAGAAACATAATTAATGTAACATTATGAATGTATTTTGATCCATTCATTGCATCCTTGCTTAATAAAAGTATTCATTTCATTAAAAATACAAAAACCAGTGCTTTGCATTATAGTAATGTCACAATACTTCTTCATCCAATTTATTTTGGGGTGAAATGTGACTGGAACAAGAAAAAGGAAAGATAAGAGCAGAGATAACAGGACAGGTACACACAAAAGAGCAGAGGAAGAAGAGGGTGGCGGACCGGGGGAGGGGCTTTGTCATGGTTGTAAGCGGGTGGCCCCCTCCCTCGTCTGAGGGGCTCAGTGGTGTGAGAGTAACAGGGCTATGCTCCAGTTAGCTGCTGCCAGCAGTGTTACACAGCTGATTATATTTAGTAGAGACAGGGTGGGACCTCCCAAAATCAATCCCCCCACTGTCGCAGACTCAAACACACACCACAGATAGACGTCCAATTAGACAGGGAGGGGAAGTCCCATGAGATGGGGATCCCGCTCTCGCAGACAGGACTTCAAACAACAAAGCACGCTTTTGAAGTCACGTGCACTATAGCACTACTACAGTGCATCCTGCATCACATACACACAATCTCACACATTTGCACAAGTTAAACACACATGTGTTGTCATGAAATCAGTTTGCACATGCTATAGTAAAGGATGATGTTGAATGTGGTCTGTTTAACCATATATAGTTGATTGATTGTAAAAATCATGCTGGCTTTGTTCAGATAAGAGCAATGACAAGTCTTTAACTCCTCCATATTTGATTACTGCATAATTAAACAGACCTGAACATGACCTCTGACCTCAACAGCTGTGGTGTGTGTTCCAGGCTTTGTTACAGCCAATCATCTTTCAAGTAATGCGCAGCTATGATGTTACCAGTACACATGTGATTTAGGAGTGCAAAAGCAAAGACAAATGGCAAAGGGTGAGACTTGTGCAAGAAGCACTTGTCGGCATCAAGACACAAGGGACTTACTTTTGATGGAAGGGGCGGGACGGATGCTACGGGAGTGGAAGCTGTTCCTCCAGTTTACGGGGACATACTGTGGACAAGTAGAGAGAAAATCAAACTTAAATACATGCAAGTGACTGCAATCAAAGCCACGCTCTAGATTACTAAAATAATTTGAATTTATAATCAAACTCTGATTATAAAACAATAAATTCTGTGAAAAATAAACAAGCTGTGTTGAACGCACATCACTTGAATTGCAAAAGAGGGCTCTAAATGCCTCAGACCACTTTGAAAAATTTGAATTTTTTAAAATCTGGAAATTAGTTTCAGAATTTAAAACAGAAATGTTATAACAAAAAAGAATTTCTATTTTTTTGTACAGATTCTTAATACAAGTTTTTTTATTTTAGATGTTCTTCCACTTTTAATCATTCCCAAATCATACTGGAGAACATGGATCATCAATTATGACACAAAGTGGTGTAGATTATTCAGCAAAATGCTAAGAAATCATGGACTTTGTGTTAACTTTTAATCAATTATTTAATCAGTTAACTCAAATTACTATCCGGATGATATAATTTGAAATTTGCATGAGAGAATAAAATAAAATAAAATAATTTTCATTAGCTGGCTTCAGACTTTTATACACCTCTAAATTTTATTATTTCTTGGTAAGTGTAAACAGTCTATGATTAGTCTAATATGAACTATATTGTACTTATATTATTATACAATTTTATAAAAGTAACAAACCACACAAGGCTGTGTTACGGTGATTTTAAAATGCTTACTAATTTACTTACACTACATTTAAAAGTTTGCAGCCATTAAGATTTTTTAATGCTTTTGAAATAAGAAAATACTCAGAAATACAGTAAAATCAGCAACATTGTAAATTATTGTTACAATTTTTAAAAACTGATTTTATATTTTTTATATATTTAAAAATCTTATTTGTTTCTGTGAAGATAAACCTGAATTTTCAGCAGTCATTACTCCAGTCTTCAGTGTCACATGATCTTATATTCTGATTAGGTGCTCAAGAACATTTGTTATATTTATCAATGCTGAAAACAGTTGCAATGCTTAATATTTTTGTAGAAATTGTGCCTTTTTTAGAATTTTGATTAATAGAAATTTCAAAATAACAGCATTTATTTAAAAAAAAAAAAAAGCCTTTACTGCAACTTTTGAACAATTTAATGCATCCTTGCTAAAGAGAAGTATTCATTTCTTTCAAAAAATATTACTTTTGAGTGGTAGTGTATGTAAGGTAAAGTCCTGAGTAAATGTTGGATCGGAAAGCTAGAATCGAGCAGATATGCTCTGTCCTCACATCATCTGTGGGGAATTCATGCTCCATCACTCTGAGCTGAGGAACATTGGCCTTGATATTGGTGGACTGGGAAAACTCCCTCATGTGCTTGTCCTGAAAGCAAGCGAGATATATATTTCATGTCATACACATGCACACACAATTCTCATGTGCTCAATATACACATTCATAAATGCAAACACTTACCAGCTTTTCCTGAGCCACTGACAAATCCTGAAGAACTTCTTCAATTATACTTTCCACCAGAGAGACACTGACAGACAGTTTCAGTTCACTGAGAAAAAGTGAGAGAGGGGAGCACAAAGTAAAAAAAAAATCTTTTGAGGTTTCAAGAGTTTAATATCGTTTATATAGCGATGTGCATGTGCGTCCCACCTGAGCTTGTTTCTGATGCTGTTCTCTGTCTCTTGCATTGTGTTTTGAATGAAGTGTGCAGCCTGACGTGTCTTCCTGGCCACACATTCTGCCAAATGCTCGCTGACACTCGACCTCTGGACGACTCTGGGGCAGGTCAGCTGGGCAGACTGCAGCATTGCCGTTGCCAGTTCCTGCAGAACACAAGAGAAAATCTGATTTGTACTGCCATCGAATTACAGTGACCTCCACTAAAAGCAATAAACATACTCAACTCTCGATCTCGATCATACTACATACCAGACACTACAGAAACACCCAAAAAACATGACAAAACTTCACCTGGATTTCCTCAGTGATCTCACTCCTCAAGGCTGTAGCAGCATCATTGAGAATGCATTTCAGCATGTGACCACTAGAGGGCGCTCTGCCCAACTCATAAAGCCCTGCGAAAGACTGCGGGGAAAGGTCAAAAGTCAAACATTACAAGTATATTAAAAGCATCGTTATCTTGTTATGGAAATGTTAAACTGTTGTTATGTAAATTTACTGCATAACAGGAATGCCTTTTACACTACAGTTCAAAAGTTTGAGGTTGACTTTTATTTTGAAAGGTTTTAATACACAAATTGATCAAAACTGAAAGTAGACCAAATCTAAATGAGAGACTTTTATACCGTTACAAAATATTTATGTTTCAAATAAATGCTGTTCTTAACTTCTTTTGAATTCTTTATTCATCAAAGAATCTGTTTTTCAACTGTTTTCATCATTGATAATAATAAGAAATGTTTCTTCAGTCTATTAAAATGATTTCTGAAGGATCATGTGACACTTCAGATTGGAGTAATGGTTGCTGAAAATTCAGCTTTGCCATCTGAGGAATAAATCACATTTTAAAATATATTAGAATATAATTTTTTTTTTTTTTTTAATTCAAGTAGCCTAATATTCACTAATATTACTATTTTATTTTTCTGATCAAATAAAAGCAGCCCTGAGAGACTTTCAAAAACATTCAAAATCATACCAATCGCAAACTTTAAATTGTAGTGTAAAAAAATCTGGTTTTAAATCTGTAATATTGCAAACCATGTAGATGTGTAATCTCATACACTAATGGCCGTCTTTGCATGTTGAAGCGCTTCCTCTGCAAGCAAGATGTCCGACTGCACCTCTTGTATATTGTAGCAGGTTAAAGGATGCACACTTTCCTGTAGTTTCTTACAGAGATCCTGCACCAACTGAGAGAAACCAAGACTTTTTCATAATGATCGGAACCCTTCGTATGTATTATTACAGTCTACTATATCATAGGCAGTAATAATTATATAGAAATTACATATCCACACAAACCTGTTCAGAGCGAGTGGTCTTCAGTCCATACTGCAGATGACACAAATCCTCACCTGTTCTACACTGTCTCTGATTGTTCCTGTGTAAAAAAGTCTGGATCTACATATACACACACAAAAAGAGTCAGTTTTATATCATTGTCTGTTCTTATGGCTTTCTACAGTCCTGAAAACAAGAACTAACTTTCTGTAAAGCCTCCTCCATCTTCTCTGGAGTGTTTCGGTACGCTTGAAGAACATCACTCATTGGAATAGACATGTTCTGTAGTGTCACGTTTCTGTTTGAAAACACATACAGAAAACAAGTGTAAGTCATTGAAAAAAGTCTGTTTGTCTGTGGGTTGCTCTCACCTTTCCATGGCATTGGCCACATCCATAAATCCTCCAGCAGTCACATTGTTTCGGTCCCAAACCAGTGTTCTGTCAGAAAACAAAGCACAGCCTACATAAGTAATGACAGTGACTGCAATTTTGCCAAATGGGACTTGTTTTGTTGATCCCGGTGAATGATTCCTGTCCAATATAATGTTAACCCCATCTTCTGAATGCTTGACAGGAATCATGATCAAGGAACATGTTTAACTTGACAAAAAGTCACAATGTGTGGAAAATTACTTTAGCTTGGTGTTGATCATGAGGGCCTTTGCTAGCATCTTTGCTCCTGTGTCACCTATACAGTTTCCACTGATATCAATCTTGGACAGGCTGGCGTTGCTGCCCAGGCTGTTGATGAGGATGGTGGTACCAGTTTTCAACTTTGAGTCACATACAGAGAGAGACTCCAGTGGCTAAAAAGTGTAAAAAAAAAAAAAAGACAGTAAAGACATCAAGGAGGTCACTTTCCATGCCAAATGCACTTATGAGGCAATGGTCATTATACTGAAGGGCTATATTTGCTTCATCAAGTTCCATTGATCTTACATTTAGAGTCATTTTCATGGAGTCATTAACCTTTGGCTATAAGTCTCATTAAGATTTCTATCAAGGTCTGAGTCTCATTAGCTTTAGGAACAGTATCTACTGAGAAGTTCGGGTCGTGAAAGGCCAGCACTGATTCTTTGGAGACCATAAATGCTCCTATTAATGTGGATAAAGTTACATAAAGTTGAGAGTCTGTTTTAATGAGTCCTATATGTGAGTCAGAGCTGCTCGTGTAATTACTGAGCCCAGGCGTGCCTTGATAGAGAGGGATTCTGGGTAATTAAAAGTCAAGGCTTGCTGGAGAAATGAAGGAGGGGGGGCTCTCTGTGGACCTTCTCTCTTTATTGGTTCTAGTATTACAGACGCAAACACACACAGAGGCACACATACCAATCTTTAATGTTAACTGAGCCAAAGACAGCAGCTCTTCCTACTCTCAACGTTATATGAGAGCTGTGGTCCGTAGGTGGACTTTCTGGAGTATATATCTGTGGTGTATGGGGGAAGTGATCCTATTTTGCAGCAATTCTCATACCATTTCAGAGAGCCTGGTTATGAATATGACTAAAGTATGATTCTAATGGAGTAATGAGAAGTGTGTGTGTGTGTTTAGTGTTTTTGATTATTACAAATGATGTACTTACACACTCCTCCTCTTGAATTAGCTGAACAAGGCGGTGTAACACATCTGTAAGAGCTCTGAGAGAAAGAGGCGGCATTTAAAATATGCATCATATGCATGAAAGAAACAGGGGGAACGGGTAGATATGACGTGGAGGGGGAGAGGATGGGCTGGATAGACTGAAAGGTACATCAAAAATGTCTTTTAGTGATTTAAGTGTAATTTTAGTGCCTCCAAAATTGTAATAGTTTTCAAACAGGTTTCCTGAACACTCATACATCTAACCTTCAAATAAACACACATACTATTTCAAAAAATATGACTAATTCACAGCTACACTTCATGGCACTTACTTAGACTTCATGGCAAAATTGCGTCCAATTGAAAGGTGCCGAATTGAATGGCTGCGACCAATGGAGAGAATTAAAGTAACCATATTGCTCTCAAAACCTGTCAAGAGAGAAACCACAAATTACTCATTGTGATTTGTCTACGTATACATCATTTAATTTCACAGTAAGTGAGCCATACAACTTCTATCACACACAGCCACCATATTAGACAAGCCTCCTCTTTCTACATGCCAAGCAGAGGCAAAGCAAGCTCATTTTGGCCCTAATGCTTCTTGCGTCTTTATTTATTCTTTTAAGGACATTTGGCTGAGTAAGTGTTAACTGTGTTAACAGTGTTAACTGCAAAGAGTCGACACAGGATGCATTCTAGGCACTAGTTCTTAGTGAATAAGTAATTTTACCTAATGAATAAGCACTAGTGTCTATTCAGTACTTACTAGCATCTAATGAATATGTACTAGTATCTAATAAATAAGAACTAGTATCTAATGAATAAGCACTAGTACCTTTAAAAAAGGTACTAGTCCCTAAAGAATAAGTATTAGTACCTAATGAATAAGTACTAGTACCTAATGGAACAGATACTAGTAGCTAAAAAGTAAGTACTTGTAGATTGAAAATAGATATTTGTAAGTTTTAAGGATTGAATGTTATAAACCGCTTGCTGTAGAGACACCGCGCAGCAGAATGGCAAATGGTACTGAGACATGTTTTAAATAGTTGTACTTCTTTTAACATGACATGTCATTTTGAAAAAAGGTGGCTATTTATTTCAGAGATATCTTGCAGGAATTACAATCATTTTATGCATACATTCCATAAAAATAAATCCATAAATCCGTTAAATTTGACAGGTGTAAAATGATTATTGTACTGTCCAGTCATGTTTGTTTTCATCCTTTATAATTCAAACAGTTCTCTCATTTATTTCACACTGACACTGGTCTCAGTGTTTGTATATGTGTTCAGACAGGTGTGATAGCCCTGCAGCAGCACAGTGTGGGTCCAGTGGGTCATGTGTTATTCTGACTGATGTGTTGAGCCTTTTCTCCTCATGTAGCAGATACAACAACGCCTATATTTGCTTTGTCTCCTCCTGGGCTATAAAAATAGCATGGCCTGATTCCATCTTCTCCCAGGGTTCAACATTTTCACAAACATTGCTTCTATCTTAAAAAGCACCACTAGTTGCTTCAAGAACCACTAAAATGGTTTCATTTTCTATTATGCAGATATCTAGTTCAACAACTAAGGAAGATTCCAGGTTAATCACAAAATAAACGGTTGATTACCACAGAGAATGAAATTCACTTGTGTCCCAGTTTAAAACCCATGTACAGTAATTAAAAACACTTAAAATGTGGAAAAAGTTCCAGAGTGCTTAAAAGCAGAAATGTAAAGCTTGTACTTTGTAAAACATATTTACATGAATTCTTCATTAAAATGCATAATATCTGAGTGGTTAAGAATTGTCAGGGGGGAAAAAACATATTTGATACATATCTTAATATTTATTGTGGTAGGAAGTGTGGGATTTTGGACCAAATGAGACTTCACAGTGGGCGGGGCTACCCAGCAACACAAATAGAAACCAAAAGATGACTGTTTGTCCTGACAAAACTCTGATTCTATTGTCTGCTTTTATTCTCATTTTCTGCTTTTGTTTATCGCTTTATCGCATCATGCCTGGTTACTTAGAATATTTTCCCAAAAACATCTATGCTAAAAATGTGGTAAATATCACCAGGTCGTTTATACAGACGTACACAACAGCCCCCTGCTTCTTACTTATCTTGTGAAAAGAGGTTTTCTAAGCAGCAGGAGGACAAACGCACACACACACACAGCAAGTCAGATTAATTTATGCCTCCATCTCTCCATGCATCAGTCAGATATGATTTATAACCTGATGTGAGGAGAGACCCTGTAACCCCTCTAGTGCTGTTGTGAAAGAGTTAGTCACTGAGAGAAATATAATAAATCTGACAGAAATAAAGAAGAAGGTATGAAGGGAGGTTAATAAAGTGCTGGCCACATGGAAGAGAGAATAAAATAAGAGACTGTACCATTGTCAGACAGGTCCAGACTGCAGATGGCCTTGGCCTCAAAGATGTGTTCCTGAATCACATGAGCTCCAGCCGACCTCAGCTACACGTAACACAAAATCACACACACAAAATTTGAAGAAAAAATGTATGTAATTCTTTGATGTATAAATGTGGGTGTGTGTGTGTCTGTACCTCACAACAGCTGATGTCAAGCTCCAGCTCAGATAGATAAGTGTTGGTGGCCAAGCCCTGTAGTAACAATCTAAACAACATTTACACTGGACATTAATAACGATAAAAGAAAAACACATATCGTCAAAAGATGTCTATTTCAAATGCTGTTATTTTCAACTTTCTATTTAAAGGGGACATCAGATGTAAAATTCATTTTAACATGGTGTTTGAACATAAATGTGTGTTGGCAGTGTGTGTACACAACCACCCTATAATGATTCAAATCCACCCAGTGCTTTTTTTAAGTCTCCACAACTCATAAGCACCGTCTCTGATCAAGCCTTTCACAGATTCTTGGCAAATTGATGTCACACAGACTGGCCCCTCCCACGACTATTGATGACTATTGACCCGCCCTGAGTGGGCTCACTGAACTGTCCACAGTCTGCCATTATTTCGACGCTCGAGCAGGTGTAAACTAAAAAAAGGTTTTTATTATTCTTATTTTTTAAGGGAATGTGCCCCCTGATCTACCTAAATGCGTCTATCTTCGCACGAATCATACGTGATCCAGTTTCACCTACATCACTTTATCACTTTGCAAATCGCCTTTCCTAATAATGTGCTAGTTAGCGAGTTTCACGACAAATGCGGCTAAAGTTTACAGTCCCAGAGAACTGCTGCTCACCCCACGGAAGAGAGGGGCGGGGTGAGCAGAGCTCAATAGCATTTAAAGGGACATGCACCGAAATGGGTCGCCGTCAACTGAGCTGTTTTTGACTAGGTAAAAAGGGTGTTGTTTTACACTACCATTAAGGAATTTTAACCAAAGTATGTTATAGACTTTTCATGAAGACCCTAAAGCAGGGATACTCAAATCTGGCTCGCGAGATCCACTTTCCTACAGAGTTTAGCTCTAACCCTAATCAAACACACCTAAGCATGCTAATCAGTGTCTTCAAGATCATTAGAAAATCACAGGTAGGTGAGTTTGAGCAGGGTTGGAGCTAAACTCTGCAGGAAAGTGGATCTCGCGAGCCAGATTTGAAGATCACTGCCCTAAAGAATCACAACAACATGTAGAAAATGGGCATCTGATGTCCTCTTTAAAAAAGTAAATGAATAATAATATTTTTTCACATAAATATTAAGCAGCACAACTGTTTTCAACACTGATAATAATAAGAAATGTTTCTTGAGCACCAAATCAGCATGTTTGAATGATTTCTGATCATGTGACACTGAAGACTGGAGTAATGGCTTCTGAAAATTCACCTTTGCATCATTGGAATACATTTTAAAATATATTAAAATAGAAAAGAGTTCATTTTAATAATATTTTTAAATATTACTGTTTTCAATATATTTTTGAAAAAATCTTACTGACCCCAATTTTTTTAAAGTCACAGTATACAAAATTAATTACGGATATTTAGGCCATAAGCAAACAGATGCAAATTTCCTATCTCAGGAGTACTCCAGCTTGTAACACACACATTTATGCATATATTGGTACAAACCCCATACCTGAGAGCTTCTGGAGGTAGTTTAGTTCCAGCCAATCCCACGTATTTTAACACAGTGCTCTTGCTGAAGAAATCCCTTACACTGCGTGTGACCTCTCGTACTTTCCTAGAACAGCCACACAGATCAGTATGTACATGCAGCCTGTGTAGAGATGCTTATAATTCATAATATCACTTTTGATGGCTCACCTATGAGAAAAAGTGTTCCTGGAGAGGTTGAGGTAGCTCAGAGTAGTGCAGCAGCCCGCAGACAAAGACACAAACAACTAGAGAGAAACAAATATAGACAGAGAAAGGTCAAAGGTACTCTAGATACGATTTGGAGGAAATACCGTAGTGAAAATATCAAGCTGGTTTACAACCCAAACATTTTTGACATTGAAGATGCAGAATATAACTGATGTGACTAACTGTGTCTAGAGGGCAGTCGGTGTAGCTGAGGTCCAGGTGAGAAACTGCATTTGGAGCAGATAGGAACTTAAAGAGGCTCTAAAAAGAGACAGACAAGCATGTTATTTCAAAGCCGTCCCAAGTGTTCAACTCTATACATTCTTTTTTGCTAGATTTTGCAATGCTGGTGATGAATAAAACCTATCAGACAGAAAGGCAGACATATGCAGCAATGCGAAACCAAGACATGGCTTCAGTAATCACAAATAATATTCAATGACTGCAAACAACATTTATAGTCCCTCGAAACAAAACGTTAATGTACTGAAACACATCATTGATTCCATCTATATATCACACACCCATACAATTATCAACAACAAGTCCACAGGCAAGTGGCGTTTCGGGCCAGTTGACATGAGTGACACGTTTGGGCTCGTGCTGCATTGTCACTATTTGTTCGTAGATTTTTATTTTTTATTTTTTTTGTCAAATTCTGCTGATTTAAACATGTCACCGAAGTACTGTTAAGTTTTTTTTCTTTTCAGTTTTCCAGTGAAAATAGTAGTTTTTTTTGTTGTTATTTACAAAAGAGAGAGTAAAGGCATTTATAATGTTACAAAAAAAATTCTATATCAAATAAATACTTTTCTTTTTAACTTTCTATTCATCAGAAAACCCTGAAAAAAATTTAGCATTGTTTCCACAAAAATATTAAGCAGCACAACTGTTTTCAACACTGATAATTATATGAAATGCACCAAATCAGCATATTAGATTGATTTCTAAAGGATCATAGGACAATGAAGATTGGAGTAATGTCTGCTGAAAATTCAGCGTTGCCATCACAGAAAAAAAATTACATTTTAAAATATATTAAAACAAAAAATAGCTGTAAATGGTCAAAATACTATTGTTTTTACTGTTATTGTTTTTAATCAAATAAATGTTGCCTTGGTGAGCATTAAAGACTTCTTTAAAAAAAAAAATTAATTTTAACATTTTGAATGGTAGTGTATCTATTATATTTCATATGTATAATATAAATAGTTATTTTGGTGGTGCGCCAGTGAAAATACTGGCTGGGCAAGCACAAATTTGAACTAAGGCCCTTACATCCTCCCAGCTCTCCCAAACTCACCACAGCCTCTTCTGTCGCCAGGCAGCCGATGTTTCCGCTCAAGTCTAGGTGGGTGAGAGTGTTGCAGAGAGATGTACTTTGATGAAGAACTTGAACCAGACAGCCCAGGCCTGGGCGACAGGAAGGGAGAGAAAAAAGTTGAAGACGCCAACAGCATGGCAACCAAAGCTACACTGTCCTCAGAAAATGTATCTAGTTACTATTGTAGGCATGAAACAGCATCTTGAATTGTGTAAAAGGGAGTAAGAGATCAACGCAGCACCTTTCGGGGACATAGAGACCTTGGAAAGGTGCAGCTGACTGAGGCCACGAGGCAGTCTGCCCAAACTCTGACTAAGAGCAATCACTCCTAAGTTTAAGAAAACAGAGAAATCACAATATCAGCATGTGTACACAGAAAAAACAATGAACAGGTGGAGACCTAATCTCAGATCAGAGAGAATATCTGCATCAGTACCTTTATCTTCAATAGCATTGACAGAGAGGTTTATGATATGAACAGCAGAGGCAGAACTGTCCCGAAAAGCGCTGGCCATCTTCACAGCAAAATCCCTGCATCGAGGATGCAAAAAGAGAATCAATTTACCTCAAAGACACTGGGTAAATGTGTTTAGCTTTTCATAAGCGCAAGGGCCTTAATGAAACTCACATTTTGAGTCCGCTGGCCTCCAGACTGATCTCCTCCAGAGAACAGGACCGGGCGATCATATAGAGGACCTGCTCCTGCACATCAGGGGTCTGAAAACAAAGACCAAAGGCTGATAAATGACATACAATTCTCGTTTTTGGAGGCTGATGGACGACACATTAAGAATGACATGAATTATGACATAGCTACTATGATAAAAAAAAAAAGAGCTGTGCAGCCATAAAGTATCGAAGTTTAAATAAAGAGAGGCTTGTTTGGTTTATTCAAGTTGTCCTTGTTCTACCCATCCTTCAATCTTTATCTCCATTTTAAATGAATATACTGTATCACACTTGAGCTTGTCTTGTCATGGTGTTGTCATGCGTCATGGTCAGAACAACAATTTATTATTTGGCAAGTGGCCTATATATGACCTTTCCACAGCCACAAGCGAGAGGAGATGGAGGTCTGGCATGAGTGGATAAGCCAGTCTAAACACAACCATTCATCTCAAAGTTTCCAGCTTTATTCATCAGTATTCATGATTATTTGGCCCAGTAGTATCTATACATACCAGTTTGAAGTCCTTGCTGCATATCTTGGTGAACCATTGGTTGAAGGACAAAGCACCCACTGCTAAAGCCAAGTCTCTGTTCAAATTTTCATCAGAAATACCACAACATCAAAAGATATATTAACAGTGGCATTGATTTATATATTAAAAATACTCCCGTTTAGAAGTTTGGGGTCAGTAAGATTTTTTTCAAGAAATGAATACTTTTTATCATCAAGGAAACATTAAATTGATCTAAAGTGACAGTAAAGACTTTTAAATGTGTTTCAAATAAATGCTGTTCTTTTGAACATTCTATTCAAAGAATTTAAGTATCACAGTTTTCATAAAAATATTAAGCAACACAGCTGTTGCCAACATAATATGATTATTAAATGATAATAATAAGAAATGTTTCTTAAGCACCAAATCAGCATGTTAAAATGATTTCTGAAATATCACGTGACAGGAAACAGTGATTTAAAATTGTAATAATATTTCATAATATTACTGTTTTTACTGTATTTTTTATTTTAAAAATGCAGCTTGGTGAGAATAAAGTTGTTTTTTTTGTTTTGTCTTTTTTTTTTTAAATCTTACAGACCCTAAACTTTTGAATGGCAGTGTATTAAAGTTTTATAAATGAAAATTATATGAATACATTTATATATGTGACCCTGGACCACAAAACCAGTCTTAAGTCGCTGGGGTATATCTGTAGCAATAGCCAAAAATACATTGTATGGGTCAAAATTATAAATTTTTCTTTTATGCCAAAAATCATTAGGATATTAAGTAAAGATCATGTTCCATGAAGATATTTTGTACATTTCTTACCGTAAATATATCAAAACTTAATTTTTGATTAGTAATATGCATTGCAATATTTCGATTTTTTTGCACCCTCAGATTCCAGATTTTCAAACAGTTGTATCTCAGTCAAATATTGTCCGATCCTAACAAACCATACATCAATTGAAAGCCTATTTATTCAGCTTTCAGTTGATGTATAAATCTCAATTTCGAAAAATTGACACTTAAGACTGGTTTTGTGGTCCAGGGTCACATATGGTGTATACTATATAAATGTATATATAATATGTCATTTTACATATTAAAAATGAATTTCTTATTTAGAAGTAAAAGTCATTGTATCTACCTGCTGTCTAAGTGACTGAAGTCAATGAGGCTGAAAACCCGACAGTTCTGAACATGGTAAATGTTATCGACGTCCTAGAAACCACAGGAGCAACAGTTCTTAAAACCACCATCGCTTATCCTTTGACAATTTGATTCTTATTAGTAGTGATTACCACAGACCCACTGAACTTCCATACAGCAAGGGAACTCATTGAAGTCACACAAAGCTGCATAAGTGTCCGAAAAGCCTCCTGTGAAGGACCAAAGAGAATGTCGAAATCAAATCAAAGTATTTAGTTATCTAAATAACATCTAAATGTGACTGTTCTCTACAGCTGATCACACAAAACGTTATAATAATCATCTGACCACATGGTCCAACTGCTCCATTCACATGTTCTTCAACTCTAGAGGCAAGACTGCATAGCCGCTCTTGGAGGTCAGGGGGAACTTTCTTCAGCAACTTCCTGAAAGGAAGAAAGAGATGGAGGGTGATAAAGGAAAGTAAAACACGTCAGTAAAACACATCAGCCAACACAAATTCTTTCTTCAGTTTTCCAGTCAGTGGTAAAATAACTTATATATGCAATGAACATGCTGGCATTTGATGGCATTAGATAATGAGTACTAAAGGTCATATTTTTTTTCCATTTGTGGGCAGATAAATCTGTTAAGACTTTCGAGAAGAAGTGAGTCAAATCAGTGAAGACTTTATGGTTTAAGTCATTAGAGGTTTTCACAAGGAATAATATGGAAAAGTGAAACTACATCAAGATCATCCACTTGTCTACAATGATTGATAAAAGCAGTGGTTTTGCTCCAGGACCCAGATTTTACACTAGACATTCAATACATAAAATAGGCCTACATTACGGTCAGCACAAATGCGTATAACCTTGTTGTAAGTGAACACGTATTTAATGTAGTCTGGGTCATATTTAATTTATAGGAAGAATGAGTTGAAAAATGACCTCAACTGCACTTTGTTTCTAATTACATGTTTACATTAAAGAGTGGTCAAATTAATGTAATGTGAAATTACGCTGTGAAATTTTGCAGGCAAATTACAGTCATTTCAATAGGAATCCATACGAATGGGAGTTTCAAGGCCGAAGAAGTTGCTCACGGAGATTTCACTCATCGTGCCGACCAACAGAAAGCTGTCATACATCTCTACACTATGGAAATTGGTTCTTTTTTTGTCTGCAAATTTTCACCAAAATTTTGCTAATGTGACCATACCTTTAACAGAAATATGTAAGCAATTTAAATGGAAAAATCTGTTAATTAGTTAAAAGTTATCTATACTTCAAAAAATATTTTAATTTTGACTTTTTCTCAATGTAACAGTATTGTAAATTATAAAAATGTTTTTAGAAGTAAAAAAAAAAAAAAGTATTATTATCTTAATATTTACAGAGAAACATATGTGACCCTGGACCACAAAACCAGTCTTAAGTCGCTGGGGTATATTTGTAGCAATAGCCAACAATACATTGTATGGGTCAAAATTATACATTTTTCTTTTATGCCAAAAATCATTAGGACATTAAGTAAAGATCATGTTCCTTACCGAAAATTTCTTACCATAATTGAATCAAAACTTAATTTTTGATTAGTAATATGCATTGCTAAGAACTTCATTTGGACAACTTTAAAGGCATTTTTCTCATTATTTTGATTTTTTTGCACCCTCAGATTTCAGATTTTCAAATAGTTGTATCTCGGCCAAATATTGTCCTATCCTAACAAACAATGGAAAGCTTATTTATTCAGCTTTCAGATGATGTATAAATCTCAATTTCGAAAAATTGACACTTAAGACTGGTTTTGTCGTCCAGGGTCACATATTATATTTAAAAGTCATATAAATAAATTAGTGCTCAAACCATTAATCGTGATTAATCACATCCAAAATAAAAGTTTTTGTTTACATAATATATGTGTGTGTACTGAGTTTATTTATTAAGTATATATATAAATACACACATACAGTATATATTTATAAATACAGTATAAATATTTACATGCACATACATTTATATATTTATATTTTATATATATATATATATATATAAATATATTTAATATATAAACATAACATATTTTTCTTAAATATATACACATGCATGTGTTTGTATTTATATATACATAATAAATATACACAGTACACACTCATATATTATGTAAACAAAAATGTTTATTTTGGATGAGATTAATCGCGATTAATCATTTGACAGCACTAAAATAAAAATATATGCATATTAGTGATGCGCGGATGAGCTAAAACGTCACCCGAGTCCGCAGCTTCAAATAAATTATCCACCCGCCAACCGCCCGCACCTATATTTTTGTCTGATTTAGATAACCACACCCGATCCGCACCCGATCGTCGCATTCAGGGTTCGTACGGTCATGAAAAACCTGGAAAAGTCATGGGATTTTAAAACAGCAATATCCAGGCCTGTAAAGTTTTGGAAAAATAAATAAACCCAGAAAGTTTTGGAAAAGTCATGTTTCACAATTCTATGTAGGCCTACAGTAGAATTACGCTTAATCAGGAGGTCCTGAATTTCGGTGTGGGATTGCGCATATATTCCCGCAGCTTTCGACTTTAAAATGAGGGAAATTCCTGCAAAACATTTATTCAGTATAGCGTGTAGGTTAGATGAGTAAATCAATTCACACAACCAGTCATTTGAAATCAGCGTGAGTGATTCAGCTGTACCGCGTCCGCTCTCTTTGACCTTCTCTTCACATCGGCGCATCTAGTGCTGCTGCACGCTGGGATACAAGACTTTAGCTCGCGTTTCCGTACAGTTGACAGAATTGTCAATTGCCTAATCGGTCATTGTTGCATCGTCACAGAAATGTATTATTTGCACGTCTTTTTAAGTCTTTCGGTACTCGTGCGCTCCAGAGGCGCTTTTCTGTGCGCTGCAGTCACATCCAAAGCGCTGCGCTGCGAACAAACAAACGAAGCTTGTTGCGCTTAAGTGGCCAAATACACACAAAATAACGTCAAAATGGTTGTCCTGGCGAGTATCCTCATAATGTCGGTTTTGTCTTAAATTGCGAAAGAAAACGCATGTGTATAAGTATTGGATCTGTGAAACAGGTCTTGTGACAGCAGCGTAATAAAGCTGTGCCGTCTGTTATTAATGTTAATCAAACAACAAAAGAGAGAGGAAATCCCTCACTGCTCTTGACTAAATAATGTTTTGTTGAATAACTTTAATATGTTGATTTACAGTTTATTCAATTTCTGTATCCTATTTAAAACACGTTCATATTTTAGAAAATGTAGTTATAAAATTTGCATGATTAATGATTTATCTTATCCACCCGCGACCCACCCGCAAATAATCAAAATGCAATATTTTATTACCCGACCCGCGGATTATCCGCAGCGCCCCGCGCATCACTAATGCATATATATTTATAGGTAAAGTGTGTATTTTAAGAGTAAATTATAAATATGTATAATTTATTGTTATAAAACTATAATAAAAATATACAAAATATAAATTCAATTTAAGTTAAAAAATGAATTGCATTATTTATGTTTAAAACCTTTTTTAAAACAGTCTTTGAGGATGAGGCCGTTACACCTGCCCATGTTTGCATTTGTGCCAAAGTACTGTAGAGCTGGATTGGCCACAATGCTTTTGAGGTCAATAACAAAATTTTGATAAGCCTATTTCTTTTGCTATCCTAACTATACCTGATTATTTGGTCAATGCATTTTAAACCACAATGCACAACTGGATTAGACTATTTTTTTTTAATTAAAAGCACTGAAATGGAAATCTAATGAACAAACAAATGCATGAAAAGTATTTGAAGTAATGCACAATGTTAGATCAGCGGTGATGATTAACAGGTCACTCACCCGGGCGATGAATCCGGAAAAATCTTCTTGAGTGAGGCGGTGACATGGGTGACCACAGCTTCCAGATCTCGCACTGACATCAGGCTAAGAGAGTAGATCTGCCTGTCCGTCTCAATAACCACCTCACAAACGCACATAAACAAGGAATGATGAGTGATTGCAAGTATCCATAAAAGAACCAACCGGCTGGCTGATTTGAAGAGGAACTTTCCTTTGAGACAAATCACTTCTGAATCCCCATTACGTGCCTCCAACAGTTTGACATTTAAAGCAGTTAAAAACCACATGCTTTAAGCATGTAAAAAAAAATTAGGGTTGAAAACTGACCTCAACTTCCCTGTTTCTAACTATATGTTTACATTACACTATAAATATTTTGAAACAGAAAAGTAATCTAAAATACTGCTGTAAAAATATCCATAGGTTAAATATAGAGATCCTTATTACATTATTGACATGCAAGTGTATTACTTTTACAAATGTTTTTTTTTTTTTTTTTTTTATAAGTAGTATTATCTCAGAGAAACTTTATATTTAACAATATTACCCTGCGATATTACCTTTTTAAATACTTTTATTCCGAAAAGAGTGACCATAATGACTTTTACACTGTTGCAAAAGATTAAACTTCAAATAAATACTGTTTTTAAATTTATATTCATCAAAGAATAATGAAAACTTAAGCAGCACAATTTTTTTCAACACTGATAATATTATGAAATTTTAGTGTTGCCATCGCATGAATACAATACATTTTTAAAATGTATTAAACCAGTTTATAATTGCAACACTATTTCACAATATTACTGTATTTACTGTATTTTTTATCAAATAAATACAGCCACGGAGAGCATAATAGTCTTCCTTTAAAACAAACCCCAAATGGTTCAAATGCTTAATTATTTAAAAAAAAAAAAAAAAAGTTTAATAAAGTTAAATAATGAATTGCATAATTCATGGTAAAGTATACTGATATATTTCTATTACAGCTGCTAATTTTTTATCATAGTCACATTTACATGTATTTCATTTTCGTTTTTATTAAAAGAAACTCATAAAACAAAACAAAATGTCACAGTGTAGATTAACAAGCAACATTAAATGTCCATAACTCTTAACTCTTAAGTCTATCATCATCGTAGCATGTTATAGCAGTAGATCTCTTACCTGCTCAATGCTGTCGATAGAGATGGCATAGATCTCTAGATAACTGAAGGAACTCTCCACCTGCAGCGAGAGACAGAACCGCTGTAAACAGCACACATACTCTGACATGTATATGCAGCAAATAACACTGGAAATAAAGTGACTCAGAGTTAACACAGAAGAGAAGGTGGGGGTCTGGGAGGTCATTCACAGAAACTCAAACACAGAAGTTGAGCTACGAAACACCATTTTTTTTCCACAGGAACTAGTACTGAGTCATACACTTTCAATATCTAACTGCATATCATTACACAGTGTGGTACAATCCATTAGCTCTTAGCCCTTAAATTCACAAATCAAGAAATACAATCCGCTTTAAAAAAAAAAAAAAAAAAACATGCCATTCAAACTTTTCTAAAACCTTCAGTCATGAAATCACATTAAACAGTTTGTCCTAATAATAACAGTAGTCATTAACATGTTTTTTGAGCTGGAATATGAAACAAATATCACTAAGAGGACATTTGCTAAGAAATATTCCCCCCTACAGCAGTTTGAGTTAATAGTGGACATGACCCACTGACCCTCTGGTTTCTAACCTACCGCTTGTTTTATCAGCTGCATATTTTCATGACAGAGTCGATTCACTGTTCAAGGTTATTTGCTGTTTTTTGGCTCCGTGACAATATCCTTATTTTAGCAGAATAGTAGAAGCATTTATTTCATATACATGTTATTCTGAATGTCACATTTAACATTATGATTTATGAATATTGCATGGTATGTTGGTATTAAAACAAGTGCGATATGATCATGTAACATTATTTTGAATTTTAAGTATTTAATTTAGGACTCTCAAATCGATTAATGGCAATTAATCGCATCCAAAGTAAAAATTGGTGTTTACACAATGTACTGTATGTGTGTGTGAGCTGTGTATATGTATACACACACATACAGTATATTTAAGAAATATTTACATGCGTGTGTGTGTGTGTGTATATATATATACATATACAGTATATAAAAATTTTATAAATATATTTCTTAAATATATACATGTATGTCTTTGGTGTGTGTGTGTGTGTGTGTGTGTGTGTGTGTGTGTGTATATATATATATATATATATATATATATATATACACACACATTATGTAAACAAACTTTTATTTTGGATTCGATTAATCGCAACTAATCGATTTGACAGCCCTTATTTAATTTTAAAATACTCCATAAAATTAGCATGTTCTAATACACAATGGACTTTATTTATTATTACTTTAATAATTTAATTATTATTAATTGAATCATTATTTAAATCATTCTTTATTTGCTTATTTATTTTGTTTATATACTATATTCAATAAGCTTAACCCTATTGTATTTAGGCTACATTTTGTCATAATTTAGAACAATGAACCCACTGTATATTAACAAACATCTTTTTTCTAATTGTTTTCCTTGAAAGATGTGCTTTTGATATTTTTCTTTCTTTTCTTTACATTTTTATGTGTGACTTGAGTGTCCAGATGCTTTTTGGGCTCACTGCAATCTGAAACTATGCATCAGTTTAAAAAAAGTGTAAGATAGTGGTGAAGAAATCATTTGATAAGTGTGTGTGTGCCGCATTAAAGTACTGGTCTTTGATAACCACGTTTCCACTCACAAAGTAGGCCAATCAACATAAAAAATTGTAAAAGTATGTCACGTATTGCTCTGGCCCTGGTGTGAGATCTATGTAGGACCGAATTATATAGCGTTTCCCACCTTCACTGGTTGCTTGCTGTGGAACACATGAGCTCTCCATTGAGACATCACCTGTCAAAGAACAAAAACACAAGAGCACAGAACAGAAAAAATGAGTCTAGTGCCATCTGCTGGTCAACACAAAGAGCTCGTAACAAAAGGCTAGCTACTTCCTTTCAGTTGTACCCTAAAATCTGTTTTCATTTTTTGTGGTTTTCAGTCTCATGGCTCAGCAACCTGCCTGAAAATGTTGTTTTTGGTCTGAATTTTATAGCAATATGTTTTCGCAAAACCACAAACAACAATATTCTCATACAGAGAAAACACGCAGCCCTTCAGTGACAAATGACGTTTCACATACGAACAATGCAGTGCTGACTGTGCAAGCAGGACCATGCTCTGATGCTCTGCAGTGCATGAGACATGCACATCTTCATCAGCACATCTCTACACCAGCAGCAAATGCTGGAGAAACACCACAGTCAACAGTAAAATAATACAGTATTACAAGTAACAGCAGGAGGGCACTGATCGTGCGGCTTACATCAAAAGGGCTAGAAAAATTTCCACTCATATTTGTGTTACAACACAATTCTTATAAAAGAAATACAAGAATTAAACTTATTTTTTTGTTTTAAAATTTAAAAAAATATATATATTTGCCACCCTTTAAAAATTTTAATTTTATATATATACTTGTTTGGTAAATTAAATACTAAGAGTAATATATATATATATATATGTGTGTGTGTGTGTGTGTGTGTGTGTATGAAGAGTTAAGATGCAAAAGCCTCTAAGTGCCATTTGAAATTTTCTTCTAAAATTATCATTTTCTCCTATGTTTATGTTCAGTTATTTCACTTTAATGGCAATGAAAAGAACCTATTCATTGCCATTAAAGTGAAATTACTGAACCTTGAAAAATTTCAAATGGCACTTATAGACTTTTGCATTTGAACTCTTCATATATGTACTAATACATGTGTGTGAGATCAAATTTAATTGAATACATTTTATTACAATTCTGAAATGAATAAATAACAAATAAATTTAAATAATTAACACAAATAAAAGGCTGACATACCAAAACTCTGCTCTCTGCTCGTCCCTTGTACTGGTTGAGCTGCACCAAACTCATGAACTGAACCCTCTGTGGCTTCAGATACTGAGTTATGCATTCTGGAAATCAAGCACACACAACCATTTATGCAGAACTGCACATCACATAACTTTAAAAGTAATCTTAGCACCGTACTGTAATGTAGAGACTGTATAGTCTGAAAGAGCTACAAACGATTGCCTCGTAGAATAAACAAGTCTACTGGTTATTATTTACTCATATTTCAGTTGTGTTCAGAAAGTATTGTTTAAGCACCTTACCTTTGAGGCAAAATGGGACCTCTGTCTGCGCCGCCATAATGTCTGTGGCAGCAGGGTGAAGACAGGCCAGCGCTGGCTGCTCTCATGTAAGTGTGTGACACACTCTTGTACACACACACATCCTGCTGCTTTATGATTCATGCTTATGGGGGAAAACCACAGTTTGAGAGTACAGGTCTGAGACAGGATGTGACACCTGAACTGCATGAAGAGCATCCTATCAAAGTTACTTCATAATGTGTAGTTTCACACATCACAGCAATCATTTCAACCCCAATGCATGTATATTTGCAAATTAGGTTAATATAAGCTTAAATCTGTGGTACCCGTGAGAATGATAACACTTGTCAAATCACTGACCTGTTTAAACGATAGATGTTTTGGTGTCAGCTTTGCAGAGATGCATAGAAAGGAAAAACGTTGTATTTATAACTCTTTACTTTTTAACGTATTGATGGCTAGATGGCGGAGGAAAATAAAAACGCTAAATTGACTTGTTTTTACTCAGCATCTCCCTCTAGTGGAATATTGTTCACGTTGAAACTGTGGCAACCCTTTCTGACTAAAACTGTACCGTACATCTAGTGTCACTATTTGATGTATACTGGAAAATCGTGTGCACCCTGCTGAAAAAAAAAAAACCCAGCTAAAACCAGCCTAAGCTAGTTGGCTAGCCTTAGCTAGTAAGGATAGGAGACCAGTTTGAATCAGCCAACAAGCTTAGGCTGGTTTTAGCAGTTTTCTGTTGTTGTTTTTTGGCAAAAGCACTACCCAACTGTAAGACTTTTTTTCTTTAAAAATACTCTCATTCTGCTGTGTGTGTGTGTATATATATATATATATATAAGATATTGGAGCCAATCTGTTAAATAACTAGTTTCTGTCAATTAGCACAATTTCTTAATTCAATTGATCTGGTGCCTCTTTGCCAAAACTGCCACAAAAAAAAAAAAAAAGCTTTTTCTCTCAAAAACGGAGGCCAACAACCAGTCAGTTTCAAAATGAAATACAAAACCTGTGCTAACTGAAATAAAACAAGTTGACAAAAAGATTGAATCCAAGATTTGATAACAGCATGATGAGACATTTTAAAGGCTGCTCATTTTTGACCAGGAACATCAAATGAGATATTTTCAGTACAGGAAAGGGTTAACATTTAGATCTGCCAAGCATATGAAATATCTTATAGGTTTTTAACATTTTTAAACAACCAGCGGTGCCTATTAAAGCAAAAGAACCATGAGTCAAATTGTATTTAAATGCAAATACACGATTCATTTTATTCCACCTTTGTAACTAGGTATAGAATGAAACTGTCTGTGATTCAAGCAGCATACAATTTTATCAAATTCCTGAAATAAGATGAAGAAAAACAGACACATTAAATTAGGACAATATTTTTTATTAGCTGTACAGCAATACATTCTCCACACCATCTTACCTCATATGACCTCTATACCCCACCCAGCCATAATAAATGTCTTTATAAGGTTGGTTTTCTGACCATTGTAAAATTCACACAGTACAGCTAGGTTTAAAAAAAAAGAAAAAAAAAGAAAAATGCATTAACCTAGAAATTTAAGAGCTTAAAAAAAGAAAGCAATTTAAATGCAATTACATGTTGGAGGAAAACTTCATTCTGAATCCGAAAACAAATAATCAGAAATAAAAAGGACATTGCTCTTTTGAACAAGTGACAAACTTTTTACAAATATCCTATCCAAGCTTACCCTTCTAGAAACAGTTCGTATCAAAATAGCTTCCTCGAACACTCATATTAAACTTTTTAAATTAAATGTGGTCTGAAAAAACCAATTGTAAACTTTAAGTCTCCTTTCAGAATCCCATGAAATTATTAACTCGGGTCACATAGTTTACTATTAGGGGTGGTTGTTGGGAACACGACCACATGAAAACAGATCCAAATAATTGGAGACTGTACACGTCGCTGTACCTGCCCAGTTCTGTCCCTTTTCCTCCTTTTACAAAAGCTAGAACAAAATCCAACATGGAAGCCTATTCGTCAGGTGGGACAATATTAGAGCCACTCTCTCAACACCTTTAAGCAGCAGTAAAAAGATGAAGCAACCCCTCCCCATCAAGCGAGTTGAGCAGACCAAATGCAACGATTCAAGCTACAGAAGGACAGAAAGAACGGGGTTAATACAGCCTACATGATTCTTCAGGCTTTTATTTTTTCCCCACAAGTAATTTGTAAGCCTTCAGTGGCATGTTTCCAAACAACTACTGTTAAAAGCCATTGCCCTAGCATTCAAGGTCATCAATTCACTAGAAAAAGATTAAAATGTTCATAATAAAACAAAATAAAAATTATTTACAAGCAAGACTAGCCAAGATTACCTTTTTTTGTACAACTTAATCAACCGCAGGTTGTTTTTTTTTAATATGGATGGATGGATGTCATCGTCCCTGGCTTGATAATCAGATGGCTACATTTCTACGCTCTCTAACATTATCAACTGTGACCAGTGAAAGAGCACATGAGGAACAGACAGCGAATAAAAGTCATCATAAATGTCAAACATTGAAAGGGTTTTCTTGGACAGATGGGGTAAAGACACCCATTTCTACAGCAGTGACGGCGATTCTAGATATCAATGTTTGACCAGGCACAAAATGATCGTTTCTCAATATTGCCATGGTAATTGAAATGACAAGTAAAGACGGCAGGTTAGCAGAGTAAAGAAATCTCTAGATGCGTGTATTATACCACATAATGTCTGAGACATTCCTTCTCTCGAAAACCACCTCGCCTCTCCACGTACAAAGAACACAGCAAAAAGAAATCCGCAGTTGAACTACTGGTATGATAGAAACAGTAGAAAAGCGCAGTTTTGTGATCATCATGAAAAGACAAAATGTAAGAAACTTCAGGACGTTCAGAATTTGGGGTTTATAGTCTTTAAGAAATTTGATGCAAGACAAGAGGAAACAGCGCTGTATTAAAGGAGGTGAGGAAAGAGAAATGTGAGCATGTGTATGTATATATTTATATATATATATATATATAATCAAGGGACACCTATGGGGATGTGCATTTACGCAAGCATGTGTGATCCGCCTGTGCATGTACATGTATCCCCAGATCACCGGTCCATCATGCTAAGGATCATTTCAGGAGTAAGATCACCATTAGGCGCAGCTTCAGGGACCGTTAGCTGCACTGTTTCTACACCAGCCTCGACAGCCTCCACTTCCTCCACCACTGGCTGGGCAGCTGCAGCAGCATCAGCACCCTCAGGCTCCTTCTTCACGATGATGTTCTCAATGGCCCCTGTACTTTCATCTTCCACCTGGATAATGGCAGCAGCTGCTAGGAGAAGCAGAGAGAACAGTTTCATTAAACCTAGGTAAAGGAGATTCTAAATAGGGTTGGGCAATGTCTACAAAATTGGCATCGGACGATGTCTGCAGTGAAACATCGCAACGGACGATGACATTGGGGGGCGGGGGGTGAAGTTAGGGGGTCTGCCCAAAGCGTAAATCTGCATTCAGAATGGCATGGAAAACAAATAACGATTGTCAACGGTTGCCTGTTACATTACATAAAATTTCACTAACCACATAAACAGACAATTCAAACACATTTTCTATGAGTGCACGCACACCGGCGGCGCCATTCGGCATCTGTCCACAGCACCTAGCAACGATTCAAAACAATGTAAAGACGTGGTGCGACATGGTGCTGAGCTTCTCGTCCAGTGTGCAACCAGCTTGAGACGATGGCAAATGATTTGCAGATCCCGACAACTGACAAACATCTAATCTTGTAAAATGTGTGCCAAGTATTGTCGCTCCATAGTATAAACAGTATGTGCGATTGCGAATCTCGAAAGTGAAACTAAAAAGCCATCACGCAAAAAGCAGTTTCAGTGCCAGGCATAATAGCGGCTCCCTGATGCCCACAAATTAGGCTATATACAGTAGAATTACACAATGATATAACTGCGAGAGAAAGATTGATGATTTATCTTAATACGCAGCAGCGCATAAGTTACCTGTGGTGGTTTTGGCGACAGACTTGGTAGGAGAAGCCTTGGGTGCATTCTTGGGGGGTCTGCCGCGTTTCCTCTTGACGGGAGGTTCGGCTGGCGCAGGGATGGGAATGCTGGGTGGAGCTTGTTCCACATCCATCTGGTCATCATCAAGAAACTCCTCATCTTCATCTTCATCCATGTCATCAAGGTCAGGTTCTCCATGCTCATCTGACATTCAGGTCACAGCGTTACAATTTTCATAAAACCGTTGTGACTTTTTATTTAGAACTTTGAATAATATTCATTCCATTTTTAAAACCCACATTTATTTTTTAAAATGTCCAGATAATCCAGTTCTTCTCGACGGATTTCACGCAAGTATTTGTTGAATTACTAATACAACCACCAGCATAGTAGCAGAAAGAAGCTACTTACCGCTATCTTCATCATCATCATCCTTTCTAGAGCGCATCTTCCTCTTTCGACCTCCACGTCCCCTTTTGGTTGGAGCTCCATTCTCTCCTTCAGCAGAATCCATACCAGTGCAGTTCTCTGCATGTCTGGCCATGGTATTCTGTTAAAAATACACGCAATTTGTCAAACACTGTTTACCGTATCGTCTCCCTGAAATACATTAACTTATTTCAAAATACCGTACCCTGCGAGTGAAGGTCTTGCCACACTTGGTGCATACAAAGGATGTGGGTACAAAATTGGGGTCGTGATAGCGCCGAAAGTGCATGTCCAGCAGCTGTTTCTGTCTGAAAGTTTTCTCACATTGGCTGCAGGCGTATGGCTTCTCCCCAGTATGGGTGCGCTTGTGCATGACCATGTGACGCTCCTGTTAGCAAGAACACAGTAAATGTGAAGCAGAGTTTCCTACACCGCGATTAATAATGCATATAAAAATTTAATTTGGAGAGAATTTTGCATGAGCTGTCTGACCTGACGGCATGCATAGTCACACTGATCACACTTGAAGCGTTTCTCATTTTTGTGGGACTTCTGATGCTGGATGAGAGCATAGCGCTCATGGAACACTGCATCACAGTAACGGCACTTTCTGCCTTGCTCAATGTAGGAATGCTGCTTACGGAGATGCACACCTGCAAGGGACACAGCAATTGTGTAAACATCAATACACAAAGCATGTTCAAATTTGGCATTGCTACTAAAAAGCACATAAGTAACCAGCAGCAACAAAAACAAAACAATAAATGCTGAACATCGCAGTTTTACCAAGATCACTCTTGCGGGCAATAACAGTGTCGCAGTGGGGGCAGTGAAATTTCGCCACATTTTCTGTGTGCTTCTGCAGTATGTGCATCTTCATGGTACCACTCTGGGTAAAACGTGCATGACAGATATAGCATTCATAGGGCTTCTCTCCTGTAGAACAGAATTTTATTATTTTTTTTTTTAAATCCCAAAACGCATATCAATTCTATTTATCTAACAAGAACACAATATGAGAAAAATGGTAAGTACTGCTGACCTGAGTGGGTCCTCATGTGTCTCTTCAGCTTATAGGTATCTCTGCTAGCATAACTGCACAGACTGCACTGGAACGGACGCTCTCCAGTGTGGGAGCGAATGTGGCGCTTCAGCTTGCTAACCTGCAAAGTTTCAAGGCTTAGGTCAATTTGGAAGCAACTTTCCACGAAAAAAAGAAAAAAAGAAAAACTCAACATGATGCTCTCAGACCAACCTCTACACTGGCATAGTCACACATGGAGCACTTGAATGGTTTCTCATGAGTGTGCTTGTAGCGTCGGTGTCGCACCAGCTCTCCACTAGTGACAAAGGCCATGTCACAGTCAGTGCACTTATGTGGTCTGGTCCCTGTCAGAAAGGAGAAAAATAAAAATAAAATATATATATTTTTAAAAGCAGCTTCAATTTTTAATTCCCCTAAGATAGCCTACAATTTCTAATGCACTCAAGATCACGTACCTGTGTGGGTGTTGAGGTGGTTCCTCAGCAACGTCACAGTCCTGAAGGCTCGTCCACAAAGATGGCACTTATGAGGCCTCTCATCCGTGTGGCTCTTCATGTGGCGGTCCAGATTGGAACGGCGCGGGCAAGTGTAACTGCACAGCTCACACTGGAATGTCTTCTTAACACCTGCACAAACACACCGATTTAGACCTAACACAAATCTGATACGGACACTATAATGTGCAAGTGACAAGCAGACATGTAAGTGTCTGTTTAATCTGTGTTCATCACACGTTCTCACCTTTCTTCTTGATTTTGGTTGGCTTGGGCGGTTTCATGTTACCCACAACTTTCTCAGCATTGACTTCAGAGAGCAGTCCCTCCTGCTGCTCCTCCTCAAAGTCATACACAGACACATCCATGTCTTTATCACCCTCTGTGTTGTAACGCAGCTTGCTTTTCTTAGTCTTCTTGGCCTTTTTAACAGGGGGTGTGTAGTCTGGATCTTTGGACCAGGCGGGGTCTTCATTTTGGGCTTCAACCATATCCTCCTCCTCCTGCTGTGGAGGCTGATCATCTTGGGCCTGGAGCTCGTCTTGCTCCACAGTTTCCACTTCTCCATTTGCACCCACCTTGACCACCTGTGGGAGATGATATAACATTTAGATTCACCAGCAAGTCACAGAGCATCGCATTTGAAATGTGTAGCCAGATCAAAACAAAAAGTGACCAACCTGGAAGCCCTCAGGCAATGGCAGGGTGTGACAGATGACTGGCTCCCCATCTTTAGGCATGGCAGTGGCGTCCACCAGCGTCCCCTGCAGCTCTTCTACAGTGGCGGCAGTGACAGGCACAGCTGAAACAGGCACCTGCACCAGCTGTAGCTCTCCCAAGCCCAACTGCTGCTCCTCCATGTTCACCACCTGGAGGGTGATGATCTGAGTATCATCGACAGTGGTGACCGTGGCTTCATGGGCAGCACCAGGTGCACCGACAGCAGCTTCCATGACTTCGGTCTTCATCTGGAGCAGGGCAGGGTCTAGGGAGTCCATCACCATCATCTCCACACTGCTGTTGACAGCCTCCACCACAGGCTCTCCTTCAACCTGGGCTTGCTCTAACCCAGCAGCCTGCAGCAATTCAACTCCCACTTCCTCATCTTCTCGTCGCCTTTGGTATGTCTTACATTCCTTGGCCTTGAAAGCATCCCCTGCATCTTCCACCACTGCCTCAGTCGGTCCCCCTTCCATGGGTAATACCTACACCATTTAAAAGCAAAAAAGTTAGAATGCAGCACTAATTGTAGGATGCTAAAGTTTTCCTACCTGACTGCATTTGGACCGTGTTTGATAACTTGCACATACTAACACAGTCTGCTACCAACCTTGCAAATGGCGAACAACAGAATTGAGTTGGCATTACCATAGACATCCAAGACTTCTGTGTTTGTATAGCATACTGTGAGTTTACCTGTATCAAAAATGAATACTTCATCTCTCTACACCTGTGCCTCCACCACTTTCTGCCTCCGATGAACGAACTACCTGTCTCAACTTTGCTTCTTACTACCTATCTCAACCTGTAGGGATGCAAACAAATCAAGTCATCAACGTCCAAAACAAAACACACTTTTAGTATACAGGTCATATTAGTCAAAGCTTTATTGACACCCCTTTTTAGTCATTTTGTGTGCATGCATATAAATATTTAAATAAATATGTATATTTAAATAAATAAATACACACACACACACACATACATATATATATATATATATATATATATATTATAAGCTGACTTACATCAGGTAGTTGCTTAACACTAACAATAAACAACCACAGCAAACTTGCAAAACTTGAACGTGACTTTCATTATACCAAAACCACGTATGGAACTCTTGATTCGGCGCCAGAAAGCATCATCTGAACCGATTCATTTATACTTCCTCATGATCGCGCGCATTTGGCCAACAACCCATTAAACCAACAAAACGGTGCAAATGTGTCCACTATCCTTACCTTTACACGTTTTAAAACACCCTTATGATTTTCCACAGCAAGAGGGCATTCTGAGATGGTTAATCGTGTTTTTGTACCACTACCAGTCGGGTTGTAGAGGGAGCTCTCTACAGTTTTTATCCCTTCTGTCGTTTGTTGCTTGAGGTTGGTCTTTCAATAAGAGTGAGCGGTCGCACCGAGACCGACGACCGCGGCGATTCAGCGGTGTTTTCAGGCGATAAACAACGGGATTCGGGAAGTGCTCGGCAGCGAGACTTGGTCTTACTTACCGAAAATGGCCATCGGTGTCATTTAGCAACGACATCTTCCTCGTTTGATTTTAATCTGCGCAATACGCTAGCAACGGCGGCAGAACTAATGCTAGAACGCCAAAGAGGCATTTAATGTTTGTATATTTACATTTAAACCTAACATTTGGGATTCCAGGAGTGATAAAGACCAAAGGGCGAACACAGGCCGCAGTGATGGGACTTTATTATCGCCGAACCGGGTCAATGTTTCATCAACTCGGGTTTGAATTTAACTGCTCGAGGAGGGGCGCGAACACAGCGATAGGCGCGAGCTAAAAGCATTTTACGGCTTAAAGCCGCACATATTTCGCTCAAAACCTCGCGGATTTGACGTTTGTGAGTTTAGATGCTTGTTTTAAGCTGTTTGGGTGTGGCAGGACTGGAAATTGGTTAACTTTGAGAAGCATATTAGCTGGTTGGCTAAGTGCGCGTGCAGAAACGGCGGGTTTCTAAAGACAGGAAACAAAGAGAAGAAACAGAAAATGGACGCCTGGCCTAAAGATTGAATCAAACATCCTGTCGTTAAATAATGGCATCTTGGTGAAATGCTGTCTGATATAGTTTCAATAGTGCTTAATAATCGGGCTGAAGCCCGAACTTCTGGGTTATAAATGTTTTTTGCTAAATTTTCGATAACGATAGAGGGAGACAAACACCCCCCGCCAGCCGCCTGGACTGGGAGCCCCATCGTGACACCTAGAGGCCGATTAAAGCTCCTGCAAAACTCCCCCCTTTCGGAAAAGTAGTGCTGTTTTACCTGCGTTTGGTGATTTACTCTCGCGTTGAATTCGACAGAAAGCCCAGGGTTTGTTCTTCCTTCAGTACGAGACGGAGTAAAATTGCGTCCTTCACCTCCGGCGGTTTTAATCCTCTCCCGCTTTTGCAGAGTAGGCTCCGCACAAAATGGCGGCCCTTAGCGGCTGTTGCGCATGCGCGTCACGCAGGGGGGCGGTGGCGTGGGGGAGGGCTGTAAACACAAGCAGTGTGCGGATTGGCCGTGTGGGGCGCTACTTTTGAATTACGGATGTGGGCTGTTTTTTTTTTTTTTCTTTTAAGAAAAGCGTTGAGTAAAATGTCTGTCTAAATATTATGTTAAACAGCAGCTGATCCTCTTATGACAATATTAGAAGATAATATGATAGTTTAACAGCCCAAATTGGAAATATAAGAGGGACTGATAGTGTGAGAGCCTGTTGTTGTTTTTTTATAGTGTGTGTATATATATATATATATATATATATACACACACACAATATGTATGTGCGTGTGATTTTTTTAAATAATTTTTCTCCAAACTTATTTTAAAAAATCTGTAGCCTATCATCAAAAACAAACCTTGTGGGGAAAAAACAAAAATAACAAACATGAAAATATTATGTAGGAACTCCGTTTTCAACAATACACTATTAAAAGCGAGTCTCTGTTATGTAATGCTGTTTTTTCCCCTTGATAATGACCATTTGAGCATGCATGTATTAAAGTGGAAATGCTCCAGTTATGTAATTCCTTTATTTTCCAATTTTCTTAGTGACAAAGTACAAATAACAGGTATCAGATTTGTTAATAAATAAGTCACCCAAGTTTTAGTGTCCATAATTTTAATAGTTTCCTTTACAGTTGATGTCAGCAATATCCTTGTCAGACAATAAACATATTTAGAGTAAATAAAAAAAATCAAAAGTAAATCACTTCTTTAATGCTGCACAATCTGTAGATAATAATGAAAAATATATTTAAATCTGTTCTGCAGTTTGCAATCCTAAACCGCAGCGTTGAGTTTTAAATAAAGTCTATCTCATTCTCTTGCTCCCCGTACTACTTTGAGGCACTTATACACTGAAGAGGCGTTCTTTGTCATATTTAAGTCTGGAACAGATTGAACTAGAAAATAATGTCAGGTAAAAATGAACGAACCTTCTCTGGTTCCAACTCAGAACCTTTCTGTCTAGCAGCACTGGAGAAATGCTCTGAGTCAACCATGATCCATGGCCATTCTACAGATCACAAGCGTGGAAAGGTTGTCGGAACCTCTTGCAAAAGGCAATATTCACCACAGTTTACAGCTTTCACTCATAATAATGATGACATCTTCATAAATGAATAAAAAATGAACAGCTTCACCACTTTTACAGCAGATATTACAATGCCAGTGGCTTAAATGTGAAGTGCATGGTGAGTCAAATCAGATCTGTATTGGCTATTGAGCATTTAAACATTTAAACTAAATTACAACACAAAACATTTACACTTCCAATGGAATATAGATATATATTCTGTATCAATAAAGCATATGACAGTATGGAATGGCACTGTTACTATGGCAACAAGGTCCCTAAGAAAGTTTGGGATGAATAAGGAAATACTTTCCAAGATCCCCATCCTACGTTTCGAGGTGGAGCTACCCCCTCAGCTACCAACATACATTCTCCAATCATTATGTACACCCATATAAGCACTCTTCACAAAGTGGACAATCATATTCTCTATGTACTCTGCAGGTAGTCACTGCCTTGCTTGCACCAATCTCCCATCACTTGTATTGCTGATCAGGGTCCAGCTTCATTCCATGAATCATGAAGGCAACTACATTGGGCCGAATCTTAAGGCAGCAAAACATTGTTAATGAACCCATTCCCACTATGTATCTTACCTCATCACTTTACAGTAGTTGAACTTAGGCCATGTTCAAAATATTAATAACATACAGACTGACATATAAGTCCTCTTGTCCAACGATTGTATAACATCCGTCCACCTCTTTGAGGACGATGCTGACACTCTATCTCTTGCGTGATCACGCTGATTTGTGTCATTAAAACTGCTTTATAGTTTTTTTTTAATAGTGTGCATTTAAAGTTTGTAATTGGCATGATCATGACGGTGAGGATACTGAGACGCAAGTACAAGTATCGGTCAGTTGATTGTGTTAGAAAGCTGTACTGGCCATGCTGCCAGGCGCAAAAAGCCGGGACATTCCATCCTGTGAGGACTCAAGGTGTCGATGGGCCATCTTCCCCTCCTCACCTGCAATTAAAACAAATGAAACGCAGATAAGAGACATTTTTACAGACTGGAATACTTTTTTGGAAGATTAAATATTTTTTTCAGCTGAAAATAAGTACAAAATTGTACATTCGCTATAAAAATCTTGCAAACTTTAAAGATTTTTATCAATTTTCCTGTCTCTTACAGCCTGGAAATTCATTTTTAAATTCTCTGATCTTTGTTTTCCATGAACACATTTGGAACACATTTGCAGCAGATCCATTCTTTCACTTTCATTACCGAGCTTTCCTTCATGGGTCCATTTCCTGTTGTTTAGTCCACTGCTTACCTAGCACAAGCAGAGCTTGTTTGGCAGCATCCCTCACATCCTCCTTATCTGTCCGGCACAGATACACCAGCTGCTCGATGCTCTCTTTGGCCTGTGATGCACAAACACAGACAGCAAGGCACTTTACTTAAAGTCCTCCACCAACACTGAGGTGTGATGCTGCATATAATCTGATTCCCACTCATTACTAGAGAACATCTAACCACCAGGCTCTTGATGTTATGCAAACATATATATATAGTACATATGTACAGTAGTGTGAAAAAGTGTTGACCCCCTTCCGGATTTTTTTTTTTTTTTTTTTTGCATGTTTGTCACACTTTAATGTTTCAGATCATCAAACAAATTTAAATATTAATCAAAGATAACACAAATAAACACAACATGCAGTTTTTAAATGAAGTTTTTTAATATGAAGGGAAAACAAAATCCAAACCCACATGGCCCTGTGTGAAAAAGTGCTTGCCCCTAAACCTAATAACTCGTTGTGCCACCCTTTGCAGCAACAACTGCAATCAAGCGTTTGCGATAACTGCAATGAGTCTTTCACATCGCTGTGGAGGAATTTTGGCCCACTCTTCTTTGCAGAATTGTTTTAATTCAGCCACATTGGAGGGCTTTCGAGCATGAATGGACTGTTTAAGGTCATGCCACAGCATCTCAATCGGATTTAAGTCCAGACTTTGATTTGGCCACTCCAAAACCTTAATTTTGTTTTTCTTGAGACATTCAGAGGTGGACTTGCTGCTGTGTTTGGAATCACTGTCCTGCTGCATAACTAGGGTTGGGTACCGTTCACATTTGAACCGGTACGGTACCGGTACCGGTATCTGAAATTCGGTACCGGTACCCAACGGTACCTTTTTTCGGTACTTTACTCTCTGTGTAATAACAAAAACATTTATTTCAGTGAAAAAATAAGTCCAAAACTCTCAATTTCAACATTTTGAACAATTGGACCCAACAATTGTTTTTCTTTTTTTTCTTCCAGAAATTCTTGTGTTTTATTTTTTTTCTGATAATCAAATGAAGGCATGAAACATTTATTTATTTCTAATCAAATCAAAATGAAACCCTTTTATTTTTTTGGCAAACAAACAGAGGTTTACTGTTAAAATTAATACATGGTAGAAAAATTATGTGAATATACCTTTAAAAAAGTTATAATAATAATTGTATTTTTTCTACAATTAAGTCGTTAATGTGGTTGTAATAATTATTTTTATAATTTAATTGTTTTATTTAAATTTGTCAGTAAATGGAATATATAAAGACGTACATTATACTGTACAAAAGTAATACAAGAGTAATATATTTCTGTTACATGTTAAACCGCACTTTTATTTTGACAGGTTGCGTGAAGTTTCTGTATGTATACAGTATGATATGATGCTAGTTTTCTCAAATGAAACGGTAAAATTCTCATGAAGTGACTCACAGCCTGTAAGTTCATGTGTTCATGTAGTGCAGAGGCCGAAAATCACCGCGAGTTCACGTGTGCTTCAGTATTTGTTTATTAAACAAAACCGCGTCTCCGCCATTCATACATACAGAGGCTAAGGGAACATGCAGGATTCATATTTAAACCGTCTTTTTGCGTTTTAATATTCACATACACTAGTTCATATCGCGATTCGAATTAAGTGACAGACATTCTTTTATTCATCCAAAACTTGCCGAATTCCGTGGCATTCCGCGTTATAGAGTAAATTCCGTTTATATGAATGGACTCCGCCATCCTGTCCGCGTTTTCGCGGAAACCATATGACCCTAGAAATGTAAGCACACTTCAGAACATTTCGGTTTGCTCTGCGTGTTGTGTTTTAAAGAGTTGCAGGGGTGACAAGTCACAGGGTCTCTCTCTCTCTCTCTGTCTCTCTCGTATGCGCCCAAATGCGTTCTCAGGTACCGAAATTTGGTACCGAATGATTTCATGTGAATCGATACTCGGTAGTACCGACGCAATTCGGTCCGTACCCTTAAAAGTACCGAGTTCGGTACCCAACCCTATGCATAACCCAAGTGCACTTGAGCTTGAGGTCACGAACACAACATTCTCCTTCAGGATTTTCTGACAGAGTGCAGAATTCATGGTTCCATCAATTATGGCAAGTCATCCAGGTTCTGAAGCTGCAAAGCAGCCTCAGACCATCACACTACCACCACCATGTTTGATTGTTGGTATGATGTTCTTTTTATGAAATGCTGTGTTGGTTTTATGCCAGATGTAATGGGACACGCACCTTCCAAAAAGTGCAATTTGAAAAAGAACTTTTGTCGCATCAGTCCACAGAATATTTGCCCAAAAGTCTTGGGGATAATCAAGATATTTTTTGGCAAATGTGAGACGAGCCTTTGTGTTCTTTTTGGTCAGCAATGGCTTTTGCCTTGGAACTCTCCCATGGATGCTGTTTTTGCCCAGTCTCTTTCTTATTGTTGAATCATGAACACTGACCTTAATTGAGGCAAGTGAGGCCAGCAGTTCTTTAGATGTTGTTCTGGGTACTTTTATGACCTCCTGGATGAGTTATCGTTGCGCTCTTGGAGTGATTTTGGTAGGCCGGCCACTCCTGGGAAGGTTCACCACTAGGGGTGTAACGGTATGATCGGTATGAACGGCAGTTCCAAATGGAAGTGGTCATCCCTATCCCCTTGGAGTGGGGACTTTGGAGTGCGCATGGCACGTGCGTGTCATTATGTAGTCGTTTGGAATGCACTTGAAGGGAGGGTAATTTCCTCATTATCTTCAGCTGGGATGTTCCCGTGACAACGCACTCACGGTGTGCGTCAGCAGATGTCGCTATGTCAAAAGTCTTTTTCTTGTTGTTAGCATAACTGTTGCAAATAAACATACATTTTATATTTTAAAAAGTTTTTGGTTCAAAGTTTGTTTTTATTGTTTTTTAACAACATAAATCACATTCACAGTCCCCCACCCCTTAGATCAGCGTCCATACTGTCCGTTAAATCCTACAGAATATATATACAAACATGCTCACATACATTAACCTCCAACCAAATACATCAAATACATACTTACATAAAGAATAATAATAATAAAAAAAAAAAATAATAATAATAAATTAAAAAAAATAAATAAAAAAAAAGGTTCATAGTAGAGGCATTGATTAACCAGATTTATCAACATAGTCAATAAAAGAGCGCCACAGCTTAAAAAATTGTTTTTCCGACCCTCTTAGCGAATACCTAATTTTTTCAAGGCTGAGACAAGACATCATATCTTTGATCCATTGAGTGTGAGTGGGTGGCAAGGGGTCTTTCCACTTTAATAATATTGCTCTACGTGCGATCAGGGAAGAGAAAGCAAGGACCTTACACATTGATGCTGACAACCATATCTCCTCTGGAGCGACTCCAAATAATGCCACCAGAGGTTCTGGCTCTAATCTGTGCGGAAAGACCGCAGAAAGGGTGAGAAATACGGATCGCTAGTAATGCTCTAATTTGGGACATGTCCAAAACATGTGAATTAACGTTCCCTCAGCACATTGACATCTATTACACACAGGATTAGTACCAGGAAACATTTGAGCTAGTTTAACTTTGGATATATGAGCTCTGTGTACTACTTTGAACTGTATAAGCGAATGCCGAGCACATATTGAAGATGAGTGGACCTGTTTAAGAACACAGTTCCATGTGTCTTCGGAGAGTGGTCTATCAAGGTCTTCCTCCCAAATATTTTAAAAAGTTTTTAATGCTATATAAGATATATAAAACTTTAAAATGTATATTTTTTTTATGCGGGTGTCTGTCAGCGAATCTGCTGACGCACACCATGCTGCGTTGTCACGGGAACATCCCAGCTGAAGATAATGAGGAAATTACGCTCCCTTCACCGTGCATTCCAAACGATTACATAATGACACGCACGTGCCCTGCTCACTCCAAAGTCCCCATCTAAGGGGATAGGGATGACCACTTCCATTTGGAACTGCCCGTGAACCGTTCGATACACGATACGCATACCGTTACACCCCTATTCACCACTGTTCCAAGTTTTCTCCATTTGTGGATAATGGCTCTGGCCATGGTTTGCTGGAGTCCCAAAGCCTTAGAAATGGCTTTATAACCCTTTCCAGACTGATACATGTAAACTATTTTGTTTCTCATCTGTTTATGAATTTCTTAAGATCGCGGCATGATGTGTTGCTCTTTAAGCATGCTTCACTTTGTCAGACAGGTTCTCTTTAAGTGATTTCTTGATTCAACAGGTCTGGCAGTAATCAGGCCTGGGTTTGGCTAGTGAAATTTAACTCCGCTTTCTAAAATTATGTGGTTAATCACAGTTCTTTCATGATTTAATAGGAGGGGGCAATTAATTTTTCACGTAGGGCCTGGTAGGTTTGGACAGCTTTTTTCCCTTAATAAATGAAATCATCATTTAAAAACTGCATTTTGTATTTACTTGCATTATCTTTGTGTAATATTAAAATTTGTTTGATGATCTGAATCTTTTAAGTGTGACAAATATGCAAAAAAAAAAAAATCAGGAAGGGGGCCAACACTTTTTCACACCACTGTATATACACAGTGTGGGAAAAAATAAATGTTGATTGAGTGGTGCTGGGTTATTGCAGAGAGATGTTTATACATGCATGAACTGACCTTCAGACATGCGAGTGCTTTACATCCACACACCCGCGTCTCAACACTTTCATCCTCCAGCAACTCTAGACAGCTCACCAACGCCTGAGACCGAACAGTAATGAGAGACACTGAGTGGATCAAATCAAAATCCTTTCTGAATAACAAAGCATTATAACTTCTTTGCACTTAATAGTCACGATTAGGGATGCACCAATATTAACCCTTGTGATGTGCATAATAATAATTCCTTTACCCAATTTGGTGTTTTCGGTAAAAAAAAATGGCCAGCCTTTGAATAATTGCTTATACATCTCTAATTACGCTAAACCATAAACAAATTTTGGATTCAATCTTTTTGTCAACTTGTTTTCTGTCTGTTACCACATTTTGTATTTAGTTTTGGAACTGACTGGTTGTAGGCCTTATTGAACAGCTGATGCACCTCAGTTTTTGAGTGAAAAAAGCATTACTGAATATGAATCCAAAAAAAATGCAGCATAAGATGTTTATAAGCTATTTTTTTGTAGGCAGGTCATTTTTGAAAAAAAAAGTGAAAAAATTAGTAATATTTAGTCTAATGCGATAACATTATGTAGTATTTTCAAGAAAAAGAAAATCCTGTCCAGGTCAAAATCATTTTCATGTTATGGCTGATAGCAGAGAACTGATAAATAGTCAGCATTAAAATTCTATACTATTTTGCCTAAATACATTCCAAATAAAATGTAAAACTAAAAACTAAATTATTAGTTTATTATTTTTAAAGACTGACCTTAAGTGTTAGTGTTATTTTAGTATCACTGATATACTAAAGTTCTTGTTAATATTTTGAATTCTTTTTATATTATCTGTTCTTATTTTAATTTTAAAGTTTGAGTAATTTCGTTTTGTATTTTGTAATAATAATTGTATTAATTTTTATTTTAAATATGTCTAGTGTTTTTGTTTATTAAAATGTTATTTTGTTGTAGTTATTTACTACTTCAAACTTAACTAAAAATAAAATTATTTTATATTTTATTTTATTTAAGTTAATGATCATTTTATTTCAAGTAAGGAAAATGAATAAAAATAACCTTAGCGTCAGATGACAGCAAAGGTAAAAATATGGAAAATTTAAGTTTAAGCATTTAAAGTGAAAAACGCTGGACACATTTTACAGATTTTTAATGTTTCTCATGATCTTAAACACCATGTGATCTCCTACTTAAAGTTGTTACTGTTGTAAAAAAGTATTTTGCCAATATTTGTGTCTATACTTTACTATTATATGCAAATCTATTGAAACTGTTACCTCCAAAAGTACAAGCAGGAGTTTGTAGAGTTGGCACATATCTTACCCTCTCCCTGTGGCGGGTTTGGTCAGCTAGACTCCGCAGCAGGGAGCTGGCTGCACTGCACACTTTCCCCCTCGGATCCCTCAGCAGCAGACTGACTGCACGCAAGCCCTTCCTCTTCAGACTGCACTCTGGAGGCTTCTTCAAAGATTTTACCAGAACATCCTGATCTCCAGACTGCAGGCACTGAACTAGCCACACTGCAGGAGGAGGAGAACGAAAGAGAGACAGGGATGAAACAGATACACTGCTAAGAGAACATTAGGTGGGGGAGGAATGGAAAATGCGCCAAGAAACTACGACTGAGAAGTGGAATGGGGTGATAATTGGGGCGTTTGGGACGGAAGGGGTTGATGCTACAGATTTGTAACACAATCACTGTTTCTAATGAATGTTTGAGGATAGACGAGTATAGTCCATTAACACTTAAGGGGCATTCAAACTTAAAACAATCTGCAACAACCAGACATTGTTCATTTTCAGTGCGAGTTCTCAATTTCTAATGACGTGAAAAACTTTCAATGTAAACTGGATTTTGCATTCAAATCACATTTCAGATATTCTCTGTCAAGCATCAAGCACAAACTCAAATCTTGTTACAATGAAAGCAATGTTAGCGCTAGAAGAGGCTGCATTGGGATATAATACATGGGATATAATGCAGGTAAAAAATAAGATGTCACACTATTTTGATAACAAAACAGTTTTCTTGCCACTAAAAATGAACACTGGTGGCAAGAATGCATTTGATAAACAGTGTTTTTTAAAATATTTTTGGATTTATGCTTACAGCAATAATAAAACTCTATGGTCTAAAAATAAATAAATCTACTGCTAAAAATTTGGGGGTTGGTAAGATTTTTTTGCATTTTTAAAATAAGTCTCTTCTGCTCACCAAGGATGCATTTATTTGATCTAAAATACAGTTTGAAATAATCGTTTTCCATTTTAATATATTTACAGCAGCCATGATCACATGATATTTCAGAATTCATTCTAACATGCTGTTTTGGTGCACAAGAAACATTTTGTCTTATTATTATTCCAGGATTCTTTGATAAATAGAAAGTTAAAAACAGCATCTTTTTCAGACAACATAAATGTCTTTACTATCACTTTTTGACCAATTTAATTAGTACTTTATTGGAAAACAAGACAAAAAATATGTTTGTTGCTGCAAACTGCTGTCCATGTGAACAGCCCTTTTTATGACACTCAAACATACCTTCTTCAGCCAGCTCAGGAATGTGTGTGTCTAAGTCATTCACCCCCTCTGCTTCCAGGTAGCTCCAAAACTGAAAGAGGGTGAGAGTCTCTTTGGACGCAACTCCTGCACGCCTGGGCAGCTTCCTCTCCAAGATTCGCTCCAGCAAACGCAGAAACACTAACACACACACACACACAAGTTCAGTGTCACAGAGGGTCAAAGAAAATCTGATTTAGCCTGTTGAAATATACACACTTTTAATTACACCCGGTGTCATCAGAAACAATGATTAGCAGGATATTAAATCCTTCCCGGAGATGAAATACAGGAAGTTAAGTTTGTAATTTATGTTGATTAATGGATTGTACAGCAATTTCAATCTAGAAACCAATCTCCCAATAACTCATTTACAGTGCTTGCTCATGCATTAATACCCAACACACACACACACACACACACATACCTGTGTCTGTGAATCCGGCTCCTCTCTCAGGGAGTTTGCTGGCGTAAGTGTCGCTGAGTGCCTGTAAGAAGGCCTCTGTGGAAGTGCTGTAGACGCTGCAGCCATCCGTGCACTGCTTCCACAGCAACACAGCCCCCTGGCACTGATCTAACTGAGGAACAACTGCTCCGACATGCAAAGAGAATGTGGGAAATAGAGAAGGTTGTGAGGAAAACCTAAAAATCTATGAAGTAATATTCTGTTGTAGAATGTAAGGCCTGTGGTACATGAAAAACATGTATGAGCATTTGCAAAGAAATTAGTACACAGGTAAGATACAACTAAAATACCACAGAGACTGATGCAAAGTCAACAAAACTGAAGCATTATTTATAACAGTTTGAGACCCACCTTCCTCTGGTTGGATGACTTCGCCCCTCGAGTCCTTCACAACCCATCGTATGAGCTCGAGGACTCTCGCCTCCCTGAGAAGTCGGTCCAGAGCGTACATCTCCCCACAGCGCAGAGGCCCGAATGTGCCTAACCTCTGTTTACAATAACAAAACACAGAGTATGAATACAGATGCTCAGATTTCTGTTGGTTGAAATATATTTACACTTATGTTCAAGGCAACAGAAAAAAAAAAGAACAGAATTCTGTTTTCTTGCCATTAAAATTAACACCCTGGAAGGAAAATAGTTTGTATCCTGTTTGTTTCCTTTGGAAAACAGTGTTTTGCTGCTTTAGGTACCAACTTAAAATATATACATACATATTTCTGCTTAAAACAATAATAAAACTGTCCACGGTGTATAGTTATAGTATGAAACGTTTATGTTCACCCAGGCTGCATTAATTTGATCAAAAATACAGCAAAAACAATTTGTAACAATTTAAAATAACCATTTTCAATTTCAACATTTATTAACTAATCAAATTAATCCTAATTAGTGCTGTCAAACGATTAATTGCGATTAATCGCATCCAAAATAAAAGTTTTTGTTTACATAATGTGTGTGTACTTTGTATGTTTATTATGTATATATAAATACACACACACACAGTATATATTTTGAAAATATTGACATGTATTTACATATATGTTTATATTCATACAATTTATATTATATATAAATGTATTTGTGTGTAAACCTAACATATTTTTCTTAAATATATACTTGCATGTATGTGTATTTATATATACATAATAAATATACACAGTACACACACATATATTACGTAAACAAAATCTTTTATTTCAGATGCGATTAATCGCGATTAATCGTTTGACAGCACTAATCCTAATTAAACATAGATATAGATATATAAACACCCAAGTTTTACTTTTAGAAAATTATACTTTTTTGGACATACCTTATAATTTTAGACATCATTATTATTATTTATTCAAGAGCACGTCAAGTTTGAAAAATTTTTTGGTTTAAAACTTCTGTTAGTTATAGGCCTGGTATCATAGACGGAGTAGCCAAGACTAGGCCTTAAGATATTAAAGCAGATTATGTTTTTACATGTCTATTCAATGTCACAGAAAAATGAATTCTGCAACATTCTCAGTATTTCAAGTTGTTCCCCCTGTATATGGGACTTAACGTCCATATCTAGTACAGTAACTGACCAGCAGCTGTGAGCTGCAGTTCTTCAGATGAACCAGCAGGGTGTGATCTAGAGTCGGGTAGCCTGTGCTGAGAGGACCGGAGGGAGTATCCCAACATCGCGCTTCACAGCCCTCATCCTCTCCTGCGCTTTCAACAGCCGCTGGCCGCTCCTCTGCGCTGTATCCACCACAACACATGAGAACAAACACACGTAAGAAAATGGCAACACAATATATTCAGAAAAAGTGAAGAGTTGGGATTGAACGTAGATAAAGTTGTGAAACCAGTCACTCAAACTAACGGTTCTCCTTCAAGTCACTAGGTGGCAGTAGTGTAACAACATTATAGAAGCAAAGCATTTTGATGAAAACCTTGGTTGAACCTAATTTATTTTTGACCTATGAAATATCATTTAACAGTAGAAAGATTTCTCAAGTTCTGACCTGTTTGTCACACTCTGCCTCTCACCATCCTCCTCCTCCTCTTCCTCCAGGTCTGATGTATTTAGGAAGTCAAAGCTCCCTAGAGCCGTCTCAACCGTCAAACTGACACTGGATGAGCGACTACGACTCTGTACCTGCAGATACACACATTTGAAAAATTACAAATTAAAAAACTCTTGATTTTAAAGTATATAATGTATCAAACAGTTATTAAGAATTTCATTTTTCAAGTTATTAGCTAAAAGAAACCCCAGAATTTAAGGCTTATCAAGTATTAGTTGTTTACAAGATAATGTCAATTACCAAAACATTTTTGACTTGTAAAAATAAGCAAAAATCACATTTACAGTAAAGCATTTCCAGTGTACATTGGGAAAAGACTTCACATCAGAATACGTGTCAAAATCCACAAAAGTATAGCCAAAAGATTGTAAACATGAGGCTTGTGTGATAGAATAGTCAGCTAACATTGTCTGTGCAAGTTACATCTAATCTTTCATCAAATATGCAGGCTTCTGATATTAAACTCTTGTGAATACGTTAAACAAAACACTTCTGAGGAAACTGCAATACTGCAAAAGCTGTGTTTGTTTTTACAAATAGAGGAACAATTAGATCTGTTAATCCACAACATGACACAGACACTGCCAGTAGACAGTTAACTTATAAAACCTGGAACATTAATAAAGCCAATTCTGGAAAAAGACACATTGTGTTTATTCTATGACTAAGCTAAGTTGTGCCGGGAAAACCTCTCTGCAGACACAGGATGAAGCGGTTAATAGTGAAAGCAAAGGTCATGTCTTTGATGAACTCTATTGTTCCACTGATGAAGACCAAAGTCTCTGGACCCAAACCCGGATCTGAGACTTTGATGGTTATCGTGGGGCTTGGATTCGAGCAATAACCAAAGGCTTCTGCGACCAAAACATTGAGAATCTAAGTCAGCCAGGAAGTGTTACACCCTAAATCTGTGAACCCTCACTGCATGCTGGAAAGGACAGAGATTAAAGCAATGTTTTCTTCACTTTCAACCTCTTTGACCTTCTCCAACTCATAAAACTTTTCAAATGTTGATCAAAGACGGTGATCTAGATATCTAACTTGATTTGAAAGTAATGGTGCATAATGCATATACTGACGCAACAAATGGGTTCAATTTAAAATCATAAAAAAATCATGTGGTGTAAAAAGTAATAACATTTTCCACAACTTAAATACATCTTGAGTCTACACATCTGGATAACTTTTTTCAAAATGAAGATTTATGATTTATGATTCACACCTCTGTAATTCTTTAAGGATAATCATATTATTTTAGAAATGTATAATATATATTTCTAATCATTTCTAATATGTTTTCAATTATTTTAGACAATTTTTTCTTTCAAATATTAAGTAGCAGTTTCAAATATTGAGTAGTTTTGGTAAGAACATCTTTTTAAGTAGTAATAATAAATGACTATGCAGTTTTCTTTTCAAGAATTTCAGAAGGTTTTTCTTCCAGGACATTTTATCACCCTGACATTTTCGACTAGATTTTCCTTAAAAAAAAAAAATTTTAATACAGAAATACAAAACATACTCTTCAAAGAATAACAGTTTTGAAATTGCATTTTTTATGTATTTGTGAATAAAATAACAGATCCGGACCAAAAAAAAAAAAAAGTGTGTATTTTTTCCAACCCTAACCCACAACAATAAGGTTCAGCACTCACTGTTAGCGCCTCCTCCAACAGCTTCAGCTCTTGCTCTAGGACCTGTAGTTCTGGGAACTGGCCTCTGTAGTCATCAAGGGAGGACAAAACGGCACCAAGGGCCTCCTCCAAACTGCTGTCTGCTGATTGTCCCTCCAAATCACCCATAGGTCTGGTGTCAACTAAAGAACCAGACTTCTCTGCCAGCAGGTCGTCCGTTTGAGTCTTTGTGAGGTGTGGCTCATGAGAGGAATCAGTCCTTGGATCCTCGGAGTCCATCTGCCGGGACAAAGCATTAGTATTGGGGAAAGAGTCTTTGTCTCCACAGGTGGGCCTAGATGTGGGCTCTGTAGCTTTTTCAGAGTCACAAGCTGTGGTTTCTGCAGGAGAGCTACTTTCTGAACAGTTCAGTGGCTCAGCGGGACAGGATGGCTCACTCGTGGAGGGATCAGAAATGGGGCAGGTCTCCTGAGTGTCTGGTACTACAAAACATGGTTCTGCTCGGAGGGGCATATCCATGGCAATGTCACTTACAAATACCGAAGAGACCACTGAAGTCACTTCATTGGCCTCCAAGGATTCCCCAGCCAGTCTATCTGTCAAAACACCATCTGCGCTGTTCTCACTGATGTGGCTAAGGGAGCGAGAATAGCGGGGATGGCCATTGGGCACTTCCTGTTTCATAGGAGCCTCGGTGGCGACTGTTATGGTGGCTGTTGGTTTCTTCAGAGCCTCCTCTTCTTCCTCCTCCTCGTCCTCTTCTTTCTGATTGGCCAGGCGGGTGGGAGTAGAGGTCGCCGATTCGCGGGGTGCAAATGAGATTTCAATGGCAGGAGGAGCAGTTTGTACCTCAGGCTGTACTAAGTTCTTGTGTGCATGGCGCATTGCCAAGGAAAGCTGAGGACTGGAGGAATCATCAGAGGATTCGGAAGAGTTTGACCACGCCGTTCCGTTCTCCATCTCCTCTTGTCTCCTCAACATATTCTAGTGGGGAAGAAAGAGATTATGAGGACACAAACAAATGATTATACATTATAAATAATTCATGTAAAGACCCTTTCACATGACTCACAGTAATGTACCTCTAAGCAATTCTTTGGAGCGAAGCTGGAACACGGTGCTCAAATTTAAATACAGTTCTATGGACAAAGCTGATACTGACTACTGTTCAACAGTTTGTGGTGGGTAATATTTTTTAAAGTTGTTGACGGAAGTCTCTTATGCCTACTAAGGCTGCATTTATTTGATTAATTTAAAAAAAACTGTAAAAAAAAAAAAAAAAAAAAAATCAAATTTATTCCTGTGATGACAAAGCCTACACTAGCATTCAAAGGTTTGGGATCATTGAGATTTTTAAAGAAAATTTTTTTTTTTTTTTTAAAGTATCTTATGCTCACCATGGCTACATTTATTTTATCAAGAAATAAAGTAAAAAACAGTAATATTATCAATGGTATGATTAAAACACTCTTTTCTATTTTAATACATTTTAAAAAGTCATTTATTCCTGTGATGGCAAATAATTTTTAGCAGCCATTACTCCAATCTTCTGCGTCACATTATCCTTCAGAAATCATTCTGATATGCTGATTTGATACTCAAGAAACAATTTCTTATTACGATCAATTATAAAAACAGCTGCACTTTGTGGAAAAAAATTCACTTTTTTTCAGGATTTTTCGATAAAGTTTGAATGGTCAGGATTTATTTGAAATTGGACTCTTGTTACATTAACATAAATGTCTTTTCTATCACAACTATATTAGTGCCGTCAAACGATTAATCGCGATTAATCACATCCAAAGTAAAAGTTTTTGTTTACATAATATACTTGTGTATACTAGGGATGTGCATCTCATGACTCAGGCCGATACGATACGCATCTCGATGCATAGCCAACGATATTATACATTAAAGATACATATGAAGCAGGTACCGATGCGACATGATTCACCCCTTTTTACGATGCAGTGCGATCCGATTTCGATTCGATTCACCACAATGCGATTCGATGCAATACGATGCAATGGAGAAAATATGATCACTTTTAATGCCTTGAGTTTCATAAAACAAGTTAACCAAATAAGCCAGGCTTATTTCATTTAGTCTGACTCACTGTCAAATGATTTGGTTCCATAAAGCAAATTTAACATAGGTCTAGATCAAGTCACTGTGGCAACTTATGCTGGGAAACTAACCTGGTCAAAAGCAGGCTAACTGTCAGACTAAGCTGAGCTCCTCTAACACTGACCAATAGGAACACAATGATATTACCACCCTCTTACATACTATTATTTGCCTTTTTCTTTTACAGTTTCTTGCCATGCAGCCTTTCTCTCTGGTTTTATGACAGCTGTACCTTTTATAGTTTGCAGAACAGATAGCAGAACATTACAACATTACTCTTTAAAGCATTAAAATAACTAAATTAAAAGTTAAAATCACTGAATTAAACATGAAAATAAATAATAAAGAAAATGACTATATTTTAACTGCTATAAGAAACACACATGAACTCATTTGAGCTTAGTAATTAGTACTGTACTAGCTTACATTTGATTTACCCATTACAATAGCCCCTTTACAGATACTGCTATCATAAAAATACACTTATATGTAGGTTTAAAATTTTACAAAAGACGCATTTAATGTCCAACAACAAATATTTTAGCAAAATGTCTATTTTACTATGTATATTTTCTATTGCATGACTTTCTAACATTTACAGATGAACAATATACCTGTGACATGTAAGTTATGCACTGAGAAACACACAACGTCTCAAATGCATTAAACAGCACAAATATATTCACTGTTTGCCATGGTGGATCGCTTTGATCCATGATCGACATTAAGGTCTGCTTAAGAATAAGCATGCACAAATTAGTGAGATTGTGTGAATTGAATTTGTTGTTTATGGAACCGCTTTAGCCCTGATCAATTTGTTAGGTTATTTCAAGTCAGGTTTTGGACTTTAATATCCGCTTTTCCTCGGGTCTGTCCGTGCTGTTGTGATTCGTCATATTCACGCAGCAGCGGTGATGAGAGAACGCGCTTGAGAAATCAATCAGATTATTAGTCACTTTCTAATTAATAAAAGTATAGCGCATCCACTAGTAATTATATATAAATAAATCGTTTTTTACCAATGCAAATATGTTAGAAACGATGCATCGCGATATAAATGCCCACTTGTAGCCGATGCACACTTTTTAAACCGATGCATCGCATCGTTAAAATTTTATGCCGATGCACCAAGCGAATTGGGGAATCTTCCCATCCCTAGTGTATACTGTGTATATTTATTATGTATATATATATATAAATACACACACACATGCATGCATATAATTAAGAAAAATTTGTTGTTTATATATTATATATTATAAAATATTAGAATATAAATATATAAACGTATATACATGTAAACATTTTCAAAATTTACAGGTGGATCTCAAAAAATTAGAATATCGTGAAAAAGTTCATTATTTTTTGTAAATATTTTATTTCAAAAAGTGAAACTTTCATATATTCTAGATTAATTACAAGTAAAGTAAAACATTTCAAAAGTTTTTTTGTTTTAATTTTGATGATTAGAACTTACAGCTCTTGAAAGTCAAAAATCCAGTATCTCAAAATATTTGAATATTTACGTTTGAGTTTCATTAAATGACCATCCCTAAAGTATAAATTCTGGGTATCTCTTGTTCTTTGAAACCACATTAATGGGGACGATTGCTGACTTGGCAATGCTCCAGAAGACAGTCATTGACACCCTCCACAAAGAGGGTAAGTCACAGAAGGTCATTACTGAAAGGTGTGGCTGTTCACAGAGTGCTGTATCAAAGCATATTAAATGCAAAGTTGACTGGAAGGAAGAAATTGGGTAGGATAAGGCGCACAAGCAACAGGGATGACCGCAAGCTTGAGAATACTGTCAAGCAAAGCAGATTCAAACACTTGGGAGAGCTTCACAAGGAGTGGACTGAAGCTAGAGTCAGTGCATCAAGAGTCACCACGCTCAGACGTCTTCAGGAAAAGGGCTACCAATCCACTTCTGAAACAGAAACAACGTCAGAAACATCTTACCTGGGCTGTGGAGAAAAAGAACTGGACTGTTGCTCAGTGATCCAAAGTCCTCTTTTCAGATACAAGTAAATTTTGCATTTCATTTGGAAATCAAGGTTTGGAGTCTGGAGGAAGACTGGAGAAGCACAGAATCCAAGCTGTTTGAAGTCCAATGTGAAGTTTCCGAAGTCCAAAGTGCAAAGTCAAGTCCAAAGTCAATGTATCCGTCTACCAGGAGATTTTGGAGCACTTTATGCTTCCATCTGCTGACAAGCTTTATGGAGATGCTGATTTCCTTTTTGCCCACAGTGCCAAAACCATTTCCAAGTGGTTTGCTGACCACTGTGCTTGATTGGCCAGCCAACTCGCCTGACCTGAAGCCCTTATGTAATCTATGGGATATTTTCAAGAGAAAGATGAGAAACAGTCGATCCAACAATACAGATGAGCTGAAGGCTCAATAGTGCCTCAGCAGTGCCACAGGCTGATCGCTTCCATGCCACACCTCACTGATGCTGGAGTTTGTGCTAAAGGAGCCCAGACCAAGTATTGAGTGCATAAATTAACATACTTTTAAACATAACTTTACATAACTTGAACTTTTCTGTTTTGCAAATCCTTTTTTTGATTGATCTTAGGAAATATTCTAATATTTTGAGATACTGGATTTTTGACTTTCATGAGCTGTAAGCTCTAATCATCAAAATTAAAACAAAAAAACTTTTGAAATGTTTTACTTTACATGTAATGAATCTAGAATATATTAAAGTTTCACTTTTTGAAATGTTACCAAAAATATTTAATTTTTTTGAGATGCACCATAATAAATATATACAGTACACATACATATATTATGTAAACTACTTTTATTTTGGATGCGATTAATCACGATTAATCGTTTGACAGCACTAATATACACACACACACACATATATATATACATATAGGGGTGGGCGATATGGCAAGAATATCATATCACGATTTTTTTTTAGAAATATCACAATTTCACGATTTTATCACAATTCTTTGTCATGTTGGTTTTACTATTTTGTCTGAGCAGTGTAGCCTAAATAATTTCTCTATTATAAAGACAAAGCCTTTCAAGGCAACAAAATATTAAAAAAAGAATGGTGGATATTTAAGCCAAAGTGGACGAAGATAAAAATCTTTGTCATTATTTTATCTTTGTTATTAAAAACAAGAACAAAGATACACATTACAAATACACATAATATACAAATAAAACAAACAGTGCTTTATTTTCAGGTGCAATAGGCCTATTTAGCAGGAGCATTCAAGAAATTGAATGAACAAATATAAAAATAAAACACTATATAGATTGATTCCTATTAAAGCAGTTGTATTATTTTTTTTCTGTCAAGAGTAGAGTTATATTTTTCTCTTTGCAATTTTTTCTGTCTGTCGATTCTGTCATAGTGTTTTATATTTATACCATCATTTACTCACTCAAAATTTGGTTTTAAACCTGAATGAGTTTCTTTCTCCTGCTTAACACAAAAGAAGATAGTTTGAAGAATGTGGAAAACCAAACAGTTGCTGGTCCACAGTGACTTCCATAGTATTTTTTCCCTTCTATCAAACTCAATGTGGACCAGCAATTGTTTGGTTACCCACATTCTTCAAAATATCTTTTGTGTTCAGCACAAGAAAGAAATTAATACAGGTTTGGGACAACATGTGAGTGAGTAATGACAGAAATGTAACTTTAGGGTGAACTATCCCTTTAATGACAGTCGGCAGCATGTTTAGTTCTGTCCCTTTAAGACCTGCACGCATCTAATATACAGGCACGCATCCGTTTGTCTGAACTGTTTACCTTCATTTTAGACATAACCAACTGAGTCTATACATAAACCTTGTGTGTTTTGACAGTATTAGCGCAAAAGATAACTTGGTTCAGTAATCAGGTGCTGTTAGACAGGCTTTTTAGTGCGCGCGTTTCAGGTGTACAGGCTCAGAAAAAGCGCACGTCAGACCAGCGCGTGCAGTGGCGGCATTTTTTCATGACACGTGGGGGGCGGCACAAGCACTTGAAAAAAATAAAAATAAAAAATCATCTGCGCCGCTAAGCCGTTTTCTATTCATATAACTGTGTGGGGATTTGCAAATTGGCGCCCCTGCTTGCTGAGAAGGTGCCGTGCACAGAAGCTGTGTGACTGTGCGTTCACACCAGACGCGACTTGCGCGAATAAATCACGCTATTCGCGCGTAGTTGGACGCTTGAACATTTTGAGTTTACTCGCTTCATTCGCGCCTGAAATTTGCTTCACAACAGACGTGAATTCGTGTCAAGGAGGGGCTTCTGCCAGGCGGCTCCTCTCATTACACTACACTGGTCCAATCACAAATAACTATTTTTTACTATACTATTGTGAGTGTATTTGCAATAGGATACAATTAGAATGAATGTACAAATGTTTGCCATAAGTAGCCTATTCTAGTCTTAACATATTAATAATAATAATATTATTTTTATGTAACAAATAGGCTATAAATTATGATTTACTATGTTGTGCACAAAGTAACACACCAAGCAAGATCCTTTTTATTCCTGTTTCTATAAAAGTACGAAGATGTATCATACAGCTCCGGTATCCACATACAGCGGCGATGATTTTGATCCACTTAGTGGGCTAAAGTCACACCTTTACTTTCTTCCGAATAACGCACATTTCATTCATAATATTAAAACACAGGCCTATAATTTGCATGTTTTTGTTTTTTCTGAATTGTGTGAAATGGCTAATAAAAATAGGTAATACAAAACGATTATGTGGAGGTGAATTGGTTTAGTCTTGACTTCTGGTCGTGAGTGACAGTGTTGGGGAATGGGAAATCTGTTGATTGTCGAGTGCCAAATAAACGCAGCGATGGAGAGAAAAAGGTCAAAGCCTGATTGTGAAACATTCTGATTGTACATATTTTTGCTACTTTTATGTATATAGAGTATATTTATTTAAGTTCTGATAACTTATACTGTTTTGTGCAGAATTGTGTTTTTCAAATGTTCTGTTGAATGATTTGTGCAATTGAGAAATATAAGCTTGTCTTACACTTATATTGTTATAGTAAAACATGGCTGTTTGTGCAAAAATTTTAATTTTAATTTTTTTCTCGGATGGGTGGGGGGCGCTCAGAGGGGGTCTCGCCCGGAGAGTAATTCAATGTAGAACCGCCACTGAGCGCGTGAATGAAACGTTTAAACGGCAAGGCTTTAAAACACACGCAAATAATGTACTTTTGTGATTGTGAATAAGCGCAGTGTCCCGTGAGAGTAACTCTACCGCTGAGTTAACACTGATGTGAATGTATGTGGCGCTGTACAGTATACTGCGGCGCCAGAACTGCAGCTGATAGAATGTGAGCTGTAGCGCGATACTACGATATTTCTCCAAAGCAGAGCGTGGAGACATTTTTATCATCCACGATCAAAAATCGTCATATCACACACCCCTACATACATACATATATACATACATACATATTATATATATATATATATTTATTTATTTATTATGCACACACACATATTTTTCTTTTGATGAATGGCTTGATGAATAAAGATTTCTGTCTTTCCTTATTCAAATACTTGACTTGAAATTACAAAGACTGGAGAGTGGACTAACTTGCCTTATAGAGTAGGGATGGCCGATATACTGATATACCGGTAAAAATTCTCCCCACGATAAGAATTAGTCTTCCCGCGATAATAACGATAAAGCGATAACTGGATACCTTCCTGGAGCGTCATCAGTAGTATTACTTCTGCTATGGATGTGTTGAGTTTCTGCGCAAGGGCGCCCTCCGTCATTGCATTACGTGTGTACTCAGTAATGCTCACAACACCCTATTTGGGGTAAAAATAGGAAAGATAATACTTTTTTCTAAAGAAACAAGATTCCCTGAATTATCGTCATCGTTATCACAATAAATACCAGAAATATTGTGATATTTTTTTAAGCCCATATTGCCCATCCCTGTTATAGAGACTGTAAAAATATCCTTCGTGATGCTTGTGCTGAAGCCCAGATAGAGTGAAAGGCAATCAGTGAGAGATATATGCTAAAATAATATCTGAGAACTGTGAGGAGACGGCAGGCTAGTTTTAGGAGGCAGAGGACAGTACAGTAGGATGATAGGAGCGTGTTCACTGTCACTCAGCATTAGTGTGTATCTTTGGACACGGCGCTTCATTATAGTGGCGAGCAGACTGGCGTCAGGCCCAGAGAACTAACACACTCCCTGCTCCCTCTAATTAACTTCCCTCGCTTGGCTAATGTGACCACCCTTCAAAACAATAACAGCATCAATGAATGCATTATTGACGGCTGTAGATGCTACTATTGTCACTCACAGTCGGACAGACAACGAATAACATGCACAAGAATCCTATTTGCTCTATTTAATTAAAGACAACTGACAGTAACGACAGGACACAGTGGAAATCATCACTACAACAACTATAATTTCCTAGATAGACAGCAGACACTACTCATTACCAGAGGGACCATACAAACCTGTTTTTGTCGCACTTTTTAAGCCAACTACTGACTACTAACTAAAGCTACACAACTAGCTCTACGGGTCGACCGCACTTACATGGCTGAAAAGCAGAGATGAACCCAGGCGGACCGAGGTGACATCGCTGCATGAGCAGCTCTGAGTCAGTTTCTCTGTCAGTGTGTCTCTGAACACATCCAGTAAGGACCAGCGCTGTTTGGACATCATGCTCCGTGGAGCTGTCTGCATGCAGTCAGCGGGAGAGCATGAGAATTTTGAGTCTATGGTAATCTGACCTAGCAAGTTATGAGCTTTTCAGACTTCTTCCATTTCATCTAACTCATCTGAGCTGACCCGAGATGGAGCCATAAGTTACCGAGACCTTGTGAGATCAATAGGATCACTCCTATTAAATATATGTGGAGCCTACTGTGCTAATTTAAATCTTAAGAGGGTCTGGAGAACTGTGAGATCTCCATTAGGACAGAGGAGAGAGATCTGTGGTATATCGACATTACGGTGGTATGCACTTAGCAGAAATGTCTGGTTTGAATCAATTCGTATTAAATGTATCACTCTTGAATATTTCAGAAGCAAAGCACATGAGCTATGAAAGCAGATATAATCTAAGGACATATTACGTATATGTATGGGATTCAAAATTTCGCTTAAACCTTAAAGGGTTGAATATAATTGGTTTGAAAAAATATAAAAACAAAGATATTTAAGATTCTGTACCATTTCTAGGTCACTAATCAATCACACAAATTTGTGGCACTGATCATGTGATTCTTCTGTACAGATGGATGGATGGATGTTCCACTGAAGCACATTATCATCAGGTCTGACACAAACTTGTAAAGCTCATGCAGCTTGATATCTCACATTTTCACATTTACTATTATAAATTATAGTAAATAAAATTAAATAAAATGTGCAAATTATTATAAATATAAAAAAAAATTTAATTACAAAAATAACAACTTTAATCAACAATTTCTTCTGTTTTTTTTATTCTATTTTATCAATGTCCTTACTATGTTTCAGGGCCTTGTTCGGTTGCTGTCTATGCAGGGTCTCGGATTTCATCAAAAATATCTTAATTGGTGTTCTGAAGATGAACGACGGTCTTACGGGTTTGGAACGACATGAGGGTGAGTAATTAATGACAGAATTTTAATTTTTGGGTGAACTATCCCTTTAAGTTTTAGACTTTTGGATCCCACCGTATATATTCAAAGGACATTATATCAAACTAGTATATGCACTGAATGGACAGACTCACATAGAAGGCCTGCTCTCGTAGAGAGGGTGTATCTGGAGGACTCTGGTTGTAGGTAGAGAAGCGTTTGTTGACAGTAGGAGCTTTGTTCACGGTGCTAGCTGAGGACGACTGGTCATCTTTGTCGAATGGACTACAGAAGAAAAGAGAATTGAGAAGAATGAGATTTGGCAATGTGTGACATTTAATGGAATCCCTCAAAGCTGTACTTACTTCCAGGTGACCTCTAGACTGAGCTTAATGGTGCCCAAGTCATTAATATCCACAGCTACTGTTTGAGGCAGGGCAGCAAACAGGTCCTTCGTCTCACACGAGACACTTCCAACCACCACGTGATTGGCTAGACTCTTCAGCTCCGTCACCTTGACAACCACATACGAGATGTTTATTTAGGAGGAAATGTCATCATCATCAGTCATGAGTTCCTTTCAATATTAGCAATCACTTGTTACATAGGTTGCATGTTTTGTGAGAAGATCCACTTAAACACATTTAACTTCCATATTATCATTTTAAAATGACATGATATTTATTGGGAAATGTGTAGGATATATTTTTTTCCTTTGAGATTTGACTAAACTTTGAAGAATGCTTGAAAAACATTTTAGGCTTTGATATTGTTTCTTTTTGAAATGTAACATTAATTAATCTAATTATTATTACATAATTAAGTTAATTATTATTTTATTTGATAATAATTGTATTCTTTAGAATAATAATGCACAATAACACTAGGGGCATAGTACATTTTGTAGTTAGGATGTTGGGATGTTCCAGTCGGGCATAAGGTTTCAAATTATGGAGTCACACTGCACTTTGAATCAGACCCAACAGTACATTTTACATCTCTCAGGCCAATCGAAAACATTTTGACAAACATCAGCTGCATTCTCTTCATTCCTCCCCTAGAGTCTCTCTGTTTTAATATCGCTGTCTTCTGTAAACTTCCCTTCACTCTATCCCATGCAGTCTGTCCTGGAGTGATGTTCCCTTCCTCTCGCATGCAGATACGTGTCGTGGAACCATCGGGAGAGAAAAACAAGTCAAAGTCCAGCTGCTGTGCTGTTATGTGCATTAATGTCTCACAGATTGATGTGACTGTGGTGCACATGTGAGTGTGACAGGAAGGACAGACAGAGACTAATAGTATGTGTGAGAGAAATCACATAATAATCACATCGACAAGTCTTTTAAAGAAATTGAGACCAAAGCTAGGTTTTTATTTTTGTTTAAAAAAATGTTTTTCCTTTGTTGCTCGAAAACGTTTAGTAGAAAGTACTCTTTTATCAGTATTGGATTATGGTGATATAATTTACATGCATGCACCTCAGAATGTTTCGGAAAAATTAGATGTAGTTTATCACGCTGCATTACAATTTGTTACTGGTACAAGTGTCCGTACACATCATTGTAATTTATATGAAATGACAAACTGGACTTCCTTGAGCTTACGGAGAAAAAAAACATTTGTTGATTTTTATTTTAAAAGGTTTAGTGTGTAAATTACCACAGTATATATCTAGTTTGTTGACATACTACACAAATATTTAATAATACCAGATCAACAGATAAACTTTTACTTAAGATGCCGATTTTTCATACAGAGATGGGTCATTCTGCTTTTTCTAATTATGCTCCGTATGTGTGGAATGAGCTTCAAGGTATATTGCATATGGGTTCTGTACCATCTCTTGCTATGTTTAAAAATATTTTAAAGTCTGTTTATATAGAACAGTGTACATGTTTTAATAACTGACTAGGATTTGTATTGTTTTTTTAGAAAATTGTGTTTTACGTTTGTTCATTGTGTGGTGATGTCTATTTCTTTGTGAATTTGTCCTTTGCTGCCTATCGTGACCAGGACTCCCTGGTAGAAGAGATATTGTATCTCAATGGGACCTTCCTGGTTAAATAAATAAATTAAATAAATAAAAAAAGAGTAAAGGAGAAAAAACATGACAATATAAAAGTGAATGTAACTATTTTCATATAAAAACTACCTTTATAGACAGGAACTCTGTGATAAGGGGGAGGAAGACCATCTCCTCACTATCCCACACTTGCTTGCCATTGATTTCAATTCGACCCCGCAGTTTCCACCGCTGGCGACCGTACTTCATAAAGATCTGTGGAGGTATTTAAAAGACAGAAAAATCAATTAACAAACAATTAAAATTATATCTTAATCAGTACAATATTAATAATAATAATAATATTTTTATGTATGTATGTATGTATGTATATGTATATATATATATATATATATATATATATATATATATATATACACATACATAAAATCCAAAATCCCCAATCTGTTCTTCCCTGCGCAGAGCACACACACACATATACATACACATACATATATTGTGTGTATGTATGTATATGTATATATATATATATATATATATATATATATATATATATATATATATATATATATATACACACATTTTTTTTTTTCTCTTTAAACGAGACAAATTCATTGCCAAAGGCAAAATATTAAGGCTTGCTTCATAGAAAATTTTGATTTACATTTAAAATTTTTATCCCTTTGACAAGTGTTTTTTTTTTTCTTGTATTAAAAAAAAAAACATCTAACAGAATTACAAACTTTAAACTGATTATTTATTCATTCAAGTGGAGAGGAGAAAGAAAATCTTGGCTTTTGTCTGGGGGTTTTTTTCACAGTAAAGGCAATGAACAGAGTGAGAATAACAGATGGGCCGAATAAAAAAACAAGTCTCTGCCACCCACTCTTTTATCCATTTCTAGATCTTCTCCAGTCAATTTCTTGTTCTTTTTCACACCACCTCCCTCCTGTCACATCTCAGAGGGCTCTTGCTGAGCAGACTGTGCTGACTCACTGCATTGATTGGCCTGTCAGTCACTCTAAAGCTCTTGCATGTTAAACAGGTGGAGGTGGGGCCGACACATTAACATTCGCCCCTCTTTAATTATCCTACGCCTCCCCAAATCTGTTCTTCCCTGCGCAGAGCAGATGCTGAGATCTGTCTGTGTCTGTCTCTCTCGTAAGCAGTCATTTAGTGGACGCTTTCATCCAATGCTAGCTTACGGGTACGATGATTATAACTCATAGACTGCCCTGCATGGGGTTCAAACCAGCCAGATCTTCGATCCCCGCTATCTGTCATATCTGCCACTGACGACAGTGCAAAGTGTACAAAAAGGAATTCCATACAAGAATTGAGTCAGACCTGAATGCAAGTTTGCAGTTAATTGATATTTTGACACAGGAATCAGGCTAGTTGTATCTTTATTACAATAAATGGCATTTTGATGAAAGATTATGAAACTATGCACGCTCATGAATTGTTCACAATATGATTTCATCCTGAGTATAAATGAGAGAGTAGGTAAATTATAACAGCAGCTCACCTCATATTGATCTCCAGCACAAAGTCGTGCAAAACCCGCCAAGCCTGAAACAAAGGCATGCATCATTATTTAAGTACAGCACACTGTTAAGATCATGAAACAGAAATTAAACCAGAAACGTGATATGAAACTGTAGGAAATTACAAATTAAAATCACCGTAGAATGGACTCTGGTATACAGAGACTGTCTTACCCTTCATTTTGACATGGAACTCCCCCAGCTGGTTCTCCAGCTCACTCTCTAGCATGCACATATTCTGCAGGGACAGAGCCAGAGACAGTGGGTAAATACACAGAGGGAAAGAGAGTAAGGTGGCAGGCATGAGAGAAATAAACATGGAATGTGCAGAAACAATGATGCAGCACACTACAGTTTGAACCGTTTATCATGGAATAATGCCTACTCTTCACTTAATTAAAAAAATGGTAGGCAGTATATAGTATAAACTGTAAAGTATTCAGCACAAGGGAGAGGGAGGAGAATAATGAGGCATCCTACAGTTGGACGCGTCTTGCAGCAACCATTAGGGTAATGAAAAGCACTTGACTGGGAAAGGCTGTCTCTCTTAATCAGATTGCCTCCCTGCATTATTTCCACGAGCATACCGAATGAGTTTAGTTCAGCCCTGTATCCATCTGTCTGGATGCAAAAAAAACAGTGGCCTATGCCATAATCAGTAAAGTGTTAGGTCTCAACTTCCCGATAATGTCATAAAACTAATCACATTTTTCAGGGTGGTAATTTTACTGGAACCATGTATTGCAAAATTATTTTGTAATGTTTTTTGTATGTTTATCTTACTGCTGTAAATAAATTATTTTATCGTTTACCCACAACTCCATTCCCTCATGGCTCGCAAAAAACTAAGTGAATTGAAGTTAAGTGGATGCTATTTACTATCACCAAACTGAAGTGGATTTCAATTCTGAATTGGTTCCTAACAATGTAAATGTAAAGTAAATTTCAGTTCTGAAGTGAATTTAGTTTGCTAACACTTAAAGTGAACTTAATTTCTGAAGTGGATTCAGTACACTAACAATAAATAAATGGAAGTGCATTTCAGTTCTGAATTGGATTCAGCTAACAAATACTAAGCTGAAGTAAATTTCAGTTCTGAAGTGGATTCAGTTCACAAGTACTAAGCTGAAGTACATTTGAGTTCCGAAGTGGATTCAGTTTATTAACACTTAGCTGAACTGAATTTCAATTCTGAAGTAGATTCAGTTCACGAACTCTAAACTGAAGAAAATCCTAGTTATAAAGTGGTTTCATATCAGTAACACTAAGCTGATGTTAATTTTAGTTCTGAAGAGGAATTCAGGTTACTAACAATAAGCTGAAATAATTTTTAGTTCTAAAGTGGATTCACAAAGGGTTTTGAACCCTTTTAAATCCTATGTACACTGTTTACTCTAATCTTGTCTTTGTTCTTGTCTTTATTGACAAAGTCCATAATTCTTCTTCCTCTTCCACCCATACTTTCATCTAAACAAACTCTCTTACCTCTGTGTACTCTTTGAAGCTCTTGTTAGCTTCAGACAGACTCTCTCTGGCCTCCCTGCTGCCTGGAGAGGCTGTGTAAGCCTTCACCATCTTATCGGCTCCGTCTCGCAGTCTGCGCTGCATACAGTAGGCCTCATAGAGCTCATCAATCTGCAGACACACGCGCAACACCCCAGTGTTTATTACAATCAATGAAAATATATTATGTACAATATATTGATGTGTGTTCATAACAAATGTCTTCAATAACATTTCCTGCTGAACAGCCCATCTTGAGCAGTGTTTTACAACATGGTAGCTGGTTTCTAGCTGGTCATTACACGGAAATCCATTCTTATTATCTTACATTTTCACTTATCAAAATGTATTTTGTTTTAAGGATGTTTAGATTTTTGGAATAAGAATTGTTTGCCCCTTCAACCAGCAACAAACTAGCAGGTCATACCAGTTTAAAATTGTCAATCTGGATTTTGTAACATGGTGATTGGTCAGTGAAATAATGACCATCTTAGAGCAGCTACAAACTAACTACCATGTTCCAAAGCACAGCTGCTACTTAAGCTGAATTTTCCAATAAAGTTCCGTATTTTTATGACTTAATGAGGTAGCCACAGTTTAGTCTACATCCAGATGGTGACACTGACTGATTAACTGCATATGCACATACATGCACAAACCACAACATCTTGTTGTTAAATCTTTTCTTGCCCAAATACATCCTGCTGGGCCTCATTGTCTTCAATATAAGTAATTTAGATTTTATTGATCTATCCGCAACACCTTGAGCAGGTCTGCAAATGTGGAAGTCAGTAATGGAGACAAGAAACTGTTAAATGTCAACTAAAATTTAGGCAGATGTTCAGAGTAAGGGACGTTATCTTTACAAATGAATTCTGTAATTATTCACAGCACGAGTCCTGCAAATCAGAGATTAGAAACGAATGAGCTGTCCATTGTAAATGAGTATGAATGAATGAGAAACATACAAACAGTATGAAAGCTCCATTCACTTCACTGAAAGAATGTTCAGCAGAGCAAGGGAGGTGTATGAGAAGGATTATGACATTAAAAAGCAATACCCAACTGAGGATAATCACAGAAACACCACTGTTTAAGCTTTGCAAAGAATGGCAGTATTTAGACAGGCAAAAATTACTGAACATGTATACACTCTTCTATGTATACTATAATTAAAAATAAGGCTATAAATTAAGAAATTATATATATTTATATTTGTGTGCCACCATGCTTCACTGCTTGAGCCATAGGAACATACTCAAAAGGGAAAAACAGTAATTTCATGAACACATGAACTCTTGTAGGTATAGTGATTGGGATGTGAATTGAAATTAGGCTGTTATATGTTAATATTATGTAATAATATTAAATAATATTTCAATTATATCACAATTTAAAAGAACTGTTTTATATTTCAATATATTTTATGAATGAAAATTTCTGTGTCACATGATCCTTCAGAAATATGTCTAATATGCTGATTTGGTGCTTAAGAAATATTTCGTATTCTTATCAAACTGTTGTGCTGCTTATTGTTGAAACTGTGATACATTTGTGATACAAGATGAATAGGAAGCTGTCTTTTCTGTCACTTTTGACCAATTTCATTTATCCTTGCTGAGCACAAGTATTAATTTCTTTAAAAAAAAAAAAAAAAAAAAATCTAACTGCCCCATAGTGTATGAAATACATCGGCCACGGTATCCTGCAGAATTACCCAACTCAGTGGGGGAGCCTCATACCGGTTATTCAGACATAAACATAAATGTGCAAGTCGAGTGACACAAACACACACAATCCTTGAGACTGAAGGCGAGAACAGGGGCGAAAGAGTCTGCAGCCCTTAAAAGGTTTCCTGCAATAACCGAAAGAGGGACGAAGGAAAGACATAAAGTGAGAGAAGGAAAATATTCCTCTCAGTGTGTCCATCTGGAGGTGGTTAGGATCCGTCCAGTGAGCGTGTTCCAGCATACTGGCAGGGAGTCAGCGGGACAGTCGTAAGTTTCACAGAGTTATGACAAGCACCTCTTCTGCTAATACACACTGCTACACAAAACTGATAACAACACGCCTCTTCATTCACATGTGTCGTAGGCCATAGCCAATACAACAAACACCACGATCCCTACAAAGCATCTGAAAGTTTGTTGAGACTGTCGTTAGCACTGCTTACCAAAGTCACTTAATATTAAGCGTTTTTTGGTATTTTTTCGCTTTGCCCCTCCTCCACTAAAATAGAGGCCCAACATATCTGACCCAGCAAAAGCGTGGAGACTCCCTGCAGCGCCGTCCGCTCATAAAATGCAAACTAATCACACATGAAATGAGGCTGTGAAGGAAAGAGAGGAAGAGGAGGATAGAGAGGAAGGTCTCTTCCTGTAGTGCAGCTGGCTTGGGTTAGTTTAGGCTGTTAGTTCAGACTCCAACTGGTCTAGTGGAGGGTTTAACCGCTCCCCAAACAAGCTAAGAATGCAAGCAGCCCCTAAAGCTGTCCTCTGCCTGTGACCCGTGTCCCCTGCAGTGTGTGAACATCTATATGTGTGTACAGGGGGGGGGGGGGGGAATCTGTCTAAGAATGTGTCCTCAGTGAGGGGAGGATTACGCTTTGCTGTATATCCTGTAGGAGACTATCAGGAAAAAAAGTCACTGTTTAGACGCAGACAAGTACGTGCATGAATGCATGCGCACAACTGTACAGAGGCTGTTATCAGGGGCAGTGGGCTATGCAAGAGCAGTCACTAACACAGAGACATCTGAACAAGAACAGACCTGCTGAGCTACAAAACACATGCAACTCGTTTGACATGAGTGGCACATCTTGGTGACTGCTCAAGATAAATCTAGTTAAAAATATTTCATATTTATAACAAAATATTTATACCATTTTTAACAAGAGTTTTGATTTAATGAATTAAAAAAGAAAATGTCAGGTGGTATATTAATCAAGTAAAAAGAAAAAACATACCTTACACCTTGAAAACATGAGATTTTTCCAAATATATAATACTTTTACAAATTTCAAATATTTGCATAGCTATTCTTTACAAATGATTTGCATTTCAGTTAAACGGTAAGCTTACCTTACTGAGATGAAACTCCAGCCGTCTCATAAATCTCTCAATTACTTTCACTTGCTGAGAGAACAGAGAACAACATTTGTAATGTTTCAAATATTATCAAGAGGCATCAACAATTCAATAATATGTAATAAGAGTTGATGGTGCCAGGCTTTTTTGAGTGTAGTCTCTAAACCAAAACAAAAGCCAGATGAAAATAAAGCAGCGCTCACCTTGTCAAGTTCATACAAAAAACCCTACAAAAGAGCAACAGAGATATTACAAATCAAACATTGACATCAAAAAAAGATAGTAAAGTGCTGAGATTTGAATGGCTTAGTGCTGTTTGAAAACTGTTGAAACTGTTTGAAATTGCCAAAGTGTCTTTATTTATACATATAATTTTGTGTGTGTGTGTTTTGTTTAGACTTACCAAGCGAGAGTTTCTCTTCGACTCCTTCATTTGTCTGCTCAGACTGTCCAGCTCCATCTGATGGACTTGCAGGTAGGATCTGTAGATCATGTACATCAGTTAACAGTGTCTGTGCCAATGTCAATGACTAATGTATTGTGCAAGCATAATCATGTTTTATTATAGCTCTCTGTGTGAGCAACTGATAACACACTGTATTACACATCTAAATTAACTGTAATGGCTAATGTTCAAATGCACAGCGCACGTATTTGTGTACATACTGCAGTCCTCTCTTCAGGGCCTCGTACACCTCGTCCAGCCTCTCAGGCTGGGGCACCTTTGGGGGAGGAGATTTAGTGGAGAGCGTAAACATCCTGCTTGCTCTGGAGGGAGTCTTCCTTACACACGCCGGGGTGCTGAACACAGAAAGGTTCCTAGGACACATAAGAGGTACATAAAGCTTAAGTATACATTTAAAAACTTTCTCAGACCCTAGTTTAATGTGGTTCAACTACAACAGTATGTTTTTTTTTTGTGTGTTTTTTTAACGCTTTTTTTTTTTTTTACCTAGTTAGGTCAAACGTACCTATTAAGCACACTTCCATTTTTGAGATCAGATTATAAAAAGAAAAAATAATTTATAATCCTACTTAATGTCTTAACCAATTGATAAGTTTGTTATTATATACCTCCTGTAATTTCAAGTCAATCAGATCATTGCACGCTGAGATATGGGTCTCCATGTGTTCACACTGTCTGGCGGCCATTTTGAAAGCTGTCTAAAAACTTTCACCAAAAGAGGAGCCCCTTAAATGTGCGTTTTTTAGATGTTTAAGCCTTTACTTTGGATAAGTTTCACTACTTATCGTAAAATTAAGAGATTAATGTTCAGACTTTTGCATATTATAACCTGGAACTTGGATGTGGGAAATAATTACATTAGATCCAAAAGATAGTTTTAGCAACATAGCGCAGATGCTACAGAACACAGTTAGCTGACTAGCTGTATAAGATTGTGTGCTACGCTAACATATTACTTCACAGGCATTACTGGCTTGTACTTTTACATCCATAATATTATAAATTGACAGTTTATTGCTGGTCTGTCGTTTTACAGTGCTGTAATTTTTAAAGATTTCATATTATTGTAAGGTGAGCTTAAAGGGTGCACGACTGTGAAAATCACACAGCTTCAGTGTGACATCAATAAGAAAAAGTATAATTTCATAGATATTGTTAATAACAGTTGTTCATATTAAAATATGTATGAACTTAATACATGACCTAGACTATTTGTTTAGCAAAAGTCCTGTCATTTTAATAAATAGTACATGAAATTTATTAAAAATTGTTGCTGCTCCAATTAAGCTCAGTGTGCTCTCTTTAAGCTCTTCCACATTGAACGTCTATGTAAATACTATATTTTACTACTAAATATTAACTGATGGTTGTCACTAAGTTAAGTTAATCAATTTTCTATGGATTCTGTCGACTCAAATCTGCAGACTGGTTCTGATCTTTGGCAACTAGCATCAACTTCTCCAGACTGTAAATCAGGGCAAAAATCGTGTAGTGTATTCCAGCCTTAAGAGACTATAGATAAGTTGACATCCATTTAAAAAGAGGTTTCATAATGAGGCTAGTTTTCTGTGTTCAGCCCCATGAATTAAATGTTTTATTGGTTTGTTTTATTTTATTTTTTGAATGTGTTACTTAGCTGAAGTGGACTAGTATAGATGTTGCAATGTGCTTAAATGACACTTCACTATGAATATATAACTGATCGACTTGAATGCCTTGTCGCTTGATTTTAGTGATCTGGGTTTTTTTGTGATTGACTTTGTACCTCCAAAAAATTTTTTTTTACAATTATTCTTTAAAAATTTCCTTAAAATACACAAGAATTTTTAATAAAACATGATGTGAGCTTAATGGGAACAGGGGTGTGCTTAAAGGGTACAAAAATGTACAAAAACAGACTTTTTGAATTTAATGATGCATATCTTAATTGAAATGCTTTTGTCATTTAAAATAAAATGAAATATTTGTGTGTGAGAGATTAAGATTTTATTTTAACATAACTTCTTGTACTGAAACCAATATCTTGTGCACTAAAAATGCCTCAATGTAGATTTTGGTGAGCTTAATAGGTACGTTTGCCCTATATATACACACACACACACACACACACACACACACACACACACACACACACACACACACACACATACATACATACATACATATATATATATATATATATATATATATATATATATATATATATTACATTTTTTAAATCTCAAAAATATATTAAAATATATTAATATAAAACAATAAATTAAGAATACATTAATTCAAGTAACGAATTGTAAATTATAGTAAAAGCTATTCTTATTTCACCTTATGTTACCTTACTTTCTCATATTTAAATCCGCAGAATTCACAACTACAATGTTGAAAACATCACAGGAAACCAAACATTTGAGTCTGTATGGCATAAAGTTTGGCAAAAGATTTAGTGACAATGCAGAAAAATACCTGTAAGGTAGGTGACATTCCCATTAACCAGACCAAAACACTCTCATCATCCTTTTGATTGAGTCCTGAACTATAAGTAATCATTTTTTTTACAATATGATCTGTTTTTTCGACCAATGGAAGATGAGGGGCTTGAATGCAAAAAGTATTATAGTCAGCCAGAGAAACCATCTCTTATCTAAATCAATAGTGCTTCAGAACAACACTCGTGCTGATCGATTCAAGCTGCATTTACTCTTCCAAGATGACAGACAGCTCAATAAAATGAAGAGAAACACTGATGCACCTTGACACAATTTTATCCAGTAAAGCTGTATGAGGATACAGCAACAATAGCGAAGGACAGTTCAGGTAAATAAAACAGTAAAGCAAGTCACAGTAACAAAAGGAACACAGAAAGAGGGGGAATGATTGGGAAATCAGTTATTTAAACAATGGTATTCTTTATTTGATATTTTTAACCCATATTTGTGCCTATCTTTCATCCTCCCGTTCATTCTTTCAGAATCTCTTGTTCGGTGTTCCTCCCTGTTGTCCTGATAGTGGCCTTCTTTAATGTTTCATGCTTTCTCTGTCTCTGCTCTATTTCAACAGCAGGGGTTTGAAGAGAGCTCTACATGCTTTTGAGTCAAACTACATCAACCACAAGAGTCAGCGCTCAAGAGCCACTCTGCCCCTCTAAAAAATTAACACGATGCCAAATACTTACCTTTAAAACACAGAACACATACACTTGAACAAAAACAACACTTATTTATTCAACAGATAAAAAAGAGAAAATTATTCAACCAAGTCTGTGTGGAGTGTACAAAATCTACTGGTTACAAGATCAACACAGATTTTCATGAAAATCTGTCCCCTGTTTTGCTGGAGCGAAGCCTTTTTGTTACCAATGATAAACGTCCATGCTTTCCTGCTGCCTGCAGCTATTAGGAAATGTACGCCGGTTCCACAGGACGTCCTGTCAGATGTGACTTCCCTTTAAAGATGATTAATTGTCATAATTGAAAAGGCTAATGCTATATATTGTGAGCACTTGCTCCAAGTTCAACGTTTTTGTTTTGGGCTAGGTTAATAGACATTAAAATCATCAATATATCATGAGTATTTGATATATCACATCCCCACACATCCCTAACGCATGCTCGAGAGCACCGCTTCTGTTGTTGATTGTTTATGGATGTATATGTTAACACTGACCTGTAAGACTTATCGTAGGAGTTGACTCCGGCGAAGGACTGGCTCCTAGTGATGGATCTGGCGACGACCCTCCGCGTGGGGCGCACAGAAAGGGACATGGTGGACACAGCTTTGGAGGGACTCCCTGCAGAGAAACAGGAATATTACATGAGGTCAAAGTTGGGTGCAAAGACATAAAATCTACTGGTAAATCAGTCGCCGAATAAAACAGGACATCATTTCTAAATGAAAGTCTATTCTATAGGTGGTGTCTTTGCATTTGCATCTTAAATGTTATTGTTTAAAATTTAGGCAATAAAATCTCATTATAAGACTTTGGTGCAGTGCTCCTCAGGCCATGAATGAATCAGTGAATTGTTTAATTTATTTAACAGAGGATATTGCAGTTCTCTAAGGATAAACTCTCTGACCACTCAAGATAAAAGCATTTTAGATTTATTTTAACCATTTCCAGGAAACACTATCAGACCTAATAGCTGTGTTTACATTGAGTCATTGAAAGCAAAATGCCTGACTAATCTCTGAGTTTCGTAAATGTTTTCTTGTGTACCTTTCATAGTTCATCTCAAACTATGTGTAAAACACAATGAAAAGACGATCAGTCTTGCAACTAAAAGGAAGAAAAGCAAGTGATTATAAACAAGCACCCCTACTATAGCAAATCCAAAATGAGGTAATCTGTTCGTCCTTCAAAAACTAAACCCACAAAGTCGTTCATGTGTCATCATTTATTAACTTTTCTGCCATTCCAAATCTTTCTTTCCTCAGTGTAAAATACCAGATGATGTTTTGAAACAGTTGAAACAGTTCCCATTGATTATATTTTTGGTTACCAACATTCTTCAAAATACCTTATTTTATGTTCCACAGAAAAAAAGAAAGCAATTAAGGTTTGGAATGACATGAGGGTAAGTAAATGAAGTTTCGTTTCGCATATCTGTCACTTTTAAAGTCAACAAGAAATGGCATGATGAGATAAAACAAACTGAAAAACTGAAAGAGGGGAAAAACATGATTTTATCCATAAGGAATTGACTGGATCATGAAAAGCAGCATAGTTAGATAATGTTTGGGATGGGACAGTATGATAAACAGGAGTTCTTGGTGACATCACCTAAGAAGCAAAGTTTTTTCAGAGACGATTTTCTTATTGGGAATTATAATAACCAAAGAATTGTTAAATAAGTCTAGAAATGTGTGTCAAGAGACTACTAGAGAGGTAAATTTTGGTTTATATTAGCCTTAATGACTTTTATCCATGCAATAAGTTCCACAAAAGAAAGTCATAAGGGTTGGAAGGAACAACATGAGGGTGAGGTAAATGATGGCAGAATGCCCATTTTTGGGTGAACTATCCCTTTAAAAGTTTAAAATCAACCACTCTGACTAATGATGAATGAACATTAATCCAGACAGAAAAGGGCAAGAAATGTAAAACTAAATAGATGGTATGCATTGCAGAAGTTTTGCAGAATATAAGATAGTAAATATTTAATGAATGAGTTGCCAATACAATAACAATACAATATATAGGTTATGATTTTACCGCAAAGCTCAACATATTAGCAGAAAATGATAACTGCAAATCCATGTTTCGTTGCCTGGAGTCCATTTGTTTCTTTGAATTGCATTTGCTTCTCTTTTCTGTAGCTTTTCAACAGTCTGTAAAAATTAGGGCTGCCCTCGACTAAGGATTTTTCTGGTCGACTAGTAGTCGTTCATTTTAAGCATTAGTCGACTAATTGCACATTTATTAATAAACCATTTAAATCATTATAATGAGCCTTTAATTGCCTACAAAGCCCAATAAGCGCACGCATAAAGCTTGCCACAGCACTAGGCATGGGACGATAACCGGTTTCAAGGTATACCGCAGTTTGGAAAATTCACGGTTTCAAAACCACTAAAATTTTCTGTTATACCGTTCCTGCGGTATGCGTAGTTTTTTTACGTGTCGTCAAAGACGGAAAGTGCCGGACTCCCTCAGTTGTGAGCAGTGAAGAGCGTAACGAGTCACACGACCCCTCCCCCTGCGGACAGCGGTCAGTGAGAGTAACCTGTGTGTAGGATGATGGCCGCATGAGGTGAATCCCTGGAACTTTTTCCCCCGTCGAAAAAGGCGAAGTCTGCTGTCTGGGAATTTCTCGGGTAACGCAGATAAATCATGTTCTGTACACAATGATGTTCCGTACAGATGCCGTTTTGGCGCCGATTGCTAAATAAATACTTCCAGGTCATACACAAACGATATATCTGTGTCGTCTTCATTTCTCCCTCTTTCACCCTCAATCAAGACAGAGACCCATTCGCCGGTTGTTTCAGTGTTGAAATAAATACTATTTTGCTTGCTACCGAGGCAGATAACATACCTAATTAACTAGCTAACGTCAACTAGTTTCCTCCCTCACGTTACTTCACAGAGCGGGGAATAGCAGACTAAAGTACTACGTTTCTGCGATTTGGTACAATAAATTTAGCTGGTATCACATCTATAATTGTAAGCCTCCTGCCATTGTTTACATCTGTTCAAAATCACGTCATTTAAAAAAAGAAACAAACTGCTGGCTCAGGTGTCTTTGCCACTGTTTGAGTGTTATACGGAGAGAGACCGTGTGTGTGTGTGTATGAGACAAAATCGCGCACTCTCCTTATGTGTATGTGCACACATCGTTGTACCTCACCGCTCATAACTTGGACTGAAAGATGAATGTGTAGAAAGTGAGCATATCTCCAAAAACCTTGTTGAGCTGCAGGTTTAATGACTGCATTTTTTATTTTTGACAGAAATTGTTTTGATTTATGTTTTTGATTATTGAGCTATAGGTTTAGGTTAAGTGACTGCATTTAAAAAAAAAATTCATTTAGAAGGATTTTTATTTTTTTTATTTTTTTTTTTTATTTTTTTTTGCAGAAAATAATTTATTTATGTTCTGATTATTGTTGAGCTGCAGGTTTAGGCTCACTTAAGTGACTGCACGTAATTTAATTAACAAGAATTCAATTATTTATATTAATTATTTAGCCTGACATGTTTACCATTCCAAAATGTTCTATATGTTTCTTAAAAATAAAATGTATTGTGTTCAGTGGAAAAAACGTTGTTGTTTTTTACCCAGACATTTAAAAATAACATATTTTAGAGCTATAATCGCAATACCGTGATACCGTGAAACCGTGATATTTTTATCTAAGGTTATCATACCGTCAGAATCTCATACCGGCCCATACCTACACAGCACACCACAGAAGCTATGATTATGAATGTGTCCGTGAAAAACAGTAATGAGGCTGCATTAACATTTTAATAATTCACTGATAAACTAGTGCTTTCGGTTTAAGAGATGAAGCTGACTCTGACTCGTCATCTCCGCAGTAGTGGATGCGCCTGTATGTTTCACACAGATTACATAATCTGAGAATTATTGTTTTCCATTTGAACTGGTTCATTTGAAAGTAGACATTTCACTCTCTCTAGATATATTTTTAATCTATGTAAGGCAAAGATATACAGAGAGTTTCGCACTGAAGTTCACAGACCGAGACGGCAGAAAGCGCATCCTGTTTGCTTTCATTATTTTACAAAAGCGCATTTTGTTGTTATTGTGAGTGCACACAAATAAACGTAGAGTCTTTACAGATTTGAAAGATGTATTACTCTTGTCTGTATGACCAAAAATTACAGAGTATTTTAAGAGCAAGTGAGCACACCGGCGCCTCCATCTGTCCTGCAGTGAGTGCGCTGCTGTTCATACTGACATATTTCAGATGATAAGCCATATTTGTGGTGCATGAATGATAGGCAAGCATTTGGATGTCTTGCCCGATGTACTGTATTACATCGGGCAAGCCGTTAACAATCTGCGTGACTTCGCCAATGTGGATTTTTTTTTTCTGCAACTAAGCGACTAATAAAATATTGGTCGAACAAGCCTCTTCTGGTCGACTAACGATTAATCGACTCGACTATTAGGGGGCAGCCCTAGTAAAAATATACCTCAGACTTGTCAAATCTATTTGTACAATCGCAAAGCTCTTTCTCATTTTAGATGTGTTTTGTGTGTTCTGTCGCAGCATTCACGCTGAAACCAATGTTGCCATTCAGTCTTTTTGCCACTCAGTGGGCAAAACCACAGTCACTCCAGCTGACGGAGACGTCACGTGCATATCCTCTATAATAACATTTCTATATAGCCTACAAATACTGCATGCTACTTGATTAATTTTTTTTAATCAATTCAATCCATTTTGCTTAACTGATTCAAAGCTCATTTGCATCATCACTCTAATTTGGTCATAGCCATACATGCTATATCACACTGGAAAACAAAGAGAAAGAGAAAATAATCATGCTCTTAAGCACAGATAAACAGTTTCTAGATTAGCCATTCATGGAGTTCCTTGTATATAATCAGTGAGGTCTCTTATCAATGACCCTGTCATGGGCTATCAGACATCACCACGACACCACCATAAAAACAGCCCATGGACAGAACGTGGGAGGACAGAGCAGTCAAGATTACACTTAACACCACACCAATCAATGTGGATTTTAGCCAGGACAGGAACCAAATGGACCCACTCAGCCCACAGCTGAACAAGAAACATGATGGGAAAGCATACTAACAAAAAACACAGACCAGAGATATACCTAGAATAACAAAGATAGGCTTCCAGTGCAAACAAACAAGTCATGTTAATCAGAGTCAAAAGTCTGAAGTTACCAGCTTAACGGAAAGTCAGTAGCAAGTTACACGAACATGGAACAAAACTTTAATGTGACTACATATCCAACACAAAACAACAGAGTATTACGTAACCGCAGCAGTTTCCCCATGGCTCTGTGAGGGCAGGTTGAATGCAGCGAGTTTTGTTTTAAATTGAATTAAGATTTAATCTTTCCAGAGAAGAGCAAGGGGAGGGAAAACAGGCCTTGAAGTCACAGTAGGGTGAAATTCAGAGGTGTGAGCCAGCATATCTGAGCACATGAGATCATTTAAGCTGTGACACCAGCACAAGTGTGTCACCATAGTCACCATAATGAACTTGACTTGGATGGTCAGCGCTCAAGATTTACTCAACAAAGATGGGCAGTGCCTTGGATACAGCAACGCATCGCTGCATTAAGGAAGGAAGCCAGAGTTTATTTTAAACTCAAGTGGAGGACAAGGAACAAACCCAAGCACTTTGTAAAGATCTTCGGCTTATTAAATATGTAATTCTGCACTACTGAGAGGACCCTAAAGGCCACCTGTGACTCTCTGGACTGACTAAAGTATTTCAGCTATGTGAAATTCATTCAGAAGCCACCAGAGTTGCTGAAGGGAGAATTCTTTGCACTGTGCCCAGCAAGAGAGCATCACGGCTGGGGTACGGAGCAGGACATGTTCTGCCCTCCAGCCTAAAACCTCCACTGAGAGGAAAAACTTCAGATTGTCTTACTTGGAGAATGCATTAAGGACTGGATTCCGGTTTTTACAAGAACTCTGTTTTCGCTCTTTGATAAAACTGAATGCAACAGCATAGTTTTATTAGATATTTGTCTTCTCTGAATAACAATGTTAAATGCTTGATGACGTAAATGATTAACGCAATTAAACCAACTATAACAAACAGGTTTTCTGAGCAAAGTAAGGATGTAAATATTTCAAAAGCATTTCAGATTTTAATTATTCAAGGATTCTTTGTTTGTCTTGTGATCAGTGAAGAGTGTAAACACGGTGATGTCTGTTGATGCTGATGGAAAATAAAAACCTTCGTGCTTCCAAGCGTGGAGGATGGGAAACAGTTCAACACTGAAGGAAGTGGAATTTTTTCATTTCCCGCAGGATATTCCACTGTCTGATGGAGGGAGGACAGAAAAATAACATCTGCAGCTAACTATTGGTATGATAACCCCTACATTTCTCGATTTCTTCTACATTTCTATACTTCTCTTGCTGACATAACACAGTCCATTTACAATACGTGGAAAAATCACATTAAATAATATAAAATGGACCTTGGTTGAAAAAAATATTTCTAAATGGTTCCGTATTGTTTATATAGACAATATTAGACACTTTTATTTTATACATAATGTTTCTTCATCAGTCAATATTGGATGTGTAAATAAAACTGTAAATGTGTAATTTTCCCTTTTTATCTTTAGACTACCTTAGCCATCATCTCACTTAGTCTTTAAAAATACACATAATTTAGTAACATTGTTAAACGCAATCTCTAGCAAATCTCAAAATTAATATCCAATTTTCATACTGTTCATTGTAGAATTTTGCAATGCCTAAATTCACTTGTATCATTTCATTTGAAATGATTTTTTTTTTACTTTTTGGTGTTTTATTTTTAATTTATATATACAAAATAGTACAAAATCATAATATCAGCTATCAACCAAAAAAAAAAATAGCTAGGCTAATTGGTATTGGACAGAATTTTATTTAATATCAGCACATCCTTAAATTAATCTTCATCATCCTTAGATTAAATAACACTCACTCAATTCTTGCCAATTACAGTGACTCCCAAAAAAACTGCCATGTAAAAAAAAATATTAATAATAATCTACAGAAGATCCACTTCAATCAACAGCATCTGAATGAACATCAGTAATTAAGGAGAAATGATTTCCCTAGACAAACCTCATAACAAACACAAACACACCTTCTGGCGAGCCTCTTTCCTCCTTTGTGTCAACAGGTAAACAAGGCAAGTGACACATTCTTCCTCTTCACCATGACTTGTGTGGGAATGAAATGTCTACTACATTCCCTTCACACACCGGAACCTTTCATGAAGAACAAATAAACACCATCAAAGCCTCATCCTTCCAATTGTTGCTCTGTGCCGGGTTCCCACCTGTCCAACACGACCCAAAGCCACCACTTCTGAAATATTTGGATACTCCAACTGCACGTCAACTGTTTTCACAATAATCAAAGCTGGTCAGGCTCTACTGAAGCGTGTGGATCAGAGTGGATCAGCATTGTTCTGGTGGTCTGGCTTTGCTCCAGGACTATTCTAGAACAACAAAGCACCTGGGGGCCTCCCCGCCCCTGATCTGACACAAACCAACTGGAATCCAACCATTAGACACTCTGTCAACCAACCCAAATTAGTGTGATGATTTACCAGGCTACATTTTATCAATGCATACTGTTCTTCAAGCTCTATGGTTTTCGAGCTCCATCCACACATTGTGAGTGGTTGGGGTGAGCACCTGTGAAATAAAAGCAAGCTCGCCAGTGCTTTCTCCCTGAGAGAGTCGTGATGATAGCACATTCATTATGTTGGAGCCGGTAGCCTCTGTGTCTCGGACACATTCCATTCATATCAGAGATTACCAGGGCCTGGTGTCTGTCAAACAAACACTAGTAGGGTTCACAGTCAGAGGGGAAGAAACCTAAAGTTGTGTCCAAAAAAAAAACCTCTCTGGGAACAAGCAAAGAACGTCAAATGTTTCCCAAAATATCACAATAGCTATGTTTCCATGTATGCGCATTTTGAAGTATCGTATCAGAAACGAGTGATGGAAACGCTGAATTTCGAATAAAAATGCCTTAATTCGCCAAAAAGTTTTTACGCTCACTTGAGGTGGTTTTTGACGAAAAAGGGTTCATGCGAATAATGGGAGATGAAAATGCATTTTGCGAATAAATTCCTCCAAGCGCATCAAAAAAGTCATATGACTTTGCTCTATGGGACAGCAAAACCTGACTAAGCAGCGGACCGATCTCATTCCACAGCATCTGAAATGTTGTTATGGTCATTCGGAAATGCCAGAGCAAAGTCTGTCATCAAAGCATTTCTATATAATTGCCTCCCAGAACTGTTACACGACTGCGTTCACAAACAGCAGCATCCACCTCCGAAAGCAATGACCACATTCACTGTGTTTTCGTCTGCTCGCTCTGAGGCGCAAGTAATTTATTATGAAAATGATTATATTCAGTAGTTTCTCCTACTTTTCATAGTGATTTATAGTGCCAGTTTATCAGGAAGTGACAATTTTGTTCTCTTTGACTTGTTGGATGGAAGAAACGGTGCTTGTTCGCAAATGTTTTATGCGATATTCCAATTTTGCGCATAAGTTAAATTCGCAACCCGGCTAATGTGATATCTGGGGTCAATCCTGCACCTTTCCAATCCCACTTGACAGTCTGCCCCTGTAAAATGACCTCCACTTTGAGAAAAACAAAAAATAAAACAGTGTAAATGATTCATATATTCAATATATATTATATTCAATATATATATTTTTTTATTTTTTTATTTTTATTTTCCTGCAAATGAACGTCGCTTTATTGTGCCATCCCAAAGAGGCACAAAATCACTTTCACGGACTTTTAAATTAAATGTTCCCTCCTGGTGGAATGACCCGCCCAACTCAATCCCAGCAGCCGAGTCCTTAGCCATCTTCAAGAATTGTCTAAAAACACATCTCTTCCATTTTTATTTGACCCTCTAACTCTAGCATTCTCTATTCTAATTCTATTCTTTAAAAAAAAAAAAAAAAAAAAAAAACACTAGCTTTTCTAATCTTTTTTTATTCTATCCGTTTTCTTTTTATTTATTATACAATTAACAAAAGCAAAAAAGGCCTCTAACACTAGCTTTCTCTATTCTTTTTTGATATGTTTTCTTTATTTATTATATCATTTTTTAAAAAAAACCTTGCTACGTGTACTGCGTTAAGCTAACAGACTTGTTATTAGTGCTGGGCGGTATACCGAATACCGGTGTTTATTTTTCTTATGATATGAATTTTTTAAATACAGCAATACCGGTGTCATTTAAATAACATTCGGAACGCCACACACTGTTTGAGAGCAGTCTCTTTTCACTATTGCATTGTGGCGAGGACACAGCTGTATGTGTTACTAAGCGTGAAAGTTCTGAAGCTGTAGAACTAGGAGAACGTGATGACACAGAAGAACTCATCCACAATATCCACCGCACGCCGCCACCAGCTCCCACGTCTCACACACACGAGCGCGACTATAGCACTATATTTAGCAACTTTCAGACCCTTTTAGCGGCTTTTTTCCAAAGAATATACAAACTGACAAACCTAGCGACTTTTTTTGGATAAACCTTAGCTATGGTTCAGTTGGAAGATGTCGCCAGTGCTGCCCCGCGAGCGCAAGATCTGACTCCTGGCGCAGTGTCGCGTCTCTCGGCGTCTGTTCTGTGCAGCGAGCAGCAGAGAAGCACCGTCATAATGTTTAGAGATGTTTTGTTTGCGCATCATGTATCAGTATAATAAAAGATCTTGGTTCTTGGTTGAACTGAAGATCGATCAAAAACAAGAAATCTATATTGCCTAGCCCTATAATTTCTATTTAAGATGAAATGGAAAATTCATTTTCGGATGAATATTTTCAGTTGCCAAAATGTTGGTGCATCACTAGTCTAATTAGCACCATTTTAAGGACTGAATGTTTTAAATAAGAATAAATTCAATTTCCTACCAATAAATATTATTTTTAAAATACATTATATATATAAAACATATTATTTATATTTTAAAATATTATCACCTGAACATTTTTGGCCAGGCTGATATATCGGTCTATCACTATCATCAATTAATTATTTGTAATGAAATGCTGCTGTGGAAATCTTTCTTCAATACCAGGATGTGACAACAAGCACCTTGAGAGTTAATAATAGTCATGTGGCTTTTTGAAATCCCTTAGCTCGTAACATTTGCCCCATATGGTGTATCCTTCCTTCCATTCTCTGAGTGAAGGCCTGAAACAAGAAACTGGCTCTGTTTCCCTCTTCCTCCCTCTCCAACTGCAAATCTTTGGATTAGCTCAAAAGTTAAGAGATATCATTAATAATAAGCTATTTCCTTCAACAGTTCTCTGCAACATTTGGCCAGGCCTGAGCTCTGGAACTGTGAGGATCATCTGAATGAGTTTTTACAGCTTCTGCTTTAACAGGCCTGAAGTAAACCAGAGGTATGGTCCCTGAGGATCAGCTAAACTTAAGGACCTCCCTGTGTGTTTGTTCTAGATGACCCCGAGGTGCCAGGCTGAACTGTAGCCCAATGTAAACACACTTTGAGTGTCCACTCTCTCTCACTCCAATAGAAGCATCAAATAGGAACCCAGTGGGACGTCTGTCCCAGAATGACAATGGTCCCTCCACAAAACCCAGAAACATCTGGACAGAAACAGTGCTGGACAATGATGAAAACCACAAATCCACCATCATTCCCCTCCCAACTAACCCAGGCCTGTGAAAACATGCACATCTCCTGATGTGAGGAACTATATCATGTATCTTTTCAGATTACTTTCACTTCACTACAGCTGACCACAGAACAGGGAAGAAAATGTATCAAATTTCATACCAAATTTCATTTGTGTTTTGAGGAAAAGAATCTAATAGGAAACAACTTTTGTGACACGTTATCACTTCTTGTGTTGCTATGGCTGCCAGCGTCCTTGGCGAGTCAAAACAAAATTTAGCCAAGCCATTGTTGGAGATTTTCAACTTTGAGAAAAGGAAACCTTTCGACATCATTCTACGATATAAACAGTGAAAATTCTTTCAATAGACATCCAAAATATTCCATTCACAACACACCTGACTGTACACATACCCATACCTCAACACCCTTTACAACATGAACACTAACATTCAAGCTGTAAGTCATCAATATTAGATGACAAAATACCTCAAATACCTAGATAGTATCTCACAAAACTGTTATTCATAAATCTCAGAGTACCTCCATATCCACTGTACATGTTGCAATGTCGTCTTCTGATGAATGCTGAAAAACACAAGATGTATTCCTCTGTTTTTTCTTAAGACTCTACAAAGCTAACGAGTAGTAGAAAGAACAATCACAGTTCCAGCTGTGGTGGTCTTCATCCTCTACTCATACTCTCAGCACTGGCAGAAAGAGAAAGAGAGAAGCTGCCAGGAAATGGGAAGGCCGTCGCCCTCCACACAGCCCACTCCTCCCCCTTGTTCTGTTTCCCGTTCACTTCCCTGTCTGACATCACACTCTTCCTGCCTCTCCCTTTTCCAGCAAAGGGCCTGAACTTTGTTTCTTAATGATAAACACCCAGTGCATATTCACTCCAGAACTTTCCAGCTTCCAAACTGTTAATAATGAATCTAATCTTGTATATTTACATAATGTGGTCACTCTGTACATGAGTAGTATGAAACACTGACTTGAACAGTGGTGACTTGACTTCTTTCAAAAGATGTCAAGCTTGATGTAGCCTCAGGTTATGCTTAATTGAAACCCTAAGTATGTAAGTATGTAAGTTTACTGGTCTTAATTTCAAGACTCTTATCAGTCACAGATTCTGGGTAATTCCCACTTTCCTGAATCACGCTCCATACGGTAAATCTGAACACTATCTAAATAAAACACAGCAGAGTTGCCTTTCGCTACTGAGCATCAAAGACAACATTGTGTGGAAACTTCACGTCAGTCAAATCAGTTCGGTTCAATTCCCACAGCGGTACACATGCATTCATATTTTTTTTAACCAACTAAAATTACTACTCTACACTTCCGTTCAAAGTTAGATATATGACTGTTCAGTCAAAGATAAATGCAGTGGCATAGAGCATGAACAATCATTAATTAAAGTGATTTGATCTTTAATCTCCATCATGTGACCACAAATCTAAGGTGTTAGTTTTCTATATCAGTCCTATATTATAATACTGTACAAACAAGTTCAGATCGCTAATGAAAAGATGAATAAACAACAAAGATCAATATAAAATTTAACTAGCTGCATTTCCATTACCCTTCAAATTGCGCAAATTGAAATTGCGAATTGAAAATGTGTCTAATGGACACGTGTCAATTTCACAAAAACCCATACTCGCAAAAAAGTTTTTATGCTCACATGAGCTGGTATTTCAGGCAATTCGAAAAAAAAGAATACATCGCAAAACGGCAATGTAAACATTTTTTCTTCATTAAAGATAATTCTTTAATGTAATATAACCTCCACGAAACACCTCATACACGGCCGTTCTCAAACATAAAGGGGTTTCCTTGCCATTAATGCTTGGATGGATAACCCTTTATTTACACTGCACGTCTGCGGCGCATTACAGCTTCAACACGGCTACTCTAGTCAATGCTCTACTCAATACCAGCTGCACCGTGGAACATAAGCATCCCAGAAGCGGCTCTCCACGCTGCTAAAGATACATGTATACATCTCATTCGATTAAAAACAATGGCTAGTGCAGTGTCGCGATTAGGGCTGGTCCGAATACCATTTTTTTGAGCTTCGAAGCTTCGGTAGTAATCAACACCGCATATTCAAAGCTTCGGAGGGAGGGGGCTGAACATATTCTTCTCTCTAATAAAGGCAGGAATCTCTTTGTGTCTGTCTGTCTGTTTGCATTTTTATTATGTCGAGAACCGTTCATCCAATCGACTTCATGCATGGTGGGTGTGTTGCTGCAGACCCAACGGAGTGCAGTGTCGCATTGTGTTGCAATATGGACACGCGGCACGTTCAGAATTAATAAACTTTTAATAAACTACAGAACAGCGCGAGCCAGAAGCGGCACGCCTCATGCAGGCAGGGCTTATGTGCTCCAAGAACGGACACTGCACTAGTGATACAAAACACACAGGTCTGTTAAGAGCAATACTTTTAATAAGGTAGCATTTTTCTAATAAACAAATCACTCCCGAATCAGAAATTAGCAGCACAGTAATTACACTGCAAAGGGTAGGCTATTTAAATAAAAGAAGAATGAAAGATAAATGAACAAAGTTCAACGAACTGTAATAAATAAAGAACACTGTAGCATACTTTCAATAACAGCATCGCACATTTTAATTAACGAACAGTTTAAATAAAATATTTTTTTTCTGACTGCCGTACATTCGCAAGTATTTTCCAAGCAAATTAAGTGCACGTTTTTATCATGTGTAAAATTACTGATTAACATGGCGGACAAAAGCAACTTGTTTTTTTAAACCAACTATCTACTTACAGAACTCAGGTGATTGCATATATTTGGCACACTGCCTTTGTCTTGTCCTCACTCAATTTAAAGTGCTCCCACACAGCTGAGGTATTTGGCATTTTTGTCTTCTCAAAAATGAATCTCTGAATCATGTCATTCACTCATGGGCGATTCATATTCAAGCGCGAATGAGAACCGTTTTGCGGGGGGATGCCAGGTGTTCAAAAGAAAACAAAAAGAAAAAAAAGAATATTAAAATCTCAAAATTGAAAATCGAATGCCAACACCGAACGAATATTCGAATAATTGACTATTCTGGTCCAGCCCTAGTCGCGGTATACATAAACCTATCAACATTCTTATCTTATTGTGAGAAGAAAAAATTATGCTTTAGTTGCATAACATCGGTTAATGGAAATGCCATCATTTCGCAATAGTTTGTAATCTACATTTATCAAATATCGCAAAAGTTTTGCGCAAATCTGTAATGGAAGCGCACCTACTGTTTTTGCCCCCAACACTGAAGGCCTGATTCTATACTGACATAAAGTTTTAAAATCACAAAGTAATGGAAGCAGGAACAGATCTTTCTGATATTGTTACATACATCTGGTAATTATTGAAAATAAATAAAACTACTTTTTTTAAAGTAAAGTGGGGACTTAAAAAGTAGATCCAGCAGACTAAAATTATTGGTTCAGCATACGTAACAAGAGAGAAGTCTGTTGAAGACCGAGTTAAAACATTTTACAAGGTCAAAAAAATACTGAAAAAATTAATAATTCACGATAAGATCAATAACATGCATTTAGAAAAAAAAATTGAAGTGAACATGATTTCCATTTCATGTCATCTTTAAAAGAACCATTTCTATTCAAATAACTTTTTACATTCAGACTTGTCATCAAGCGGACTTGCTTAATATGTAGGCCGTCAAATATTTAATAACATAATGCCATATTATGTGATAGCATTGTGACTCAGAGTAACGGGTCTTCTTTTAAACATGGCACAATGTTTTAGACTAAGCCTGTATGATATAAGCTGTGAAATTTAATTTCAGTTTCAGTTTCCCTTGATCAGGAATTTCATCCTGACAAGCGATGACAGCAGCACAGATCATCAAAGACAACAGATGACGGTCAGCATATAGGGCAGCTTCATTTAACATATTATTATTACGAGGCTGAAATGGCAGATCAAAACAAACATGTTTGTGATGTTCAAATGAGAACATGAGTAAGGGGAAATGCTTGAGGCAGGCAGCTTGCATGACTGCTTTTTGTGAGGTAAACCTAGACATTATACTTTCCTCATATACACTAATAAGCCGTTTACCTCAAATTCCTCTGATTGTTGCCATGGAAGTCGGTGTTCATATTTCTTTAATTGTCATTCATATACGTCATTAAAGGTGAAGGAGCAGTTGATGCTAATTGACTGTGGTTCTATAGAAGTTGCTGTTGCGATTAGCAGCCTGTCACACGCTGTCAGAGATTTCTGTCAGCAGCTCACCACAGACGCCTGTCTAGAGGTCATATCACTCACTCAACAGTAACCGAAAAGCTGCTATGAAGTCATCACAACATTTGTCTGTTTGAGTGTCTGTCTGTGTTTGAATATTTGTGTAACAATTAGATCACGCAAGGTCAGACATAAAGAGACACACACATCAATGTTCAGTGCAAGCATACAAAACAATTCACACACAACATACTGCACTGCATTATGGATGATAAATAGGGTATTCATGATACAGATATTTTTTTATTTAAATAACACTTTATATAATTAAGGAATATAGCAATGAACGGACAGTAATGCAAATTAAAAAATTTTTTACATGTTATATAAAAAAAAAATTGTAATTTGCATTACTGTCTGTTCAAAATAAATGAAAAGAAACTGAGCACAGTAGATTTCTTTTTTTTCCCTGTTGTACCGAAATCGTATCGAACCATGACCCCCGAACCGTGACATCTGTGTACCGTGCCACCCCCAATATATAGTATTTATAAAGTTTTAGCTTCTAGTTTTGGATCGGTTTTAGTTGTTTTAATTCTACAATTGCTCCTGTTGACCTCATTTGTAAGTCGCTTTGGATAAAAGCATCTGTTAAATGACTAAATATAAATATAAGTAAACATTGCTTTTTATTGTTATATCGGTGAATGTAAATGACAATGATTAACATCTTTTTCTCTTGGTATATTTTACATTACATATTTTGAATCTATTTAGTAACTGTTTATTGTTCTCACAAAAAAAAAAAAAAAAAGGTTTATGCCTTTTCAGAATAAATACAGATACTACCGTTCAAAAGCTTGGTTGATAAGATTTTTTGTTTTTGAAACAAGTCTCTTATGCTCACCAAGGCTGCATGTATTTGATCAAAAATACAGTATAAACAGTAAAAGTGTAAAATATTACTATTTAAAATCTTAACATTTTAAAATGTAATTTATTCCTGTGAATTTTTTTCCAGGATTTCTTGATGAATACGATTTTTAAAATGTTTTTTTTAAATCATAAATGCATTTTATGTCACTTTTGATCAATTGAATGCATCCGTGTTGAATAAAAGTATTAATGCTTTCAAAAAGAAAATCTTACTGACTTCAAACTTTCAATCAATAGTGTATACCATATACTATATATTATATTAAAGATACTATTGCCCAGCCCTAGTAGGCACCTATTAGCACAGAAGCATCTGAATATCTAAATATACACTAGTAATACCAGACAAAAAAAATAGAGTAAGGAGCCATTAGTTCTTATAAGAAAAAAACGTAGGCGCCAAATAATTTTTTTAGGTGCCACAGAATAAACGCGTTTTATTTTTTTATATTTTAACATTTCAATCAAGACATGTGTTTATGTCTAATATTTTCTTGAATTTATCAGCATTTTAATTAGAGGTCGACCGATAGTGGATTTTACGGATACCGATAGCTAGGTTGGACCACACTGGCCGATACCGATTAATCAGCCGATAGTTTTCAAAATGGATACTGAAAGAGAGCTAGTGCTTTACTATTAAAAAAAAAAAAGCAGCAACAGTACTGAACCATACTTTGTAAATGAATAAAAACATGAATAGTATTTACTATACTGATCATTAAAGTTATTTCATAGTTTGCTAATGTTAAAAGAAGAAACTTTAAAATTTAAAAATGTAGCCTATTAGTAGCTAATAGTGAATGTTGAAATGAAAACACTCTAACAAGGAACAATACTTCTACAGTTTTCATTAATGCTATGAATAGACTCTTATTGTTGAGTATTACCATTTAATTTCAACAATCACGCTTAAAGATGGCCATCTTTAAATATCTACACAAGGCCATAGCATTACATATGGATATTGTATGTGTACTCACACACTTTATTTGCTTCTATTTTTTAACACTTGATAATTATCTAATCAAAAAAAAATAAAAAAAGTTAGTCACACACCGGGCAAAAGCGCAGCGCTGCGTCTAGGAGAACTCAGAAATATCACACACACACCAGACACTTTGCGTTCAAATCAAGTGGCGGTCTAAAACAATTTATTTAAATCACCAAACGGACAAATGTTTGCTTCAAGAATGAACAATGTGGCATAAATGAGTTTGAAGTTCGGTGTTTAAAAAAAACAGAGCAAGCGGAAAGAGAACGCGCGATCTGTATTACAGCTCTCTATATGAAGCATACAGACTTTATTAGAGCCACAGAAAGACAAACGTTTTGCTGAAAAATGCACAATACATAATTTATAGCCTAGGGTGAAGTCATTATACATTCACAACGATTTGGGACAAATATAATGTAATTTAATATTAATAGAAAACTATGTGAATGGCGCTCTGTTCCGCGGCAGGCTTTTCTGTCTGCTGTATTTAAATTTGCTGTTAATTTACTAGGGCTCTCTTAAATTGTTATTTATTTTTTTCCAAATTCCGATTTTAATTTTTCTGGATTCCGTTTTTTTCTGTTTTAATTTTTCTAGACTATGTTTTAATGGTTAAATTAAATTTTATTTAAAAAAGCATGTATAATTAATTGAAATCATAAAACTTACACAGTTTAACAGCAATTTATGAAAAGTTTAACAAAAATAAAATTTTTAAGGCCCTATGAAATACTTTTTGTTTTTCTCAAATTGTTTTATTTTGTGTTTTCCATTAATTTTCTGGATTCCATTTTAATGGTTTCATTTAATTGAAATAAACAAAAGCATCTCTAGATAATTGATATTATAAAAAAATATCTGTTTTTTTCCATAAATACTGTTATGTACATTTTTCTGGTAAATAAATATTGGTATATAATTTTCCTGATAAATATTCCTTAATGTAATGGTAGTACTACTACTACTAATAAAATTATTATTAAAACATTATTTTTAAGTAATATATTTCTGTCACAGTTTCTTCAAGTTAAACCAAACTTTTATTTTGTCAGGTTGCTGTGAAGACCGTTAAGTTTCTCAGTTTGATGATAGTTTTTCTCAAAATAAACAGTAAAATCCTCATGAAGTGACTCTCAGAGACTATGTTTGTGTTCGTGTACTCATATATTGAGGCGGCATAGGCTGAATACACTGCGAGCATCACGCGGACTTCAGTATGAAAATGAACCGCGTGTCTGCGCCATTCATTCACACAGAGACACGCAGAACATGCAGGATTCGTATTTAAATAGTATTTTGTGGCTTAATAAATGTGACTTTCTTTCTTAAGTAGAACAGATTTTTAGCTGAAACTGGTCATTGGTGATTAGTAAAATGCAAGTCAGCGACTACTTGCACTTGAGAGTCAAAAAGCATACAGGCAATACAAAATTCTAATACCTGTGGCTCCTGATGATATATTGAGGTCTTATGAAGCAAAACAATCTGTCTGTGCAAGAAACTGAACATTATTTCATGTTTAATTCATTGTGTTACTTAATGATTAGTTATTATCTGTAAAATTGACTAGCAATTTCTGAGTGAACTTTTAAAAAAATCTTTTTCATAAATGAAAAGGAGATTTTCTCTGTGAATGTGAATGTTTTTGCTTTTGTGCGAACTTTCTTAAAGCCTTTTATCCCAAGTTTTATTGTTTCGAAAGTACAAGTTGTCAGGCAGTGGCAGTATGGATTTTTTTTTAGCATGCGGATGTAAAGCCATCAGCAGAGAAGTCAGCAGTAGTGATAACTCTCTTGCTCAGAATGCAGAGTCAGTGGAACAACAGCACGCCTCCACTGTAAGCCACAACAACTCCTCAAATGGCCAATAAATAAAGCATTATATTTATCCTCTGCCCCCCTCACATCCTCTTTCACTTGTTGTTATCAGTCTGAATGCAGGCACTGGAGGAAATGAAGGTCTTATTGGCTGACTGTTAATCAGTTGCTGTAGAAAGAGAGATTGTTAGGAGATGGTGGTCAGACCAAGAAGGATGTGATGCCAAATTAATATCTGAATTTTGACAGTCATAATCCTGTTTGGTTGTTGTCTAGATCAGAGAAAACAGACCAGTCATAGCTGTTTTTTATTCTCATTGAGTATTCCTGATACTCAGTACAACCAGAGTGTGTTTGTGTGTGTGTGGAGATATTCCACTCCGGTGTTCATGTGTGTCGGTCCAGATGTCTCTTATTGTGACTCATCGTAGGATCATCATAAGCACCTTTTGGACATGACTTTGTAGCCTCTACATCTGGCATTACCTTATGGTGAGGTATTTATCATTGTGTGCCATCGTTCTGTTCCCTCACGTGATTTTCCTAGTGTCTATTGCCCTGGTGTCACCATAACAGTATCACTATAGTGATGTCATGCTGTGGTACACAGATAAACCCCAGTAAAGATTTCCTTATCCACAACGTGATATGAGTAATACACAAATTGCGTGATGAAGTTCAGTCTGCTGACCTACTGCCTGAGAAAGTGTTATACTAATATTAGCTCTGAAAATGAGAGTATTCAGGGCTCCAGACTGCGACTAAAACGTTCGCATTTGCGACAAAAAATATAAATTTGCGAGTGAAGTTAGCCACTGGCGACTATGTATATTTACATGTTATGACTTAAATTTTTTTTCCTGATTGTTTTGCGATCACATCTTGCGATCACTACAATGTAGTTACACTTCCTTGTTTTCCACAGAAGCGAAGTTATCTTATTATCTCATGTATCTCATGCATCTATATTTTCATTCAACCTAATCAGTTTTGACCTAGTCATTGTTTAAACTGGTCATTTTAAAAGAAGCAAGCATACGTCTCCATACATGAAAATGATGAGCTTTCATGACCTTACAGCAAGGTTTAAGAAAAGTTCCCACATTATGGATAACCCTTTTCCCACAAAGCAACATCATGTTGGTACTGACACAATTCAAATCAGTTCCTCAGATGCAAGATACAAGAATGCTTCAGCAAGTCATGGCACGCCAACACGCATCTTAAGTACACCATCTTCACTTTCACATGATCTCCTTGCGGTTTATGAAAGAATTGGGCTGTGTCTGATAAGAGAAAGTTTATGAAACATCCTGCAGCTCGTCCTAGCTGTTGGGGTACAGGCAAGATCCTGGACCCTCATGAATCCAAGACTTTCTGTTTAATCCCCAGCTGGACGTTAAGAGGCTTATGGGTCAATCTACAGTGTAGAAGTATAATCAGTCAATATATTACACAGTGTTGTAGAAAAGACAATATACTAGAAAATGCCCTCAGTTCATAACAAAAAAAACAACAGAAATAATCCTGGTTACAGGATTAAAAAAAAACAAAAAAACAATGCACCTCAACCATCTCTATTACACTTCACCCTAAAGACAAATAGCATGTTTTTTTTAAATATTATTTTATAAATACTAATTAAAAACCTAAGCTACATTTTAACCTAAAATTAAACTAATTTATTTAATATATAATCTAATTACATTTTATGTTTTAGGTTAGATTATTTATCTTATTATAAATTCATATTTACAATGAATTTTTTTAATATAAAAATACATCCACACACCTATGAGTACATCCACATTTATACATGTGTGTATAAATATGTAAATATGCAAATGTTTCATATTTTATTTAATATTTATAATTTATCTTAATTTTGTAAAATGTAGCATATTTTTAAATTAACACATATAAGATGAGATTTTTTTTTAGTGCTGGGCAACAATTAATCGTGATTAATCACATCCAAAATAAAAGTTTTTGTGTACATAATATATGTGTGTGCACTGTGTATATTTATTATGTATATAAAAATACACACATGTGCATGTATATTAATTAATCACGTGTGATTATGGATGTGATTAATCACGATTAATCGTTGCCCAGCACTATTTATTAATTTTTTTATAAAATGTATATACATGTATGTTTTAAGTACAAATATTTCATGTCACTATGTCACTCATTTCACATCACACAAACCTTCCGGTAATTATAAAAGAATTATAATGAATGTTTGACATCATTCTACACGAAGTATAGCATAGTCACACTTGATATGTCTTGTCAACAACCCAGACTCATTTTAGCGTTTCAGTTCCCCAAACCTCAGCAGATGTCTGCTTGTGAATGTAATTCCAAAAACAAATAATGCACTTGCAGCATTCCATTCTAAATCGATTGGATGCAGATATTTAAAATACGACAGTATGTGGCACTGCAGATCATCTGCTGTCATGATCATCTCAGCAAAGAAAACACTTTATTAACTATTTAAAGACCACTGATATTTATGTAGACTAACTTAACATTTCTGTCCTGTCCTATCACTCTCTTTATGAGCTGTAATATGAGCCTAATGGGATATGGGAGGTCTTCAAGTCTCTGATCTTCTCCAAAGATTTCATGGTTTAAAATAGATTATGACCTATATGTGCGAGTGTGGGTGTAGACCAAAAAAAAACATCTTAAACGGAAAAAAAGGTGGAGGGGGTCCTTCCCAGTCTCGTTTCATAAACAAATCAAGGAATCATCTTAAAGCTAAGGGCTCTGGAGAATGAAAGAGGATCAGACGTGAAAACCTCCACTTCCTGTTTGTTTAAACCCTTCAGAGACACAGCAGTGTTCTGCATTCATGGTCTGGTCGGGTCTAAAGTCCTCTCACTGAAAGGAGGAGGATTATTCTTCTGTGTGAGCTTTTCTATATTTTTTCACTTTAAAGCCTTGTGCATGTGTTGCACAGATGTACTTATTAATGTGTTTTATTGTGCACGCATCCAGAGCACAACTAACACCCACATCCAGACAAACGCTACCATCTTATTAAAAACAAAATCTCAAGCCCATCTGAACCAGAACATGAAATGTTCACAGTGGTCCTCTATTAATTAACTGAAACTCAAATATTGTTTTGAAAGCAATTCCTATCAGAACATCTCCAATACAACACTATCATGCACTGCAGTATGGCTGTCACTGGATTCAGCATCTTACAGACTAGCACCAGGAATGTGAAGTTTCCTGAATACACACACATATTTCCCATCATCAGGAGTCCAGCAGGACTCTGAGATCTTTAGCTGGTGTGACCTTTCTTGAGGTTCTGGCGGCACCACTGGAAGAACATCAAGGAGGATTATTATGCATGAAGACACTCTAGCTCGCTGTGAATTTAACATTTAACAGCTTTTACCATATTAGGGTCTGTGTAGCAACAAAACCAAAAAACTCGAACAATGAAACTAAATATCGAATGGTTCCCAAACTTTTTTGTCAGTTAAACCTCTTAGATGTAAAATATTTACTTGAAGTATGCCCCCAATATATTAAGTTAATATTTCAACAATTTACTAACACATTTTCATGTTCACGGCTCTCTGATATTGGTTAATGGTCACATGACATGCAAGTAAGCAGATCAAATATTTAATCTTTTAGTAAGTGTGTTATTTTGACTTTAAAGTAGACATCTTTTTAGTAATAGTGTCTCAGTCCACATTACATTCACAATGGTATTTTAAAAACCTAATGCTAATTAAAATAAAAAATAATCACTATTTAATTATCATCATTAATATTAGTAGTAGCAATATTATTACAACAAAAATGAAGACAAAATATATAACTGTTGCAAATTACAATTTAGCTGTAAAACAAAAATAATTATTTCACACTACAAATTACAATACTAATATTTGTGTCTTAAATTCTTCACTTTCAAATATTTAAACCCTCAAGCTTTAAACATTTCAAATCCTTAAGCTTTTATTTTGGCAGAATAGTACTGAAGTGCTATAAACATCTGCCCACAAAAATGTTGGAAATTATGTAAATGTGTCCCGTTGCGTTCACAAACACACATAAAGACATGGCATTCGCTGCATTTATTGTAAACCCCCATAAGAGAAACCCTGATCTATAACCCTGAAAATCTGACGCATCAAGCCTGAAGCTAACTGAGGCTGTAATAAATCACTCATCAGTCTCAGATTGTACCATGAGCCGTTCCTTTTTTTTACAGGAAGAACACTTGACCCGGACAAAGCGCTGATTCAGAATTTTCTTAAAAGGATTAGTCTTTTCTGTACACACAATGAATGCCAATGGGGTCCAAAACAAGACTGGACCTCGTTGACTTTAACCATATAAACAAAAACAGCTCTTCAAAAATATGTTCTTTGCTCTACAGAAGGAAGTCACATAGGTTTAGAACAACATTAGGATGAGTAATTGATGACAAATATACGGACACCTGCACATGAGAATTGCATGGAATTTCAGTTTCAGTACATTCACAGGTATCATGAGCCTGTTTGTCAGCACTTTTGTGAGCTTGAGGAAGTTGACAGTTTTTGTGGCCTTTGGTACAAATACATCATTGGTGGCAAGCTAATCACAGACACTCAAGGAGTCACGAGTCACTGGGGCTTTAGGGTAAAGACAGTCACGGGCTCAGAGAGATGTGTGTGTGTGTGTGGAGGGCATTAGGTTTGTACTGTGTGTTTGTGGCAGACCACACAGCTGTCTCAGAGACTGGATGGTGTAAGCTGATTAACTTAAAGAGCAGACTGGCAAGGTGTAAGTGATCTGTCACAACACACAGCTCTTTGAGGATGGCATCATCCTGAACTAGTCACAGTCAAGAAGATCAAACCATACACACCTGTGACAAACTGGAAAACAGAACGAATCTCAATTGGGTGGTGATAATTTTGGGAACTTAAAACTTATATGCTGATGAAAACAGTGGATATTTTTAAAGCACCATGGCGCACTGGTCATGCACGGCCCTCGTCAACACCCACACCGGGTGGTGTAAACAGAATTATGTTCTTAGTATCACTGACACTCCTACGATGACCTCACTGTCATGAGACTAATGGTCAACTGATATGGGTTTTTCAATGGCTGATGCTGATTTGCAGAATGCAGTGTGGCACTGACCACTAAAATACAAACAAAAACAACCCCCAAAAATGTATATTATTAAAAATACAAAATATTTTAAAAATATTAAAAATATATATATTTATTAGATTTTATATTTTTAATCCTGAAATATTTAAACATTAAATCTAAAATAATATATTTAAAATAATTTATTTTATTTAAAAATTTATTTTTTTAATATAAAATTAAATTTCATATAATTTACAAATGAAATATATTCAAGTGTGTTTTAAAATTTTGACTGATAATACAAAATATCCCAAATGTTTCAGAATTTAAACTAAAAACAATTTTAATAATTTTATATTTTAATTCTAAAATATTTAAATCTAAATCTACAATAATATATTTAAATAATATTTATTGTAAATTTATTTTACCCCCACACACACACACACACACACACATATACATACATATATATATATATATATATATATATATAATATCTTATTTATTAAAATAAAATAAAATAAAATATGCAAGTATCCTTTAACATTGGCCAATAATGAAAAATGTCTCAAAATTGTTTTAAAACACCAGAGTGAATTTTTTGTGGTATTAATATTGTGTAAAAAAAATTTCAACATTTATGTGTACATCTCAATTGGTATAATTCATTTTCATTTATACTACAGACATATCAGTGAGTTTTATATCATTCACCCAACTTTGTAGACATCAGTATGAGCCACTGAAAAATCCATTTGTGCTGACTACTAGTTCTGTCTCTATTCCTCCACCCCAGATGACCAATTATAAATAGCAAATGGTTTCTCACAGCACATTCAGCTGCACTACTGTGTAATGTTTATGTCTTGAGTGAGCACATAAAAGTTATTCTTGAAAACTTTTAGGTGTCCTGCATCACAGTTCACGAGTCCCGTGCGTGTGAACGCGCCTTGGGGAGAGAGTGAGTCACCCATCCAGATGCTCCGTCTCCCCTGCACTGACTCAGTAATAACAGTCCTCTCTCTCACTGTGTAATGACACACTCCAGAAATACACAGCGTACTATAATACACAGCCTACCTAGGAATTACACAGTATGCTAGGCCAAATACAACTCCACTATGCATTTCTGAAATACACAGAGCCATGATGCCTGTTGTGGATGTTGTTCATTGAAACATTACCATGGCAACCCTATAATGACAGTGAGTTTAAACACATGGTCGTGCTGGGTCGTATTCAGAGCGCCAAGATTATGCTAGCGGTGAATACCACATGAATGGCACAATATTGTGAAACATCCAGACATTGCTCAACATTCCAGCATTGTGTAACAACTCACCGCACACTCTCAGGTGTGTTTACTTCAATTTGAAGAGTGTTAAGGAAAGCCAAAAATAACAGGTGGCTTATTCAAGTCCTTTATCAGTAGGGAACAAGGACTTGAACTGAAAATGATTTTTCTTGGAATCAGGAAGTACTCCAGCAAATCAAACTGATTGTCTTCAGCATATTTGACATTTTTACTGAGATATTTATTTTAGCTACAAAAACCCTCTCTTAATATTTTTTTAGGCCTTTGTGACAATATTCAGCATATCTCAATATTTATGTAAACGGCTTAAAAAGTTGAAGAAATATCACAGTGCAAACATAATTTGCGTTTTTTACTAAGTTAAGTTAACACAATTAATCATTTATATACACTAATATAACAATACATAATAAACCTAAATACATACACTACCATTCAAAAGTTTAGGTTCGGTAAGATTTTGTTTTTTAAAATTTAAATAAATCAAAAGTAAAAGTAAAAAAAAGTTTCTAATCAAATAATCCTTAAAAAATGTATCATGGTTTCCACAAAAATATAAAGCAGCACAACTGATTACAACATTGATGATGATAATAAGAAATGTTTCTTGGGCAGCAAATAAGCATATCAGAATGATTTCTGAAGGATTATGTAACACTGAAGACTAATGACTGCTTTACCATCACATGAATAAATTACATTTTAAAATATATTAAAAAAGAAAACTGTTATTTTTGCATAATTGTAGATAAAATATTAAAATATTACTGACTTTGCTGAAATTTACTGAAACATATGGAAGCCCGTTTCCGCCACTGAATAAAAAAGTAAAACAAGGTAATTTCGACTTTTTTCTTTTTTCGCAATTCTGAGATATAAACTCGCAATTGCGACTTTTTATCTCACAACTCTGACTTTCTCGCACAATAGGAAACCACTCTCCGTGTAAGGATTTGCAGTGCTTTGTTCAATTTGCACTGTCAAAATGAACTAGATGAATGCTGCGTCTGAATATGATTTTTGAACAAACATACAAATGACTAATTATTCTCCATTTCTGTGTTCTGCGCTCGCGGTTGGACAGTACCATTACCGCCGGGCAGGGTGCGGGAGGGGGGACGGCGCGCACAGCTTTCAGACACAATATTCTTCATTTCTTTATATTTCTGAGTTTGAGGCAGCTTCTATCGCGTTATTTTAACAACAGCTGTCAAGCCAAAAACTTATTATTGTAACATGAGAGTGAATATATGAATGCATGCAGGTGGATTTCCTTCACTCTCGCATAAAACGCGCTTTCATCTCTATGTTCTTGCTCTAGAATGATCTTATCTCCTGTATTTAATGTTGTAAGATATCGACCAAGCAAGACATCCCCGATGAAAATTGTAAATAAATTAAGGATTCATTATTTATTAGTTAGTATTAGTTATTATTTTAAGTATTTTTTTTAATTATTATTTAGTCTTATATATGAAGGGTTCAGATGCAAAAGCATCTAAGTGCTATCTGAATTTTTCTTCTAAAATGAGCATTTTTCTCAGGCTCCTATGTTTATGTTCAGTTATTTCACTTTAATGACAATTAAAAGAACCTGTACCTGAGAAAAATGCTCTCATTTTAGAAGGAAATTTCAGATAGCACTTAGAGGCTTTTGCATCTGAACCCTTCATATATAACTGACTAAATAAAAATAATAATAATTAAAAAAAAAAAATACTTAAAATAATAACTAATAGGCTACTAACTAATAAATAATGAATCCTTAATTTATTTACAATTTTCATCGGAGATGCCTTGCTTGGTCGATATCTTACAACATTAAATACAGGAGATAAGATCATTCTAGAGCAAGAACATAGAGATGAAAGCGTTTTATGCGAGTGAAGGAAATCCACCTGCGTGCATTCATATACTCACTCATGTTACAATACGTTTTGGCTTGACAGCTGTTGTTAAAATAACGCGATAGAAGCTGCCTCAAACTCAAAATATAAAGAAATGAAGAATATTGTGTCTGAAAGCTGTGCGCCTCCCGCACCCGGCGGTAATGGTACTGTCCAACGGCGGCAGAACACGGAAATGGAGAATAATTAGTCATTTGTATGTTTGTTCAAAAATCATATTCAGACGCAGCATTCATCTAGTTCATTTTGATAGTGCAAATTGACCAAAGAGTCACTGCAAAGCCTTACACGGAGAGTGGTTTCCTATTGTGCGAGAAAGTCAGAGTTGTGAGATATTAACTCGCAATTGCGAGAAAAAAAGTCAGAATTGCGACTTTATATCTCAGAATTGCGAGAAAAAAAGTCAGAATTCTGAGATAAAAGGTCGCAATTACCTTGTTTTAGGGCTGCACGATATATCGTTTCAGCATGGATATCGCGATATGCACATCCGCGATAGTCACATCGCAGGATGTGCGATTTTTAGTATACTGACCGTTATATTTATACTGATCATTTTCGCGACAGCTATCGCATCACGCCACCCCGCGACGCACTGTCTTCACTGGACGCGATAAACGACCGTTGCAAATCCTTTGAACTTTGTGTCAGTACGTCATAAAAAGAATGAGGGATTTACTCGCAAGGATTTGCCGTGTCGCGCCCTAGCGGCAACCTCCCGCTCTCTCTCTTGAAACCAACACGGAAGTGACTAAAACTGCAATTCATCGACTGGCCGCTGGAGGCTGGCTCCAAAAGGGAGTCAATCATATAGACTCCCCATGTTAAAATGCCCAACTTTACAGCAGAAAAAAACATGTTTACAGCCTGGTACAAAAAATTATTTTGGTCTATATAGCTAATTATGCCCTTCGTGACAACTGTGAGGGGGGTGAATTTTTTTATAACTCATCCGTTTAAATTATATTAAGCCTTAAAGTTCTGCATAATTAAGGGCGTGGCCACTTGAGTGACAGGTGGACTGCCGCGAGCAGTGAAACTCGCTAGTGCGAAACTTAGAAAACTGGTTTTAAAGATTTGTATTTGTACAGAAAAAAATAATTATAGGTAGGACACCGGGAATCTGGCAATTAGATGTTTTAATCGTTATTGCTTACAGTGCTTTGTTATATGGAGCAGTTTGTTAGATCGCGGTCTCTCTCATTCAAAATATAAAGCACTGTTTATTTATTTTATATCTTTGTTCTATTATATTTATCTATGTTTGTAATTTGTTCATTTTTCTATGCTGATTTACTCATCTAGAATATTTTTTTCCCAAATAGAGCTTTTCAAGTCATCTGGAGTTTTTTTTTTTTTTTTTTCATATCGCAATATATATCGCAGAAATACAAAATATCGCAATGTGAGTTTTTTCCAATATCGTGCAGCCCTACCTTGTTTTATTTTTTATTCAGTGGCGGAAACGGGCTTCCATAGAAACAAATGCAGCCTTGGTGAGCATAAAAATAATAATAATAATTTACCAACCCCAAAACTTTGAATGGTGGTGTATTTGCTAAAATGGTTAAAAAAAATAAAAATAAAAAAAAGTGTGAGACTGTCATGAACATTTTGAACCGTTATAAAATAAATAAACTTTCATATTCAAGAGTCACGAAACAGTGTAGTGTATTACTATTTTTACTGAAATTTAAAGCAAACAAATGCATCCTTGGTGAGCATAAAAGACTTTATTCAAAAATATTTAAAAAAAATTAAAAATACCAACCCCAAAAACTTTGAACGCTGGATATTTGCCAAAATGTTTTTTTTTTTAAATTGAAGATTTCAATCATTAAATCAGTGAACTGACTGACGGAAACTTTTTATATTCAAGAGTCACAAAAGAAGTTGTGAAAGCCCTACTTATATCATTGTGAGCTGGTGAAGTTTTCAGTGCAGAATGAAACAATCCAAACTTATGTTTGTCTCTTCTTCACAATGATATCATCATAAACGCCCCCACCATCATCAGGGACGCTGGGAATTCATTTCCCTACTCAGTCAGAAAACAGACTCTTATTGCGGGTGTGGGTAGTCAGCCAATCCACACGCGGGGAGACGAGTCGGGCTAAGGAAGGTTGCTGCACAGACGGATGGGTGGGAGCTCTGGACGAGGTAATGAGAAAAAGAAAAGTCAAATGAGGATTTAATGACTAAGCCATCCTGAAAAATCTCTCTTGGCTGGAAGATATGCAGAGCTGCGTGGTAACTGCAGGACACTGCAAAGTTACATGCACAAGTTACATATGACCTCTCCAGTGCATTATTGTTTCACAAATTAAAATAACAGCTCACTCTGAAAAATGTAGAAATATCTTCTTGTGGTATGTTCAGCAGAGGGTTGACAGCACTTTGGTTTCCAAACACACGAGGGTTAATGTGGGTTTGGTTAACTGCAGCGCTAGGCTTTCAAAGTGCTGTCATACTTCATAGACTTCACTGTCCCCTCTGCACAGCTCTGTAGTTTTAGCAGCTTCCTGTTTATCCAAGAGATAGCACTGACACAACTATGCTGTAGTTTCCTGCAGTCACACAGCCAGAGGCCGAGCTCTGGGCTGTCAACTAAAAAAAACGCAAACTGGGTTACAGTACCTACAAAAATTCAAACAGACTACCAAAAACTTTTTTGACGAGTCAGTTCTCCAGGCTGTGACACTAATGACCACAAATGTTACTCTATTCTTTATTGGGGACAGTCAGGAAAACGTGACCGGTTTGATATTTGATACAGTGCCTGACAATATCTCCTAGACGTAACAGCAAACAGTGTGACCTGTGATGTCCGATTAGCAAGAACATGACTCTTAAGCACTGGTTCTTTGACAAATCAGGTGAATCAGCCAAAACGATTCACTAAAAGACTCATTAACTCACCTGTGAAATAGCACTCACTGACTGAATCAATCTTTATGGAGTTCACTTCTGACTCTCTCACTGAACCACAAGCCATTTACATGACAGACTGATATATACAACATAGGCTCATTGGAAAAACAATCCTCTACTTACATTTTTGAAACTCCAAAAAGGTACCTATAAATACAGTTCAGTTTCCAGATAAAATGAACACTAGTGGCAGTAAAACACCAACAATTTTTTACCTTTTTACACAAATTATTGTTACGGGGCAGATTATCGATTAATAGTGACTTATTTTCATGTGGTTCCTTGCATAATACTATTATATAATGCATTTGAACATTTACATCAAATACCACCACCATATGTATGGCTTTTCTGACATGGTAAACTTGCTCGGTGCCTCACCTGGTACAGAAATGCACTTGCAATGCAAGTGACGATAAAAAAAGCTGAAAGTCTTGGGAATGGAATGGTTTCTTCAGTAAATGCGTTTTTTTTGTTCACGGTTGCTTTTGTTAATACTAGAGGTTTGCTTAAAATGCCATAATCTATATCTTTAAAGCACACAGCAGTAGCTAGAAAATAAAGTAAGAAACTATTAACTAAATTAATTGAAGCATTTCTGAACAACCTTTACTGAGTGACAACATATTTTGTGAAACATCCACTGGTCCGGGTCACTGCTCTGAGCAGGGGTGAGTCTGAGAAAAAGTGGAGTTTAAAAATGAACACCACCCACTGAGAAGGCACACACTGCAATCAAACAAATTAACCATCGCTAATAACATGACACACAAACTACAGTAGGAGGTCTTGTGTGCATGTGATGTGTGCCTAAACAAGGAGGATGGTGTGCATTATTCCATTGAAAAAAAAGTGTCAGTGAAACAATTTTCACTCAGAAACTGCAAGGAAATTTCACAAATAATTACAAAGGGATGCCAAGTAATATATTGAATTAGCCTAAACATGAATTTTCGAAGTAGAAAGACTGAAATTGTTTTTTATTTTAAACCATACTCCAACTATTTTGTTTTATTTACAACTTTTCTGAAGTAAAATCTTTTTTATAGTGGAATCTCTGTAAAGGTATAACACAGAAGGATACATTTATGTACTTAAAGTCACAAACTAACCGCTGCCAGTGGAGCTGAAACAACGGAAAGAGTTTGTGCTTTGCAAGAGAAGCATCCAACCTTCAGGCAGCCGCAACAATACCGGTGAAGAGCACACTTCCACGTGCAAAAGATTGGAGGAATCATTTGTAACCTCCCACACAGATCCAGACACTCATTTCACGACACGCTGGCTTCCTCTGAAACTAGTGGTTGTCTGACCGACAGGAAGAAATATTAATGCACTATCTGCTTTCCCGAGAAGGAAGGGAAAGCATTGTAGTAGATAAAAGGCTAAAATAGACACTGGCAGCTAACCTACATCCATTTCTAAGAAACAGAATAAATACCCAATTGTGTGCTGCCAAATCGCTAGGCATTCTGCATTCTAAGTGTAAGTCAGGTAACACAGATTTCATTTCAAGCCAAAAGAATGAAAGTTACTGTAGACATTTTTGTTTTTTTTAGCCAGTAAACAGTCAGCCGGTCCTTCCTCAAGGCGTGCCTATTTTCAGAATGGTCACTCAGGACAGACAGTCTTTCCTCTGGGAGGAGGACGTGCATGTCTTTGTGAGGAAACAGAATGAAAAAGAAAATAATTGGGAGAGAGTTTATAGAGAGAAAGTGGAAGGGAAAAACTGCATGTTCATTGCCTTTCTGACTTAGTAAAGAGAGAACTATTTGGTTGGATGTAAATATGTTACTTAAACAAGACATGGAACTACAGTACACATCTGGCACAATGTTTGGATAAGCAAATATGATGTAACTAAAAAAAGAAGATAATGGAAGCAAAGGAAAAATGCCCCATCTAAGCAAATAAAGACAATTTTAAATAGAAAATATGCACCTAACCTCTCTAGCTAAATGTCACATTCACAACGATTTACAGATTGCAAAAAAACATGAAGTACTACGATAGTATGACTAGCAGCACACACTTTTACTTTATCACTTTCATCGCAGTGCTTGATCAAATCATTAGCTAAATTAGATCCCTTCATGTCAGTCCAGGTCTGCACAAAGGACAGATTGTGTGGCCCGTGGTGCTGCCCACAAGGCTCTGAGATTTCCAAAAGAAGTGTTCCCACACTCTTCACAGAAAGTACGGCTGCGGGTACAGCAACACAGCCTCAAGGTTAGTAGAATCACAAGATTTGCAGCAAATCTCACGTGCAAGTTCATAAATAGCACAGCACACAAAGAAATGGAAGTCAAGACATAGCCACGTCAAAGGAATGAGGACATTTTGGCTCTCCTGGTTTCCGTGTCATGTGGAGGGGATAGTCGATAAAGTTGTAGGACAGGCAACAGCTCTCTAGACCAGGGTCCATTTAGGGACCTAAACTTTAAAGTGGGCCGCTGATTATGGATTCACAGATATTAGGATTTTGCCCAATACCCATACGCTGATAATTATTTTCATGCTATCAACAACAACTGATAAACAAAACACTACAATTTATCATTTTTAGTGCTGGCAAACGATTAATCGCATCCAAAATAAAAGTTTTTGTTTACATATGTGTGTACTTTGTATATTTATTATGTGTATATAAATATACACACATACAGTGTATATTTTGAAAATATGTACATGTATTTACATGTCTATATTTATATTCATATTTATATTATATATAAATATATTTAATATATGAACAATGTTTTTCTAAAATGTCTACATGCAGGTGTGTGTATTTATTTATACATAATAAATATACACAGTACAGACATATATTACGTAAACAAAAACTTTTATTTTAGATGCAATTAATCACGATTAATCGTTTGACAGCACTATTTTTTTAATGCAAAAAGTGATAAACCAACATTATAATGTACAGTATGAGAAATGGACATTTACTCTGAAGTTTGCTATAGATTAAACTTAATTGTAATCTAAAGAGTAACTTAACCTGAGCATTTAGCAAAAGTAATCTAAATGTAAAAAAAGGGGGATAGGGGTTGGATAAACATGCACAATGAAATATTTAATTCATTAAATATTTGACATTGTACCCCCAATATGTGCATCCCTAGTTTAAAAAAAAAACTGAAATGCTAAAAACCTAATTAAATTTAATGAAGCATAAGTATGAGAACTAATACTGTAACCCACATAAACATTTTATTATGTCCATGCACATTAAGCGGTCTTGAAGACAAAAAGGTACCACTGATTTCTAAAATGATCCTAGTGGGCTTGTATGTCCTCCTCTCATGTGAAGAACTGACAGCACACATCATGGTGCTCCTCTCCCATTCCACAACAAATTACTAAATGTGGCAGTTCACATTGCTCAAAGTTGTTTACCTGCATCAATCAACCTAGTAATCCAGAAAAAAGAAACATATACTCCAAAGAAACAAAAATAGGTTATTAGAGCCAGCATTGCCCAGCATGCATAAGGGGAAAAAAATCAGAGGGATTAGGTCGTGCAGGATTAGCTTCATGGGATATTCTCTTCTCTAACAACTGAGAGGCTATGAGCAAGGACGTGTAGAGAGAAAAGAGAGGCTTCAAAGCAATAACACAAAGTGCCTGACGGTGTCTTTCCGCTATGTAATTCCTGACTATTAATATCCGAGGTTGCATCTTTTACACACATATGCCAAACAAAGCTTTCTTTGTCATCTGAGCTCACTCCCAGTCTCCTCCATGCCATGTTTTGAGAAAGTCTATCACTGTCTGCACATTCATTTGCAAAATAACTGAAAACTACAAATATTCACAGTTTACAAGGCAAATGCACTCGCTTTTACCAGGTAGCTCAAAAATACATTGGCATATACTGTTATGTGTTGGCATTATACTTTACCACCTATAGCATATTTCCGTTAGAGATGTTTTAAGTAAATGTGGCGCTTAAATAAGCACCGAATATACTCAGTACATGGCCAAACGTCGTTAAAATAAATTAATGAACAATGAAACTACATACATGTTTGTCAGGGTTGGTATCATCGATGTTTAAATCCAAATCCGAGTCTTTCAATCCGCGCGCTGATACTTTCAACGTAATGGATGGCACGAGTAAGTTTCTCGCGCAAGACGTACAAAATATATCCTCGATAAATGCACTGTGTATCCTCAATTCACCGCACACACACGGCGAGCCGTGTCACTTTCTCCCTCTGAAGGCAAGGCTGTATGCTTGGTCCTGTCGTTATCTCGTAAGGGGTGTGGACAAAACACATGCAAATGAAAAGACGTCCATCCCCGGCGTGTCCACTTCACACCCGGCCAGCGTGGAAGGAGTATCGAGGCAGCTTATTTCATGAGGGGAATAAGAATGTGATTAAGCAGGGAAAAAATGATAAAGCAGGGGATATGTGAAATCTCCTTTACAGTCTGGTCAACTGTACACGCACTTGTACTTATTAATACACTTCATGCACGATCCTCATTCCAAATCGGAGAGAGGGGGAAGGGAGAAGGGAAAAGGGGAGGGACAAAGATTTGAGCTTTTCCTGGCCTCTTTCAGTGAAACCCAAAGATGTGAATTACACCCCTTACCCTCCCAAGAACATCATCACAAGGGTAAAACTGGCATCAGGGTCCTGCTTTCTGTTGCTTCCTCTCAAAATACGCTAAATGCTAAAAACACTCATCATGCTTAAGTGTGTTGAACCATATGCCATAAAGATTCATATATATATATAGCTTATTAAAAGTATCTGTTCCATAGATAGATAGATAGATATGACTAAAGAGTTATATATAGTATATTTGCATAGATGAAAAGACATTTGGAAAGTCTCGTTCAACCACAGTATTGACTGTTTTTAGTTTAAAAAGGAATTTAGTAATAATTGGTATTTTAATTATATGACTGATCATGCTAAATGATATCCAGTATAATATGATTAAAAAGGAACAGGATTTTGATTTGGTGTTGATTTATTGATGGGGCTCTGGGGGTACATAGTCAAGAATCATTGCAATAAAGAGAATTTAAAATTAATGAATGGAGTAATTTACTATCACCGAATAAAAATAGATTTTATAGCGTGTTTATATAAATAGATCATATAGGATAGGCTCTTGATGAGGAATGCAGCTACAGGTTAAATTATAGGCTAAAGTGGCTGCATGGCAATTATAACACCAGACTATATATAGAAACGTTGTAAGGGCAGAGTATGAGAAACTGAGACGATTCTAGGAAGAAATGCTTAACAAGGACATTTTTCTGAATGATTTAAGGCAAAGTTTAAACCAGTACCATGTTAATATTACACAAACCTATTTTACTGTGTCATTAGAATTGTTTACCTCAATAAAACAAGTGCTACTGCTTCTCTGTGCAACAGTCGCTACCCCAGTGCTTGGATGGATGATTGTTCTTAGTGGTGTAAGTCAAAAGAGCCTCACTGACTTCAAGATACTCCTGTGCCTTTAAATGCAACAAGCATAAAAGTAACAGTTTAAAATGGAAGATTTGGACTGTATGAACATGTGTGACGTGTTGTAGCTAAAGAGGAGATACGACTGGTCTCATAGGCCTTGGTCAGCTGTTGCTGCAGCAACACTGCTGGTGATAACCGAAGGTGATGTCATGTGTTTGAAGAGAGGCTTGACGTGGCCACCTGCCAGCAAAAGATAGGCCTGAGACTGAAGAGAGGGATCAATTGTGGCTACCCTTTAACCCCTCCCTGTTTGCCCCCTATTCAAACCCAGCCAGCCATTATCTATCTAAATTCTGAATTCACTTCCCTAAATCACTGTAGCACACCCCCCACTCCAAATCACCCCTCTGCAGTTTAGCCCGGACAAGAGCACTGCAAAGTATCCACTGCCTAGGGCTAAAGCATGGCACCTAAATTATGCAATTAGGCTGCAGAATGTAGAGCGAAATCCAGGCCATGCAAGATGTGAAAGACCCTCATCAAACAGACTTTAACCCTATAAAGCCTGCTGTATTTAATGCTAAACTTTCAACATGATCAAAACTTTGCAGAAACACTTGTACACAATCTACTCCATGTCATAGTTTATACTTTTTTACCAAGTAAAAGACCTTTTAATCCTTCAGGATTCTTTTTGCAAGGAAATCTTTAATTTTTATAAAGTAAACATATGATTAACTGTTACATGGTTAGTAATATTTCAAGGTGAACAGGTGAAGTTAAAATGTGAGTATCAAATATGATACATCAGGTTTTTGAGGAACGGTTATTTGATCATCTCTCAGTCATAATTGTATTGCATTGCATTATATGTTTTGCCCAACAATAAAACTACAGAGCTTTGATCATAAAATAATATCTTACTAAGACATATTATTGAGAAATATAGAGTGACAACTGATATTCATATGCATTTTATGTAAGTAGTCTGCTATACTGTTATAAAGATCAATCATTTAAATTACAAATGATCAGAATTGTATTTTTGGCCATATAAATATTAGCAACTGCACCATTTTGCATATTTTTGTTCAGTTGGGCCTCTGATTAGCATCGATGTGCTTTTGTCCTCTGAAAATATGAGCTGCATATTCTCCTGTGTCATACTATAGGAGCCATAAAAGCCACAAAAATATGATATTCAACAAAAAACTTTTCTTTTTTTTTTTGTCTATAAACTTTTTCATTTCTATTATTTCATATGTCAGGCTTTACATGGTTAATGGATACTGGTACTATACAGGTCTAAATTAATAAATATCTGATTGTTATTTTTTTCACGTCTTTATGATTTTAAAGATTTCTCCCTTTCTACTTGTTTTCTAGGGTCTGAGGAGCCCAGAGTTGCTGCTGTCTGGCTGTCAATCACATGAAGCCCCCTCCTTGTACCATCTCCATGCTCATTGACCCCTGAACCTCAGTGCGTGCAACCTGCCTCTCAGACTCCCTGTGGGAATGTCCACAATTTATGGAGGGAGCAACGTTTGATCACTTCCTATCCTTCGTTCCTCTCACAGCTTGCGAGTTGATTTTTTTGGATGTGTCACTTCATTAAAAAAAAAACCCTGACCCTGAAGTATAATGCAAAGCATGTGTTTTCGAAAACAAGGACATGCCAAAAGTGGGCATGAATGTATTTATAAACTCGTCAAGTAGCTCTTTCCATTTCTCTGCATCCCATGTCCTTCGTTTCTCATGCATTTTTGCCTAAGGCTGGCATGTACAATTGGGCGGGTATGTTTGTGGGTGTTTTTTGGGGGGGGAGGGCTGAAAGCAATGCGCATGGGTTTCGTTTTTAAGTGCCACAGTGTCCAAATGCTTCTAAAAAGCCATGAAAGTAAGCAAACACATGAAAGACATACATAAAATGTTTTTAAAAATTAGTACATGGAGTACAGCAAACAGCAAAAAGGCTTTGAAATGTCTGATAAAGTGTTTATTTATCTATTTACTGCTTATTAAAGAAAGCTCGGACATTGACGTCACAGCTTTGTAAGCCACTCCTTTCTTTCCAAACCGAGCTCCAGTTCTCTGATGCTTTCTCAGTTCCTCACTTTGACTGTTCAGAAATGAAATGCAAGTCATTTTTAAAGAGCTTTACGGAGTCAGAGTCTTACGAAGGGCAGAGAACTTTCCGTTTAACCGTCTCAGGAAGCCTTTTAGCATTTGTCAGCCACCCTTATAGAAAGCCCTCCCACTCACCCACTATAACATGCTGACCCACGCAAAAGAAAGAGAAATGCGTACTAACCCACACACATTACATGCCACCTGTTCACTCCATCTGCTACTCGGGCTTTTCATAACGTGCACACACAATTATATCTCACATAACAAGCACAGCAACATATTGAGCTTCACACTAACTCACTAGTCAATAAAATACATATAGGTTTGATTCCTGGAAGAAAACTCAGATGCGAACTGTGTGATAAAGTCATACCTGGAGGCATGAGAAGGTCTAATTGGGGCAGGCATCTCCAAAGCTCTCATTTCAGGGCTAGATGAGTCTGTGTGTGAACTCAGTATGCATACATGGACTTATATAAGAAGATTCAACAACGTAAGCACAGGGATATTGCATCAGTGGAAATGTTAGTATCGATTATTACTGAAATGGATATGAAGTAAATGTAAACTGGCACTACAGTGGCATAATGGGATGGGTGTTTTTGTTACTCTATTCTCTAGGGCCTAGCTAGCACTTAGTCTATTGACTTTTGAAGATAGTGGTACTTAATAGTCAAACCATTAAGTCTGCCACTATAGTGCTGCTAGTCATTAAGACTACACAATTCTAATTAAGAGCACTTCAGACATGAAAAGTGGACTTCATGTACCATATCAGTTTTCAAAACTAAATGAAAAGATATTTATTGAAATAATTTATTAATGGGAATTAAAATATAAACTAAACCTAAATTCTGACAGGTTTGTGCACAAACATTCGGAATTATAAAGATTTTTTTTTTTAAATGTTGCTAAAAGTGTCTCTTATGTTCACCATGGCTGCACTTATTTGATACAATGAAAACAAGAATGTTGTGAAATATTATTACAATTTAAAATAACTGTTTTCCATTTCAATACATTTTAACAAATAAATTTATTCCTGTGATGGTGCAGCTGAATTTCAGTAGCCATTACTCCAGTGTCACATGATTCTTCAGATATTATTTTAATTTTAAAAGTAATATTTACTGTTTTTACTGTAATTTTTAATCACATAAATGCAGCTTTGTTAAGCATGAGACTTAAAAATGTGTAATTATTCCAAACTTTTGAGCAGTAGTGGACCCTCATTTAATAAAAATATTTAATGTGACTCCTTTAATAATAATAAAAGTAAAAATCAGTTGTAACAGTCAATAACTTTACACTGAGCAGATTATTTCAGGCTGTACTCTATAAATGTCTCTCTAAATGACCAACCCCTTCCACTTCTGAGACCTTCAAGCAGGACACAAGACCCAGGGGGTGAATCTCTGACCCTTCAGTCCAGATAATCTGTCTTTCCAGCCTAAATTAGTTTTAGATTAAAGCAGGGTGGGATCCTGCCGACCGGGTCATAATAATATGCTGATTGGTCCTTTCCCCTGGGCACGCTGCTCAGCAGGCGAAGAGGAAGTGTGAGTGATGGCATCTCATGCCTGTGAGTGTGTAGTGAGCACGTAAACACTTAGAGACTAGAAAGAAGTGCATATCTCGGTAGATACAGCTAAGTTAGCGTTGTACCCTCTTAGCCATAGTTTGAGGAAACAAAGTTGGACACAGACAGATAGTGTCCGGTGGTGAGCGTGTGGATTACAGCCAATGTCCAGATCCAGGCCCGGTAATTAAGCTCCAACAAAAGGTTTCTCACTCAGGCTCATTTTAATGCTCCCATTGATAGCAGTGAAAAACTGCTGAGTGTCTGTTATCCCGAGAAAAGTGATGGTAATGAAAAAGAGAGGGAGAGGGGGGAGGATAGGGAGCAGTGAAGGCAGAAGTGAAAGAGTAAGTGACGAGTGAAAGCAAAGCCTGCATTGGGGATGCAAGAACATGGCTGGCAATGAGCTCATGCACATTGTGTCTTTTTGCATGAGTTGACCCACTTGGTTGAATTTATTCTGAAGAGCAGGAAAGAGAAAAAGCAAACGAGAAAGGGAAAGAATGAAGCACAAGAGAGATCTTCAGTATATTCAGTTTAAAAATTTAAATCTGATGGTTTTAACCCTTCCCTGGTGCAAATTAAAGCTGAAGTGTGTAAAAAATGTTGATGTTAAAATACTTTATACTATTCCAAATTTAATACGCAAAGACAGCAGTGGGCACAGGAGCTATCTGGACACTTAAGTAACAATTAAAAATGAATGAATATCTTTAAATAATACAACAAATATCAAACTGAGCGGTGAAGTTTGTTCTGAGAGCAGCACTCTAGAATCATTTGTTTGCAGATTCCACTTTTTTTTGTTTGATGTTTTGCTATCTAAAGCAGTGAATTTTACTTTTATTTGCATTTAATTCTAAATGGAAATTAAAATAAACATTAAACAAAATTAAAATAATCATATAAACCTAAATTGTGACCGTCTTGTGCACAAACCTTTTTTTAATCAAAGGGTGGTTATTTAATATATATTAATGTGATAAAGAGTTTCAAGGCATTTTTTTCAGCTTCTCTAAGGATTTAAATAAGGCTTTCAAATCATTTTGAAATGTCACAAAACTTGGAAGAACTAACAAATGTGTTTTGCTCTGTTGCATCTTGTATTTTCTAATGCAAGAACATGCATGGTCTGTGTGACGTTAAAGGAAATTTATTTCATTCCTGCAGCCACCATGTGAAGTGACATTTTCACTTTTTCACCCTTTGTATGTAGAGCAGCTTCTGTCTGCTGACGAGTCACATGACAAGTGTCTCATCAACCAGGCCCTAAAATAACTCCAAATAATGCAGTTCTGCCTAGTCAACAACAGTAAACAAGGAAGGCTACACAAAGAATGCATTTATATTTTTCCCCCCTTATTTTGGGACTGTTTCCTAGTGCTGAGGTGTTTCCTACTCACTGTGAACTGTAATGCCCTGTAAAGCCTATGTTTGTCATTTCTCTGGCTGCACTCATAGCCATATATGGAAAGAAGCTGCCAAAACAAATTGTAGATGCAGCATGTCTCATCTTCGTTGCAGAGTGTACATTTTAACAGCCAGCTTTACTTGGCTTTATATCTGTTGAATTGTAAAACTGGTATTTGATCAGACTATGATACAGTGCATCATTGCAAACTTATTTTTACTTAAAAAAAAAAATTAATAAATAAATAAAAAGCAAACAAATATGTATGCATTGTTAAATACATTTCATTAATCTTTCATTGATAAACTTCTCTCCTTGGGTAATTTGTGGAAATTCTTCCTCCAGTTTTTACTGAACCCTATTTAAATGTGTTTAGAGATTATTTTTTGTGTGTCAAATGGCTACAAAAATATCATAATATCCTATAATTACTGTATAATATAATACAATATAATACACATTAATAAAATAAATATATTTACACGTCAAGCAAGCAGCAGATAATTTTCTCACAGAAAGAGGGAACAAGTGATAGTAAAGAGAGCGAGGTTTCCCTGCAGGCAGCAGGCGATGAGTGTTATCTTTCTCTACCCACAATAGAATGTCTGACTCCTTTCCACAAAGCTTCCATTGTGTTGACAGGTGTTGTGTTGTTGTAGTTGTTTTCATTTACTAAAGATGCTTTTTATCCTGATTGTTTCTCTTTCCACTTACATCACACATGTAAACAGCTGAGCTTGTCTAGGACCCCACATGATGTGTAATGTGACATAGTAATTGCTTTCATCTGACTCTGACAGAAGTAGGGAGAACTGCATACAGGCCTTATATTATTACTAAGTCAGGCTCTCTATAAAAATAAAAGTAAATACAGGACAGATCGTCCTGTGCAATGAGGTGGACTACATAAATCTGTTAATAGATTTTTTACTTTCTTTTTTTAGTGTAGATGAACAACATAAATGGGGAAAAAACAGTGGCATATGACAAATATGATGTTTATGACTCCTCCCTACAATAGCAGTAACCACACTTGAAATAATTCAGAATCATGATCCAACACTGCCCTCCACTGGACAATACATAATAGAGAGAGACTAGGTTACACCAGGCCTCTCACTGGAATGAGAACATACTTACAAATAGGTAAAAACAGCATACAATAATTCATTATTTTTATTTGTAGCACTAATGCAGCACTGAACACGGCCTTCAAGAAATGGTTATATTATCAGCAGCATATTGAAATGGAATCAAGCTTCTGCGTTTATTCATTGTCCAACCTGCCCTTTTATCAGGAAGCGTCAGGCCAACATAGACATTTAAAAACAGAGCAGGGCAGAGGGAAAAATGACCAAACGTTTCCTGTCTTTGTACGGCATACATCAAACTTCTGTTTCATATGTCTCCTATCAAAGTCAGACACGCGAGTGTATAGGGCGTATATGGAACAAAATAACTAGTGTTCAGGGGGTGAAAACAAATGATGGCATGGGATATTTTTATCCCCAAGGAGCTGGTCTCTGCTCCCTTAGTGCTAAGGTCATAATCCAGTCCTTCTTGGAAAAGGCATTACTGACTAGTTTTACATGAACAAGCAATGACTAACTAGTCCTGACTCTTCAGTGTGTTTGGACTAGCAAAGTGTGTTTTGAAATTTAGAGTTTGTTCTGAGAAGTATGGAATCTTTAGTCCAAAAATGTTTGATTTACATGTTAATTGCTAATACAGACTACTGATACATAAATGAGCAATATTTAAGCTTGCGATGTGTTTCATAACATGCTGGCAGCTTCTGCGAGCTTATGTGGAAGGAAGAAGCACATCACAGGCTGGTGTGACCTCAACGCCTCTATCTGTCACCCTGTACATCTGTACCAATAAACGTTTCCTCCTGTAACCACCCACAGCCTCAACCACACAATGGGGACTTTCCTACAAACTTTCCTTATTATGTGTGTAAGAGAATGAATTTTAAATAAATATTATTAATTGTCTTGCTTTATTTGCTTGTTTTGATGGGAATCAGGAATGCATCACTCCGTTTTTGAATATTCTCTATCCATTCTTGAATCAGAGGGGTCAAAATGTGCAAGTAAGAAGCGAAATGTCAATATGATTTTTCACATTTGGATACAATACCTCTTTCTTTCTTTCTTTCTTTTTGAGGAAATTGAGGAGCAGTATCATAAACAAAACTGTTGGTTTTGGACTGTTAAAGTTACACTGGATACAAAAATTATACCATTTCAGCATTTGTTTGCATAAGCTTTGTTGAATGCTTTATAGTACAGAATTGTGTGTTGTGTGGTTAAATTAAATAAACGTGATCAAATAAATGTTTTCCTGTGGGCAAGAACAAAGTGAATCCCTAAATGTAGGGCTCAAGCCATATTAATTATGTGGCTTAGTGTCCATAACCAATAATTTCCTATAACGGAGCACTGAAAAGGATGATCAGATTTTGGCTGTGGCCTTTGCCCCTGTTGCCTGCAGTGAATGGGTGCCGTCAGAGTGAGAGTTCAAATAAAAACAATAATCAATAATCCACAAGTAATCTACAAGTAATGGACTTGTAAACATCCAGTCCATCAATTAATGTCTTGTCAAGTGAAATTTGCATGTTTGTAATTAAAAAAATAATAATTGAGAAATTTTTAACTTCAAACCTTTGCTTCTGGCTAAACTAAGAGTCCTCTATCCATAATATTGCTCCATTGAAAAACTTGTCTAGTCTGAATTAATGGAGAAATAAGCACAGATCAAGCACCGTTTACAAGCAAAACATTTTAAAATAGTTCTAAACAGATATGTTGGTGTATTTTGATGTGAGAGGACAAAAGGGCATGGACTTTTTCACTGGAGGAAGTGTTATTATGGATTATGGACTTTTGGATTTTGGCCAGAAGCAACGGTTTAAAGTTAAAATGCCTTATGGAGGATTTTATTACAAATACCAGCTTTTTGGTTCACAAGACATTAATTGGTGAACTGGAGTCATGTCATGAGGATTCAACTGGTGAGCAAGTGATGTAATTTCTCCAAATTTGTCCAGATAAAGAAACAAACTCATTTTGGATGGCCTGATGGTGAATACATTTTCATTTTCGGGTGAAATATTCCTTTATGTTAGCAGGACCGCACTTTCAGCATTCGTTTTACTGCATGATTTATATTGCAATTAAAGAACTACCCTTAATCAGTTTTTTATGTCCTAGAAACAGCACTTGTTGGCTAAAAGATCATGTCGCTGAAGCATAAAAACTGCACAACTACGCTTTATTATCTGCATTCTATATGAGCTTAATGAATAATAAAAAAAAAAAAAACTGTAATGCAGCATAAGTTTTGTGTGTGTATGCGCATTCTGTTGTGCATCTATTTGTACAGACTATTTGTGCATTCCTATAATTCCTATTAACTCAATCAACCTTTGGAAATCTGATCAATATTTCAATGTTGTTTAACTGCACATTACTGTTTGCAGATGTGATCAATACTTTAAGATCCATGTGTGTTCTTTAATTTAACCATACAATCTTTAATGAACATAAAAATAATAATGAAGGAACATGAAAAAAGGATGTTTTCTAATTTTCTCAGATTTGTTCCCCATTTTAGCAGAATTGAAATATATTGTGACTACTTTTACAGTGCTTTTTAAAGTGTCCCTATTATGGATTTTTGAAAATGACCTTTCATGCAGTGTGTAACACAGCTCTAAGTGAATGAAAACATCCTACAAAGTTTTAAATCTGAAAGTGCACCGTGTATAAAGTTATTGTCTCTCAAAAGAAAGAGTCGACTCTGAATCATTGAAACAAGTCGTTTTTTTAAAACGAATCTTAAGCCGTTTCATGCTGACGTCAAAGTGAAATATTAGCATATTGCCCGCCCACTTTGTTGCTGCTAGGTGCAGCTTTTGGGGCATTAAATATAGCCGTTTCCCTGGTAACGGCTGTACACAAAGCAGCACTGCTCACAATCACACACACTACTTTATTAAATGAAATCGACCAATTGGACCGCAGATTAGCGTCACAAAGTAGGGGTTTGGAAAAACGAATCATTGAGCGAATCGTTTGGGAGTCGTTGAGCAAATAAGGTAAAAATAAATGCATATTATAAGAAAATTAAAGTGTTTTTTGACCTTGCATGCATGTCAACCTGTTGTTGGGGACTCCCAAAACCAAAAAAAGAACCTTTCACAACCCATAATACGGGCACTTTAAGATGTGTTTTACTGTGTAAAGAGTCTTTTAAAGTTTACAACACAAAATTATATTGTGAGCAAACTATTGCTTTAAAGTGTGAGTCAATGGAATCTGTGGGACAGTAATAGAGATAAAAAGCAAGCAGAGAGCAGACGCGTGACAGTCAACAGAGACTGAAGAGGAAACTAGAAACCGTGAGAAAAACAAACTGAACGAAAAAAAACTGTACTTTAGCTTGAGAGTAAAACACAGCTCAAGCCATTTGCCTACATGTAACATGTCATGTCCCTGGTTTTTTCCTCTCTCATGGATGTTTGTTTTCTGCTGACCACTACAAGACTGAGGTCAAAGAGAAGACCTGTGCGAACAGCTGCCAAAAACACTGACACGCAACACTAGCACAGGGCTCTACAGTAAATGAAGGATACACAGTTTTAACGTAGTATGTAAAATACTGCAGCATTGACAAAGTGCTTTCTATAACATCAAGGCACAGAAAATAGCTCTTGTTCCTCTGTGTGTACATAAATATAGTGAATGTGTATGTGTGTAGATGACCGTGACATAGAAAGCTATTCTCCAGGGCAAAAGCACTTCCTTCTGCTTTGCTTGATCAACAGAGAGAGAAAAAAAAACAATTTTCCCCTCATTTTTCTCATGTTGAGTGAGTCAGCTCTATCCTCAATTAAACATTAAACCAAATGAATGTATTTGCTGTAATTCATTCTGTTAATACTTTTTAACCTGCAAAAAATTTACACAAAGAAATATTTAGTTTGATTCACTGCATTTAAATCCACTTTAAAACTCATCAGGGGTAGAACTGAAGTTTATGTTGTGTTGTTAATGACTACATTTCAGATTTCAGTAAATAGTTGTTATATTTAATTGTTACCAATCTGTTCTATAAATGGAGTCAACTAAATACAATTCTCAATCTCTCAAAGAACTGAGCCAAAACAGAACAAAAACATGAAAGCTGGAGACAGTGCTGACTTGTTCAGGAATGTACATTTCTGTGAAAAATTCTTTCATAAGTGATAAGAGTGAAACATGGCACATCAGCTGCAGCTATTTCACTTTCTGTCAAGGTAACAAGACTTTTTGTGAAATTCATTTAAATATAATAAATTATGAATGTAAATGATAAAATTACATTAATTAGTATGTGTTATTATGTGTTTAAAATTTGTGATCAAAACAAAAAAAGAATTAAATAAACAACAAACATCAACCATTTCAATATTTATTTTGAGTTTTTCGAAAGCACTTGTTCCACCCCATTGTCCCTATTTTTAAAGGCATTGTAGGCCTACTTGTTTACAAATATTTGTATGGCACGTCATTTCCAATCAAGCCTTAATTATGCAAGAAATCAACAGTTAAAACAGTTACAAATATTTAATTGAGTGTATTTCAGATACATAAAATGCTGGCCATGAAATTAGCCTTAGCTAAACAAAAGAGTTTGAGACATTTGATTTAAATTTTATTTGAATTGTTTAAAAAAGCACATCCATCATCTTATTTGAGATGTGGTGGAAATTACAATGTTGTTAAAAAAACCTTCAGACAAAAATCACACAATTCTCCTGTAATTCATTGATGGAAATTGTTTGCACAGAAATTAAAATAGTGTGAAAAATGTTTTAAGAGGATTCAGAGGGCCAGAGTGCCCATAGTTGAAGAACACCCATGTATAAACCATTCAGGTTGACTTATTTACAGAATACTGCAATATTGATAAGAGTAAAACACATCAGAGGGCCAGTTTACTGGTGCTTCACCTACCGCAATTCACAAATTATTTGAAGAATTTCATTATTTCACATGAGTAACTTAAAACAATCACTCTGTCATAGTCCAGAATCCAAGCTATGCACTTGCCACTTACCACAAAGTTTCCTTTCCGATTTCTCCTCAAAACCAAGAAGTCAGACCCTCCTTACTAGAAGGAAACAAACTCTCGGTTTCCATGACAACCTCTGTTTGAATCAGGGCATAAAGTGGGAATATCGGGAATATCCCAGACTGGCGCAAAACTCCTCTCCAAGCGACTAATGATTAACGATGGGAAATGAAGACTCACAGCTGCCTCACGTCAAAACGAGCAGATATTTCCAAAGAAATAATCTTAAATAAAATTTAGTTGTTGTTGTTGTTGTTGTCGTTACTCTGACATACCCAAAACATGCCATAATTATTCAAATACACTCTCTCAAATACAAACATGCTCTCTAACAAAGCTATTTATCCACTATTAGGTTCCTACCTGAGGAGTACTGGTATGTCCAAGCGACTAAATCCCGTGTGAAGAACTAAACATAAACGTGACTTTAACTAGTTAAAGAGTGTTTCATCTCTCGAGCAGCGCGTGAAGCGTGCACGCCCCCGGTCCAGAGGCGTCTGCTTATGCCCACCTCTTTTACTTTCAAAGCTGAGAGAAAAAAAAATAAACCCTCCTGTCCTTGTTTTCACAGGACTAGAGGAGTATCGCCATGAGGCAGCTGATAGTTAATGAAACATCAACAGTCAGTTCTCTCCTGTCTCCTCAACATAACAACACACAGCAGACCATCACTGTCAATGAATCACTTCACTCGCTGCCAAGCGAATCGAAATCTGGAGCCTCGTGATTGATTCTTTTGTCAGACTGATTGATTAGGTCACCTTTACACAAATGTCTGTTAAACAAACGGGCAGTTATCTTAGTAGTGTAAGTTTAAACATAATAATATTCATCTTATCATTTATTATTGAATTTACCACTTTTGTTTTATTTGAAGAATTTAGTTTACAGTTTTGCAAATTTATAAAATGTGAAAAAATATTATCACGGCATAATATTGTCAAACTATATGTGATGTTTAAGGAGGATCTCACAAAAATCTTTATTTTTTTATTTTTTATGACACTTCAGCCCTTCACTGTTACAAAACGAATGGGTTAGGTTGACACTACTGCCATTTTTTTTTTTTATTTATTAAATTAAAAAGCAACATTATTATAACAAACTAACAAAACAAATATTTAAAAAGATACCTTGAAACACAGAAAACACACACATTACTTATCTTGTGACATATTCTTTTCATAGATGTCCAGTAGGCCTAAATAGCCTATAATTAAATATTCTTTATAGACTATAATTTCTTAATTTTGATTTCAATAGGATTGACCGCTGCTTCTTCTGGAAGTGTTCTCGCATTTGAATGGCTATAATTGATCTACCTTTGTTTCTTTGGGAGTAGCCCATAACTTTCTTAACAGGGTTAAGAATTAAGTCAAAAGATGAGTAAACACAACTAGATCCGTGATGATATGGGTTGGATAAACCTTATCATAACTTAAACTCCTGCAGATACTGTAGTAATTACATATAAGTGGAAATTATGTAGGCTACAAGTTACTCAACCAGTGGTTCTCAACGGGTGGCCAAATAAGTCTTAAAATAACTGAATAATTGAATCAACTGAATTATAGTAGCATAATCTTCATTTAAAACTACTAGGGTGAAGTCAGCTAAAATGGGATATCAGGTAAAATAGGCCAAATAAGGTTGTAGCATCATATCTCTTTAATTTTTTGCAGAAAATCACAATAACTGATCTTGCATTGTTGCTTCAACACTTGTTGACATGTAACAATAATTTGAATTGGTCTGAGTTTTTTAAGGCGGGCAGGGCAGAGTTTTACATGAAGCTTGTCAGAGAAATTGTAAGGTAGGCTAATTGAGCCTGACATTTCATTAATCATAAGAGTACTAAAGCAATTATAATAAGCTTACCAACAAAGCAAAGGTTTATGAACAATGTTTTGACATGCTCTTTCAAATTAAAAAGTTTAATTCATAAAAGAAACTTTTATTTTTGTGAAAAAGGTCATTTTAGGTAGAAATGGCTGGTTAAGCTAAAATGGGCCACAATTTTCAGCTAAAATGGGCTGCATACACACACACAAGCTTTTAGACAGAAATTGAGGGTGAAAATAGGTTTATAGGCCTAGATATGTATCCATACAAAATCTTAACAGTCTTTTAAAAAAATTGCATTGCAGACAGTATGGCAGGAGGATAAGCAAAGAAAGGAAACAGAGAGACGAGAAGAGAAAGGGAAAGAAAGGAAGATGTCAGTAAAATGGGCTGCATACACACACACACACACACACACACTTTTACACAGAAATTGAGGGTGAAAATAGGTTTATAGGCCTACTGTAGGACAAGTATCCATACAAAATCTTAACAGTCTTTAAAAAAAACAAAAAACAAGCATACACACATACATGCACACAAAAGACACCAATGCACAAAAACACACACATGATCAGTTCATTTTTAATTGCATTGTTTAATTAAATGTTCATTCAACTTCCTATTTAATGAAATACATTTATGGTGTTGCTATGGCACACTAAAGACAATAGTGTCAATTTACTGTTAAAAATAAAATGATTTAAGCTGAAATGACCTGTGTTGTTCTCTTTTTATATTGACCCATTTTACCTGAATGAGAAGGTACTCGAACTCTCATAATTTTAAAACTTTTATACTTTTTCACATTTAAAAAATATAAACATATTTAAGAGACCAATGCTAATTTATAAGAATATCATTAGATCTCATGCATAGCTTATTTGATGGTATTATAAGTCATTTACCAAAACGTGACCCATTTTAGCTGACTTCAACCTACAAATAAAAATACTGGCATGATGTTTTTAGTTTATTCATTTTACATTACAACAGAAGTAGCAGAGGTTCATAATAGTTTAAATAGAAGAGATTTTGAATATTGTCATGGAAAAAAGGGTGGCCTCAGAGTCAAAAAGGCAGAAAACCACTTCACTAAAATAGAGATATTTTTATAACACTAGAGGGCGTACTGTACCCATGTAGTTTTGAATGATTGAAGATCACGTTATTCACCAAATATTGATCAGACATGGAGTGGCGGGAAAGCTCTTACAGCCATTGGTTTTTCTTTGTTATTGTACATAATTTTATTGTCCACAGTTGAAGAAGGCCTTTGTTTCTTTTTTGGCTCTCTCTTTTACATGTTCCTCATCTTCCTTTCTTTAGTTATCCATTCTCCCATTGTCTCACACGGCTAATTTTATTACAATTGCTAATATTTAATTTGGAAAGTCAGGCATACAAAACCTGTTTTCATGTTTGAGATCTTCCGCACATGCATTACACCAATATGATGGCATATTTTTCATTGCTGTATTACAAATTTTGTGAACCTGTAGCCCAAATAAATACCATGTCTCATAGGCTACTAGTATAGCTGTTAGAAACATTTTTTTCAGACAAGCCGCAGACAAAGAAGTGGAAGTATATGTCAACCTTAAGAGTTGTGTAATCACCAGGGGATTTTTTTGCCTTCCCAATCTAAAAGAGTTGCACTTTCTTTCTCGGTGAGGCTTGTGATGACTTTTATCATTCCGCTGATGCTCTCAGCTGTCGTCAGGGGAGCCTGAGGGTGCCACGAGAAAAATGACAAATGTGAGGATGCCAAAGAAAGTAAACGACTGACATGAATGTAAAAACACATTTGTAACAAGCGCTTTCTATTACCTTTGGGCCTCCCATTTCTGTCTGGACCCATCCTGGATGGAGAGACATAACAAGAATGCCATCTTTTTTGAAATCTTCTGCCAAGCAGCGAGTTAACATGTTCAGTGCTGCCTGAAGTAAAGAAACAGTCAAGATGCAATCGTTTTAATAGTGATTTAAGAGTAAAATAAAGCTTGTGGTCAAAATACTTCACAGAAATGTTCATGTTTTTTTTAGGGCTTGAAAACCACTGGTACCTTGCTGACCCGATAGGGGTACATTGGAGACACAGAGAAATTCTCAGGGCATCTGGTGATGGATGACAGCAGTGTGGAGACATTGATGATAGCCGACCTACTGCAAGACATGCTTGTTTGAAGAGGAAACTGAGCTGCTGCCTTGCACAGAAGGGGATGGAAATCCTAAAATAGAATTAACATCATTTACTGTACAGGGATAATGTTACACAATAATGTTTCAAAGTTCTCAAAGCAAAAAATAATTTTCTTACTCAGTATTTTTGTCTTGCTTTCCAGTAAAAATATCTATTAGTGGGGCAAGAAAAAAAAATCCTACCCAACTGATAGATTGTTTTTCTTGTTTTAAGCATAAGCATAAACGTAATTTTTATTTTTATTTTGTACAATTTTTAGATATTTATAATGGAAAACAAGACAAAAATACTAAGTAAGACATTCATTTGTTGCAGTATTAAAGGTTCACCCACCTTTGCGATGAGCATGGGTCCTACAACATTAGCTGTGTATACGTCCACCATCTCCTGTTTTCCTGTCTCTGCAAGGGATCCTGGGATGTTCACACCAGCATTGTTGATGATCAAATTCAGGCCTTTACCCTTCAGCTTGGCTTCCACCAGTTTTGAGGCCTCTGTGATACTAGTAGGACTAGTCGTGTCTATTGAGAAATTAGGTAAACCAACATTATATTAGCTTTAAAAATGTAAAGATTTGATGAGTTTGTGTATTCATTAGAACAAATTTGGGGAAATTTAGCATTACATCACTTTCTCATCAATGGATCCTGAGTCTGCCGTGAATGGATGCCAAACAACTGATAAAAACATCACAATGCTCTAAGAAAATGATGAGCAAATGATGTAATGCTAAATTTCTCCAAATCTGTTCTGATGAAGAAACAACCTCATCTACATCGTGGATGGATTAAGGGCAGCAAATATTCATTTTTGGGTGAACTAATCATTTAATCTGAGGTAACGACAGTCCTAATGAACAGAATCATGACTCAACCATGAAATTACAGCAATGCTCGTTATTTTATTTTGGATTTCCTACCAAGTTGGACGACTGTGATCACATCCTGGTGCTTCTGAGCTAGTTCCTGGAGATCCTAGAAGACAAGCAGTTGGAAGTGCTTTCCTGGAAGTTCTAGAAACATACGTCTTTCTAAAATGACACATCTTAGAGACTCATTACATGTCACAATTCACCCTTTAAATGCAGCACAGAAACAGCAGAGTTGCCCAACAAGTTTCAGTGCCACAATGACTCATCTATGCTGTCTTTGTAAAACTGGAATAGTACAGATGGTACAAAGTTCAAACATTTTCTTTTTTTTAATATAGCACGTAGTGCATTGGCATTTACTGAATTCAAACAAAAACTTTATGCTAAATGGCATTGACACCATCACTGACAACAGTGAAAACATATAGTTTTCATGATTTCAGGAACACGTCAGGAACACAATAACGTTTGTTAACTTTTACTAAGATACCATAAAGTAACAATGAGCAATACTTTTACTAATCTAAATTAATCTTTAACATTTCAAGTTGTATAACAAATGAACTGAATTGTATAATTATGTAAATTAATGATATAATATAATAAACTATAAATTAATTCAAATGAGTTCATATATTACATATATATATTTTTTTAAAAATTAACAAGGAACAATAGTATATTTATAAGATAACTTACCAAATGTAGTCATGTAAACAAGTTAAACTTTTCTTTATAGTGTTAGCATGGTTTCTTACCTGTGATCTCTGTCCATTTGGGTCTCTACAACCAGCAAATATCTGAACTGGAGGTGAGGGGGAATCAACCAACTGGCGAACCAACTCGAGTCCAATTCCACGGTTTGATCCAGTCACTAGAACACTGTCACAAATTCTGGATGCCATTATTAGTCAGAGGCTCAGTCTACAATAGAAGGAATGTATATGTATGTTAATGTGTATCTATTGGATGTGTGGGAGTAATCAGTGTTCTGGAGTAATAAGTCTATTAACTCTTTAAAGGTCTGTGAATGTTTATCGCAAATGAAACTGATCACACTTCTGTTAGTCCCTCCCAGGCTACGAAGCTGCTTTCTTCCCTGTCAGAGAGAAAATTACGTCTACATTACATTTAGATTTACTCATTTAGAAGGTGCTTTAATCCAGTTAAGCTTACAAATGAGACATGCTTTATAAAGCTGAGATTAATGAGTAACAATTCAGATGTCTTCTCACTGTCATTCTAATACCATACCATACATTGATTTATATAAGAAACAGGAAGGAACTGTCTCGACTATCTGATTTTCTCTCATGTTTAAGTTTGACTGTAATTTATGGCCAACAACAAAGTAATTTAGCTCAGATCCTTATATAGTTTTAGATACTTAAATGTACGGATATTGTTATTATATTATTGTCGGATGATGCCATAATCGCAGCAATGATAGAAGAGCACACCTGTAGTTTAAGAAAAAAAAGATTGTGGATGACTGTCTAAATCAATTCCAGAACATCTTTCAAAAAACATTGTGACAGATTAAAAATATACACTGCTGATTCCACCATGCGCTGTTTTATTTAGAGCATCATGTTACCACAAACATATCCTGGTGTGGAAATACATGTTAAATGTAAGAATGTTGCTGAACTACACAAGAAATGTTGAGTAATCATTGTGGTATATTACTTCCGTGCCAAACGACTGTCTTTGCCCTACACGACATGCTTATGATCCTAGTCACCTTCAAGATTTCGAAATACCAACACAAGATGAATAAAATGTTCAAAAATAATATAAAATTATTCAAATTAAATTATGAATTGAACTGAATTTAACATAAACTTGTATGCTTAAAACACTTTTACTAATGAGTAAGAAAAATAGAATTATAGTATAAAATAAAAATATCATATTTTATATAATTAATAAAATATCATTATATTCTTAATATAAACTATGTTCGAGTTTAGTTTAGTCAGTATGATCTTTAAAAATGTTTCTTAGTCACCAAATCAGCATATATCATTATGATTTCTGAAGGATCATGTGACACTGAACAGTGGAGTAATGCTGCAAATTTAGCTTTGCCATCACAGGAATAAATTCCATTTTTAAAGATGTATTTTATATGCAATAATTGGAGCCTTGGTGGTGAGCATAGACCTCTTTTAAAACACCACCACTGATAAATTACTCCTAATTATAATGTAGAAATGTTAATTTTCATTGAAGCTTCTTTGCAACAATGCATATTGTGAAATGTGCTATACAAATAAACATGAATTGAATTGAAACGTGAATTAAGGTATGCTTACCTTTGTGATGACTGTGGATCCTGCGATGTTAGTTTTTCACACTTTTTCATTTTTATTCCTGCTTTTGCATCCTGGACGATCAAATCAGCGTTACTGATGATCAAATTCAGGACTTTGTGCTTCAGGTTGACTTCCCTCAGATAGTGCCGTCCGAAAAGTTAGATAGAACATTGTCTTATATGTGATAAGATCAAAAGATAGAATAATCAATGTTGTAAATAACTGCTTGTTAATGTTAATTTTAACTGGTGTGTTATATTTGTTTGCAAATCTCTCACCAGGCTGGGAAACTGTTATCATATACTGGTGATCCTGTGCTAGCAGCAGGAACACAAACATTTTAGTTGGTTTTATGAATGTCAGCATGAATTTTACATGACTTACATGTGTTTATCATGTCAAAAATGTGTTACAATGCACCTTTTATCTACACCAGAGCTGCAGAAAAAAGACTATTTTCGGTGTCACAATGATTTGTTACAAATGAAACGTTATGCAAAGTGCCAGAAATGTAGATAAGATCTTGATATATAGCATAGGCATGCCACGAATGTACTAAAGTAGTAAACTAAACTAGTACAACTAGATCAGAACAAACATTTATGGTAAAAGGAATGATCTAGGAACCATTTTTAATGGTTTTCCTATTTGCTTTTTCAGTAAATGTTTAACAAGTCTCGCTGCTTACTCCATCCCTCCCTGAGTTTGCAAAGGTCTTTTCTTCTCAGTTACTTTTAAAAGTAAGGTTCCAAAAGGAGATTTTTGTAGCAATGCAATAGAAGTGATGCATTTTTGGTTGCCCATAGAATCTTTTTGTCAACATTTCTTAAAAGAAAATATTTTTCTTAGTCTGAACAGTATTTCAATAATCTGAAGAACCTTCTTCCACTATAAAGAGTGTTTGTGCAATAGAAAGATTCCATGGAAGTTAAGAGTTCTTCATTGAATCATCTGTGCCAAGAACCTTTATTTTTAAGAGTGTGTTATGCTGCCATTTTCTTAGTATTGTTATCTTGTTTTATAGTAAAGATATTAAACATCCTTAAAAGAAGATTTGTACCTTTTGCAAAATTAAGGGGCCTATTATTATAATTATTATTTTGACTGACAGGACATTCAAATCACAGGATTCTGGCAAAATCAAGAAGTAGACATTATGGCCACTAGGAGGCAGAACTTAATTACTTATGTCACCAAGGTTTAAAAAAAAAAAAAAAAAAAGGTTAAAAAAAATCTCCTGTCTGAATGGACAATTGTCCTTTGAAATAATATGCACATCATAATTTTTGTAAACAAAAATGTGGTCAGTTCAATGTCATCCATAAATTCACACATTGATCTTATCACACGCAAACACAAAAGAGACACAAACCAGACTATAAGTGTCCCAGTCAGACTCAATGAACTCATACCTGTTCACAAGCACTCAATCACAGACAAAAACACAAAACAGCCCGTCCTCTCAAACTAGGACAAATAGCAGCTGATACAGACATGTAACCATGGTGACCAGGTGACGTCTCACATTCCAGCTTGAGCTCTCAGATTTCAGATGGGAGGCCAGTGGCCGATATTTATGTACCTCCATCATACTGACAAAAACAATGCCAGTCTGGGAAGATGGTAATGGGTTACTGATCAAAAAGCCAGGCAACTAATTAGAAAACAGAGAGGAGAGACATCTAGTCAAAGAGCATGATGTCTAGGCCATACACAGGTGGGCATCCTTAAATTTCCTGTAACAAATCCACAACTTTGCCATGTCATGACCAGTCAGCGATCAAGTGTTTCCCTGTCGCTTAGACTGTTCTTATAAGTTGTGGGACAGCACAGAGCGCATTAGCCTCAAGCTAGAAGCCAATCATACCATGCCAGGAATTCTTTTTTTTCTTTAAGCTAAAGCCTGTGGAATGCTGGGTAGGCAGCTGAGAGGCTGACGACTGGCGGCTTGGGTCTGGTAACCTGCTGAGGGGCGTAGGAGAGCCAGGGGAATGTAAAGTGTACCGGCCGGTCTGGCAGCATACTTTACACATAAATGCGTACACACCTCAGAAACCCACACAAACATTCCATGTCTCTTTCTACACAACCTGTACGTCCGAGTTTATCTTTGGTGTGTGAACAGTGTTAGCAGTACTGAGTGTCCCTGTATTAAAAATATCACCAGCCTCGCTCCTCATCAAACATTAATGAAAGATGGTCTATACTTACTACGTCATCTCCATGTCTGGAGCACTACGAAAGATTTGATGTCCCCACCATGTTGTGTTGGGAATCTAAATTGAGCGAACAACAAAAGACACTCAAAGGGGACGCTTACATCAAATGTCTACCAATATGTTTTTTAAGGCAACTGTAGCTTAAAATGAAAAGTTAGGGATTTAAAGATCATTTTGCCTGACTTCATAAAAGAGACTATACAATTGGTGATATAAGTAAGCAAGCTGGCCACTTTTGCAAAGCTCTATTCTAAAGGAAAGAACATTTATGAGCCAAATGACATTTTTAGAAGACACACTACAGAACTGCTTGACGATAGTTGTTCAGAAGTAATTTAGTTCCCAGTTGATGCTGATGTTGCCATAGCAGTGTCGCTCTTTTTAGTAAGAATACAGAAAAAGAAGGAAGAAAAAAAAAAGAATGAAAAAACTGAATATAGTCGATGTATCTTTAATTACAACTAACAGTTCCCAGTCCTTTGGACATAAGTGAAAAATTATTCAAGGTTCAGTTGGAGTCAGTTGCAATTTTAATAACACCTCTTAAAGGGATAGTTCACCCAAAAAGGAAAATTCTGTCATCATTTACTCACCCTCAAGTAGGTCCAAACCTGTATGAATTTCTTTGTTCTGCTAAACACAAAGGAAGATATTTTGAAGAAAGTTTGTAACCAAGCTGTTTTGGGGCACAATTGACTTCCATAGTAGGGACAAAAAAACTATGGAAGTCAATGGTGCCCCAGAACTGCTCTGTTTCCCACATTCTTCAGAATATCTCCCTTTGTGATCAGCAAAACAAAGAAATTCATACAGGTTTGGAACTACTTGAGGGTGAGTAAATGATGACAGAATTTTCATTTTAGGGTGAACTATCCCTTTAACAGTTCACTGACTGAGTTTGATTCAAGCCAATAAATTAGGTTTGATGAATCTTTTTTTGTTACATTTAATTTTCATAAGAGTCATTTGTTCACTCCACACCATCTCACTTTTGACCCTTGGAGATGACGTTATCCAGTTTAAATTAAAATGTATTTATTTATTTGTTTGCTTGTTTGTTTGTTTGTTAAATTTGCGACTATTTAAGTCACAAACTAGAGCCCTGTTTTGTGTTGTTTCATCAAGTATTAGTTGCTTTTGGTCTGACCAGAGAACATTTTTTGAAAGACATTTCTATTATGATAACCAAAGCAACATTTATTTCAGGGGAAAAAAAAAAATTAATTAATTAAAAAATAAAATAAATAAATAAATAAAAACAGTAAAATTAAAAGAGAAATATTGTGATTAATAATTTTCTCATTTCATTCCTGTGATGGCAATCTGAATTCAGTGTCACATGATCCTTCAGAAACCATTCTGATGCTCATTTGGTGCTCAAGAAATATTTCTTATTATTATCAATCTTGAAAACAGTTGTACATTGACTCTTTAATTTAAAATAGTAATTTAATTTGGTTTGAAATGTTTAGATCACCATCACTGGTGCTGATTTTGTTTCATAAAACTCTGAAGTAGACCTTTAGGGTACAATAGGGATGTAAACACCTGAGATGAACAATTTAGTGCGCAGTCAGAGAACAAAAAAATAGTTGTGATTCCAGACAGGTACGATCGGCATGTTTGCTCATTCTGTTGACATGACTGAGGTATGAGGCACTTTTCAATTTAACACGACAGGGTAACTAAGATCTGTCCTGTTAAGAGGCTGCCTTTTCATTTTGTCAAAAAGTCACTTATCTCTACCGACTGGTTATTTCCGGCTTAAAATGGCTCTAAAGGGCATAATTTGTACAGCGAATCTTCATATTCTTGCAGTGAAATGTGTCCAGAGGGTGTCTGCTTCATTTGAGATCAAGGCCTGTGAGCCATTCGCTGACAGATAACAGAAAATGAGTAAATCATCTATCACATAATTTCTTTTTCCGAAAGATATGCCCCTTTCCTCAAAAAATCAAAAATTTTTCATAATTCAAGTGAGCTTCACCCCTTTTTTCCCTTAATGTACAAGGCCAAATGAAGAGCAGAGGTGGGAGTATTACATATCTTATCAGCTTGTACTAACCAGACCTCTCTTGAATAGCTCACATTCTTAAGCATTCATCACCTAAGCAACAACAAACTTAAATAAACCTGGTTTTAAAAACAGTCCCATTCACCTGTTTTATACTGTAAACACCAGGTTAATAGGAGCAAAAGCTCCCACCCCCTCCACCTCGTTCCTCCTGCGATGTGTCAAATGTGTCTTCCTGTGACGATATAAGATTACAGTGAGTCATTTTAAAAAGGACAACTTAAAACCTTCCAAACCGCTTCTTGAGTTTCTACTTCTCGGGCAAAAAGTCACTCAACAGACCTTAAGCCTCAGCGGGTATTTATCTAACAAACATCTGGTTTGACAGGTTAAATACTTTGGGTATGAGTGCATGGATGAGCCAGAGGAGAGAACATGCTCAGGTGTCAGACAGACATTTGAAAATTCTCCAGGCATTTCATTCCCCCAAATGTAGACGAGTTTAAATATGTTGTAGGAACCAAAACACCAACCTTTTCCAAATACCTTATGGGTTAGCTGAGTCACCAGTACCTATGTGAAAGAGAAACACGTGTATTCAAACTTCATTTCTCCGCTATATTCCAGGAAATTGTTGGGTTCTGACCAAATGCAGAGTAGATCAAAGCACTGACTGTTGCGATGAGCAACCAGGATTATCATCTCCCTCCACATTCCTGCATTCTTCTGCTTTCCATCATCATCCGAGCTGGACAGAGGCCCGCGGAGAGGGTGTGCAGAGCAGAGACTGGACACACAACAAGGGAAACACTAGAAAGGGAAGCTTTAATTAAGACCAGCGGCTCAAATAGACTAAAAGGAAAAAGATGAAAAAATGAGAGGGGAAATCTAGTAAGTAAATGTCACATTTTTGTACACAGGCAGGCTTGTGTTAAGAGCTTCTCCATTAAAGTTTTAGAACCTGTTAACAGTACACTGAAATGCTAATGCATTTTAAGTTTTCTTGTTTTTAATATTTTCTAAAGATTAATGATTGCTCTTCTCAGAATCATATGAGGAAATGTACTATTTATAGCAGCTCTGGTATTAAATCATTCAGTGAAAGAAAAGGCAGACACTTTAAAGCAGTGGCTCTCAGCCACAAGTCTGGGATCCACTAGGGGGCCTCAGCAAACATCCAAGTGGACCACAGGATGACTTAAAGATACAAATTGTCATCATTTACTCACCCTCAAGCTGTTCCAAACCTGTATGAATTTCTTTCTTTTGCTGAACACAACATACAATATTTTGAAGGTTGATGGTCCCCATTGACTTCCATAGTATGGGAAAATTACTTTTCATACAGGCTGAGTAAATGAAACCTGTGTAAATGATAACAGAATCTTTTAAAAATGTATTCAAATTAATGTTATTAACACAATTTTTAAGTAGTTGGAAATAAATAACAAGAATTCAACAATTAAAATTGCTAGAATATGTAAAAGTCCAAATTTTTGCTTTAAAGAAATAGCGATGAGCAAATAAAATCTCATGATAATATTGCAGTGAGAGAGACCAGGGCTACTTTTCACAGAAAGATGCTGTCACAAGGTAACATTTTAGTTTGTATTTCTTAATTATTTTATTAAATGTAAAGTCTATTAAAAGGCATGTTTCATTTTAAAATTGCCCTATATAGTGGGACAACATGCCCCAAAACCGAATGTTGCAAAAGGTCAACATGTGTTCAGTATTTCTATAGAAATTGCCTTTCATAAATAAGCCTACCTTAAGCAACAACTATAATATACATATGTATATATATATATACCTAAAAAATGTGACAACTAGCCCCATTGTCCCCTAAAATGAAGTTTTCGCAGCCGCCCCTGCAGGGATAAAGACATCATGACTTTGGGAAGCAACCACCACATAACAAACCTGATGTTTCCTGTGGATCTTTTCCGTGGAAGTGGAAATTTTGCTAAACTGTCTGTTATTAGTCGTGATGTCATTTCTATATTGTTATTAATATTTTTAACACAATGAGGTCATTGAGTCATTTTTATATCCCACCCTGAGAGGTCAAGCTTACATGTGATACTACGCACGACCACGCCTTCTAGCTGCGTTCCGCCTGACGTCAGTGTTATTGAAAACCGCTGGCCCCGCCCACCGCCGGGAGAACGGCTCTAACAAATCAGTCCGTGCCTGTGAAGCAGTACTGCGGATCGCGACTGTCAGCTCACTCATGCTGCGCACACGATCTCTGGCTGCTGACTCCTGTATCTAGGGGCACTCTCGTGCGATACTGCCCGTGGGAATATATATATACACACCGCAAAGATGTCACGGCATCACAGGACGCCGCTGAAAAACGAGGAGAGCGTGGTGGAGGTGAAGAGCAAAGTAAGTGAATCCCATAAATGTTGCATCAGGCTGCGTTTGACAGCGTGCATATGTAAACACTACTGTTTTACGCAGCCCTCCGCGGGAACGTGCCCGTAATTGGAGGGTTTTCAATCCGGCGCATCAGTGTTGGGGTTTGTGTACTAATCCATCCATAGAGAGAAACGCTGATGGTGCTGTATGTGTCAGACTACGAGGCGCGAGACGAGCGCGTTTGGCTGGGATCATTATGACAGCAGGTCTCTGTCCGGTCCGTGTGATGTGATACGCGGTTCTGGTGCAGTGTGAAGGATCCTACCGATAGACAGACGTGCGCAATGAGGCGATTGGGCCCTGTTGATCAATTATGCATGTTACATACCAATAACGAAAAACCGAATCCCGCAGTCCAGGAAGAATCAGATCCTAATGATGCATCTGAGAGGCATTAATCATATTAGCAGAGCCGTGTACTACATAAACTCGATAAGACGCTGGTTCACTTTCTATTCCCAGGATAAATGCGACTGTTTTTCTTCGATTACAACTAGTAAGCAGGTATAAATAAGCAAAAGTGCATTTGTTTGGAATACAGCTGGCACGAGGCCACAGGTAATTATAACCTTGTTGATGTTCAGTGCTATAGAACCATTGCCAGTGACTTTGCTCTATAAATATTGAAATATCTTATGCTTCAGACAAATATTGACCAGTTAATTAAGGTTTTTCTTATCTGTGGGTGAAAACAGTTCCAAAAGAAGCCAAAGCATCAAAGTGTCACTATGCAAAAGCCGGACTGGATCAACAACTGTGAGTGGAGTGTAGCAGCCCCTTTCTGTTATCAGCCAGCTCCAATACCACTCCGGATTTTTTATTTCTTGCTACAAGAACACTGAAATGTGCTGTTATACCAAATATCACCAATTTTTTATAGTGGTTCTCAACATTTATGACTATAGGGCCCCCATTGTCTACAATAATATTCAAAGGCCCCATGACTTTTCAAGTTGTCTGTGATTTACTGGATAGGGATTAAGTTAAAGGATTTTTTTTTTTTTTTTTATACAATATTTTAACTTTCAACTTCTACCAATTTATGGAATATATAAAATACTGTTATTAATTTACATTATTTTCCAGGTTTGCTGTGGCTCCCTAGTCAGCTCCTGCCTCCTGGTTGAGAACCATTGTTGTATAATAGTACTCGGCAATTGTCTAAATTAAAATGTCATGGTGATAAATCTGTTCATCTGAGGCCATAGATGGATAAAAAAAGGATTCATTTATGGGAGGAAACCCTCTTTACTACATTGCATCTGATGGTGCGTGAATGAATATTAACAGCCAAACAACTACTGATGTATGTTTAAAATATTTCATATATTTTATTACGTTTCTCAAGGCCTCTATTATGACTAAAGACACAGACCACTTATTGTTGGTGTCTGGTGTATTGGAGTTGTTTGTTGTCAATGCACCCAGTATGCTTATTGGAAAACCTCAACCACAATCTGCCAAACAGAGCAGGATATGTTTTATTATCCCTCCATTCTTGAGAAATGTTGGGTGGGTAGTGCATAGATGTGTGTGAAAGAGGAGAACAGTAAACAAAAGAGGACTGTTTAGTAAGATTCCATTGAAGTTCCAGGCCTGTATGTAATATAGTGTCTTTTTTATTATTATTTTTGCCTGAACTGGCTAATTTAATCACCTGAATCCTTCTTCCCGAGGTTTTGGTTTTCATAACAGGCAGTGCAGTGTTTGGTGACACTCTTGTCTTCCTGAGAGGAAATTGGAGGGAAATATTTTCTTTTCTTCTTTTCTAGCTCTTGATGGGATCCTGTCTCATATTATCTATCACTTACTCATTGCAATGGCATTTTTAGTGAGCATGCCATGTAGTTTAAGGTTTGTGTTTAACAGTTCATAGTGATGTCTTTTCTCCAACAGGCACGTTTTCATAGTAAAGTATGACAGGTATGGCCTTTTTTATCTGTATTGCTATGGTTACTGTGGTGATCCACAGTCCGACAGCATTTCTTTTTTTCTTTTTCTTTTTTTGACCAGTTTTTGCTAATTAAGGTGGTTATAGTATAAGGTGTTGATTTTTGTTATAAAGGGGGAGGTAATGTAAATGTTTTGAATTGAAATGATAATGTATATATTCAAATATGTTATGCAATCAGTGTGTGTGAAGAAAAGTAAATGTATCAATAAAACTATTTAAATTTTTATCTCTAAAATGGCAGTCCTTTTATTGAAAAATGTACATTTTACTTCTGTAATGTTACACATTCCTGAGTGAAACAGGATATTTAAACCTGATTTTATCCCTCAAGAATTGTGAAAGTGGTCACATGACAGCTGAAAAGGAAAGATGTTTTAGAGGTGAAGCAAGTTATTTTGATAAAAAATTAAAAAGACATGCTTTTTTCTCTTTTGAATAACTTGTGCAATTAATTGTTCACAATAAGACCAAGGATGTATACTAAGAGAGGACATGCAATTAACTAAAAAGATGAAAGTATAGGAGAGAAACGTACAGGATTAGAGATGACATGGAAACACTTTTTTAATCAAATATGTTGCTGATTATCACATCTAAAAGATTTCTTTGCTTTCCTGTGGTCAAATTTAAGAACCAACATCCTTGATTCTTTTTATCTACCACAGGAAAAATCCTTTGATTATTATTTTTATGAATGGGCACATGGCCCTAAGAAAACACCCTCTGTGTCCTACTGAATGACTCCATATTCAAATGATCTACAATATGACCTTGTATATTTTTCCACTAATATTCTCCATCTCCGTATGTAAGGTATTCTCCATGGATACAGGAAAAAATCATTGGCTCGGATGCAATTCCTCCTCATAAACTGAGCAATCTGACAGATTTTGTCCAATATGTTCAGCTGAGCTCTTGAGATGAATTTCCCATCCGTTCAGAGAGTGTGTGTGTGTGTGTGTGTGTGTGTGTGTGTGTGTGTGGTCTGGAGAAGCTCAGCTTTTTAATGCCACTGTTCTCATCTTTCCCTTTATCTGTAGCACTTGATTAGATTGACCCTCCGCATTGTTCCTCACTGCTCTTTTTTTACCTTAATGGCTTCCTCCGAGCTGCAAGTAGACATCAAACAGCTCTGCAGCTGCAGGAGCAAGTGAAATTGGTACGAGGAGCTGGCACTGAATGTATCTGCAGCCTCTTCATGCAAAGAAGTCACTGTCCAAGTTTCAATTGGAAAATCTTGATCCATTTCTTTTACGAAAACAGAAATGGATCACATCCACATATCTTACAGGGTCATAATCTGTTGAAGTCATAATTGATCTACAAAGCTAAGTGCTGTGCATTAAGAGCCTGTTGTGTGTTTATTGACATAGTTTAATATGATTGTGGTTGTCCTGCAGTTTGAGGCGGAGTACCGAAGGTTTGCCCTGAAGAAGAACGGAGCTGGGGGCTTCCAAGAATTCTACCAACTGCTGCAGACCATTCACCGGATCCCCGGAGTGGACGTGCTGCTGGGATATGCCGACATCCATGGAGATTTACTTCCCATCAACAATGATGACAACTTCCACAAAGCACTGTCTTCGGCCAATCCGCTGCTTCGGATTATCATTCAAAGGAGAGGTAAGTTGTTACGCTGTATGTACATCACAAAGAGGTCAACATTTGATGTTGTTTTAAAGCTTAAAGGTGAAGTGTGTCAATTCTACACTACCAAATGGAAGTGAAATCAGGTTTGTGTGGCTGATCTCAACAAGAACCAGTTGTTTGAGTTCGGGGAGGGGCTACCTGTTTGTCCAACCAATGAACATGAACCAATAAACCAGCAAGTTGGAGTCAGCAACTTTTTAATGTCCAAAGATGTATTTATTTGATCAAAAATACGGAAAAAACAGTAATTTAGTTAAAAAAAAAAATACAATTTAAAATAACAGTTTACTAATTTTATATTTTTTCAAATGTAATTTTTACTGTGATCATTACTCCAGTCTTCAGTGTCACAATCCTACAGAAATCATGCTAATATGTGGATTTCTTGCTCAAGAAACATTTCTTATTATTATAAATATTGAAAACAATTGTGTTGCCCAATACATTTTTCTTTAATGCTTAAAATAGAATCTTTTATAACTTTATAAATGGTATCAGTGATTAATTTAATGCGTCTTTGCTGATGCATCCAAAGGAGTTTGAGTGATTTGAAAATTTTTTGCAATTTGATTCTCAAGCAAGGCAGAAACCACACACTTCACCTTTAACATCCATCTCAACAATGTCAAACCGGGACATGGGGCGGGGGGGGGTATTTTTGATGAATTATATGTAGCATTTTAGAATTGCTAAATCTTTTTTATGTTAAAATACATTTTTTGCGCATGTGGGGAGAAGGGATATGGATGCAGCATAGCTGATGCATGTAGGTGTTTGTGTGTATGAGAGAGTTAGGCATTAAAATGATGTATCGTCTTTTGCTGTCATATGTCGTTATCCATATTTGACTCCAGAGGGAATAAAAAGTAATTCCAGCAGTGTAATGTTGTGCACAAGGAAGAGGGCCGTTATGGGCTATGATGAGATGTTATGATGGGTGGGCGTCAGCGTTAGATGGTGCCAGTCGGGGCCCATCTCTGTTTTCGTGGCTGTTCTGGCACTGCGCCAGCCCCGAGGTGCTGAGTCTGATAGCGGTGCGGAGGAGTGATGAGCCCACACCCTCATCTCTCGCTCTCTCTCCCTTTTTGACGCTTTCTTGACGTCCTTCCTTGTCTATATTCTCTTTCTGTCATCTTCACAACCCTCTCGCTCTCCCTCCTGTTTCTTCATCACTCTTAATGCCTTGTCACGCTCAATGAGTTTTATTAAATCTGAACCACAGCACTGAGGAAATGTTTCTCTAATGCTGTTAGGAATGTTTTTCTCATTGTCAAATAGTTCTTCCTTTATTTCATTGTTCTGTTTGTTTACGCCACCCTATATAATCCACTGTGAAATGAACTGAGAACCATTGTTCAGAGTTTTAAAAGACTTAAAAAGGGAACTATTTAATTTAGTCTAGGGTTTAATTTAAATGAATTGCTTGTTAGCTATGTGAAAATTTTATTATTCGAACATCAAGTTTCAACTAGGTCCTACAGCTATTGATGATAGGGAATCTTTGCATTTTCTGAACAGATTTTAAGGGAAATCTATGGAATTATTAGGATGTAAACATGGTATAAAATGTTAAATGGATCTTATCGGTAGCTAAAAGCATTAACCAAAAATAACCAAAATATTACCCAAATTGTTTAATTACAAAACACCTATGGGATAAGTTTAATTTTTAAATGAAACTATAAAAAATATTTTTTGATAATTCAAATAATGTTTAAATAATAAATAAATTAAATAACAAAAAAAAAAAAAATAGATGAAAAAAAAGTTACACTTAAAAATTAGAAACTTAGATTTAAAATAATTAGAAATAAGTTTGTTGAATTATTAAAAATAAAACTTAATTTAAAAAAAAAATCATGACAAGCACATAACAAAATTACACAAATTAAAAAGAAAAGTCAAAATATAAAAATAAAAGCTAATTCAAAATTTTAATAATATTAATAAATATTTTAATAGTGTATAAATAATATAACATGGCTGTAGAAATCTGTTGGTTCAGATTCTGTGTGTTTTTGTGGAAATGGTCTATAAAGTGCCACTGCTCATTTTCGTCTGAGAGAATCTACAGATGTGTTTGACAGCCCATCATGTGTGAAACTTACACCTAAATGTGAACATATATCCTATAGTGTGTTATTTATTCATATGCATTTACAGTGCATGTGTACTGGTGTTGGACTGTAATTAACAGGTAAATGGCAACATCAGATGTAGAGAATGTAGTATAAGGGAACCAGTGTCATTGACAAACAACACAAAGTGAGTTCTTTAGGGACAGAATGGAGAGTGTCATAGTGTGTATGTGTGCGTGTGTGTGAAGGGTTGCCTCTTAAGATATTAGCGAGAGAGAAAATGTGGAAAGAAAGGATAAGATGCTTACATCCTGCAGTGGTTTCCGCCACTTTGGCTTCTGCAACCTCTTATGGATGTGATTTGAGAGGGAAAGAGACGGCAATAATAGTCCTGTATTATGTAATCATAATTTGCATAACAGATGGACCTCATTATGTGTTTATACTAATTCTGTAATGAGAAACTCGATACTTATTTAGTTTTAAACCGACGTACCTTCATACACACCCTTACATGATAAATCAGAGTTTTAGTTGTTACTATTTATTGTTAATTGTTGATAATTGTTGATAGTTTGTTTACCGTATCCACGTATGGGGTTGTGTATGCATGATGTCATTTCCCTGAGTATGAGAACAAATAACTAAAGTTGACATAACAGCCAACCAAATATTTGCAGCTTTTCATTGCAAGCACAGGGATTATCTGTCTTAACTGATGTGTGAAACCACATGCATCAACAATAAAAACAGCCACCTGCTCTTACTGTTACAATTTAAAATAACTGTTTTATATTTTAATATAGCCTATTTAAAAATGTAATTTATTCCTGTGATGGCAAAGCAGCCATTACTCTAGTCTTCAATGTAACATGATCCTTAAGAAATCACTTTAATATGCTGATTTGGTGTTCAAGAAATATTTATTATTATTATCAATGTTCAAAACTGCTGTCACTTGTAATCAGTTTTATACATCCTTGCTAGTTAAGTATTTATTTGTATTAAAAAAAAATCTTACTGATTCCAACGGAACTTTTGAACGGTAGTGTATATAGAAAGTAGATCTTCAGTGGTGTTACCAATATGGTCACTGAGTTGAGTGACTAGCCTTAAAGGAACTTTGAACATACTGAAAAACCACGAACACTGGCACTGCCATTGAAGATCTGTCTGAGCCAGTCATCACTCAGAGCCAGAAGTCCATTATAGTGCTACAAGGCCATGCAACTTTGACTCCCTTCAATCATTTCATCCACTAAAACTCTGCCACTTTCTTGCATTCAACTGCAAGCTCACATTTAGATCTGCCTCCATCCAATCAACAACCGGTAGATAAAACTAAGTCCCATCCCACATTTCTTTCTTTTTGTATGTCACAATATGATAGAAAAAGATGTCATTTATTTCATTATATCATGACTATAAACACATTGTAAGGTACATTATCAGTACATAACTTCATTTAGATTTTTCCCTCACACAATCCTATCATATGACTTGCATTTCTGTGTTTTTTTTTTTTTTTTGGTCATGAGCTTAACGGGATAGTTCACCAAAAAATTAAAATTCTGCCATTAATTACTCACCCTCATGTCATTCCAAACCCGTAAGACCTTCGTTCATCTTCAGAACACAAATTAAGATATTTTTGATAATCTCAGAGCTTTCTGACCCTGCATAGACAGCAATGCAACTGCAATGTTCCTTGGCCCAGAAACATATAACTTTGTTACAGTAGTCCATGTGACATCAGTGGTTCAACCGTAATTTTACGAAGCTACAAGAATACTTGTTGTGGGCAAAGAAAACAAAAATAACGACTTTATTCAATTTCTTCTCTTCCGTGTCACTATCCTCCATCATTATCGAGAGTACCACGATGCATGCATGTCACGTGGACTATTTTAATGATGTACTATGTTTCTGGGCCTGGGAACATTTCAGTTTCATTGCTGTATATGCAGGGTCGGAAAGCTCTTGGATTTCATCAAAAACATCTTAATTTGTGTTCCGAAGATGAACGAAGGTCTTACGGGTTTGGAACGACATGAGGGTGAGTAATTAATGACAGAATTTTCATTTTTGGGTGAACTATCCCTTTAACTGCCATAATATGAACTCCCACTGTCTGAAAAAGAGCTGCGTACAGATTCTTAAATTCTCACTTTGTGCTTCACAGAGAAAATAACAATACTGAGGACATGAGGGTCAGAAAATAATGACAGAATTTTCACTTTTAGGTTGAAATGTTGTTTATACAAAAATAGCATGCTTAAGGAAGTACTTGGCTCACGTCTTGTTTATGAAGAGAAGTGTTGTCCTCAGGCCTTGTGTTTGTGCATGCTGACAAGTTCAGTGATGAAATGCTCACTGTTTGTTGCTAAGAGTATTAGTAAATGCCTATTTTTCTATTTAAAGAATAAGGCGGCTTTAGATTAGCCCCCCTTGTCCTTGTACCAGCTCTCTTTGCGGTACTCGAGAACCCTGCTGCAGATTTCTGGTAGCCGGTCTTTCATTGCGGATCTGTTTAATCAAGCCCTGTTTGAAGGGGGAGGAAAGCCACGTTTCCAGAGAGGGCTTATCGCTGTGGCAGCCGGGCAGAGTTTTGGGGGGGCTGTCAGTGGGCGATTACAGCTTCATCTGCTCCGTGGGAGAAATGTCATTTTTCTGCTGTAATAGCTTTTTTTTTCTGTTGTTGGTGACTGGTTGTTTCGACACAGAGTGGAGGGACTGTGTTAAAAGTCTGGGGTTTTGCATCGTGTGGCTTGGACTCACAATTCCTATTCACTGCTGCTGTTCATTGTTTTGATCATTAAGCTTGCTTTCACTCCTTCACGTACACGTTTTCCACCTCAGTCTTTAGTAATGTTGCTACTTATCTGTAGCTCTCACCCTACTCAGATCATGATAAAAGCATCTGGGTGACAAATGCTTACGTTCCTTCCCTCTGATCAGTGTTAATAGATAACACCGGTTCATTTTACAGCCTGGTGCTTCACATTAACTTCCCCTATAACTGTAACTGTGAGTTTATTCAAGAGACTGTGGGATACTGACATGATTTGATTGTGTAGTTTGTTTATTGAGGTATATTAGCTCTTTATCGTAGGTTAACGTTCATATATGACGTCTGATGGTTGACATGTTTGTGTCACCGAGGGAAAAAAAAGAGCAGGGACTGACAACTGGCAGGACACGTTTTTAGGAATGTGGTTTTAAATGCGTCAGTATGATGATGCCTGCGCATTTGAACAGAAAACGTTGCCTGTGCTGCTGAACATTTAATACGGATATCTGCAAATTCTTACATTTTCATTGAGTAATTTTTCTGTTTGTCAGAAGCATTAGAAGACATGGAATACAGTATGTCATATGGATTACTTTTATTATTATTATTATTATTATTATTATTATTATTTAATTTTTTTATGATTATCATTATGTCCATAAAACAACCACAAATTTGACAGTATTTTACTGTAAAATGACAATTATTTTCACTCCAGATATGGAAGATAAATTACAGGTAACCAATTAGCAGGCTTTTACATTTACATTTAATCATTTAGCAGATGCTTTTATACAAAGCGAAATACAAATAATGACAATAGAAGCAATCAAAACCAACAAAAGAGCAATAATATGCAAGTGCTATAACAAGCCTCAGTTAGCTTAATGCAGTACACGTAGCAAGGTTTTTTATATATATATAGATAAGATATTGTAACATTTTTCATTCTTATCCCCATTGTCTTTGTTTTCTTTTGTAAGTACATCTAAAAGAAGTTCACCCAAATTAAAGTTCTGTCATTATTTTCTTACCCTCATGTCGTTCCAAATGTGTGATTTGTGAGAAAAAATTTAATCTTTTATTAAGCAAGGGTGCAATATACTGTTTAAAAGTCACAGTATTTACAATGTTTAAAAACAATATAGACAGAGCACAGGATCATACATAAAAAATAAAACTCCATCAGACAGAATATGTGATTTAAGGACTTGTAGAAATGTCTTTTTACTGTTTTTCGCCTGAAATTGTACTGTAATTCATAGTTTTTACTTGTTGTTACCTGTATTTTTCAGTAAAATTACAAATACAAACAATTTTTACAGTGTACAGACAAAACAAAAAGTCTTTGGAATAACGATGATAAACTGATTACAAGATGAAATGCTTACAGATGAACGATCCCATTCATATCAAGTAGGCTTGATAAATGATATTTGAGTTTTAATTGCATTTGGCTTTACATGATTGTAAATGTTATAATAATCCCAGTAACACAATCATATATAAACACAGAAACCAAGAACAAAAAAATTTTCTGCTAACCATAAATGTAACGGACTGGCTGTGAATAGATTGATTGACACGAGGATGTGATGTATCCCGTGAGCTGGTGGGATTATCAGAGGTCCCTAATCAGATCTCGACCCCATCCGCATATCTCTGACTGGGGCTTTTAGACTGAGACAGAGATTGATCTGGCTTTTAGTATGAGCTCATCCACACTGAGTGGCCATACACTCATTCATCCCAGCAGATAATGGTGTTCCCTGAGCAGATGGGGACCAGTTACACACAGCCATGCAACTTTTGGGGGCCTATAGGGAGAAACATAATTATTATTATTATTTATTTTCTTTTTTTTCTATTTTGAATTCAGAGTAGGATATATATATCTCACCTGCTATAAATCTGTCATGGTTTAATATAAGCCGTGCCATCGCTCTTGATATAAAATTGTTCTAATACTTTGCCGAGGTTCATTGAGCAGCTTCAAGGAAGTGTTTATCTCAAGCCATGAGCGATGAAGCATGTGATTATGGGTAAAGGGGTATGATGGGTGAATGAAATGAACAAAGACAGACACATTCCTCTCTTGTTTGCATGGCACGTAGACAAAAAAAGTAGATTAGTGGACTAGATGGTTTATTATTATTATTATTATTATTATGAACAATGTAATGCTACATTGTTTTTTCATTATTTAAGGTGTTAAATTGGTTTGGATTAAATGGTGCTGTATTTCTGAACACTTCCAGTATTGACATTTAAAACATCTGACTGTGTGCAAGGTTTGTTTTGGACAAATATTTTCTACATTATGATTGCGGGTTCGATTCCCAGGGAACATATGAACTGAAATGTACTTTTTAAGATGTTTTAGACAAAAACGTTTGCCAAATGTACAGTTTATAGCCACACAGAAATGATTAGTTGGCATGTGTGGAATTTCAAGATGGCTTGTTTTTATATACCATGTTCTCTGGAATATGTCACTTTTTTTTAATCAGCTGAAACATGCTGTGATTAATATTATTTATTTTATTGTATTTTATGTTTTTGAGTAGGACTCTTGCAGTGTCTGTGAAGATGGCGTACAAGCCCCTCAAAGATGTGGCACACAGCAAGAGAAATCTCAATGAAAAGATGAAAAACAGAAGTGTAACAAAGCCACTGGGCTTTTCAACTCTTGTAGCTCTAGGTTTTCTCTCCACGCTGAGAACACATGGCTAATAAGAAGACAGGCACTTCAAGAGAGACCCCAGAGCCTAGAGATTTTTTTTTATGTGGCTGTCATGCCTCGAGAGTGCACAGAGGACGATGTGTTTGTGTGTGCGACTATATTGAATTCAAGAGAAACCCTGTGTCTTATTAGTAACTGACACTGTCTATAGGCAGAAACCCCCTTGAAGCAAAATAACTTTCTCTCTCCCCCTTTTCTCAATCATCTTAGTTGAATAAGTCGGGTGTGTGGCGTTGTGTCATATGTGGCAGGCAGGTGTAAATCCCATTGGCTGTATTGCTGGTTTTAGCAGGAAGTGGAAGAATGGGAAGGATATTTCCCTTCATGCCCATTCTGTGCACAATGATCTGAGGATTCAGCAGCTGTTCTGCACCCTTGGGCCCCTCTGTGTGTGTGTGTGTGTGTGTGTGTGTGTGTGTGTGTGTGTGTGTGTGTGTGTGTGCACATGCCTGCACTTGTCTATGCTTAATGAGTATGCTATGTATAGTACACAGGGTTATCTGGATGGCATGTCGATGTAACATGCACCTTCCATGCTGTTTTTGTTTTGACATCTTGGATGATATGGAAACATCATCCCAACAGTTACCATCAAAAATAATCCATTTGCACTGTGCTGCTTTAAAAAGTGCACAAAGGACAGATCAAAGCAAGAAAAGGAAGGCAAATAAAGATGAAGTGGAAAGAAAGAAATTGTAACATGTTTTGTATTTTTAACAGTTTCATTCTTATCACATTGTCTTTGTTTCCTGTTATAAGGACATTTAAAGGAAGTTCACCCAAGTGAAAGTTCTGTCTTTATTTTCTCACCCTCACGTCGTTCCAAACCTGCATGTTGCTATTTTTTTCCATGGAAAAACAAAAGGAGAAATTTTGAAGCTTTTTCTGTTCAAGGACGGTTCATAGTGACCACAGCTGTCAAGCTTTAAAAAGGTCAAAATACCACCATGAAACTAGACCATATGATTTGTGTGCTGTTACAAGTCCTCTGAAGATATAGGATAGCTTTATGTGAAAAAAACAGAGAAAATATAATTAATATTGACAGTCGTGTTTCAAAATGATTTTAAAATACTGCATCAGTGCATTGCACCATTGGGAAAAAAAAGCACCATAAAAGTGGTCTATGCAAATCATTCACTATATTAAAAGTCTTTTTTAATACTTTTATTCAACAAGGGTACAATATATTTCAAAGGTAGCTTAATATTGTTAAAAAATGGTTTAAAATAATTGTAGTTTTTTAAGCTTTGATCTATTCATCAAAAAATCCTCAAAGTACATCACGTGCAAATTCATCTGTCATCACAGGAATAAATTACATTAAATATATTAAAATGGAAAACTTATTTTATTTAACAGTATTACTTTTTTACTGTATTTTTGATCAAATAAATGCAGCCTTTTTGAGCATAAGAGACTATTTATAAAAATAAGAAAAACATACATTGTTGAACTGAATTTGTCCAATTTGTGAAATAATCATTCAGCCGGTTTTCATTAAAAAGATTTGATTAAAAAGAATGTCTAATTTGTGAATGAATCATTGCTTCTTCTCTCATGAACTCTCATAAACGCACCAAGCAGAACTGATAGATTTTGTGTTTGTATGTGAATAATGACTTAAATTTTCGTCGGTTTCTCCTACAAAGCTATCATATAGCTTCAGAAGACTTGGAATATAGTCACATTTTTCAGAACCTTTTTCTGTCTCTTTAGGAGCTTGACAGTCCCATTCCTCATTCCCTTTCATTATACTGAAAAGCGTGTCCAGGGCATACTTCAAAAATTCCCCGTTGTGTTCCACGGAAGAAAGAAACAATATGAGGAAAAGGAAATAATAGTCAGAGCTTTCATTTTGGGTGAACTATAACTTTAAAAACCAAATCTAAATTTCATTTGAAGTTGTTAAATTGCACAACTCCGATGTTTACATTTGATTTTTCAGTGCACATCTGCTTGACTGTTGGCTGACAGGTCAGTGGCCAGTATACTGCCAAGACAATCAAAGAGCAAATGAAAGAACGAAGGCAGGTCTGAGTTTGCTCCACAGGTGCACTATCATACGGCCAATCACCATGACAGCCGTACAAATGGAAGGTAGTGCGAGAGAAACACAGGGGAGATTCCGTGACTGAGATGACATTGCTCCCATTTTTAACTGCATACTTGCTAAACTGGTTGTGGCTAATGTTAGACTGGGTTCTGATAGTGGCCTTTATGCACCACTCCCTGGATGACACGTTGTTTTTATTTATAGGGCCATTTGTGAAACCCGATGAAAAATTGATGACAGGAAGGCATTCCATATTCTCAGAGAAATATGCATTATGTTAAAAAGCAAAAACATGCACAGAAATGTGTTAAATATAAGGGTGTGTGCAGTCTTCGATGGTGCAAAATAAAAAGAACGCTTGCTCGACCCGCCAGCTGTTGATTATGTGGATTATGAAGAGAATGTGTGCTGTTCGTATAGTTCCTCTATGGTCAGCGGCGGTGCTGGGAATAGTTGTTTATCATTCTTTCCATTCAACACAGCATTTAGCAGTGCAAGCATCACACTAGAATGGTTACAAGAGAACATATTAGATGAAAAGAGGATCGTTCCATGTCAGTGTGATCTCATAAATAGCAAAGGAACTTGGAAGAAACAGTATTTCCTCATCACCTGAAGGAGGAAGTGCACATAGGAAGAGCTCTTTGTTTTAATTGGGAGAACTTCCTTTTACTGTTTAATTAACCAAGTGGGAGTAGCAACGTAGGCAAGCATTTGAATTCAGATAATTCTGTGTATGTGTAGATCTGTAGTCTCATATTTCTGATTATATCGTAAAGAAAGAGTGTAAATTTATGCTTTGCCATCAGGATAAGTTCACCCAAAAAATGAACGTTGTCGTTATTTACTCGCTGTCATGTTGGTCCAAACTTGTATGACATTCTTTCTTCTATAACCCAAAAGGAGAACATGCTGCTGTTTCCGTACAGTGAAAGTCAATGTGAAAAGCTCCAAAAAAAATCCTAAAAGTACAAAAGTAGATATCATAATAAGATCAAAAATATATTTGCAAGATATTTAGGAGCATTTTTCATATATTTTTAAGGCGTTTTTTTCTTTTAACCACATATAATCATGCTGCAAATACTACAAGAGAATACATTTTTTTTTAATATGGACACTTATAGCTTGTCTATAAAGTCTATCAAATCAACATCAAATATGAAAGTACCGTAAATATACTCTACCGTTCAAAAGTTGGGGTCGGTAAGATTATTGATATTTAAGTGTGCATTGAATTGTTTAAAAATGACAGTAAAGACCTTTATAATGTTAACAAAAGATTTCAATCTCATAAATGCTGTTCTTTTGATCATCCTGAAAAAGATAGATAGATAAATTCAAAATATCAAAGAAATGTGCAAAAAGGGAATAATTGTGAAACATTGTGAGTGTGGCGTGGAGACGGGTTATTGTACAGTCCAAATTAGTTTTTTTAAGCATTAGATGGTCCATCTAGGATGTAGTGTTCAGCGCCTGAGATTGATTGGAGTTCAGTAAGCTGACAGCTGAAGGAAAGAAACAGAGTCTGCTGGTGCGACAGCGAAGACACATGGTTTGCGTAAAAAATATCATAACCGTTATCAACATTGATGATAATAATAAGAAATGTTACTTGAGCACCAAATCAGCATATCAGAATGATTCCTAAAGGATCACGTAACACTAAAAAAAGAATAAAATAATATATTTCACACACAGTAGTCTTGCTGAGCCTTTTTTTTGTCAAATGCTGCTTCATATTAGCAATAGATTCACTAGCACTCTCTAAGGTCACTAAAGTATCTGCAGAGGCACAGCGAAACTCATCACTAGAAATAATGTAGTGCCTGAAATAGAATGAAATACGTTACAATAGATAACAGAAGGAGGAGGAATTCACTATATGACCATTTTTGTCACTTTCAGTGGCACAACTTTCGTTACACACCAGCATAACAGAAGGTTTGGAATGTAGCACATGAGTCATACAGTATAGACTACATTTGTGTTACTTTATATTCTGCCTAGCGTTTCCTTTTCTGTTCCACAGAAGAAAAAAGGTCATATGAGCTTGAAAATACATGAGGGTGAGAAAATGATGATAGATTTTTTTTGCGGGGAGTGAACTATCCGTTTAATACGCTCCGCTCTCAAGATGTATAAACACTTGTCAAATAAATGTGAGCTGTGTTTGTGTGTATAAAAGTGTGTGTGTGTGTGTGTGTGTGTGTGAGAGAGAGAGTATTATTCATTTGGGATTAGCAGCCAGCTCTCATAAGCCTGTGAAGTAATCGCAAAAAAAAAAAACATTAGTCTCATAGACATTAATGCCCGATCAGAGCACAGGTACACTGCACTCTCGCTGTCAAAACTCTTTACTGCAGGATATACACTACCATTAAAAAAGTAAAGATATACATTACCATTGGTCAGAAAGTTTCTTATTCTTTTGGATTTTAAAAAAAATATATAAATTCATTTTTTGTTCTTCAGCAATAGCTCTTTAAGATGTTCAAAAGTGACAGATGTATAATTTTCCCAAAAGATTTATATTTCAAATAAATATATTAATCAGGACAACTGTTTTCAATATTGATAATGATAAGAAATGTGGTAACACTTTAGTATAAGGAGCAATTGCCACTATTAGCTAGTTGCTTATTTGTACTAAAGCACATATTCTGCATAACCATATTCTACATCCCTAATCCTACCCCAATACCTATATTTAACAACTTCCTTACTAAATATTAATAAGCAGCAAATTAGGAGTTTATTGAGGCAAAAGTCGTTTGTTAATAGTGATAATTGGACCTAACAAAATAAAGTATGACCAGAATTGTTTCTTCAGCACCAAAATATATTAGAATGAATGTGACAATGAACTGGAGTAATGACTGCTGAAAATTCAACTTTGCTATCACAGGAATAAATTATATTTGAAAATATATTCAAATAGAAAACCGTTACTATGAATTGTAATAATATTTCACAATACAACAGTTTTTACTACGTTTTGACGTCTTTCAAAAACATCTTAGAAAATCTTACTACCCCAAACATTTGAAAAGTACTGTATGTGAGCATTAATTTGTCTCATGTACAGTATTTGTGATGATATAACTGTTAGTGTTTCTCAGAGGGTGCAGAAATCAAATCTAACCAGATGGTTTATTATTTGTCTGTTACTTTGTCATTATTTGAGATCAAAAAATATTATGAATGTGCAAGTTTGTGTCTGTAAGTGGCTCAGTGTTCAGTCCTAAGTTTGAATGGATCTTAAACTCTTGTGCACGTGTGGCAGTGGGGATTGCCGTTGTTGTGGTGACCATATGGCTGAGGCTTTGTCTCCAGATGGTGGTAACAGAGGATGAGGTCAGACAGTCAGAGCCATGCACACGTACCATTTGTGTGTGTGAACTCCAGACAGCCACACCCAAACAAATCCATAAGCACAACTGTTGCGAGACGAGGTGGAAGTACATGGGACAGATGCAGAACTAGACAAACATCCTACATCCGAGATTCACAGTAGATGATAACATTAGGTCTTTTTCACACTGGCGAGTGGAGCATATTCATTTCAGTGCCCGTATTAACAGGTCACAGTCCTTTTCACACTGCCCTCATAAACAGAACAATTCAGAATCGTCAGTACATGTAGAGGTTTGTGTGTTGGGTCTGTTTTTGTTGTCTGTATTTTTGCTGTACTTAGCAGAAAAAGGTCTTGAAAATGCAGTCTAAGCTTATTTACGAAGCAGCTACTCATCCACTGTACAACAAGCACTTGAAAATATATTTAGAGCAGTAAAAGGGTTAAAATTCACAATTCAAACAAAGGGATGTTTGTCAGTCACTAGGCCATGAAGGTAATAAGATCCAGACAGATCCACGTGAACACACCTGTGATGTGGCAGTGTCACCTGCCTTCCTCTAACAGCATCAGGTGTCTGCTCCTCTCTGCTCTCCAGCTGCCGCCCTGTTTTATTCATCTTGACAAGCTTGTCCACCTGTGCTTTATACCTGCAGTCTACAGAGAGACTGACAGAGACAACATTGTCCAGAATCCTGGCAAATTGACAGCACTGAAGACCAGAACACGGTAGAGGTTTGGCAAAGCACTAGGGCTGTCAAATGAATCTTTCTTTTTCTTTTTCTTTATATGTTTAATAAATGCATTATTCATATGGTAAGTAAATAAATATAAATAAATCTATCTATCTGTCTGTCTGTCTATTGAATAATTATATAATAACATACTACCACTACTAATAATAATGTCAAATATTTTATTTATTATTTAATTGTAATATAATATATACAATAATTTATGTAGTAAATAAAGTGTGTGTGTGTATCTGGGTTCATTCAGATTTAAGAGTGAAATTCAAGAATATATTAATCCTAATTAATATATGAATTGAATATATAAATATTAGATCATACAGATCATTTAATATTAATATATTGCATTAATATATTAATTCGAATTCAATTAATTGATATATCATTACTTTGTTTAATAATTTAAACGTTTGACAGCTGTAAATTTGCATAAGGATAAAAATTTGTGTCTCTATAGGGATAACACATTGTACGAATTGCATAAAATATTGCTTATTTTAGTTGTCACCTTTATTTATATAGTGCTTTTTGTGTCAAAGCATCTTTACAGTATTAAACAGGAAAATAGTAAACACTCATCATTGATTCAGTGACGTCATTGTCCAGCTCAGTTCAGTTCAAATAGCATCTGTGCAATCAAGTTGACAATGTTGCCAGAAATTAAGTGTCCCCAACTAAGCAAGCCAAAGGCAACAGTGGCAAGGAACCAAAACTCCATCGGGGACATATTAGATACATTGTCTCTCAATGCAGGGCCAATATCACATCAGTACCTCGTCAGACACACAGCAGCCATTCTCTGCTGGTGAGAGACACGGGCTCCACAGTCAGCATGATATATGACTCCGCTAATAACCTACCGATGTGCTGTGTAGGGTCGCAGTCAATAAACTGTCCAGCCTTGCCATAACACTACATTATTAGGTGTTAATGCCGGGTAAATAAGCTCTCCTATACTAGCATAACACACTTGCCCGGAGGTAGTATCAGTAAGTCAATAAGCTATCCTGTTCTACAATAATATACTTCACCAAGGTACTGAAGAGGAAATAATGATTCTGATAGTGGTTTGAGAAGAATTGAGGTTTTGTTGAACAGTTCTTGTACCTCAGTGTTGTTTTCTGTACAAGTCATGAATGTACTATTGACACCATACAGTAGGGTTGTGCTGATAGGTAAAATCGTGTATCGACGGTAGTCCGATATCATCTGTGGCTGATGCCACTGATGATAGCAAGACTATTATTATTATTATTAGGCTAGTATTACTATCTAGTATTTTTCTGCGTTTTTACAGTGTTGTGCGTTATAACCAATCACACACAATTCCATTGAGTTTATGAATGCAGTGGCCAATCAGAAGCGTTCAGATGAGTCATCGCTGAAACACCGGAGTTCCTATCGAGCCTTCACTCTGCATTGCGAAGATCGTGATGAGAAGGGGACGAGTTCTCACTGCGATCTTTGCAATGTCTCATTCCCGCTCTCAGAGAACCGAGGTTACGACAGTAACTGGAGACATTTTGTTGTTCAATGTGCGCGCTTGCTGACTGAATTCTGCTCTCTCGCGAATTCTCTCATTATAAACAACAAAGTGCAGATGTACGTGATTATAACGGGATTGTTCTTTAAAGTGCATAAACTTGCACTAGACTGAAGTCAGTGATGATGTTCTTTGATAATGTAAATGTTCTTTGCTCATTTTCTGTAGCTGCAGTTTGAATAACTGACGAAATATAAGCATTATTTATTTATCCTTTATTTTTTCCAGGAAGGTCCCATTGAGACTAAAAGCAATCTCTTCTTCCAGGGAGTCCTGGAGTTATAAATTAGTAACTTACAATATTTCTATTAAAGGTGGGGTAAGTGATTTCTGGTAGCACCACCAGGTCTACACCGGACGCGAGCGGTGCGGTGTGACAAAATACTATAGCACTCATTATAATCAGTGATGCTGGATGGGACACGACAAATCTCCGACAGTAAACTGCTGCCGCGTTCTATTTATGACGTATTGACACAAATTTCAAATGATTTTCAACGGTCGCTTTGTCGTGTCCAGCGTAGACAGACTTTAGCTGTTGCGGCACGGCGTCCGGTGTAGACACGGTGTAAGTCGCCTTTTGTTCCACAAACGTTTTCCTCTTTTTCTTTTTTTATTATCCATCTCTATCTTTCTGTCGTCGCTCAGCTAATGTCCGTCATGTGCACTGAGCGCTCTCTCCTCCAGAGTCCGGATCATGAGTAGACACGCCCCTTACTGCTGATTGGCTATAAGTTTGTTTTGGTATTGGGCCCGACTTTTCAAAAACACATACCCCACCTTTAAATTGTTATCATGTTAAATAAAAATTCAGTCTTATTAAAATATGCTTCTAGCCTAACCCTGGAGTTGGTTTACTCTCCGGCTACAAAACTAAGTAAGTAGCATGATAATATTGTGTATCGGCAATCTCACAGGCTGAAGATATGACTATGCAGCATATCGTCCAACACTACTATACAGTATATTGTCATGAACTGTCTGAGTATATTGTCTCTGAGTCTGTTTAATGCAAATGGACTCAATATAGCGAGTAGACACAAAAATTAAAATACTGTAACGTCCATTTTTAAAATGATTTGCCTATATGTTACTTTACTAGGACACCTGTGTGAACTTCAGGCATAAAGTGTATCTAGATACTAAGCATCTCGTCGGCAGACAGATGTTTCTGTGTGCACTGCGCCTAAGGAAGTCTCTAAAGTCTCTCTGTATCTTTGTAATCCAGAGAGCAATGTTCACAAAGCCCTGCTCAGTCTGTGCCTGCAGGCCTCAGACACCTGGCGAGAGTTTTGATGTTTTTATTGTATTTTTCAGGTGAGTCAGTGCTTGTGTAAAACTTTCAGCTGCAGTCTGGTGTTTGGGTTCTGGTTTATTGCTGCACCTTTCTATCCACTATGGTTTAGACTTGAGGTTTATTCTAAATACGACAAATACTCTGTTTCTGGTGTTGTGTGAGAGAAAAGCTGAGGAAGATGTCTTTGTCTCCTGTCTAAACTGCACGTGGTTATTGGTAATACTAGCTGCTTTCTCACTCAGACTAGTATAATGTGATAAATGATTCAGTAATGCTGTTATACTCGTCCGACTCAGAGCTGAAAATGCATCACAATCTGAACCCAACTAAAACCATACATACAGTATCGCAGTAATGCGAGGTTTCTGTGGAAACAGGTTGGTGATAAGTGGGGTCATTTGATTACTCGTATTGTGGTTATATTACTTTCAGGTTATAAGGTTGTTTGAGAGGGTTACTGAGGGGAGGAAGTGGTTTTTCAGTCTTGATATATAGACATCAAAGCTGCAGACTAAAAAAATGACCAGGGAGGGCTGCTAAAATTAAACATTTAAGATTTTAGTTGACAAAATAACAGTTAAAGATGGTTGTTCAGAAGTGGTTTAATTCCCATTTATACCAAAAATCAAATGTCACATTACATTTGGACTAAACATATAAATATATGGACTAAATGTATATTACACTTGACTAAACAATGAACAATGATATATTTCAGCTATAGTTCATATTTTATATTATATATTTTTTTTTTCTAAAAAAATATTTTGTGTTATTAAATTATTATTTTACTGTATTATATTTTTGTGAAATATTTGAATGTTAAAAAAAAATGCATTTATTACAGTGCAAATTCAATGCAAACAAGCATGTATTTCTAATTATAATCAGTTGGTCTCGGTTAATTCTTAATTGAACAAAAATGATTTGCGGTTTTGAACTATATTTACTAACTGAACGAATCTGATTCAAACTGCTATACAAGTTTGAGACTTTCAGTAATCTTTTTGACTGACTCATTAAAAATAACTGGTTCATAAGAGTCATTTGTTAATGAATCGGACATCACCGCTCTCAATGCGTTCATAACTAACAGCAGCACACAAGATGATGACAATTGAATTATTGATTTATTTTTTGTATTTATGAACATTTTAGTCATAGTCAAAAGCCTTGGACATTTTATCTGAGCGAATATGTGTGTGTGGGAGAGAGATTGCTAAGGGGATGGTGTCTCTTAATCATCCTTGAGAGCTCAATGCATTAGCTTCTGATCTCTAAGCAATTCATCACGTCATTTCAGTAATTAGTAATGTTTATGAGATATACAATTCCCGGACCTCATGTACATGCACCACCCACAGAAATTAGCACTTTTAGCTGTACGTCTTAACACAGAATGATCATTTCGGGGGCAGGGTTGGGAGTTAGTATTAACCGGGAGGGTTGTTGGACCTGCTGTAGAGCCTCAGGCCAGCCCATTATGCCCATCTCTGACCCGCCTGTCTGCCAGGATCCCGCTCTGCCTCCCACTCACCCTCCCTGGGCACCCCGTCTCGCTCTCCAGCCCGTGAGCAGGTTTAATAACAGAGGCTGTCCTGATCTCTGTAGGGGTCCAGACACCAGACTAATGTAGTGAGACAGGGAGAGAAAGGGTGCTGTGTGTTGCATACTATATAAGCTACGTTCAGTCTTCATATGCACACCCACACATAGACGGTCACGTGCAATGGACGATACCGTCTGTGCCCAGGATAAATATTTACACATTTATGCAGATTAAATATGAGGTCACACAAACACAGACAATGGTTTGTGCATCTCTATTGTTTTTGCCTTCTGTAGTGTGTCTTCTTCTGCTAAACATATCCCTCCATATGAGCACAGGGGTCAGAGTTCACCGCCCATCACCCCGTCCACATGCAGGCCCCTGGGGCCTGATGGTAATTAATTAGATGTGAGTTGGTAATCTACTGTTTGTGGATCTTAAGACAAACCTGGGCCTGTAGTCAAACTACTAATTAATATAATCCCCATCATGTGATCTCCTCTTGAGGTACATGCTGGGCCTTTTCTTTCAGATGGCACAGATGGTTTGAAATTTTATTGAACCAAGAAACGCATTTTTAGATTTTGGAGATTTGTGAGATATGCATGATGTTCTACCAAGATTTGCATTGCTATTAAGCTAAAGTTTGTACACAGTTTGTGGATGGATTATGTGGCTTGTTGAGGAGAGGTTTACTGTTACTTTTCTAAGAGATCAGATTTATGATATATGCCTGGCAGATGAAAAAAGGAGTGAAAAAAAGGAACTGGAAGGAACTTAAGCCATAGTGTTAGACAAAAATATCATTAGCCAGGTTTCCATCCACCAGTGTTGTTATTCTTAACTGAAACTAAAACAAAAGCTACTGAAAATAATTTTTGTTAACTGAAATAAAGCTGACATAAAATATAAATATAATATGAAAAATCAAAAAAAATTTTTTTTAAACAATTAACGAACTGAAAATAAATGTTATAGTTGAAGTACTACAATTACTAAAATAGATAAAAGATAAAATAAGCTAAATAAAATATAATAAAAAGACAATAGCAAATAACAAAATAAGTAAAACTAAGTATAATTAAAAATATGTATGTCTGACTAAAAATAAATACTATAATAGTATATAAATAAAATACCACTGCCATACCATTCTATGCATATTTTAGGATGTTACATAAAAAAGCTGGATGGAAACACCAACATACAAGTAAATTTTCTAATTAATACATAAGGTGTACACTGTAAAAAGTGAAAGTTGACTTAACTTAAAAAAATTTAACTTAAAAACCATGGGTTTCCTCAAATTTTTTAAGTTAAGTCAACTTATCACTTTTTACAGTGTACTCTCGCTCACTTAAGTTGGATAAAAAAATTTTTAAGAAGATTTTAATTTATGCATCTGTCTGTAAGCTATAAACCTCACATAATTGTTTTATGTATTTTATTTGTATTTATTGTTCTTTTACAAAAAGCTAGTATCATTTCTATTTTGCAGCAATTTTCCATAAATTGAATTTGCAACTTGGATGAACACATACAGACTTGCTGGTGAGCTCTTTTGACTTGGACTAGTAAATAACCACCTACCAACTCTGTAGCAACCTTAGTATAACCGTATAACAATGCTCTGGCGCTGGCAGCCACTCAGAACACCCCGATATCTTCTGAAAATGTAAAAATCAAGATTGTTTATTATTAAACTATAGAACTACATGTGCGCACTGCAGAAAATACACACAGTTTAATGTTAGTCAGCAGACTGAAGGGAATGTGTTGATGACTTCCTGCTATTTCCACTCCCAGAAGGCTGTGCTCTCATAATCACAAAAAGATCTCTCCGTGAAGACCCACGCACAAAACCCTTGCCACAGTTTAAAAATAACCAAAAACATTCTCCCTGCTGACGCATGTTACCTCCCACCAGATTCCTGTCAGGAGGGCTCTCTGTTCTCCGTTACCTGCTCATCGGCTAAAGCAAGTCTTGTTTTTTTCTTTTTCTAGTCAGACGTATCAGCTGTGATTGTTTGGATCTTCTGAACAGTGAATATAATGTGCTGTGAGAGAGGCTTTGATTAATCTGCCTTTTAATCTGATTCCGTCTCGTGACCCTTGACCTATTGCAAGTGCCTTGGACAGATTTATTACAATCCTTGTTTGTTCATTCATCCATCCCTGCCTCTTGGTTTTTATTATGATCGGGTCTCTTCTGTTTTTTTTTCAGCCCTTATTGCGCGATATAAACATTCAGCAATCAATGTCATATTGAATTCTTTTAGAGAACATTGAAAATAATAAATCTAAATTTGATTTACGGGGATCAATTTTATAAATGAGGTCATGGTAGGGCAGATGGTGAATCACATAGCGAGGTGCTTTGTATCTCCTTGAATTCATTTTTAGTAACATGGAACAGCATTTTATGCCAGTGATAAACCTGCACTGCGGTGTATACAGTAGATCATTCTAAATTTAGTGGATAAATTTTGGAGCTGTTTGGTGGAGAGTCTCTCTTTATGAGGCCAGTCGACAGGAGGAATTGGATGGAAGGAGATGAAAGAAGCACATCTCCGTTTTGTTCAGCTGAATCTTAAGGACACCTTAAATGTTGTCTGGGAAGCAAAATGAGGTTCCCTCTCTATATTCAATTTCAGTTTTTTGCACCTGGTTTTCTTTTGTTGATATTATTATTTTATTTTTATTTTTTTAATTCCCAGGACTGCAAGGTAATATATGTATTGGTGTGTCTATATACTCTACACTTTTATTTTTTATTTGAAAGTTGTTGTTTTTTTATCAGCAAGAATGCATCGATTTAATCAAAAGTGACAGTAGAGACTAAGATTAATGTTACAAAAGATTTCTATTTCAATTAAATACTGAAACTTTCTTTTCATCAAAGAATCCTGAAAAAAAAAAAATTAAGCGTTACAAATTAACTGTTTTTGATATTCGTAAGAAATGTTTCTTGAGCATCAAATCAGCAAATTGGAATGATTTCTGAAGGATCATGTGACACCGAATACGACAGTAATAGCTGATTAAAAATTCAAATATAAAACAGTTCTTTTAAATTGTAATAATATTTCACAATATTATAGTTTATACTGTATTTTTGATCAAATAAATGCAGCCTTTGTGAGCATAAGAGACTTTCAAAAAATATTTTATAAACTTAATTTATTCCAAACCTTTGACTGCTGGTGCACATATATTTGTAATATCAATGGTTTAATATTTTTGTAGTCTTTTTCTTAGCAAATATTCATATATATGACTAATTTCAGTGTAATTATTCATCATGTATACACACACGTTTTTTTTCCCCCCCTATCTCTCTCTCTCTCTCTCTCTCTCTATATATATATATATAAATAACTAGTTTCTCTCTGTCTCTCTCTCCTCAGATGTAGATGACTCCGTGCCCTTCCCAACAGGCTCTCTTCAGAGAAGGAAAAAGGGCCTAGCTGGTCTACATCAACCAAAGCAGAAGTCCAAACCAGCGCTGCTCATCGGCCTTCCGCAGGATTTCCGGCAGATCTCTTCTATCATAGATGTGGACATCTTACCCGAGACACATCTCCGTGTCCGTCTGCACAAGCACGGCACCAACAAACCCCTCGGCTTTTACATCCGAGACGGCGTCAGCGTCCGCGTCACTCCCCAAGGGGTAGAGAAAGTTCCCGGGGTCTTCATCTCCCGCCTCGTAAAAGGCGGTTTAGCAGAGAGCACAGGATTGCTGGGAGTCAACGACGAGATTCTTGAGGTGAACGGTATTGATGTGGCAGGTAAATCACTGGACCAGGTCACCGACATGATGGTGGCAAACAGCCACAACCTCATCGTGACAGTGAAACCCGCCAATCAGCGAAATAGCACGATGCACCGTGCGAGTAAAACGTCTGCTGGCAACAGTTCTGCTGGCTCGGGAGGCTCCGCCCTCTCACATGACTCCGCCCCCAGCCCCGCCTCACAGAACGCCAGCCAATACAGCAACAGCAACAGTGTGGCTGAGGGCGACAGTGACGATGATACGGACCTCATCCTCGAGAACGACAACTTGTCGACGTACATGCCACACCGTATGACTAATGGCAACGGCAGCCACGCTAACGCCCTGTCGTCGGGTGCATTTGCACACAGGCCCCTCCCACAAAGTGTTTCCTTGCCCAGTAGCAGCTCTTTAAGCTCCCTGACCACACCCACACACAACGGCAGCCCCACCAAGACGAGCAGTAGCCAAGAAAGCATGAGAGAGGATGGCAACTTCATTACGTTGTGAGCTTTTATGCACATTTATAAGAAATTGTTATATCATCAACTATTATGTCTCAGCCATTACTATCACAAACAACAACCTATTCACAATCTTCCCCAATGAATTGAGGACCCTCGGCCACATGGGTTGCACAATCTAGCCCGTGTGTGGGGGCATGTGGCTGTCACTGTATGGAAGTGCCTTATGGCTCTCCACTCCTCTCGCCTTAGTTATTTTTTCTTCTTTTGGGACAAATCAACCATATCCATCTCTATTGACTCAGAAGTGTGCTAGCTACTACTGGGGTGCCTGATATTAACACTTGCACCTCTGAGGACGTGAGAGACAAACAAATCGCCTCTGCGGAAATGATGCGTGTCATGTTTTGGATTCATTCTCACTTTTTATGATGCCTCTTGCGTCGATGATGATGGTAATGATGATGAGGAGGAGGTGGAGGAAAATATAAGTGTTAAACCGGATCTGATGTTGATTATGCTTGTTTGCTCATCTCATCTCATTCTGATGCTGATCGTAGTTTCTCAAACTCCAAATGTCTACCAAATGTGCTCTACATGATGATTTTAAAGTGTTATTTCTAATCAAGTCATCAATTCAAAGCATTTATTAATCACTTCTTGAGATAGGAAGTCTAGCGTTAAGATCATTCCCATTCCCATATGAAAACATTTAAAGATATTTTTACTCTATTCTGTCACTCTATTGTATAAAAGCCATTTTAACTCCCAAGTTGGCTTAATTTTCACATTCATTATCTCTGGTGTCAAAAAAGCAAGGAAATGGAAACCCCTTTTTGGGATCCTCTTGTGTCTAATGTTGCATTAAAAGTTTATTCATCCAAAAATAAAACTTCTTGGAAATTTACTCAACAACCTCATGTTGTTCCAAACCGGTTTGGCTTTCTGTCTTCTGTGGAACACAAAAGAAGATATTTTGAAGAAAAACACAGATACTTTTCTCAAAATGTCATCTTGTATGTTCTACAGAGGAAAAAAGTTAAACCGGTTTGGAACAACATGAGGGAAGTTGATAAAATGGTTTGAATTTTGGGTTTTATTGTTTAAAAAACATTCTGGCACAGGTTCTTTCTTGTTGAAGGAGGTCAACCCGTTTTTCCCTCTTTGTTTTTAGTTTTTCTCCCCCTCCGGAAAAATAGGAATCTATATACTTAACTGGCACCAGTGCGGCATAACTTCAGAAAGACTCGACCTCTCATTGACTCGGTCTGTCCATTCTCCTGTGTGCTCAGTTTTTCTGTAAAGAGCAAAAAAAGGAAATTCCTTTCATGTTTGGAAAGGCCAGAATTCTGCACATTGGGACCTTTTTCACACAGTCCACTCCTAATGGCCAAAGCTGCGAGGCTTTCTTAGCCATGGTGAGTGTGTGCATGTGTGTGTTCGCTCTTATTTTTAAAGTATAATCTTACAGAAACGGCACTGAGGTGGACACTGTCAGTCATGGAGCCAAATATTGGTTTCTCTAATGTCCAACAGACCCTAGCGCTGTTTTCAGGCAACGAGTTCCCAGGTGAACACTTGTTTAGACTGTGGAGATACCGGCCTCGGGACGTCCTGCGCTTCAAAGGCTATCTATCAAACCATGATGGAGAAAGGATGGTGAAATGCATAAAACATCTCAGCGCTTTTCCCACCTCTACTGATGAGCTAATTCTCCATCGTGACATTTTTGGGAAGAAATGAAGATGTTACTAATATATGTGACCCTGGACCACATAACCAGTCATAATGTTGCACGGGTATATTTGTAGCAGTAGCCAACAATACATTGTATGGGTCAAAATGATCCATTTTTTCTTTTATGCCAAAAATCATTAGGCTATTAAGTAAAGATCATGTTCCATGAAGATATTTTGTAAATTTCCTACTGTAAATATATAAAAACTTAATTTTTGATTAGTAATATGCATAGCTAAGAACTTCATTTGGACAACTTTAAAGGCGATTTTCTCAATATTTATAGATTTTTTTTTTTTGTTGCACTCTCAGATTCCAGATTTTCAAATAGTTGTATCTCAGGCAAATATAGTCCTATCCTAACAAACCATACATCAGCAGAAAGCTTATTTCAAGAAACTGATCCTTATGAATGATTTTGTGGTCCAGGGTCACATATTTATTTATTTTTAATCATTCCAAATGTTTTAAAGGACATCTTGAGTTTTATATTTTCAGTTAGAAGCAGGTACCAGTAAAACTGAATCAGGAAGCCAGTCTTTTCGTGTCATAAATGATGGGCGTGATTTATGAAGGTGTATCCTCATCTGCTCAGCATTATCTGGTTTAACTCGATCAGCAAAACAAATGAGGTGTAACTTCACCACAAAACTGACATTTATCAAGGTAGCCTTGAGTTTATTTGAACAGATCTAGACGTAACATCTGCTCAACTGACACTCAGTGACTCATTGCCTCGGGTTTTCACAGGAGACAGCGAGGACAAATGAAACCAGAGGATGATTTGAAACGAATAGCAAGAGACATCTGCGTGAACTGTCACTTTGTTTTGTTATCTATATTTAATTTAATAGGTTACTCTATGAAGAGAGCGCTGGATTTGAAAGAGAAAGAGATGGCATGTAAAATACATAGAACAGCACACAACGAGCACCGATAATACCACATGAGCATTATTTTTTTTGTGTATGTCAATGTATATGTATAAATAGAAATATGAAATGACACTTTTGTACACTAGGAGCCCTTTTTATAAAAAAGAGCATTTTATATGTGTGTAAAATATGGAAAGTATTTTTCTTATTCTTGTACTTTTGTATGTATATTAGAATTCTGGAGAGGAGGTTTCTATTTCTTTTGAGTATCACAAACAAAACTAAAATCTTTTAGATGCTTGTGTTTTTATTATAATCAGATGGGTCAAGGTGTACAATACTGTGAATGTTATAAGCTGATTATAAAATGTTCTATTAAGATAATAAAAGTATTTAAAATTTATTTAGGTTATGTATTTTCTTGTTTAATTTATTTACAGTTTTACTTGAAATTTTGCAGCGATTAGTATGATTTATATCATGTTCAAATCAACCTATATTTTGTCGCTATAGTCTTTTAGTATATGTGTATTTTAAATGTTTGTAGTTCATATATAGATGCATAGAATTTTTGGGACCTGTGGTTTATGTTCTTTATAATTTCAGCGAAAATATGGAAAAACCTGGTTATTTCCTTTTTAACAAGATGTCGAAGCTGGATGCACTTCACCCACAGTACAAAGAAATTGAGCATGTTGCATTACATATAAAGGACACATTAGATTTGCGATACCTTATCTCAGATTGCAGGAAATCAATGTGATGCAATCGCTCTGACTAGAGCAATGATTCTCAACCTCTGTGACCCACTACACAGGCTGTGATTTCCCCCTTTTGTATGTCTATTAAAATCATAACAAAGTTGCTTTTTCTAAAACAGAAATTAGGACTGTTAGTACATTAAAATAATCATAATCACAAAATTCAGCATGCTAAATTTGCTCCTTTTTAAAGGAAAGGAAACAAAATGAATATGTTCCAAAGCTGTTTTGATGATTCCACAGATGGTCTCCACATGCGCAACCGGATTTTGCTGACATTTCTTCAGAATTTAATTTTGTTGCTCATCTAGCCTATAACTTTATAATAAACACATCAACAAAAACCCATAATTAACCAATACAAATGTTCAAAGCCACTGACAGATTAATTGTCAGTTTTGTTTACCAAAGTTGTAAACCGCTTGTAGAGTTCATGATAAATACAAAATAGTATGCAATGCATATTTATCTAAATATATTATGCAAGTGTATTTGGCATGTTAACTGGTAAACTATATAAATATTCAAAGTAATTTAAATAATACGTATATATTAAAGACATACTGGTATTTGAGGAGGTTTACTGAGGCCCTCTAGTGGACCCCGGTCATCGGTTGAGGTGTAAAATTGAATTGAATTGAATTGGCGCTCTCTGCTGTCTAATGCTGGTAATGAAGATTCAAATCTGTTTCTATAGTTACGGCTCTCACCTGCAAAATTTACATAACAGCTCATTTGTGAATTGATACAGCATAATGAACAAGCACAGAAACACACCAAGAAAGTCCCGTCAATTCAAGCAAAATGCTCAACGCCGGAATTTTTGGAAAGACTGGTTATACTGGTTATCTCTGATGATCCGGGTAACCCATTAACCGACCCTTTCAGGTGTGAAAGCGTAAATGCTCTCAGTTGTACATTAAGTTCAGTTATATCCTTAAGGCCATGTTTTTGTCATTTAAATTTTTTTTATGACCTACATCTAGAGATGTAAATGTAAATACAATATTGAGTCAGCATACAACTTCCCGCCGACATCTGTAAAAGGACGGCCAGGCTTTAAGTAATAAAACATAGCTAATTAAACACAAAAATTAAGAAGTGTTTCTGTTCTACGTTACCTGATTTACTATTACTTGACGCAGTGGGTGATGGCGGATCTGTGGTGGTCAACAGTGAGCTTTCCGAAGAGGAACGTGATGCTACTTTTCCACATTAAAACCATGTTTACCGTTCTCCATGCTTTAAAGCTTAGTTATGAGTTTAAGAAGATGGCAAGCTATGGTCTTATAATTATTTATAAACACCAACACAGATAATGTGATGTTTAATTTTACAGAAGGGCCAGAGGTGATGTCCATGTATTTCAACATCCAAACATCTCAAGAAAAGCAGCCCATCTTAAAGAAGGGGTCAAGAGAAAGTCTTGAAGGTGCAGGATCATCCAGGTACAGCTTCCGAGAAAGACTAATGACCTGCTGCATGTGATGGACCATTAACCTTTCACTCTCTCATCAAGCCACCATATATGCATTAAAGGGATAGTTCATCCAAAAATGAAAATTATGTCATCATTTACTCACCCTCAAGTAGTTCCAAACCGGTATGAAGATATTTTGAAGAAAGTTTGTAACCAGGCTGTTTTGGGGCACCATTGATTTCCATAGTAGGAAAAAATACTATGGAAGTCAATGGTGCCCCAGAACTGCTCTGTTTCCCACATTCCTTTGTGTTCAGCAGAACAAAGACATTCATACAGGTTTGGAACTGTAAATGATGACTTTTTTGGGTGAACTATCCATTTAATTATCTTATTTTCCCTATATACATGTATATATATATTACTTTCAATATACAGTATGTAGAATAAATATTTCTGTTAGGTTCAAATGCATGTATAAAATACTGACACTGTCAAGTCTCTCTAATCAGTTGTGTCTTTCCCCCACAAACATTTTTAGTGCATCCAATCTGCAAAATGAATTCATGCAAATGTAGGTGTAAAGGCACATTTCTCAATAGAGTTGACAGGAATAAACATATCCAATGCATGAAAACATTTCACAATAGGTCCTGAACAGTATTTACACATCTGATCCTAAGCCACACACATTTTATGGACTCAATATAAAATGTGTATTTTGTAGGAATAGATTATATATGCAGGAACATTGTATGTATATATGCCAAAAATGCAGTTACTGCAAAGATGCAGAAATGATATATTCATTTCCATATGAAGAAACAAGAACAGCAAAATAATACAAAACGGACACAATTTGCTCATGGATGTGTATTTTAATAAAAATAATTCTGTCAAAATTAAATGAGTACAATATTTCTTTATCATGTTTCCAGTACATAGGTATGTCTCTTTTTTTTTTTCTTTTTAAATCGTTTTTCTTTTTTATGTTGTTTTAAAGGTTTTTAAAGGTTCATGCTAAGTAGAGGGTAACTCATTTCACAATTGCTAAAAGAAAACTCAAATAAAATTAAAATCATAATAGAAGTAAATTGTGCACAGCTTGCTGTACTCCATTCCATTCATCCTGCTCCATTGTCTTTTGAGGCAGGAACATCACCACATGACTAAGATGATCTCGACAAAGATTTTGGCTACTTTCTTCCTTTCCATACATGTACGTAGGTCCCTATTTAAAGCCAATAAGAAGTTCTATGATGGATTATTTTAAAACGACAATATTCATTATAGGTGGTTAGATTAAGATGAGTTCCAAAACATATTTGGCATTAAAAAGCCGCCCCATGACAAAAGATCTACAACGTACAGGTCAGTAGAAGTACTAGCGCTTCTATATAAACTGCCATTTTGTAACTCAAACATAAGTAAAAAGTTACACAAGATGTCCCCATGCAACAATATACCACCATTTAACAACCAAATTGACCCATTTAGCGGAGTAAAACAAGATTGTTTGGGATCAGGTTGTGTAAAGTCCCCAACCCACACAATCAGACCGACACATAAACACTGCTAAAAACAAATGGTGGGGCTCCAAACAGTGTAATCTGTGATTTTACTCTGCCTTAGCGCCTATATTCATTATGTAACTCCAGAGTTGGGAAGGCCAAGTTTATTTGAGCTATTGAGGAGCATGTGCAACCTTCCAGCGACCCTGTGACCTCTGACTTCTGCCAGGTCAACCTGCACTACACAGACCTTGTTTAAACGCCTGTCATGATACAACAAGCTAGACAGCACTGTCCTAAGAGTAAATGAGGTATAAATGAACAAAAGCAGGTGTAGATACGGGAATGTAACAATCTCATGATGGCCAGCAGCAAAAAATGTGGGAAATAAAATCAGCTAAGCTACATTCAACACCACGGCGGCGTGCTGGCAAGTAAAATGCTGGGTTGACATGGGATCGATTTATAGTTCTTCCTTCATAGATGACCAGATTAAAAGAAAGAAAAAAGAAACACAGGCTCTAATGGGAAATAAAAAGTGTTAAGTGCCTGAGCCAGTTAACATCACATTTACAAAGGCCAAGAAAAAGATTGCTAACGGAAGGAAAAACCAAAACAACTGCACTGATGTGAAGTTCTGGAGCAACAAAGATGATTGCAATTTAAGGAGATGTTCTAGGTGCTAAATAAATACTTTTTTTCCTTTTTTTTTTCTGTTCATTTGCAGGAACGCTGGGTCAGTCAATTGTCTTGCATGCTGCAAGTTCATACTCTGTCCCTCCATTACTGAACAGGAGAGGTAGACAGATACAGTAATGCATCGTGTGCATTAATTGAAGTACAGTGCATCCAATGGTAAGAAACTCGAACAACAGTATTTAACAGCCAATGAACCAACAACAGAAGTTGAAACGGTGTCAGTTTGTAGTTATTAATCTAACAGGAGAACTATCAACACGGTGACACTATTCACATGGGTATAAAACGTACAGAGTTCGCATACGAAGTTAGTCTGCAAGCTTCAGTGGAGCTTCTCAGTAATCAAACTACTGACGTTAATTTTCTTTTGTCAAAAAACGTTGCGTTTTTATTTGGTACAGCCACAAAAATCTGAAAACCACTTGTTAACTTCAATATACCTAACTTAAAACTTAAAAAAAGTGAAGGTTGACATTTGCATGATACCCACTGCTATAAAGATGGTAAAATATCGGTAAAATAGATTTCTTTTTGGGCAAAGTATATTTTTGGGAAAATATAAGTCATCTACATTGGACCCAAAGGCAAGTCTGCGTCGTCACTGTGTGATTGTGTCTAATGAAACTCGTGCTGGTGCCTGAGATACTAAAGTAGCTTAAAAGACGCTAGGAGCCATGCGTTATCTCACCCTCTCTCACAAAAACATCGTAAAGTCACGCCTAATTCACATATGCGCAACACCAACGTCCATTTAATTCCTAAAGGGGCTGTTAAGGTTGATCAAATTTATTAAAAAAAAAAAAAAAAAAAACTATATAATTGGCCTGTACATAGAAAAGGACCTGCTTAAAAACCCACAGTATGATCTGGTGAAACGACACCTGCGTCCGCAAACATCCCGCTCTGACGACAAAAGAACATTTGTCTAAATACCTGAGCTCTGACTGAGAAAAACCAGAGTGCGTAGCTCAAATTTTCAGTAGGAACTTACCATTATGTATATTGTTGATATGGTACGCGCAAAATACTATGCACTGAATTCACCCATGAAAAAAAAAAATAATTTGGGAAGTTGATTTGTTTCAAGATGAGCACAACAAACGGACAAAATATAAACTAAAATAAAAATGACTAGATAAACAGAATAATTAATTATCTTTAAATAGTGTCACACAATTTGTATTTGATAATACTAAATTAAAAAGAAGCCTCTCTTCTCATGTTTCTATTCATTCTGCTCGGCTGCTTCTGGCAAACGGCAAGCGACACACCAATTCAAACGCGTGTTCTCCTCATGGCAACCAACTGGAAAGTCCTCCTTTTAGCTGTCCCGAACACTGCCTGAGGGAAATACGAATGTTATGTTTTTAACATGGACAATAGAAATACTGGAATATTTAATAAATAAATAAATAAAAAACGGCAGCGGAACAAAAGAATGAACACTTAACAAGGCCTATAAATGTGTATTCAAACATGCACAAAAATTTTATAAAATTACGAAACAAATTAATTCTCATTCACCTTTACACTATCAAAAACACCCAATTCGAAGCGGATGTCTGCTTAAAGTTAGCTATTTTCTTTGAATGTGCGAGACATTTGATTCATTAGTAGGCAAATAACTAGCAGAATAACAAAGTGTAGGAACCAGTTTGTTTTTGATTATGATAATATGTTAAAATAATATGACAATATCACAATTTGCAATATAAAGCAGCATAACACTGTTTTTGTACAGCTAAAATAGCAAATGACCCTGGAAGCCTTACACATTCAAGTTACAAATAGCCGCACCTGCTCTTATGTTAAAAATAATGTGGGTAAGAAATTAAAAACTGAAATTATACTGAACTAAAATAAAACTGCAAGTGGAAAAAATCTAAATAATGTAAAAACAAAAGGTAAATTTAACAAATTGGACTTGTAAATGTGCAATAAAAATAAACAAAAATTCAATAAAATTACAGAGAAATTAACTTACTTTTTATATTATTTATTCATGCAGCATGGTCTGATTTACTCAATCTTACTAAACTTTAGAAAACCAACCACCCACCAATTACATTTCATATTTTCTGATAAAGTGTTGTGTGTCTAGTTATATACAGAATGATTTATGTTCCCATGTTAAAAGGGATAAAAACTAAATTACCTTGAATTAAAATTAAAATGCAAATAAAACTAATCATTTAAAAAAAAAAATAATAATAATAATTTTGACAAATCAAAAACTAAACTAATAAACTAAACTAAATTTTACAACCAAATTCCTGTATAAAAATAAAAATATAGTATTTTTTAAAACTATAATTTTACCTTGGTGCTCTTGTCTGGACTGGTGCTAGTGCAAAAAGTTGTCGACTCTGGCGAAGGAGCAGGAACCAGAGCGAACCCTGGCCATCAGCTGCACGCACTCGGTGGCCTGACCCAGAGCCAGCATGAGTGGAGGCTGTTTGGGCAGATTCTGAGACTCTGAATAAAGGAAAAGATCACAGATATGAGGCCATCAAAACCATTAAATATTTAGGAATGATAATAACAACTCATGGCCATGTTACCAGACCATTACAAGCTCCTTTATCTGTCTCATGTTACAGCAGCCACATGTAAATTAAAAGGCCTACATAAGCGATCATGTTCACAGAACTTAGTAGTGTGTGATCTCAGCCAGCCAAGCAGCCTTACCCAGAATAGCACTGTTGAGAGCGGAGCAGATCGCCTCTCTTTGCATGGGGTCCAACTGCTGGCCCACGGGGCAGGTCCAGGGGTCTGAGTACGCCAGCAGACTGAATGCATCCTGAACAAACAAATAAACAAACGCATTGGCGAGTGGGCACAAAGGATGCAAGTGTACTGCTACCCACAGGGCTAATCAAATTTCCACTTCAACTGTGTATTTGCATCAGCAACAAACAAGAGGCAGAGGAGTTGAACAGATCAGTTTATATGCTCAGAAAATTATTGCATGTTTAAATAGACCACTTCACCAATATTTAATATAAAACACAACAAACTGATGTGTTATGATTGCACAATATCACCATAACACCCTCCCCTCCTCTTTCCCTTCATTGCTCCTACCTGCAGCATCTTTTTGTGAGTGGCGTTCTTGCCATATTGGCGGCAGAGCTGCTCGCTGAGGGCCTGAAGCTCTCTGCCGAACTGGATCATCCTCTCCGTGGCCGCCTGGTTTCCTCCACACAGCTGTCTTGAGCTGCAGCTGTCATCTAGGAGGAACAGATATATTGCAATGAAACCACAAAAGCAGTCATGTTTGCAACTCTAATTGCATAGTGCACATAGCTATTGTGGTTAAACTGCTTCAATATAGTACTGCTGGGAAATCTCACCTAAATTATTTTATTAATCTGAGGCTGTGTTTAATAATTGAGTGGAATATAATATAATTTAATTCAAACATTTAAGATGTTTTAATGTTTTTGAAAGAAGTCTCTTAAGCTCACCATTTTTTGATCCGAAATTCAGTAAAAACAGCAATATTGTGAAATATTATAACAATTTAAAATAATTGTTTTCTATTTGAAAATGTAATTTATTCATGCTATGGATTACTTCATGCATTACTTCAGTCTTCTGTGTCACATTATCCTTCAGAAATCATTCTATGCTGATTTGGTGTTCAAGAAACATTTCCAATGTTGAAAATGTTAATATTTCTGTGGAAATTGTGATACCTTTTTGTAATAGAAATATTTTGTAACAATATAAATGTCTATTTAATGCATCCTTGCAGAATTAAAATATTAATTTATTTAAAAAAAAAGTTACTGACTCCATAACAAAATAATATAAAATAATATTACAATATAATTATATATATATTTAAAATATATAAAATTGTATTCAGACAACTATATGGAGGACTTTTTAATGTTGTATTATATAAGCCATTTTCTCAAATCGAAGCAAAAAAAAAAAAAACAACATGCCTGAAAGTATTACAAGAAATGTTAAAAAACAACAACAAAAAAACACTGAGCACTGGGTGCTATAAAAAAACTATACACTCTACAAAAACTTTGCAACTACAAAAGATCACTCTCTCTCTTTGTAACCTTGGAGAAAAACATTTAATGGGCTGAATTATAGAGAAGCTCAATTTAGCCGCTCTCAAGGGGGAGAAGGACAGATAAAGCAGAGAAAGAACTAGTCACTTCAGAGTGAACAATGAACGAGGGATAAAGGAGAACATTTTTAAAAAGGCATTCTCACAGCCTGTTGTGTACGATGTTGAAAGTCCTGCATATGTGGTGTGCGAGTGTGTCCTGTACCTGCTACTCCATTGCCAACACTGTTGTCATCCGCCTGCAGGATTTCCTGGTGTTTGTATGTGCCATTCATAATGCGGGTTGAGCTTTCTGTCACGCCGTTGCTGTAATGTTCTGCCTCAATTTCCATCTCACTATCACTGTCAACACACAAAAATACACAGTCAACAGCAGAGCTGGTCTCTCGAGAATGTAAGTACACAACATTTGAGAACAAGTTCAGTTTTATATGCTTGGCCTTGCTTGCATAGGACCACATATTCTGTTTTTCTGTCTGGCTCAAAGACAAAAACCCAATTACTAACCCAAACAACAACACAGACCTAGTCTCCTGGTTGCTGGTGGCACTGTGGGGCTGGGACTTGGTGGAGTCGGTAGAGTTGGACTCTGAGTAATTGACGGAGGAAGGAGAGGAGGATGGAGAGGAGGAGGCGGAGCTTACGCCTGTGTATTTGTTGTGGCTCTTATTTTTGTTAGTAGGGGTGACCCCGTTACTGCATGTGGGACTGTCTGCTCCTGAGTCATGAGGAGAGAAAGAAATAATGAGAACTATCTTGAGAAACAGTATGAATGAAAGGGCATCACTTCAATGGTAAAATTACACAATCCACCCAGCTGCAGTACAGGTGAAACAAGTGATTCAAGAAACCATCTGCTCCACATCTTTTATGAATGTGCTGTCTTGAAGATGTTACTCATGATCAGACCCACTCGGAATCTAAGCCCACGGAATTCTGAATTTGAACATCTGTTCTTCACAAAGGTTTATACATCCTTCATCCCTTGCATCTTGGTTTAATAAATATTTGGGCTAATTTGATTAATGCTTTCAGCTACCAATTAGATTAGTTAGCTCAGCTAAGAAATAAATGAATAAATATGAATTCAACTAGATTTGTAATTAAAAAGATGTATAAAGTGGAAGTGTAAATACACATCATGGTGGTATTTGTTGAACTAAATGTAATAAATTAATAAATTGATTGTAATAATACTAAAAAAAATAAAAAAAATAAAAAATGAATGAATCAATGATTAACTGTTTCTAATTGCATAGATTTCTACCCTACATTTTTGGAAGAAAAAAAATTATACAGATTCTGTGTGGGCCTGTTCAAGACAATTTAATATTAAATGAAAACTAATAATAATAATAATAATAATAATATGCAAGGGAACACCTTCGTGTTTTCCCTCAAACTCCTAATTAATAGTTAATAAGGCAGTTGTTAAGTTTAGGTAGGTTAAGGGATCTAGAACATGATCATGCAGAATAAGGCATTAATATGTGCCTAAGAAGTACTAAAAAAGAAGCTAATATGCTAGTAATATGCATACTAAAAAACAACTAGTTAATAGTAAGAACTGGATCTTAAAATAAAGTGTTACCAATAACATTTAGCAAAAAAATTATTTTCATAGAAATATAATCCCCCAAAAAAGTCCTTCTCATTAATGTAGCGTGAAAAAAATGTAATAAATCTTAATAAGCATGAATTAATTTAGACCGATAATTAAGAAAATGTATAAAGTGGAAATACACAACATGGGATTTTTTTGGACCTGAATTGCTGTATTGGTGTAATAAATAGATGTTTTTATTAATGATCATTTATTCATGAATTTGTTTTTGTTTTTTTTAGGGAGAGAGAATTATGTTAATACGCATTTAGGAGAGAAAATTGGTTTAAAATGTCATGCAAATAATGTCACAAATTCAATTTGTTTTCCTTATGCAAGATACCATTTCTACTTCTTTTCTTTAGATTCTGGGATGAAACAAGGAGTTTTTATGATTCAGCCAAATACATTAAATCACAAAGTGCTCAATTTTTAAGTAACACTGAATATGTTAGTGTGGAGTGTGTCTGTTACCTGTGTTGTGCAAGTGAGCGTTGGTGGCTCCGTGCCGCGGGCTCAGGTTGGGGGAGCCGGGATAGCTGTCCTGTGATTTAGGAGAGCGGACACTAAAGCACCGTACCTCACTATCTGTACCATTCACCATCTCCACAAACTGCCGACACCTAAGGGAGAGCAGCAAAAATCACTTTTATACCAGTGAGATCTCACACACAAATACACACTCACTTCAGACCTGCCAATCAATTCAAATGTCTGTCAACCAGGTTTCTGTTATCCATTATGCCTACTGACTGACACTGTCGGCTCAGCAATCCATTAAACTGTCTGCTTGTCATTCAACTGTTATCCATCACCGAGAGACAGAGAGAGGAGTCAGCTCTAACTGCTTCCTTCCCACACATCCTGGCACTATTCCCAAAGCAGCATCTGACATCTGATGACATCTAACAGTGCAATTAAATAATAGCATGCATGCACCTCCATGTAAGGCTTTATATAAAAAAATCTGTTTTATCTTCGTGTCAAAACAAAATTCCAGCCAAGAAAACATAATAGCAATTGTTCCCAAAGAGAAGTTTAACATTACACAGAGGCAGCAAATGCCCCATAAATGCCAGTAAAGTGTAGAACAGGGTTTATTGCTCTGTAGTGCTTACACTGAAAGCAGTTTGCTTGAGGACCAAAGATCAGGGATATCATGCTTTCAATGCATGACAAAGAATTATTAAAGGGATAGTTCATGCAAAAATGAAAATTCTGAGGGTATTTACTCACATAAAAGAAGATATTTAGAGGAATATAGGTAACCAAACAGTTGATAATCTATAGTATGGGGGGAAAAAAATACTATGGGAGACAGTGAGGACCATTAACTGTTTGGTTACAGACATTTTTCAAAATATCTTTTGTGTTCAGCAGAAGAAAGAAACTCATACAGGTTTGGAACAACTTCAGGATGAATAAATGATGACAGCATTTTCATTTTCGGGTAAACTATCCCTTTAAAGCCTAAGACCAGAAAACTAACACTAATTTATTTTTTATGCTTATATTTTATTTTATTTTTAATGAAACAAAGAACATAGTTGCCGGAAATCACTCAACATGAGGAATAATTCATAATGCTTTACTGGTTTGTCCAATAACAGATTTTGAACATCAGAAATTGGGGGTTGGTAAGATTAAAAAAAAAAAGATTTTTAAAATTACTCTTATGATCACCAAGGCTTAATTTATTTCATAAAATGCAGTATAAACAGTGATATTGTAAAATATTATTACAAATTAAAATGTTTAAACTTTTATTATATTTTAAAATTTAATTTATTCCTGTGATGGCAAAGCTGAATTTTCAGCAGCCATTACCAGGGTTGGGCAAAGATACATAAAAATAAATATATTTTCAAATAAAATACCAAATACCTTAATTTTAAGTTCATCAAAATAAACTACAAAATACAAGTAAACAATGTCTGATAGCAACAGCTTTTCTCTGCCCGAGTCATGCAACAAATCTGACAATGCAACCAGTTAACAGATCATATAATCACATATCCCTGTGATCTCCCAGATGAAGGTTAGTTTTAAAAAAGTAACAAACAGTTTAATGTTTAACAGTTTGCGAATGACTCATGATTTTATCCTAATTTAGTTACTCTGCGTTTGGTAACGTAGGGCCTATATTTGCATCAGCAACACTGACTCAATGACAAACAAGTCATTTATAAGAAGACAACTGATGGCACCTGTATTCATAGCAACTAGTTTCTAACTAATTCATAATTTGATTGTTAGTCATAAACATAATAATATATTAGGTGTCAGGCAGCCATTCATGCAATGGTATGCAAAATCACGATCCTACTGAACAGCTACTTCAATTAGGGTACAATATTCAGCAATCAAATATTTATTTATCAATCATTGGACACCTATTTGGAAGTTGAAAACAAAAATTTTAGCATTTCAACAATTATTAAATGATCAATATGTTTTGATTTTAAATGTAGCCAGAAACGTAATAAGAAAGTAGCAACAGAACTTGTCAAGGAGTATTAACCCAACTCCAACCACTGAATCTATTGAGAGCCATAGAAGTATAGAGGAGGGGTTTTCCAAACTTTTTGGAGCCAGGGACCCCTTAAATTAAATATTAAATATTTTTATTTAACAGTTTGAAGCATTTTTAATGAGTTCAAAAATGTATTTAAGATTGTCAAGATTTTCAAGGGGGCAGTTTTGGCCTAATGGTTAAAGAGTCGGACTTGTGACCCAAAGGTGCCGCAGCAAAAATGGCTTTCCACTGCTCCAGGTGTGTGTGTTCACTACTCTCTGCTGTGTGTGCGCACTACTCTCTGCTGTGTGTGTGCACTTGGATGGGTGAAATGCAGAGCACAAATTCCGAGTATGGGACACCATACTTGGCCACACGTCCTGTCCTGTCCCGGACTAAAGACTAAAGTATTTTGATACAAAATATGATGCCATTTTCATCAACCCTATAAAATACAGATGATAAAATCCTGCTTTATATTTGAAATAGATGCATCATAAATACTGCCCATCCCTGGCCATTACTACAGTCTAGAGGTCTGCATTCCCGCGGCTCTCCCGCGGGAACCAACCAGATTTCTTGCGATGCAGGATTAAATTCCCGAAGAAAACGCGGTAGTGGTCGGTAACTCTGGTGTAATTTTAACGGAAGCGGGCGGTTTAACAATATCCTGTTCCCGACGTTCCTTTCAGAACAGCATATCTGCACTTTATTCTCATTGACCACTGGTATAGCCTGCACTCAGGACTGTTATGCCAGTGCTCTCTGCGTCACGTGTTTCATTTGCGGGGTCTGTGCGCGCAGCATGTGCATAACGGTCCTCAGAGCAGGTTGTAGTCTATCGGTGGTGACAGAACAGGCAGGTTGTCAATGAGTGACAGAGCAGAATAAGGATGGAGCAAAGTGAGGATACGCTGTCCTTGAATAACGTTCAAATCGGTTTTGTTTATATATTGCTTAGCCTATAATTTTAAATGACAGGTGTCGTATTTATTTATTTATTTTTCTCTGCGACACTTTTTCCTATTGTGTTGTAAATGTTAAACGAATTGTATCCTGACAAGACGAATAAAAATACACTTTTTTTCCTACTGTGTTGGCAGCAAAATGTTAAACTAATTTTATGTCTTAAGACACAAAATTCGTTTAACATTTTTCTGTCAATAAATTCAAGACTCTTGACAAGACGAATAAAATAACAAATACAATTTTGTGCAGACTTCACGTTTTTTTTTTACGTTTATCTCTCTTTCTTTTAGTAGAGGAAATTTAAATGTGAGATTCTGCGCAGACCTCTACTACAGTCTTCAGTGTCACATGATCCATCAGAAATAATTTTGTATCATTTTATTCTGCTGAAAAAGAAACATTTCTTATTTTTATCAATGCTAAAACAGCTGCTGCTTGATATTTTTGTAGAAACTGTGATACATTGCTTTTTTGAATACATTGAATTTTTTTTTTTTAATGTTCAAAAGAACCGCATTTGTTTGAAATATATTTATATATATATTTTTGTAACAATATCAATGTCTTTAAAGGGGTGGTTGACTGTTTTTTTTTTCTAGGCTTGATTGTGTTTATGGGGTGCAGTCTAACGTTTTAATGCTTAATTTTTTTAAAAACGCATTATTTTTCACATAATTTACCTTTATTCCACACCGCTCTCTCTTCTCCCCTAAACGAGCTGAACATTTCCTGTTTTTATGAAGCCCCTCCCTCAGAAATACGCTATGGGCTCTGATTGGTTAGCTGGCCCAGTGTGTTGTGATTGGCTAAACCGCTTCAGTGCGCATCTAAACGTCACGCCCCTCAGCTCAGCAGCATGTGCTCCGGTTGTATTGTAAACAATGGCGTGGTCTATATTGCTTATCAATTTGAGCCCGATTGAGATCCAGAGGATATTAGTGAAGTAGATCGAGCAGAACCTGTGCAAGCACGGCTCTTAATGATAGGCCTAAGTTTTTTGTTTGTTGTTGTCGTCTCACACTTTTAGATACGCTGTTATTTGTAAATGCTACTATGTTAGCTTTTAATATACGGTTTTATTCTGATTAAATCTTTAATACAGTATGGCAATCGCACGCGCGTCCATGTATAACGCTTCTCATAGCTACAGTATGTGAAAATAAGTGTATTCACTGAGCTGATGATATGAAGGAGAGAGAGAGAGAGAGAGAGAGAGAGAGAGATGCAGAGCAGAACGTGTGCATAGCAGGGAGATGCGATTAACAGTATTAAGAACCGCTGTTTTAGAACATATGATTTTGAAACTTGTGAATCCATTAGAATCGTTAGAAGACAGAATCGCGATTCATATACGAATAGATTTTTACGTGCACTCCTAGTTTTCTCTTCCTCTTCTCTAAAGCAGCACCAACATGGCCTCGCCCCCTTCGTTACATGTTCCTGGGGGCGGGTTTATCTGGGTTCGTGACGTAACGGATCCGGGAAGTAAGTCGAGTCGTTTTTGTAGGCATTAAACAGACAGAATTTTAAAAGACAATATCTCTGTTTGTATTGAACTTTCAGCACCTCAACTTTGTAGATATTGTTTATGCTCAAACAGCAACAATGCGCACTAACTAACGTTAAAAAAGTGAAATCGCAATCAACCACCCCTTTAACTGTGACATTTGTGCACTCCCATCTCTGTCAGCCAAAACAAAAACTAACCATTTTCCCCATTTACTCTCAATAACTTTTATTTTTTTAAGTGAAAGCAGCTATGCGAACCTTTCCATTTTGTTAACTTCAGCTAGTATTTGCATCCAATAATTTTAGTAGGTGGATCTTCTAATTGCATGCAATTTAAAAGTCATAAGTCATTGTTCCCACAAAAACCTCTCAAGCAAGATAAATATTTGGAAGCATGGCCTTCCATGGCCATCCATCTCTGCTGTATGACTTGTAAGCATTAGTAAAAAGTTAGTTCAAAGGCAGTTCATATTCAACCTTATGCAATAGTATGACTAATCATATCAGAAGCAGCTCAGTCCAAAGCAACCATGACCCTCTTTTCACCTTGTGTGTGTTTTTTTTCTATAAAGACAAGTAACAAAATATAGGCCTATTCGTCAGAATGACCATAGGGCACTTTAGAAACCTTCATTATGTATAACAGAGTTAAAGACTGCCCTAATCTCAGGCTACATGTTTTCTGAGTACGTTTGTACTATGAAACTCCAAAAAGCTTTGGAAGTTCAAATACAACTGAGCTCTACTGATCCCCAGAAAAGAGAGCACATTTTTCCTCCTTGTTTCAGGATTTAAGCAATTCCTCTTGATCCATTCCAAACAAAAAGACACACACATGGTTCTCAGAGGCTGGTAGACATACAGTACTCACTTCAACATGAAGAGTAAATTGGGGTTGTGTTCTAGGAGTCCGGGGTACAACTGCTGTGTTGCGTCAATGGCTTCTCCAACACGTCCTGCCAATACAAGCTTCTGTATTCCTGCAAGCACAAAGAAGAAACCACTAGTATGTTTTGCTCTTGTTTTGATAAAGTGGTCATATCATACATTTTTTAAATCACTCAATAGTTCTCCCTAAGGTCCACTTACAATGTTAGTAAAGTGTTTTGAGCATTCATAATTTAGTTTTATGACCATTTTCCTAGTCTCTGACCCTTTTAAACAGGTGTTTTATTACTCTTGTGCTTTTAAGACTTCTATGTAAATGCCCTCTTCACAGGTAAAATGATAAATGACGCTTAAATACAAGGGTTTGCTGCCAATATAGTTTTTAAATGCTCCATTTATCTGTAACAGCCTCTTTGCAAAGCTTGAATCCCATTGTGACAGGCTGGCATAATAACGTATAGTGAAATATGCAGCTCTTGACAGTTAAGAATAGGGTCCTTTAAAATAAGGTGACCCTAACATCCTTTTTTTTTTTTCTAAATAGCGTCAGATGTCCAGGTTTTGGCTTTGTGTTACTTTTGTTTGCATATTTTCTGAAAGTAATAACTCATTCATTTCATTTCTATTATTGGGATCATTCAGGTAAGATATGCAGAGCCGTAGGTGCTACACACACCAGAAAAAGCACAAGGTTAGAAGAACAGTTTACACTTTTTTTGTTCTACTTATTTTGTTTAGGAATTAGGCCTATATAATCAATACTTTCTACTTATTACCTGTAAGGATTCGGATTGAAATCCAAGGGAGTCACTTTTGAAGCTTAGTTTCAGAACATATTCTTTTTGCAAAGAAGTTTTAAGTTTTCAAAGCTACAGCATACTTTTATTGTACAATGAGCTCTTTTATCTGAGAAGATCACAGAACTTTTGATTACTCATGATAATACCAACTTTCAGCATTAAAGTATACTCCTATAGTCTCTGCCTTTCTTTGTGAGCAAAATTACATATTTCATTTAATTCATCTCATCATCTCAAGCTGCTTTCATCAAGATTTATTAAATTCACTCAGTTGTGGCCAGTGTCAGATACCCAATTATGGTAACATTAAATATGCAGTGTGTTCATTACAGCTTAAATCAAAGATGCTTTACTATAACTCTTACTGAGAAACTGATAAAATATTCATAACCCATCATCCAAAAAAAGCAATGGTTTTGCTTATTCCGTAAAACGTTAAGTTCCTCATAACAGTTATATTTTCCTATTCCCAAACCACAAACGACGTGAGAAGATCCGTTTAACTTATTAATTCTGCCACATATTCAAATCACACATAATTATCCATTTATTCATTTCCATTTATTTTTAGCTAAACTAGTTGACTTTGTACTCACTCTGTCTGTTTTTTATTGAGGTTTGGTCCTCTTGGATCATGGTCTCTGTGGCTCTGGCAAAGGCCATTGCTGTGGCACAATACCCATGATGCACTAGGTAGCTGGACACCATACTACAGATATGAGGAGAAGAAACTTTATGAATCACAAATTAGCCACAAAGCAGGGCTGATTAGCAGCGTAACATGAAGTAGATGTTTCTATCAATTTTGCGACTGCTGAATTTATTATAAGGTGACTGGATGCTCACTTCTGCAGAACCGCCTGCCAGTCTCCCAGTCTTTCTCCGATGGGGAAGCGGGCGATCATGCTGTGGATCTTGGCCCTCCATTCGCTCATGTAGTCCTCAATGTCAAACACAAAAGGCTGTTGGCCAAAATTAGCATCTACTATCTCTCCTGGAGTCTGTAGCCCTACTGTGGGGTACAGGTTAGGCTGAAATGAGAGACAGACAAAAAGAGAGAGCTGAGAGTCTGTTCAGAAGGTCTACACATACTCCCTCAGTAATTCACAGCACAGGGAATTCTTCAGTCACACCTTAACTGGCAAGGCCTTAAGTGAAGCTCCATACAGAAGCAGAAATCCTCATTTGAGCTCATGACTAGCCTACAACACGTTATCAATCCACCGTTAAAGGTATTCACTTAGCAGACACAGAGTGACTTACAAATGAGGAATGCTACAATACAAGCAATTCATCCTAGGGGGGGCGTAACATGAGAACTGCTGCAATGCAAAGATCCAAAGTTGGGCAGTACAAGCTAACACAGAGATACAGGTCTGATGGAGGCCTTGATGTGAAAAAAGTAACATGATGAAGAGACAATATAAGCATAAAGTTACATCCAAATGCCTGAGACTATTTTTAATGCAAACATTTTCAAATAAAATGGTCCCAGTCTTCTTTATTCATTTTAGTATTATCTATATAACAGTATACATTATCTCTAGTTAATTTTTAGTCTATTTAATTTTGTTGTGCACTTTTGTCATTAGTTTTTTTATATTTTCATTTAGCTTTATTTTTATTTGTTTTAGTTGCTAAGATAACCAATTTTCATTTAGGTTTTCTTAAGCCTTTCATCTAATATTTATGTAAAAATAATTTTTTAGATTCAAAAAACTATTTTTAATAATTTGAGTTTTAGATTACACTGTTTGAGGTCTGTGTGCTTTACTTACTGGGAGATCTGTGAAAGCCACACCTGGAGGAAAAATAAAAATAAAAAAATCAGAACTGCTTAGTATTGTGTATTCTGAGATTACATAAGAATAACATAAAATACTTCAACTTGAGCCCCAAAACTGATTTCTAATGATTTAAGCATTGATAACATTTATGCTTAAATAATATTTAATTAAATTATTACCTAAACTGTGCCCGTTCTTGGTGTAAAAGCATGTATTATTGATGAGGTTCACGCAGCAGCCAATGACGTCGCCCGTTGTGAAAGTTGGGCCATACGGTTGGCCAGTCCCTGAGGAGCAAAAGGAGTGTCCGTCGTCACCATGGTAACCATAGGAGTGCTTGTCCCAACCTGAGGTGAGAGAGAGAGAAATACAATAATTAAAACGGGAATCACCTGGATTCAAAAGCTACATTTCCTGCACTGATTTTAGAAGGAAATCTGTGGAATTCTGTATAAACATCCTAAACTGTTTTAGACCGCAATGACACTACTCTTATTGGAAGCTGAGAGCACAAGTAAATTAGCCAAAGTATACAATAATCAAATATGCATGGGATGTCAACAATGGTGTTGACATTATGTAGAGATCTATGAGGGCACAGATTTTGCCTGCTAATAAGGAATCTTGTTTCTGCCTCTGTACTGATAGTCACAGGATGAGTCGAAGCCGATTCTAAGCCTGCAGCGTTTGATATGCCATCTGGTCTACAGCATCATAAAATACTGCTTCTTACATAAATTATGAGCATCATTCCCATAATTGTGCAGAAAAGAATAAGTGGTGGACCCTTGCAGGATAGGCAGCAGGACTTTGGGAAATTATAAGGGTGGACCACAGCAAAAACACACTTAGGTCCTGACTGTAATGCTTGATGATGGTCCTGGTGAAGCAGAAGTTGGCTTTTTGGCTGTTCTGAAACAAGCACTGCAAGCTTGTACGGTGGGCAGCTAAATTTTACAAGACCATTTGAACAATTCATTAAACCTCGCACTGCCTCAAACCACCAAGAGGAGGAGTCCGTCTACATCACCGACCAGGCCGATCTGACTCAAAATGAATGCTGGCAGGCAATCGTGATTAGTAGTACATGATAAAAATGGTATTGTGTAAGCAATTATATGGTTACACTTTATTTCGATAGTCCACTTTAGACATTCTACTAACTATAAGTAACTTTGTAACTACATGTCAACTACTTCTCATTAATTTGCAACTACATGTCTATTAACTCTCAGTAGGGTAGGTTTAGGGTTAGTAGAATAAGTTGACATACTTGCAAAGTATAGAAGATATTGTTAGAAGTTGTTAGAAGACATTAAGTAGACAGTCGACTAATACTCTAATGACTGCTAGTTGACATGTAGTTGCAATGTTACTTACTGTTAGTAGAATGTCTAAAGTGGACTATCAAAAAGTGTTACCAGATGTATTTATAGTCACTACGTGAAACGGAGTAAACAAGTGCATTCTGTGAATGACAGACTGAACAGATGCAAAACGAATGAAAAAAAGAAGTAAAGTGGTGGCTGTTGTGGGCTTGTGTGGTATTAGATTAATCTGCAGAGCAGTGCGGGCAGGGATATTACTCCTAAAGCAGAGCTCAGTGTTCCCGTCATGCTAATGAAATGGGCAGAACTCCAGTATGGGATCAGAGACACAGAGGTCAGCAGGGCGCGTAAAACCATTACACTCAAATTGCACACATACCCACACATGCAAATATACATTGTGCCAATGCATCACACCTACTCATAAGAAACTACAGTGACTTCAACTGATATAAATGTTTTGTTTTGGAATCATGGGATAGTTTGTTAATTGCAAACAGCAAGTGAACTAAATAGGAAAAAATAGAGATTAAAGACATTAGAAACTAACATAATGTTAGTTTAGATATGTGTGTGTGTGTGTGTGTGTGTGTATGTAAAATAACATTTATACATAAATGTTATAAAAATATTTGCAATAAATATAGCATAACATTTTATAAAATGTCTGTGTGTGTGCGTGTGTGTGTGTGTATACACACACACACATACACCTGTATAAAATAATATAACAATATTATTATATTTATTTGTATTATTTATACTTATAGCATTAATTACATTATATTATGAATTATGTTATATTTATATATTATATTTTATTACTTATGTACTATATTAAATTACTTTGGGGGGGGGGGGGATCAGCTTTAACATCTAATTCTTTCCAATAAACCAGCTTTATTCTATAACACACAATTACAAAATACCAAAAATGTAACATCAAACCTAAAAGAAACACGAATTTGTCAGCATGAACTCTAGCACTAATCCAGCAACCTGAACTTAACATATATTACAGCATCCCAGCTCTAGTCAAGGAAGCACATACAACCAGAGAAAGAATATCATGCTGTTGGCTGTAGGCACTAAACACACCAGAAAATACACTGGCCACCCTACATGCGTTTGTCTACATTCCACTATATTCCAAAGCACTCGGAGACAAAGAGTGGTTCATGAAGAGAGCACAGAGGTCAATAAACACATAAGTTGTAGTCAGCATGCACATGCCGAATTGGTTAGATTGCTCCGAAGCGTTTCAAAGGCCTCAGGCACAGTATAGAAGCTAACAAGCAATCGACAAAGTCACTTGATTGGTCAGAGAGGTCACAGGAGAGTGACATGAACCCAACTGTGCACAGAACTCCTCTCTCTATTTCTGCATATAGGCCTTTCTCTTATGCTCTTATCTAATAAACGTTGAGTCTAGGGTCAATTTCTATTTCAAATAAATTGTTGTTCTTTATCAAAGAATCCTGAAAAAAAATGCATGATGGTTCCACAAAAAATATTAATCATCACAACTGTTTTCAACATCGATAATAATAAAAAATCTGCAAATTTGAATGATTTCTGAAGGATCATGTTACACTGAAGACTGCTGAAAATACTTGACTTTTTACATATAAAAGAGAGAGCTAATACAACATGTTATGTTTCTACAATAAGATGTGATTCACACTCTGAATGTATTTGAATATCCTTTGAAACAGGTTACTAAATTCATTATTGTCTTAATTAGTGTCAACTTAACTTATTCACACCACCTGTTAAATTCAGTGTTATTTGAAAATTGCATGTCTTACTATTAAATGACTTTTAAATTTAGTCAGATTAACTTTGCATTATCAAATCATATGTGTACAAACTGATAGGATAAAGCAGCAAACATTTTTCAAATTCCAAATATTGTGTATAGGAGTGTGCTCCACATGCTATAGTCAAAATATTCAGTCATATTTTCTATTTAACATCCTTCATTATAATAATGCAAGCACATTTGGTTTTTGCAATCAAACTGGATTATGTTTGGTTATTGTGTCATTTTTCATTGCAGTATGTCATTTAAATGAACTGGTCCAGTAGCGGCTTGATGTCCTCTAGTGTGTGAATGGATTCTTTGCGAGAATGAAAAGATTTTCTCTGATTAATTTTAGCTTTTAGCTATGAATAATTATGACAAGGCTTTGTGATCTCGGAACATTCTGGATGCCAGGTAAAATCCATTGAGGAAAACCAATAATGAGATCTAGGTCTCCTCTCCTTCCTCTCCTTTCCTTTGAGGACTCATGAGAGAAAAAAAAACACATCACAAAGTTATTTCCTGAGATTGAGGTGCACAGAAAGAAAAACCCTGAGATGTCTGCATTTGCAAGGTCATTTCCACAGCTAGTGTTTCTCAGGACATGTTGAGGCCTGTTCCCGGCCTGAATTACAGTCTTGCTGTGATACAAAGATATTAAAAAGTGTAAGACGGAAAAAAGCAGAAGACAAATGGTCTTAGGCTACAAGACTATAACCAAAAGTGAATCGTAAACTCAGCGTTGGCCTTTTCATGAAAGGATTCATCAGTGCATGCTACTGCAAAAAAAAAAAAACTGTCTTTATAATCTTTAATCAAAATGTAATAACTTCTCTTTTAATCTTCAAAGCTCTTCTTCTTAAACAACTTTCCTTTTTGGCTCTCTCCAATCGCCTGGCTCCAATCTGGCATGTAACGCCCACTTTTCACAATCCAATCATTCCCAATGGATGAAATCAAGTTTCAAGTCCCTCCCTACTTTATTCTCCAATGCTCTGCCAGAATTAAAAATGGGTTATAAACACCATTTCTTTTTTACTTAAACACACTTAATAAGTAACTAAATAAAGTTACTTTTTAAATCGCCTTTTGTGTGGGCTACAGAACCTCACCCTCTCTTTTGTCACCCACAGACCCATGGTGAACAGCTCATCCCTTCAGTGTAAATACAAGCACAAACACACACATACACTCACCAGGCAGTCTGTTCATGTTGACCCCCTGGGCAGACAGTCCAATTCCCATGTACCTGCAAACACCAATGAAAGAGGACAAATGTTAGCTTTACTAAAAATAAGGCCTCTGATACACAATGAAACTGCATCGAACCATACACTATGCTTCTGATTTCTGCAAAGTTTTGTGGGCAAAAAAGGGTCCAGGGTCTATTGTCAATAGTGTAGCGAGGTCACAGTTCACTTTTAAACCAATGAGAACTGTCTTTTGTGTGAGCTGTGCTTTACACTATTGACAATAAACCAACTTGAGCCTGCTGTGAAATCTGTGTGGGGAAATCTTTCACCATCACACAAAATTTTGCCCATGAAAATTCACCAAATAATAGTAAATGTGACTGCACCCTAATAAAATAGCCTAAGAGCACAATCAAATTCATTGAACTGAAATAATTAAATTGGTGACTAAACTGAGTATAAGGTATTTTGGGATACTTTTTAAAAGTGCTAAGTGAGTCTGAGAGAGAGTTTCACAGGCTGGGACCACAGTGACTAAAGGATGACTCTGCACTTTTCAACAGTTTTAGGCACGACCTGTAAGTTTCAGTTAGATGGCCTAGAACATGAGTGATCCAGCAGGAATACATTTAGTAATCATATTGCAAAGTGGTGACAGGAAAGGGTGGAACAATTTTCCATTTATTTTTGGACAATGACATCTTCAAACTGAAGGCATGACAAATACTTACCAACTAGTGACTCAAGCAATGACGCAAGGTCAGTGTCTCACAGCAATTACCATTCTGACACTGCGAGAATTCTTTACATTCATTTCAGTTTGTCATTTTGCTTTATTGATAGCTACATGAACTCCACAAGTTTGTGTAAAACTTAAATGATCATGTTTTCCAGCATGATTTGATTTCTACTTCAGTGAAAGCAAGGACATCTGTACAAGTAGTCATATGACCAATGTCACCATTTTACTTGGTGATCTAGAACAGTGCAGAATATTAAATATTACTCATTCATTTTATCGTTGTCTTTTCAAAGTCCTAAGATTTTCAATGCGCTCTCAGGATTTTGAACCCCACTATATGTAAAACAGATTAATAAATCAGACACCTCGTCTTTAAATTTGATCAGTGACGTAACTTTCCAAATGACATACATATCTCAGTAAAACACTGTGTAGAAATGCTACCAACCAGAAGCTGTTTGCACTTACCCATCCCTTCCTTTGCTTACGATCTTCACCTCAAAGTAGTAGATGCCACAAGCGGCAGGGATAGGGTGGGTGGCCCGTACAGACGCTGCATCTTTGTGGTTTTTTCCGTGGCCTAAAGCAAGACGGAAACATTGAGGGAAATGAGTCACTGACTAAACACACCCTCTGGTATAGTAGATGACTGTCCACCTAAATAACAACGAGGTTCAGAGAAGTTTTTGAGGGCACATACACAGCTAAGGATAGGTCACGAAGGTTGATGACGACAGGCTCTAACTGTTTTTAAATGCTTATGTAAACAACCTACAAGAAACATGTCCAATAGGGGTCAGGTGAACCCAAAACCAACTATACTGGGCTTCCTTCTAACTCTCATTCTCACAGTTCTCCAGACCATCACCAACATGAGACAGGTTCTACTGCTTTCAAAAGCAGCAAAGAAAAACAATGTTAGTCCACCTCAAAATTACAATTCAGTCATCATTTACCCACCCTCATGTTGTTTTAAACCTGTGTGAATTTCTTCCTTCTGCCAGACATAAAATAACATAGTTTGAGAAATGGGCAACACTTTACAATAAGGTGTCATTTGTTAACATTAGTTAATGTATTAACTAACATGAACAAACAATGATCAATACATTTATTATACTATTTATTCATCTTTGTTAACGTTAGTTAATCATTGTTCATGTTAGTTCACAGTGCATTAACTAATGTTAACAAACACAACTTGAGATTTTAATAATGCATTAGTAAATTATCATTAACTAAGATGAATAAATGCTGTGGAAGTATTGTTCATTCTTAGTTCATGTTAACTAATGTTGCCAAGTAACGTTAACTAATGAACCTTATTGTAAAGTGTTACCGAAAAGTGTCTACTGTCAATACAATGGAAGTTAAAGGTTACGAAAACTGTTTGGTTAATGTTCCACTGAGGAGAGAAAGTCATTCAGGTTTGGATGACGGTGAGTAAATAATGTCAGAATTTTCCTTTTTGAGTGAACTATGCCTTTAAATAAATCTTTTTAAATGTTGAAATACTCTCTCCTAACCCATTTTGATGCGCAGAGACATCTATAATTAAGCTGAGGCTGTATTCCCAAAGAGTGCAAACAGTGTGGCAATAAAACATTGCTCTGTTTATTTGATTGGTTCGACATGTCAACTTTCGGCTCAACCAATAGCACGGGTTTGTGGTGGGACTACCTGTTTGTGAGCACGCTCCCTGTCTACAGTGTGTTTGTAGATGAGGAGTGTTTGGGAAACCAGTTTGGAAGGAATAATTTTTGCATTTCCATTTAGTGCGGTTAGAGGGCAGCAATTATATACCGCACCTTTAAAAAATTCCCAGTTCTATAAAGTCAACATGAAAACAATATGACTGTTTACTTTTTAAGAGACTTTTTTAGTCTAAATGTAAATTATTAATCAGTGCCTACCTCAGAGAAAGAAAAAAAAAAACGTTTTAACGTCTTCTAAAACGACTTTGCTGACTCTGCTGACATCATCAAGCCCTTTGTTTAGCTCCGCCCCTTCAAATGCAAAGGTCCATCTGGCAAGCCCACTTTCATGATTATAGCCTACCTGATGGTTGAATAAATTCTTATACTGCTTCACTCAACAAGTCAAACTGAAATTGAATCCCATTTAATGTTGTCTTTAAAGTTAACCTCAAATACATGCTATAGCTTCAATTCTTCTCAATACAAGTGTGAGAAAGGAAGTTGGTGAGTGTCATTGTCATCTAAGCCTCCATGTACCATAGCAATGTGCTCCAATCTCCTAATCCAGTTTCCTGCAGGTTGTAACACCTGCCAGCATTAATGGACACACAGTATTAGATTCTGCGAGGCCAGGCCTTCCTCCTGAGCCAATCATTCATTCAACTTCACTGCACTTCCAGAGTCTCATGTTTAACTCGTCCGTGTGCACGTATATGGACATTTCGGCGTATCTTTGTGTTTGTGTGCCCCAGAACTGTAACATAACCCCCTTACCTGAAGTTTAACTGCAGGACCCGGTCACAGTGTATGTGTTTTTAAAAAAACAAAAAAAGGCATACCAAGCAAATGTATTCTTCAATATCATCATCTCTGATTACTGTAATAATATTAATCACTTATTTTTAGCTTTCCAAGTTCTGCTAGGAAGTCACAATAGGTTTGTCTGCCAAACCCAGACAAGCATTCATAATCAGGAACACACACAAAATCTATTTATATCCACGGCTCATACAACCAGAGTAAAGGCAGACGACCCTGTATGTGCAAATCCCCAAGTCTCTCAACACACACACACACAATCTATAAATGCACATACGTGTGCACGCTCCTCTCCGCCCCTTGCTCACACACTCAATCTATTTATACATCATGCCATGACCACACCATTCTAGGAGCACAGAACAGCAAGTGGACCCTGGGTGATTCTCTCCTTCTTTAGTTGCTTGTCTGTCTGTCCCTCCCTCTATTTCTCTGCCAAACATGTTTAATGCACAATACACAAATGGCTTTCATACAAAGTCCTCCTCTGCAGTGCATAATCATAGGTCTGCTGCATCTTACAGCGCTGCTCTAATCCAGTGTAGGACATCATTTCATTATGGTATGTTCTGTATTGGCACTGTTTTATTTACATGCCTCATTTTTCTCATTTTGTAAAGGGAGAGAGAATAATCCCTTTAGGACACATAACCAACTCATTTTCAGTCTTGATAAGAGTGAATCTCATAAAAATCTGTGAGCGTTTACATGCACAATCTTATACTCATTATACTTAATAACCCAACGACATGTAAGGTCACTCAAGTGCTTTAAACAGTGTTCTTATTTCAGGTAAATGTTTTTAAACTGGTTAAGAAAAATCACATAGGTATTTTGAATTCAAAACAAGAAACAAACATAATATAGAACGATTTTGTCAGTGACTGACTGTCAAAAAATATCCAGATCATATTTCACGCCCCTCCAGCATCCTATATACATTCAATGTATTCACAATGTACAAACAGTGATTTAACGAGATTTTCTATAATGATAAACTTTAAAAGTGCATTAAAATAGAAACAATACAGCCCTTATCCCTCTACATGGAAAGCAATATAAATTTAGTATCTAAGTTAAGTTTAATTGCGTTTCCCCAAAAAAATATGTTTGATTTACATACCGTACATATTAACTTGACATGACTTACCTTGTCTAACAAGCACAAACTGTTATAATTTTGTATGTGTTGAGCGTAGGGGTTGATCGATTATCGGTACCGATATTAAGCATTTTTATGGTTATCCATATCGGCCATTTTCAATTTAAATGCATTTAAAGAAAGTTTTTGTCATGGCCTTTGTTATTCTTAATTTTGAAATAGTTTTTCATTTTTACACCAGACATATGTATTGGTTCAAAATTTCGGTTATTGGTCTACTTGATCTGTAATAATCTGTATCGGCCCTGAAAAACACATATTGGTTGACCACTAGTCGAGAGACAACAGGGCAAATTAGTGTGAGAGCGCAATTCCAAAAAAGTGCCGATGGGAGGGGAAAATTCTGCGGGTAATTTACTGACAAGGTGCACATTTAAGAACACAGACGCAACATCTCATCTCCATAATGACCAATGCAATCTACCAAGAGCAGCACAAATTAGCACCTGCTTTAAAGTCCGGGTGAACCGGAAGTTGCTGCCGACTTCATTTCAGTGTAGTGACGTATTTCCAGCAGAAACGGAATATTGAATAGAGGGCAGGTTTTTATTTTAGCACTCCTCCTCTCTGTCTCTCACTCATAGAAACCTAACGGTCTGAGGGGTGTATTTAAGGATATTCTGCCCAAGCAGTCAAATTGACGTCATCAAAAAAGGAACGCCATTCCAGAGCGGAAGCAAATGTTCAGATTTTGATTAAAGATTACCAAAACAAACAATTTTTCTCAGCGGATTAACTTGCACGGATTAATTGTTAACACCAAGCAATGTGCGATAGTAAAGTAAATATAGTCCATTTTGATTTCATGCCGACTTTAAGACATGCTTTTTTTGGGGGTGTTAAATAATGGCGTAAATACCAGTAATTTGACAAGCGCAAAGGTTAGTAAACTGCATTGCGTGATTCATTTAAATGTTCTCCTCCCATAAATTTACTAGGGCTGGGACAATAAATTGATGCAGCATGCAGCGCCATCTGCTGTTCAAAACTAAGCTCAGAATTGATTCCAGAGGAATCGCGATGCATTCGGAAAATCTCCGAATCAATCCAGGAATTGATTCTGCATCGATTTATCATCCCAGCCCTAAAATTTACCAATCGAAAGGGAAACTCCTACAAATGCATATTCAATAAGGTAAGTTGCAAAAGTAACTGTGTCCATCCCTTTTCAGGGCTAATTCTTCACTGCGTGTCTTTAGTTAATCCTGACAGTACTATTTTAACACCAAAAGACAGTTTGCGCTAGTGCAAGCTGTTTAGTAAATCTGGCCCAAAGACTGAAACCCATAAGATAAAATATTTTGTTTAAAATAGTTCTTGCGCACAATGTCACGATAAATTGATTCGTGGATCGATTCTGTGATTTTCCAAAAGCTTCGCGATTCTCTCTTGAATCGATTCTGATTTTTAGTTTTTAACAGCTGATGGCACTGTGTGCTTTAGAAACAGCTGTGCTCTTCTGGCGTCCAGTTCCTTACCCACATACCACTTGAACTTAAAATAATCATTAATAGAGTTAAAAAGGTTGAAGTGAATTACAAGAATGTTTACAGTTTTTTTTTTTTTTTTACATGAATCTTGCATCATAAAAGCCGAGGTGCAAGTACATTTAATTACTCAGTTGAACGCACAAACGCTCTTATTTGTGAGCATTTGAGTGTGCGGTTAAAAACTAGCCTAGAGCGCCATCTGCTGTTAGAAACTAAGCTCAGAATCGATTCCAGAGATCGATTTATTTTGACACCCCTAATGTGACCAGTAATGTCTAATTTGTCAACAAATCACTTTGTTGTGTAAACTGACATTTAGCAAATGAAAAAAAAGTTAGGCTAACAATGCTTTCTGTAACAATTTGAGAGACCAGCCAACAAAACAGAGCAGAATTTTGTTTGTTTCCATGGTCACAAGGTAAAATTTGGCTACTAATCAATTATTTATTTTGTAAATAAAGCTTTGTACTTGCCATATACTTAAAAAAAAGTGCAAATTGTACATATTAATATGCGCGAATAAGTGTTTTGCCACCCCACTGTAGTGGTGCTCTAAAAAAACACTGTGGAGCAGTTGTCACACTAACCTGCACAACCCTAATTACAACTCAACCTTCCAGTGAAACAGACAGACTTCTCTCCTGTGACGAATGCTGGACTTCTCCAATCATTTAGTCCGCTTAATCCCCGCCTCCTTCTTACAATCGACTACACACTCATTAAACTGATCTGGCTCTACAACAACCAATGGATACAACCAAGTCCCCACAATACATTATTTCCTTTTCGCTTTCGAAAATCCATTTCACTCGGATGTACAGTGGCAGAAAAAATTATTTGATTTCCTGCTGATTTTGTACATTTGCCCACTGACAAAGAAATGATCAGTCTATAATTTTAATGGCAGGTTTATTTGAACAGTGAGAGACAGAATAACAACAAAAAAATCCAGAAAATTTTCTGAAGTTATAAATTTATTTGCATTTTAATGAGTGAAATAAGTATTTGACCCCTTCGCAAAACATGACTTAGTACTTGGTGGCAAAACCCTTGTTGGCAATCACAGAGGTCAGACGTTTCTTGTAGTTGGTCACCAGGTTTGCACACATCTCAGGTGGGATTTTGTCCCACTCCTCTTTGCAGATCCTCTTCAAGTCATTAAGGTTTCGAGGCTGACGTTTGGCAACTCGAACCTTCAGCTCCCTCCACAGATTTTCTATGGGATTAAGGTTTGGAGACTGGCTTGGCCACTCCAGGACCTTAATGTGCTGCTTCTTGAGCCACTCCTTTGTTGCCTTGGCCGTGTGTTTTGGGTCATTGTCATGTTGGAATACCCATCCACAACCCATTTTCAATGCCCTGGCCCTGACGGCACATGGCCCCGTCCATCGTCCCTTTGATGCGGTGCAGTTGTCCTGTCCCCTTAGCAGAAAAACACCCCCAAAGCATAATGTTTCAACCTCCATGTTTGACGGTGGTGATGGTGTTCTTGGGGTCATAGGCAGCATTCCTCCTCCTCCAAACACGGTGAGTTGATTGATGCCAAAGAGCTTGATTTTGGTCTCATCTGACCACAACACTTTCACCCAGTTCTCCTCTGAATCATTTAGATGTTCATTGGCAAACTTCAGACGGGCTGTACATGTGCTTTGTTGAGCAGGGGGACCTTGCGGGCGCTGCAGGATTTCAGTCCTTCACGGTGTAGTGTGTTACCAATTGTTTTCTTGGTGACTATGGTTCCAGCTGCCTTGAGTTCATTGACAAGATCCTCCCGTGTAGTTCTGGGCTGATTCCTCACCGTTCTCATGATCAAACTCCACGAGGTGAGATCTTGCATGGAGCCCCAGTCCGAGGGAGGTTGACAGTTATTTTGTGATTCTTTCATTTGCGAATAATTGCACCAACTGTTGTCATCTTCTCACCAAGCTGCCTGGCGATGGTCTTGTAGCCCATTCCAACCTTGTGTAGGTCTACAAACTTGTCCCTGACATCGTTGGACAGCTCTCTGGTCTTGGCCATGGTGGAGAGTTTGGAATCTGATTGACTGATTGCTTCTGTGGACAGGTTGTCTTTTATACAGGTAACAAGCTGAGATTAGGAGCACTCCCTTTAAGAGAGTGCTCCTAGTCTCAGCTCGTTACCTGTATAAAAGACACCTGGGAGCCAGAAATCTTGCTGATTGATAGGGGATCAAATACTTATTTCAAAAAATAAAAAATAACAATATCGCAAACAAACTATCTTTATTTTATTTATACTAAATACTAGAGATGCATCGATCCGATACTCAGTATCGGCTCCGATACTGGCATTTCTGCCGGATCGGGTATCGGTCAGACAAGACCGATCCAAATCTGAAATTGTGCGTATACTGTGTTATAGTTAAGCCCCACGAAAGCACAAAAATATTATAAAGCACCATAAAGTCAAAGTCCAAGTGTTCTGAAGCCGTTCCATAGTTTAATGTGAGGTAGAGATGAATATTCAAGTCGTTAAATTCAAGTTCACATAAACTCTTCTATCTGCTGCACCTGTCTGTCATCCTGCATTCAGCATTCAAACTGCTTGTCGCGTTTGGGTACGGCAGTCAAGGCAATGAAACTCTCTCCAAGAGCGCACAGTAACTGAAATTTTAAACTGTTAAAAGAAAAGGCTCAATAAACTATCACACAGATTTAAGAAACTATGCATCAAAATCTCTTTCCTTTGTGCTTTGAACTTCTCTATGCGGAGCGCAGCGCAGTGTGACTCCGTGTTATTCAAGTGCATCATTCTGCGCAAGGGAAGCGCATAAGTTCTTTGTGCCGCTCTCTATTGGAGCTTTTCGTATTATAATGCTTTTGCGCAATGAAAGATTATTTATAGCGTTTCTTGTTCTGTCCTATCAAGTCTATTATTAATCTAATGTATAGCACAGTAATGGAGGAGGCAGCAACATATGATTGATAGGACTCCTCTATCATATATTGCTGCCTTCATTACTGTGCTATACATTTAAAAGAAATGTCTTTTAATTTTGTAGTTTATATTTATAAATAAATACATTTACTTGTTTTCATTAATGTATTTTACAACACAAAGAGCAATGTGTAACATTTTACCAGATTTAGTCCTTCACATATTCACTTTTATTTGTTCCGCACTAAATAATGTTATTTCACTAACTGTTTAGATTTTATAAAAATTTGCACTGATTTTTCTGGAATAACTTTTGGTGCTAAATTACCCACTAACCTAGTTTATAATAGTATTTTTGTCATAGATTATGAATGGACCTGTTTACACCTGGTCATTCCATGTGCGTTTTCGCTGATCGGATATCTATCTGATTTTTGAAAACTAGGGATGCACGATATTTATTGGACCGATAAATTATCGACCGATACGGGTGAAAATTACGTCATTTTTATTGCTCCAATAAATAAATGCAATCCGATAACTAGATCCGATAACAACAAATCTTATATCTCACTTGAAAGGTCGTAATCACGGCAAAGCTGTATTAAAAGAAAATAATAATTAGGGACTTTAAGCAGCCTCCACTGCTGGAACGGCAACGGCATTCCAACGTCGCGCGTTCGCGAATTCAGCTGCTACTTTGTGGCATTCTACTGTTACCGTCTACTAGGGGAGAACAGCTGCTTTGCCGTAGTCGTTACAACGTGACAGCTTATGTAGTTAAATGTTGCGTTTTATGGTATATACCATTTAATTCCATCAGTATACAATTCTAACCATTATTCTTTCATTTAATCTGTTGATTATGCTATTTTTAACGATTTTTTTCGTTTGTACAAAGATATGTCTGCTGTTAGCAACAGCACCTCAAGTAGCACTGAGACTAAAGATATGTGAAGAGAACAATGTAATTATTGCCTAAACATCCTCCTCAATGCCACGTTGCGCCGTCTTGTTTAGGTTGCTTAATGATTTTTATGTTCTCGGCTACAGAGGTGTAACAGCTTACTTCCGGTCAACGTAGCCGTTCCATTCGCAGCTGTTGCTTAAAGTCCCTATATAACTTCCTCATCCTCATGCGCTAAAAAGGTTGAATAGATGCATTTCTTTATGCATGAAATATTTGATTATAAATTTGTTGTTAATGAGTTGTTAATTGCAGATAAACCATATTCTGTCATAGTCCTGTTAAACCATTTCTGTTACTAAGTATTGTGGTGCCTTACACAAAAAATAAAAACATTTGAAGAGTCAGGACTGATGTTTGTTATTATAGTTAGGCCAGAACTACTAAAATATCAGTTTCATCAGTGCATCTTAGATTTTGTATTCTCCTGGGTGCACAAACTGCAGATTATATGAAAATTATAATATAAAAATGTGAACTTATTGGTTATCGTTATTGGCTATGAGAAGGACTTAATTATCGGTTATCGGTATCGGTTAAAATTTTCATATCGTGCATCCCTAGTGAAAACGTTTCCATTTACACTTGGCCACAGTCGCAAAACAGATATAAATCCGATATTCAATTCCCGCGCTATATTTCAATTTAACGAAGTTCACGTCAACGAAATCAAAAGATAAGCGCTGCATTTTATTAATTATCAGCTCATTTCAAGATCAAAGACCGCAATAGGAGAGCGCGCGGCATCAGCACTAGAAAGATACGTTTTTCTTACTACTTTTAATGATGATTGTGTTGAGCGTCTGCGTCTTACTTTCAGTTTCATTCACGGCAGTTTGCGCGTCTGCTCGTTGAAGAGATACTCAGCTACTCGTCTGCGGCGATGCGTGTTGCATTAGCGCAATCATATCTGACTATAATGTCATATAGCCTGTAACACGGTCTCACACGTTTATTATTTTTTACATTTTGGGAGGAGTAAAATTTACATATGTGGTTTCAACAACCAGATGCATTTACACATGTCCAGTTTCGTCTGGAATGCGGCCCAGACCACCTCCTGAAGTGGTTTGAGCGATTGGATTTATATTACAAAATGCATGAAGTGACCAGGTGTAAACAGCCCCTATATATTTTTTCATGTTATTTTTTCATTAAAATTAAGTTATCTAATAGATTGTGTTTAACACGCAGAAGAGTGACACAGAAGTATAGAAATTCTACATTGATTTAAAAAAAAAAAAAAACTGCGCTGGTATCAGATCGGAATTGGCCGATACTCAGAATTTTCTGGATCGGATCGGATCTGAAAAAATGGTATCGTTGCATCCCTAATCACTGCATCCCTACTAAATACCATTTCTTAAATTTTCTTTTTGATCTGTTGTGAAATATGACTGAAATTGCTATTAATTTCTATTATATTCATTTCTAATGAATATAAAAAGAAAAAAATGAATGTTGTAATGAAATATTCATACACTCTCTCATATAAACACACACAAAATCAATCAGCACTACAAAATTGCACTGCTATCTGGTGAAACTTCTTTTCTGTCAAAACATCTAAGCAAAACGGTGAGAGCTGTACAAGGCTACAGCTGGCACCCATAATAACATCAGCTAAGCAGGCAAAAAAAATCTACAATATGAGAGAACAAAGACACAGGGAGAGAAGATTGGGAGTGTTGTGCTAGTGTTAGCAAACAGGGTTTCACAGCTTCACAGAGACACTAGGGGGAAACGAACACAATCTGGTGATGTCACCGCACCGACTGAACATGCATGATTGGCTCCTCAGACAGGCAAAAGCCCTCTATAGGCAAATATTTCAATGAGCTTAAAGGAAACACCGTCCAACAGCCTACACAGAAAATGGACAGCAGCCCACCAAATCACAAAGAAACAATCCATGCTATGCTTATCTATCTGTATCTATTTATCTTATCATTAATCTTCTCACAGGAGGTTGTGTAAAAACAATATCTGCATGGGTGTAGTGCTGCAAAAGTCACATGTCCTTGTCAGTGTGACGATGAGTAAAATGAGGTCCACACTGGGAACAAAGCTAGAAAACGAGCCTCTGGTGTCTTTTCCCCTTGTTTCATCATGCAAAGGCTTGACTATTTTTACACGCTTCCTAAATAAAGATGGAGAGCCATGTGGGCTAATACAATATAACATGGCATAAACATTGCACAGATTTTCATCACACTATTTGACAGCATATATCTAGTGTCTTTACTTGACAGAAACATGGTGTTACCTCAAATTCAGTCCACAGAAACAGAATCTGGTACACTGGCCAAAATAGCACTGAAGGTTAATAGACTGCAGGTTAAATCATTTTATTAACTGGAGCTGCTTTAAATATACTGCTACAAGATGTATATAATGACTCTAGATTATAGTAACAAGCCTTTGTTTGATCCTAATCTAATCACTGCAATCCTGCTCTGCTTTGAGGATAAACTGACCAAAACAGTCAGGCTGACAGAACAAAAAGAAACAAAGATCCTTAACAACAAGGAAAAAAATCAATATGAGTATATCAATATCACCTGACTCTTAAAAAGCAAATTCTTGGCAAACATCCGCCACCATATGAAGTGGTAAACAAACCCATAGCTTGAAAGGAGATAGTTGCCAATGAGGTACAATTTTCCACAGACACAAAGCAGTGTACATTACCAAAATAATGCAACGTTGTTCACTGATGTGTCAAAGGGGATGAACTAAACTATAAGGACAACCTTCCCACTGGGCCTGAGCATTGACACAAACAGCTGTCAAACAGAACACACAACATGTAAGAAAATGAATGGCTAGTCTACACACCAGTGACCCTCAAATGGTAACAATCCTGAAGTATTGCACAACAGGCCCACAGACACACATCGTCGAATTAGAATTAGGCTCTTTATTACAGCATTTGTGCCTAAACTAAAAATAACCAGGGTACATGTCAGTAACATTTCAGACAACACAATAAAGCCTTTTTACAAACCTAATCATTCACGTAGATGCTGCAACAAAAGAGCTCTTTGTTATTATGACATGGAATATCACTAATTTAGTTTTAATGGCTAGTCAAGAAAGCTACTTTATAGTTCAATTAAACATCATACAAGTAGGCTTAATTGTAACGCACACTTGTGTTTAGTAAATGCAAATTAGTATATATTCTGTCAGAAAACTGTATACTAGCAACTATATTGTTCAAACTAACTAAAAAATAAGTAATAGCACTTAATGAATTATTACTGATAAACTGGAATAGACACCAGCAACAATTACAATACATACTAGTACTAGTGGGGAATGAATAGTTGATATGTGAATCTCAGATTTCCATAGAATTCAATGGCAAAAATGTGAAACTTGTTACCAGGAACGATATAGGCCTAAGCTATTTGGCACTACTGGGACAGTGACTAGTGGCAAATGAATAAATTCTTGTAAATAATATACAAGTACTAGACTAATTAAACAGATACAGGTCACTACTGGAATGACGACTAGTCTAATGAATGTCCAGTGAAATTAAAAAGACAGCAGTCACTGTTGGATTACTCATTTGTGATCAAAAAATAAGTAGCCTACTAGTAAAATTAAAAATAGATACTAGTTCGCCTGAAAGCATATTTTTAAAACATACCCACTAAATGCTTATAAATTGTGCTTAGTGATAGTTCTTAAAATAGACTGCTTTATTATGTACTCTCTAGAAGCATGTACATAGTTGTTAAACAAAAAAGTACATCTGCAATGGGTAAATTCACAGACCCCCCTGAGGCGACTGGGTCATTCGAAACGCCACAACTGTTTAAACAGCTAACGTTAGTGTTGTGGAATTCGAATTCGGCGCATCGAAAAGATTCGCTCGGATTCGAATCATTCGATATTGTTCGTCAACACAAATACGCACATGTTCGTGCGTCAAATATACCACAAATACGCACCAAAAACATTTTCAGCGATTTGTTTCGTTGTGATGAGGCGGGCGTCCTTACATAAATCATCCGATAGCGGATAACAAAACACACTTATGCAATGCGGAGTAAATTAACAAGCATTTGCAATTCATTGCAATGGTGTAGCTGCTTAGCTGCCCTTATTGCCCTGCCGTGGCTAGCTAGCACCAGCCTCGACTAATTCACCGAAAGGGAGTTCAAACCATAAGCTTGGCAAATCAATAACACTTGATCTTCTTGCCATGGCAATAGGTAAAAGGTAGGTGTCCGAAAGCTAACGTTAGACTCCCCAGCCGTGCTTATGCCCCAAGCTACTCTCGCTAGCCGAATTCTGACATGATGTTTTGCTAAATGTCAACCCATTTGGACATTCCTCTTTCCTTCTATGCAACAAAGCAAAAGGGACGGAAAAAAGCAGCTCAAACTAGATCGGGGAGATTGCCCATATTCGAGTGCAGCGAACCAGCCGGGATTGTCAAGGCCTATGGGTTGACAGTTCAGCGTGTGTCACATCTGTATACCTTTGTAATGCACCCGCAGATTATTCTGAGAGAGCCCGATGTAGCTGTACTTATCCTTGGGGCTCCAAGATCGGGGTAAGGGGGTCTCTTCCTCATTCACGGCCGGGTACAGCCGCTTCAAACGCTCGTTTAGCTCATGCTCTTGATAATTAAAAGCAGGATCTCCTGTTAGCAGGCTCCCCGCTCCAAGCTCTGCCATTTTTGCTTATGTTTTTGTATTCCTTCTAGTAATCCTACCCTGTTGTGCCAATCCGCTAAAAAGGAGAGAGCGCTAGACTAAGGAGAGAAACAGCAGCGGTGAGATATCCCCGGATAACAGCCGCTCCACAGTGACGTGTGGGTACTGTAGTTGAACACAAAGCCCTGCGCAGTGCACACTGCTGACATGAGGGAAGTGCCATCAACTACATGACCCATACCTAATTCAACTGGGAGAGGAGCGGGCTGTAAAACGCAGTCTAGGATTTGTAGTTTTTAACACAACTCCGAATTCTATAGCGTGAGCACGAATATACTTGATTTAGATTGAAAGTAAACCGTGTATTTTGCATCTCGAATCAGTGGCTGTAATTTATTCAAATGCGTGATGATGCAAATCAATTTAACTACATGTTTGCCATATTATAAGCCCTGTATTTCAGCTTTTTATGTAACAGACATCATGTAATCCTTATCCTAAACTGTTGGTCTGTGAAGCAGTAGTTTACTTCATTAACTGAATCTAAATAGTAGTACTGATTGGTTTCCGTGTTAAACTATTAAAATAAAGCATTAATTCATTAAACGCTGTTGTTTTTGTCCTTTTCTTTTTAAAAAAATATTCATTTTAGGACGTTTTTTACTTCTGATATAAGTTTACAGTTAAAAACAAGTGCGTTGAATTTAAAAGCAAGGTCACATTTAACCCTAACAAGACATTTTGTTCAACAAGTTAAGCACTCTTCAGTCTAAAAAACAGACGGGCTTAGAAAAACAAGACACTCTGTGGTGTAATCCAGGCGCACTACCCTTTACTGCCGTGATGAAAAAAACACAAATGTTATGTCATAGCAGCGCATTAAACATTTTAAATATGTACCAAATAGCGTATTTATACATTAACACATACAAGCGAATTTAATGCGACACATATAATGTTTTAGACGACAAGTCACGTTATTGTTCATACAGGCACGCTGTGGGCGCCTATAAACGGAAGGTCTTTTCTGGGGGTCCATCGGTATCATAGCAACCACCTCTCAAACAACAACAATGCCACGCTGCTGAAGCTTCAGTTGGACGTTCGCTGATATATTTGCTGTGGATTATTATCAAGCTGTTTATTCGTCCAAATGTCGCTGAAAGAACTACAACTGCCACCGTTGTTACACTCTGAAAGGCAAGATATAGGGCAGTTTCAGAATCGTTAATGTTGCTTATACACTAACTAGAAATGACTGCCTAATCCAAACAAGACAGCGGAAGTCAGTAACGTTAGTTAAGTAACGTTAACGTTAGAACACTGTACATATATCAAGATATATTTAAAGTAAACGTATAAGTATAAAGTAAATTGCCATTTCTTTATTATTTTCTAATGTTGAGTTTATAGGCCTGCAGTATGTAACGTAAACATATTTGAAAATAATAATAAAAACATAATTTGGATGAAGTATCTGCTGTCACTGTTTGAAGTTCAAACTGTCTGTCTTTCCCTTAGCAGAGGATCACAGCGACACATTACTAACGGGATATCTAGGTCAAAGTTTGTAAAAGTAAGTTATAAACCTGCTGATTTAATTATAGAAATTCATATTTGATAGTATTTTATATATCTGATAACGTTACCTGATTTACGGATAGATCTATACTATTAGCTGGTTAAACTTAATGTTAAAAAGTACATGCATAAGTAAATAAAGTGTGACTTTAATTTAGCAGCATATACTTAAATACTCTGCTTATTTGTTTTATCAGTTCTATGAAAAATTATTTATTTTGTAGTGTTTTACACCACCATCACATGTCAAATAATGTCAAATCAACTTTAATTTCCTTCAGACCAACGCAGGGGAAACCTCTGGTAACCTTTCATCCTGGCCTGCTGAAGTTACCAATCAAATTGTCCAAAAGCCCAGAGGAATAAAACATCATGGGTATGGCAAGTACGACACACAGCATCTCAGTGTTCATTCTAGCATTGCAATAGTTGTAAAACTTTATCCTGGTTTACACTTTTCCATGTCCATTGCTTTCGTCCTAATGTCTGCATATATGATGTGCTGCAGATCTCTTACCAAGCCTCGTTTCTTAGAGCAACTGGAGTCTCATCTGAAGAGAGAATTAGAAGCTTTAGACACACATGGCATCAAAGTCCAAGAGCTCAGACTGCAGGTTTATATTCCACTTTGTAATGGTCTCTTACTCTTTAGCATACATTACAGTTCACAAGTTTGAAGTCTGTAAGATTTTTTATGTTTTTGAAAGATCTCTTTTATTTGATTTGTATTTATTTGATAAAAAAAGCATAAATATTGCAATTTAAGAAAAAACTGTTTTCTATTTTAATATATTTTAAAATGTAATGTTCACATTATCTTTACAAAATGTCACATAATCCTTCAGAATGCTATTTCACTGCTAAAAATATTTATTATTATCAGTGTTGAAAATGCTTAATATTTTTGTGGAAACCTCTGATACATTTTTTTAGGATTTAAAAGAACAGCATTTATTTGAAATACAATTCTTAAAAATAATTCTTAAAGAAAGCCTTTACTGTTATTTTTGATCAATTAAATGCATCCTTTCTAAATTAAGTATAAGTTTTTTTAAACCAAAAAACAAACAAATAAAAACTTTAGAACGTTAGTATACACAGCAGACTGCATATATTACACTGCATCTTGCTTTCTTACTTTCAAGTAAAGGGATGTGTGACTCTGTCCAAACCACCCACAAAAACAAAATAAAAATGCATATAATGATATATATAAGTGTTTTTCAATACTAGTATTTATGAAACTATTTTTCTGCTTTTTCTCTGCCTTATAAAGGTTTTCCAGGAGGTGTTTGGATATTTAATTGAAGAATTTAAAACCTATAAGCCTATTTTCTCTGCCATCAAAAATGAGTATGACATCACATTAGGTATGTGCAATCTTTAAGGCGGGGCTAACATCATTTCTAGTTTAATGTTACTAATTATGTAAATATTGTATTGAACAGAAATGTGTAGCAATGCAAAGCATGTAAAATTAACTGTAGCTAACTAAGTTTAATATAATGTAAAATGAAACACTAATCGAACTCAATTGGTCGATAGTAAGTCATGAGGAAAATAATAGATGAGATGTCACTAATCAAAGTGTTAATGTCTCTCCCAGCACATCTTCGTGAACAGATCAGGGATCTGCTACCGCTGCGGGCGAAGCTGGTGCTTGTGTCGGAACACTGTGAGAAGAGGATTCTGGATCAGAGAGTGCAGGAAAGAGATGAGCTCCGAGCTCTGAAGCGAGAGTGTCAGCGTCTGCAGCGTGTCATTGAGAGTATGAGAGGACAACAGACTGCTCTGCAGATTCAGGTGGAGATCATTTATTATGTCTGTCAAAAATGTACAGTATATCGGTTAATGACAAGCATGACCTCTCAATAGGCTACAATATGGGAAAGCTTTTTTTTATGGAATCATGTGATCCCATTCTCTATGAGGAATTAATCATAGTATGTTGTGGTTTCTCTTAGCATAATTATCTTATTAACATTTGAACACAGTTTGAAATTAATGGAAATGTTTACAGCAGCCAAACGATGGGTCATTGGTGCAGGTCATTCACATACAAATTTAATAGAGGAGGAGAGTGAAACTAGAAAGATTCCTAGTGTTGTTGAATTAGATTTTATTGTTATATTTTAATTTAATTTTTTATTTTTAGTAAATTTTTGTAATTTTTGTTATGTGCTATTGTAATTTAAAAATGTGTTTTTTTATTTATCTTTCATTTATTTTTATTTCAGTTGTAGTAATTTTAGTATTTCAACTTGAACTTTAGTTAATTTGTTTTTTATCTAATAAATAAAAAAAAGTTTTTTTTTTAATCTAAGGTTTTACTTTTTTTTACTTTATTTAAGCTTTATTTCAGTTGCTGAAAACAGTTGTTAATATTTTAATTTTAGTTGCCGTTAACAATCACAACACTGCTGCTTCCATAAAGCATATATGACAATAGTAGATATATAGTGAATCACTACACAGACTCATGTGTATCTCTCCCATAGGTTGATCACCTAAAAGAGGATCTGGCCACCCAATATCAGCTATACAGGGATGAACGTGATGCACGAAAACTGCTCATCACCAGAATCAGCACAATGACCTCTACCCAAGACACTGAACATGATGATAATAATGAAGGTTATAATGAAGGTTACGTGAATGATGACTTGTAGTAGAGTCTGAAAAAAATAAACGTGGAGAACATGGAAACAAAAAAAGTTTACTACTGGAATTTAGTGTATGAGAATAAGGAGCCAGTGGTAGGGGGACCACCAGTCTTAAAAATTGAGAGCTTTGTCACTTTTCCTTCAAGACGCAAGCAGTGTCCTGCATTTCAGTTATGTGTGTATTATTTTTTTCTTACCTGAAATTACAATACCACAATAAGAAATATGATTTTAATAAATGTTATTTCCATTTAAAAATCCATTAGTGCAGCAGTCGTGTTATAGCTAGAGAAGGGAAAATAACAAACAAAGCATTCATAGAGAGGGGTTTTTTTTCTTTCTCTGCTGATGATGACTGGACAGAGCAAAGGAATCAGTGTGGACCTCATCAAAAGTCGTAAAATACAGCCAGGCAGGATTTTTTTTTTTTTTTTTTGAAGATGATTAATATTAGCCGGGCTGGAGGTTTGATTGCCAGGAGTGAGTTGCAGTAGTCAAGAGGTGATTTGACAGAAACTTTGCTTGTTCCTCTCAGAGGATGAATCTGAGGATCCTGTGGTGGTGAAAATGGCTTTGCAGGTGTGTAGAGAGGACCTTACCAAAGTCCAAGTTGATCTTAACCGCCTACAAGCCGAATACAGTGATGTGGTCCCACGACGAGACTGGGATAACCTGAATTATGTGCATGAGGAGACATTAATAAAGGTATGGAGAAAAATATATTTATTATTTTTAATTTACATACAAGAGAATGAATCAATCAGTTTACCATACAAAATATTTTGTGTTTATGTATGGTAGGATTAAATATTTTATTTTTATATTACTTTGTTCATTTTATCTGTTAATTTTATTTATCTACTACACTACGATTCAAAAGTTTGGGGTCAATGTTTTTTTAAAGGAATAATTCTGTTCAGTAAGAATGCATTAAATAAATCAAACACCCAAAAGAGTAACTCTTCAGGCCAATTCACACCGCACAGACAAACGCCAACAAACTAGTCTGTTGGAGTTTGTTGGATCAGTGTGTTACCCCTGTTTGCGTTGGTTGGAGTTTGTTTTGACCCTGAACATACTTATAGATATAGGATCATCCATTTTCTCCCCAGTCAGTGAGAGTTGGTCGGTGTCTGTTGGTGCAGTGTGAACATGACCGTTATTTTTCATAAGATTCTAAATCCAACGGCCAACTTGAGCCAACTTGTTTGTTGGAGTTTGTCTGTGCGGTGTGAATTGGCCTTTAAACATCAAGTGTGAAAATAAGATCTATAATCTATTTGATATGTAATTGATTTTAATATTTAATATGATTTCTTTCCATGTTTTAGCTGGAAACCTTACAGACAGACTTTGACCAGTTAAAGTCCGAGTATGACACACTGCTTGAGGTTCATTGTCAGGTACTTGAGCAGAGAGACAGACTTTAAAGAGGTCTATAATGATAAATGAATAACCGTAAACTCATCTGATTACTAAACATTATTCTAATCAACAGTCAGCACCTGCTGTGTTACACTCCAATCAGTCTGTGGTGCAACATGGCTCTGATAACAAACACATTGTTACAACTCCCAGACCAAACTGGGAACAATGTTCAGGTAACAGTATCTGAATTGTCCAGGCATAAGCTGCCATGTCTGTTCTTTATATAGTGCAGTTAAGCTTATGTTTGAGATAATCTTATGTAATATGTGTTGTAGACATACTAGGAGGCAGTGAGCGATGTAAAGAACTCTTTGAAGGTCAGTCCAGCCAAAAGAGGCTGGAGATCTTGCTGCAGCAGATGAATGGCCAAAATGAGTTCTTCACTGGTCTTGTAAGTGTTCTTAACATCAAAAATAGCTATAGAGCACTGCAGTGATGACATATTTTTGTAGGCCAGCATGAAAGTTAGTATTACCCTGGTTCTCTCAGTAAAAACCCAATAGGATTTTTCCATTGGATTTTGGATTATTGCAGAAAATAATCTCTTTGACGAAACAAGTTTATGATTTTTATCTATTTTTATCTATTTAGCCTACATATAAAAATAAGATGCTAAATATAGGCTATAAACGAACTACACCAGCTTTGCTAGGCTGAAGTAAAGTTGTTTTCACAGGGCACATCCAGTGACGTCCCCATTTATCTACAGTATGAGGGGAAACTTAAGAATCTTAAGCTCAAGAAAGCAGACGCAGTCAGAGTTATTAAAGACATCTGGAGAGAAAAAAACGCAGAGAATGAAAAGGTATGTATGGCATACCAATATCCTGGCTTGATTTGTTTAAACAGTCACTAGTTATGAGTATTTAATGCTGTATTTCTCCTCACATTTTTCTTCAATGGAGAGTGATGACACCAGAGATCTGCAGATGTTTCTTCACAGCTATCTTGTGGAACATTATAAGGATAAGGCAGGAGAGTGGGCTTACAGCTTGATGGAAAGCATTCAGAACAATCTTGAAGATGATCTCATTTGCCTTTTAAATGACATCTTGATTGGAAAGGTTTGCGCTTAATCTAAATAATAATTTGTGTAAATGTCCATAGCAATGATGAACAATTAAGTCCAATGAAAGCAGGTTTTTCAGCTGCCACCCAAAATATAAAATGTTTATTGGGATATATATATATATATATATATATATATATATATATATAATGTTGCTGATTGTAATTTTGTGGCAGGTTGATGAGACTATCTACCATGGACAGATTCAGCTACTGTCTCACTTGCTCAAGGTTTTAATTCAAAGTGACACAACACAATGTGGATTACTAACTGTCTTAGAATTTAGGTGAGCAAAAACTCAGAATTCCTCAGTTGAAAATTTATGATTGTCATGTGATTATTATTATTATTATTATTATTAAATTATGTGTGCTAATTTTCAGTGATGCATTGAAGAAGGCTTTCCCTCTGAAGGCAGATCAAGACATAGAGGAGCTGTTGGCGATTGCTCAGACAGAGCTGAAGAGTAATGGAGTGCGCATTGCTTATCAGACACTTTATACAGAGGTCAGTTTGAAATTTTTGGCTATAGCCTAATTTAAGTTGAATGTATACACTACCATTTAAAAGTTTTTGAAAAGTCTCTTATGTTCACCAAAGTTGCATTTAGTTGTTTGAATATACATTAAAAACAATAATATTAGAAATATGAATATAATTAAATTCTATTTGAAAACTATAAATATTTTTATAAATGTAAAATAATTTTTTTATCCTTTCATGGCAAAGAAAGATTTTCTTCTTTTTTTGCGAAATCATGATACATTTTTCATAATATTTTTTGCTTAATATAAAGTTCAAAGACCAGAATTTATTTAAAATATAAATCTTTTGTAAATGTATAAATGTCTTTACTGTCACTTTTGATCAATTTAATGCATCCTTGCTGAATAAAATTATTAATTTCTTCAACAACATCAAAAAAAGATCCCAAACTTTTAAACAGCACTGCATATATAAATATATTAGAACATCGTGTTTTGTGCACATTGTTCCCACTTCAGGACACAGATGGAAGACACAAAGAATTCCTGAGTCTAGTTAAAAAACAAGCTACTGCTGAGAGACTCCAGTACATCAGCGAGCTCAGAGTGCAACTAGAAGGCAAAGGGTAAAAGATCATCATCCACCCACTGTTTACAAAATGTTATTAAAGATCTCCAAGTAAAATTTCGATAATAGTATTGTCATTGTTTTGTCCTGTTTTGTATATCACCAATGTAGGGAAGTGGATGCAGAGCACCTCAGGACTGCCTTCAAGACTATCGATCCCTCACTGGATCCTGAAACTCTGGACTGGAATCTCAGTGTAGCTTTTCAGACAAAGGAGTGTGAATTACAAGCTCAAGCTTTGAACACTGAGGTTGTACTACAGCGTCTCTCTGTGGCTAATGTAAAAAGGGCAGGGCCTAAGTGATGGCCATTGTTATGTCAAGCACATTTCCAATCTTTTTATAGCACACTACATATATAAACCAAGCAAAGCACTAGGGTATAGAAATACCTTAATACTTTAATAGTTTGCATATTATGTAATTAGATAAATCACATATCAAGAATGACACAATAAAAAAAAATTATTTAAATAGCCTCATGTCTTTGCGTGCTGCTTTAACATATTATTTTTTGCTTTTCATTAAAAAGAAACTGTCGTGTGTTATATCGACCCTTTTACATCTACATCAACAAAGCTATATTAATTTGTATTGTCCACTACAGGTTACTTAATAGTTATTTTTATTGTCAATAAATGGTACATTTATATGTATTTGCTTGTCAGTTTTATTTTGTTGATTTGTAACAAATTAATGTAATTTATTATTAACAAGAGCTCAATTTTCCACCTCGTAAATGCAAAGAAGCACTGCATTTGTGAGGACTAATTGAAAGCTAAACTGAAATTTTCTGCACATGTAATTCTAAGAGAGTTTACAACCACAGATTGTAAATGGAAGAGAAACTGCACAAATATGGTTTCTAAGGGACAATACTTGTGAGTATTTAAAGTAAACTATTCTTGGATTCACCTGCTGCTCGAAGCACTAGTTCTAGATTTGGAAAGCAATACATCATCAACAACTATGTTTACACGGAGAATCTGTTGACTGGCTGTCAAAGACCAAAATTCAAAGCAGTGTGTAAGCGCTGTGCGCATGCTCAAACTGAAGAGGCCGCTCAACTTCTGTTCTCGGCGCGCTGGAATCGCCATAACTGGAACCGGGGATTCGGTTTTGGGCTCACGGAGGTAAGATGTTGGGCAGATATTATTTATAACAGTTAACATTGTATTTACGCTGCACATAACTACTTTATAACTACTTTATGCAAAGTAGCACTGGGGCTTTTTGCCAAGAATGATCTGAAGCGCTAGCTAATAGGACACGCCTATAGGACCGGAGCGTGTACGGGCCGCGCGAGGGTCTCGCCTGCGTTCAGCTCATATGGCTCTGGGGTATTTTTAGAACGGAACGAGGGTGCGTTTGGTCCAAGTTGACCGTTGATCGTTACTATTCAAACTCCGAGTCGATATTCAAAAGGCAACGTCCACTTCAACGTAAAACACAACTTTTTCGCTTCACGATTTAGCCGGTGAGCTCGTAGACAGACAGGCAAGTGTTAGCACGTCTACGGCTAAAGCTAAAATGAATCAGTCTACACTCAGCGAGGCCATTGAAAGCCAGCTAATAATCATAGCATGGTTACTTTTAATGGTTAGTAGCATTCTTAATCAAATAGTGGCTGTGGTTTGACGGAAATTATTTTAAACACAATTTGGACGCCTTCATATCGTCACTGGCTGATTTGTAAATTAAGTTAGTATTAGCTAACCAACCAACCAGTTAGTGCTAAGAGTCTCTAAAATCCTCTTTAGAATGACCAGCCGAATGCTTTTATGTCAGTCATTAATGTTCTAATTTGACAGTAATCGAACTAGTTTGGTTAGTGGTCATTCATACAATTATCCTACTGTATGCAAGAAAGTGTAATTATAGGGAGTTGTCATCAACTGCTCATATTAACTAGAGTATTCCAGAACTGTACTTGTAAGATGTCACTGGAAACTGTTAGATATGAGAGAAATTGAAATGTTTAAGTTTGAAAACCTCCAGTGGATCATGGCCCAATCACATGATATATTAACCAGTCAAAGTTGCTGACAAATCTGTGGGTTTTTAAAAGGGTGGAGCAGGAGTGTGTTAAATTCCATGAGCTTCTAAACAGAAAGGAGTTTGTAAAGGTCTGTTCACATCAAGGACAATAATGATAACAATAAAGACTGTTGCTTTAAAATCATTCCAAATTGAAAAGAATAGAGAATAGGGCACACACCACAACTATAGCAACAATGACACAGAGGAACGATGTTGTATGATAAACGATTAAAACATTGACTGCCAACGATGACATGACTTTTAAGTAATAAACAGAGCATTATTGTGCGTTCGTGTGGACACTAATATAGTTATCAGTATCTATAGTTATCGTTGTTGGTGGTACAGGCTTTAAGGACGACAATTAATAATCATTCTAATTCTATGAGAAGTCCAAACCACAACTATATCCATAACGCTACAGAGGACTGATATCAGTGAAATAACTTGCAGAATTAATTTTTGTAACATGTGAACTAAAGACATTGACAGCCAATCAGAATCCACTTGACTTTAACAAGATTAAGAATGGTGGATTCTGATTGGCTTTCAATGTTAGTATGTTCATCAGATGAAAAAAAAAAAATCATGATTCTAAAACTATAATTCCTTTTGTGTCGTTATCATTGTAGTTTTCTATTCTCATAGAATTAGAACAATTATTATTACTTTATAGTTATTGTTATAATTATCATCTTTAGTGAAAATGGGCCTTTAATCCAGCCTTTTTGGTCTGATCAGGGGTGCGTTTCCCAAAAGCATTGTTAGCTAACTATGGTTGTTAGTTCCATTGAACTCTATTGGTAGCGGCGGAACTTGCGGCCATAGTTGTTTTTGGAAAACGCACTCCTGTTTGGCTTTTTAATTTTGTTGTTTGATTGATTATTGTTGGGATCTATGTTTAATTTTTTCCCCTAAAATAAAGTTGATACCTTTTGTGTCAGAGAAACTTGCATGTGGACCAATTTAGAATTTTGTATTTGAACTTCTGTTACTTCTGTTTTTGCGGTAGCTCTATAGCATCACCGTTGAAGAGTAATTATTAGAGCCTGACCGATATGGGTTTTTGGGGGGCCAATACCGATATTAGGGAGTAAAAAATGTCTGATATCGATATATCGGCCGATATTCTTTATGTGTATATTATAGTAAAGTACCAGTCAAAAGTTTGTCAAAAAAAAAAAAACATATCGTTGGCATATACGCTGATGCAGATATATCTGTGACAGGCTCATATCGGGCGATGAATCGGTCAGGCTCTAGTAATTAGCTAGTGAGGTGGATTTACTTATTGTAGAGTTTATGAAAGTTATCATTAGCATTGTAATATTCTAAGTGGATGTCATGACAAATGATAGTAGACTGGGAAGATTTTAAAATGAGTGGTACGTTCATAAATTTTTAAGAACTTACCTTCATGCCGTGGAAATACAATCTGGAAGACCACAAGCTCAGCACTGAATAGAGGTGTGGCTATATAAGGTCTGTTTAGTGCCAGAAAAGCTAAAAAGGTGCACTCAGTATTTTTGCCAATTAAAAACTTGCCACCGAATTACTAACACCTATCAGAAGTTGTTTATTTACTACATGGAGCGGGTTGCTTCCTTATGGGCTCCGCCATGTTGGCATTACATGACCAGCCATATTATGCAGTTGACAAGCTAATAAAACGTTTACTTCACATATTCCTTTTAATTAGTGTGCGATGCCCTTTGCAAAGTATAAACAAAAGTACATATTAACAAACCCAACAGCTTAGCAAACACAATACGAATGATAGTGACCAATAGTATACTGTATAAACTTAATGCACCCAGGTTGTTAGGTATCAATATGAGGTCCAAGATCACGGGTACTGTTGGCTCAAATAAAAGCCAGTGCACCTTTAAATGTGGATTAAAGTTTCTGGGGTTTTTTTCTGTCTTGTCAGTTGTTGTCAACCCTCAGTCTGTCATATACATTGAGTCATTTATTCTGTCTCCACCAGTGCCTGTAGCAGGGTGAATCAGAATGGGAGACAAGCCGATTTGGGAACAAATAGGATCCAGCTTTGTGCAACATTACTATCAGCTGTTTGACACAGACAGGACTCAACTTGGATCGATATATGTGAGTATTGTATTAAGCTCTTTTCTTCAGGTTGGCTCTCTCTTGACTAGTTCCTTAGCTGAGAGAGACATTAAGTAGAGATGTTTTACTGTCTCTGCCTTGCAATCATGTTAGTGTTTAAAGCGTCACTTGGTTTATGTCTTGCAGAGTGACGCTAGATGCCCAGTAACAAACAAGTTTTGTCGTGTGTTCAGGAGAGGAGTCTTTTCAGGCCAGAAATGTGGTTCTATACTGGACCTTTAAAAAGAGCCTAAAGTCCTCATACATGAACCTATATTTTCAGCAACATATGTTAAACAGTATGTCAAACATATGTTAAACAATACTTATATTAAGGGATATTTGTTGAGTATTTATATTTATGCCATGGTCTGTCTGAATACTCGATTCTGATTGGCTGGCAGGTGTTGATTAAATTAGTTGAACTGCACAGGTAGTTCCAGGTCAGTTTAATCACGTTCTATATTAATGCGCTTCCTATAAACATTGGTAACCATAGTAACATACAGTTAGAGTTGAATAGTAATACAGACGAAAATAACCGTCATTTTTATCGTTCCGGTCAAATATTGCAGCGCAAATATTATTAACATCTTTAATATGTGAATGCTGGGAAATGACCATGGCATAAACGGGATAATCAACGGCTAGCTGTGCATTAAACGATTTGAATGCACTTCGCGGAGGCAAAATTTGAATGTTCTTCGCCTCCACGTCGTGCATTCAAATCGTTTAATGCACAGCTAGCCGTTGATTATCCCTTACATATATATGATTTAATATGTATTCATAAAGACTGACCATAGTACTGTTTTGCTGTCTACATTTTGGCTGCTTTAGCTCAACTAAACTTTTTTTTCTTGTCCTAGATTGATGCATCATGCCTTACGTGGGAGGGTCAGCAATTCCAGGGAAAAGCAGCCATTGTCGAAAAGCTTTCCGTACGTATTTGTGTGTGTTTTGTTAGAGTTGAAGGTTGATTTTAAAGGGGTAGTTCACCCAAAAATGAATTGTTTTTTCATTAATTACTCACCCTTATGTCATTCCAAACCCGTAAGATCCTCGTTCATCTTCGGAACACAAATTAAGATATTTTTTTATTTTGATTTCTTCTCTTCTGTACAGCGTCAGCAGCACCACATTTTTTCTTTGTGCACAAAAAGTGTTTTGTCAGTTGCGTTGCAGTCTATGCAGGGTTAGAAAGCTCTCGGGATTTCATCAAAAATATCTTAATTTGTATTCCAAAGATGAACGAAGGTCTTGTGGGTTTGAAACGACATGAGGGTGAGTAATTAATGACAGAATTTTCATTTTTGGGTGAACTATCACTTTAAAGTAATTTGATAGACTAGGGTTTATTTTTGAAAATAGAGGTTGGGAGTTAAATGTAAAAAATCTCTCAAATTGACCATAAATTGTGCATCCCCATTTAAATATTGATCAGATGTTTAATTACCGTATGTATCTTTCAGTTTAAACAGTAATTATATACATTACTTTTTGTTATTTTTTCTTCAGAGCCTGCCCTTCACAAAAATAGCTCACAGCATCACAGCACAAGACCATCAGCCCACCCCTGATAGCTGCATAATGAGTATGGTAGTAGGCCAACTAAAAGTAAGTATTTTCTCAATTTAATTTTGACCTCTGACAGTTATGCTATGACAGCAGCGCCTGAGGTGAACACTTTAGACAAATATGTATGTGATAAGGTCTAGGAGGGCATTCTCTTCATTTGAAATGCGTAACGTCACCTTAATCCCAGTGGCATTTAAATTGAGAGCGGCTGTGGACGGCTTAAGCCTCTCTTGATTGCCCTCTCGCTCCACCTTACGTGACATAGTACTGCGTAGTCAAAGATTTTCTAAGCATTTCAGAGCTGTAGTGTATGTGTGTTTATCTATCAGGCGGATGATGACCAGGTGCTGGGCTTCCACCAGACCTTTCTGTTGAAAAGTATCAACACTGCCTGGGTTTGCACCAACGAAGTCTTCAGGCTTGCCCTGCACAACCTTTGAGCTTAAAGGCTCTCGATGGTCACATGGCCTTTCTTCCTTCTCTTAATGTCTGTAAGGACCAGTGTCCGCTTGGGTTCACGCACACCGTACGAGCCTCTCTACTAACGTCTTTAAGCTGTGTTCAGATCAAGCGTCTATGTGGATTTAGTATGTTAGGAATGCTATGACATATTGAATATGTTCATGCAGGTTTGCCTGGTGTGTTTGTGAATTTGTTTGCGCCTTTGCAGCAACAAAACAACTAAAAGTCATTCATTTGCAGAGAGAGTTGACCATTTTTGGTGACTTTTAATGACGTAATTGTGTCCAACAACAACATTAAAAGTGGAGAACTGTTTAATTTAGTGAGCACAAACTCCTTTTGCAGTGTGTATGCATTCTGTGTGCAATACGTATGCAGTGAAGAAGCAGTACGGGCTCATTGTGCATTTGCAGTCTGCTACTGATCCACGGCTGTATACCACAAACACAACAATAATCCTTTATTCTGATTTTAAATCAAAATATTGCTACTGAAAATTATTTTTCACAGTACACAATACAATCTTTCATTGATGTTCCCATTTAAATGCAAGGAATATAAACAACATATTATTCAATGCAATTCAAGCAAGTGGCAAAATATTTAAACTGTCAATCCTGCCAGTCATAAAGAACTTTGTTTTTGTTTAGTTTTTTACCTCCACGAGTGCCATTTATTACGTTGCCTCGTTTATCTAAAAGTGCACTTTTCCTGACTTTAAACCTAACTACAAAGCAATGTGTTGACTGTGAAACACAGTAGATTTAATTGTATGCATTTAGGGTGTAATTACTACATTTTAGTGTCAATCCATGTTCATTTATTACCACGAACAATGCGCTGTCACTTTAATTCAGGGCATGCAGCAGAGCAAAAATAGATTGATTCAGAAACAATCGCTGCAATGCTGCATACGCAACACTTCTGGAACACATTGCCAGACAGCATCCGTGTGCAGTGTGAATGCTCTAACCTGTTAACTTGGGCACGGAAAAAATACCTCGTATGCACTGCAAACGGAGTATGTGTGAAACGGGCATAACAATCAGCTTTTGTTTTGACCTGTCTTTATGTGCATCTAATATTTTGTAATAAAGAGTTCCTTCACATGAAAAACTAATGTGACGTTGTTCAAAATGGGTGAAACATGAGTGAAATACTTAGGATCAGATGTGTTTCTATTGAGCTTTTAGATTCTGTTTATAAATATGCAGGGATTGAATATTGGGGTAAAATAAGTGCTATAAAATCATTATTTTGAATTACTTTCTCTCTTTTCTCTCTTTTGTGCTTTTGTCATTTTTATTATTTTTTTTATACATTTTTTAAACATTTTTTCTAGTTTTAGTAATGTTAATACTTCAACTTTTTAAGTTTTTCTTTTAATTGATTTCAGCTTTCATTTTAATGAACAAAAAAACAAAAAATAATAGTTTTAGTTGACAACGTACTAGCAACTCTGAGTACAGTGTGTGCTAAAATGACAACAGTTAAAGGGATAGTTCACCCAAAAATGAAAATTCTGTCATTTACTCACCCTCAAGTAGTTCCAAATCTGTATGAATGTCTTTGTTCTGCTGAACACAAAGGAATGTGGGAAACAGAGCAGTTCTGGGGCACCATTGACTTCCATAGTATTTTTTCCTACTATGGAAGTCAATGGTGCCCCAAAACAGCCTGGCTGCATACTTCCTTCAAAATATCTTCCTTTGTATTCGGCAGAACAAAGAAATTCATACAGGTTTGGAACTACTTGAGGGTGAGTAAATGATGACAGAATTTTCATTTTTGAATGAACTTTCCCTTTAACAACCGAGTCGTATGGGTTATCTTGCACAAAAAGCATTTTATAACCTTGTGACTTCTTTAAAATGACTGTAAAAAGAATTTAATAAAAACATGGTCACAATTATCTAATATATGGCCAGATTACATTACACAGGTGATGCCTTGTAATGGATTTTAGTGTTATTAGTGAAGATCATTTAAATTCAGTACTAGGCTCAGTGTTTATGTGAGAAACTGACCCAGATTGCTTAGTACCACATTTTGTCACAGTTGATTTTTGATTTCACTACCATCAGCCAAAATATGCTGCAATTATGTAAAGATATTATGTCCTTAGCTGGAAAAAAGTGGATATTGTGACAGACTATCAGCCTTTAGTTTGCCTTGATTCCTTAATGCAGCATTTGTCTTTCTGTAGCTGAACTAATATGCTTTGAAACCATAATTAATATGCCCTTCTCCATAATGAAGTGTCGCACAGTTGTATGAGAGCCTCTGCCTTAGTCTCCTCTGTCTTTCTGCTTTGTCTAGGCAGATGATGACCCCATCATGGGATTCCATCAGAGCTTCATCCTGAAGAACATTAACGAGGCGTGGGTTTGCACCAATGACATGTTCCGCCTGGCGCTGCACAATTTTGGTTAAACGCCCCATGGCTAGCAGGAGGGAAGTGGGGGAAGGTGAAGGATGGGGTTCTGCCCTGATGACGCCCGAACCTGTCAATCAGCCCTTCATTCATCACACTCTTGAGAAACGCCACTGGATTACAGCAGTCAATCACAGAAAACATGCAGGCATATACAGTACTGCCTCTACTCCAGAAATGACATGTTTCTTTGCTGAAAGTCCACACATCCATCAAACTGACCCTTTTCCTTCGCCAACCTGCATGATGATGGGGAGCTTAATTATCAGAGGACGCCCTGACCAGGACAAATACGTATTAACCTAACCTCGGCTGTTTTATATTTACATTTTAGTTGCTGATTTTGACTTTGAAATAACAACCGTCTTACTGTCTTTCTTTGCTTTAGTACAAAGTGTGTTCAGCTTGTTTTAGAATATGCTCATTGAAGTTGGATCTTTTTTTTTTTCCGCCCCACTTGAAAATTGGTGTGATGTCAGGTTGCTCTAGGTATCCAAAGAACACCACCCTAATTTCCTCTTCCCCTCAGACCAGTGTGCTTCCCACTTTCTGCCCACTGCTCTCTGTGACAATAATTTCCAAGCCACGATACACAATAAAACCTTTGACTTTTTCTTAACAACGTCATCATCTTGTTCATCCCCCTGTCTGGTTTTGCGTCTACCTTTTTTTCCCTTTTCTATGCTTACCTGTTTGTGTTTTTGATACTGCCTCATATTAGATTCTCACCATAAGATTTTAGATTTATTTGAGCAGAGCAGAAAACAATGGAGCTGTTATTTCTCTTTTTACAGGTGGCCAGTGTTTCCTGAAGCAGTTTAGACTTTAAAAAATAATGTTGGTTTATTTGGTAGAAAATTGCTATTATTAGCAAAGGATTACATGCCATTATTTTGCTAAATTTTTCCTAACCCTAAAAATGGTAGAATCATAAGTGGATGCTCTTGTTAAAAAGAGCAGAAATCATATGCATCCGCCACTTATGCCACATAAATAAAACAGGTTTTGCTAAGGTTAAGAAAGAGTTTGAAACAAGAAGAAAAAAAAAAAAAAGCCCAGATGAATCTTCTCGGTGCTTTTATTCTCTGATGTACCCTTTCTGTTTTAGTTCAGAGGTTTCATTTCCCCCGTTTTCCATTGATTAAAAATCTTGAAGATGTGGGATGTGATGTTTCATACGCTTGTATGAATGTAAATGTCATCGAGTTTGCAGTGTGGCCAAAGCTGTTATTACCTTCCATATTTAGGCTTATACTTTGACATTTTCAGTTCAAGAAGGATCACAGAAACAAAGCCTGAAACATGACTAGTTGTGTGGGGGGGGGGGAAGATGACTATTTTCTCATTTCCACAATATGTTTACACTAAAGGAGTTGATGTTCATTGTTTAGGATTAGAAAATCATATTCACAGAATATGAAGGCCTTTGTGCCAAGTGATGGTACAGATATTTTAGAGAGATGTCTTCTGCGTTGTAGCTTTTTGCACTGAAATATCTAGACAGATCTGCTAGAACATCAATATAATGAGTCACATTCTTGCATTATATTTTTGCTGGAATACATGTGTTGTACGCGTACTTCATGCTTGCTTGACCCTGCAGATATCCACTCTGTGGTTTAAGGGGAAGAGCAAAAGAAGACTTGATTTTCCCAACAAAAGCAACAGTGATACAATGTGAATACAGTAAGAGACTACTTCAGCTGCCTACATGTATGTGGAAATAAAGGAGATCAAAGTAAAGTGTGCTGTTATGTTATTTCTATAGGTGGAGGGAACAGTTTAAAACTAGTTGAAGGTGATTTTCTGACAACCACTTATATAAAAAAAAGTCAAAATAAGTTGAATTATTATAATAGCACGCCAGTAAAACATAAATATTAATTTGTGATCTCTAATATCAGATTATCGTTTAAAAAAAATTAATTGAAGAGTAATGTAGTTCCTGTCAAGTTAGGTGATTCACTCCGGAACCAAAGAAATCCTGCCAGCAGAGGCGGGGGAATGAAATGCAGGGAACGCTTGACGGAAGTTGACGGACGATTGCAAGCTTTTATGAGGGGCGAGCTCAGACACAAAATTAAACTATTGCGAATTTGGCCGTTTCCAGTGATTTAAATCCCCCTTCCCTACTCTATGGCTTCTGGTTCCAACATGGACATGGAAGGCGCGACCCAGCACCTTCGGGACATCTTAAAACTGGATCGTCCCGGTAATTCGGCCGGTAAGTTGCCGGGGAAGGGAGCAGCTAACGCTAGGCCGCGGCGCGATGATGCTGCGCAGCGCTGGATTTCAGCGCGAGCCACCTGGCTACAGTCGCTCAAAAACGCGGGACAGTGTTAACTACGTTTTATAAGTGACAAACATCATGTTTTGTGTATTAATGTGACTAAATAAAAGGAGGGATAACGTAGCATGTAAGGGCTCCTACTGGCGCAGCCGCAGCTTTGCTCAGACAGAAAGAGTTCAATATTAATTGCGACATGAACATAAATGTTATTCAAGAGTTTAATGCATTTCATATGCATCACTATGCAGTGACTTGATAACCGTGACATTATAGGTTTCTGAGAGAAGACACGTCAAGTCAAAAAGACGGTTTCAAAACCTATTCAAATTTTTGTGCATCATTATACAAGGTTTTGCCTTATGTTAGAACAATAACAGTTACATATGCAATGTTACACACCTCATATGTATATTTATCATATAAGCACACATCATATATACATATTTATTTATTTAGAAAAAACATAATCAATATATACTAATGGGAGGGGAAATGCTAGTTGTATTGAAAGTCATTAAAGTAATAGTCAGAGAGTGCACCAGTGCATTTTTACGACTTGATTTATCAGTCATTTGATTCCACAGAGCCCTCTTTGGTAGAGAGCCAGAGAAAACCATCTTTCAATGGAGAGTTGAATGGCATTCTTGGAGCGGATCTTATTGGAGCAGGAGGACTTGGGACAATGGTGGAGCCAACTGCTCACAACTCAGACAAACTTAATGGACAGGACACACAGACTATGTATGTTTTGCTGTCATTAACACTGCATATTATGTTCAACACATTCTTTAGCAAACCATTAATACTATCATATTGTCATTATCTTCTTATGAACTGTAATTTTTTAATATACTATACTTAAACTTTTTTGCTTTATAATATTTACACTACCATTCAAAGGTTTGGGTTCTATAGGATTTTTAAATGAGTCTCTTATGGTTTGTAATTTTAATATTTCAACATTTAATTAATTCCTGTGATGACGACAGCTGAATTTTTAACAGTTATTACTCCAGTCTTCAGTGTCACATGATCTTTCAGAAGTCATTCTGACATGCTGATTTGGTGCTCAAGAAACATTTTTTTTCTTATTATTATTGTTGAAGACAGCTGTGCTGTTTAATATTTTTGTGGAAACCGTGATGAATAGAAAATTCAAAAGAACTGCATAGAAATCTTGCAATAGAAATGTTTTGTAACATACAGGTGCATCTCAAAAAATTAGAATATCATGGAAAAGGTCTTTTATTTTTTTTATTTTTTTTATTCAAAAAAGCAAACTTTCTTATATTCTAGATTCATTTCACACAAACTGAAATATTTCAAGTTTTTTTTGTTTTAATTCTGATGGTTATGACTGAGGCCCTGTTTACACTAGTGCGTTTTCGTTTTATAACAGCGTTTTAAAATGAAAACGATCCTCGTCTCCACTGGCGTTTTCACTGCGTTTCAGAAACGATCTCCGTCTACACTACACAACCGAAAACGCATGTCACATTACCATTCATGCAGGTACAACCATAGATTTGTATAGGTAGATTCCCTATTATTTAGATGACGGACGTGTCTGCGTGCTTGGAGCGGTCGAATGAGGAATCTACCTGTACATATCTATGGGTACAACAGTGAGCATGGTGTTATTGTTTACACGGTCGTCAAGGATACGCAGAGCGAATGTGGGCAGCCACGGCATGCTTTTCAAAAGTCTCGGTTTTGGTCCATTTACACTGAAACGCAACCCCGGAGTTTAAGCTAAAACTGGGTCTGCACTGCAGCGTTTTTAAAAGTCTCCGTTTTCGACCTCAAAAACACTGGAGTAGTGTAAACGACAGGCGTAACCATAGCAAAAGTTATGCGTTTTAAAACAGAAATACACTAGTGTAACCGGGGCCTTACAGCTTAGGAAAATTACAAATTCAGTATCTCAAAAAACCTGAATATTCCATTTTGAGCTTGATTAGTTTGATTAATTTTGAGTATAAATACTGGGTACCTCCTGGGCTAGTTTAGAACATGCAACCACAATTATGGGGAAGACTACTGACTTGAAAGTTGTCCAGAAGACGATCAACGGCACCCTCCACAAAGAGGGTAAGCCACAGAAGGTCATCGCTGAAAGGGCTGGCTGTTCACAGAGTGCTGTATCGAAATATATTCATAGAAAGTTGACTGGAAGTAGAAAGTGTGGTAGGAAAAGGTGCACAAGCAACAGGGATGACCACAGCCTTGGGAAGATTGTCAGGAAAAGCCGATTCAAGAACTTGGGAGAGCTTCACAAGGAGTGGACTGAAACCAGATCATCGCATCAAGAGCCACCATACGCAGATGTCTTCAGGAAATGGGCTACAGCTGTCACATTCCTAGAACCAAGCCACTCCTGAACCAGAAACAACGTAAGAAGCATCTCACCTGGTCTAAGGAGAAAAAGAACTGGATTGTTGCTCAGTGGTCCACAGTCCTCTTTTTAGATGAAAGTAAATTTTGCATTTCATTTGGAAATCAAGGTCCCAGAGTCTGGAGGAAGAATGGAGAGGCACAGAATCCATGTTGCTTGAAGTCCAATGTGACGTTTCCACAGTCAGTGATGGTTTGGGCTGCCATGTCATCTGCTGGTGTTGGTCCACTGTGTTTTATCAAGTCCTTAATCAATGTAGCCGTCTACCAGGAGATTTTAGAGTTCTCCATGATTCCTTCTGCTGACAATCTTTATGGAGATGCTGATTTCATTTTCCAGCAGGACTTTAGCACCTGCCCACACTGCCAAAACCACTTCCAAGTGGTTAGCTGACCATGATATTACTGTGCTTGATTGGCCAGCCAACTCGCCTGACCTGAACCCCATAAAGAATCTACGGGGTATTGTCAAGAGGAAGATAAGTAACATCAGTAACACCTCAGCAGTGCCACAGGCTGATCGCCTCCATGCCATGCCGCATTGAAGCAGTAATTCATGCAAAAGGAGCCCCAACAAAGTATTGAGTGCATAATTAAACCTACTTTGGAGATCTCGAACATTTCTGTTTTGTAAATCTTTTTTTGATTGACCTTTGAGAAAATATTCACATTTTTGGAGATACTGAATTTTTTATTTTCCTAAGCTGTAAGTCGTAACCATCAGAATTAAAACAAACAAACAAAAAACTCTTGAAATATTTCAGTTTGTGTGCAATCAATCTAGAATATAAGAAAGTTTGCTTTTTTGAATTAAATTACAAAAAATAAAGACCTTTTCCGTGATATTCCAATTTTTTGAGATGCACCTGTATATTAGAGCTCTTTATTGTCAATAAATCCATACATCGTGTTTTACTTTTATTATTTTTTATTTTTTGGTACCAGCTGCCTTTTAGGAGATGATGGGTCCACCTGTGTCCCCATCAGAGCAAACAATGTTGAAATTGTGTCCAGTCGTGACTCTAGTATTGACAGTAAGGCTCGTGGCAGCAACCAGGTGTGTAAATTAATGAACTTGTGCAAAACACTTTATTATTAGCAGTTCAGGGTTTCACTGTCATCGAAAACCTAGGAAAATCATTGAATTTTTAATTGGTGTGTCCAGGTGTGCAAGAGTAATTTGAAAGTAATACAATTGTGAAAACTTCTACATTTCTAGTCGGTAAAATCTTCCACTAGTGCTCAGTTATGAAATATTTACTTGGCTAGAAATCTTTATATAATGGTTTTTAAAATGAACTATTGGAAAAGTCATAGAGGTTAATAGGTCAAAATGAGTGGAAACCCTGGAAATTGTTTTGTTCTCTAAATCTTTTCCGTATGACTTTTCTTATAGGTTAAAATTCAGCCAGTCGCCAAATATGACTGGGAGCACAAGTACTACTATGGCAATTTAATAGCCGTGTCCAACTCCTACTTGGCTTATGCCATCAGAGGTCAGTTTGCACACTGTGTTTGTCCATGGCTCATTTAGCACAGTCCTTTTGAATAAAATGTTGATGGGATTCAGCTGAATGGTTTGTAATTGTTTTTCACTCACAGGCGCAAACAATCATTCTATGATCCGAGTGCTGCGGCTGGGATCAACCGAGCGTTCGCTGCTGAAGGGCTTCACCGGTGCAGTCACAGACCTTGCTTTCGCCCACTTGGACTCCACCCTGTTGGGCTGCGTGGATGAGGCTGGAAACATGTTCATTTGGCAGCTCACTAGCCACAGCAGCAAAATACAGTATCCTCTGTAGATTGAACAGGAATTATGATAAAGATTTTTCACGTTTTTTTATACTAAATCATCAAGAACAGCAGGTTAATGAGATTCCAGAAGGTTTTAGACCAGTAAAGCTTTTTTAAATACAAAAAAAGTCAAATTGTAAGGTTGTAATATTTATTTTCTTTGTTTCTCAAAAAAAAAAAAAAAAAAATCTGGATCTACATGTATTGTATAATGCTAATGAGCAGGTGAACTCTGCAGTTTCTCCTTAACATTGATGTTTCTTAGAGATGAAGTGATCGTTCACATCCGAAGGCCTGAGGACACTCCACTAAACTCCAACCGCAGACTCATCTGGTGTCCCTTCATCCCGGAGGACAATGATGAGAACCCAGAAGATGCGTGTCAGACACTGGCACTCCTTCATGAAGACAGAGTATGATTTCCTTGGAATTTGACAGTTTTATCACTTTCTTTCCAAAATGTCCTTATATTATTAGATTTTAAATGTTTTTAACACTATTACTCTCCTCACTGTGCTTGTAGGCTGAGGTTTGGGACCTTGACATCCTCCGATCCAATAACAGCTCATGGCCTGTGGACGCCACAGAACTGAAAGAGGGCTTCATCACCATTAGAGGACACACAGCAGTATGTCCCGCTGTCTTTTAGCTCAATGTTGTGTCTGCAGTGTTTTATTAACTAATTGAGAAATTAGATTTAATGTAATTGCAACAACACATAAGTGATTTATAGGGTGTGATGTTTATTATTAAACGTATTCCTGTTTTTGCAGCGCATTAGTGAGGGAGCCCTGTCCCCTGATGGCACGGTCTTGGCCACAGCCAGTCATGATGGATTTGTAAAGTTTTGGCAAATCTACATTGAGGGACAGGACCAACCCAGGTACTGAGACATTATGAAATTTAACATGGTCTACTGTTCAAAATTTAGGGTCAGTAAGATTTATTTTTGAAAGATGGTAAGGAATGCCTTTATTCAGCAAGGGTGCATTAAATTGATCAAAAGTGACATTAAAGGCATTTGTAATGTTACCAGAAAATTCTATTTCAGATATATATTGTTCTTTTGAACTTCTATTCATTAAAAGAATCCGGAAAAATGTATAATGTTTTCCACAAATATATTAAGAAGCACAACTTTTTTTCAACATTGATAATAGAATCAGGATAGAATAAATTCTGATAATAACAGATCAGAACTGTTTTTGAGAACCAAGTAAACATGTTAAAATGATTTTTTTAAGGATCATGTGACACTGAAGACTGAAGTAATGGCTTCTAAAAAATCGTGCTTGCCATCAGAGGAATCAATATATTGAATAGAAATCTTTACATTTATTTATAGTAATATTTCACCATGTAACTTGTGTTATTACTTTTTTCATTAAATAAATGCAGCAATGATGAGCATAAGAGACTTCTTTCAAAAACACAAAATCTTACCGACTCCAAACCATCCAAACGGTAGTGTATAAATATTAATAAATCAACAGTGGCATGTAGCTTTAAAATATTTCTCAAATATTTAAACATTTATTGCTTTTAGTTGACAAGGAAAAAATGTGCTAATATATTAATTTACAATACTCAAAATACTGTGTACAATAATGTTATTAAATGTATATTACAAACATTTGACTGTAATTGTATTTAATATGTATTTAACACAATCAATTATACTGTTAATAATTATTAGCAATATTACAATAATAATTTGATATTTTTTGTTATTGATTATACTTCTAAAGCTGTCCTATAACTAAATCAATAGCCTTGTGAAAAATGTAAGTAACCTTGCTCCTTTTACAGATGCCTGCATGAATGGCAGCCACATAATGGACGGCCTCTTTCCTGCCTGCTCTTTTGTGACAACCACAAGAAGCAAGATCCAGAGTGAGTATGAAGTTCATATAGTCTTCAGTTGTCCAAATTCAAAGTCAGCATCCTAAGTCATCACGGAATCTGACACTTGGCTTTAAGCTGTTTTTGCAGTTGTCTTTACTTGAAATTGGGTCTTTGACACATGCTATACATTAAACTTAACCATTTATTTTCTTCTGAAGAGTTCCTTTCTGGCGCTTCCTGATCACTGGAGCTGATCAGAACCAGGAACTTAAGATGTGGTGTACAGTGTCATGGACGTGCTTACAAACCATCAGGTCTGTTCATTTCTTAATTGTTCGATATGTGTTGTTCAAGCTTGAGCATTAATCTTTCTCCTCTACGGATGTGAATTTTAGAAGAACTGTGAATTTGTGTGTTTCAGGTTTACCCCAGATCCATTCAACAGCAGTGTACTACCCAGCCTGAAGGCCAGTTTGGACCTGTCTGCAGAATTTCTCATTCTCAGTGATGTTCAGAGGAAGGTCAGACTCATTATTATTTATGTGTGTGTGTATATGTATGTGTCTGTTTTAATTTCACTAGATTCAGTGTGTTATGTTTTAATGTTTTTTTTTTGTGTGTTTGTGTATTTAAATAAAAAAAATGTGAAGTAACAGAGCAGCAGAAGTTTATATGCAGAGACAGCAGATGCTGTAGACACCATGAAAGTCATGCTTGAGTGCGTAGTAGATGAAACTGCACTGCTCTGTCACACAAAGACATTCAGATCAAGTAGCAGTCTTTTTGTGGTTTAATTTTCATAAACACTAGTCCATTGCGATTTTCTTTTATTCTTCCAAATTTTGCCAAATTCCTTTGACGTTCCAATTAAGCTAAATTCCATATTTACGACTAGATCCTACCATTCCACCCATGTTTTCCACTTAGAAGAAATCGTCAAAACACCTTTATGCAATGCAGATTGTTTTTAAGCAGCTGTTTCTTATATAGGGTTGTAGTTTTAGTTACTCACTCTCATGGCGTTTCAAACCTGTATGCAGGGCTCGCAAAATCGCTAGCCCGACGTCCCGGGGCTATTGTGTTTTCCAGTCGGGCTAGCAAAATGTATCACTGCCTGCCCGACGGGCTCCTTAAATACAGATCTCCCGTGGATCCTTAAAAACTCTTAAAGTGAGTTGTATCAAAATTAAGGCCATAAAAAGTTTTAAATGTTAAATGGTGTAAGAAATGTCTTAATTATAATTTCAAGAGGTCTTACAGTTGGGGACGGAAAGACGAGAGTCGCGCGATACGGCAGGATTAAACTTCAAAAGGCAATGATGTCATTGAATAAATATGAGCGCTGCACGTTTCAAGTCAAAACGTGTCGTTGGCATTTTAATTTCATTTTACCTATAATTCCTGATAAAGCAGAGTTTATGAGCTCTGAGCTGCTTTGTGTACAGCGTTTCCGGGGAAACCGAAATATTTCAGCGCTCCTAAAGCGCCACCTCATGGCAGAGAATGAATTTGCATTTCCAATAAGCCTTTCTTACTGTTTATGGTCAAATCAATGCAAATATCAACTCATGTTTTTACGCAACAAACACAGAGTTGTAAATGAGAAAGAAGTTGATGTGCCTTCTAAAAATCTAAACAATTAAGACAGTAATATTTATACGTTTTAAATTAACAATTTATATGTTTGATTGATCCCTTTTCATAAAAACGGTCTATAGCCTGAAACGCTGTTGTATAAGATTTTTGTTTTTGTGGAAACCTGTATCTGAACTGTAAATCATGTAATTTTATGGCTCAAAACTGTATGTTACCATAGACATTGTCCAACCCCGCTCATTCTGTGTTCATTTTACTTGTGCAGCTCTTAAAATGGGTCATAAATTAAATATATTTTTAAAAAATTCTGCAGATACCCTGTAAATAGTGAAATAAAATTCCTTCCTTCATATTTGTTGATATTTGTGTATTGAAAATATTTTTGATTGACTTTCAAACTCCTATCTGATTTTCTATATTAAATAAATAAAAGAAAATAGTAATTTTTTAATTCGGGCTAGTTAATTAATTTTCGGGCTACCAAAATCTGAAAAGTACCTGCCCGAAGGGCTACCAGGGATTTTGAAATTTTGCGAGCCCTGTGTATGACTTTTCTTTCTTAATTGGAAACCAAAAGAAGTTATTTTGCCTAATGTTGCTTATTTCCATACAAATTAAATTTAAGTCGTCGTTCCCTAAAAACTCTGATTTAGCTCTAAAAATCTTATTCATATGTATTTATTCAAGAACCAATGCCATTTGAAATCATTGACAATCAAACCTGACAGAGAACATCTTCAAGCAGCAAGTGTGAAATCTAATCATTGTCTCATACCAGAAAGGACTAAAAATAGGTCCATCTTCAAGTTTGAGGAATTTCAGAAATGACTTTGGGACAAGTAGAAAGACAGGAAGGATCAAAGCAAATTAAAAACAGTCAGTTGGCCAACTCTAGCATATGTCCTGTTAAATAGGATTCTTGAGCTTAGGTCCGTGTTGCTATTACAACAAACGATGACATTGTGGTTATGAGTAACTGGTTGGTTATTAGCAGCTTACTCTGGGTTGTGTGTTTGATATGTAGGTGTTGTACGTCATGGAGCTGTTACAGGATCAGGAAAAAGGCCGTGCCAGCTTCACTGCAGTTTCAGAGTTTCTGCTTACACACCCTGTGCTCAGCTTCGGCGTACAGGATGTCGCCCGCGCCAGACTGCGCCACACAGAGGTCCTTCCCCCTGAAGAGGAAAGTGAAAGCATGACAACAGGTCAGTTCCTTTCCTTATTTTCATACCATTTTGTGTGTGCAAATGTTTGTTGTCTTGCTGTAAGTTGAGTGAAGATGCATTCAATTGACGCTTTCTAATATTTTTGTTTATAATATCTTCTCACAGAAGGAAACCAGGGACCCTCTGAGTCCAAATCAGGAATCCAGATTAAACTCTACTGTGTGCATACAAAGTGGGTTATTAAAATTAAAAAAAGCTCTCAATGAAGACGTGAAGTTTACATTCAGATCTGTGGTGTTGTAACACTTTCTTATGTCCACAGATCACTACAGGATGTGCAGATCTGGTTCCAGCCAAATCAGGGGGCCTCATCCTCTCTCTTCATGCCTCAGTCTGGATCACAGGATGGCTTTGGTGAGTCTGGAAATATATATATATTTTTTGACTGTGATTAATCACGATTAATCACAAATTTAAAATACTAGGATTTACCTGTAAATGTGTTGAAATAAAGAAATGCATGACAAACTAGTTTAAGGAAACAGAACCTTTCACACTTCCGCCAGGTGTGAGGCATAATCCTTATTATTCTTTTATCATTATTCTTTTGTTTTTATTCAGCAATTATCAGCCTTTATACTGGCAATAAAACGTTTATCAAGCCACATCGCGTCAATCCCAGTAAACATTTACCCAACTATTATCAAAAGTATTTCTAAAATACAACAAAACATTTTCTTGCGACCTTACGTGAAGTATTATGACAAAATGCATTATGAAGAAGAATTGGACCTGTTCTGCAGCTGCATTAGAGCTAATATTAGCATCATGCTTCATAAGACAATTTATGAGATTAATAGTGCACTTTTACTCAGAACTCACTTTAAACCACCATCGAGTGTTTGTAATAACTTCCTTTTGTGATCGCATGTGGAATTTGGTTGTTTACTGTTGTTAAAATATGCTATTTATAGCCTTTTATATCGCTGCACAAATTAGCATTTCAGACATACACATTCCTTTCAAGAAAATCACATACAGACCATATCTATCGTAATCGTGTTTATTATCTTATATAATCTATAGTGGCTGTTGTCATGTTTATTTCTGCTGCTCTGGCTGAAACTCACGTTGTTTGATGTTACTACCGCCTCTCCGTTCTCAAGTTGCCAGGGATACATTCCAAGTATAATACACATTAGTAAAAGGATCTATTTAAATTTTTATTTGTCTTATACACTTTGGGCGGCCGCGGTACATGATAAAAGTAGCCCAAAAAAACGCAACCCATGGCTCTAATTTTTCTCGCGACTGTATTTTCAAAATAGCCCACTTGTGCTGTTACCCTGGCAACACTGGTCTGCTGTACCCTCGTCACACAATAATAGATAACCTTTCCACGCTGCGATGACGGGAAGAAGTTGGGGTCAAACCTTATCAAACGATTAATTTGCGTTAAAAAAGTAAAAAAAAAAGTAAAAAGAGTTTTTTTGTGTATATATATATATATATATATATATGTATGTGTATATGTGACCCTGGACCACAAAATCAGTCTTAAGTCGCTGGGGTATATTTGTAGCAATAGCCAAAAATACACTGTATGGGTCACAATCTTTCAAGATGATGTTCCATGAAGATATTTTGCAAACTTCCTACTGTAAATATATCAAAACTTCATTTTTGATTAGTAATATGCATTGCTAAGAACTTCATTTGGACAACTTTAAAAGCGTTTTTCTCAATATTTAGTTTTTTTTTTGCTCCCTCAGATTCCAGATTTTCAAATAGTTGTATCTCGGCCAAATATTCCAGATCAATGGAAAGCTTATTTATTCAGCTTTCAGATGATGTATAAATCTCAATTTCGAAAAATTGACCCTTATGACAGGTTTTGTAGTCCAGGGTCACACATGACATACACATTCCTAGACTGCCACTGCTGAATGCACAGTGCTATAGCAAAATAAATATATTTTACCAAAGGTTACAGTCTCAGAATTAATTGTGGTGAGAAAGGAAATGGTGCACATTTTAAAATTAAATGCATTTCCCTCCCAGGTTTTTCTGACCAACTGGCTGATCTGAATGTGGAGGCAATGAGTTCTGATAAAGAGTCTGGTGATAGTGGATCACAGAATGACCTGAGTAAGATTCTAGCTCTTCCAACTCCAGCTGACTTCATGAGTCCAGCCCCATCCGCCTTGCCCAAACTCATGACCCCAGATGCCTTCATGACGCCCAGCGCCTCCGTAAGCTTTTAATACTACAGATTCATCATTAGGTCCCTTCAGAGAGGGTGATTATTCATCTTTGCTCTATTGTTTTTTTTTTCAGATGCCCGCTTCTCCTGGCAGCAGTGCCAGCAGCCTGACCATAGTCACGGCCATGAGCAGCTCAGATAGCGGTGCAAGGTGGGGAATATAACTCATTTATAATCTTTCTGTTTCACATTTTTTAAAGTCCTCAAACTTTCCAGGTTTTTGAGAGTGTTTTGAGACTTTTGGATCCTACAGTGTGAAAAGAAATGCACATCTGTGTGTAAAATGTCAGGCCCTGTGTCCTCTCATGCACTCATAGGCATTGCTCAATTTTCTTTCTTCCAGAGGTGGAGATGATCTGGCCCAGAGCCCTAAAATGTCTGTCGAATGTGGCAACAGTAGCTTGACTCTGAATGCCAGCGCAGGCAGTCCAAGATCCAACTCTATCCTCATCTCAGGCCTTGGGGAAAATATCCAGGTACTAATGGACATGTCAAACTGCATATAGTGATATATTGAGGTCCAGTAGCTCTGCCTTTGTTTTTGTGTGTGAGCGGTGTTATTTTGTAAGATAGGTATATAGTATCAGGGCAGTAATATATATATATATATATATATATATATATATTGTGTTTGAAAGAAGTCTCTTATGAAAAGTCTTTTGCTGTCCCTTTTGATCAATATTATGCATATTGATTTATTTAAAAAAAAATTATTCTGCCAGTAAACTTTTAAACAGTTAAATGCTTATGTCATTATGGTAGATGTAACGTTGGCAATATCTGAATTGACTATCCATCTGAAGAATTCAAATCAGATTACAGCACAGACTGTCAGTCTTTTAAGATCAGATTTAAATGAAAAACTCATTTAACAATTCTTTTGTTCATAATGCATCCCTTCATCCACTCCATCCGCTTAGGCTTTCTCTCCCCCACTTGTGCTCTCTCCATCCCTCCTGCGAGAGGCCTCTCTACTCTGTGAAGCTGCTCCTTATTCTCACAGACTTCCCCTTCCTTATTTTCCATCTCCTCCTCCACAGTTTTCCCCTCCAAGCCCTCCTCTTTCCCTGGATCTCCAGGCCATAGACCCCATGGTTGTCCCCCAGGCCTCTCCAACCAGAGCTCGCTCTCCGGATGTCATCTCCTCTGCTTCAACAGCAATGTCCCAGGACATCCCCGAGATCGCCTCAGAGACCCTGCAGAGGGGGTTGGCCGGTGCCGCTGCTGACTCAGTCCCTGTCCTGCATTCTGACAGCATGGCATCAGCCGCATCAGTCCTCCACCTGTTGTCTCCTAGAGCCCGGAGCAGTGCTGAGCACAGTTTACTGCCTCTGGAATTGGGTGTAGCATCTGTGGATGGAGAACAGAGACTCAATAACACACCCTCCCTGCTGGAGACAGCTCTGTCACAGGAGAACGCGGTAGCGGCTGGAGGGTCCTGTTCTGACAGCAGTGTGAACCACACCTGGCCCGCAGCACCTGATATCACACGAGAAACTCGCAACAGCCTGAGAGACAATGGTTTGGGAGACTGGTGAGAGGCTGCTTTATAATAAAATATCTTTTTTTTTATACACAACTGATTAGAAGTTTAGAATAATTTTTTTTTTTTTTTTTTTTTTTTAAATAAATCTCTTATGCTTACCAAGGCTGCATTTGTGATATTGTGAAATATTACAATTCAAAATAACTGTTTTCTATTGTAATATATAATAAACCTTTTAAAACGTCATTTATTTCTGTGATGGCAAAGCTATATTTTCAGCAGCGACTATGCCAGTCTTCAGTGGCACATCATCCTCCAGAAATCATTCTGATAGGCCGGTTTGGTGCTCAAGAAACATTTCTTAGTACTGTTAATGTTGAAAACAGTTGTGCTGCTTTATATTTTTGCAAAAACAGTTATTTTAAATTGTAATAATATTTCACTGTATTAACATTTTTACTGCATTTATGATCAAATAGATTATTAATTAGTCCAGACATTTGACCAGCAGTAGGGCATATTTTCTTTTACGTTTTTTATGATTTATGTTAATATGTTTAGTTAATATTAACATTTAGTATTGATTTATGTATCTGGGAGTTTTATGATTTGTGTGGCGTATAGAGATATGATAAATTTTGAGCAAACAGTGATAGTATTTGAAGATACAAGGCTAACACATTTGATGACTTTGTTTTGACTGTTTCCTTCCAGCTCTAGGGAGGAAATAAAGGACAGACACATTTCTTCTCCATACCACAGGCGCACATATCACCTGACTCAGAATGACAGTCAAGATGCAAGTGCAGAGCAGAGGTACACTTTACATTCTGGCGTATCACCTATGCAGGTGTTTGTGACACTTCTGTAGATCAGGTCTTGTTCTATACTTGTTTTTCAAGTACATTTGCTCAATTTATGCTGTCCATCCATCTTAACTTTGCATCTGCTTATGCCATATTGAGGAAGCTCTAAAATACTCAAATCTCAGTTTAAGCTGTTTAATGGGAGTGTTATGTGGTGTGTGTGGCCTAAAAACAGGGTTCAAATGAACATTTGTGCCAGTTGTAAAATCAGTGTCTCAGCAGGTGTCTGGTAATTTATTTAGAAATTGCAACACTACACGGTTTCCTTTAAATTTTCCGAATGATAGTCTGACCTTCGCTGAAATCACTGATGCCAGCCGCCTGCTGAAGAAAACTGTCACGACAATAGAACTGAAATTGCCATGGTTACTAAACAAGATGGGATCCTGAGTTCTAATAAAATCATGTGGGATATGTATTCTTCAAATAAAGCTACTAAAACTATAATATGTTTAATAAAATAAAAGGAGACATGTCTTGCGCTTCATGTCCAATAAAATATTTTTATGGCTGGTCAGTTTTCTTTAGGAAAACTGTTACTGCTGTCTACAATTTTAAATGTATAGTTAGCGGATGAGCCTAATTATCATAATCGTATATAAAAACATTTGTTTTTATGGTTGAGTGATCATTTTTAATAACTTTTTACTTAATATTTTTAGCTACATTATTTGCATGTAAGGGTTAAAAGGTTTATATTGAAAGTTAAAAAAAAAAAAAAACATTTAAAAGTCTCTTGTTCTAAGCAAGGCTATGTTTATGTGATCAAAAATACAGTAAAAACAGTAATGCTGTTAGATTATTACAATTTAAAATAGATATTTTAAAATCGAATCTATTTCTATGATGGCAAAGCTGAATTTTCTGCAGCCGTTACTCCAGTCATCAGTGTCACATGATCCTTCACCAGTCATTCTTATATTCTGATTTGGTGCTCGAGGCATTTCTTATTATTATCAAAGTTAAAAACAATTGTGCTGCATAATATTTTTGTGGAAACAGTGATGGATATTTTTCAGGATTTTTTTAATATAAAATTCAAAAGAACAGCATCTGTGACAATATAAAAATCTTTAGTCACTTTGAATCAGTAATACATCCTTGCTGAACAAAAGTAATTTATTTTAAAAGCAATTGTGTATATATTTAAAACATATTTACTCCTTCCTCATGTCTGCATATCTGAGCATGACTCAAGATAATGATGTGAATATGCAAATTAAGGCTGTGTCTAAGGAGTTTCAGACACCTGTAGCGTCAGTCTTCAATACCTTGATGATAATTTTGCTCATCTTTTCTTTTCTTTTCCTTTTATTTTCTGCTCCTGCTGTGATGGACAGTGATCATGATGATGAGGTTGCCAGTCTGGCCTCCTCCTCGGGAAATTGTGGCGCTCGCTCCTCTCACAGACTTCCTGTGAAAGACTGGAAAACATCCCCTCGCAGCTCCCCTAAGCTCAAGAGGAAGAGCAAGAAGGATGAAGGGTGAGTGAGCTGCACTCCTTTCTATGGAAATCTCCCTGATATTAATGTTTATATTGTTTAATATAGGATTGAGCAGTGAGCCCCTTCAGCCATATAATCTGATTGCGTGACTGATTAGATCATCTTTGTTTTTCTCCCTACCCAGAGAGTCCTCACAGTCTAGACAGATTGAGAACCAGGTAAGTCTGTTGATCCCCTGCATCACAATCTGAATGCATTTCTTAGCATTTGTATTGTGTAAACCCAATGAAAATGCATGAAGGCTTGTTTTCTGTCCAGTCACTGTGATTCATAATATAAATAAAAGATTAATGCAGTGGAGACAGAAACCGATGAATAACATGGCAAGCTCAGTAGCATGAATGTTCTGCTGTGACTGCTATGACTCTTACAACTGTGCTGGCATCAGTCAAGCATCCCCGGAAGTCCTTGAGCTTCACAAGTGAGGAATAAATGTGCTATTGTGTCCTCAGATGAGCACAGAAGTGCAGGACGAACTCCTACAGATGTTACGGAGCCAGCAAAGGGAGATCGCGGAGCTGAGACAGAACCAGTTGGACCTTCTGCAGAGAGTCACCAGCCACATGGACGCTGTCCAGAGCTCCATCATGGCTCACATTGAGCACGCCATGTTGGCTCAGCAGGAGCAAGAACGTATCCTTCCACTAGGTGGAGATTTGTAGCTGGGTTGAAGATTAGATTAAACACAAATGAGCAAGAAAAAATTAACTGAGGCATCCATGCTGTCGCCTTTTTTTTTTTTTTTTTGCCAATATGAAATCTAAATTATTTTGTTTCTTCATGTTGCACTTTTTTTGAATGCATAGACTTTCACCAACAATTTTTCTGCCAATGTAACCAAGGCTACATGGACTGAGATGAGTAATATTATTATTTTAGCATATTTCATTTATCATATTTCATGGCCACACTCATTTACATACTAAATAAAATCCAGAAAGATAAAAGTCCTACTCTAAGGTAATTTCTGCTGTATGTTAACTTTGGAATGTTACATTACAGAGGATAAAAGCATTATGATTGGCGCCATAAACTAAGAAGCTACATTTTAGAGCAACTTAAAAATGATCTAAAATGACAATGTTAAAATAAAACTCTAAACCCATTATCACAGGAAAAAGCAAAACAGATGATATGAATATCTCATTTATTCACATGCATATACACATTAATGAATAATCACTTTGGATTGGTCAGGCCCATGCAATTTGTTGCTAGCTTTAACTGGTAACACAGAGAGAAGAATGGAGAGAATTCTGGCTGAAGGACAAAGCCGGAACCAACAATTCCAGGACCAGCTGGTTCAGCAGCTCGTCCAGACTCTGAACAACAGTCTCTGCAACCGGCTAGACAAAGTTTTGCGTGAAGAAATGAAGAAGACCGTCCCACAGGGTGAGGGATGATGTTCTGAACTCAAGAGCTCAACTTTACTTTTTCCTCATAGCGTTCAGTACAACAATGAACATTCTGCTCTTCTGCGACTGTGAAATAATTGGAGCAAAGACTTTTATTGATTTAAGGTTTGTGTGAAGCTTTAGTTGACCTTTTTTTCTGTTACGCAGCAATATCGAAGAGTCTAGATCCTGTGACTGGCCAGATGAGCAGCACCATCGCTGCAAAGTTAACCGCAGTGGAAGGAACACTGAAGGAAAATGTCACCAAAGTTGTTAAATCCAAGGTCAGTGGCTGAAAGATGGAGAATGAACACTTTTAAATAGTTTTTTTTAATCCAAACTTGACATTTGTTATGATATTATTTTCTAAAGTCTGAGTTAAAAACATTTCTGGCTGGAAAGAATGTTTCTCTGAAAGACATACTACAAACTGAGCGGTTCAGAAGAAGTGCACCAACTTCTATGCACTGATGTAGCACTGAATAATTCATTGCGGAACACCGAACAGGCACAAACTGGGGAAAACTCATAACTCTTCTAACTTTTTGTCCTATTCTTCTATTCACAGAACACTACGGATGCTATCGGTCGTGCTGCTGCAGAGGCCATGCAGGGCCCCATCCAGGCGGCCTACAAAGAGACCTTCCAGAGCATTGTGCTGCCTGTGTTTGAGAGAGGCTGCCAGTCCATGTTTCAGCAGATCAATGACAGCTTCAAACAGGGAACCAACGAGTGTAAGAACTATCATAGTAGACTTCACTACCCATCTGACTTTTTGTTTGTGCCTGTTTATGGTAATGGAAAAATTAAGTGGAGCATCTGGCAGATTGTTGAATGCTCTTAGGCCGGATTTGCACATCTTGTAGCACCAGCTAATTAATAAAACTCTTCTGTGTGAAGCAGTGTTGTAATGTGTTGCTGCAACTAAATATCTAATGACTTCACATTCTCCCGCAGACATCCAACAGCTGGAGACACACATCAAAAATAGGAAACAGCGGGACCAGGATGCACGGGATCCCGTGATTGGCCAGCTGCAACAGATGATTGACACGCTCCAGAATTCTCAAGACCAGCTGGCCACCACTGTGACGGCCAGCGTGTGCTCTGACGTTCAGCGTCAGCTCCACATGATCGTGGGAAAGTAAGGCTTACCGCCGCATGCATGCAGCACAAAGCTCATCCAATATTTGTCAGAAATCAATATAAGGAAAGGAGGAATGCAGCAATCGTTTATTCTCTTTCCTCTTGTATGCCTTCCCTTATGGAAAACTTTATTGCATGAAAAGAAGCGGCGATTGATTTAGGAGTTTGTGCAGAGAAAGCATTTTTTTGGAGCTCTGCATTGAGTACCTTGCAAATGGATTGGCAGGTGTGGCACCCGGCCTAATCCTGGGTTTAATTTGTCAATAGAGCTGGTTTGTTTCCCTCCCACACAATTGCAATACAAAGTATGTAGTATTAAATTCAGGATTAAATCCCTGTGGCATTTGAAACCAAAAAAAGAGCTAAATATTGCTTGTTACATTTAGATTTACATTGCAATACAAAAGTTCCAATAAATAAAAAAAAAATGTAATCTAAACCAATGCTCTTAAAAGCTTATATAGGTTTTTAATCACTATACCTTTATTGTGTTTTAACATGTTCTTTGTTAGTGGAACATTCTTTGATAACTTACGAACATAAAATAATAACAATGAGATTTAACCGTAATCAATATCCATTTTAGTGTGCTTTTAAATTATTGCCATCTGCTAAGTTTTTCTCTTTGGCCAATAAGTGTTGGAAGCTGGACTTTAATTTTTAAGGTGCTGAAAATCCCTGAACAGACATACAGGAACTACCATTATTACTCATCTTAAGCTACTGTCTTTTGTGTAACATTTGCCTAATAATTTATCAGACTAAACTGTTGTATGTAAATGGTATTTAAAAGTATTACAGTGTTTTATTTTCTGACAAACACTATATACGCTCTCATATAACTTTGTCGCATTCATCAAATTTGTATTTATATAATTAAAACATCTGAGTATGTAATTTATTGCCATGAAAAGTGTCACTTAGTTTTTTTTTTTAGTCATGTTTGTAGCATTAGTAGGAAATTGTAAACTATAGTGGGATTACAGATTTATTTTTTCATCAGGTTTCTTATTTATTATTTTTCAAATGTTTTCAAATTTGGTAAATATCCTGCAATGAAATTGATATTTTTGTACATGTTATTTGCTGTCTTTAGATACTGTGATGTCATGTAAAGGTGCTTTATGTTGGCCATCAAAAAATCCATATTGGTTGACCACTTCTCACTTTTATACCACAGCAGTGTTCAGTGGTGACACATCTTATTAAATACACTCCATTTAATTTGATAAATTTTACTGGGAGTAGAATCCTGTCTTTTGTTATAAAATTTGTATAAACTAAAGGTGTCTGTCCTCTCTGCAGTCTGCAGGACTCAATCCTGACGCAGGTGCAACGCATAGTGAAGGGAGAGGTGAGTCTGGCCATGAAGGAGCAGCAGGCAGCTGTCACCTCCAGCATCATGCAGGCCATGCGCTCGGCCGCAGGAACACCTGTACCCTCTGCACATCTGGACTACCAGGCCCAGCAGGCCAGCATACTGCAGTTACTACAGCAGGGCCAGCTCAATGAGGCTTTTCAACAGGTTGGTTACTGATCACTAGACACACACTATACTGGCCTGTATCATGCTTCTCTGATTGTTTTTATGGCTTTTCAGGTTTATTAGGGGTGCATTGATTAGATAAACTGCTGTGTCATGTCAATAGTTGTACCACATACAATTTTACTCCTCCCAAAATGTAAAAAATAATAAACGTGTGAGACCGTGTTACAGGCTATATGACATTATAGTCAGATTTGACTGCGCTAATGCAACACGCATTAGCTGAGTATCTCTTCAACGAGCAGACGCGCAAACTGCCGCGAATGAAACTGAAAGTAAGACGCAGACGCTCAACACACTCATCATTAAAAGTAGTAGGACAAACTTATCTTTCTAGTGCTGATGCTGCGCGCTCTCCTATTGCGGTCTTTGATTAATAAAATTAATAAAAGGCAGCGCTTATCTTTTGATTTCATTGACGTGAACTTCGTTAAATTTAAATATAGTGAGATCGGATTTATATCTGTTTTGCGACTATGTGGCCAAGTGTAAATGGAAAACATTTGAATAAATCCGATAGAGATCCCATCAGCGAAATGCATGAAATGACCAGGTGTAAACAGGTCCATTCACAATCTATGACAAAAATACTATTATAAACTAGGTTAGTGGATAATTTAGCACCAAAAGTTATTCTAGAAAAATCTTGAGTGCACAATTTTATAAAATCTAAACATTTAGTAAAATAAAATTATTTAGTGGGGAACAAATAAAAGTGAATATGTGAAGGACTAAATCTGGTAAAATGTTACACATTGCTCTTTGTATTGTTGTAAAATGCGTTAATGAAAACAAATAAATTTATTTTATTTATAAATATAAACTACAAAATTAAAAGACATTTATTAGCACAGTAATGAAGGCATCAACATATGATAGAGGAGTCCTAGGCTATCTATCATATGTTGCTGCCTCCATTACTGTGCTGTACATTAGATTATTAATAGCTTTGATAGGACAGAACAAGAAACGCTGTACATAATCTTTCATTGTACAAAAACCATTATAATACAAAAAGCTCCAATAGAGAGCGGCACAAAGCGCCAATGCGCTTCCCTTGCGCAGAATGATGTGCTTGAAGCAACACAGAGTCACACTGCGCTGCGCTCCGCTCCGCATAGAGACGTTCAAAGCACAAAGGAACGAGATATTGATGCGTAGCTTATTAAATCTGTGCGAGTTTGAGCTTTTTCTTTTAACGGTTTTAAATTTGAGTGATTATGCGCTCTTGTAGAGAGTTTCATCGTCTTGACTGCCTTAACCGAATGCGACAAGCAGTTTGAATGCTGAATGTAGGATGACAGACAGCTGCAGCGGAGAGAAGAGTTTACATGAACTTGAGTTTAACGACTTAAATATTCATCTGTACCTCACATTAAACTGTGGAACGGCTTCAGAACACTTGAACTCATTAACAGTAACACAGAATAGTATACGCACAATATCGGATTTTGGATTGGGCTCGTCTCACCGATAAACGATCTGCAGAAAATGCCAGTATTGGAGCCGATACCGATACTGAGTATCGGATCGATGCATCCCTAATTGAAAAAATTAAAACAATATATTAACACTTCTGGTTTCTGTTTGAAAACAAGAAGGATTGTTAAAAATACAGCAGAAATACCAGAGGAAATCTCCTACTTCAAAAAGGAGCCATATATGTCTGTAAAATTACATTTTGTGTAATAGACAACATTTATGGGAGCACGTCCCAAATATTTTCACAAAAACATCTTTGCAAGGTCTTCTCCATTGAGGAATCAGTAGCATCCATGGCTTCTGCCTGTAGTGTTTTGTTTAAGTTAAGCAATTCAAATCACTAATAGCCAAATTAAGCATTTGGAAGGAGACGTCTTAAGATAAGTGCTGACAGTCAAACCACAGTTACTATGCTATTAAGTATACTCTTGATTTGTATTCATAACTTGTTAATTTATTACATCAGTTTGAATTTTGTCAATTTCGTGGTTGTAGGGAATCACTGTAATTATTAGCTTTGAAAATTGAAACCAAACAGTTTATTGCTTATTTCCACAGGCAAGTATGCTGTGAGATTTGACCTTTTATGTCTCCTTTCATCTTTCATAATGACACTGTATTGTATTAGTATGTCCTCTCCAGGTTTTTTCACAGACTGCTTGCTGTGATTTTTCTTGCAGGCTTTATCTGCAGCAGACTTGAATCTGGTGCTCTACGTGTGTGAGACCATTGACTCCCAGCAAGTGTTCGGCCAGCAGCCCTGTCCACTCCATCAGGCCGTCCTTCTGTCTCTCATCCAGCAGCTCTCCACCAACCTGAGCACACGCACAGAACTCAAGATCAGGTTTGTTCCCTTCGACTCCATCAGTCAGCGCAGTCATGTTCTATACCTTTTTTTTCCCCTCTCCCCCATATGCCCTTTATATAGAAGTTATTCCTTCAGCTCCCCTCACAGTTTGAATGAGTATGCAAGATCATGCACAGCGCTGTGCTTTTAATGATTAAACACTTAAGTATTTATTTATAGTCCTCTGTATGTTGTACGTGATCAAGGGCAAAATACAGATTCATATCACAGGATATTAATGCTTTAAGACACAAGACATCGTCTCTTTCTCCTCTTTAATTCCTCTGTGGATGACCTTGTGTTGAAGGGGACATCCGCTTCTGTGGCACTGCTGCATTGGGCTGCAGTTATTAAAGTGCTCTACAGTCTGGGCTGCATTAGAGTTCTCTGCTGGGGGAAAGGGACCGGCTCCCGTGAATCACAGAGTAATGCTCTGCCTGTGTGCTGCCAAGTCCCTTTACTGCTATAAACTGCTCTGTCTGCCAGTCCTATCTCTGAATTGCACTATAAAATACTAGCGTTTCATGCGGCCCATATGTGCATAGACATTACCATCTGAAAGTCTGTCCTCTTTCTGCACGGACATAAGGGTGTTATTTTAAGTAGGAAGATGCATGCTTTAAGTTTGATCTATTTTTAGCGCCTGAATTAATATTTACAGGAGTCTGCGCTTTTGTTCATGACAAAGAGCATTAGATAGCTTCATATTCAAAATGATTAATGAAAGTTTGATTTTCATAAGTATTTAATTATGACACTTTTGTTTTATTAATAGTGCTTACTATTTTTGTGGAAACAGTGATACTATTATAGTGGAAGGAAAGGACATGACATGCTTTGCTCATGGGTCTCACCTCAGTCGTGGTATTGAGGGTGGAGAGATCTGGACATTCACTCCTCCCACCTACAATCCCTGCTGGACCCGAGACTCAAACCCGTGACCGTTGGGTTACAAGTCCAACTCTATCCATTAGGCCACGACTGCCCCTAAATAACTGATACTAGCTGCCATTAAAAAATGTGGGGTAAATATAATTAAAGAAAAAAAAACTTTTATTCAGTAGCGACATGTTCAAAAGTGACAGTTATAGACATGTTACGAAAGATTTCCATTTCAAATAAAGGCTATTCATTGACCTTTGTTTATCAAGAAACCCTGTATCCAGTAAAATATATCACGATTTCCACAAAAATATTAAGCAGCAGAGCTGTTTTTAACATTGATAATAGGAACCATTATTATACATTTTAGCATCTACAATATCTGATGTATAATGAATGTTTCTTGAACAAAGTGAACATTAAAGTATTTGTGAAGGATCATGTGATACTAAAGACTGGAGTAATTGCTGCTGAAAATCCAGCTTTGCTATCACAGAAATGAATGAATTAAAAAATATATGAGAATAGATTTTTTACAAGTAAAGCTATTGCTTAGGAATATTAATAACATTGTGGTGTTTGCCCAGTAGACAAACTTATTGGCTAAAAGCAGCATGTTGTATGTGCTTGTCCAGGCCTGATTCATGAATATTCATTAACTTGATTGGATGCTCCCATTAGATTACCAAAGAATGCTATCATGACCCAATTAATATTCACACACTACACCTTAATCCTGCTTTGGGCGTACAGTACATAAGACACATTTTTGCATTCAGTAACCGCTAGGAGAGTGCAATGAAGTGGAACGAGCAGGAGTCTCTGGGCACTTTTTTTTGTTTGTTTGTTTGTTTACCTCAACACTGTGTAATGTGGCACTCATGGCACGTGATGCTGAAAAGCAAGTTTGGCATCAGTGCAACAGCTGTTTCACATTATGTAACACTTGATTAAAAAAAAAAAAAAAACAAGGATACTCAGTAAAACTAATATTAAAATGGTTTGTTATGGCCTTTTTGAATTGGTGTTCCTGGCCTGGGTATATTTGTTTGTGCTACAAGAATTTGCCTTTTTTTTTAATTTTTAAAAAAAAAATTTTTCTAGCGTCACACAGTATATTCTGTCTTTCCACTCGGTGTGTCATGCTCCTGAGTTAAACATCAGCTTTTGTCTTCGCAAATAAAGGTTAGAAGAATACAAGATGTGAACAGTGATTTGAATGTACCGGGAATGTAATATCTCTCCAGGCCAGTAGATTATAGTTGAGATAACAGTACTGTGGGCTTAAATGTATTGGAACAGGGCCTACACATGTGAAAATAGAGCAAATTGCTATGAGGCATGAAAGCTTAGCCATCTGGACAGGACTACACCGTAAAGTCCTGGGGATATTAAGGTCATTGTATTACATTTCCTCCATTTATTTATTTTTTTTCGTAATCGGAAGCTTTAACTTAATGATCGCTTGTGAGGTAATTAAGATGACCTCTGTGCAACATGCAGCTCAAGTCTCTGGTGGTATCATACACCAGTGTCTATTAATTTTCAGAGGCAGATGGAGAGATTTCCCAGATAGTTTTCCAAACAGGTGGCGTTTCAATAATCCTTGATGGACTTTATAAAAAACCCCAAGCAGCCTGGAGAGAAGACCAAAAAAGCTTTAGCCTAGAATAGCTTAAAGAAATGACAAACATGTTCTGTTAACACAGCTGTCAAAAAACAGCAGATTTGTGTTTGAGGACTGGAATGAATGACTTGTGCTGGCCACATACACTGCCATTCATGTTTTTAAACATTTTTATTAATCAAGGATTTAAAAGACATTTACAATGTTCTTGAACTTTTATCCAAAAATACTGAAAAAATGTATCACAGATTCTCTAAAAATATTTTCATAATCAATAATAATGAGTGTCTATCTTGGGCACCAAATCATCGTCTTTTAAAATCATTATATTAGAATGATCATGGGACACTGAAGACTGGAGTGCTGGCTGCTGAAAATTCAACTTTGAAAAGCTCAGACCTCTTGCACTTTTTGAGTTTAATATTAATACATTGTTAGAGGTCTGGCCCAGTGCAAAGTGCTTCTAATATTAATGAGAATTGGCTTCAAAGCAAACTGGTGATCGTAACCGGAGAGATTAAAGGAACTTAGCCTTCCTGCAAGAACACTTTGATAAAATAAATGATGTAAATGGTGCCTCCAGTTGAATCAAAGTCTGATGTGAGAGAAAACATTTGCTCCTTGATGATGCAGATGATTGCGTGATGCTTGCGATGATATTAGCAGGTATGTTACAGTTGTAAGCCAAGAAACTCTAAATGCCCGGGGAAAGCAATTTTTTTTGAGTTCCCATTCATTTCAAAGGCACTTGTTCGGAAGTACGCAATTTGAAATCTGCCGGTTTTGCTCATGAAGGTTTAGAGGCAAGTGACATAAAAAGCTGTAGAAAGGGAAAAATGTAAATGTCATGCTTTTAAGGTCCAGTGGAAAAATATATGCAATAATATGAAATATTTTTGACTTGATGAAAAACCTGTTTCATCAGAATATGCAGCGACTTTTGAATGCCTGTCGTTGTGGAAAGATCCCCCCCCACATGACCCCTTTCTCTCATTTTTCTGTAGCTATCTTGAAGATGCTGTAATGAACCTGGACCATGGAGATCCAGTCACCAGAGACCACATGTCTGCAGTGCTGTCCCAGGTACGACAAAAGATCTTACACTTCCTGCAGCAGGATGCCCACAGCCCTCTGAGCAAGCGTGCACGGCGCCTCATGATGATGCTGCAGGGCCTCGTCAGTCACTAGAAGAGCCCCTCCGGATGGCGCAGCTGACATCTTCACAACCCTTCAGTCATTGTTCTGCAGTCTCGTAGACGACCGTCATGACCTCATACCACCCTGCTGTTCCGTTGCTTTATCTGTGCTCTGCAGCTTATTGGCTCTCTCAAGAAGCACTATTGGGAGTTGTAGTCCACGCTTGGACTATATATTGGTGGCTTTGGACTACACCCCCCCCACCTTTCCCTCCCTCGTTCCTTCCAGACTATTTTTGATTTTGTTTCTCTGCACATGTGAATAATAGTCAGTTTATGCAACACCATCATGAATGCAGAACGGGACATTGGCTACTTCAGTTATTTTCATTATGCATTTAATACCAGGAGACCACAACTTTTATTTTTATTTTTTTGCTTTCATTCTTGGCACATCAGGAACAAGACTGTGTAGAGCATGAGAGAATGAAAGCTATAACGTGAACACTCCAAATTTCTGCTGAATGGATGGTTTCCTGGCTGCTCTGCTTTTTTTCCCCTTCTATTTTTTTTTGTGGTGGAATGCCGTCGAATGCTGCAGAAATGAAGACATTATCATCACCTCATGAACATTAGCCCTGTTGGTTATTGATAAAGGTTGTATTTAGGCCACTTATCCTTATCTGACTTAACAGTTTTTCAGAAAATAATTTGGCCAAGTTGCTGCTTTTTCACGTCAAATGGAGCATCATGCATGTTCCTGAATTTTTTTTTTTTTTAATGCTATCAGGATTTGAAATGGCCAGAAAAACAGTTTAACTTGTGGACTATTGCAAAATCGACCCGTTTTCCAATCAGCAGAGCCCTGTAAAATATATAAGAGAGCTTATTATGTTACCAAGGAATGCTAACAATGTAGTTATTTGGAATTCTTCTAAAGGAACCTTGAGTCCATAACTTGCAGTACGTCTGTAAGTCTCTAGAGGGCAGGCATTTATGTATCTTTCTAATTTTATATTCTGCTTCTGTGATTTTTCAGTTCTTCTGCAGAATTACACTACAGTGAATGCAACAAGGCTCTTCTTTAAAAAAAAAAAAAAAATACAGGGTTTTTTTCTTTGAAATCTTTCTTTCTGTATCGCAGCACCCAAATATTTGAAAGTGTTGGAGAAAGTGGCTGAGAATAGCCTATTTTCTGCTCTGTTCTAGTCAGTTGATTGTATTTGATTTGGACTGAGATTGCCAACACTTGTTATTCATTTGGAGGGACTATTTGGTCATGCCCTCTGATAAAGGAAGAACAAAAAGAAAGTGCCTTATCAGACTATTGCGTATCAGATATTGGTAATCGGGTCCTCTGATCCTACATTGGCCGCCACATTGGTGTGTGTGTGTGTGGCTTATCTCCAAGAAAATTTTCTTTTTCACTTAAACACGGAATTGAAGTTAGGAATGGACAGGTTTGTTACTGAAGCATTTTTTTACAAGTGCTGTAAACTGTGATCTGAGTTTATTTTTTCAGTCATTTATTCCTCACAAGTTTCATGCTAATGCGAGGAGGAAGTGCCGGCCCCGTTGATTGTGTTTGTTAACACATTATTTGTTCCCTTGTCGTCTTTATTTTTAGAGCTGTGTATATTATATCCATAGCCATTTGCAGCAGTCAGTGTGGCTCATTAGGACATTTTTACAGGGTGTAGGCAATGTGTCCTCTTTTGCTTTTTTCTCATATGTATAAAAAAAAAAAAGCTCTTTAACAGACATCAGCCTGCTGCGCAATTGAGCGTAAATCTGAGGCGCTAATAAGCATATATTAAACTCAGCATGCTTGCATGCTAATGGTGAGAGCCATGTACTCAAACATAGTTAACCTGTTTTTACAAATTCAACACCCCACTTTTGTTTAAGCTTTGTAAACCTGAATTAATCCTGTTTCATCTTCATTTCTCCTTCTTGCATAGTATAGAGTCCAGCAAAGACGACCTGTGATCGAATAGATTGTCTGATTAAGTTTTATGTTATGTCAGGTTGAAAACGTCCTTTTGTCAGTTTTAAGATTCATTGCAGTGCAAGGTTAATTGGTTTCCGATGCTGTTTTAGACACGTCTGATGATGTCTGGGTTACTGTACTAATACACAATGCCTTCAGTTTTTGAGGCTTACAAACTTTTTCTTTTTTTTTTTTTCGTCAAGAGGTTCGAATTGCAGGATGTGTATGACAATTGTTTTTGATTTTTGTTCCTTGTGTTTGCAATTCTGTTGTATATTTTACACATTTCTTTCATCCTAGACATTTTGGAATAAAAAAAGGAAAACATTGTTCAATGTTCAGTAAGACTGTGAACCTTTTCTTTTCTATATGCCTGTTTTAATTCTAGCAAAAAGCTGTGGCACCTCCTCACACCTTTTAATATGGATAAAAATTTATGAAAAGACAAACATGGAATAAAATCAATTGAAATTAACATACAGAGATGAAAATATAAACGCTTGAGGATAAAACCTCAATTTACTGAATATTTTAGATGCATAAAACTTTAAAAAAATGATAATTTAAACGGCAGTAAAACCTTTTATTTGCGAATACGTTTTTTTTTTTTTAAATCATCAACATGGGAAATCAGTTATTTGTGCATTACGCGCAGTATATAATAGACATGACATACACAAAATCTGTATAATGTACAATACAGCACACATCTGAGTATGTAATTATAATTGATACAAACTATGGTAATACTTTATTTTACAGTGTCCTTGTTACACATTACATGCATTTACTATGGTGGTAATTAAATGTGCATAATTGCATGCAACGAACCCTAAAAGTGCATTAAAATTACTGCTTAAATGAAGCAATAAAATAGTGTAACCGAATGCAGCTTAAGTGTAATAACTATTTGTGTAATTGTAATACATTTATTACAGAGCATCAAGTGGTTAAAATAACATAAAATATAGATTTTCAAATATGTACGTGAGCTACTGACGTTATCATTATATAATGTTTTCTGATGACTTATTAATGAAAGTGTATGTAGACCAGCGTGTAGTAATGCGTGAGTGAAATGAAAAGTTGCGCTCGAGACAAACCTCCGTTGAGCAGTCAGTCGTGTTTTCCCGCAGCCTCCTCCCCTTTACTACAAGATACGCGCGCTAGTGAATCATTCATCACTCCAGCGCAATGCAAGCTGAAGCTCTGAGTTTCTATTAAATGAACACACATCTGACTGAACTCCCTTCAGTTTCTGTGCACTGGGATCTGTTCAGGATGACACCTCTCCTCTGCAACGCCTGCCTCATCTTGCCTGTTGCTTTACATCTGCGTAAGTTGATGCTAATATACCTTTACTAAATCGCTTCGACATTTTTTCTTTTAAATGGATAGATATGGACCTCTGATCAAATGAGTTAGAGGTTGCTCGCTCTTTCTAACCAGCTGAGTCAAACCGCATTTTTGGTTTAACAGCTTCAGAGAAATCATGACAAAGGTTGCCTCGTCGGATTATGTTTTTTGTTCATGGGCTGTTTTTCCATTTTAAATTGGATAAATGTGTAAAACAGCAGATAGAAAAAAAAAGAAAAAAAAAAAACCATACTGGCGTATATTAGTGTGTATCTGTCCAAAAGTGCTGCAGAGTTGAGGCTCCGTCGCTCGAGGAGTTGAGCTCTGGATGTTGCCGGGGCACCGCTGACGTTTCGCTGTTTCTTTGGAGTCGATGCAAATGTTGATGTGACTTATTTCCCCCGAGGATTTCATCTGTGTGGGAGAGAGAAAAAACAACGATAGTTACAATTCATGAATAAAAGCAGCTGTTCTGCAACTCACAGCTCTTCTCTCCGGAGAGTAAACCCCTTTCGCCCATTTACGGAGCAAGATGTAATCAGTCATAACGTGTGTGAGGGAGGAAATGTGTTTAAGACGTGTGTAGGGTTTCAAATTTTAAACAAGCGAGTGAATTGAATGGAATGTGGTTCTGATTCTTTTTTAAGGATTCCGGTCTTTAATGGTTGTAGCCTACTTTATAGGAAAAAATGTAAAAAATAAATAAACAAATAGATTAAAAAAAAAAAAAAACAAGTATAGGCCTGTTAACTATTTTCTTGGCAAGACTTCTTAATGACTTTACAGAGACTTTTATAGGCTGTATAAATGCAATCCATTAATTAGTTAAAAATTAGTAATCTTTTTTTTTTTTTTTAAATATCACAACGTTGTCATATGAACAACTACAGCTTTGAGTAGCGTACAACATAACAGTTCTTGGTTCATTTCAAGTCAGGAAAGCAAGCAATAAACTGCGGTTACATCACGGCTCCGACTGATTCATAAGTGTTTTGATTCTCGAAAAATGAACCGGCTCAAAAGAGTCATTCAATTCGTTCGGCTGTCGAACTGCCCTTTTAGCGCATTGTGTGGTTTCGATTCACTAAAAAGAACTGGCTCAAAAGAGTCATTCGCTCGGGATTCGGTCTACACTGGTTGATTCACTGTAAAGAATCGGTGTCGTGACACACCGGATCGTTGGAGTCATTTGTTTTGACTACTCTGGACTACGCGTGTATATGTTTCAAGCTGTCGATTCATTAGCGGTTCAGATGATCATAACAGACGCGTTATTTGTGAATGAGTCTTCCTCATAAATAATACCACTAAGTATTATGCTATCACATGACTTTTCTTTATACTGGCTGCACTCCACAGCAAGCCACCACAATTGTTTATTTATGAGCTTTTTTGTCCCTTTATTAAACAGGACAATAGGTAGGTTTTGGGAGAAAGGGGGATAAGATTGGAACTTTTTTATTGATGTCCTCTTCAGAATAGCTTCAGAAGAAACTTAACATAGAATTTATTTATTTATTTATTTATTTTAAATATGATATATAAGTCTACTGCACCACAGCTCCTACCGAATGAGCCATTTTATCATAAATTTATAATGCCATAAAATATGAGCTAACTGTTCCTATATAGGCTAACATATCAAATGTATGCAGCAAGTCTAATATGCTAAACCGTCCACATGATTAAAGACAATAATTAGTCTATGATACAACCACACTGTAACTTGTATTTTAAGTATTTGGTAACTCGGCTTGTCTTTGGAGAGAACATAACCACATTCTCACAAATTCTGCATTTACATTAGCTTGTTTTGTTGTATCATAATTTAGAATAAATAGGTTGATGGGGAAAATATGTAGGCCTAGTTGAAAATATACAGTGTATGATTAGGGACTACAAAAGAAATCCATGATAATTGCTATAATAAATTACAGCACCTATTTTTAGCATGTCTGTCACATTGCCACACTGTAGAAGGATGTATTTTGTTGCTACAGATGAGTTGAGACAGTGAACACAAGGGACTTGTAGAGCAAGTGTGGAAGTGGTTATTTATATATATATATATACAGAAGTGAATCAATGTCGACCGTAAGATCTAGAGTTAGATGAATAATGAAGAGGAGCGTCTTTGTTGAAATGTGACTGCAGAGTCGGCTGTATTGACAGTTATTGTGAGTTCACTTCACCACTGCGGATGGACAAGGTCATGGTTTTGATTCTCAGAGAACATAGTCGCTTTGAATAAAAGCGTCTGTTTTGCTGTTTCCTGTTAATGAAGTGACGAAAGGTCAAAAATATGAAAATCCTGAATACAGTTAATAAACATTGACTTTCACATGCAATTATCCTTCTTGAAGATTCCAGTATAAGTAATACTTGCAGAACAAAGCAGTATTCAGTCCCAATGTGCTATTTATTGAATGCACAATTCAAGACAAGATTTTACATAAGTTGTAGTCACAAGCAGTTCCTGAACTGTTTTTAAATGCCTCACGCTGGGTGGTGAGAATTTTTGATTTAGTTTAAATAGAATAATTTATATTTTGGTTGATTTTGTGGGTAGAAGAGAAAATGCTTCTCAATCTTTTTGCGCTCTCGTTCTCTCCCCACATCACTTTCATATTCATATGCTTTTGGTTTGAAAATTTAAAGCGTGCTCTGTAGACAGTTTGCCGCATTGAAAGGAGCAGACACGACTTCTGAGTAAAGATAGTTTTAAGACTGCTTGAAAACTAGGACACTAATGTTTACCACCAAGGATATCGTTCTATCTAACGTTCGTTTCTGCAACAGTAATTACTCAGTAAATAGGAAATTATCTGATTTGCAGGATATACTATTGATGCACTGTATGAAGCGCCAAGGTCTTTCACTCACTTGCTTTTTACAGAGTGTGTGGTGACTTTTGAAGTGCTTCAGACATCAGGACTTGCTTTTATATAATACATATACATATACAGACTCCAAAATTTGAAGCCTCGCTGAAAATCTAGAAATAAAAATCTAATTTTATTTAAGTAAACTGAAAGATTCCGGGTTTTGAAAAATCGGAACATTTGAAAAATTTAAGTAAAATAATATAAATAAAATGTAAAAATAAAACAAAAAATGTAAGATAAATGTAAAATATGTTTAAATAAAAATGTTTATGGTGTAATATATCATGTTATTTAATTGTTTCATAATTGTTATATTGATATCTTTGATTATAAAATATTTATAAATTGTATTAGAAATGCTAATCAACTTAAAACAAAAAAGTATTTATTCATTTTTACATTTTTATTCATTCATTTTTATAAAATACCACTAATTAAACTCATAATTTTCAACCTTCCGTACAATGATTTAAGTCTCACAATAAGTAGCATAACAGAGTAACAATTCTTGTCTCATTAGTGTTTTTATTCACCAAAAAGAACCATTTCATGAGAGTCATTTGTTCTGGAATCAGACTAGTTGTTGCATTAAATAACAGTTTTTTTAAAATTGCTTTTAAAATACAAAAGACTTTGCTCTGAAATGCGAGGCTTAAACTGTTTGCCAATTTAGCCGTCACCCCAAAGCATAGATTAACATTGTTTTTTTCCCTCTTCTTATCATATTAAATTAGAAAAATGCACTATATACAATATACAAATCAACCTTGTCTGAGTCAGTGTCTGGTCTTTCGTTATAGACTCTATATATATATATATATATAGCTTATTCCCCAAATAAGCGCTGTGAAATGAACCAGCAGCTGAGGCATGACATCCCCTCGACTCCCCACCCCTGTGACACCGGGAATGAATATTCATGAGAAAAGTGACTTACTTCTATTGAAGTTACAGGAACTTGTGTCCTCTAGAACTAATGAATCCTGAGTGATTCAGTGGTGTGAGCATTTGTGTGCATGTGGTTAATGTGTGTGCGTGTGCAGGAGAGAGAGAGAGGGGGAGATGGAGGGAAAGACAATGACCCAACTTGCAGGGGTAATTAAAGGCAGCTGAGTTGGACGCAGTCTCTGCAGTGCACAGGGAACATTGGTGTTTTTAACTGAAAATCCAAGGTCACTGCAGTCCATCTCCCAGGTGGTAAATTTTGTGTGGGTTGCATATCTGCATCAGAGGTAAGAGGTTCGTTGAATCCCTCGGGACATTCTGAGGCTAAATGTGCAGCCAAATATGGTCATTACCCTTTTTTTGCACTTTTTAAAATGAAGACTTTGGGAGGAAAGTCAACTGGTACTTTTAAATAGTGTATTTAAGGGAACATCATGTTGTTACAATACATCCTGGTTTTGGATTCTCCTGTAACTATAACGAATGAAGCGCATTAGCCAAATTGCCAGTTGTGCTGTTGCTGTTTGTTATTATAAAAAGACATCAGCTATCAGAGTGAAAGAACCAAGCAGTCCTTTAGGTTTGTCTTTTCTGTTTCAGTGGCGCTGTGGAGGTGGACATAAGGAAAGATTAATATGGCTGTCAGGTTTGTTTGATCACGCTTGACTGACTGTTCCCTCAATGGCTAACCTTTTGAACCAGTTGAGCTGAGACACATCCACTCAGTGTGGTTTTCTGTAATTTTAGCCATTATGTGACAAGCATGGATAGTTTGACAGAGATGATCTGAAGAGAGAGGAACACCATAAAACAGGTATCACGGGATGGGAAAAACAACACGCAGGATGACAGAGAGGAAGAAGAGGGAGTTTAGTTGTGAACAGAATACAGAAATAAAAGAAGAAAAATAAGAAAAGAGATGAGAAGAGACAAAATAAGATGAAAGCAGAGAAAAGACAAGATGAGAGAAGTGAAGGTGTAGGGTGAACTAGGCAAAATAAAAGGAGATGAGACAAGAGATAAAATGAGATGAAAATAGATGAGACAAGATGTGAAAAGAAATGAAATGAGAAGAGTCAAGATGAGGAGAAATGAGAAATGATGAGACAAGAAGACAAGGCGAGGAGAGAAGAGACAAGATGAGAGAAGTGAAGAGATGAGAAGACAAGAGACGAGATGAGACAAGACGAGGCTAGGAAAAATGAAAAGAGACGAGACGAGACAAGTCAAGATGAGAGAAAAAATGAAATACCATGAAATGAGATGAGTTAAGACAAGATGAGAAAAAATGAGATGAGACAAGAAGACAAGAGGAAGAAAATTTAGTAACGAAGAGGCATGGAGATGAGACAAGGAGAAAAGAGACAAGAAGAGCAGAGACAAGATGAGAAAAGTAAGGAGATGAGAAGACAAGATGAGAGAAGAGATGAGACAAGGCTAATTAAAATGAGGAGATAAGACGAGACAAGAAATGAAATGAAACGAGATGAGTCGAGACAAGGAGAAATGAGTAATGATGAGACAAGTTGAGAAAATAAAAAGATGAATATGCGAGAGAAGAGATGAGACAAGGCTAGGTAAAATGAAAAGGCATGAGACAAGAGACAAGATAAGATGAAAAAAAAAGTGATGAGACAAGGAGACAAGATGGGAGAAGTTACAAGACAGAATGAGATGAAATCAATGAAGTCAATATGAGGAGAAAAAAATATGAATTACACAAAAAGATAAGACCAGAGGAGAGAAGAGACAAGGTGAGATAAGTGAAGAAATGACAGGAGAAGAAATGAAATGAGATGAGTGAAGAGGAGAAGAAATTAGTGATGATGAGATGAGGAGAGAAGAGACGAGATGAGAGAACTAAAGAGATGATAGTACAATGTAAGAGAATAGATGAGATGAGACAAGGAGACAAGATGAGATGAAAAGAGATGAGACAAGAAGACAAGAGGAAGAGAAATGAGTAATGAAGAGACAAGGAGACAAGAGAAGACAAGATGAGAGAAGAGAGGAGACAAGACTAAGTAAAATGAAAAGAGATGAAACAAGGAGACAAGTCAAGACAAGGAGAAATGAGTAATGATGAGACAAGGAGATGAGACAAGTGGGAAAAATAGGGGAAACAAGATGAGAAAAGAGAACAAATGAGAAGGCAAGAAAAAACAGAAAAGATAACAGAACAGAAGAATTCTGCGGAAGAGAAGAGCGGAAAAGAATGCTGCAGCCTTTGGAGAGAAGATTGCCACAATTGGAAGTGGCCCAGCCTGTATGCCTGGAAGCATGCACTAACCCTGATAAGTTACAGCTGGGAACTTCAATGTTGCAGTCGATAAAAACTCATTAGAGCAGGACTGGGTCACTGTGTTAGTGTCCAGCGCAATGAACCTCGCATTTACTCTCCATCAGAGAGGATGAGGAGAGCGTCTATTGATCTTAGCAGTAAGCTCATTTATTTGGCGGATGGAAAATGGTTTCAACATGGCCTCAACGCTCACCTCAGCCAAGGGTCCACAGTCTCCAGGCGGTGCACTCGAGGGAAGGAGAAATACAGAGAAAGGGTAGAGAAGAGGGCGTTCGTGCTAACAATGTGTGTACATTTAGAAACACCTCTGCTCCTCTCCTGTGTGAAAGTCTGAAGTCATGGGTTTGAGTGCTACTTTTGTTTAGCACAGGCCTCTTGCCAGAATATACAGCCTTACAGCTCCAATTCTGTCATTATTGTAGAACACAATCTACTTCCAGGAAATCTGCTTCTGTTCCTCTGACACTGCTTGGGAGGAGAGAGCTATCCACTGCCCAGAATAGCATCTCCACCTGTTTGAGTCCCCCTGAAAGCCTTCCCCTGATTCCAACCCCAGTTAGTTAGTAAGAAGAGCTGATTTAATTGCCTTAGAGTGTTTCTTATTAGTGCTAGAGTGGTTGCAAGTATATTAAAACACGTTTAAGGTAGCGACTCCCTGCTCTGCAACAGAAAACATTTTCAAATGCAGACTTGACAGACCACTTTGGTTGGCCTGTTTGTCTTGGTTTTCCAGACATCCAAGTCAGTAGAGACTGTGACGGTCTCACACACTTGTTCATTAAATGCAGAGACCCGTTTACACTTATGCATTAGAGCTGTGTATAAACTATATCATGCCATGTATCTTTAATAGTGTAGCTAGGTGGATTCCCCTGTCAGGTTTCAATTGTAAATAATGTAAAGCTCTGGTCCTTCAAAACGTCCTTGACTGAAAACATTCTCTAGTCCATTCTCTGCAATGAAAATCCCCTTTGTGTTACCAGTGAGTCATAAGGCTTACGAAATTCAAGCATATGTCAGAACTATTGCTAATATAGTTGTCAAATATACCAGTTTTTGAAGTTTACTTTGACCAGTGCATGCATATCATTTTTAATGATATACTTTCTAAAATAAACTTCATATTAGATTAGATATTAGTTGCTGTCACAATGTAGAGCTGATAAAGCATTCATTTTACAGTGGTTTTAAAGAAGTAAAGATATAGAAATGAAAGCCAAAAGAATCTGATTAGCACAATTTTCATACAAAAGCATCTGATAGATTTTCATATTCAGCATTAAATGCTCTTATTATGTTCTGACCACTTCTGGTCATGGTCGTGGCATTCAGTGTTCAGATATTTCCATGGCAATGCTGTATATCAGACAGGTCATCTGGTTAAAGAACTTTCAAATTGCATCTCTTTTTATCATTTGTTTAAAAATAACCTTCAGTAGTAATTTTAGTGTCATATTGCTAAAGTGTTCTGCATTGGGGCCCTGTCATGTTTGTTTGGTGATAATGACCAAATGAAGCATTGTTTAACCAACGGATCACATTCTAGAGGTTTTGTTAGGTGTTCCGTTTACACCGATCATCATTTCAAATGGTTGTGCTTATAATTTTTTTAATGTTTATCATAATTTCTTTGATTATCCAAGAATAAAGCATTCTGCTGATTAGATTTTGTACGGTCCCTGCAATGATTTTGTTCAATAACATAATTGCTTTTTCTGCCATTGTCCAAATTGTATGCCAATGCCAAGTGGTCACCAAAAGACCTTCAATTATTTCGTGGCCTACTTCAGAGAGCAGTGTTGCAGATTTCTATGAAAAATAAAAGTGTGTTCAGGCTCTTTCCTGGTAAATGGCATTGAAAAATATTATGACTCACTGGCTGGTATATTATGGAGCTCTTAGTATTCAGCCTTGCTACCACTTTCACTGGCTGAACAGCCATTCAGAATGTTTAATTTTCTAATTTTAAACCCACTATTTCTATAGTTTCTGAACCGCTAGTCTCAAAAATCTGAGAGCACAGGAAGGGAAAGGTTCAAAGGTCAGGTGCATTTATGTTACAATCAAAACAAGAGTGTATCATAGGTCAAATTAATATGAATGAAGATTTATATTAACATATAATGTGAATAGAGCACAACAGTAACAGCTCATTTTTCAGTGGCCTTGGTTTCCTATGTAGTATTTTTCTAATTAATTTTATTCATAAGGATTTAAAATATTCTTCAGTAAAGATTTCTAAGCCTTGAGCCAAACTAACAAGCTCAGATAGGAATCACAACATTTGATTCCAAGCAACAAAGTGTTTGAAAATTGTATGCTACAAGACTGTTTTAAGAAAAAACTCACTTCATGAAGCGTTGTAATCAATGTAATCAAACAAAAATATTCAGATTTACACAAATATAGGAAGACTGACTCAATTATGTCACTGGCTTGTTGAGCTATCTTCAGGATTATTGGCTGTGTTACTATGCCATCCTGGGATGGGAATTTAGGTGGACAGCTAAAGTCAATATGAGAACAAATAAAATTAAAATGGAGACAGCAACGGTGTGAGTTCCAGACGGTGCTATATACAGTATATGATACCCAATACTACAACAAAACAGACTAAAGAAAATGAAGATATAAAAAAGATAGAATATAAAAATATTAAAAAAGTCTTCTGTTTTGTTCAACAAATCCAGTCTAAGATAAAACTTTTTCTGATTTACTACTGGCTGGGAAAACAGCCCTTGGGTGGCCACCTATATGCCCAATTAAATATTATTATAATTTTTTTTTTTTAAGAAATTAAGTTTAAATCACACTGACTTACGGCTTGTACAGAAGCATATATCATCATTTACCAACCTCGAAGCTCATGGCAGGTCTGTGTAGAAAGGTTCATAATTTAACATTAAAAATCAATTTCTCTATGGAGAAAATAAATGGGATCCTACTTCCTGAACCCTACTGTTGCGCTCTATTGTAATGTAATTGAGAACCACTTATCCCTGCTTACGGATCATCCCTAATCCCTGGCCTGTTTATTTAATTTTTTTTCCCTGTCTATACACCACTGCAAAAATGTGCTCTCATCAGCATCATAAAATCTGCGGCTGGAAATCACAATGATTATTTTTGGAGTGCGAATTTTTGCTGTGTATTTGCTTTAGCATTCCAGACTCCTCCTTAATGAAGTAAGTGAGGTTTTCATGTTCAGTGTAAAGAAAGCTGACTTCACAACATGGCCAGATGAAAGAATATTTTAAAAACAAAATTTGCATATGATCAAAAAGGCTCCTGGGAATCTTTCCTTCTTCATATTGGGAGCACAAGGAGAGATGGATATTAAGGCCTAATATCACAGCTTTAATGCAGTCGTAATTTTTCACCGTCTGACTGAAATGTATGTGAGAGCATCAAACGTTCAGTTAAACATGACTGATGTGTTCAAGGTTCGCATCTTAATTGTGTTTTGCTTCTAGACTGTCCCCACCCCAAAGCCCCCGCAGACTGCGCCTTATGATTGTTTGAATATTGTCTTGTTTAATCACCACTCTATTTCTTGTTCTACCAAGAAGATTAGATGTTGGAATATTACATACTGGTTTGTTTATTCACAGCTTCTGGAGGATTTCTGAGTGTAGTTATTAGACTCGGGTGAAATAGAGACCAGGGAAATCACACCGACCTGTCAAAGGGTTTTTGATTTAGCATAAAAACTATTATTCTTTGTTCTCTCTTCCTCTGTCACCATATAAAGACAGCTTCCGTTAGCTTCTTACAGAGACTACATTTAAAATAGCTGAGAATCAAAGAAAAGTTTCTGTCTTGAAGACACTTCTAAGACTTTCATATGATCTGTTCATGTAAATGGGGCTGAAAGAATGATGAACTGCGCAGTTTGAGTACTTTGATGCCAAATATCAGCCATTTTCAAATTTGAAATGCTTATATTCCTTCTTTAAATTGACAAAATAGAAACGGATATCATTTCCTTTCATAATACAAGTTCTTGGTCTTATAGTGAACGATTCATCTAAAAATGTTTCTGATCTTTCATCAAAATAACCAGACCAACTACAATGCCCTCCACTAATATTGGCACCCTTGATAAATCTGAGCAAAGGCGGCTGTGAAAATAAATCTGCATTGTTTATCCTTTTGATCTTTCACTCAAAAAATCACAATATTCTAACCTATCATTGAAGTAAAACGATTGAAAGTGGGGAGAAAATCTCATGATGAAATAAATGTTTTTCTCCAATTAATGTTGGCCACAATTATTGGCACCCCTAGAAATTTTTATGAGTAAAATATCTCTGAAGTTTATTCCCATTCATATTTACATTTTTTAGCACACCAGGGTGACTAGGAGCATGAAATTGTCCAGCCATGACTTCCTGTTCCACAGGATTATAAATATGATGAACACAAAGGCCAAATTCCCTTAATCATCCATCACAAGGAGAAAAACCTAAGAATACAGTTCTGATGTGCAGAACAAGATTGTTGAGCATCACAAAATAGAAAGTGGCTGTAAGAAAATAGTTAAAGCATTGAAAATCCCCATTTCCACCATCAGGGTAATAATTATGAGGTTCCAATCAACTAAAGATGTTAAAAATCTGCCTGGAAGAGGACGTGTGTCTATATCGTCCTAATGCACGGTGAGGATGAGAGTTTGAGTGGCCAAAGACTCTCCAAGGATTACAGATGGAGAATTGTAGAGATTAGTTGAGTCTTGGGGTCAGAAACCTAAAAAAAAATAAATAAACATCCCCTACATCACCACATGTTGTTCTGGAGGGTTTAAAGGAAAATTCTCCTAGCTCATCCAAAAACAAACTCCAGCATATTCAGTTATCAGACACGACTGGAACTTCAAATGGCACTGGCTTCTATGGTCAGATGATACTAAAAAATGAGCTTTTTGGCAGCAAACCCACCACATGAGTTTAGTACAAACAGGGATAAAAAACGTACCCCATGTCCATGGTTAAATATACTGCTGGATCTTTAATGTTGTGGGCCTGTTTTTCTGCCGGAGGTCCTGGACATCTTGTTCAGATGCATGGCATCATAGATTCTCTCAAATATCAACAGATAAAAAATCTAAAGATGACTGCCTCTGTTAGAAATCTTATAATGGGCCATGTTTGGATTGTCCACCAGGACAACAATCCAAAACAAACATCAAAATAAACACAAAAATGTGTCACTGAGCACAAAATGAATCTTTTACCATGGCTGTCCCAGTCCTCTGACCTGAACCCTACAGAAAATGAGTGGGGTGAACTGAAGAGAAGAAGTACTAACATGGAGCTGGGAATCTGAAGGATCTGGAGTGATTCTGCATGAAGAAAATGGTCTCTGATCTCTTATCAGGTGTTCTCCAAACTCTTCAGGCATTATAGGAGAAAACTCAGAGCTGTTACTCTGGGAAAAGGACGTTGCAATAATTGGGTGCCAATAACTGTGGCCAACATGAACTAGAGAAAGCATTTATTTCACAATGAGATTTTCCCCTCACTTTCAATCGTTTTACTTCAATGATAGGTTGGAATTTTGTGAATTTTTTGAATGAAAGATAAAAAGGATAAACAATGCAGATTTATTTTCACAGCCGCCTTTGCTCATATTTATCAAGGGTGCCAATATTAGTGGAGGGCACTGTATTTTTCAACACCTTTCCCTCCATTTTACCCGCCATTTAGGTCACATTCACACAAAGCTCTATACAGTAGTCAATCCTGTATTTGAGTGCTATTTAATAAGGTTACTTTCACATTTGGTTATTTTGAGATTGACATCATGCCCATTCACACCAAGAATGATAACTATATTAGCGTGCACACCAATAGACCATAACGTTCTGTTTATTGTATGCATTGAGTTGGGTGCATGGATTCTGACTGGTTGTTGAATGTTTTTATCATTCATCAACTGGAAAAAAAATTCTGAAAGGGATTCCAATCATTCTCTGCGTCGTTACCGTTATAGCTATGTGGTGTAAACTTACCTATTCTAATAGAATTAGAAGGATCATTGAAACAGTATAATTATCTTTAATAGGTATCATGCTTATGAATGGCTAACGGGAGAAGGGGATTGACATACTAGCAGGGTTGCCAGGTCCGTGAAACAAAACGGCCAATAACCCTAGCCCACATGTAATACAACTCGGAAAATGCCACTCCCATACCGAAAATACATATTTTACAGTTACTATGATTGTTATACACAATTTCAAGTAGTAGTAATAAAAGGTGGCCCAATTGAACTTGGAAATGGTGGACTTGGCAACCCTGTGTGAGAGTCACACTTGTTATTAAATAAGGTTTTCAATCACTGACTGTATGACTTTAGAAATCACACCCTGTTTAGCTGCTTTTGTTCATTCCGTCATCAACCACCTTACATTTCTTGTGGAATGTCACTAGGAAATATGTTACATTACTAAAGTAAAATGAATTTTAATGCTTAATAGCTAAACACCTGAAGTCAAATGCAGACCAGAAGATTTCTTCTCCTTTTTCTGAGTCAGATTTTTTTTTCTTTTTCCTGATTAATTTAAACGCTGCTGTGGTGGTTTAACAGATTAAAGTTGTATTTGATGTGGAAATTATTTTAATTGGGTCTTTACTGCTAAGCTCTTCCAACAAGTCCAAATCTGAATCTAATTTAAACTGCATTTAAGGGGAGAGTCTTCTGAAGGAGTTCCTCCATCTGTGTAGGTTTATCTGTGACCTTGTTCTGGACAGATAGCAGCTGTCAAATTAATGCCAATGGAAGTATGATATCTCTTTTCCAGGCCTTTTCGTGAGCGTCTGAGAGCCTCTCACATTTATCACATGAAATCACTGAACCATTGTATCTTCTCCGTTCCGAGAGAGATAACGAAGAGTTACAATCGAAACCAGGTCTTGTCTCATTTGGTCCTCAACCTTCCACTTTTTTAAAGTGACACATGACCGCACGTGTGAGTGATTGTGTTATTGTGGCAGTCGCATCGCCTCTCCATGATCAAAGCCAGTGTTGAGCACATTAGCGTTGGGAAAGACGTTGCCTGCCTTCGTTTCTCTCTTTCCTCCCCTGCTTTCCCATCTCCAAACGAAACCGCAATCCCATGGGGCCTGCAAATTTTTGTAAACTCTTCTGGGAATTGCGCATGTTTATATGTGTTACATCTCTCTGAGTATTTGAGGGCATGTGCGTGAGAAAAACATCCGTTAGAGCAAAATAAAAATATTCCTTTTAAGATACGTCTTTCCACCACTGGCTTTTGAAATATCCAGCTAGCAAAGATAAGTTTTATTTCTTTTAGGTTTGTCTCTTATGCTGCACAAAGTGTAAAATGAAGTGAGCTTTGGTGTTGTGGTGGATATAACTCACTGCCACAGCTACTGAACACAATAAGCAGAAAAAGTCTGTGCTAACAAGCAGAAACCTGTCTCCCACCTCTGTTTGAGCTCCATTTTGTTCCAATTAGTCCTCCTCACCTGTAGGATGACCTGGGCTATGAAAACCACCTCATAGTGTGGGTTATGTCACCGAGTCAAGCTTCATTTTTCAACCTTATTAAAGAAAATTAAGTTTGTACTCGCTTTGCCTCTCAGTTTAAAAAAAAAAATAGAATTCAAATTCAATAGCAAAATGTGCCTGCCGCAATTTACAGTGCATATCTCTGTATCGCATCCAGTCACTTTCCCCTCGGTTTCATGAAAGAAATTAACAGCTGGCGAATGCACTTCTTCTCATCCCCCGCAGCCTCCCTCCATTCAGTGTTCTGGGAGTGAAGGTGTGAATGGAAAACCAGAGAGGTTAACCAATCACTTGGAAAGGGGACTTTGCTGGCATGAGCTAATTATCAGAATTTGTTTGTGCTATTGCAGGCGGCTTCACTGGAAGCCCTGTTTCAGAGTTAGCTCGGGGAATAGAGGCTCTCCTCGCCTTTCGCACGCTATGCTGTCACTGCTAAGCTTATTAGCCCGTCGCCCCTAACGATGCTACGCAAGAGAGGGCCACGGTTACCATAGAAAAAGTTGCCATAGTGCAGCAATAAAACTTTGCAGCTGCTTCTAATTTTAAACAAAGTAACAGTTTTTTCATTCCTCGGAGTTGTGTATTCAGTATGTGCCTAATGTGTCCCACTGAAACTTTGTTAGACGACAGTGAATTAAATTTGCACCAAACATTAATCTTAGGTGCTTCTATAAAATTTGTACTAAATGGGAAGATTTGGTTTATTATTATGGTTGCAAAACGACCATTATCCATTTCTAAATGATAAACACATTATACAATATCCCAGGTAACAAATTTAGGTTATAAAACGTTGTGGAAACATTGTTTTGAAATGTTTCTAAAATGTTGAAAAGTCCAGTTTTCTTGTCTTGCTTATAACGTTATTTAAAGGTTACAAAAGCATTTCTTGCAACATTCTAACTTTGATTTCACCCAAAATATAATGTTATTTGAATGTTTATTTTTTTATATTTTAAGAATGTCAAAGTGTTCAGTTTTCTTGTGGGGACTAGAATGCTATTTAAAGGTTACAAAAAACGTTTTTAGAACGTTCATCAAGTACAAATGACATTATAAGGATACTCGGAGAATGTTGTTCTCAAAACATTCTCTCAACGTTATGAGAATACATATAAGAAAAAATGTTCACCCTAACTATTATGTTATTTAAACATTAAAATGTCCAGTTTTCTTGTTATGAATGTAAAATTATTTAAATGTTTAAAAAACATTTCTTAGAACAATCGAGGAAGGACGCTCCGAGAATGCTGTTCTAAGGACTTTTAACATTTATATATATAAAAAAAAAAGTTTGTGAAAATTGTGAGAGAGAAAAGCATTTGCCAAATGCTTTTTTAAAAAGTGATTTAAAATGTGCATTTAAATGCATTTATTATTTTATTAGTCTACGTTTTAAAACATGAATTAAATAAACAGTTTTAAATTTGTCTATTTATTTATACATTAAAAAAATTATGTTTTATTAAACTACATTTAAAAACACAAATTAAATACAACTTTAAATATGTCTATTAATTTGTTCATTTAAAAAAGTGATTTATTTACATACATTTTTATGTTTGAATTATTAAATTGATAAATTGATTCTTCATTTTATTTTTAAGTGGTAGATTCTTTACACTAAGAAAAAAAAAGTTTGTTTTAAGAACCGTATACTAAAAAGGTTATTTGAAGAACCAAAAATCATTGCGAAAACCTCCTTTTGGAACCTTTATTTGTAAAACCATCTTTTTGTAAAACCATCTGTTACACTTTTTAAATAAATGCTTTAATATTTCGAATAACTTAGAGGCTTCAGTCAATACACTTATATTGTATATCCCCACAAATAAAGGCATTACCTCTATATAACCAACCCCATACTGTATATAATGAAGTGTCTGTCTAGAGCTGTACCACTAGTGCTTCTGATTGAGCTGTGCTCCCAGCAGGCACTGAGGTAAAGTCTTAATGAGTTCAGCCCAATGCAGTCTCTTACATCACACAAAGTATCAGTGTTACCTGTCTTCCAGAGCTTTGTCCTGATCCCTCAATATCACACTGTGTCTGGGTTCAACAAATGTCTTTATTTCATTTTATCAGTGCAAAGATATAAACGTGTATATACAGTATTTGCTCCCACAGAAGTGAAAAGAGAAATAGTAAAAATGAAACAATAAAGTAATGTAAGATAGATTCTTAGGTACAGAAGTATCATTCCCATATGGGAAATATTTGTACCTAAGTATCACTGATATAATAATTAACAATCTGAGCTTTTCAAAGCATTGTTTTGATGTTTGTATATTGAGTTTTCCACAAGGATTTGATCATCCGGAAATTCCACACACCCCCTTTTTACTTCCTTCTTCCTTCTTGAACGGTTTGGCTATTAGCATAAAGAGCGAAAATTGGCGAAAATACTTTGGCAACCCGCCTGCATGTCTACTTACACCACTGAACCTTATTTACATGCACTACTGTGTTTGTGAATGCAAATCTTCAGAAACCGACAAATAAAAATGGTTTTCATTTATTTTGATGTGCTCCCCGCGGGATGTCTGCGAGAGGCACATGTAGCAAACCTCAGCAGCAAATGTGCTTTCTCAGCACTGGTCTGGCTAAAGCTTGCATATTCAACCTCATGAATAGAAGATGGGCACATATGTGGCCTAAACCTCCATCATCACTTGCCCATCTTATGCTCCAGAGGTCATCTGATTTCAGCAAAAGTCTCAAGGTTTGAAGTCAATAGTGCTTAGTCGACATCAAGATAGATAGATAGATAGATAGTACTGTTTTTCTAACTCGTGTCTGAGTCACGCTAGGGACAGGAAATTATGCAACTGTTTTGCTTTTAGCGCTTCACATTATTTATTATGACGTTTTTGTTTCAAGGTTTCATAACACGTTCCTTAAAAGGATGACGTTACAGTGCTTGATTATGTATTGTGTAATGGTCTACCTGTATTGTAATCTATTGTGATTTCTACAACTAGAGTGATCTATTCATATTGCATGAACTGTATTGCTCTTTTAAGTAGCAGTGTTAATCATTCTCTCATGGAGAAAAGAGTATGTTATATTAGTTTTGCAGCTTTAAAGAGACCTAAAACTTATTATACAATTAATATTATTAATTTATTCTGGCATATAAATTGTATATGAATTTAAATATTTGTATAAAATTAAATTTATATAAATATAATTTATTTGACATAAATATGTTTATTTTATTATTTAATATGATTACTAGCATATTTAATTTTAAATTGATGCACCCAATTGAAATGCTGCCTATAGTGTTTCATTTCTTCTGTTTCATTCCTTTTTTTTTTTTTTTTATCTTTCCCAGTTTCTCTTTTCTTTCTCATTCACTCTCTGCAGTCCCCTCTCATGCAAGTGCCCTGTTTTATATAATTTATTTATTTAAGGACCCTATGGACTCCCCGTGGATCTCTGGCACCACAGATTAAAAATGAATGCTGTGGTTCAAATAAGCCCTGTGTCTGCCGCCTGGGTCATAACGGCTCACTGAGCTGAATGGACCAGGCCAGATCACGCTGTGTGTGGGTGGACAGCACTCAGATATATCAGAGCTTGGATTACACAACATCAGTAATAACATTACTAATGCAGGCAGTGGTACAGACTACTCTTCAACCCGCTTGAGCGTCAGCCAGAGATACAAATTCAGAGATATGTAATTGGACACAGTAAGTTCTTGTCTCCGTTTTGATCCGATGAGACTTTTTGGACGTATCCGCTTCTTAGATGATTTAATTTTCCTCCCAGTCTGCTCAGTTTTGTTGTTTGTATGTGATGAAACTGAACTGAGCTGGATGATGACATCACTGAATTCAATAATGAAATGCCTTTAACTGAAAATTGAGTGTTTAATCTTGTCATTCTACATTACTGACACGCTATTGGAAAGTTGCTTTGACACAATCTGTATTGTTAAAAGCACTATATAAATAAAGGTGACTTGACTAGGTCTGTACTGCATGTAAATGTTTCTGTTCAGGTTAGTTCATTCATTAACTAGCATTAACTAACAAAGAGCAATACATTTGTTACAGTATTTATTACAATTTGTTAGTGTTAATAAATAAAAAACTTTTCATTTTTAGTTCATGTTAGCTCATTTCCATAACAATATTAACATAAACCTTTTGATTTTAAAAATGTAGTAAACGTTGAAATCATCATTCTGGAAGCTTTCATACAATATACATATATAATATACAGGAATATAATATATATATATATATATATATATATATATATAAATTAAATAATTTAAACTCAAAACAATACATCATGTCCACATATTTATTTGGTGAGTAACCATGTAAGCAAGATAGGTTTCTTTTTTATTTTTAAATTTTGCAATAGTGGCCAATTTACTTTACATTATCCCTTGTGATTTTAGGACTGATAGTTCTGTTGAGTCTCATATTGAGTGACGGTTGTCTAAATTTCTCCTTGGCATCATCAAAGCACTTCAGTCTTTCTGATTTCTTCAGCTATTTCCATTTACGTGCAATGCTTCAGTGATTGTGAAAGAGTTCTTTGTCTTCTCCTCCTCTAATGTATGACTTGGTTTTCTCTCCTTCTCCAGATATTCATTAAATGTTGATGGGGATGAGTGAAACCAATAATGCTCAGACCTCACTGCAAAAACATAGCTGAAAATCAATAGGTTTGCAGCAGTGTGGGAATAAAGCTAGCTGGGGGACGGGGATGGGGGAAGAGAGATAGAAAACTCTATCCTATCAAATATTAATCATTCATTTCCTCAAGGGAATTAGGAGAGAGCTGGTGATTTGCTGTCTGACCCAATTAAGATCCTCCTGCATATCTCACTTAGGTTGAGTGTTACTTCCGTCTGTGGGTTTATCGTCGATAGGTATAGGTTATAGAGACAACAAGGAGCAATGGAGGTTGGGAGGACACTGGCACATGCACAGACTAAAATATGTTCAAAAATTTTGCTAATGTTCCATCAAGTTATGAAAACATTTTTTCTGAATGTTCTCTGAACATTAAAAACATCCATATTTAAAAGCAGTTTTTATGCAAATGTTAAGGGAACATTCCATTCTATCATTTTACAAAGATTATTGGAACATTACATTACTTACAACCCGAATTACGGAAATGTTGGGACTAAAATGAAAACTAAAAGACTTTCAAATCACATGAGCCAATATTTTATTCACAACAGAACATAGAGAACATTACAAATGTTTAAACGGAGAAATTTTACACTTTTATCTACTAATTGAGCTCATATCAATTTTGATGCCTTCTACAGGTCTCAAAAAAAGTTGGCACAGGGGCAACAAAGGGCTGAAAAAGCAAGAAATTTTGAAAGGATTCAGCTGTGAGAACATCTAGCAACTAATTAAGTTAATTGACATCAGGTCTGAAACATGATTAGCTATGAAAGGGATGTCTTAGAGAGGCAGAGTCTCTCAGAAGTAAAGATGGGCAGAGGCTCTCCAATCTGTGAGAGAGTGCGTAAAAAGATTGTGGAATACTTTAAAAACAACGTTCCTCATTGTCAAATTGCAAAGGCTTTGGAAATCTCATCATCTACAGTGCATAACATCATCAAAAGATTCAGAGAAAGTGGAGAAATCTCTGTGCATAAGGGACCAGGCCGAAGACCTTTGTTGGATGCCCGTGGTCTTCGGGCCCTCAGACGACACTGCATCACTCATCGGCATGATTCTGTCATTGACATTTACTAAATGGGCCCAGGAATACTTCCAGAAACCACTATTGGTAAACACAATCCGCCGTGCTATCTGCAGATGCCAACTAAAGCTCTATCATACAAAAAGGAAGCATTATGTGAACATGGTCCAGAAGCGCTGTTGTGTCCTGTGGGCCAAGAATCATTTAAAATGGACGGTTTCAAAGTGGGAAGGTGTTCTATGGTCAGACGAGTCCAAATTTGACATTCTTGTTGGAAATCATGGATGCCGTGTCCTCCGGGCTAAAGAGGAGGGAGACCTTCCAGCGTGTCATCAGCGTTCAGTTCAAAAGCCAGTATCACTGATGGTATGGGGGTGCGTACATGCATATGGTATGGGCAGCTTGCATGTTTTGGAAGACATTATGAATGATGAAAGGTATATAAAGGTTTTAGACCAACATATGCTCCCCTCCAAACATTTCCGGAATTCAGGTTGTATTTTGAATACATTATTAAAGGCCAGATTACTTTGAACAGATGTTCTATTTTTTTTGTTATCAACTTAAAAAATTTATTTTCACACACAACATCATAACATAACATTCATTCAAAAGAAACAAAACAAAACAACAGACATATAATCAATACTTTAAAAGTCCAGTCAAAAAGGAGAGAGAGAGGGAAGGGAAAACAAACAAACAAACAAGTCATTCCTTTATATAATCGAGTATATTTAAGAAAAAAACCCTGCCAAGCATCAATAGTAGAAGGCTTGGCCCCATTAATTCGCGCTGTAGTACATTCACAAGTCACTATTTTCAGGAGGCTATGGATCCAGTATGTTTTTCCACACGTGCGGTGTAATCCAGTTCTGTATTATTTTCTTCTTCTCAGCTGTAAAACCAGCAAACAACATTCTCTTTTGTATTAAGCTTATACAGAGACCAGAATCAGCATTAAAAAGACACAAATTTGGGTTAACGGATGTTCTGTTATTTTGTAACTTTGAGAGAACATTAGCCTAACATTCCCTATTGAAGCAAACTTTGGTAGCTTAAAAAAAGTGTAGATAAGCAAGCGTCTGGAGCTCCTAACACATGAAAGCTCAGATCATTTCTATTGAATTTTTCTCCCATATCCTCAAGGTTAGAGATGTATTACCCTGTGTTCTGTTCTGACAATGAATCATAGAACTATACTCTTTATAAACAATTTATAAATAACCAAGAACCCCACAAATCCAGCAGTGGTGGCACTGAAGGCTTTTGTGTTTTCAATGTCATCCTGCTGGTCTGTTTATGACCTTGCCTATGTTTTGGGCTATAAGTATACTTTTTATTAAGAACCAATCTAATTCGTATTTGAGCTTTTAAAAAAAAACCCAAAAAAACATAACAGGCTTGAAAGCTTGGCAAACTGAAATGAGAAAAATGCTTATTTAAAGGGATAGTTCACCCAATAAGGAAAATTCATCATTTACTCACCCTCAAGTTAAGCACAAAAGAAGACATTTTGAAAAATGTAACCAAAACTACCATCAATTGTTTGACAAAATTCTTCAGAATATCTTCTTTAGTGTTTAACAGAAGGAAGAAATTCATACAAGTTTGGAATGAAATGAGGGTGAGTAAATGATGGCAGAATACTACCCCTTAATCTTACATCTCAAGTTACATCTTGAAGGCCATTGTTCTGTATTCTGTTCAGACTTCCCACTGCTAACATTACTGAATTTATTTTGAAGTTTAAATGAATTTTGTTAATTGTGTGTCTGTATTTGTTCTAGTGCTTGTCCCCAGTCCATGTTCTGCTGCAGCCACAAAGAAGTGCAGCTCCATCTATAAAGGGTTTGCCCAGTGTCTGCTTGCCCTAGGAGACAGTCTGTCTGTCAGCTCCCAAAAAGACGAGGATACCCAGGAGATCGACTCTATTTGCAAGTAAGGAACAACACAAACACAAGCATCACTGTATATAGTGTACATATACACTACCGTTCAAAAAAGAATGTTTTAAATTTTAAAATGACATTTAAAAATATTCAAATAAAAACAATTATTTTAAATGTAATACTATTCTTAATCAAATAAATGCAGCCAAAAGATGCTTATTTCAAAAACATACAATTTTTTTACCAACACCAAACTTTTGTAAGGTAGTATATTTATATGTCCACATGAATGCACTAATGAGAAGAACAGATTAAAATTCATTTTTACCTGGGTTTTGTTTTACCACTACATTTCCACATCTCTGTCTTAATATACTGCATAAAATAGTAGTCTCAAATCCAATTTTTTTTTAAATGGAAATCATCATTTTATCAAATTATGTTTCAATATCAAATATCAAATATTAAGTGAACATAGGAGTGAATTTTCCATTATTTCTAGTGGTAAAACAGAACATGTAAATTGATGAATTGTGATGTTTTGTGGTTCAGTTGACAGCACAGGGCATTCTGTCCTGTTTGGCAAAATTACAGAAATCATCATAAATTATAACTAGCTCTAAGTGGCGAATTTTAGCTTTTTATTCCAGTTCTTCTCATTGTGTAAACAGTGATGTTAACATTTTAACATTAGTTAAAGCTTTACCAGAGCATATTTCTGAAAGTCTGGCATCCTTTTTTTCATACTAATATTTGTCCAAATAAAACACATTTTTAAATGTTACAGAGGTCAAAAGGTCCTGCATAACAGGCATGACCCATCAACACATTTACTCCTCTGTACAGCCACATTAAATGCCTCACTCACACCACAGGACTATTTGCTGTACACCATTCATTGTGTTGTCAGAGGGAGAATGTGATATAGAGTATCACAGTTCACTGATATGACACCTCATTCATTCTCTATCTCCCTACATTGCCTTTCATCTCATTTTCTGTTGCTTCCTTCTACTCTTTTCTCCATTTTCTCCTTCCTCAGCTCACTCATCTTTCCGTTCCTCCCAAGCCCTGGATATTCTAATTAAAGACTAGATCTCTCTCTATTTCCCTGTCTGTCTTTTCCCATCTGCCCCTTCATAGATCACGGGTCTATGATATGACTTTATATTATGTCACACCCTGTAGCTGCAGGAACTCTTTAAGAATTCATTGTGTAGCAGCATGATGTTGTTAAAGAACAGCCTCCTGTATATCCTCCAGTCAAGCTCAATCCGTTACACATCGCCCGTTTACGCCACTTACTGAATGAATCATGATCCACACAACAGCCTTATATGGTCCTGCGTTTAACATTCAAGGAATACGCACGCAGGCGATGAAGACGGTGCTTACTTTAACACAGCTATTTAAGCGTTATTCCTCCAGGTACCAATTAAAACCGCCACTGAGCTCACTCTTCGCGTGCACACATGCATAAACACAGGTATGCACGATCTCGCACGCTTATACGCTCACACGAGGGTTCTCATGAAATGCATCTGATCATCTGTCAGCAGATCTTTTGGAACTGCGACATTCTCCCAACAGATTGCAAAGTGTCAGGCTTAGGCCAAGACTGAGAGATCTGAGAGGAAAGTTTAAGAAAAGAATTGGTAGTGAAGGACATTTGTGGTGTTGAAGGACAGACTTTCACTATGAACTGCAAATTACACATCACTGTATAATAGGTAACAGTCTTGCTGTGCTTCAGTCTATTTAAGAACTGGGGTTTTAACTTAAAAGGGTGGTTTCTTCAGTGGGAACTTTTATGTCCCTGGGGTTGAGTTTTATCAAAACTAACAGTTTTTCTTTTTCTTTTTGTTATATGAAGGTCAAAATAAAACTTGTGAAACTCTTGGGAACTTTTACTTTTTGCCTTCATCGTTTATTTCTGCTACTTTTTGAATGCCTTTTTTTTGTGTGTAGATTGTTTTACTCAGACTTTAAGTGTTAAAATATGAAAATCCATCATAAAAAATATTACTAATATAATGAAAAAATTGCGAGTAAAATAATTATTAACCATTTTAATATTTATTTAGGTGATAATCATTTACTGTTCATCAGTTGTTGTGTTATTTCCAACACGATCAATCATTTTGCCATGAAGTTTTATCAAAAATTAGTGTACTTGGTTACCAAGGAAACAACAGTGTCAGGGAAGAGCAAGATGAAATATGAGATGAGATGTGTGAAGAGAACAAAGGAAAATCTGAACAGAATATTTTATTTATCTATCAGGCTGTAATTTTGTTTTATTATAAAGAAAGTGTGAAAATATTTATTTTAATTCTGATAAAATCATATTTTTAAATTGTGATTTAATTTTTAAAAGTGTCTAAAATTTCCACCACTATGATTTTTTTTTTTTTTTGGTAACACTTTAGTATAGGGACCAGTTCTCACTATTATATTTGCTTTTATTAACATATTGGGGTAACACTTTAGAATAGGGAACATTTATTCACTATTACCTACGACTTTTCCCTCAATAAATTCCTAATTTCTGCTTATTAATAGTTAGTAAGGTAGTTGTTAAGTTTAGGTATTGGCTAGAATTAGGGATGTAGAATAAGGCATTAATATGTGCTTAATTAGTACTAATAAATGGCTAATATTCTAGTAATATGCATGCTAATTAGCAACTAGTTAAGAGACCCTAAAATAAAGTCTTACCCATGTTGGCTTTTTATTATAAAGCACATATTCTACATAGCCAATACCCAATACCTAAACTGAACCTATAACCAATAAATTAGGAGTTTATTGAGGCAAAATCATAGTTATTGGTTTGATAATAGCAAGAAATGGACCTTAAAATTAAGTGTTACCCATTTTTTACAGAATGCTCTTGTCAAAGAAACATTTAAAAATGTTATAATTCTGTATCCTTGCATCAAGCTTTTTGCTCTCATAAAAATATGTTCACTGCAGTGTTTTACCCGTTCATCGTTATTTATGCATCATAAATCACAAAAGCTTCAATAAATCCTAAAATCCTTTCTCCCTAAAAACAAACATGATTTAGGGAATTTATGAACATACTGTACATTATGGTCATTTCAAAGTGTAGATCAACCTAAAACATTATTTTGGCTGCAAAGTTTTCAAAATATAAAACAAATATAATGCTTAATACCTGTTAGAATATAATATCCAAATATCATGAATTCAGAGCCTGACAATAAGTAAGTTTATATCATAAAAAGCCCCATACTGTAGTGCTACCTTTTAAACTATGACTACATGAGGGATGTATCAGATTTATTTTGATCAGATTTTCGCTCATTAGCTTGTAGATTAGGTGTTAAAATATTCATTAGGTTTAACCTTAAGCTTGTGTCTGTTGCAGATCCTGGGACGATTTTCATGACTGTGCAAATGTGGCCATGGCCGGCTGCCCTGAGGAGGCTGCTGTGGTGTGGGAGTCTCTGAGACAAGAGTCCAAAAAGATGCAGTTTTCTGGAAACCTGTATGAGATGTGCTCCAGTCGTAGCCAATCAGCAGCTGCCTCTGATTCCCAAAGCCCCGATGAGACCAATCAGGAGTCGTTAAAGGGATGCGCTAGTCATACAAGCCTGACCTTTCTGACCTTCTGTTTGCCTGTGCTACTACTGTTTCCATGGATATAATCGCATCTCAAGACTCACCTCAGAGTTCAAATATTCAGCACATAGACAACGATAACGACTGGTTTGGTTCTGACATCTTCATGTAGTAGAATAAGATTCATTTTATGCTTCAAATCCAACTTTTTAGAACATTTGTGTCATTTCCACACAAAGGACACTTGTTTTTGCTTGCTTTTATTGTTTATTTAAAATAATCTGAAAATAGCAAACTTCATTTTAAGCACAAATGTCATTCATAGGAGGACCAAAATGCACTTAAAAGCGACTGATGAGGACAAATCAAAGATGGGGAAAAGACATTTCCAAACATTCATCTAAGAGGAAATTAAATGAAGGTCTACTGCAATACATTATCACATCGGTGAGCTATGAGTATCAAAGCAATGTAAAGAGCCCTCAAAAATGTTATTATTTCACTCTGTAGTGTAATCTTCTTTTGTAGGATCCTGAGAGGATTAAGTTTAAGGATTACACCAAATAAAAGTAAATCTAAGCAACACGGCTCACCTACAGGCTTTGCCTGGGAACAGGCTTGTCAGACTTTGTAGTCTGCAGTCTGAATGCCTTTGGGTGATGGTTTAAACCCAATTTATTAATGACGGGTTCATTGATTCAGTTTAACGAACAGCACAGCATTACGCTTCAAGGTGTTTTTGTACTAGTCTGTATCAGTATGGAACTGCTGTTCATTTGATGTTGGTTAGAGTACTGTGTATATATTGTATACATTCCTCATAGCTACTTTTTTATTTTTTCAAATATGCGTATGTGTAATGACACAAGATGGATTCGCTTCAAAAAATCATGATGGTGCAGTAATGTAAATATGACCGATATGCTGTAAAGAAGTGCTTTATGTGAATAAGTACATTATCATTTAGTGCATAATGAACAGATGAGGCAAATCAATGGAGGTGAACACATTAACATCAATAAGATCAAATTGTGAATGATTATCACCATGAATATGAGCACATAGTGTATTCCTACATGACTTTGTGTGTAAAGCGAAGGAGTTTTTTCCCCGGATCAGCTTTCATTAGTTTCACTCAACGCTGTGCTCTGCTCCGCTCAGCGGATTCCTCAGTCAATGTGATTTATGTTTAATTTTTAGGCTTAATTGGCAATCAATCATGTTTGCCAATGCAGTGAACTTATTAAGGAGGGCAAAAGCCATTTATTTAGTCAGAAAAAAACTTTAATAGGGGAGGGTTGCCACTTATGTCTCAAATTTTGCTTTTGTGTGGTAGACTGGCTATCAACACGTGCTTTTCTTTGATTCCAAATCCAATTCCACTATTGTCATATAGCCACTGAATGTAGTACAATCTAATGAAATAATATAGTAAGGGCTAATATGGACAAATTTTAGGTGTACATCACTCCTTGCTACATAGATCTCATTAATACCTCCCTTATTAATAATATTTAATGAGATATTTGCTTGATAGGTGCATTTTATGAATCGCATGTGAAACAATTGTTTTCTTTTTCTTTTGATATTATATATTGCTGATCGCTCACTCGTTTGAAGCTGTGCCCTGATCTCTCCCAAAAAAAAAAAAGGTCTTCTAAAAATTGTTCAAGGTGTCTAAAATAATATTTTAAATGCTTCTTGTTTTCTGTCTGTCTGCACAATTATTTGCTATACATTCCAATATATTCTACACATTATATAAATAAAACTATTGCTATTACATAAATAAAAGGTGCTGGTCAACTAGTTGAAAGTAACTGGGATTTTCTCCTGCTTTATGCTGTATAAAAACAAACGTAGCTGCTTTTTACAGCTAGCAGGATTATGTGTATATCTCTTGTTCTCACATTTGATGCCATTTTGTTATTCCTCTACCTCTTCCAGATATTAATATTTCATGTGTCAGAGATGCCTCTGTAAACACAGACACACCTTCAGTTAGCAAGACAGAGGTTACCTCCCAACACAGCTGAATACATACAGTAAACTGTGGTATGAGAACAACCATTTTTGTGGGCATTACTATGTAACATTTCTCTTGAAATCATGAGTTATGTACAGAAAACATTAACGAATGTGTAGTTGATTTTATTGGCAAAGTACAACTCTTTGGCTCGTGTTGTAGTATGGCAGCTAGAATACTTATCGATGTTGTCTGTGTACTCTGATGATATATGGTAATCCAGTAACAGTTTAAAGAGTTATGGGGATGCGCCTTGGTTTTATTGCTCTTAATGTGTTATGTTTACGTGGGCGTTTTAATTGCAAGGACGCTTACTATTTTTCTTCTTCCCTTTGATACATTTTAATACTCTGTCTGTGGCAGCATACTTAGCATACAGCAAAATTATGTGACACTGTGATTCATAAGAAAAGCTCAAAAATCTCTCTAATGAAATTGATATGATGTTTTAAAGGACTCCATCTTAACATGAAAATTGTTTACTTGCCCTCATATCGTTCCAAACCTGTTTGCATTTTTTTTTTTTTTTTTTGTATATCACTTATGGAACATTTTTTCTAAAACATTTTAGTTGGACATTCATCTAACATTTTTTAAATGTTACTATTTTAACATTTGCATAACCAAATATTACTGGTATTTGTTACCAATGTTACTACTTTAACACATTTTTAGAAGATTTAATTATTTTTTTAAAAGCTGGATGTTTTAAACTTTTGGAACACATTAAAAAATAACATAGTTATGCTTTTCATAACTTAATGGTAACATTAGTATCATTCTTAGAACATATTTTGTTTGATGGTTACCAGCATTCTTTAAAATATTTGGAATGTTCAACAGAAAAAAAGATGACGACTTGAGAGTAAATTTTTTAATTTTCATTTTTGAGTGCACTATACCTTTAAGATGGTAGATTTATAGCTCATAAAACCAGCAGCAAAACAGCATACAGGTTTGGAAAGACATGGGGGTGAGTAAATGATGGCGTGTTTTTATGTTTGGGTGAACAATCTTTTTAAGCTTGATTTTCTAAAAAAAAAAAAAAAATCTCAAAAATAATTTGATTAAAAAACAAGATGCGATTTTAATGCATTCAGCTATATCTGATGTAATTCTGGAAGATCTTGTCACTGGAAACCACAACACATCTCAGTGTTGATGTTCTGATCATTAATCAACTCATGGTGCTTGACAGTTTGTGCTTGATTTAGGCAAGAGATCTGCTGGGCCACTTGCCCTCTGTGCAGATGTTGCACAGTCACACAAAGCTCACAGACACTAACACACACACACCTAAGTCTCATGCCAAACTATAACACTGCTTGCATTAATCAGACCCTTCCTGATTGATCGGGGGAGGATGAGCTGTTTGATCACATCCCGCCCTTCACTTCACCCCCTCTTCTTCCTCTCTCCACAGCTCTTGGCAACAGTTCTGATCTGACACATTACCACTTTAGGGAGGGCCAGGTGATATTTTTTTAATCCTCTGAAGAAGAGTGCAGGGAATAGAGGCATAAAGTTCACTTAGATCATGCTCTGACTCCAATTAATTCATTCAGCAATGAGTCATTGAATCATATACTCAATTGATTCACTCAAAACACTTGATTCATTCAGGAATGAAACATGTAAGCAAGTAACTGAATGTAGTCAACCAATTTGTTCAAAAACTCTGGTTTATTCCGGAACAAAACTAGTGGCTTTTTTTTTTTTTTTTTGAGTGATTCACTGGATCATTAATTGATTCGCTCAATTCGCTCATTAAATCAGGAACAAATCACTGAATCAAATACGTTTCAAAACACAGATTCACACAGTTGTGTGTTGCCCAGGTACGGAGAAGAACAATGATAATCCTGCTTCTCTTATTATGTTTGGAACTATTTTCATTTGATGGAAAAAATAGACAAAGTAACTGGAATATTGTGTCAAAAATGTAGCATAGACTCTGTTGTCACAGTATATGGTATGATGGATGGTTCTTTTAAATCGTGGGGTCTCCAATTGTCTAGTGAATAAAGAGGCGCACATCACATCTATGTCTAAAGTGATGTGTAAAATCATGAATTCTTTCAGTCTCACTCAATATATTGTTACATCAGCAGCTTTTCCCTCAGCCAGCAACAAATGTGCCATGATAGATAATAGCCCTTAAAATCCTTCTCCATGTTCACTCATTAAATTCAGGAAGACAAAAGGTAATTTATCACTCAGGAAATCCTGATATTGCCCATTCCAGCTCCAAGCAAAACTAGCACACACTCCCTTATTAAAACTCTGCCCAAGGGGCCGAATCTAGTTTACTTTCTGGAATTCTCTTTCTCTTCACGCAGATTGCTAGAGAGAGAAAATGTATATAAGCTTCTCTCTCTCTCTCTCACATTCCTTCATTTTTGTTCATCCCTCTTTCTCTCTCCTTTTCCCTCTATCTGTGATAGATTCATCAGATATGAATCAAGGGTCAATCTGATGTGTTGAGGTAGATACAATGAAATGTGAGACAACATGGAAGAGGAGACTGATGGAAAAGGAAATAGTTTAAAGAGATAAAGATGGAATTTATATGGAAAGCGGGTGAATGGATAGATATAAGATTGCAACTGGAGTAAAAAAAAAAATCAGCAGAAAATACTAATATGTGAAAACTTGCACATTACAAATTCTGTAAAAACCTTTAAACAGTGAAACGCATTTATTGTTCCACAGAACAGCTACATGTACATTTGCAGCAAATTTATGGCATGTATTAAATGCAAATAGTCAGGAATTATTCATTACATTGTACAAATTATTCTTAAACTATAAAATAGCAAGAATCGTTTTGCTTTTATAATATATAATTATTTCTAAGTAATTAAATTGAATTAAATTACTTCTAATTATACTATAGGTAAGTATTTAAATACGTAATTACAATGCAAACTGTTACATCTTTCATTCTTTCTTTCTTTCTATTTTCAGTGTCATTATCAGACCTACATTCATGTATCTTTTCCCCATCTGTGCAAAAACTGGTTTCTCTTTACATTCATCGACTTGCAGGGTGCCACTATATCCTACAATCAATATTTGCTTACACATATGGCTCTGTATCTCCCAATGGGCACATTCTCCTGGCCAGATGAACGTCTACTTCTATTAGTTTGTATTTCCTTCCACCTGATTACATATACAAGGTTTTAATAATTATACATTTTAAATAATTATCACTTAAGGCGAGACACTGCAGGTGAATAGGGTAAAAAAATTAACTAATAGTTATCGCCTTACTTACCTAGTTGATTGATTACATTGATAATTGCAAACATTTTTTGTATTACAAGTTTTCTCAAATGTTAGGTTTAAATATGCAAATGAGGCATTATTTAATGAAATATGCACTAATTTGCATACATTTCTAGTACAAAAATCTAAACACTGGATGAAGTCAGTTTCAAAATTCTTGTTTAATTTTTTTGACATATTACAGTCAAAAGTTTTACAGAGGGAATTTTGGGTATCTCATTTGTCACTCCATAATTCAGAAAATACTTAGAACAGACAGAAAACACTATATTTTGACAATTTTGGGGGGATTAAAATGTTGTATATAATCAAGCAAATGATATATGAACAAATCTCTCTGTAAAAACCTTCAGGATATAGACAGGAATAAAAAAATGTAAAGTTTGGTGTGTGTGAGTGCTACTGAAGTGGAGATTTATGGCTCAGTGTAGGAGAAAAAACTCATTTTGAGAAAACGGCCTTTAAAAATATGTGTTATAATTGAAATCTATTGACACAAATAGATAAAGTGCTATAAAAGAAACACTTAACAGTGTCTTTTGGATGTTTTCGTTCTACTAGTCTGAAAAAACACTTTATGAAAAACCAAAAAGCCCAAAATCTCAAAATTGACAGGTGCATAAAAACAGTGTTTTTGCCTGCAGTGTCTCCCCTTAAGAATTCCTAAATAAAGTTGTATTGTATCTATTGTATACCAAAAGAGCCCACATGTACATGCATACTGCTGATACATTGCTTAGTTTCAATATTAAACAGGTAGTGTTCCTTAAAATGATGTGTATAGCACATAAAAAGTAATTTTTCTTACATATCAAAAAAGAAATAATCACTATTACAGTTCCAATACATATAGTATGTAGTGCATATCAGTATCATATCAAATGTATAGTTCTTGCTTTTATGGATCTCATAAAATGCAACACATCAATAGATTATACAGCAGAGCTGTCATTTCAGGAGGAAAGGGGTTACCCACTTTTTGTGTGTGTTTGCGTGTGTGTTTAGGTGTGTTTATGTGTGTTTGTGCTCTTACAAAGCTGTGATTCATTTTTCACTGCTGCCATTTTTTAATTCCCTGCTGAGATAAGAATGGTCCCCGAAAGAGTCCCTGTGGAAATCACAGGAGGCAGTGGTGGGCTTGCAATTGCTTTGCACTCAGGAAAAGAGTAATGAATAATCTATTGGCACTACAGGAGGGGTGGGTTAAACGGATATTGGTTAGGGGGAAAACACTGAGACGATCGCCACACATCGAAGTGTGATTCCTACACATTTTACACATGGTAGTTATCATTGACATTGATTTATAGTTTACTTGTTTTGTACACATTTGATCCCACTGGTATTAACCTACTTTTTACCATTATAGGCCTATATATATACTTTTGTCATTAGACACCATTTTTACATTCCACAAAGCTATCGCTCAAAACAATCCTTTTTTTTTTTTATTACAGAAAACAAATCTTTTGATGTTGAAATAGACACAAAAAAATAGGAAATAGTAATGAGTGAAAATGCCATATGTTCAGGCTCTATGATTTGTCTTTCATTTGACCAGGGCATTACTTCTACTGAATATTTTTGAGGGTTGGTTTATGTTCATTTCTTTATAGAAACATTAAAAATGTTAACAAAACAAAACATTATAAACAATTATAAAACACAAAACAATTCATAAAACAGCAAAGATGTAAAAGGTAACATATTAAACATTATTTTATCAAACTAATATTGAAATGAATAAATTATATAAATGTTTAGATTTGAATTCAATTTGATCCAATTCAAATTTGACAACAAATGTAGATATAGCAATGTTCTTTGCATTAAAATTTTAGTTTAGAAGGCAGAATTCAACAACAAATCCTAACAGAGAAAACATATTTATGTGAGTGGACTTCTGACTCAAAACCTTATAGCTACTAAGATAAAGCCGTTGTCATTTCCCCATGTGACAACTAGCCCCGCTCTCCACATTAATCCACAGAAATGAGAAGCTCAGCTGAAAATAATTGTATTCTAAAAATAGACCCAGAATGTTGGATGTTAGCTTTTGAATGGTTATAGTCAATGCAGAGGACAGATTCCTCGTGTTTAATAGCCTGTCCTTTGAGGCATCCATTCACCTTTAATAAGCCCGGAAATAGTATGTGGTTGGTATGAGAAGAATGTCTCAGATAAGATTCTCTGCATTTGTAATAAAAACTGACTCAGATCTGTGGAATTCTGAGACTGGATAATGAAGACAGACATCGCAATTAATAAATAAAACTCCTTTTAAACTCCTATATAAATTACATAGTTATTAAAGTCGTCAGATTCATTCCATTTTTAATTATTTATACATCATGAAGACTGCAAGAATCCTGTCACGTTCACATTTATCAGTCAAGGCCTTGACATAATATTTGCTATGAAACACAATCTTGTAGGAACAACCCGCAGTTTCACTCTTCAAGCTTGTCAACTGCCCACAACTGCGTAACTCTGACTATACAGAATGTTCTCTAAACTCAGAGGTCATTGAACATGACAGGGTTTCAGCGCCAAATTCTGAAATTAGATTTTACTTTGCAGTTATTGAATCACTTTGACTTCTTCGCTGTATCCCATTAGTTCCTGAAAGCAAAACCAGGGCATGAGGTTTCCTTCCCAAAGAATATTTTCTTCTCAAAGCTCTACCATCTCTCTCTTTGACTCTCTTGTCTGGGGAGCCACCAGGGCCACCTTAGAATTTGAGAAATATGAGTGTGAATCAAGAATAGCACGTCTGCAAGAAAATGTGTCTAGAATTTTATGTCTTTCTAACAACAGATTATGTAGCAAAATCGCCTCTGTGCTAAAGTTTAAGATTTCAGACGGGTTGTAATGCAAAGCCAAATTGTGGGTCTGGTCGAGATGTTCGATCGCAATCCTCCAAATATTTGGACATGTTCAATTTAATCTCCATGCGTAATGAGCAAAGGGAATTATCAAAGATCCAAGGGATGCTCAGTGTTCTTGGACAAACTCAAACTGGACTTTGCATTCAGATGACTGCCAAATTTAGTGCCCATATTGCCTGTTCCGACGCTCTGGCCCTGACAGCCCCACAGGGTAAGACTGATTATCATGAGAATAATTGAGAGAGAGGAAGAGTCAGTGCTGCTTTTAATAGAGCTGTTTCTATCTTCATACTGATAAATAATGCACGGCAGTCAGCATATTTGGATTTAACGGATGATATTGACCTTTTTGGGCAGATAGTGAGTGGGGTGTGAGACGAGGAGAGAGAGAGAAACTGAGAGAATGAGAATGAATTAAGAGTGAGAGAGGGATGGAGAGAGACAGCCTTGAAGGCCAAGCAATCAATCATACTGATATTGTTGATTTGCTTTGCATATTGTTATGAAAATAACAAACAAACATAGATTATAATGTGACAAAGTCAATTTAACATTGAAGAAATCAGTCATTGTTTACTTGGAAGCAGCGCAACAAAGACTTTATCCATCATTTATTGCCACATTGCAGGAGCTATCGCGTGAAATATGGGTTTGATGTTTTATAGTAAGTAACCCATTATTTTGTCACTTATAATGCTATCTGTGAAATAGCCTACAGCATGTTAACAGTCCCCAAATCTGATTTGCCAAAAGTGCTGATATATAATGTTCCAAAAGCGGGCAGTGGTGGAGGTTTTTTAGTGACTCTTTCTGCAGGTTACATTTTTGTGCCAATAGATGGTGACAAATGAATCACTGAATCGTTCATTTGACTGATTCTACTATTATAGTAGCCGAAAACAGTATGTGAAAATCCCAGTATGTCCAAATTCTTAGTAGTCATAAAACTAAGCAGAAAGCTGTGTCAGAAATCATGTGGGCTGTGTGGCTACTTCAGAATCTCAACAGAAATTGTAGGTCATCCTGGTACTTTTTAACCTCTTGTTTTATGAAAAATGTGAATTCAGACATGCCTCTGTTCACGTACTGTTTTAGCCTACATATATACGATTTTGGAGGAAGCCTGAATCATTCATTCAGCCGATTTCTTCATCACAACTGCAGTAAGATGCTTGGATACGTGCAACGCTTAATTTTGCTTTTATGTTTGGAAATATTTCTAAAATGTAAGTCACTCAATATTCACTTTTCGTATATTATGTTGTTGTTTTTTTCCCCCTTTTACCTGATGTAGGGAGCTAACAAATTACAGCCTTGCTTTCAGAAGTAGCCTATTGTGTGATATTGTGTAAAAAGGTGTAGTCTTTTATAATGTACCACAGGAGGTTCTTTTCAAAGCCTCCTTTGTTATGTGGCAATAAGTGAAAAAAACTTTGATAAACAACCACTTTAGCTGTTGTAATCCAAGCAATGTCATGATTAGCTTTGCAGTCACAGACCTGCAAGCTTCATATATTTATCATTTTTCTCTCTCATACTTGATCGCTCCAACTACCATCAGGAATATGTCAACACTCTCTTGCTGTGCTTGTCTGATTCTTTTATTTGGATAGTTGGTGCCCTTTTGGATGTAATGGATGGCTCTCATCCAGCCTTTTACCACTGCAGGGACACAAATCCACTGGCATTTCCTCTTGAGCGTTACAAGTTACAACGCATTATATCATCATCTGGCCCTATTGGAGCAATTCTGAAGTGATTGCTTTTTTGGAGCGGCAATATCACAAAGACAAAAAACAAGAGTTCAGCTTTGGGACATATCACAGATACGATAGAAATGAGACGGTTAGTCTCATTTCGTGGTAAGTTTCAAATAAATATATGACTCATGATATTTTGAAACATCACGACTATTACAACAAATGTTTATTTCTATATTGTATAAATGCTCACTAAGTGACCAGTACGTTCAAATGTTTTGTACTTAATGAAGTCTTTAAGTACATTCTTCTATTAATTTACCACTATAAACAGCATGTGAACACCAGCAAAATGCAGTTGCAAAATGCTATTTGGAATCTGACATTAACTAAAGAACAGCTCCATCTACTGGATGAATCAAATAATTTGTGATTCGTGTTGTGTGACACTGTTATTGCGTAAAACCTCAGCATATATTAAGTAGTAAACAGTTATCTACTATAAAATATTATTTAAAAATGTATACGAAATAAAAAGCTCGTATAAACAGTTGGGCCTCCTGCTGTTTACGATCAGTATTCTGAATTATTATTTTCTGGCCCTGTTTTGTGCCCTACGTTACATTAGTACATTATCTTCAAGGCAAAAACCAATAAGAATTATTCATCAATGCATTTCATCTATTGGGGGGCTGGTTTAAATTCATTAACCAAATTAAACACAAAAGTTTGTATAGAAGAGTGTAGGCCATCATATGTCTATATTTTCCCATTTTAACTTTGAGATCGTGTGATAGAATCGTAGCTTGCTTCATATATTTGAAGCCTTTATACATAACTTAGACATATGAAGCAAGCTACGATCATGCTGAATGCTCTGCGAAACTGATTTGTACAATATAAAAGTCCCTCTGATCAGAAAAGTAGCCTACTGAAACATATTTTGGAAAGTGAAAGGTTAATCAATTCTGGATTTTTGTATAAAATTCTCACATTCGCCAATAATTTGTTTAAAATGGCACCTTGACTAATTAATGACTTACTTAATTTTAACATTACATCTTTACAAAATACAAGAGATAGCCTACATTTTTTGTGTGTGTGTGATAAATGCACGTTAGAATCAAAGTAGTATAGCCTAACATAGCGGTAATGAGTCCGATCTGTACTTCTGAGTACTTTTCTGCATTAAAATGTATTCTTTACAAAGGTATCTAGAAGTTGTGAAATATGTTTGTAAATTTGTAGTGTTTTTTTGTGCATAATTTACTTTATAGACACCTTATATTTATTGCTTATTTACTTCAAATGTATTTATTTATTTTATATTATTGTTCATTTTTATTATAGATTTTATGCATCTGAGTTTGGATAATTACTTTTTTTGTCTACAATTTGTTAAAACCAGCAGTGTAGTTACTCCTACAAAGAAACCTTCAGTTATGCTTTAATTTTATGTTAAGTGAGAAAAGCTTGTTCTGAATGTTCAAACAATAAGGACACCAAGCCCTTGTCCTATATTAAAATGAAATTGTTGTTTGTACAATACAGGATGCAGATGCATACATTGACATTTATCCCAAAGACGCACAGATCGACATTATCCGTAGTTTGTTTCTCGGCCATATTTATGATTCTGACTATACGATATTTGTTGCAGGGGTCGAAGCAAGCGGAGGTCTCTCCTTTCCCAAAAGAAAAAAAAGAAAAAAAAAAAAAAAAAAAAAAAATCGGAGAAGGGGGGAGAAAAAAAGAAAGGTCTACACAGGAAAAAAGGTGGTCCCACTCCGAAAACACCGTTTCCAAGCAGGCGGTCTCAATTTCATACTTTTCTTCTTGTATCGCTTCGTTTCTGTAGTGATACAAACAAGTTAACAACCATTATTTTTGGACTCAACATGTTCATGTTAGCAAATACTAAGGAGATGCTATCTTTCTAGCCGGATTAAAGTTTTAGAAATGCGGTAAAATGGAGAGAAGAGCTGAATCTGGAGTGAAGAGGCTGGCGCTGGGAATCTCGCCTTCTTAACGTTACTCCCACTATCGCCCGTAAGAAAATCCCTCTTAAGGTAACTTTCAACTCTATTTGGACTTTAAAAGTTAACGGTTTTGGTTTTAAATGGATACCGTTGACGTTCAAACTGCAGAATAACGGAAACCTTAGCGATTAAGTTAGGGTTTTATGATCCAGGCCTCGAGAAAACAATTGATTTGTGCTGGACGGGGAGTTTTTTGTCATGTTGGGGGGTATATCCGCTATATCGTTCACTTTCAAGCATTTTAACGATTTATTAACGACTTTGTAACACGACTGGATCCGTTAAGGCCTGCAGCGGATAACGGAGTTGAAGAAGAGTTTTTAAAGTTTGTTTTGAGCGATGAATAAGTGAACAAGTGTCTCAGTTTAAGTCTTTGTGGGGGGCCAGTGGAATTTTTTTGTGGTAAAGTTCAGTTGAAGGATCGGTCTATAGTTTAAATGTTTAACAATATAAAGTCCTCAATTGATATGTTATGATACTACTAATATGATTAGTGGTGTCATCGTTATTCATTTTCTTACCAGCTTCTCTTTTCTCTGATAACTTACAGTTATTACACAGCGCCGTAAATCGCATATCACAACAGCTCCAGAGATCACCGACTTTAAGCGATATCTAACGCGGTTAAACGTAATATAACGTAACGTTATACGGTTAACGGAAAAAGCTATGCAGCTTATGCCAACAAATATCCTTTACATTTGTAACGTTACGTTGTATCCATTTATTTCAGTTGGACATCTGTTTATCTATCTATCTATCTATCTATCTATCTATCTATCTATCTATCTAGGCCTATCTGTCTGTCTATCCACAAATGAGAAATGACAGTAGTTATTCAAGTATAATGTTGAATTTATGTTTATTCACTGTTTCTTTGCACTTATTAACAGCACTATTTGTTTTTATTATACACAGGAATAATAATTGTTATACTATTGTCTTATCTTTCTGTTTATCTATTGCCAGGAGTGTACACATATGTGATATTCACTTTCTATTCAAGATAGCCTTGTAATTTAATAACAGTTATTCGATGATATAGTTACATTTTTTTTCTGTACACTATACCTATTTATTACCAGCACTAATTTGTGTTTTATTATAACATTTACATTATAATTTACAAAAATTATATTGTTATCAACAGAAACTTTTTATTCTCCAATATTAGCATGAACCGTTACTGTTCACACTTGATATCAAACATGAGCTAAAATTAAACATCTCACACTAAATGCAAAATATACATTATTATACACTTAAAGCGAGAGTTCACCCAAAAATGAAAATTTGGTCATTATGTACTCGCCCTCAATTGTTCCAAACCTCTTATGAATTTCTTTCTTCTAATAAACACAAAGATATTTTGAGGAATGTGGGTAACCAAACAGTTAGCCTACTGGTCCCCATTGACTTTCATACTATGGGGGAAAAAAACTATGGAAGTAAAATGGAGACCCGTAACTGTTTGGTTACCCACGTTCTTCAAAACATCTTCTTTCTTGTTCAGGAAAAGAAACTCATACTAGAATAATTTGAGGGTGAGTAAAAGATGACAGAATTATTTTTTTTTTGGTGGACTATCACTTTAATACACATGCATTATATGTGTAATAGTCTATACTAAGTAGATTTCTTACAGAATTTAAGTATTAAGAAATTAATACTTTTTATTTTTTACATTTTTTTTCAGATTTACTCTTGCAAATTTCACACGACTGGATTTAAGGCAATTCTGGGCTGTTGTTTGGAGGGGTAACTGACTGTGGGCCTGGACGCGTCCCTTCGTGGCGTTTGCCGGTGTGGCACTGCACCGTGCACCGATTGGATGTTGCCTGGGAGCTGAGGATGTGCTGCTGGCACCAGGAAGGAAGGATTTTGATGTGATGGGGTGCAGGACGAGCAAAGTCCTCCCAGAGCCACCCGCTGACGTCCAACTTGACCTAGTCAAAAAGGTAGAGCCGCATCAGACTGATGTCTATAAAAACTTCATCAAAAGTGACAGTGGCGGGGAAAAAACAGGCTCGCCATCCCCTCAGGGTCAAAGCCAGGCTGCTGCGAAGGTGAGCCAGTCCCCTCCTCCGACTAATGGCCAGCCGGAGCCTGCTGACCCACACCGGAAAAAAGTAGCCAAATACAGGGCCAAATTTGACCCTAGAGTGACTGCTAAATATGATATCAAAGCTTTGATAGGCCGGGGCAGTTTCAGTCGTGTAGTACGAGTGGAACACAGAAGCACACGGCAGCCGTATGCCATCAAGATGATCGAGACTCGCTACCGTGAGGGCAGAGAAGTATGTGAATCTGAACTTTGCGTGCTGCGACGGGTGCGCCACACCAACATCATCCAACTGATGGAGGTGTTCGAGACAGCTGAGCGGGTCTATATGGTGATGGAGTTGGCCACCGGCGGAGAACTGTTCGACCGCATCATCGCCCGCGGGTCTTTCACCGAAAGGGACGCCACGCGGGTGCTGCAGATGGTTCTCGATGGGGTGAAGTACCTCCATACGTTAGGCATCACGCACAGGGACCTAAAGCCTGAAAACTTGCTTTACTACCATCCTGGTGCTGATTCCAAGATCATGATCACAGACTTTGGCTTGGCCAGCACGCGGAAGAAAGGTGACGAATGCCTGATGAAGACTACCTGTGGAACACCTGAGTACATCGCTCCGGAGATACTCGTCCGAAAGCCGTACACTAATGCAGTAGACATGTGGGCGCTGGGAGTCATCTCCTACATACTGCTCAGTGGAACCATGCCTTTTGAGGATGACAATCGCATGCGCCTGTACCGACAGATCCTCAAAGGGAAATACAGCTTCTCCGGAGAGGTAAGAACAATGCTGTGCTCAAAATTCTTTACACAGTTTGGTGTTCCTGGTCAAAAAATTTAAAATGGCTTGTAAATCTCTCTTTATATCAACTTGTTTTCTTTGAATTAGCACAGGTTTAGGAACTGATTGGTTGTAGGCTTCATTGATCTTAGCTAATGCACCTCTATTTTTAAGTGGGAAAAAAAAAATTGTGGGTAATTTTGGCAGTGTTCACTCAAAAACAGTGAGGCCTACAACCAACCATGAGTTCCAAAAGAAACACAAAACCTGTGGTACTTAAAAGAAAACAAGTTGATAAACTGATTCTAAAACGATCTATTATTTGATCATAGTATAGCATATTGAGAAATTAATTTTTGAAAAGGACTGTGAACACCACACATATAACAAAAAGGGAAAAATCCCTAAAAAGTATAAAAAATATAGGCCTAATTTTGGAGGGGAGAAAATGTTATACCTTGTGAGCAAAGTAGGTTTTAGTCCAATGCATTGTATTACCAGTTCAGGAAAAAGAAAATCCCTTCTGGGTAAAAGTGTCCAAAACATAAGTTGAGGGTTTATATTATTATTCATTGTGATGTCTGAATGATATGCATATATTGTACACAGTCTGTATGCTGCAAGTGTACATGAAAATATGCATGCAGAATCTTTAATAACGTTTGTAATCTAAAGTCAAAAATGGCAAGCTTCAAATAGCAAGCTTCAGATAATCATGGACTTACAGATTTGATTTACAAATCTCATTAAATGGTGTGATATGTATTATTTCAAGTTTAATGCACTTGTGACTCACACGACAAGCTTTAAAAACAGCTTTTTACAGAGTTAAAGTTACAGATGAAGTATTAGCCAAACTCAACATGTCAAAACCCAAAGGGATAATTCACAGAGATAAAATCTTATTCATGATATATGTAAAAACTAATAATGGTAACACATTGCACATGTGTACAAATATTTTGTGCAGAATGGTGGGACGCCAGGACTGGAATTGAGAACCGCTGCTTTACAATAAGGTTCTGTTTGTTAACATTGTGTAAACTAAATTTGTTAACATGAACTAACAATTAAAAATACAAATTTTGCATTAATTGATTTAAATTTTAACATACAGTATAGGGATGTTCATTTTAACCGTTTAACCGTTAACCGACCGATAAGAATTTTGACCGATTAATACAATCAGTTAAACGGTTTAAAGTCACTTATTTATTTATTAATTTTTTCAGTAATTTATCAAGATGTTTTAAAAGGTTTAATGCATGGTTAAAATAAGCTACGCGTATAAAAAAGAATAAATAATAAATAAAAAAAAGCGTTTTTTAGAGAGAGAGAGAGAAAAAAACGTAAGTCGCATTTTATTATTTCATTCAGAAATAGGCCAACGCGAATTACAAATATTATAATAAACACTGTAAACATAGCTATGCTATTTTACTTCCCCTCACTCCACAACAAATCCTTTCAATTAACAGTAGGCTATTTAGAAAAGAACAAGAATTAAAAATGTAAGAAGCTATAGCGGCAAACCAAAACGAATTGAGGCTAAAACGAAACTGAAACCAATGTTGGGTCTCTCGTTCGACACAAAATCAAATGTTTCCGTATTCGTGATGTATTTGAATGCCAAAATATTATTTACCTTTTATGTATAGGCCTACTTCACTCGCGTTCCAATATCCACGTAAAACAAAATGTTTTGCATAACTTCGCGGCGGTACGGTGATAACGCTTAACGGCACAGATTTTACTACATATTTAAACTAAGGTTTTTTTGGGGGTTTTTTTCCATATGTTTGACTGATAGTTTTTTTATAATGATAATGAACAGGCTGCATTGTCAAGGTAGAATGCTAAACTATGTGCGGCGCTGGAGAAATCACTTTATTTCCCCCCCTCCCCCCCTTCTAACAGTGGAAGCAACTTCTCCTTTTAGTCATGAAGATAATCGGAATTGTAAACGGTTAGGGCTGCTTGCTGCTTTTTGCGCATGTAAAATTAATCCCCGGAAAACAAATAGTATTTTTAACGGGTCACAGCCACTTATTCTTTCTAATTTAATTTTAGTTCTAATTTAAAATAATCTTGTCGGTTAACGGTTAATAATCGGTTAACGAGCATCGGTTGTCGGTTAGGAAAAATAACCGAAATGAACATCCCTAATACAGTATAATAATTCATTTTTGGTCAGACTTTATTTTAAGGTCCAATTATCACCATTAACAAACCATTAACTACGACTTTTGCTTCAATAAACTCCTAATTTGCTGCTTATTATTAATAGTTAGTAAGGTAGTAGTTAAGTTTAGGTATTGGGTTAGGAATGTAGAATATGGTCATGCAGAATATGTGCTTTTTAAGCACTAATATACTGCCAATATGTTAATAATAGGTATCCTAATGAACAACTGGTTAATAGTGAGAGAAATGGTCGCTAAGTGTTACCTCATTTTTAAAATCAAAAGTTGTAGCCTATCTGTTAATATTATTAAATGGACCTGAGCTGACATGAACTAACAATGAACAGTTATGTTTTTATTAAGTAACATTAAAAAATGAATTGTTTGTTAAAGTTAGGTAATGCATTATCTAATGGGACCTTATTGTAAATGTCTGTTCTTGCACTAGTTGTAGTTATGTATATAAGAGCTGCATGCGTGAGCTATATATACAAGATTTCTATGAGAAATGTGGATCATGTATGTACAAAACAAGGGTTGCTGGGAGATTGAAAATGCAGATGTTTTCGATTAGGTATAGAAGTGCTATAAAGCATATGCTGATGTTACTTGGTTTTATTAAACCCAGCGGTATTTGTATGCCATGTTGTTGGGCTCATTTGCATTGTGCACTCTGTGCATTATGATTCATTTGTTTTTAGCTGACCGCTTTCGCAAACAAACAAGCTCTAATGAAATATATATCTGCTTTGTATGTAATGTTGATGTTAATGTGTGGTTTTCCCCTTAAAGTGCTCTAAAGTGTATTATTATTTATTGTTAAACTTCTTTCTCCTACCCGAGTTTAAAGCTGATGTGTGTAAAATACTCTCTCCAATGCCAGCTTGCTTATATTTGTGCAGAGACAAGTATAAGTAAGCATTCGTAGGTTGATTTCCCTGAAAAGTGTAAGCACTGTGGTCTGTGGCACTTTCAGCATTGCACTGTTTGTTTGAGCGGCCTGACATAGCAACATTGATTCAACAAATGGTTTGAGTTTGGGGCGGCACTACCTGTTTGTCCGTTGAGTGGCAGCCGGGGGGAAATGGGGTGGAATGTTTACTAGGAAACATATTCTTGCAGTTTTATTGAGTACAGACATTCTCAATATTTTTGCATTTACATAGAGAGTTTCAGTAACAAAAATGTAAATTTTAGAAGTTGGAAAAATTGGCAGGCGAATGGCAACTCTGTACCACAATGAAAAATGTTTAAACTTTTCTGGTAATTTGGTTTTTATTTATTTATTTTTGTTCACTTTTTTTTTTTTTTTTAAATATCAAATGAATCAAATGCATGTCACTTATGAAGTGTAAACAAAATATAGGTGTTGTATTTTGATGGTTTTTGGATGGATCGTTTTCATTTTAAATCAGAATATAAATACTACTTAAATACTTTAAATGGTTAAAGGCAATTATATTATTATAGACATGCTCAAATAAATAATAATAAACAAAATATTTATAGTAAAATATCAGAAAATGTATTTGTAAGCAACTTTTTAAAAGATAAAACAAGTCTGGCATAAACTCAGTAACATCTGTACTAATAGTTTAATATGTGTCCTCCCTCTATGGGTGACCCCAGGAAAAACATTATTATTTTTTTTAGTGTGCCTTTAAAACATAATATTATTGATTTCTTGAAGAGAGAAAGTAAAGAATAATAATGCATTGCCATATGGTAAAACTGCATCATAGACTGTTAACCAATTAATCCCAATAGTGGCATATAAAGCAGACATCAGTTTTAATTTGACTATTTTTATTGTTCTGCAAACTATTTTAAAATTATGAATATGCATAACACTTTAAATGATACAGGAAATCTGTATGGAATTAACCCTACTGTGGGTAGAGGTCACATCTTCATTTTCAATAATTAGATCATAGGAGATTTCACACACACAAAATGAAGATCCACCACTATGCTCTTCAGAGTCCAGCATCTCTTCAACATATTTTATTAAATTGTGCTGGTTTTCCTAGGAAATGATATTGCTCTGCAAAAGAAAATTAAGTTTTAAAGCAAACTTTAAAAAACAATGTTTACTCGTTATAAAAATTGCCATGTAAGCTGGTATGGTGTTAAAACACCAACCAACCAACCAACTGACCAGGCATTGCCTGGGAACTAAAGTCATAACTTTGGCACTGCATGACATATATTAAGTATCTGTGGTCTGGTGAGCAAAAGCTTTTTGCCATGTACTCCATACCTATTAGCTTTAAGGCCATCTGTATGCTTTTGGCAAAATTAGCCATTAGCAAATATTTGCAAATGTCTTACTTGGTAAAAAAAAAATACTGATTCGTCCTGCACTATACGAACTTTTGCCCAATCACATCCTCTCTATAAGAAGAACAACTGTGTGATTGCGTGTGCTTGTATTTTGTGGAGTGTGTGTGTGTTTGTGTTAGCTGGACAATACCCAGCGCAGTCCTGTCATCATGTCTTATCCCGCAGTAACCCCCTGCATGAGCATGTGATGTAAGGCCGCAGAGTTCCTGGCAGAGTGTGTGCGTCAGGGCCGCTCTGCTGCTGTGAGTCACAGACAAGACGAATGTGGGCTTTACAGGGAAAAGCCCTGGAGGAGTCATGCTAACCAACAAAAACCGAACCATGTTTTGTTTTCTCTCTTGCTTATAGAGCTGCTAGTGTTTGGCCAGTTGTCATAACATACCAGGACATGCACTGCTAGCCTAAAGATGTGCCGGAAGAGAGAAAAATTAACTTAAAGTAACTAGTTTGTACATTTCGCATTGCAGAAACCTTCATGTATTGATCTAGCCAGTCCTGGCACAGGTGATGCAGTCCAGGGAGTGTGCTTGCTTTCTCTTTTACTGAACTGGAATTATGCTCCGCATTGTCCACAATATGACCGGTCTTTGTTTCTTTCTTTCTTATTGACATCTAGGCCTAAGTATTTCCAGACAACATAAATAAAAAGCTGGTTACACAGCAATTACGTTAGCAACGGTCCAATCTGGGCATTAAAGGGATAGTTCACCCAAAAATGAAAATTCTGACATTAATTACTCACCCTCATGTCGTTCCAAACCCGTAAGACCTTCGTTCATCTTCAGAACACAAATTAAGATATTTTTGATGAATTCCGAGAGCTCTCGGACTGACCCTCCCATAGACAGCAAGGATCCTTACACGATCAAGGCACAGAAACTTAGTAAGGACATTGTTTAAATGGTCCATGTGACATCAGTGGTTCAACCTTAATTTTACGAAGCTACAAGAATACTTTTTGTTTCGCAAAGAAACAAAAAGTATTCTTTTTGCGCAATTTTGGAGAGTATCACATACGTAAACAACGTATGCAATGTATGTACGCGTACATACGTTGATCGTGTTGGTATCCTTGCTGTCTTTGGAGGGTCAGAGAGCTCTCGGAATTCATCAAAAATATCTTAATTTGTGTTCAGAAGACAAACAAAGGCCTTATGGGTTTGGAACAACATGAGGGTGAGTAATTAATGACAAAATTTTCATTTTTGTGTGAACTATGCCTTTAATTACTCACCCTCATGTTGTTCCAAACCCGTAAGACCTTTGTTCGTCTTCTGAACACAAATTAAGATATTTTTGGTGAAATCCAGGAGCTTTCTTACCCTGCACAGACAAAAATTTAACTGAAATGTTCCCAGGTCCAGAAACGTAGTAAGGACATTGTTAAAATAATCCATGTGACATCAGTGGTTCTTATGGTCTTACGGGTTTGGAACGGCATGAGCGCGAGTAATTAAAGGGTTAGTTCACCCCGAAATGAAAATTCTGTTATTAATTACTCACCCTCATGTCGTTCCAGACCCGTAAGACTTTCGTTCATCTTCGGAACACAGATTGAGATATTTTTGATGAAATCGGAGAGCTATCTGAACCTCCATAGACAGCAACACAACTGAAATGTTCCCAGGTCCAGAAACGTAGTAAATACATCAGTAAAGTTGCGCAAAACTGGGAACATTTCAGTTGTGTCTGTGTGGGGTCCGATAGCTCTCCGATTTCATCAAAAATATCTTAATTTGTGTTCAGAAGATGAAGGAAGGTCTTAAGGGTCTGGAACGGCATGAGGGTGAGTAATTAATGACAGAATTTTCATTTTTGGGTGAATTATCCCTTTATTGAAATGGATATTCAAAATATGCTTCTATCTTAAAATACAAAAATCAGCAACTATTATATTATATTATATTACACAGTTTTATGCTATTGTTCAGTTTAGAATGTATATTATAATTACATTATGTTATTGTTTCAATTTATAATTTATGTTATGAACTGTGAATCCTGACTTTTTTCAGGATTGTTTGTTGAATAGAAAGTTCAAAAGAGCTGTGTTTCTTGAAATTTCTATTGATCAAAGAATCCTGAAAAAAATCAGTATTCACAGTTTCCACAAAATATTAGAATCAGAAATTAATATTAATTGATAATGTAAGATTATCACCAGATTGGTGTATTAGAATGGTTTCTGAAGGATCATGTGACACTAAAGACTGAAGTAATAGCTAGTAATGATTTAGCTTTGCCATCACAGGAATAAATTACATTTTAAAATATATTAAAATAGAAAACAGTTAATTTAGATTGTAATAATATTTCACGGTATTACTGTTTTACTGTATTTCTGATCAAATTAATGCAGCCATTGTGAGCTTAAAAGGTCACCTTGGTGAGCTTTGGTTCATTTAAAAAAATGTAAAATCTTACCAACCCCAAACATTTGAAGGATAGTTTAAATATATATTTTATTAGCTGGGTTGTTACATGTTGTCATGTACGGTATACAGAAGTGCTGCAATTTTTAAACTTTTGAATCCATTTATTTGAAGATCTTATGTTCCCTCCACGCTGTATAAAAAATTATTTTGAGAATGTCTGAATAATTTTAAGCATTTTTCTGTTCTCTCTGTTTTCTGACAGCCATGGCCAAGTGTTTCCAACCTTGCTAAGGACTTCATTGACCGTGTCCTCACGGTGGATCCCACTGAGCGTCTGACTGCGGGCCAGGCACTTAAACACCCTTGGATCGTCAGCATGGCTGCTTCCTCCTCCATGAAGAACCTGCAGCGGTCCATTTCCCAGAACCTCCTGAAGAGAGCGTCATCACGCTGCCACAGCACCAAATCAGCACAGTCCACTCGCTCCAGCCGCTCCACGAAGTCCAGCAAGGCGCGACGCGTTCGCGAGAAGGAGCTGCGAGAACTCAATCGCCGTTACCAGCAGCAGTGTAACGGTTGAGAGCGACGTACATGAAAAACATCAGAAAGAGCAGAACAACATTGTGCCTCAATTTAGATGTCAACTTCCTGCTCCATCACCACAGAGCCAATTAGCAGAAAACCTCCTTCTAAACTTTTCGTTCATTTACTATTTTTCTGCTGTTTCTCTCTTGTTTATTACCTTTTATGTGAGTGTTTTATTTATTTATTGTTGATGTATGTTGTCTTTGGAAATTATCTCATTCTGCCTTTTACCTGATTGTATCTGTTGAACAGAATTGTACAAAAGTTGCTGGAAGGACTAAGAATACACCTTCCTGATATTTGCTGTGAATTATTTGTTACGGTACCCAGCCAGAAGATTGCTCTTCTGATGGGGGAAATGTGCTGTTTATTCATTATTAGCAACAAATCACATGACCGTGTGATAGTTTATTGTGCCTTAATATCACTTTGAATATGATGGAAAGGTAAGAATCAAATAGTTGGTAATTGCTTTGGAAGTAACCACGTATATATCACATTTGTAATGATACACACATTGTAATCTCTTAATATTGCGCCTGGTTAGTTATGATCCTTAAAGGGGTAGTTCCCACAAATATGACAATTCTGTCTACGTTTTCTCATGAAAGGAGCAGAAAAGATATTTTGAAGAACTGTTTTTTTGTCCGTACAATGAGTCCAAGTCAGTGGGGTCCAAAACAACAGTAGACCCCTGACTTTAATTGTATGGCCAAAAAACCAAACCAAAAATAGATTTTCATAACTTTCTTTCATATTATGCAGAAATTAAGAAGTCATACAGGTTTAGAAATGACATGAGGAATAAAAAAAGGTAATTGCAACTCTTTATCTCACAATTTGGCCTTTTTTATAAACTCACATACAGAACTGCAAGATATAAGAATTGTGAGATAAAAAAGTAGCAAATTCAGACTTTTTAATGTTTGAATTGAGATATGAACTATCAATTACCTTTTTTTAAATTTTTCATTCTGTGGCAGAAACAGGCTTTCATCATGAGGGTGATAAAACAATGACAGAATTCAAATTTTTGGGTGAACAATACCTTTAAGTTGGTCCAAAAATATCAAAGAGCTCTACATTGCCCAATATCTGTTTATCCTGAATGGGAAAATACTGTCCCTTTTTCGAGCCTTTTTCTGCAACCCTACTAATATGGACTCTAATGTTAACATCGGTTGTTAAAACCTGTTGGAAAAATACGCAGAAAAATAGTCCAAGATTTGGCTTTAAGTCTTTAGATTTGGTCAGTGAACAAACCTACCGTGATTCTTGACTTCTACTCTTGGATCTGTCTGTACATGTGTTGCAGTAATTAATCATACTAACTGATATTGATTGCTCTCTCAGTATGGGCGGCCAGTATCGGGAAGCCCTGAATCAGAATCGGTTACTTTCTCTGTCACCAGCTGTTGTGCCTTGAGCAAGGCACTGAACCACCATGAAGGCCTTTTGGCAGCCTTTTCACTCTCACCCCCCTCTGTCAGAAACTAGTAGAGATGTGCCAAAGAAATTCCTGTGTGCCTGTATTAACAAGGAACATTTGGTGAGATCTGAAATATGATTACTCGTGAAAATAATTGCTGTTAAAACTGTGATGATACGAGGACTTCTCAAAATATGTTCTTAAATCTGTTCTGTTTATTATAAAACCTTGTATCAAAAAAGTGAAGGTGAAAAGGAATGTGTGTATTTGACTTGCGTCCTGTTTCACAGCAAGTGCCTTGAATTTGTTTTACAAGTAATATTACGAAAAAATTGCAACATCACAGTATTTGAGTACAGAAATATTCTTGTTTTTGGTTTCTTCCACGTTCTTTTACTTTTAAGCTTGTGTAACTTAGAAAAATATATTTTCTTCTTTTTGGGTACATTTATTGGTTAAATTCAACAATTTTTGAGGGTTCGTATGTGAGTGTTAAGGCTGTCATACATGTTCATTTTAATTCAGTAGTATCCAGTAAAATATTTCATTAAAAATCGAAGAAGACTTTGGGAAGACCACTGTTTGTATATGCCTTTATACCCCAAATATTTTTCTCTCTCAAGATAAAAAGCTATTTTATGTGCTTGTTAAAATTTATCTGATCTTCTAGAACGTCAAATTGAGACTAGTAAAGAAAATGCTCTTAAAAGTGCAAAAATATTTTTTGATTTAGTGTATCACCAATATTCATGTAAGGAATGTGTGTTTGTAGCTGCAGTTGAAATAAAACTGCAACTGTTGTCCATTTGTTGAATTCAATCCAACACTGTCTCTTGAAAGTAAGTGTTTCATTCCTTCTTGTCAATTTTAATAAAGAACAATTATAGAATTCTTTCCAAATAGTGAAATCATTAATATTTTTTAAATGATGCAATTAATTAAATAATCTAAAAACAAATGTCACAACATGGTCTTACTTTAATGAATATATCTGATCTGTACCTATTTGTTAAACTCTTTAGGAAAATCTCACTACAATTTAAATGAAGACTGCTATACTGTTTTGTTTAATGTAAACTGTATGATTTCCAATACACATAAACTATGATACATTTTCCTTTACAGATGGGACACAATTTAGTCATCTTAGTCACCGTTATTTCTATGAAACAAGATGTTTTCACATTGTGTGAAAGGTTCAACGGCTGTGTGGGGTTTGTTTTAAAAGAAGACACAAAATAGTGATTCAGTGCTGAATTTAATAGTCGTGACGTTCAGCCGTGACCTCAATTTGTAAGCCAACTGGTTTCTGATTTATAAGTAAAATAAGGTCTGAGGTTAAAGGGGTAGTCGATCCAAAAATTGTTGCTCACTCATTTCAAATGAGTATGACTTCTGCAGAACACAAGAACTATACTTTGAAGAATGTTGGGAACCAATTAACATTGTTTCGAAAAAAGACACGTTTCCTAAAATAGCTTCATGCAGATTTTGAAGAAATTAAGTTGAGTAAATGCTAAATAATGAAAGAATTTAATTTTTTTTTGGGTGAACTGTAACATTACTTGAAAGAAAAAACAAACAGATAAATAAATGAATGAATGAAACTTTGTCCTTTAAACTAAATTAGTTTACAGTCAGTCCTCAATTTTGTTAGCCACTGTTTTTTTTTTAAACGTAACTTGATATGCAACAGCCTTTTTACTGGAGAAAATACAACGAAAAGTCAACATGGTGTTAAAAAGATAACTAAACACAACTGGAGAAAGACTGCACTGGAGCTGACTTTTATTTTGAAAAATAAAAGCAAAAAAAAAAAAAAAAAATGGCGCCATGTATTCCTGTGACTGGCTTCACGTTTAATCTCAGCGCCAGAAGGGTCTGTACAGTTATCAGAAGATTTATTTATAATTATATACTACTTATTTTTATGTATAGTCTAATATGTATTTGACAGTATTGTTTTGTTTCATATTATGTTATTTTTTATTTTAATTCATTGATGGCATGGCTAATGCAGTCTATTGCAGAGGGACTTTGGTCTGTTGTTAGTCTTGCAGTCTGAAACAAATCAAATCAGTTGTAAAGAATCGTCTATAAATATTACTTAATATATAATGAAGCACCATTTCTTTACTTAATTAAGCCAATGTCTGTTGACTGTCACCCTCTCCTAGTGAGTAGTTTGTCTTTTATATACTCTCCCTCAGGATCAGAAACAAATATGCAGCTTGCTTCACACCTGCTTCTGTATGATACTTCATTCGACGTTGTCTAGCTGGTTTATGGGACAACATATATAAACAGTTATGGAGTCTCAGACAGGCAAAGGCAGCTCATCTAACAGAGGCAGTTCCAGAAGACTCTCAGTGACAAAGAAAAAGAGCCAGAAGGTCAGTGCAATCAAAGAGAGAACAAGCAATGGAGGTGGGGTTGCTTCCATAACTTCATTTTTCAGGAATACACCACCGTGTAAACTGGCATGTCCTCTGTGTGGCAAACTTGTGCCTCGTTACAAGATTAATGAACATATAGACTCTCAATGTCAGAAATTTCTTGGAGAGGATCATGAAGATGCACTGGCTGTCAGTGACGACAAGCAGGGGAAAATAACCAAAACACCCTCTAATGGTGCATCTCGAAATGATGGGAAAGAGAAAAGCCCAGGAGCGAATACGAGTCCGTATTTTAAAAAGAACTGTGTGATGAGGCAAGATTCGTCTGAAACAAATTTACAAGCTAAACCGGTTAAAACAGTTAGTCTTGGAAGTTTGTCCTCTAAACTGTCTAGAAGAGCACTTAGACTTTCAGGTGAGTCTGAGATGGATCATACTCATGTCTCTGGAAAAGAAGAGACCCATGATGCAGAACTGAGCAGTTCACAGAAGGAGAATTGCATGAAGAGTTCAACTTTTAAACCTAAAGCTAGTGGCATGGATAACACATTTCCAACAGATCCAGCGGCTTCAAACCAAACTCAAGTGAAAAACATGGAGAAATCTATGGCAGCTCTTGCAGAATCAAGCAGCAGCAGCGCTGACATTCAGTCAGTGAAATCTTCATCCTCATCCAGGGTACTAAAGCGGAAATCAGACGAATTGCCTAAAAATGACACAAACACTACAGAAACCTCCATCATACATAAGAAAAGTAGATATTTTCAAAGTAAAACTGAAAACAGACATGAAACGAATGTCAAGTCAGATCAGACTGAGACCTCGTCTGATGTTGTTCCATTATCAGAGAGTCAAATCAAAAGCAAGACCACAAACAAGGACATTGAGAGGAAGCCCGATACCACACCAGCCAATGAGTCCAAAGCGCTAGGCGTAGAGAAAGTCAGCGAGGGATCAGAGCATCAGCACACCAGGCTGGCGTATTACCTGCAGAACTTTCGGACTGTCCTTGAGGCAGTGTTGGAGAATGAGGATGATAGGATGCTCTTCAATGAGGAAGACTTCTCAACCATTCACACTTTTCAGCAGCTCTCAGGTAGAGGAACTGACACTTTGAAGTCTCAGTTCTGCTCTTATTATTTATAATGTTACATAGGATGTCTATTTAAAAAAAAAACAAAAAAAAATAACTTTAATTTATCAAAGAATCCTGAAAAATAAAAATGTGTCTCATGGTTTCCATGAAAATATTAAAGGAATAGTTCACCCAAAAATGACATTTCTTTTATTAATTACTCACACTCATGTCGTTCCAAACCTGTATAAGTTTCTCTCTTACGTTGAACACAAAAGAAGATATTATGAAGAATTTTGAAGAACCCAACAGTTGTTGATCCCGATTGACTTCTATAGAAGAGAAAGAAATACTATGGAAGTCAATGGGAGCCATCAACTCTTTGATTACTAGTATTCTTCAAAGGAAACGTATACAGGTTTGGAACGACATGAGGGTGAGTAAATAATAACAAAATGTTAATTTTTGGGTGAACTATTCATTTAAACAACTGTTTTTATTTCTGATAAAAAATGTTACTTAAGCTGAAGGTGACCTAATTTCTGAAGGTCATGTGATGTGTGTAATAGCTGCTTAAAATTCAGCTTTGCCCTACTTTTGAATAGTAGTGTATGTTTGTACTAATGCAGACCTGTCTCTCCCTTTCCTGTAGTACCTGGTCAGATGCTTTATGTCCGTCTGTTTCAAAGGAAGCTGAAATGGCTTCAGGTCAGTAAGCTGGAATACACAGAGATCAGCTCAGACCTCAGACCTGTCATTCAAGAGCTGGTCACATGTGGCTTCTTACAAACAGGTTAGTAATGTGCCTTGTCAACCAAAATGTCAACAGTTTAAAAACCATAAGCTGTAGTTTAGTAGCAGGCAACATATTTATCTACAGCTCATGACTTCTTCCCTGTGACAGAATCTGAGCTTCATGATATCCAAGAAGTTTTGGATCTGCTGCCTGCACCGGAGCTCAGAAACCTGGCCAAAACATTTCACCTTGGCCGTGGAGGGAATGGGACTCAGAAACAGCAGTTGGTGGAGGGGCTACTCCAGCTGGGGAAACAGCGATCGCTCTTTGTCGGTCAAAACAACACGGCTGCAGTCATTCTCAAGAGGTGAGATGTATAAGATACACGCACTATCAGTACATATAGATTTGCACTTTGTTCTAGAGGAACAACAGAAGCTTTTAACGTCATAGATGTAAAATTGAAATAGGTGGCACTGACATATGCAGTACCATTTAAATGTTAGAGGTCAATAAGATACTTTATCCAGCAAGGATGCAAATTGATCAAAAGTTTCTTTTGAACTTTGAACAACTGTTTTCAATATCGATAATGACAAGAAAAACGTTTCTTGAACACAAAATTTCTGAAGGATCATGTGACCCTGAACATTGGAGTAAAGGCTGCTGAAAATTCAACTTTGAAAGGTTATTTTAAATTTTAAGAATATTTGCCAATATTACTGTGTTTTTGATCAAATAAATGCAGCCATAAGAGATATTTAAAAAAAAAAAATTCCTGTTATGAGAAATGTAAGTGAATTATACACCCAAGCTTGTCTTTTTCAGGGCCAAGCAGGCTGCAGGTTCCTGTGTGCGTCTGTGCCGCAGGTCACGTGCCGTGTTCTCCCGCATCCTGCTCCTGTTCTCCCTCACAGACACTTTAGAAGAGGAGGAGATGGCCGCTGGAGGTCAGGGGCAGCTCTACACCATTCTGCTTGTCAATTCTGGCCGCCTAGCTTTCCCAGAGTACACAGTAAATCGCTCAACCAGACTATTTGAGGACCGGGATGACCTCATTAGGTCAGTTTTATATTTTTTTTATAATCATACTTTGCTCAAGTGACAAAAGGTGTATAGATAAACAAAAACATCTAAAAGAAAAACCCATTTCACAATCAGATCACAATTCACTTCAAAAATAGAAAAAAATGTCTATTTTAGTACTGTTATAATTGTTTGCATTGTGATGTTATTTTCATGACAATTATGTACAGTAATTAAAAAAATAATACATTTCTGTAATACAGATATTTAAAAACTAAACAAGGATAAATTGTAGGAAGTAGAACAAATACTACCATGATATGTAAATATTTTAATATAAACTCATTTTAAACATAATTTTTAACATAATAACGAGATTTCAATGTGTATTTTTTATTTCTTTATTTTGTTTTTGGGCTGAAATATGACCTCTATATGTTCTCGACAGGTTTTGTGAGATTTGCCCCTAAAACATACATTTGAAGTTGGCAATATTTGTTATGTACTGTATTGTCTCTTTTATTATTCTAAAACATTAGATTCTTTACATATTCTTCTGTACAGGTATGAAACAGCGATGCGTACACTGCAGGAAGTGATTGCTGCAATGCAGACAGGCAGCTGGGAGGACGCCCATGTCCTCTATTCTACAGCAAAGGCCACCTGGCAGGAGATGAAAGACTCCTATGACCGAAGGTTCGAAAAAGAAAATGTATATTTAATTTGTTTGCTGTTGTAAGATGGATTGAGTTTCAGTATGTGTGCAGTCATCAAGAACAACTGCCAGTTTTTCTGCGGTGTTTCACTGTGGGCTGGACCTACACTCGGATACTGTCTCGAGGAGTTGAGATTTTACAAAGACTTCGCCGCTATGAGGTGGGTGAATACACAAACCGTGGAAAAACGTAGAATTTATGATGCCATTGTAAACACTTTATCCTATATATTGATTTTTACATGAGTTTGTTCAATTATTATTTTTTCATTTCTGCAATGCAGAATGCTGTGGAGGAGCTCAGGAATCTTCTGTCCCAGTCAGTGTATTGTGTGGACAGTAGGGGGCGCTGGTGGGACAGGCTTGCTCTCAATTTCCAGCAACACCTTAAAAAACATGAGCAGGTACCTCATTTGATTAAATGTTACTTTTGTGTGGGATACACAAGCTTTCTTTCAAAGGATTGATTGATTTTGACACCTTTTGTATCAAGGCCATTTGTGCTATCCGGGATGGACTGAATGACCCTCTGGTCCGAACAGGCCACAAATTGTCACTTCACCAGCGAGCTTCCCGAATGAAGGAATCTGCTAGCTTTAAAAAATACCGTCTGCTGCTCCGAGATCTGCCCACTGTGCACGTACAGGATGTCACTCATGTGAGTGTTCAGTTCGACATGGGGAACATTGTAATACAGTGTTATTCAATGCATATTATTTTGTGGTCACTAAATACTAAATTAATGTATTGGAAAATGTGGATGAATTTTTGGAAAGATGTACAGCAGTGTTATTTTACTATTATATAAATACTGTTGTAGTATTTAGCCATTTTGAATTTGTATTTATTTTTATATTTTCTCTTTTAATATTAATGCACTGTTTTTTGTCATTTATAATTTTATTTCTAATTTTCAGGGTTTTTTTAGTACTTCAACTTAAATATATTAATTAATTTTTAGTAATTTTTAAGTTTTTCAAGTTTAAGATTTTCATCTGATTTTTATTCATTTTTTTATTGCATTTTAATTTGTAATAGTTTTAGTTAACAATTACAGCACAGTTAACCAGATTTTAACAGGAGTGTTTTAACAGGTGACAATTCGAGGCCAGCTCTTTCCTCATGAGGGTGGTATGGGCAAATCAGTGTTCCTCAGAGCGGCCAATGAGGATGAAGGCTCCACAGAGGGACGAGGGACTATGGTCATGTGTTCTGTTGAGGACCTGGCTCTGGAACACTACAGAACACTTGGTTTTGATCAAGGTCTGGCATCACATTGTTTGTGCACAATTATATGAAGGAATAGTTTTTGAGGAAATAGAGGAATCATTCACTCAATGAATCAAACTTCATAATGACAATGTTTTTTCTATGGAACACAAAAGAAGAAATTTTGAAGAATGTAGCTCATTTCAAGATAAAAAGTAGGGGTGTCCCTGACTAAGGATTTTCATAGTCGAATCGGAATTTTTGAATCAAGCCGATAGTCGACTGATAGTCGAATCATATATTTGGGGGCGGGCAAAATACATTACCAAGAGTCAAGTCAGACACTCGACAGTCATAAATACACAGGGAAAATGTGTAACGGACGCCTCTTAGATACAAACGGGGTGAATAATGTTTTATGTTTTGGTTAAAAGATAGTTATCATTAAACGTCAGCGAAACCCTTAAGAATTCACAAATTTCTTTCTTTTTTTTTTAACCAATAGTACTCTCATTATAATGTTATGTAGGCTATATGAGTTATAACGTTTTGCATTTCTGTTTTGAGCTGTGCGTGCAGAAGATGAATGAAGCATATGATTGCCGGTTTTTAATCAAAGGGATTTAACTCATTTATCTCACATAGAATACGCTTCGTTATTTATATAACATAACGTTAATATTACGACTTATAGGCTGTCTGCACAAAATGCCCCGAATGCACATGAACGCATCTTCGCGGCTCTGAATGAACTCCTTTTGTGGACGCGTTCTTCACGCAATAACATGCAGAAACACAACTAAACACTAAAAAAATCACAGCGTTTTATTATAATAGAGTTCTCATTATAATGGTATGTATATGACAGTGCCAGTCATAGTTATTAATATTCTGCATTGTTGTTCTGTTCGCACCGAGCACTGAAGAGATAATCACCGTATAGTACTACAATGAAGCGCTTTACTGTAGTGTAACAACCAAATGCATCATATACGAGATAAATAATATACACGATATAAATAAACCGACTGAAACGTTTTGAAATCACTTGTTGTACTCTACCTGATCGGGAAAAAAATGAAGTCTTCCACTCTGCCTGTGTCAATTTCAGTCTTGTTAAAGATTTAAATCCCTGCCGCCAAAATGGTCCTCTGTCGGTGACGGATTAGAAAGCGAAACTTTAATCTACAGGGGAAATTGGATTTATTCACGCACGTTAATATTTATTTAAAGCTTCTTACTTTTAAGATTCTTATTTACAGCATTATCATAATAGGCTGTATATTAACTTATTGGGAGAAACCCGGTAGTTCTATGTGAAATCAGACACTGAGCACCCCTGTATAGCCAAATATTCGACTGTGAGATTGGGAGTCGAATCAGGCTCCTCGAATCAAAGCATCGAATCGTCGACTATTCGGGGACACCCCTAATAAAAAGCTTGACATATTCCCTACTAGATTAGCTCTCTTTAGTGCATTCATAAGAGATGTACAGATGTCTGAATCATTCAGACTGGTTTGTGAACCAGATCAAGTGATTCATTGAAAAGATCCAGATCAAGCGAACAATGTTTTGTTTGTATAAATCTGACATTGCTACTTAAGTCATGTACTGATTTTCAGTGAAAACTATTCAAATTGTTTCTGTTTCTCTGTTCCAAAGCTATTTTATTACTTCATAAAACTTACAGGTGCATTAAAAAATTTGAATATATTGAAAAAGTTTTTTTTGTAACTTATTTCAAAAAGTGAAACTTATATATGTTCTAGATTCATTACATGTAAAGTAAAACATTTCAAAAGTTTTTTTGTTTTAATTTTGATGATTAGAACTTACAGCTCATGAAAGTCAAAAATCCAGTATCTCAAAATATTAGAATATTTCCTAAGATCAATCAAAGAATAGTTCAAGTTATATAAAGTCATGTTTAAAAGTATGTTCATTTATGCATTCAATACTTGATCGGGGCTTCTTTAGCACAAACTCCAGCATCAGTGAGGTGTGGCATGGAAGCGATGAGCCTGTGGCACTGCTGAGGCACTATTGAGCCTTCAGCTCATCTGTATTGTTGGATCCACTGTTTCTCATCTTTCTCTTGAAAATATCCCATAGATTCCATATGGGGTTCAGGTCAGGCGAGTTGGCTGGCCAATCAAGCACAGTAATATCATGGTCAGCAAAGCACTTGGAAGTGGTTTTGGCACTGTGGGCAGGTGCTAAAGTCCTGCTGGAGAAGGAAATCAGCATCTCCTTAAACCTTGTCAGCAGATGGAAGCATAAAGTGCTCCAAAATCTCCTGGTAGACGGCTGCATTGACTTTGGACTTGATAAAACACAATGGAACAACACCAGCAGATGTCACGGCACCCCAAATCATCACTGACTTTGGAAACTTCACATTGGACTTCAAACTGCTTGGATTCTGTGCCTCTCCACTCTTCCTCCAGACTCCAGACCTTGATTTCCAAATGAAATGCAAAATTTACTTTTATCTGAAAAGAGGACTTTGGACCACTGAGCAACAGTCCAGTTCTCTTTCTCTTTAGCCCAGGTAAGATGCTTCTTTCCTGAAGACGTCTGAGCGTGGTGACTCTTGATGCACTGACTCTAGCTTCAGTCCACTCCTTGTGAAGCTCTCCCAAGTGTTTGAATCTGCTTTGAGACAGTATTCTCAAGCTTGCGATCATCCCTGTTGCTTGTGCACCTTATCCTACCCAATTTCTTCCTTCCAGTCAACTTTGCATTTAATATGCTTTGATACAGCACTCTGTGAACAGCCACCCCTTTCAGTAATGACCCTCTGTGACTTACCCTCTTTGTGGAGGGTGTCAATGATTGTCTTCTGGACCATTGCCAAGTCAGCAGTCTTCCCCATTATTGTGGTTTCAAAGAACAAGAGATACCCAGAATTTATTCAGTAGGGATGGTCATTTATTGTAACTCAAACGTAAATATTTGAATATTTTGAGATACTGGATTTTTGACTTTCATGAGCTGTAAACTCGAATCATCAAAATTAAAACAAAAATCTTTTGAAATGTTTTACTTTACATGTAATGAATCTAGAATATATATAATTTTCACTTTTTGAAATAAGTTACTTTTTCACGGTATTCTAATTTTTTGAGATGCACCTGTATATAGTGGATGAATCCTGTAGATCACTTGTATTTAATCCTGAAAAGCTTGAAAGCTCCAGTCCTCATTCATTGTGATTGCATGGAAATAAACAACCAGTACATCATTCAATATTCACTCTTTGTGTGTTCCATAAAATAAATAGTTTCTAAATCATTTTCTAAATTTCTTCATAACATCATACACAAGCACATCCTTTCTGCTGTCTTTTTATGCTTTAAATTTATGTTTCTGAAATCCTCTTAAGGTATTCATGGAGAAGGCTCTACATTTTCCACCCTTTTTGGACTCCTCATGTGGGACATCATCTTTATCGACGGGGTTCCTGATGTCTTCCGGAACCCCTACCAGGTACACAATAATTAAGAAATAAATGCTTTGCGCTTCACACGTTTAGGGTTATGCTTTATTGTCAGGTCATACCACCCTAACAGATCAGTGATCAATGACTGCATGCCCTTTCCCAGACTTGTCCTCTGGATTTGCACACTGATTGTTTCTATGGTAACCGGCGGGAAGCCATCGAGGCGCGTGCTGAGATGTTGCGCGAGGCGTCTGCCGAGACGCTGCTGGAGCTGCTCGCTGATGTGTGGAATGCACAGGAGGGGAGAGTGTGTGCGCTGATAAACTGGGAGCGCTTCTCCTCTCTTCAACAGGCACAGGTAATCACAGAGACTATATATATATGGCAAGTGTGTTCACATGGCAGCCATCTTGTTAATAGCTTTCCAGCAGCTCTAGTCTAGTTGAATGGGGTAACTGTTAGCAAAGATTACTTTACAGTAACATATTTCAAAATAAAATCGGACATCTATAGTATCGTAAATGTTGTTTCTTCAGCTCAACTTACATAAAAAAAAATCTTTTAAAGCTGGTACAGCTAATGTGCATCTGTGTTTTAGAGTAAAAAAACAGACAATGCGTCTATTTAAAAGGCAACTGGCTTTTTTTTTTTCTTAGTGCCACCACTGAGCATTGTGATTTCTTTCATTCATTTTTTTCTACTAGTGGTCCGTCTCCTCCTAAAAAAGTCTTTAACATCATTAGTTAAAACACATTGATGATTATTTTTTCTTTCTAGGACAAGCATTCTTCTTTCGGCGTATTTTAGAATTTAACATTTTCATCTGTCGTTATTACAAATAGCATTTGTATTATTAGAAATATGTAATTGACTATACTGTGTATGCCAGATTATGTTCACAACCATACACAAGCACAGTGTAATTGCTGTTTTCTTCGTCTGGTTTTAGAGTCTAGTGGCATGTTTGGGTGGCCACTTCCTGAGTGGTGTGGTCCTCAGAATGGCAAAGGACTACAGGCATTGTAGAGGAGGGCTTCCAGACCTAGTAGTCTGGAGCACGTCCAATGAGAAGTACAAGGTGAGTCAGAGATGTTGCTTGCTGGTTAGGAATGTATTCAACTTTTGACTATGTGACTTATTTTACTGCTTTAATAAGATTATAATGTTGAGAAACAATGGAAATACTGGATTTGTAAAGGGGCCTTTAAATCGTTGCTCATTTGAGTTATGTTCTTCTAGCTGGTGGAAGTGAAGGGTCCTAATGACCGTCTGTCCCAGAAGCAACAGATCTGGCTGGATGAGCTGCATAAGCTTGGGGCTGATGTAGAAGTTTGTCATGTCACTGCCACTGGAGCACGAGGGGCTCAACGGGACTGAGGCTGCTGTCACACTGAGAATGAAGACTCATGCATGCATGGCTCACCAAACAGGCAGAGTTAGAAGTGTTTGAAAAACACAGGATGGATTTAATGATGGTATTAAAATCACTGCTTGGCACTAATCTGGTGATTTAAGAGAAGAGTATTAATAGGCACTGTAAGGGAGTTTAAAATTATCTATTCTCTCAATCCGAATCATAAAACTGTTAAATTACCTCATGGCATTGACTGTTTTTTTTTTTTTATTCTTGTGCTCATTGTAAAGTTGCAATATATTTTAATGACTGATTTTTAAAAAAAATTGTAACATTTCTGGAGGAAATAATTTAAAGACGTTAAATAAAAACATCAAAATGTAAAAGTTTTTGTCTGTTTAAATAATTATAAAAATGCTTAAATATTTATAGAAAACATGAGCACATAATCTTGCAGCTTGCAAAAAGGGATTCCATTATGTCTATTATGTCTACAATTTCTATTATTGTGGTCAAAAAACTCTTAGAAATACTGCATGACCACATTCCAAGACTGAAATACCTTTTCATTGCATGTCACACATATCTTTCATGTTTGACACCCAGAACAAAACTAATAAATCATGCTTTACAGTTAAACCTTTAAACATTCTCAAGTTTGCACATCATGCTGCTACTGTAAAGTACATGAATCGGATAAGTGCAGATAAAGGACACTTTCAAATTTTCTTAATGTCCATTGCAGGCCTGAGAATCTGAGTTATTAGAACACTTTATCTGTTCCTTATTGCCCATTAACTCTAAGAACGGTAACTATAGATACCTGTAATAATAATTATATTAATGTCCACACCGGGTGAATTCTGATTGACTCTCAATGTTACTATCGTTCATCAGATGAAAAAAAAAAATTCTGAAAGTGATTCCAATTATATTCTTCTATGTTGTTACTGTTATAGTTATTGTCTTTGGAGTGAATAGGTCTTTAGGCAGTCACTGAAACTTAAAAATGGATTTTTGAAATAATTTGTATTATTAATTTCTTTCATCTGCTCATAAAATGTTACAAAACCTATATTTATGTCAAATGTAGTGTTTATTGTATTCGTATACATTTCAAAGGAATTGCAATAATCTGGAAACATTCAAAATTGATCCATAAAATCAAAAAGTATTTATTTATACGTGTAAAAATGTAGCTGGATGTACATTGCTTCAGCTGTTACCTCTGTTGATTGTGTGAATACTTGAGTGTGAGTATAAATAATAAATAATAAATGGATGATTGAATAAGATTTTTAACAAATTAGAGGGACTTGACAACAAATGTACAACTTAATATATAGACTATTGTTTATTGCAGCAAAGCCAGACTGGATGACCAAATAAAGTAGTGTAACTTTAGTCTGGCCAAGCTGGGAAAACGATGGACCTAACAACTGGACCTGATAAACACCAGAGTAGACCAGTGAAATCATCCTAAACCAGCTAAGAACCGGCAGCAAACTACTACTAAACTGTATGTCGCTTTTCATGCATTTTGAGCCTGTCGGCACCTATGATGCGACCCGCTCCATGTAATATAAAACAGCTTTTATTAGGCTACTTATTGGGCAATGACTGAATTCTTCAACTCACGTTAACGTATAAGGTTTTAGTGATATTTTACTGTTCATCCAGTTAAAACATATTCAGTAAGGGGAAATCACTGCGTGCATCTTTAACATGCTTGCTTCTAAAGCACATTATTATATTATCGGAATAACCAATCGAATGGAAGCATAAAGGTATAAACGTTTTCTATTGGCTGAACGCTTATCCCTCGCGCGTCGAGACGTGACGCAGCGCTTGATAATTGGATACTGCTTGTTGTGTTTAATACCAGTTTCTCACGTTACAGTCTTACGCCATTAGCTTGTGTGTAGTTCTAATATGTACTAAAGCCAAGATACAAAATATTTTAGACGTATTCAGGAATTAATAATTTCCTGCACCATCATTGTAAGTATAACATGGGGTTGTTGGTTATGTGTGGGAACTGTTATGGTCATGCTTTGCTCAGCTAGCTGTTAGCTTGTAGCAGGAAGGTGGCGAGACGAGACCACATGTTTGTCTGTTCTAGCGGAAAAAAAAACATTAATTTTGAAGCTTTTTTAAGATGAAGGGGATCGCAAATAACGAGCTATTCTGGCAGACTGCTTTGCGAAGCGTAAATTGATTGTTTGGTTGATGGTTTAGCTAGCAAGACTGCTAGTGTTACTGCCATTAGCTTGTGTGTAATCAATGTATTGTTAAAAGTAAGACATTAAGTCATTTCAGATCTGTCCATCAGTAAAAGCTTTGTGATCAGTACTGCACCGAAACAGTCCATCTAAACACTGACCTCAAAGTTCACTTCCAACTTGAACATTGCATCCAATACACAATGCTGTCAGTGTCGATGTAAAGGCTTTGTTCCAAGTGCTGTTCATTTATTTTTTATTTTTTTATTTTTTTATAAAGATTATCAGTTTAGTTACTATTTATGAATTATGATATTGTTTCTGTATTTTGTTAAATAAGTAATGCTAAGAAGATTGCTGATAATAATTAGCCCACTGTCTGTAATAAGTGACTGCTGTTCTTTTGCTTGATTTAAAAAAAAAAAAGGTCTAGTGGCTTTAGAAGGGATGATTCACCCAAAATGAAAATTGTAATTCACTCACCAAAAGGAGATGTTACACAGAATAACAGCTTCATTCTGCCTAAAACTACAAAAGAAAATAAGTCAAACAGGGTTTATTTGTTTTTGGGCAAATTATTACGTTAGCCTGTTACACTAACATCCTAGATTGTGTTTCTCCACAAACAGAATCAAAGTGTAAACAGACATTCACTTTATTTTTGGCCACCTTTAAAGTTGCAATCAATGAAATGAATGTAGCAACTGGTTTTTCTTCATATTTACACATTTCAGAGCATCTCAGAAGCGGACGTTGTCATTGAGTTTGAGTTGTGGCCGTTACACAAAAATGGAGACAAATGAACTTTAAGTTGCAGGAACGGTGTTTAAACGAACTAAGTGATTGGAGAAGTCTGTCGGGACAACCTGTCATTCACATGAGATTGCACCAATAGCAATCGACAACGATTCAATCAATTTACAATAGACAAAATGAAGTCTTGTCCTTTTTTTTTTTTCTTGTCTTTTTCTTTTTTTCTTGTCTTGTTGACACAAGTCAGTACTTGTCTTTACAATCATTTTACAGCCTTGCACCCATTCTGCGTGTATCTGTGACTAGCAAGGATGGTCTTGTCTGTAGTAAAGAACCATATGGTGTGCATATTGGGGGCTTAGGTCTTACGGATGTAAAACTGAGTTGAGTAAATGCTCAGCCCATCTGAGTTAAGCCCACCTCTTGTGGGACAGGCGTTCACAGCCTGGAGTTAGTGGGTAATTAAGCCTCTGGATGTGTGCCTGTGGGTGGGGGACCATGTTTTCATGAAAATTTCTCACGTTATTATGAGGGTGACACTTTGTGAAGAATGATTATAAGCATAATTCTAGATGTCTTTAATGACGGCAGTGCTTGACCTGCATGAACTCCACAAGTTTACGTAAAACCTGATGATCATGTTCTCCAGCATAGTTTGAGATGAGCCAAAAAGCATCTTGAGCTTCAGTTTAAGAAGATCTAAACATCTGTACAAAAAGTCCCACAATCAGCATCAAATTTTCAGCCCAATTAATAGTCCTTGTCCTTTTTTATGTCTACACAGTTTAAAAATGAGGTATTTTCATGTTTTTTTTTCATCGTGCTCACCAACGTTGGATTTATTTGATCGACCATACAGTTACAATTTAAAGTAACTGTTCTTTCTTTGAATATTTTTTAGAATGTAATTTTGTTCCTGTGGCAAAGTTGTCTTTTGTTTTGTTGAAGTTTATGAAACTGTGAGACATTCATGATTCTTTGAGTAGAAAGTTAAAAAAAAACAGGATACATGTCTTTACTGTTACTGTTGATAAGTTCAATACATCCTTGCTGAGTAAAAGTATCAGTTGACTGTTTTTCCAGCAACTAGTTGAACAAAACTATTGTGTTGTCTCTTCTCTGTCTGCAGAAAGCATAAAAACCCTTTGGTCATTGTGAGGAAGCCCATCACCAGATGAACACCCCTCCTGATCTACAGTAGACTGTTTTACACTTTTTGTGAAGATGGCCCCCCTCCTCCTCCTCAGGCTGCCACACTGATCACCTCCACTGGACCACAAACACACAATGGAGAGAAAACGCAGAAAGAAATGAAAACTCAAGCCATGTGTTATTCAGGCTTCTCTGCATTCTGGACATAAACTATTTCAAAACTGCAAATACCCATTCACGTTTGTTAGCTTTGAGGACACATGTATCTTTAAATGGGCAATGACCAGAAACGGACCGCAGGGACCATGATTGTACGGTTGTGCTTGCTTGTGGCCTTTTTAGGGGGTCGATTGCCGCCGGTGGGCACAGAGGAAGACAGTGGACCGTTCTCAACACCCTTTCCTTCTCCTCTAAATGCTGATGCACACTTAAGCCCAAACTGCTCGCAGCTCACACTGAAACTGGACTTTTCTACCAAAGTGGTGAAGCATGGTAAGCAATGTCATTGTTGAAAATTAATGATGTTGTCTTATTGTGTTTGTAACAAAAGTAGGATTAATTTGGCTTATAGTTAGCCAGTTGTTTAAGTGTTTGACCGTCAGGAGAACACTGAATTCCTTGTTGACTACAGCATGTTCAGACATTGTGTTTTAGTATGTCATTTTAGTGCTGTAATTTACGATTTTAGTGTTGATAATGACATTTTATTGCACTGAAAATCAGCTATCAACCCATTTATTGAGGATTTAAAGCAGCTGTTGCCCTTCCTGTTGTAATTTAGGGCAGGACAAAACGTAAGCATTTCAGGTCAAACAGTGCTGGTGTAATGTACTCCACTGCGCTGCAGCTCTCTGTCCATTCATTGGCTGGATTGTGCCCTCTGCTCTGTGTTTGTGTGTGTTTGCTGGCGGCTGGCCCAGACTGTTGGCAATACATTCCTAAGACTTAATCTGAGTCCAGCGTTGTTTTCACAGGGTGCACATTTCACTAGTTTGGGTGTGGTGTGGATGTAGCTATACAAGACCAGGACGTAACACGTTGTTTATAGTGGCCTGATTGCTGCTCTATGAATGCGCCCTTTGTGCCATCTTCTAATGTTTAATTAATTCCCTCACCCTAAGCTATGAATTGTGGCAAGGAGATTTTATGTCGCAATAGTTTTCATATAAATTCAGTTTTGAACAAAGCACATTGTCTGCTAATCTGACTGCATTTATTTCAATCATCATTCTGTTTTCCTTCAGGACGTATTTTATGTTGTACATTTAAGTGGTTCATCATAAAAATATATATTTTTTAATAGTTTTATGCTCTATAGCCATAAATGTACCACACAAAACCAGTTCAGTTGGGTTGAGTCTGGGTTGTATTTTCTTTTGCCTCGCAGAGTTTTGTTCATGGATCGAGGATGATTGCATGCTTCCCATTCATGTCGATATCTGTATACTTGAATTAGCTTCTACCAATTGATAGATAAATGTGCTTAAATGATTGGACATGCCTCTTTTAAATGTCAACAGCTATAGATGTAGGAAGTGTTTTTTTTATATGACATTTTGATTTTAGAATTGTTAATTAAAAAAAAAAATTAAATGTGCATGGATGAATTGTTCACATGCATTTAAGAAATTAGATGAATACTGATTTTTTTGTTTTTTGCATTTGTTTCTCTCTGCTCTCCCTAAAGCCTTTGAATTCTTAATGTAGTCTGCATTGCATTCCCCCATGTACTGTTGGCTTTGTTATAAGTTGTGTCAAGCACTCTGGAGGACGGCCATATTTCAAGGCATACTTATAGTCTCTCTGTTCAAGTTTGTTGAGCAAAGAAAGACTGGGTGTTCCTCTATACCCACCCTATCCTACAGTTTCACTCCGCAGACGTTATTTCTGTTAAAGACTCTATTGTGGTTGGTGATGCAAGATTGAATCCATTTGAATGAAGACTTGACGTCTCTGTTTGGGCCCAATGCCCAAGTGAATGCTAAGCCTTGCTGAAGTTGCATTCCTCAGTAAATACAAGAGCAGTTGCCCTGTGCGATTTTGCAATATCTTTTGTTCTCTCTCTTTGTCTTTTCTAGAGTACATTGTTGCATTTAATGGATACTTCACAGCCAAAGCACGCAGCGATTTCATCAGCAGCGCCCTGCGAGATGTGGATGCGGTGAACTGGCGCATCATACGGCGGCACAATCCTGCCAGCGATTACCCCAGTGACTTTGAGGTGGTGGAGATCCGGCAGGATGCCCGCAGCAGCCTGCTTACCCTGCAGGACCACCCCTACATCAAACGAGTGACGCCCCAACGCATGGTCCTCCGCAGCCTCAAACTGACTGACTGTAAGTAGTACTTTACTCTCTGAACACTGGCATTGAGATCATGAGTATAATACTGTTATAATACTTTACTATGCCTTACTGTAATGTACTAAAATATAGTATTATATTTATAAATCAAACCCTGCAGTGCTGTGCACGGGTCACATAGGTTACATGCAATTTGTTCCTCCCCAGCTCTCTTTGGGGTGACTGCAGGGGGGAAAGTCATCAGCAGGGGGTGAACCAAATAGGAAGTGTTTATTTACTGCATGGGGTGAAGGAAATGGCTTTCAGAAGTGTTTGAGGTGAAAGAATGTTCTGTCTTTGCACACCCCCACCACTAGAATAAAAAAAGAAATCGCACCTCCATGCAAATCTGCTGTCAGTGTTGAGACTCTGGGAGAGTGATTGGTGTTTACTAGCACCGCTCCTGTACAAAACAGAATGACTTCCTCTCTATTCATGTCTTCCTTTACCAGCATCCTAAACAAGCTACACGCCTTCTGTATTATGCTTTTCCGATGTTTACTGCAAGATTTTGTGGCATCAACCCAAAAAACATTGAGACACATTTTTCCAACTATTTATCTTGTAGTGTAAACTAACGTTCAGAAGTTTGAGGTCAGATTTTTTAAATTTCATTTTGAAATTGATCACAAAGACTTTTATATTGGTTTCAAATATATGTGGTTATTTTGAACTTTTATTCATCAAAGAATCCTGAAAATTTGTCTGCAGTTGGTTCTTTTGATTAGTTGAAAAGATCCATATTTATTAAGTCCATTCTTGAATTGGACATCACTGGTTGTGCTCATCGAGGAGAACCCAAGAAAGTTTCAAATTAATTATTATGTGGTGCTCAGTTTGTCTCAACACATGCAATTCACATTCTCACAATATAGCTAAACTGTATTTTTGCAGACAGCACCACTCTGGAATGATTCTCAAGGAGCTGCTTATCAGTCTGGCTCCACCAGTCTGCACCCATACGCTAGCATATCTCACTCTTCAACCACAGTCTATACATAGCACCGCTTAGAGAAAGAGACCCAACTAATAGCAGCTAATGATGTATTTTTGTTCTTATTACTGAAACCAAAGTGCCCCTAAGAATAACCCCTGGTCACATTTTGAGAGCATATATGCAAGTAATTATCATTTAAATGATGTCGGGGTCAGCTCTACAAGAGCACGAGTGGGGGATTGAAATGTAATATAATTACAGTATATGCGCTAGTCTCGTCTGTATAGCTTTAGGGGGAATTAATGAGCAGTAATCAGCCAGAGAGGAAGACTGATATGTCAGAGCTGGACGAAGTGGTTGGCCTGCTTAAACACCTACGATTCCTTTCCAAGCGCTGCACCCGCACTTTACGAGAGGGTTTTAACTCTTCACCGCAACTCTTCTATGTAAAAGTGTCCATATAAAGGTTTGATCACTGTTATTATTGCTCTGTACTGTTTGAAAAAAAAACAAACGTGTAAATATTCCTGAAAGCACAGGCTACCCATCTCTGATCTGGCCAGAAGTTATTCAGAGAGCCAATAAAAATGCTAATTAAGGTGTAGATGTTGATACTGTGTGGTTAGGTTGGTGTTAGACAAATAGATGAAATCTGATACTCTGCAGGTTTTGTCAGTATTTACTGCCATTTTTTTTTACTGGGTTTACAGTATTGTCATTTTTGGGCCTAGTGTTGTTGAATTCAGTTGATTTAAATATGTTGCCAAGTTATAGTTAACTAGCTAGTCTTAGTAACAGGATATTCTATACGGTCTTTTTCCAGCAAAGGTATTTATAAATTAGATATTATAGCTAAAGTATTATATTATATTATCAGGGCAGATACATAGCTGAATTACTAAAATCCTTGATGTTGAGCTGTGATTTATTTTGAGTCTCGATGTATTCATGATAATGGGGTATTTTATTTAAAGTTCTGGGGCGATGGTATCTATAGAGACCGCATAAAAGTGCTCTTGAGTTATGAGAAATAAATGTGTGCCCTTATAAAGTGAATATAAATGCAGATTAAATGGGGAACAGGACCTGAAAGTGTGATAAATTACATGATAGTTCAAGAAAAATTGAAAGACATTATTTGAAGTGAGCATTTTTAATAATACTCCTCCTCAGGGCTGGGTGACATTATGGCACAAATAAAATTAGTAAATTGGATGAAATCTAATTCTCATTCCTTTGCTCTTTTAGCGGGCACTGATGGGGCGTCCCCATGCAATGACACACGCTGGGTGCAGAAGTGGCAGTCGTGGCAGTCATCAAGGCCGCTCAGGAGAACCAGTCTTTCTCTGGGCTCTGGATTCTGGCATGCTACAGGAAGACACTCCAGTCGCCGTCTCCTACGGGCCATCCCCAGACATGTCGCCCAGATACTGCAAGCAGATGTGCTCTGGCAGATGGGACACACTGGTATGTGTTAAAGAATGGGCTGTTGTAATTAATTTTCTACTACTTTTGGAGATCAGGTTTGCGATGGAGCTTTTGTTCCTGTTTGTGTTCATTTGCAGGCTCTGGGGTGAAGGTAGCAGTATTTGACACTGGGCTCAGTGAGAAGCACCCTCACTTTAAGAATGTTAAAGAAAGAACCAACTGGACCAATGAGAAAACACTGGATGATGGTGAGACATAAAACAATGTCATGAAATGGGTTTAAACGCATTTAATCAATCACTATTGTGCTCTGAGTGAAGTTGACTGAATCAGCCCAGATGAATTGTTCAGATTACAAGGATTAATCAATCTGTGTCTGTCTCGCTTTCTTTCTTCAGGGTTGGGTCATGGTACCTTTGTTGCTGGGGTTATTGCCAGCATGAGAGAGTGCCAGGGATTCGCTCCTGATTCTGAGCTTCATATCTTCAGGGTTTTTACTAATAACCAGGTAGCACACAACACTCAAATCCATGATCCTATACAATCACCTTTCAAAAATTAATTTACACTTTTATCATACATTTATACGTTTCATTCACATTTTAAAACATTAAAATAGAAAAGTTTTTAAAATTGTAATAGTATTCCACAGTGCTATGATTTTGAGCAAATAAATGCAGCCTTGATGAGCATTATAACTGGCCTCATTTTTTATTTTTTGTATATTACGTATTTATTCAGGGTGATTTTTACACATCTATTCATGTTATTCTTCTTTTTCCCTCTTCTTAGGTGTCCTACACCTCCTGGTTCTTAGATGCCTTTAACTATGCCATCCTGAAGAAGATAGACGTCTTAAATCTCAGTATAGGGGGACCAGACTTTATGGATCATCCATTTGTTGATAAGGTATTGACAAATTAAATTGACATTTATTCATTCAGCAGGTGCTATTGTCCAAAGCAAACTACAAATGAGAAACATCTCAAGCAACAAGCCAGCAAATTTGAATAAAGGTGCCGTGTATTTTGTATTTCTAAAATGTAGTGCTCTAATAAAAGCTCAACTCTTCTGTTTAACAAGGTTTGGGAGCTCACAGCCAACAAGGTGATTATGGTATCTGCTATTGGCAATGATGGCCCACTCTATGGGTAAGAAAAGTAGTTTGAGCACAAATTATTAGATTTGGCCAATATTCCCAACATATCTATTGATATTGATTTTTTTGTTTTTGTTTTTGTCTTTCAGAACTCTGAACAATCCAGCAGATCAGATGGATGTTATTGGTGTTGGAGGGATTGATTTTGAGGACAACATTGCCAGGTTCTCATCCCGAGGAATGACAACATGGGTGCGTTCTGTGTTTTGGTGACATCACATTACTGCGTTTTTCCTGTGCAGCTGCCTAAAGAGGCTAGTTAGAACATGCCTGTGCATTTTGATCTGACCTAAAAAGGGCAGACAGGCACCTCCTGCTACACAAATCTGGAGATTCCTGGCCTCCCCTGCCTTAGGAAGGAGAATAAATTGAAGATATGCACATGCACTTCAAAAGACTTAGTAAAAACCCTCTATTGCGCCTTTGAAGTGGTTCAAAGAATTGTAGATTTACAATAAAGTTGCATAAAATGAATGTCCTTGAGATATAAGATATTAAAAACAGATTCCCCAGTTAAAGAACTGGGTGATATTGCTAATAAAAGATAATATAAAATATAATTAAATTGAAATTGAATTCTAGGGAAAATAGTCTAGGCATGTTTTCATACGGTTTTTCAATAAATCAACATAAAGATTAATCTTGCCCTTTTTTTTTTATTTAGATACATCACTGGAAAAAAAACAACAAAAAACAAAATATATATATATATATATATATATATATTTACCTAAATATATTACATTGTTTTGGACTTCATTAAAAAATGTTGGGCAATGATGCAAATAAATCTCTGAATCGGAGTTGTGAATCAATTTATCATCAAACTTGCCAACATCCCAGTAGCCATTATAAAGAAGTGCTGGTGTATGACTGCTGAATTTTGACTCAATCTCCACTGAGGCATTGAATGTAACGTGTTGCTCTCTTTCCCACTCATCATAATATCTGTCAGTCTGTCTTGTCAGCTCAGTTTGATCATTGTTTTGATTTGAGTGCTGTCTGTGGATCAGGAGCTGCCAGGTGGCTACGGCAGGGTGAAGCCTGACATTGTGACGTATGGCTCTGGTGTGCGTGGCTCAGGATTGAAGGAGGGCTGTCGTTCTCTCTCTGGCACCAGTGTTGCATCACCTGTAGTGGCCGGGGCTGTCACATTACTGGCCAGGTGAGACAGATGAACAAAAACAATATGAAACTGACAAATTTCCTAAAGTGCTTTGCATTAACATTCACAAACTCACTCAGATTATTGTCCAGTTTTTTTTTTTTTTTTTTTTTTTTTTTTGTAGGACCATAAAAATGGAAGAAAAAACCAAAACAATTCTGGAGCCGTTACTCCACTCTTAAGATCATTCAGAAATCATTCTAATATGCTGATTTTGTGTTTATGAAACATTTCTTATTATCTTAACATATATATATATATATATTTTATTTATTTTTTTTTTTTCATGGTTCTTTGAATAGAAAGTCCAAAAGAACAGCATTTATTAGAAGTATAAGCTATTTGTAGCAGTGTAAATGTCTTTTATTTATTTTTTTTAATCAATTTAATGATTCCTTGCTGAATAGAAGAACTAATTTCTTTCAGAAATAAAAAAAATCTTCTCATGTACTCTACCCCAAAATTAGAAGTGTCTCATTTCAGGCCTATATAATTAATAAAAGAGATTGCACTTTAATTGTCAGGTGTGGACATTTTAAATCCACTTGGATCCAGTGATTCAGATCAGGGTTTTATTATTAGGCCTGTGTTTGCTGCTTTATCAGGGCGCTGATAATGATTGATAGTGGGCACACCTGTACTTTGTACATTTATTGCTATAAACCCATCACTCACACACAACTGATATGAAGTAGAACTAAATAAATGGGTTCCCAAAACCTATGGTATTCTGCATAAGTACCTTACTTTTTTTCATTTGACCTTATGAGAGAAAAATAAATTAAATTGATGGTGCAAGAAAAGAAAAACAAGAAACAAATGAATTGACAGAATCAATCTTATTTTTCCACAGAGAATTGAATGGTATAGTCTCTCTTTTACTGACTTAGCTTTTGCTATATATTTGATGTACTCTCAGACTGTGATGGGCTAACCTAATTTGTCGGTGTTTCCACTTTATACGGTTTTCATTTCACCTCCTTCAGTTCCCTTCCTTTCTATCTCTTTCATAGATATTGCTCTCATTTGTATTAGTCTCTCATAGGTACTTGACCCCATCTGCCTCTTTGCTTTATGGCCTCTGAGTCACCATGTGCCAGTGTTTCTTTCAAGTCTGTTTTCTGGTCCTCAACCTGCGGTTGCACTGAAATGATATCCCGTGAACCCCCATCCTTTTAACTGAACTGTTTATTTGTCTTTTGTCTTTCCAGCACTGTGTTGAACAGAGAGTTGGTGAACCCGGCCAGTATGAAGCAGGCCTTGATCGCCTCAGCACGCAGGCTGCCAGGCGTCAACATGTTTGAGCAGGGCCATGGCAAACTCGATTTACTCAGAGCCTACCAGATCCTTAACAGCTACAAACCGCAAGCCAGGCATGTCTCTTGCATACGCACAAATGTAGTGTTCTGCTTTGACTAGCATTCTGCTCACGTACAATGCTCGCATTATCTTATTCATGTATGCTGAATTGGTCCATTTAAAATGTAGCCTGTATCTCTATTGCACGCTCATTATAATCAGGCTGGAACATAATTAAATCTTGGAGTAGATTTGACCTGGTTCATTATCTTGCACTGGCTCCCAGTGAGGTCATCGTCCTCTAATGAATTTCTAATGGTGTTTTTTTTATTCTTTAGCCTGAGTCCGAGCTACATAGATCTGACCGAGTGCCCGTACATGTGGCCCTACTGCTCTCAGCCTATTTACTACGGTGGCATGCCGACGATTGTCAACGTGACCATTCTTAATGGCATGGGTGTGACTGGAAGGATTGTGGATAAGGTAGGCAATAATAAATAGACTCACTGCAATTTGATGTAAATTCTTATTTTACACATTAATTTGTATTTTCAACTATCCATGGTTCATTTGAAGAAGCTCAGTTATGTTTTACATCTGCAGCCCATCTGGCAGCCCTACCTTCCTCAGAATGGGGATTATGTGGACGTGGCGGTGTCTTACTCACCTGTACTCTGGCCCTGGGCCGGATACCTGGCTGTTTCCATATCTGTGGCCAAGAAAGCTGCATCCTGGGAAGGCATCGCTCAGGGTCATGTCATGGTTACAGTGGCCTCACCAGCAGAAAATGATGTGAGTCTGTCCCTGATATCTCCAGTAAGGTGATAACTGAAAGGGCTCTTCTTAAATCATAAATTAATTTTATTGGTTAATGACCACACTCTTTTTTTTTTTTTTCTTTTTCTTTTTTTTTATTAAATTTATTTTTTATTGGTTTATTATACTTCTAAGAGTTTCTTAGAAGGCTTTCAGACTTCTTAGAAAATTTCTAAACAGCTTTCATTTTGGCAGGAGTGTGATTTGAGATCATGGCCTGCTGTGGTCTTTTTTTCATGTGTTTGTATCCAGTCAGCTATAGGTGGTGAGATGACCTCTACAGTGAAGTTACCAGTGAAGGTAAAGATTGTCCCCACTCCTCCACGTAGTAAGAGGATTCTGTGGGATCAGTACCACAACCTACGCTACCCGCCTGGCTACTTCCCTCGAGACAACCTGCGCATGAAGAACGATCCGCTTGACTGGTGAGCCTCGACCACCCAAAATAATCCACATTCAATCAGTTGTTAGAAAATGCATTACACTGTGAAAAACAATCTGTAGAGGGCAACATTTCGTAGCTTGTTTCTAGAAACCTTTTTACTAGAGATGCACCGATACTGAATTTCTCTACCGATAGCCGATTATTCAGAATGATATCGGCCGATACCGATAGTTATGTGCAAGTTCAAATTTGACGTGGTCGCATTTGTGCCAGTGCATGGTCTGCGCTGTTCCAAAACGTCTGCTCTGCTCCATGCATAAAGCGCGCACTGCAGTGAGAGAGGCGCTTTCAGTGTGAGCTCTTTGGGAGCAGAGCCTGGTTTAGGCTACTCGCCATGTCAGCACGAGTGGCAAAAATGGCGTGAATACTGAGGAAACGATGGCGGACGGGACGGAGGATTTGGTTTTCAAGCGAAAGTAAAATAAAAGACTGCTTCTTAAACCAGAGAAGGTGAACATGTTGGCTTTGTCTTTGCTGTTTATCTCACGTTACGCTATGGAGGCTTTCTTTAAATTTTGCTAAACATTCTAGTGTAGCCTATGCCATGCCTCGTCTTATTCGTTTATGTTAATTACATTATATAAGTTAGATTGTAGCCTACTGTTTTATTGTTGTTGTGCTTTTCAATTAAGAATAACAATGAATCCTTCTTTCATTCGTCACTTTTTACAAAAAAAGATAATTGTCTGTTTTGCTTACATCTATTCACTGTTTAAAACTAAAATAATGTCGTGAACTCTAATTCAAAAGTGGAAGCGTCAGAAGCCCAGCTTATAGCACAGCAAAAGAGGAACTCTTGTTCACAAAATTCAAATCACAAATAATACCAGATTTATTCAAACATGCATATATAATTATATAAGTAAAAAAGCTCCTCTTCAGTGTTTTGTAGCCAACTAATGAACTGTGATCAGTGGAATAACTTTGCTGAGGTAAATGTCACATTAAGTGACATACTGTTCACAATCTGTTTTATTGGTGTCTTTCCGTGGTTGAAACACTGATTGAGCGATTACATTAGACAGACATGATACATTTTGGTAAGCCATACTGTATCTTTCAACATCTTATGTACATTCATGTGTATTTTGCGCTATAACTTATTAAACTGGAAGAGACTTGAACTTGAACTGAGGTGCAATAGCGATCTGTCACGTCCCATTTAAAAGTGTCAAAACGGCATCGTTTGTATTTCGTGATAGAATGTAAGAAAGCTGAGAGTTTTTCTTATCAGAAGTAAGAAAGCACAGAGCTCTTTGTGATTATTGGATGCGAGGCGTGCTACAAATGTTTGGTGTAGAGAAAAACTGCGGATCTGGCAATGCTGATTTGAACTACGGGTGATTCATCTGGTCAAATGGAGCCTGCTTTAATGTGGTGTTTTTTTTTTTTATATATATACTGTTAATGCCTTGTCACGTTAATTTTGACAGCCCTAAATTCAACAGAGATTTTCTTCACTCACAGTATGAGTTGCAGTCTGACACGTTTTTTTCCGCCGATAGTGAAATAAGATGCTTTTATCGGCCGATACCAATTGTTGGCCGATACATCGGTTCATCTCTATTTTTCTCTTATAAGTTTGTATATGACATTGTTTTTCTTTTGTTTTGAAGGAATGGTGATCATATTCACACTAACTTTAGAGACATGTATCAGCACCTTCGCAGCATGGGCTACTTTGTCGAGGTCTTGGGTGCACCAATCACATGCTTTGATGCCAGTCAGTATGGTAGGTGTTCATCTAGTGGAGTGATTTCTGTGTAAAGGATTCTGTCTTGAAGATGAATTGGTTTTGTGGTATAAGCAGTGATGGAAATCAACTGTCATCTGTCTCTGCGTGTTTATAGGGACTTTGCTGATGGTGGACAGTGAGGAAGAGTATTTTCCAGAGGAAATCACCAAGTTGAGGAGAGACATAGATAACGGCCTGTCTCTCATCATCTTCAGTGACTGGTACAACACATCAGTTATGAGAAAAGTGAAGTTCTATGATGAGAACACCAGGTACTGAGAACATCAAGGGAGAACATAATCTTTTGTCATGGTCTCTATCTTTAAAAGAAGACTGTACTGCATGCATCTCTGGGTAAATGTTCAGTGGGGTCCACTAGTAAAAATGCTTTATTTATGTTTAAAGAAAAAATGTCATATTACATTTATAATATTAATCATAATTATGCATTTCTAGGGCATAGGAAATGTTTCTTGAATATTTTTACTTTTATTACCTTAATCCTGAAACCTTTTACAAATTCTTTAGGTTTAGATAAATCTCATATTTCAGTTGTTCTCAGACTCTTTAGACAACACAGTATAAGGCAAAAAACATTTGCACAAAGTTAGCATTTCAGTAGACAATTTGTCAAGACTGCCTCGCTAATTACTTCATTAACTGTGATTTTACCTGACATTTTTATTTCAGTAATGTGTTTGTCTAATTTTCCAATTACCATCTGCGTTTTCTGTCCTAATTTAAATTAAAGTGTGCTTCCCATTAGGGCATTTAAGTGCCCTAATTCAAAACTAATGTCATTTTGGGGAGATTGAAATTGTGTGGTTTCTATTATTGGCTCTGACAAATACCTTTTTAAGTGGGGCTCTTAGTTGTGTCCAATTTAGGACAAACATGTTTTGTTTATCAAATAAAGGCAAATTTTGAAACGTGCATTATGCATTTGCAGGCAATGGTGGATGCCGGACACAGGGGGCGCTAACGTACCGGCCTTGAATGACTTGATCTCAGTGTGGGGTATGGCCTTCAGTGACGGTCTGTATGAGGGAGACTTCACAATGGCAGATCATGACAGTAAGATTATAACTTCTTGCTATATCATAGATTCCTGATAAATACATGATATTGACCTGACTTTTTTAATGGAGACAAGTTTGCCTAAACAAAAAATAGATTTCAATAATATACCATGTCTTTTTGCTTTTAGTGTATTATGCCTCGGGGTGCAGCATTGCTCGTTTTCCCGAGGATGGGATTGTCATCGCTCAGACCTTAAAAGATCAAGGTACACGGCACTTGCTGTGATCGTACACCTCACATCCCTGTCCTATCCATGGAGACCAGCTAAATGTTCCCTTGTTTTCTTATTATTATCTGACATCCTCAAATTTCTAGGTCTGGAGGTTTTGAAACAAGAGACAGCAGTGGTGGAAAATGTGCCTGTGCTTGGACTGTACCAAACACCCTCTGAGGGGGGAGGACGTATAGCACTCTACGGAGACTCCAACTGCATTGATGACAGTCATAGACAGAAAGGTAAAAGCCATTTGTGTATCCACTTTTTTCTTGACGTAAAAATGGGCGTGGCCATTTGTAAATTCTATGGGTCTAGCTTCTGGTGTCATCTGCGTCCAACTATTTTTAGCTGTACAAAACAGTTCGTTTTGCTGCTTGATATTGAAAATGAGTGTGTCTTAGCATATTATTTTAATGTATAATCTTAATTATGAACACACTGGCTTGTAGTGCAAACAGTTTTACCGTTTACTGCATTGTTATTCTCCTCGTTATTTACCTATAGCGGCTAATGAACGTCTCTAATGGGAAGTCTCACCCATAGGCTTACTTAAAAAGGTGGATATAAGCTCACAATTTGAGCAAACAAGTCTGAGGAAAAGACTAGCACCACTAAATATTAATTTTTGGATGTATTAATTTAATTAAATGTTTTTGGGTTCTCTCTTCTCCATTTTAGACTGTTTTTGGCTTCTGGATGCTCTGCTGCAGTACACTTCCTATAGCATGACTCCACCCAGCCTCACTCACTCTAAAAACAGAGTGGTTCCGCCTACAGGCACAGACAGGCCATTACCACAGAGATTGGAAGGTAATATTTATTTAATAATTTTTCAGTAGTGATCGACCGATATATCGCATTTCTCAAATATCAGCATAGCATGATATACCGACAGGTTTTTCTGTTTGGCCGATGCGTTCGACTTGCTTTCCAAAATATTGGCATCGGCATCAGCTGTCAAAAAAACTATATCGGTCAACCACTATTTTTCAGTACTGTATTTATACTTTTAACGCATGCGTTAATTTTAACGCATTTTCAGTTCAATTTAATTAATACTTTTTAATAAAACTAATTTATTTTTTTTATTTGGACATTTTTATTTATAATTATTTTTAATGCATTATTTTAAATGATTAATTCATTATTTTTCAGTATCTTCATTATTACATTTAATTAATTTTTTTAATTTTATTTCATTTTTAATTCATTTGATTTTTTAATTAATTCAAAGTCATTTTGTTTTTAATTTAAATTATTTTAGATTAATTTCATTCATTTAAAAAAAAAAATATTTCATTTAATGAATTTTGTTAATTTTTCTGTATTCAATTTATTCTGATGATGATTATTTTGGTAGGTAATCACCTCTACCGTTACTCCAAAGTGCTGGAGGCTCATCTGGGTGACCCTAAGCCTCGTCCTCTACCTGCATGTCCTCATCTGTCTTGGGCTAAACCCCAGCCGCTTAATGAGACTGCTCCTAGGTCAGTACACATGAGACTGCTGCCATTCTCAACTACTGCACTGTCAGTGGAAACAAATCTAAATTTGGATGCATTGTCTTTTAATATCGACATCTGACAAGGTTTGTTGATACTTATTTCTTCTCAGCAATCTGTGGAAGCACCAGAAACTACTGTCAGTGGACATGGACAAGGTTGTTTTGCCTAATGTGAGGCCATATCGGCCTCAGGTTCGACCCCTGTCTCCTGGAGAAAGTGGAGCCTGGGACATCCCTGGAGGTGAGAAAGGAACTTTTGCTGCGTGTTTAGGAAATAATCAACCAGTTATCACCCACAAATGTGCCTTTTAGAATTCAGCCAACGCATTGCAGTAATCCATGACTCTGTTTTTCCTCAGGAATAATGCCCGGTCGCTATAATCAAGAGGTGGGCCAAACCATCCCAATGTTTGCCTTTCTTGGTGCCATGGTTGTTCTTTCCTTCTTTGTGGTGCAATTGACCAAGGCCAAGAGCAAGCCCAAGCGCAGGAAACCCCGAGTGAAACGGCCGCTTTACCTTCAACAACAGCAACAACAAACCCCTCACTCAGGCAAAAACCCCACCGTATGATCAGCCACATACCACATCTGGACAAACTAACGGGGGAACAGTCTTCCCTGCGGTGTGTGTGATGCCATAACCCCTTGATAATGAGATTTGAAGGGCTGTGTCTGTACATTCTTGAGATGAACCAGCCACCTGCGCCCAGATGAGGGCCTTGTTTGGACATCAGTGTTCCCTCTCTTGTCTTTATTCAACACTTGCCTTTCAATTTAGTGACCAAATGGAGGACTGTTTCCTTTTTTAATTTATTGATGAATAATTGACTATTGACCCTTGCTTTGTATGTCAAATTGGACAACCAAAACCAGCCATTCAGTTTCCTTGATCAACATATTGGACTTGTTTCCACATGTCCTCATTTTTGTATTCAGTCAGACTGTGTTTTTATAAAACGGTTGTGTGCTTACATCCTTTGTAAATAGCCATCATGATTTCACTGTTGTTGGTGAGGAATTATCAATGTTTTAAATATATCTTATCCGATATAAAGCAAGAAAACCCGCCTCTGTATTTGTAATAAATCTTAGATGACTGTCTTCATATAATATTACAATTGGGGAAAAAACAAGAACAGTTTTTATCTTGTTTATCCAAGGTAAACCACCAGAAGTATATGGAATGCTTCTGTTTACTTATGCTGCTTTCGATGATGGATGAACCTACTTGTTCTTTGTTTGCATAAAATACATGTGCATAAGATGGATGAAGCTGTCACAGTTTGACTGTGTGGCCCACTAGTATGCCTGAGCATTTTTGTGCTCTTAAGTAAAATATCACTTCAGGACATTTATTTGGATGAAAGCTATATTAGACTTGGTCCATCTTTTTGTATTTATCTTCATTACACCACACACAAGCGTCTATATATGATTGGCCATAAACCTGCAGACTGCAGCCAATGGAAATGCTTCTCTACCGGTGCGCGTCCTGCTCCTCACAACAGATCGAGAAAGCAGACTGCATCAAGCTCAGATCCTCTCATAACAAAAGAAAGTGTAGACGATGTAAATAATAGATTTAGTGTGCAGTGTAGACAGCTTGATTAATTATAATGGAAGTTTGTGAGATCGCGATGAACTAAGATGTATTACAGCTTTAAAATTATTTTAAAGGGAGTTTGCAAATGTGAAATTTTAATTTATACAATTTTATGCATTTTTATTTTATACAGATATTAATCTTAAGTGACTTACATTTTAGGAATACTGTTTTCTGATTTTGCTCTATTTTGTCAGTGAAAATAGTTCCAAACAAAGTCACAGCTGATCCGTTGCGCATCTCCAAGCAAACACTGTGGTGTTTCGTTTATGAATGAATCTGCGTTTTTGAACGAATCTAGTGAGTCAATGATTCAATGACAAAGACAATGACTTGCTGCCACCTACTGGCGGTTTCAGTTTCATGCTTGAAGAAATAAATTGAGTCATTTAAGTTGTTTAATATTTCTATATTCAAAACTTTATATTTAAAACATTAATCTCATAACATTGTTATTATGAAATGCATTAATGCCACATTTGAGCTCTTCTGTGCCATGCAAATATTAATTATTGATGCTGATTTCATTTGACTGGTGATGTATTCTTCCTGATTTATCAAAAAATTTTATTAAACAAATCCAATTAAAATAAGAAGATACAAAGTTTATAAATCGAAATTTTTTTGGCACAAAAGATGACATACATTTAATAAAGTTAGAGGCATTTCAAAGGTAAAAAAAAAAAAGCTTTAAGGAGTCAAATATCGCCTAGGTTAATTTCTGTCATTGATCAGAAGGTGTTCCTAATTTTTTGTTTTTTTAAGTCGGAGCACAAGTGCTCCTGAAAAGAAATGTAAGGCATAGTTAACCCAAAAATGAAAATTCTTTCATTAATTACTCACCCTCATGTCATTTCAAACCCGTAAGACCTTCATTCATCTTTGCAACACAAATTAAGATATTTTTGATTCAATCTGAGAGCTCTCTGACCCTCCCATAGACGGCAAGGATCCTTACATGATCAAGCTCCAGAAATGTAACAAGGACATCAGTAAAATAATCCATGTGACATCAGTGGTTCAATTGTAATTTTACGAAGCTACGAGAATACTTTTTGTGTGGAAAAAAGTAAACACGGTTAAGCTGTTTACATGGTTTACGCTTTGATCTGAATGTAAATAACGTATCTGCGTACATACATTGCATACGTTGTTTAATTATGTGAAACTCTACAAAATGGCTCTATAGGGTGAAGTGGAGGAGACGAATTGTTGAATAAAGTCGTTATTTTTGTTTTCTTTGCACATAAAAAGTATTATTGCAGTTGAACCACTGATGTCACATGGATTATTTTAACGATGTCCTTGCTACGTTTCTGGAGCTTGATCATGTAAGGAGCCTTGCTGTCTATGGGAGGGTCAGAGAGCTCTCTTAGAAAAAATCTTAGTTTGTGTTCCGAAGATGAAGGTCTTACAGATTTGGAACGACATGAGTAATTAATGACAGAATTTTCATTTTTGGTTGAACTATCCCTTTAAACCTCTGGTGCTGTTTGGTCATTTTAGATCGGAAATATATTTTTTTTATAAAATTTTTAAAAATTGCTACTTCTTTGCCAAAATCGGGCTAAAATCGTGCAGTGTGAACTCGGCATAATGCATAATGCCGAGCACACACTGCACGATTTTAGCCCGATTTTTCACTCGCCGACAGGTTTTGATAAATCGCCGACAAATGCCCGACATCGGAGGCAAATCGGAGCTCGTTCACGCGAGTGACAATCGCGCAGTGTGAATTACCAAAGACGCGATCTGAGAGAATATTTAGAGAATCTGCTAAATATCTGGAGCTGTCGGCGATTCACAATCACGCTGTGTGCAATGATTTCTGACTGAAAACTACATCACGATGACCTTCAGCCAATGAGAGACAAAGATACAGGGCAGAGGGAAGTTCCGTGAGGAGTTATAGACCATATCAGTATTTTAATATGTACAGTTATATCATACAGAAACAAGCACAAACGCTTGACCAGCCGCAACATCAGCATAACAGTTACTGCAAATTATTATTTACCACTCTTTGCAGAACACAATCCCTGCATCTCCCTCCTGCATAATCTGTTGTTCTTTTTGTAGCTGGAAATCAGCGCACAGACAATTTGCTATATTTTTTTAATACTTCCAGTCTCGCTCGAGAACTCCGGTCTGACGCACACAGCTTCTGGCGTTATTTCCTTATCACTTCTCGCGTGTGTTTTGTTGTGAAACGTAGTTTGCAGATCAGACAGAGTTGTCGGCGATTCTTCCTATTGTGAAATCGTGCAATGTGAAAGCCCCTGTCGCCGATCCATCGTGCAATGTGAACACAGCAGCGACTGAATGCTACCCCAGATAGTCACGCAGTGTGAAAACAACAGCGATCCGACGAGTTTGAAAATCGTGCAGTGTGAACTCAGCATAAGTCTCCGGCAGGCGAGAATCTAACCGTAGCTGGCAGGAGTGTATTTTGCTATCTGGGATGTGGCTGTTGGTCCTAGCAGTACTTAAAACAACTTATTTAAATTCTGAATCGATTATAGCCTAGAAAGCGAGCAAATAGCGCTTTCATAAATAACGTTAATCACCAAAAAGCTGTCACTCACTTCAATTTATCACAATCCCACGATGTCCCATGATATGAAGCTCTTACAACTGCAAATAATCTTATTTAGTTTAGAGTGAATTCTGACAGTCTCACGCTGAATGCGCGAGAGGTGGCAGTCCAATCTATTTATACATTTATTAATATTTGAATATATTATTATATCTTATTATATTAACCATTTGCACACGAGCATTATCCGACTCGCTCCTCCCGACCGCAGACGCAGCTTTACACGCCACTTTTTCATGTTTTTCAGTCAATTTCTTGACACTTCCCCCCTTACGAACAACACAATTTCTTACACGATGAAAGCTCCTTGTGGTTTCTCGGTTTGGCCAATTTAAGCGTCCTTAAACAACGCAAAACAAGAATTTTGAGTTTCTGCTACTGATTCATATAAAAATCACTTACTGCCCTCCAGCTGCATTTCGCGTGTCATCAGAATCACGTGATTGCAAACAACCTATTCTCTTAATGAGTAATGTGGGTGTGTTTTTGGGCATAACGTGCAATAAACCAGAGTCTCATCTCCCATTCCCTTTAAGAGCAAGTTACGCTCGTGCCACGGCGGATTCGCTATTTAAACGGCGGAATTTTAAAGCGCACAGACTGAACGCGTCTCCAGAGAGCAAACGGATCTGCTCACGTGCAAGCAAATAGGTAAGTTAATTCTGATACACGCAATGACTATCCATTATGACATGTCTATTTTCAGTTACTCAAAATAGCAATGGGCCAACAATGCGCCTGCCCTGAACACACCTCTTTTTTTAGACCAGCAGGCCCATGGGAGCACAAATGGGGGCAAATGCATTTGCTATTTAAACAACGCGGTACAGGACGAGAAAATGAGAACCGCGTCGGGCTGAAGCTAGCAAAAACACTTGCGCCGCGCCTTGCGCCCCATGATAGGGCCCAATGTCTCTATTTTAACATGAAATACTGCCATAATTGAAAAGTAATATCAAAATCTTAAAAAAAATGTTTTGTATTATTTTCAATTGGAAAATATTGATCATAATTAGGCCTATTGCCTAAATATTAATTAGTATCATGAAATTCTCACAAAATAAAAAATATTTTGGAACAAAAATATATTACATTGATTTTACTGAAAATAAAAAAAGTTAGATTTCGGGTGTTCGGTCAGTTTTGACCGCGAACAACACAAGTGTGACCCCCAAAATGAACAATACCAGAGGGTTAAGAATGTAATGTTACCTTTTAAAAACTAATTGCAAACGTTTATGCAAAGTGTAAACTATTAAATATAATCAACAAAAAAATGCAAAATACTGTACCACTAAACAAGTGTTTTGAGGTCTTAGCTAAACAGACCAATTAGAGACAATTACTTATCATTCAGATTTTTTATTAAATCATTCTTTCATTTCGCTAATCAAACTTTAAAAAAAAAAAAAATTAAACACAAGGGGTCATTAATGATGTGTGCATTATAATGTGCAAATTCACACACAAAGTATCTTTAATTTGGCCAGAATTGCAGGTGCCTATATCCAAGAAGGTTTTTAATGGTTTTTATAATGAAATGCATCCGAAAAGTCTAAACTTACCATTATTACCCCCATGATACACAACCATTCAAAAGTTTATAAAAGTAAGATATAAAAAAAAAATACTTTTATGCAGCAAGTGACACTGAAGATTGAAGTAGGCTAATGTCTGCTGAAAATTCAGATTTGTCATCACAGGATATATCTGTAAACATTTATTAGGCTATCTTTTAATCATCATCATTGGGAATCATTGTTACTGCTGAAAGAACAAGAAATATAACAAATTGAATTTCCTGACATAAAAAGCATTCAATCCCACACAACCATAGCCTCCTTGTAATTGAATGCTGGTGTAGATGGGCGAAAGAAAAATGCCTCTTCCTCCTCATTCTAAATCAGATCAACACTGTCTGCCAAGCAGTCTTGTAGTTTCCTGATCTTTTGCTTCAGGCCAGTGTGAAATCGACTAATTCCATTAGAAGTGATAGAGGCTTGGAAGTCTCTCTAAATCTCGGTCCTGATCCATTTTTAATGGGAAGAATAGCCTGTGAAAATGTCACCAGTCCCTTTCAGGTGACGAAACGTGATAGAGGTTAATGACATGAAGAACATGGGAACTAACCCTGACCAGTTATCTGTGCTTAAGTGGATTTCCCAAATCTTGTCATAAAGGAGGTCACATGTTCCACTTGTCCCTCATATCTAGAAAGTTCCCAGCCTTGCTTGTGACTTTCTCTGCCAAGACTTGGGCTCCAGAGGAGTGACAGTGAGCCTGTAGCACCAGTGCCAAACCCCCACCCCTGGAACACATTTTTCATCTTTCCACAATACTTTGTGTCATAATTTGCCTTTTGATGTCTTCTGATGTACTATTTGATGTAAGTAATGAGGGGGAAACGAAATGTTGGATATTTCAAAATATTTAGTGGGAACATTGAGTGAATTGAATAGCTCTTTCCCTTATAGGGAAAAAAACGGCTAAAACCAGCTTAAGCTGGTCTTGCACTCAAGCTAGTCTTGTTTAGTATTTTCTTTTATTTATTTTGAATCGTTGCTTGTTAACCTACCTAAAGCCTACAGTTAGGATTATGAACATTATCAGTAGAATATGTTTAATCTGTTCGTAGTTAACAAATGGTGTCGTTGTAAATTGCCGTACGCTACTGCTCGAACCCAAATGCTTTTCATTAAATTACTGACGAATCAAATTGGTTTGTTTCTCCAAATCGTGGAACAGCATTTGTTTGATTGGCCTGAAACGCCAAACTCCCACCCCTCATTCACCTGACCTAGAGTTTGAGCTCTTTCAGAGAGAGATCCAAACAGGGACGAACATGGAGGAGCTGGCTCAAGAAAGCATCAGCCTTTTAACAAAGCCCTCTCTGGACACAAACGGACCAAAGTTGGGCTCGTTAGGAGCGGTTTTCATCATGCTGAAGTCTGCGCTGGGTGCAGGGCTTCTCATCTTTCCCTGGACGTTTGAGAAAGCTGGAGGAATTCACTCTGCTGTCACTGTAGAAATGGCAAGTAACTCTTTGCTACAAATTAAACGCTGATTGTTTAAATATTTTATAGCTTGGTTAACCTGGTTTCTTCACTGTGGCTTCTACCATATCGATCTTGTGCACACTAAAAGAATTATCTTTCCAATGATCATTTGAGAGAACTATTTGCTCCATGTATGCACTCTATAATGTCTGAATAACACATTTCCACTTATTTTAATTATGTTCTGTCTTGCATAGATTTCTCTTGTGTTCCTGATCAGTGGACTTATCATCCTGGGCTATTCGTCTTCAGTCAGTGGACAAAACACCTATCAGGCTGTGGTCAGAGATGTGTGCGGTCCTGCCATAGGCAACCTCTGTGAGATATGTTATGTCTTCAACCTCTTCTTCATATCTGTTGCTTTTCTGGTCATAGTGGCCGACCAGCTTCAGAAATGTAAGCTATGTAAAGCCGGTAATGGGACTTTTTTTATTATTACTAATTGCTCATATTGTGTCTTTGTAAGCAGTCATTATCCATTATGATCCTCACATTGATCCATCTCCATTCATTTCTCCCAGTGTGTGTCTCTATATATGAGTTAATCACAGGATTGCCAGAATCAGAGATGCCGTACAACTGGTACACAGACCAGAGATTTGCCCTGTTTCTTCTGTCTCTCTTCTTCATTTTCCCTCTCTCTGTCCCAAAGGAGATCAGCATACAGAAGTATACCAGGTGAGAAACTGTATTCTATCAGTTTTTTGCTTATTTTTCTTGACTATATCGTTGAGAACAGTGTTGTTATTGTTAACTAAAACTAAAACATTGAATCATTTTCGGTCATTACAATAAAGCTGAAAAAAAAATATAAATACTACATGAAAATCTTAATGAGGAAATAAGTGAAATAAGTTTAGATATTAAAGTTACTAAAACTGAAATAAAAATAAATTAAAGCTAAAAAAAAAAATGAATAAAAATGACAAAAGCCCATAACGGTTACTAAAATTTAAAATGAATTAAAAATATATAAAAATAAAAGCTAATTTAAAATATTAATAATTACTGTAATAGTATATAAATAATACATAAATAACCCTGGTTAAGTTAAGATGGCAAAGCAGGTTTGTTTAGGAAGGTTGTGTTTTCCAGGCCTTATTTTTCTACTTGCAGTATGTTCTGCTCAAGATGCATTTCATCGGCTAGGCAATGGCACAGTGATGTCTCATTTGTGAGCAAATGATTTTAAATAGGTTCTTTTTAGTGAATTGTGTGCAACAGTTCACAAATTATTCTTTTGGGACTTGTCAAAATGGTTGGATTTGATTGGTCAAAACTGTGGGAAGCCTGTTTAGGTGGAAAGAGTTGCAGAGTGAGTGAGTAAAAAGACTGTGATTGTGCTTTCATGAATTTTATGAAGCGCTGTTATTGCTTCTGTTTTTCATTAGGACTTTTATGGTCAATTGCCATGGCAGTGCACAGCATTTTGAATAGCTTTAAAATGACTCTCCTCTGACTAATAAGCAAAGCTTTCTTCCCCACACATCATCAAGATAATTTGTTTAATGTCAGCAGCATTTATTTTGTCATCAATAGTCTTTATTTATTTTTGCTCAGTGTTCTAGGAACTTTTGCCGCCACGTATCTCACTGTTGCCATCATTGTGAAATACCACATGAGGCCCGTCCATGAGATCAGTCTGTCGCCTCTTTACAGCAGTGGGTGAGTGTGGAGTGATAGAGCTTTCAAATTTAGTTGCAAATTGTATAAAGGTTCCCAGCATCTTCATAACCATCTTTTTTCCTCTTTCCGTGCCTAAACAAAACTTACTTTCATGCTGAAAGAATGTAGTTGAATGTAATTGGCTCATTTAACTGAAAACAAAAGGTCACATAACTTTTATCTGTGAAGCCACCTGCTTAACTATCATTTTTATTATTATTTAGAGTAAGATCATGGGATTCGATGTTCAGCGTCATCCCGACTATTTGCTTTGGCTTTCAGGTGAGTTTTCATGCTTTTATTCAACATACTGCCATTTCGCATTTGAGGAAAAAGAGAGATTCTTTCACTGAATATCATTACTCCGGTCCACAAATGAGGGGAAGCCAAATTGGTTTTGCTCTCACTTTAATATTTAAGGTCAGGTCAGATGCAAAGCGTTGAAAAATGGTGGATCTTTGAGGTGGGTTTTATTTGTTAATGCCGGGGGATTGTCAAAAATGTAATAAAAGTCCACGGGCATAGCAGAAGAGCGCTGAATTACTCTGCGTCTGCTGCCCGAGGCTGATTGATTACAAGGTGGGAATGGAGAGAAGAGGGAAATGGAGATATGAAAAGAGCTGTGCAGCAAGGGAATCGGTGAGAAATGGGCTAGTGCAGAAAGTTAGTTATTACAGGACAAGCTTTTTTTTTTTTGGTGTAGGCAAAGTGCGCTGGAGGTCAGATGTTTGAACACAGCTGTGCTTGTGCTTAAACTGTGTCTGTTTTAGTGCCACGAGGCCTGCGTTGCTGTCTATAGTAGTATGGAGAACAGGAAGTTGTCCCACTGGGTCTTCATCTCTGTGGTGTCCATGTTCATCTGCCTCATCATCTACTCTCTCACTGGTCAGTAATTACAGTATAATTACCGAAACTTCATATGGAATCATGCTTCATGTACGTTGTAAAATTTTGCATTCACAACAATTTTCTTAAACCACTTTTAACAACCATTTTAATTTGTGTGTGTATGTATGTGTGTGTGTATATATATATATATATATATGTGTAAATCTTTTTTTGGAGTAAGGATGCCTTAATTACGCATTTATTAAAAAATAGCAGCACAACTGTTTTTAACATTAATAATAAGAGGAATTTTTTCTTGAGCAACAAATCGGCATATTAGAATATCTGAAGAATCATGTGACGCAGAACACTGGAATAATGGCTGCTTTTCCATCACATGAATAAATGACATTTTAAAATGAAGTAAAATTAAAAATAGATTTTTAAAAATTATTATAATATTTCACAATATTGCTGTTTTTACTATATTTTTGATCAATTAATTGCAGATGAGCATTATAGCTTTCAAATACATGAAATCTTGCCAACAGCAAACCTCTGAACAATAGTTTTTATACACACACATTTGAATCCTCTTTAAAGTAACTGAACTCAAGAGGACTCAAGTGAATTTATTGGATAGAAAAAAAGTTCTCCTTGTGTTCACATTGTCTCTGGCCCTGTAAGTGGACTTGAATCTCATAATCTTAAGCTATTTCACTAGCTATATATAACTATATTTCTGACAGTTCTAATATCTGATGATTTACTGAACTGGTTGCTGTGCCAGATTGGGTTTTATTTATATTGACATCAGTCCTCTTAGCTTATACTAGATCACTTTTTTTGTAAAGGTGGTTGGTAACACTCTATTTTGATAGTCCACTTTAAACATTTTACGAACTATAAGTAACTACATGTCAAAAGCAGTCCATAGAGTATTAGTATGCTTAATATCTGCTAACACTTTATTTGATGCTCCCCAACACACATTCTCCTGACTATAAGTAACTGCAAGTACGTGTCAACTTCTACTAACCCTAACAGTCTACTAATACTCTAATGAGAGTTAGTTGACAAGTAGTTACAAACTAAAAAGAGTTAGTTGACATGTAGCTGCACTAAGTTACTTGTAGTTAGTGGACCGTCAAAATAAAATGTGACCTATTTGTTTACTACACTCTCAGAAATAAAGGTACAAAAGCTGTCACTGGGGCGGTACCTTTTCAAAAGCTACACTTTTGTACCTATTAGGTTCAAATATGTACACTTTAAGTACTAAAATGTACCTTTAAGGCACCAAAATGGACCCTTTACGTACAAACATGTACCTTTTGAAAAGGTACCGCCGCAGTGACCGCTTTTGTACCTTTTATTTCTGAGAGTGTAAAGAGCGTATCGTTGAACAGATGAGCTGTTAACAAGGACTATTTTGTAGGAGTCTTTGGGTATCTGACGTTTGGGAAGAACGTAACTCCTGATATTCTGATGTCGTACAGTGGGGGTGATGTGACCATGATCATTGCCAGGCTGCTGTTTGGAATCTCAATCATCACCATCTACCCCATCATTGTCTTGCTTGGAAGGTTTGCAGCAAACTGTGTCTTATGGCTATTAGGAGAATAGTTTCTGGTACATGCAGTATATTGATTAATTGACACGTCTGTAGATCTGTGATTCAGGATCCGCTGCTGCGGCGACGACACAAACACACAGCAGTGACAGGATCTTACGAGAGCCGGACCCGTGTTGCCTTGACCACAGCCTGGGTCACAATCACTCTTCTCATCGCAGTGTTTGTTCCAGACATTAGCAAAGTGATCGGCGTTGTCGGAGGAGTCAGTGCTTTCTTCATCTTTATATTTCCAGGTAATTGTGTGTCTTCTGTTGATATATTTTACAAGGCCACATGATGCGTGTTGAAATTAATACTTGGTTCATGTCTATGTCACAATTTATGAACTGAAAAATGAATACTGACATTTGATTGTGTATTTTTATATTTGCATTCTGATTTCTAAAAAGCTAATTCTCATTATATGACCAATGTAAATAAGAATAATGGTTTCAGGTCTGTGCATTTTCACATAATGTTAATCTTTTGTTGAAAAGCTTCTTTGTAGCATGATGTGTATATTTATATAATTTTGTGTTTTTATTGGACTTTTAAGGACTTTGCCTAATATTTGTGGTGCAGTCAGAGTCAATTTCTCTTACAATGAGGTGAGTGAAGTGGGGTATAAATATTGTGAATTCATGCATATTCTATTAGGCTACGTGTACACTAACTTTGTTTTTGTGCATTTTCCTCCAGATATCTTCTGATCACATGGGGAATGATCACACTTTTCTGTGGTACCTGTATTTTTGGCCAGAGCACTTCTATTGCGATCATGCAACTCCTAAGTGAAATTTAACACCATGCTTTTATGTGTATTTTGCATGTATGGACAAATTCCTTAAAAATGGAGATTGTTGTACAAATGTACAACCACCTTTGTGTGAAATACCTCAGACAAACATGTCATGTAAATCTGAATTATTTATATATTGTCATGCAATGTTCTGCAATTATAATGGCCAATTTCATGTTGGGATAGATGTGAGTTTTGTTCAGGGTTCCCACGCTTCTTGAAAGTACTTAAATATCAGACACATGGATTCAAGGCCTGGAAAGTAACTTGAAAACAAATATAGGTTCTTGAAAGTGCTGGAAATAAATGTGAAATTTTGTTTAGTAGAATGGTGCCATTTCAAAAATATTTAGGAGCACCAGTGCAAATGACCCAATCAGCATATTTGTGTTTGCGCTGAGGGGCGCTTCAAAGGTTTCTAACGTAGCTACTTACAACGTGTTTTTGCAGCGGTGAGTAGACATAGGCCTATCTGTTGATTCCTTGATCACAATGTTAATCAGAATCCACTCACTGCTCAAAACGCCGTTTTGTTCAGTGCAGACTGAGTTCTGCAAGCTCACAAATCCTCTCATAACAAACAAAGTGTAGACAGGGTGTAAATAAGAGATTCACTGTGCAGTGTAGAGAGCTGAGTTGATTATAATGGATTATAATTGTGAGATCGCCGTGAAGGAAGGAGACTGACAGCTTTTAATGATTGGGCTAAGGGAGTTTGCAAATGATATTTATTTAATACAACAGTTCGTTAAACAAGAAATTAATATTAAGTGACTTGCATTGTCTGAATGCTATTGCCTGATTTCGCTCCATTTCGTTAACGAAAATAGTTTCAATCAAAGTAACAGCTGAGCCGCTGCGCATCTCCATTCAAACACAGAGTTGTTTTGTTTATGTATGATTGGGAGTTTTTAAATGGATCTGATTCAATTACCCATTCATAAAGACAGTCACTTGCTTCGTTCCTGAATGAATCAGCCGTTCGAACGAATCAATTGAATGAATGATTCAGTGGTAAAAATCAGTGACTTGTCGCCACCTACTGGCAGTTTTACTTTCATTTTAAAGTATCTTTTCTGTTATTTAAATCATTTAATATTTCTATATTCAAATTCGTATATTTAAAACATAACCTCAACATGAAGTTATGAATTTAATTGCACTCATGCGACCGCTGAGCCTCATTAAACCATCTGAAAATACACCTTGATTGGTAACTTGTTCTTATTCCACATGTTTTTATTCTGTTGTTTTAATTAGAAATTTAAAAAAAGCTTATAAATATCATTTTTTTGAATTTGACAAAACATGACATACTTTTAATAAAGTTAGAAAAATGCCATTACAAAGGTAAAAACAAAATTCCCTGTAAATCACTTTAAGGAGTCAAATATCATCTCGTAATGCAAAGGCTAATATTTGATCAGAATTTTTGATTATTGATTGGAAGGTGCTCCTGAGATTTTTGACTGTGCTCCTAAGAAAAGTAAGCACAGAGCCCTGTTTAAACCACTTTTTTTATTAATTTAAAAATTGAGAAATTCTTTCAAATTTGGATGCAAGAATATATATTTTCATCAATATTTGAGAAATTAAAAATTCCTTCGAACACGACTGCTCAAAAAGGTCTAAATTTATGAAACCTACACATTCAAAACCTCCTTTTTTATTTTTAATGTTAAGTTTAAGTGAAATGTTAAGTACTGTAAGAGGTCTTTCATGATGCTACATATGCTGGGGTGTGAATTTGATAGGTGCTTGATATAAAATGAATTGTGCTTTTAAAAAGTCCTTGAATCTGGTGTTCATGAAAGAGTGGGAACCCCGTCTGTTATAAAAGGGCTAGTTCACCCAAAAATGAAAATGATGTAATTTACTCACCCTCATGTCATTCGAAACCCATAAGACCTTCGTTCATCTTCAGAACACAAATTAAATTTTTGATGATATACAAGAGACAGCAACTGACACCTTCAAGACCCAGAAACATAGTAAAGGCATCATTAAAATAGTCCATGTGACATCAGTTGTTCAACTATATTGTTATGAAGCTATGATAATACTTTTTGTGCGCAAAGAAAACAAAAATAACTTTATTCAACAATTTCTTCTCTTCCGTGTCAGTCTTCAATGCGCGTTCATGAGAGTACCATGCACCACAAAAGTATCGTCGTAGCTTCATAAAATTAAGGTTGAACCACTGATGTCACATGGACTATTTTAACAATGTCCTTACTATGTTTCTGGGCCTTGAACGCGTCAGTTGCGTTGCTGTCAATGGAGGGTCTTGAAAGCTCTTGGATTTCATCAAAAATATCTTAATTTGTATTCTGAAGATGAACGAAGGTCTTACGGGTTTGGAACAACATGAGGGTGAGTAATTTTTATTTTTGGGTGAACTATGCCTTTATATTTAGACTATTCTTTAGATTTCATTGGAAACACTTTTGTACACCTAATCGAATTTGTAAATTAATAAATACATTTTTATATAAATTGTCTTTGAATAATTGAATGACAATGTAAAAATATTCATCTAAATTCATTTTGACACCCAATGACTGAAAGAAAATGCAATGACAGATACTTTTTCAGTACTTTATTGAATAGCAGCACTCTACATAATCTAGAATTTTAACAAATTTCAGACGAATATAATACTTTGCATCCCTGCAATAAATCTCTACACTCACTTATAAGAGAGAAAGCCAGTATACGGAAACATACATGGGTATAAGAAGTAGTATTTCATCAAACAATGCCATTAAAAGTGACTGCTCATATAGTAAGGTTTATTCATTTCGTATATATAGAGTTTTGTTTTTTTTTCCGTTCCTGGAGTAATATAAAAGAAAATAAGAAATGCACAAAATCCATTTAAAGTAGCATAGCTAAATTCTACGGCAAATAATTTACTTGACATTCATTTGTAACATGCACTCACTGTGAGGGATAAACAAACCAAACAGAAGGCAGGATTGGTGGGAAAGCAAACGGAAAGGAATGCTGCAGTTTGGGCCGTGTCGGTTTTGAGTTGTTTACACATTGAGCCAACCAGAAATTCACACAAATACAACAGCCTTTGAATTATCGATCAACAAATGTGAGATGTGAAAGTCTGACCTACTTTGAAAAATCCTTTTTGCTTGTCCTGAGAAATGACATAGTTTGATGCCAAATGTTCAATTATAGAGAAGCAATAAAACTGATGGAATAATAATTTAATGCCACTCTCTAAATCTACACACTCTTTCTAGATCCCTATATTATCTTTCAAAAATGATCAACATAAAATATTCAATTTAATTATGTTATTACTCAGGATATTCTCTCCTCTCTATCAGCGAATCTCATTTACATAAGCATTTCATCTATACTTCAGGTACATTGTGCTTTTGGACCAGATGTTTATTTGGTGTGTTGTAAATGTAGGCCCTTTGAATGGCAGAATGCATCATGCTCATGTTTTGACAAAAGTACCAGTCTCTCTACGTGGCTCAGTGTGTTACACAAATGTGTCATGAAGATACAATTCAAAGCACTTATAACACCAACCTATAGCTAGTATCAAACGACCATTACAGAAATGCTATTGTCCATGGACGGCTGTAGAAATACTTTGCTGCACAGTTTTTGTCTTCTCAGAAGTTGTACCACAGGGAACTGTTTGCAAAGCAGCGGATTCATGTTTGAATTGGGATGAAATATTAATCAGCCTCATTTAGTTAGAAGAGACTGTTTATGTAAGTTGATATTTCAAATGCGAATGTGAATCAACCAGGTGAGGTTCCCAAATGTTCTGGGGAGTTTTAATGTCGTTTCTGTATGTTGCAGTGGAGGGTGAAGAGGGAAACGGTACTGTGTCTGGCATCTGTAGCCGACACTACATTTGGCTCAATATCAAATGGATACTGTGTAAACAAGTAATTACAAAAGAGGAGGAGACAGAGTGGGGAGAGCGCAGAGAAAAAGGGGGGGTAGTTAAGATAGCAGGGACTGTGACAGAGGGGTAGGGAGGGAGGAAGAGGAGAAGAAGAGAAGGTTTTCAGGCATAAGGCGGGAATGTTCCACCCGCAGACCAGCTCGCTTCTCAGTCTCTGTTCAAGCTGCACCAGGCGGCTAGAAAGAGAGACAGAGTCAGTGTCATTAAAGAGAAACAAGAGTTTACAACAGATGTTTAATGCCTTACTTTCTGTTTTTAAGTTTATACAAATGTCAGCTGACGTTAGACAAATTGTTTCTGTTGTGGTTATGCAAAACGGCACCACAAGGCTGTTGATATCACTTCACATCTAAAGAGCGAATGAGATGAAGTGTTTTCATTATATTGTGGAGTATGGGAATGTGTGATGGAGAATCTAAGCAAGTCTTTTACTAAAAAAAAGAAAAAAAATCAGACGTTTTGCTCGTATTGTAATAGGCCACGCCAGATGAAATACATAAAAAAAAGTAATTATTAATATAGATTATTGCAACTGAGCTATTGAGATTAATTGCAATATTAATTTATCTTAATTTAATAATAAAAGTATCTGCAATATGTGATAATTTGAAAAATTGTTATAGTTTTAAATAACTTCTTTAAAATGTTATATATTAAATATACAATTATGAATAATATTTAAAAAAAAACATATATTCCATTTTTTGGTACCATACAGCCCACTCCTATGTTTTAATTAGACACACACACACACACACACACACACACACACACACATATAAATATATATATATATATATATACACACTTAAATTGATATTGACTTATAACGTATATAAGATTTGCATCAATTTAATATTTTGAGCAGTTTATATATATATATATATATATAAAAATAAAAATTCTAAAATATTGAATTTCACTCACTCTCTCTCTATATATATTTATATTTACAACTATGCAGGATAATTACATTGTATATTTGTATATTTTACAGACATACAGCTGAAATAAGAATGAGAGAGTTTGAACTTCAAAAGGCTTTAATGAACAGAATGTCAGAGGACGAGCAAGCTGAAAATGAGAGTAATCCTGCAGGGCAGGTAGGAATACATAATGGCTGTGAAATGTAAGGACATCACCCCACAGACTACACAAGACACAGAAAAGTAGCATCAAAGGCTGGTTTGGCACCAATGCCCAAAGCAGCCCCTACGGCTGGCAGCAGTGGAACGCACCAGGCACAGCGACAGCGGACACAGCCTCGGGCTGGCACAGAGTATCCACTTTCACATGCTGGAAAGCCTTGCAAGCTGCAGTCTGAAGGTGCCTGAGAGAGAAGCAGAGAAGGTTAGAAAAGGAGCAAAACAAATCAGCCCTCTGTCTTCAGATGCACAGTCACAGCAATAATATATTGTTAATGTATCAGATTTTTATACAAGTGGATTTTGAATATAACCAAAAAAACAAAACAAAAAAAAACACCCATGTGTTTGTGTGGTCACATTCATTTTCAGCAAGATTTTTAGGATAGAAAATCCAATTAGTGTGGAGATATGTGAACACAGAAGTAACTTTTTCAAACTAAGCAGCTTCCTGTTGGTCAGTGTGGTGAATTTGCGTGACCAACTTGAACACAAGCAAAATCTGCAAGATAAACTTTTTTTTTGTCCTTCATGCAAAACACTTAATCGCACAGATTCCGCCTGTGAAATTCTGCCAAGAAACAGTTCACGAGTTCACACTTACATATAATTAGCTGGAGTATAGTAATGCGTATTTGGCGTGTTGTCCGGGGAAAGGCACCGAGCTCGGGAATGGCCCGAACTCAGAGTACCCCCCGTATAAGTGAAGTAGGAACTCAAGTTTGGAGAAGGGCTGATTAAACCATCAAAGCATAGAGGTATGTCAGCTGTATTTATACCTATGGTGTTGATTAACTTGAGTACGCTCCTCTTGTGTTAATTAGGCTAAGTATCTGACTCACTCCTCCCAAACTTTGTTAATAAAACATCATTAAATGTGACTGCACCTTAAATTTGGTGAGTTCAAGTTCATTTGCCAATATGTTAGGTCAAGATTTGAATCTGGCTCCCTATACATGCCAATTGAAACTATATATAAAACGCATTTTGTGCTTGAACGAAAATGAACTGAACTTCAAAGTAAAAATTTATTTTCATATTTTTTCTTAAGATAATTCAGGTGCTAATAGCAATCAAGATGAGCAGAGTTTAGAGAAATAAACCCTGAGTCATGGTTGTGGCTACGGCCGGAAGGGACGCAAAATCTCGCCGCATGGACAGAAAGAAAGTGAAAGAAAACATAAAATAAATTAAATGGACAGAAAAGAAGACAACCAGCAAACTAATCAGCCTAAGCTGTGGCAAAGTCCTGTGAACCAAAATCTTGCCGGATGGACAGGAAAAAATGAAACGGACAGTGAAGACAACAACTAGTGAACTAGATTTTGCAAGACTAGTGTCACTCCTGGCCGTAGCTGTATCCCTTCTAGCCACAACACATGAGGAAAGGTGTATTACTGTACCTCTTCCATTCCTCCTCTCCGTCCCAGAACTCATACACCACAAAGGAAAGACCGTCAGGCAACCGCACAGCCGTCACACTGGACAGAGATGAACAAAAGTGAAAAAACACTCTTTCAAAATTGTCAAGACCAATGATTCAGCAGGCTGATGGAAAACACTGTAAATCTTACAGAAAAAAAAAATCTATTTAAAAATCAGAAAATGTAAACAGAACAATAATTATCCAATGTACTGTAGGATACTCCACTTGATGGCAGTACCTCCTCACAATTCCTGCTCTGCTTTTTTATTGCCTAAAGGGCTGCAGCTGTAGCAATGATTAGCATTAGCTCAATAAATCAACAGAAGTCTAAACATCAGCCAGTTCAGACAGTCCCCACACACTCCTCAAACTTTCATTAGAGGCAGCAAAACTGCAGCTAGTAGTTTTTGGTGCTTTCTGGATGGGGAAATGATTCAAGTTTAACTCAATCTCAGGTCGCCTACATGTTAGAGAACCTGCCAGGTCATGTCTCCAGCAGCTGTAGCTGCTTAAAGTCAATGTTAATTGTTTTTGCTATCCATTTTACATCTGTAATTTGATGTATTTAAGAAAGAAGCAAGATATTCAATAAGAACAAATACAGGACAAGAATTATTTGGATGGTGAAAAGTGGGTGTTACATACCAGAATGCAAACTAAATGTGAGCTGTTTGACTTTAATTAACATTATCCTGCATGGTGTTACCCTTGCTCCAAAGTATCTTTCACAGAATGTGCGTTAAGACAGTAAATAGGTTCAATTTTGGTTTCATTTTGACTTTAGTAACTTTACAGGTGTGTTTTTGTTGTATTGCAAGCCAGTCAGTGGCTTGGTGTTATTGAGTTATAGAGTTTATTTAAATTAAATGAGTGGTTATAAAAAATGAAACGGAATTTCAATCACTGTTCAACTGACTTCAGCATCCTCAAAAAAAGAAAACTTTACATATTTCACAAACAGAACATAATAATAGAGTAATAGAGAGGAGGAAAGTTGAAAGAAAGAAGGCAGATAAAAGGCTACAGAGATGACAGTTCAGCAGCAATTGGGTCTTTGCAGTAGCTTGCAGATGTTCTCATTGATCAATTATTCACTAGTCTGATGTGAATCATGACGGCAGTACAAAATGCTGCCACACAAAGCCCTCTCTCAGAGAACCGACTCAGGGAGCTTCCTTGAGAAACACTACAAAGGGCCTATTTTATACTCACTGCTCTTACATTAATATTTCATCCTGTGGGGCTGAAAACATGCTCTCAGTCATGGCCTGACCAAAAATTTCAAAATGAAGTAACTACCGTTTAAAAGTTTGGGGTCAGTAAGACTTGTTTTAATGTTTTTGAAAAAGGTCTGTGATGGCAAAGCTGATTTTGTGCTCAATTAACATTTCTGTTAATCATTGTTGAAAACATTTGTGCTGCTAAATGTTTTTTGTGGAGACTGAAACATTTTCCCCCTTGGATTCTCAGGATTCAGTGTATAAGCCTTTACTGGCACCTTTGATCAGTTTATTACATACTTGCTGAAAAATTAAAGTATTCATTTCTTAAAAATAAAACAAAACAAATCTTACTTGAATGGTAGCTTATCTAGGTTTAACCAGGGAACACAACTGGATAACCTACTGATTTTAAAACATTTCAGGGCTACTTTTTGATCTTTTAGGGCTTTGTAAACACTTTGTATTAATACTGCAGAAAAAAACAGCAATTGTTTAGCCAGTTTCATCATTAATTCATGAACTAGAATAACAACACTCCCCTCTGCCATCTTTATATACACGAGGCAAAACGATACAGTCATATTTCAACACATCAGGGATAAATACACAATGTTGAGACACATGCATTTATGAGAGATGCACAGGTTCATTCTCTAAGAAATGCATAGCGGTATAGTTTTTGCTACCCTGCAACAGACATTTTGACATATGAAATATTTTTTTCTCTCTTTTGAACTCTTTATTTTTATTGTGAAGCACTTTGGATCACCTACGGTTGTGTTAAACTTGTGCTCTGTAAATAAAATTTGCCTTGCCATATATACAGTAGAACATATCCATTTACACCAGCAGACTGAAAACTAAAAACACTTCAGTCTGACAACACAAAAAAGCACAGAATACTTTTGTACCATCATACTGACTTGCATGGTTGAATTTAATATGATGCATTGAGACTTAAGGAGGGCATGAGAAAAAATACTCACTAGAAGGTCAAGCTTAAGACAAACACATGAACTCAACTCACTGGAAACAGTCTCTCTGTGCAGACACATTCTTCAGATATTGTTTCAGGGCCTCGCAGAAGTCTCCCAGCTGCTTCTGGGAAACTTTCATCTCCTGGCGGATCAGGTAGAGAGACTGAAGAAAGAGAGAGTGATAGAGACAGAGACAAAGCGGCAGATTAGTTTCCAACAGTCTGAATACATAATGAAAACTGTGAGTCTGTGGGGATAAAGTTTATGGACACTTTGAATATTATTAACACTTGTCTTGATGTTAGTATTCACTTAATAGACTCTTTAGTCAAAATAAATAAATAAAACCAGACATGTTTAGAGACTCAAATCATAGCACAAGGGTTCAAGAAATCATAAGTTATCAACACTTAAGTCTAACCCTGTTTAATAAAAGCAAGGAAAAACTGCCTTAAAAGCTTTGACACTCATTTAATAAGAGTCATGGTCTATATCGCAGCTGAAGGGTTATGCAAGATCTACATATGGTTATTCCTTTAGGAGAATGAGGAATAAATATAATACATACCAGGCTGTAAAATCAATACAGCTACTCTTTTGGATTGTCGCCTAAGTAACTAATTAATTCCCAGTGTAATCTAAATTATGTAGAATTGTGGGAGTGTGGTTGGCTACAAAATAAAGTACAGTACTGGCTTTAAAACTGGCCTTTGCAACAAACAGTGATTAAAAAAAAAGAAAAACCATAACATTTCCAGAAGGATCAAGAACTTAACGGAAATGAAACTGAACCGCTTCTGACTTGTCTATTTTATATAATTGCACCTCTCGTGTAACATGTCACTCAGGCCTCCCACTTCTTTCTAAATTGGTGCTGTCATCTTTAACCAATTTTATTAAGTCTGAGAGATTTGATTAAATAACTGATATTACCCTGCAACAGGCTAAGAAATGATAGCTTTAAATGTAATAATTGCTTGGCAGACTATTTCCACACTGCAGAGCACCCTGAGGAGCCTGACGCACTGATTAACATCTGGATTTAAATGCTGAAATGAAAATCATAAAAGTTTAAGATGCCTATATGCAAGTCATTTCAACCTAAAGTAATATCCTCTGAAGTGTTTATAATACACCACAGTTCAAACGTTATTTAAAATGTTTAAATGTTTTTACTGTATTTTTGATCAAATATATGCAGCCTTGGTGAGTGTCCCCAAACTTTTAAACAGTAAGTGTATATTATCCTATAAGCAGGCCCACTGCACTTTGCAGAATTTTTTAGATTTTCCCTAAAGGAAAAGTCTTCAGATTCTGTCTGGGTTTGCCTTTCATATGCCATATTACAACCAAACAACTTCACCGCAACACAAATCATTACTTTACAGCCATTAAATAGTGAAGAAAGGGTATGTTTTTGTAGAAACCAGGGTGTATTTTTAATGTAGTAGTGTATGCTATAATTAAGGTGTCACATCTTTAATAGAGCATGTGCTGTTCCCCAGCAGGTGGGAAAGATAAAACCCAAGCGAAAACCATTAGGCCCTTTGATATGACAGCCATCCCGTTCCCCGAAGGCGAGGGCAATAAAAGAGCAGAAGCCTGGTAATAAACCCTGAACTTAATCAAGAGCACTATGCCACCCAACACCAGCCAGAATGCAATCAGAAACACTACATTACCCAACCTACACAAAACTCAATAAGTATCATTGGGTTTTCCCATTCTCCTCCACTGGAGGCCTGATCTGATGGGTACGTATGAACAATTAGAGGAACGCACGAGAATTCGGAATCCAATTTTCTTTGCATTTCGCCATGTGGCTGATCCAAACAAGCTGAAATGCGACCGATTGCACTAATGTCTTTCATTAGTCTTCAGTGTTTGTTTGAACAGCGAGGGGGCTTCATTCAGACTCAGTGCAGTGGAATAAAGTGATAAAACAAAGCTCTGTAGATGAAGCAAATGTGACCCATAGTGTAACTGTTAAGAGGCTTTGGGCTCAATGGGATATTGTATTATTAGAATCCTTAAATCTCTTGCTCTGATTGGAGCCTGTTATAATTTCCTTCAGCAATATTTCTTGGGTGTACTGCAATGTCTCTCATTTGGGCTTATGTGGAATTAGCCATCCCTGATGTGGTGAATGTGTTTTGTGTATGATTTGTATGCACGTGTGTGTGTGTGTGCTTCTCTTTAGCTCAGAAGGGAACCTAAACTAATGAACCCTAAAGACCCCCATGTGGAGTTGAACTGCTCCACTTCTGCATTATGCATCAGACTGTGAAACACACACACACACACACACACACACACACACACACACACACACACAAACAAATACTAAGATAGGAGAGAGTATTTTATGTGCACAATTTCCTACCATGTAAGTGAGAATGTCTCAGGTACTATACGAGTCCATAAAAAAATGGTAGAAACCTCAAAGGGTTTGAGAAATTTCACCGTTACCATGGAAACTGGGGAATACCGTCCCATTTCTTTCTGATTGGCATCTTTCTACTCCCACTTTTCCTTTCACTGGTAACACTGACTAAATCGTGTTTTAATTTCTCCCCTTTTGAACTTTAGCATCTCTGAAAATGAGCTGCTTTGTTAAAGTCTGAGACACATAAATCGGAGCCGCTCACTCTTTCCTCTGCGTCCATCCCATTTGTTCCCTCTAAATGAGCAAAGATGGCTTTCAGATATGTAGTTGTATAACTCCTTCAGATAGCTCTCCCTTTCTCTTTCTGTCTATCTTTGGTGGTTTTATCAGCAGACAGCTGATTTATATTCCCCCTGGCCAATCAAGACAGGCACTGTGGGTGGTGTAAGAGTCAGTGAACAGCCTGTAAAGTATAAACTGCTGAGCTAACAGATGCATTGAGCTATTGGACTGATCAGTCATTAGTCCACTTTCTATAAAAATGTCTTGAAGAGAAGATAAAACCTCTCCCTTCTTGCAGCAGCTCCACTCTCTTATAGACTTCAAAAAGCCATTGTTTCCTTATATCTGGAGGTGGCAACACATTGCAGATGTGATGCCTGAACATTTAGTTTATGTATGAATGAAATGTACAACCTGTATGTAGATCATTATTATTAAATATTTACAGGAGGAAAACCAAAAACCTAAATAGCAATTATCATATTCTAATATATGAGGGTGTGAAGAAATGCACTATTGCTGTAATAAAGATCTACAACGCTACCTGTACCTGCTCCCTATTCTTTTAAATACTCAGCAAAATTAGGTTCATTTATTTAAAATGTTCTCGTCATCTAAATGTCAAAATGCAATTTACTACACGTAAATTGAGCAATAATCACTTGTAAATAAAGAAATAGCTCAGAAATGGCAGAGTCATTGTTTTAAAATGGCTCTTTTCTGCTCTGTGTAATATTCACGGCAGATAACACTGCAGGAAACCCTGATATTATTGAAGGTGCGATGAACTAATTCCAGAAATATCTTATGGGTCCCAAAATAAAGCTTGTGTTAACCAACAAACACAGAGGCACACGCTGAAGCTGTCAGGTGGAACCTGCTCAACCCCCATTTTGTCCTGAAATTGACAAGAATTAATGGATAAAAAGGAATGATTCAATTACCCCTGATCCCTCCAATGTCAATAAGATGGGAGTCAATTTGAGCTAAGATCTCTGTTACACACTGAACTCAGTTACTTTTTTTCTATTTTTAAACACGGCAATCTTTTCTTTATTAGATCTAAAACTTTTAAATCACAAAGTTCTACAAGAGATTAAATCCCAGCACTCCCACACTTTAACCGAACAAAACCGTATGATATTTCTGTGCATTCCCATCATGTGCTGCTGTGTGTATCGCTGGTCCACAGAGCGGGACTGATTTGTGGCCAGGTGAGGTGTAGTTTGATACTGCCTCTTATCTTTTCGAGGCACAAATGACTCCCGGAGCATGCTGGTATTAAATACAGAGCTGGTGCTTTCATATTGAGAAAGAAATGTGTTAAATCCTGAGGAACAGGTGGCAGATCTGCTGCAGGTGTGTAGAACAGCATGAGGAGCTCTGGAGAGACCCACGAGGAGTCAAGCTTGATTTGACAGGGGTTTATTCACTGCTTTTTAGCAATAACGCTGCTTTTGTGTTTTAACATGGAGGGAAAAGGTGAAATTGGTCATGCATTTTCTTTGAGGATTTTATGCATTTTTCATCATGCTCTTTGGTATATAAGACGTGCTTTAGTACTTACTGCGCTAGTTGTGCCATCAGTGTCTGTTAGTCGCTGATGTAGGTCAAACCAAACTGTCTGCAACAAAAACCAGAACAGAAAAGCCACTAGTGAATTCACTGTCCCCCTCAGCTGCCCTTCACTGCTGCTGTCTGTCTGTGAACACTCAATCAGGTGTGCTCATGAGAGCTGAATCACTTAAACACATCTGCCTGACTTTATAATAAGAAAAAAAGAAAGGAAGGAAGGAAGAAACTAAAATAATTTTACTAAAATCGTTTATGTATCAAGCAGTCATTTTGAATTAATATGTTTAAGAAGTTCATGTTCTCGTTCTCGTGTTATCACCCAAGGTGGGTCAATAATAAAAGAGTAAAGAGTAAATCTTGCTTTTCACATAACTAATAAATACAGTAACCATTTAATTTTTCAGGTGTTACAAGCTACTAATAGGACATAAAATCTCAAATTTCTTCACAATTTGTGTGACGGAGTTGACACAGCACATAAAAATAAGTATATACAGAATTCATCGGGCCTGTGTGATGTGGAACTCATAGCAGATAAAATATGGAAACCTTCAGGATGGCAACTGACGTTGATTTTCGCAAAAATTAACACAGCTGTGAAATATATATTAACCTCTTCCTTCTGTCCTCCAGTTTTCTTTTAAAATACATATGCATATTTCTATTTTGAAGAAATAATTAAGAAATTAACATTTCTAGATGAACACTGAATCTGGGGCAGGTAGTTTTACATGTAGAAAGTGATAAAATGTCATGATTTAGAGAATTTCTCATGAAAATTCTGTCATTAATTACTCACCATCATGTCGTTCCAAACCAATAAGAATTTCTTCATCTTTGGAACACAAATTAAGATATTTTTGATGAAATCCAAGAGCTTTCTGACCCTCCATAGACAGCAACGCAACTAAGACATTCAAGTTCCAGAGAGGTCATTGTTAAAATAGTCCATGTGCAATCAGTAGTTCAACCTTAATTTTATGAAGCTTTTTGTGCACAAAGAAAACAAAAATAACGACTTTATTCAACAATTTATTCTATTCTGTGTCAGTCTTTTATGCGTGTTCACGACAGTACCACCACACGTCACAATGTCCTTAATACCTTTCTGGGCCGTGAACGTGGTAGTTACGTTGCTGTCTATGGAGGGTCAGAAAGCTCTCAGATTTCATCCAAAAATATCTTAATTTGTGTTACAAAGATGATCGAAGGTCTCACGGGTTTGGAACGACATGAGGGTGAGTAATTAATGACAGAATTTCCATTTTTAGGTGAACTGATCCTTTAAGGACATACTAGTTTATTCTTGACTTTGATTCATGTCAAACTAGAAATGTTGCTCTTTGCAGGCATGTTTTCTAGTATGAAGAATCTGTGCATTGAAAGAAAGCCTGCAAGTATTATTTCCCTTCCTCCATGTAGAGGCTAGAAGCACTGTCACTCGGATGTAATGATGTATAATAAAAAAATGCTGAGAACCAGAAACGTATATATTTCAAATATTCTCACTATATTCCAAAACTAGGGACTTTATGAATTCATGAGGAATTTACAGCAGCCCCTACTCTGAAAAGTTAACACCATCACAATGTATCCATTATGCGCTTCATAAAAAGAGAGGCGTTGGTATCCCCTGTCAGTCCATCCATAAGTGAAGAGGGATAGTGTGGAATATTCTTTCCCATCACGGAATGACAGAGTACATAATGGCCGGTAATGATGCCACAAATTCGTGCAGCTGTCTCTCTCACTGAGAAAAGTGATGGCGGGTTATCCATCAAAAATAATAGCAAGAATGACATCCACCGCACTGTCGAGTATGAATACTGCAGGAACGGCTTGAGCGTTAGTCTCCACAGTGATTGGAGACTATCAGGGTGCCACAACTGGATGAAAAAGGAAATTATGCGTTTCCTAAAGCTGCGGGGGCACATAATGCAGACAACAAGAGCGTTCTGATGACTGATCCAGCTGTGAGCCAAAGCGGATCACCAAAGTCAGGCTGCCCTGTCTGCTAAAGCGAATGGGGAACAGGACCGGACAGACATACAGTGCTATGTTTGACATTTCAATTAAACTGAAGGCTCTGAGGATGGATGTTTAGAGGAGCATGTGTTAAATCCTGCACATACCCAGCTGTGCTGCCGGTCTGGTTGTATTGATCAACAATGGCAGATCTCACAGTGAACTGTGCAGAAGAACGTAGAGTTCGACAAGACAAATGGAAAAAACTGTCACTGATTTGAGAACTTTGAAGGTAAGCCAGATTATGACGATTGCAATTGCAAAAGGTTGCATGGCTTGCAGGGGTGGTTAGAAAAAAATAAAATTTCAAAATATTGCGTTGTTTTACCTCATGATACTATGATATTCTCATGCAAAAAGTAAAAATAAAGTCTCATATATATATATATATATATATATATATATATATATATATATATATATATATACACAGTATCTCACAGAAGTGAGTACACCCCTCACATTTTTGCAAATATTTTATTATATCTTTTCATGTGACAACACAAAGAAGTGACACTTTGCTACAATGTAAAGTAGTGAGGGTACAGCTTGTATAATTTGCTGTCCCCTCAAAATAACTCAACACACAGCCATTAATGTCTAAACCGCTGGCCACAAAAGTGAGTACACCCCTAAGTGAAAATTTCCAAATTGGGCCCAATTAGCCATTTCTCTCCCCGGAGTCATGTGACTCGTTAGTGTTACAAGGTCTCAGGTGTGAATGGGGAGCAGGTGTGTTAAATTTGGTGTTATCGCTCTCACTCTCTCATATTGGTCACTGGAAGTTCAAAATGGCACCTCATGGCAAAGAACTCTCTGAGGATCTGAAAAAAAAGAATTGTTGCTCTACATAAAGATGGCAATAAGAAGAATATAAGAAGATTGCCAAGACCCTGAAACTGAGCTGCAGCACGCTGGCCAAGACCATACAGCGGTTTAACAGGACAGGTTCCACTCAGAAAAGGCCTCACCATGGTCGACCAAATAAGTTGAGTGCACGTGCTCAGCGTCAAATCCAGAGGTTGTGTTTGGGAAATAGACGTATGAGTGCTGCCAGCATTGCTGCAGAGGTTGAAGGGGTGGGGGTTCAGCCTGTCAGTGCTCAGTCCATATGCCGCACACTGCATCAAATTGGTCTGCATGGCTGTCGTCCCAGAAGGAAGCCTCTTCTAAAGATGATGCTCAAGAAAGCCCGCAAACAGTTTGCTGAAGACAAGCAGACTAAGGACATGTATTACTGGAACCATGTCCTGTGGCCTGATGAGACCAAGATAAACTTATTTGGTTCAAATGGTGTCAAGCGTGTGTGGCAGCAACCAGGTGAGGAGTACAACGACAAGTGTGTCTTGCCTACAGTCAAGCATGGTGGTGGGAGTGTCATGGTCTGGGGCTGCATGAGTGCTGCTGGTACTGGGGAGCTACAGTTCATTGAGGGAACCATGAATGCCAACATGTACTGTGACATACTGAAGCAGAGCATGATCCCCTCCCTTCGGAGACTGGGCCGCAGGGCAGTATTCCAACATGATAATGACGCCACAACCTTGCTAAAGAAGCTGAGCGAAAAGGTGATGGACTGACCAAGCATGTCTCCAGACCTAAACCCTATTGAGCATCTGTGGGGCATCCTCAAACGGAAGGAGGAGCAAAAGATCTCTAACATCCACCAGCTCCGTGATGTCGTCATGGAGGAGTGGAAGAGGACTCCAGTGGCAACCTGTGAAGCTCTGGTGAACTCCATGCCCAAGAGGGTTAAGGCAGTGCTGGAAAATAATGGTGGCCACACAAAATATTGACACTTTGGGCCCAATTTGGACATTTTCACTTAGGGGTGTACTCACTTTTATGGCCAGCGGTTTAGACATTAATGGCTGTGTGTTGAGTTATTCTGAGGTGACAGCAAATTTACACTGTTATACAAGCTGTACACTCACTACTTCACATTGTAGCAAAGTGTAATTTCTTCAGTGTTGTCACATGAAAAGATATAATAAAATATTTACAAAATGCGAGGGTGTACTCACTTTTATGGCCAGCGGTTTAGACATTAATGGCTGTGTGTTGAGTTATTCTGAGGTGACAGCAAATTTACACTGTTATACAAGCTGTACACTCACTACTTCACATTGTAGCAAAGTGTAATTTCTTCAGTGTTGTCACATGAAAAGATATAATAAAATATTTACAAAAATGCGAGGGGTGTACTCACTTCTGTGAGTTCTGATACTTTTTAAAATTCTTTGATGAATAGTATGTTATTAACATTATAAATGTTTCTACTGTCACCTCTGATCAATTTATAGCCTCCTTGTTGAATAAACATATTCATTTCTTTAAAAAAATCGTTCTGACCCCTATCAGAAGGTGTAGCATTAGATAAAAAAACACTCAATTATTTATATTAAAAAAATTCAAACTCAGAATGAGCTAATAATACTATTGTGTAAAGCATCGTAGTCCGTCAGATGAAAGTCAGTAAAAGATCAAAAACTGTTTTGAATTATTAAACTGTAAATATTTCATACACTATCATTCAGAGGTTTGGGGTTGGTAAGATTTTGGTAAGTTTCTAATGCTCATCAAGGCTGCATTTAGTTGATCAAAAATACAGTAAAAACTGTAACACTGTGATATATTATTACAATTTAAAATAACAGTTTTCTATTTTAAATGTTTTAAATTTTATTTATTCCTGTGATGGCAAAGATGAATTCAGCAGCCATTACTCCAGTCTTCAGTGTCACATGATCCTTCAGAAATCATTCTAATATGCTGATTTGATGCTCAAGAAACATTTCTTTTTATTATAAATGTTGACAACAGTTGTGCTGCTTAATAATTTTATGGAAACTATAATACATTTTTTTTTTATTCTTTGATGAATAGTACATTATTAACATTATAAATGTTTCTACTGTCACCTCTGATCAATGTATAGATTCCTTGTTAATAAACATTAATTTCTTTAAAAAAATCGTTCTGACCTCTTTTGAACAGTAGTGCATATCAGAAAATAATAATCTTTAAGTTAATTAATTTTAAATGATGCTCTTCATGAAATGTATCTTCCTGTATTATAAAATCGATTGTATATGCTTGTATCCTTGTTGACCTGTCTGGACCGAAACCAAAACATCATCCAGTGCCACAGGAGTTTCTGCTGCTCAACCCAGATATCCTCCAATTCATCCCGTCTCACCAGGATTCACCAGGATGTGTCAGAACCTCCCTTCCACTGAGAGAGGAATAAACCAGTCGGGTTGGTTTGTCTATTCTTAGCTCCAGCAATAAGAACCTTCCTGCCAAAAACTCCAGTATTAACTGGGGACTCTATTAGTCCACTGTGCTCAATGTCTATCAGACACACATAATAGAATGACCGAGAGAAATAGAGAGAGATGGTGAAATAAAGGTTAACCAAAAAAGGAAAGTTACATGGATGTTGAGTGAAAAGAATATAATGGTAAAAACAGTCATCTACTAGTGCAGTACTGTGGTTGACAGGTCTGTTTAATTGCTTTCTTTGTTTCACCATATCATTCCTGCCCTTCTTCACTGCTCTCCTGAGCAGTGAAAGTAATAACTATAGGAAGAAAAGATTACGGGCTTTGCTAAATGCAATCTGAATCTCCTCTCAGGGCTTTACATATGAATGTGTGTAATTATCAGAGTGTGCATGTGTGTGTGCATAAGTGGATGTACTGTAAGTGCAGCAGTAACAAAAATTACAGAGCTGTATTTTAGGTACAGGAGGTACAGAAAAGCTGCACAACAAAGTCTTAAGGCTGTGACACACCAAGCTGACGGTCAGCAAACATCGGGCCATTGTTGAGCCATTCCAATACACACAGATTTTCATTAACAACATGGCATATATATCTACAGTGCTAGTTTCCTTTTCTCTTTTTAAATGATGAACATAGACTATTGCCATTTGCTGACAGTCATTTCCTCTCACGCAGCCGCAAAACGTAGGTGTCTATGTTCGTCATGGTATGTTCAAGTGCAACTTTAGCCCAGACGCACACAGCGTGAGGCGACATCACAGTCAGCTTTTGTCAATGCTAATTCTTTGTTGTCGTTTTGGTGCGTCACAGCCGTTACTTACTAGTCATCCAGTGGACTTATGAAACAAGTAAACAAAGTTCCCTCTCTGGGTTTGTGTTTATAGACCAACGAAAATCAATATCCCATCTTCCCACATTAGATTCCCATTTGATATTTATAGGTTACCTTACACTGTCATTCAAAGGTTTGGGGTTTGTAAGTTTTTTTTAAATGTTTCTAAAAGAAGTCTCATACTCACCAAGGCTGCATTTATTTGATAAAAATATAGTAAAATAGTAATATGGTGAAACATTGTTTCAATTTAATATAATTTTTTATTTTAATATATTTTAAAACATAATTTATTCCTGTGATGGCAAAGCTGAATTTTCAGAAAACATTTTTCCAGTCTTCAGTGTCACATGACCATCGCTGTACACAGTTCTGCTGCTTAATATTTTTGTGATAATCATGATATATTTCTTAAGGATTTCTTGATGAATAGAAAGTTCAAAAGCACAGCATTTATTTGAAATAGAAATCTTCTGTGAAACTGTAAATGCCTTTACTGCCATTTTTGATCAAAACATCCTTACTAAATAAAAGTATCAATTTCCTAAAAACAAACAAACAAAAAAAACTTATTTACCCTAAACTTTTGAATAGTAGAATATGAGACGGCCATCAAACAACCACTACTATAATATTTGTTTATAATGACATACTATTTAATCAAATGAATTTGCATCAAAGCCTTATTAGGTTTATGCATTTAAAAAAAACTACAATGCAGTAACAAGCAAGGCCAATTTACAGACCAGTATAACAGCTCTCACAGTCAACACCTGCCACCCTCTGAAACATATACTCTTTTGTGTTACTTATGTGATATTTCATTTTTATTTGAAACAAATACAAAACACCTTTGAAATCTATGTATTATTATGTTATCAGTTGCCATAAAACCAGAAACTAAGCTATATCTTTCCATTTATTATCAACCATGTTTAATGCTTAATGCACTGGATTGAATCTGCACAGGTCTGTGGATTTAGACCTCTTGCTATTATAAGACACTTCCCAGGAGGAAGCACTTGACCTCTCAGTATTAGAAGACGAACCTCTTACCTTATTCTCCAGACGCCCAATCAGCTCAGCCAGTCGGTTGATCTGTGCCTCAAGTCCTTCTTTTCTCACCTCCACAGCTCCTGACAGAGACAGAGAGGCACAATGCATAATTTGCAGATAGTTTCAGCAATGTTTTACTCTTCCAGGCACCTGAAACCTCATCTGAGAGTGGCTGTCATAGCAATGCGACAGAGCGAATCAAACGTTCAGACATTATTACTGAGCTCAAGTTATTACAAAGATTATAATGGACATTTACACTTCTTTGCAAACTGTTTTGAGTTTTTACACATCAAAAGGTGTTCGTTAGGGCAGATGTCACATAAAAAAGTACTGAAAAGTACTACTACGTTTTTTTGGAACTGTATTACCATCTGATGCCACGTTACTGCCACTGCTAATGATAAGTACAATATTGTTTTCACAGAAAAACAAAAATGGAGAGTGATTAACATGATTTCCACCTTTCCTTTCTTTCTTTTATGCAATGACAGATCCTATTAATAAGGGAAAAGGTTTTCCTGCCTTTGAAATCAGCCCCACTTGAGGTGCCAAACCAATTAGACTCTAACACATCCCTTGTGTTGATGAGACCAGCATAACGGGGAGGGGAGACACTTTGGAACACATTAACTGTTACCATAGCAATAGTGAGACCAAGTGAACAGGGTCTGAAACCTTTTAAAGGCATAGTGAGATGGTCACTAATTCAGTTTATCAACACTGAACAGAAACAAGTTTGAGGTTTTCTAAAAATAAGTAATATTAGGGCATACTGTAGCACAGCATTCTGTGCTACAGTACATAAAACATGTACATAAAATCAGCACAGAAAATGGCCAGAACCATACAGGATTACAAAATTCAAATTACATGTCTCCATTATTCTTCATATGAGCAGCAGTAGAGCAACAGACATTTTTCTTCACTCATACAGTAGAGGTCTGGAATGGATGAAGATAATCTGGGAGTCCTGCCACATGGTCTTCTTGCTTATGAGACTGTCATGTTAATTAGCTTGGGCACTTTAGCCACGACATACTGACTTGGAAAGAACATCAGTTCAGACTCCAGTCAGGACCAAGCTGGGCTGAACCAAAACCTTTCCCTGACCACCTGCTCCTTCCAGATTGAGTGCTGTCAAATGAATAACATGCCAATATGGTATCTATGGAAAAACTGGAAAAAGTCTTGCTTAGTTTGAAACATTATGAAACACAATGACTCTCTGAAAAAAAATCTCAGTAAGAAAAGCAGAAAAAGGCAAACTTAAGGCAAGACACTACAGGCACAACAGGTTTTTCATTCATTGGTCAATGGTGAGATTTTAGTCTATCTGGTTTTCATAAAGTGCTGTTTTAAACTGGTGGAAAGAAAATATTCAAAATACACTGTTATGTCTTGTTTTTATCCCAATTTACCCATTTCAATTACAATGCATATCTTTAAAGGCCTTTTTCTCAAAATTATTTTTTCTTCTGCAGTGGAGTCAGACATCTGCACTTATATATTTCTATTCATATTCTAAAGGCTTTTACAGAAGGATTCATTTATATATAATTTGTCAGATTTTATACAGCATTTTATTCCAAAAAACAACATTTGTTTTCTAGCTGTTGACAGTGGCTATTTTTCCGGCTTAATCCAGTGTTCAGATTTCTGTTCTGAAAATGTTTGCAAATTAATGCATATTTAATTAGATAATGTATCATTTGCATATTTAAAAAGAACATTTTAGAAAACTTGTAATAGAAAAATGTTTGCAATTCTTAATGTAACCAAAAAGCTGGGTAGTATGGTGATATCTATTAGTTATTATAATTTCTTTAAATTCACAGTATGCCTATAGATTGTCCAAAATAACATTGTTTCTATTAGTGCTACTGTTTCATCCTACAGACTGTTTTACATGACATCATCAATTTAGTGATAATTATTGGTAAGTTTTTTTATTATTAATAATTATTTGACCTACTGATAATGTTATGGCTGCTAACGAATAAAAGGCAGATATTTAAATTTTATTAAACTATTTTGTCTAAATTATTTAAAATAATGCATAAAAAATTAAAATCAACCATTTTAAATGCTACAAGTGAATTCAGGCACGACAGCGTTACAAATGTAATCTAAATAAGGGGAAATGTGCATGCACAATTAAATATCCAAATATTGGTAATCTAGTATCAGAAAGAATCACCATATATAATCATCGAATTGTAGGAATCAAACCTATAGCACTGAGCCTGTGTGTGTGTTTGTGCAACATGAGCAGAAATAAGGTGGAGAGCAGAGTCAAAGAAGGAAAGCAATTTGAGAAAAGCCTGTGATTGACTGATGGGAGAAAAAGTGCCATGTGCAAAGCAAGTCTCACAGAAGTATTGATCAACATTCTCATCCTGGTGCTCATAAACTACAGCTTGGACAGAACGCTCCAATCACGGCTCTCCCTGCCGGAGCTGACAGCTGGAATGGCGCTTTTATTGTGAGCCGAGTCAGCTTTATCTGTGTCTAGGGGAAATTTAAAACTAGTGCCAGTGTTTGAACGTCACCCATAAAACAGACCTCTTAGATTCAGCGCTGCGGCGTCGCTTGAACAATATCGGCATATTGGACAGGCCAACTTTACAATAAAAGTGAATGAGAGGACAATTGAGATCTATATTAATTACCATCAATAAGGAGGAGTTTGCATGTCAATAAAAGCTTTCCATTACAGCTTTTTGTTCTGAATTGTCAAATGGCATCTAACACAACTGCTGAAATGCAGATACACTAAGATCAGACAGTCACTACTCCAAATAAGCTCTGGATCTGTTCGAATGATAAATTCACAGCAACAGAAATGTCTGTATTGCTTGACTGATTTTGAGAAACTGACTGCATGACTATTCTATTAGCACTGAGAGGAAGAGGAAGGAATCATATATTGCCTTTCTCTGTGACACAGAAAAAAGAAAAACACTAGTATTAATTTGCTATCGTATCTCCAGGCGCCCTCTATAACTCCTTTTTCTAACTAAAACTCGGGAACGCTTTGAGGAAGACCTTTTTCCACCTTCTCCTCATTAAAAACTCACACATTTCTTCAGTTGCATCATGCATACGAGCCTGTCGAGAGCGTGTGGTATGTGCTGACTTGGCACATGAATGGCGTTGTGTTGTTTTAGTGTCTCTTTAGATCGGTTTCATAACCAACTCACTGCAGCTCAGGCCCAAATCTCATCAGTAATGGAAATGTGGAGTTTGTTGATACAGAAAGCCCACGGGAAAGCCTGCGAAACCACATTTTTGACAGACTTTAACTTTGCCTTTGGCTATTAGACGGCGCACAGAATGGTAAATGCAGATGTTTTGCGTGATAATGTAGTTGGCCACCAAGTGTGCACCACAAAAGAGATCCTTACCAAATTGATTTATGCAATGTTTGGAAAAACAAACCCCATGATGAATAGAAGCAATAAAGCAATGCGCCAAATAGACCATTAAATAAGTCCTCAAGTAAACCTCCACTAAAACGCTGCAGGAAAATAGTATTGAAAGTGTGGTACCTCTAATCTAAGTGCCAATTGTTCTAATGGAGGTAAGATTACTAAAGTCAGTCTTTTCCTCTCACAGATCCTGGCTGAGGAACAGCTATCTAGTCTCAATGGAGATTTCTCTGAGATTTCCACCATGTCTCCATTCCTTTGTGAATACTACAAATACATTTACATATTTATGTGCTTAATAAAAATACCCTGCAAATGTACTTTTGGTATACTAAACTGGTATACTTAAAGTCTGCTAAATTGGACTAATTTTGTACTTAGTGCACTTTAATTGTGCGGAAGTCCAACTAAAGGTACATTTAAATATATTTGAGTGGAACTATTGCAAGTATACTTAAGTACACTTTAAAAATCTTGCATTTAAAGACCGATATTATTCAAAGATCATACAATCCTCATCAATAGTGACATTAAAACACAATTTAGGCTTAATATTAAGAAATGTGCATTGTGCACAAGTAGTACTCCAAATAAAGTTCAATTATAATTTTTATATCAGTAAGTCTCGAGCAGTGTTGGGCTAGTTACTTGAAAATGTAATTAAATTACTGATTACTCCTTTTAAAAGTAATCATGTTACTGTTCTGATTACTTTATTTCAAAAGTAATTAGTTACATTACTAGTAACGTTACTTTTTTCTGTGGCTACATCCATGAAATTTATGAAATTTCATAAACGCCCAGCATAAACGCTCCTGATAAATATTTGTTATTAAAGCATCAACATTAAAAAAACACTGTTATTTTTAACTAAAGCAAGCGGCTGCTGCGTGCATTATTTGGGATGGCAGAATGCCAGCAAAGAGCACTGCATTTCTAATCTCTAAAAGACATCTCAGTTCATCGCAATCTCACAAATCTCTGTTATAAACACAATGAATATATGCATAATGAATCTTTCATAATGTCTACAATTTGTGTGTTATAATGAGAGGATTTGTGAGCACGCAAATTTCAGCACTGCACTCCTGACTGGCCATTGCGTTCCAGAAATCAACATTGCTCAACGCAGTAAACATGTGTTATTACCTAAATAGAAACTGCCTACGCTCGCACCTGTTAATCATTTATATTTTATATTAGTTCTTGTTGCTTTTGTGCAATAGTTGAATAACAATTTATTTGAACCCACCCCAACCAATCCCTCTCCCTGGTAGACTTAAAAAATAAATAAATAAATAAATAAATAAAATAAAATAAATAATACTACAAATAAATGATTTAATATTAATATAATATAAATAACAATAAAATAATTTTTACAAAGATTTTAGAAAAGATGACACAACATTAAAAGCTGAATGTCATAAATTTACAGTTTTCACATTAGATCCATGTATACGAGAAGTTGAAGTTAAGTGGTTGCAATCAATTTATTTTAGCTACATTTAAATAAACTAATTTAACTGACTAACTTTCAACATGTTTTTTTTCAAATGTAGCTAAAATAAATTGTTTGCAACCACTTACCTTAAACAAATTTAGTATAATTTTTTCAGTGTACCTGCCCGCACCAGCACTCGCCCATCGTGTCCCACGAGACCTTGGCTTGTAACTATACTCTGATTACTATTTTTTAAAATTATAACGTGTTAAATTATTCCGTTACTAAAAAAGTAATCAAATTACAGTCACACGTTACTAAATAATGCATTACTGCCCAACAGTGATACGTCAGTGATAACGTTAATAGATTTGAACTATACTTAGTATGAAATAAATGTATTTTAAATATATTAAGCTACTTTTTTACCAGGGTAGGGTTTAATTTTGCTGTCTTTTAAGATACCTATTTTTAGCCAAATTCACATAACAAGGCAAAGACAAAGACAAGGCAATCCCAGAATGTGACATGCTCATGATGGACAAGGTGAAAGAAATTATTATATATAATAAAAAAAAAACATTTTATTTAATTTTAACATTTACATTTTATTTAACATAATATATATAAAAATATTATTTTACCCAATATTTAGGTGTGCTACTGTTCAAGAGTTTGGGGTTAGTACGATGTTTTGTTTTTTGAAAGACATTAATACTTTTATTCAGCAAGAAGAATCAAAGGTGACAGTAAAGAGATTTATAAAGTTAAAGATTTCTATTTCAAATAAATGCTATTCTTTTGAACATTGAAATGTTTGTTGAGCACTAAATCCGTATATTAGAATGATTTCTGAAGGATCATGTGACACTAAAAAATGATTTATGCATAAATAAATGCAGCCTTGTTGTCCATGAAAGACTTCTATAAAAAAAAAAACATTAAAACAATGTATTGACCACAACTTTTACACTTTATAATAAAGTTATGCTTAAACTTTTTTTTTTTTTAAATGTATGCTTACTCTGCTGTAGAAGGCAGCTGTCTGTGTAGGTAGCAGACAGCAATACAGTTCACTAGGGTTTGGAACAGATCTTGTAATGTAATGTAAATGACAAAACAAATTAGAGGTTTCTTGGAAAAGAACTCTCAGGCGTATGAGGTAAGAACCAACCGTTTCATCACAAACTTGTTCAAAAAGTCTCATCACAGCTGGTTCTGTTCACATAAACAGATGCATGCTGCATTTATGCTGATGCTTGGAGACCAAGTATATTCAGTATGTAAAAGTCACTTTGCAAGTTTTTGTGTGGCCAGAGTTATTCCAGATTTACATTATTTCAGACTTGAATTCCATGCATCTACTGACATCTGTCTTCAAGACGCTTCAGGACGCGCAAACGGGGGAAGCGAGCCGGTGCGCCCGTGAAGTTCAGACAGCTTGGATTTAGGCGCTGCCGAGCATCCATCTGGCGAATCTCCGCTCTCTACCCAACAACGGACGAACTCCTGCTCTCCCGGACAAATAAGGATTTCTCAAACTCTGCTGCTCTGTGTTTCACGGAAACCTGGCTGAACGACGCCATTCCAGACAGCGCGCTTCATCTGCCGGGCTTTCAGCTGATCAGAGCAGATCGCAACGCAGAATCAACGGGGAAATTGCGCGGTGGCGGGACATGCTTCTACATCAATGAGAGGTGGTGTACAGATGTAACAGTGTTAAAGAAGATGTGCTGTTCCGATCTAGAAGCTCTTTTCATTAACTGTAGGCCTTTCTACTTGCCGCGAGAGTTTTGCTCGTTCATACTCGTGAGTGTTTACATTCCTCCGCAAGTGCACGTGAGCTCAGCTTTACAGAAACTGGCTGATCTGATCACAGACACAGAACAACAACACCCAGACTCTGTTTTAATCATTCTTGGGGACTTTAATCAAGCAAATCTCTCACGTGAACTGCCAAAATACAGACAGCATGTTACATTTCCCACCAGAGAATGTAATATATTGGATCACTGTTACACCACAATGAAAACTGCACATCACTCTGTTCCACGGGCAGCTTTGGGGCTCTCTGATCACTGCCTGGTTAATCTTATACCAACCTACAGGCAAAAACTTAGATCCGCTAAACCTGTGGTAAAGACTGTAAAGAGATGGACCAACGAGACAGAGCGGGTTTTACAAGCCTGTCTTGACCTTACTGATTGGAGTGTTTTTGAAGCTGCTGCCATCAATCTGGACGAGCTCACAGAGACTGTAACTTCATATATCAGTTACTGTGAGGATATATGCATTCCCACCAGGACTTATGTAACATTCAACAATGATAAGCCATGGTTTACAGCAAAAATCAGACACCTTCGTCAGGCCAAAGAGGACGCCTACAGAAATGTGGACAGAGTCTTGTACAATCAGGCCAGGAACACATTGAATAAGGAGATTGGAGTGGCTAAAAGGACCTACGCTAAAAAGCTGGAAGATCAGTTCACTTCCAGTGACTCTGCTTCAGTGTGGAAGGTGAAGCAACAACTTGCTGAAGACCTGAATGAGTTTTATTGTAGATTAGAAACCTCCCACACCCGTCCTGACCATCTCTCTACACAACCGTTAACACCTCCTGTAACCCCCCTCTCCCCCACTCCTGTACTTCAGATCAGTGAAGATGTGCGCCAGGTCTTCAGGAAGAACAAGAGAAGGAAGGCACCAGGCCCAGACGGTGTGACACCAGCCTGCTTGAAAACCTGTTCTGACCAGCTGGCCCCCATCTTCACACAGATCTTCAACAGATCACTGGAGTTGTGTGAAGTCCCTTCCTGCTTCAAACGCTCCACCATCATCCCTGTTCCAAAGAAACCCAAGATAACAGGACCTGTGGCTCTAACATCTGTCGTCATGAAGTCATTTGAAAAACTGGTTCTGGCTTATTTGAAGGACATCACCGGACCCTTACTGGACCCCCTGTAGTTTGCTTACCGAGCAAACAGGTCTGTGGATGATGCAGTCAATATGGGACTGCATTACATCCTGCAACACCTGGACAAATCAGGGACTTATGTGAGGATCCTGTTTGTGGACTTTAGTTCGGCCTTCAACACCACCATCCCTACACTCCTCCATACCAAACTACAGCTCTCTGTCCCTAGCTCTATCTGTCAATGGATCAGCAGCTTTCTGACAGATAGGCAGCATCTAGTGAGACTGGGGAAATTCATGTCAAACAGCCGCTCTACCAACACTGGTGCCCCTTAGGGATGTGTTCTCTCCCCACTGCTCTTCTCCCTGTACACAAACGACTGCACCTCTAAAGACCCCTCTGTCAAGCTCCTGAAGTTCGCAGACAACACCACACTCATCGGCCTCATCCAGGACAGTGACGAGTCTGCTTACAGACAGGAGGTTAAAGAGCTGGCTGTCTAGTGCAGTCTTAACAACCTGGAGCTCAACACGCTCAAAACAGTGGAGATGATCGTGGATTTCAGGAGAAACCCTCCTGCACTCTCCCCACTCACCATCATAGACAGCACTGTGACTGCAGTGGAGACATTCAAGTTCCTGCGATCCATCATCTCTCAGGACCTAAAGTGAGACACTCACATCAACTCCATTGTAAAAAAAGCCCAAGAAAGGTTGTACTTCCTTCGCCAGCTGAGGAAGTTTAACCTGCCACAGGAGCTGCTGAAACAGTTCTACTCTGCCATCATTAAGTCTGTCCTGTGCACTTCAATAACTGTCTGGTTTGGCTCAGCTACAAAATCAGGGATCAGAAGACTACAGAGAACGGTTCGGTCTGCTGAATGGATCATCTGTGCCCCTCTGCCCACCCTTCAAGAACTTTATACATCCAGAGTGAGGAAAAGGGCTCAGAAAATCACTGGATCCCTCACATCCAAGTCATCCGCTTTTTGAACTTTTGTCATCTGGCCGGCGCTACAGAGCCCCAATTACCAGGACAGCCAGGCACAAGAACAGTTTCTTCCCCCAGGCAATCCAACTTATGAACAGTTAAATTTTTTACATTTTTATTATTCTTATTTTTTTGTTTATTTATATTTACATATGTGTATTTTTTATTCTCATCTTATTTTTATTGTCTGTGTGTCGTTGTCTCTATGAACTGGAAGCTTATGACACTAAAACAAATCCCTTGTATGTGCAAGCATACTTGGCAATAAAAGCTCTTTCTGATTCTGATTCTGATAAGTACATACTTAACCCTATAAAGTCTACTCTATTATATTTGATACACAAATTTTAAGGCCTCAAAATTATCAACATGATCAAAAACACAACATTCTACATGCCTTCCGTCATCTGACTGACACAGTACTTTCGACTTTTTTGTAGCCTTTTATTATAATTGTAAAACTGTCCACTAGATTGTGGTACACATGTGTTGTTGCTAAGAAATCTGTCCTGGTTTTTTAAAGTAAATGTAAGAATAACCTTTATATTGTAATATTAAGGTTATATAGTAAGGATATATTTCAAGGTGAACACCGACTGAAGACACTTAGATTTACTTGATTATCCATACATCATTTTTAGCAAATTCATGTTAAAATGTGAGTATCATCAGGCTTTTGAGGATTTCATTATCTCTAAATCGATCTGACCAAACAGTTCATTGTGAAATGGTTGCACTTTGTAGAGTACAATACCAGCAGTTCAAGCATTTTCATAGGATCTAATTTGTAAAAAAAATACTTTTGATTCTCAAATTCATTCTTGTTCAGTACGGCCGCTGTTGTCACCAGAAAAACTTTTACCCTGCAAGCGCCAATCCGGAAGCCAGAAACGCGGAAGTGTGAAAAAGGCTAATTATGCCCTTCCAGACTCTGTCTACGAAGCAAAGCGAAGTAGCAGAGTTTGGTATTACCAGGCTAGGGGACCATAGGCAGGCTAGGGGAACTCATATTAATGTTAAAAAACCTCATAAAGTGAAATTTTCATGCCATGGGACCTTTAAAGACTGATATTTCACAGAGATCATGCAATCCTGATTAATAGTGACATTAAAAAACATTTTGGAAATAATATTAAGGAATGTGCATTGTGCAATAAAGAAACACTCCAAATAAAGTTGAATTATAATTTTATATCAGTAAGTCTTAAGTGATATGTCAATAAACATGTTAATGGATTTGAAGTATACTTAGTATGAAATGTATTTTAAATAAATTATGGCATAGTTATTATTTTTTTTACTAGGGTGATCACCTCACCTGCACCTGTGTTGATGTTCCTCATGCTATCCTTTGAACTGACTCTGTTGTTGGGAGGATAATCTGGCACCGGGGCCTCGTAGCGCCTATCTGGGACGCGTGGGCTGGTCTTACTGGGGTAGGATCTAGGTCATAACAGGGAGAACAAGGACAAGGAATACAGATGATTAAAATGTTTAACTGAAATCAACTAAGCAGTATTTAATTTAATTAGAAATAGTATTTTTTATTTAACTTAAACAAATGATTTTTAAATGTATGGCGGCAGCCAAATTTTCATCCATTTTCAATCCCATCCCCGGGTGAGATCCCAAACCTGCTCTCTTATTATTATTGTCCACAAGCCATTTGAATCCTGCAATTACTGTAATGTAATCATAAAGCATTTGCTAAATTGAAAGTCTACTTAACTTATAGATACATTCATGTCCTAATGGATATGTATGTTGATGAATGGGATAAGCTCTATTTCTCACCCCACTGATGAATGCTGCTCGTCAATGGCATCCACAGCACTCTCTACAGAGTTCAGCAGAGACTGGATCTGATTGGCTGATTCCTTCAACAGGAAGCGGGTCACAAACTGCTCAACATTAGTTCCACGTTCATATACCTGCAGTGAGCGAGAGAGAAAAAAGAGAGAGGAAGAGGAGATTGAAGGAGAGAAGACAGATAAGAGCACATCAGCACTTTTCTGAGGATCTTAAGCATGTATATTTGATGAAGTTCTGTTTGAGAAACTCTAGTGAACTTTGCCCCAGCTTTAAGTAAAACATCTAGAGGTGCAAATATCCAGAGGGACCCGGAGGATGAACATGTCTGGAATGAGCTCAAAGAAACAAGAAAAACAAGATGCGGTTCATGTAGGCAAAAGCTCAAAGCGAGTTAAGTTCTGAAAGCTTGTAATGGTATTGGACATTAGAGGAGCCAACACTCATTGATCTGGTGACATTTTGACCACTTCCCCAAACACTCAAGGTCTGTTTTACACTGTAGAGGCATAATGTCACACAAGGGTGTTGTATTGAAAGAAATACACTGTGAAGGTGTTAAAGACTATGGCCCTGAAGCCGCTTTAGTGCTGAACTTTAAGCATTATTATTGTACATATAAACATAGATTCTGTCAAACGCTCCCAGCAGCCACTGTTGAGTCTCAGTTTAGAGGTTTGCAATTTGCTCTTATATTCTTGATCACTGTCCTATCTAGATATTATCAGAATGGCAAAAAACCCACAATAAAGCAACTCTCTTGTGTAGCAGCCAAGACTCAAATCCTGGGCATTGTAAAAAAACGAGTAAACAGCTAGTCTTTTGCTTGCTCAGTCATTGTCCATTGGCACTGATATTATGCACTGATTTGCAGAAAGATCGTCATGGTCAGCGTTTTAACCAAACCTGGCCTTCACTACTGATCGCAATTGAATATCCAAATGGAAAGGCAGCATTGGCAAGGGAGTAAAATTGGACTGCAGTGCTGGCCTCTGTAAGGTATCCCGTAAATTATGCCGCATTGCCATGCAGACTTAGGATGACTGTGTATAAAATACCATAACAGGAGGAGTAATAAAGGAGACTGTGAGCACTAACAGTCTGTAGTGCTCCGTCAGTCAAAGAAAACAAAGTGAGTGAAGGTTGTGTAGCCTAGTAGTTAAATTTAAGGGCTGGAAATTAAAAGCTTGCAGGTTTGATATGGCTTAAAGGGATAGTTAACCCAGAAATTATATTTCATAATTTACTCAACCTCATGTTGCTCCAAATCTGTACAACTTCTCTTCCTTTGTGTTCCACAGATGAAGGTTTGTTGTTTTGGATCACACCGACTATCATAAAATGAAAATCAAAAATATAGTTCTTAAAATATCATATTTTGGGCCAGCGCAAAGCGTCTTTTGGCGTTAAAATACTGTCAAATTTACTAAAGACGCACAGTGAAAAATTAGCACTGAAAAGGCCTGGACATAGTTATTTTTGCGCCTGACCTCATTGAATATGCATTTGTAGGACTTTTCCTTTCAGACGCAAAATTTATGGGAGGAGAGTATTAAAATGAATCACGCAATACAATTTACTAACATTTGCGCTCGTCAAATACTGGTATTTGTGCCATTATTTAACGCCCAAAAAAAAGCATGTCTTAAAGCAGGTGATAATTTCGCTGCTCTTTGTAGATTGTGCTGGTCATTATGGAAATGATCTGGCTGCGTCTGTGTTCTTTAATGTGCGCATTGTTAGTAAATCACCCGCAAAATTTTCCCCTCCCATCAGCGCTTTTATGGAATTGCGCTCTAATGCTAATTTGCCCTTTATAGTAAATCTGACCCTTTGTGTTCCGCAGAAAAAAGAAAGTCATACAGTGTTGGGTTCTGCCCCTTTAAGAATGTGATGCTTAAGAGCATATATGATTTGGAGTCATTAAAAAGAAGAGAAACAATGCACAGCACAAAATTCATGTAGCTTGTTAAGACTTAAAACGATCTAATAACATCAAAATTGCTTTACATGTTGATTCTTTCCTGAGCGTGGTGATCATATTTTATTGTTGTTTCTGAGTCATTTGTGGTTCATGTTAAGATTTATTGAGATCGCTGTCGATAAATAGCGTAAATGCCAAATGTGATGCAGTTGTTATTTAACTATGATTATACATTTGTTTGGTTTCTAACCAAACAAAAACAACAACTATGTTAATGTTATCTTTATTGGTAACATACAGGTTTAGAATGACATGAGGGCGAGTAAATGATGACATAATTGTCAGGTTAGGGTACCAACTCTATAACTGATTATTTAATTGTTATTCATCTAATACTCCCTTAAAATTAATCTTTAAAATCACTAATACACTGTTAAAAATGCAATTGCACATTTTCCAGTTTCAGAGCATGCCTCGCTTCTCAGAACGATGAGCTTTGTAAAAATCGGCGCGTTTCAGAAAGGCAGGGCATAGAGGAGCAACAATAATGTACAGTATGTGGAAAATAATGTAATTATTTAAACACATTGCTTTACACCAAATAATGTTCTTTTTAGCGACGTCACATGACCCCTTTAAATCAGTGTTTATTTTATATTATCCATTTTCATTTTCATTTTAGTTAAAGTCTTTTGTGTTTTTGGTATTTTTAATACAAAAAATTATAGCGTCTATAGTGTCTACATACACTGTAAAAAAAAAAAAAAAAGTTGAGCAAACCTAAAATTTTAAGGCATCCAGCTTCAGCAGATTTTTGAGTTCTCAACTTATTTTTGTAGGAGATTTTTGAGTTCTCTCAACTTTTTGTTGTATAAACTTAAAACAACAAGTTGAGAAAACTCAAAAATCTGCTGAAGCTGGTTGCCTTAAACGTTTAAGTTTTCTCAACTTTTGATTTTTTACAGCACTGTAAAAAAAAATAAAAAATAAAAAGTTGAGCAAACATAAAAACAAAAAAAAAGCAGATTTGTTGTTTTAGGTTTATACAACAAAAAGTTGAAAAAACTCAAAAATGTCCTAAAAAATAAGTTGAGAAAACTCTGGTTGCTGGTTGCCTTAAACTTTTTTTTTTTTTTTTTTACAGTGTAGTATCTATATGGTTATAGGCTGTTTTATTTTATTTTATATCAAGTTAAATTAAAATAAGTAATGTTTTTAAACTTTTTTTTCCAAGTAACAAACATTTTTCAATGATTTATTTTAGTTTCAGTTTTAGTTTTAGTTAACTAATAACCCCGATACCCTTTAACCCTGTTTCCTAATCTAATTTTTTGTAACATTGCATTAAAAAGTTAAAAACTGTGGTGACAAATTTTTTTGTCATGCCCACCTGCCTGAACAAGTAGCCTCCAGGTGGTGTCGATGATGGCTGGGAAGACTCCGAATGATTTATGCTAATGGTATGCCAGGTCAGCGGCTCTGCACTGCGTTTTAGTGCCAACGAGGGCCTTAACACACATCAGCAAGCATGGAGGCAGGGCTTACTGTCCATGCCAAAATAAACAGGACTTCTCAACATAACTAGCAAAACAAATAACTTTTCAATCCTGCAAAATGCTTTATCCAAATAACAGCAATGATGACGTTAGAAGTAAATCAAGCAGTAAAACAAATAACCTGAAGACATCTATACAACTCAAAACTCTATATAACCATGACAGGCCTTTAATGAGGTATAAATGTGTTTGAATTCTCAGGACAACACCATGCTTAGAGCGAATCTAATGATTTGGTGCCCAGACTGCATGAGTGCATAAGGATATGGGTTTTAAACCTTGGTGTCATGAAATATTCATTATTCTCCATTATGGTTCCGGTGACACATATACCCAACCACAAATGTACAAATGGTCTGTCACCCTTCTGTAAAATATGCTCTAGGCACTTCTGAAAGTGTGACTGATAAGGTGAATTACTGAATAACAATGAGTGACATACTGGACTAAAGCATCCCGAGACACCTGCGCTCAAACCGAGACCTAAATAGTCGAGAAGAGCATAACATGTGCGTAAAGACAGGTTTTTCACAAAATAAACAATGGCACATACAAGATGATAATACCGTCAGGGTCTGAGGAGGAGCTTGTGAGGAATTATCTAATAATTGGAGATTTTCCACAGAGAATGTGTGTCACATTTGGTAAAAAATAAAATAAAATGAAAGCGCTGACACCTAACCTTTTTTGTCCTTTATGGAGCAAGCATAAAATATAATAAGCATGGCAAATACAGACAAGTGGATAGTACTGCCACTTACGCAATATTTCATAGTTCAAAGGAAAACTGGGTATAAAGAAACCCTCATATCAAGCTTAATAACCGATGCCGGTCATTTTAAACAGCCATCAGCAAAGGAACCCCAGAATAAAATGGCATATTATAGTGGGACAAGTAATTTGACTGATTTGTCCCAGCCTCTTTAAACGCAATTTTGCATATCACAAAATGTTGTTGCTAAGAAACATATTGACTGCTGTTGCTAGGATACGATTAATTGGCTCACGTCTGAACAGAGAATGTCTAGTGTGTTTTTGTCTTAAAATAGATAAAAGATTACAGTAAACTAACATATTTAAAAAAAAAATAAAATAAATAAATAAAAGTCACACCCTTGTTTTTACAAGGCTGGCTGATAAAGATACACAGATACTGTGCCACATAATTATACAACATACAAGCATCTGTTCATCTCCATTATATTATCCAATATATTAAATTGCTATTTATCACTTTTTTTTTTTTTAATTTGAGTGCTACCATAACAGTAATCATTGAACCAGTCTAAACTTTAAACTTTACAAACACCCTTTTTTATTTTTGAAAGCTGGATTTTACCATTCAATGCTAGGTAAAATTATTTTTTAAATATATTATAAAAATTATTTTAATAAATGTGTTAAATATATTATTTTTAATATGCAGTGCTGTATAGCTCTTCCATGCAAAATAAAACAATTTTAAATACATTTTAAATATAGGCTATTTAAAATAAATGGTATATGAAATATATTAAATTTAATTCACAAATACTTTGAGATGAAATCCTGATCATCATCCACAGTCTCTGCTGCTTCTTGTTCTCCAAATGCCAAATGAAGAGGGTTAAACAGTTCTCTAGAATAAGCCGAAAGGGTAAACAACCCTCCCAAAATTGCAGAGCACAACAGAGGCAGGCAAAGGTTTTCTCCCACCTACAGTCTAAACCTGCGGCTCAACCTAGTTAGACAAAGCTTCCGAGAATTGAGAGAAGAGATTCAATCACAATCGCATTAGCCAAGCCTGAAAACAGAAGTCATGGCATAATGCAGTTATTCAGCCAGGGACACATCCATTCACAGGCCCAAATCACAGTTGCTGAGACTTTACAAAACCAGGATTAAATCCCAGTCTGGTAGAAAATGAAGAGATGAGAACACAGACTTCCTATTGTAGAAGAAGGATGATTGAGCTGTGCCTCCATTATTGTCTGAGAGTGTGTGGGAAATGGGTTGTTCAATGCTACAAGACAAAGACTTACACTTCGATTTCTGCTGTTCGTTGCAGGTGTCTCAAGCATCTTTCAGTGTGATGCTGAAGGTTTATCTAACTTTGGGCATCACAGTTTCAGGAACCCAAGCCTTTTGGGAGGTTTCCATCTGTTCCAGTCACCGCATTTTCACTTTCATCTCCCCCAGAGAGAACAGTTTAACCCAGAGTCCTTTGACAGACTTGGAGTTGGGATTTTATCCTTTAAGAACAGATAAAGTGTGACACTGCAGCTGTGAAAGGCAGATAATGTATCCTTTTAACAGACATATAGTCACGCAATCAGCTATTTCATGTTTCTTTGACCCCTTTGCAGTACAATCTGACTGAAAAATTGGAAGTACATTTCAAGATTGTTCTTAGTATTCCTATGAGAAAGACATCAGTTTCACCTTTTAAATGCAAGTTACACAAAGTCTCTTTTTTAATCCTATACAAAGCAGCAATCAATGTGAGCAATAATCATTTTCAACTTTCTTGGATGAATTACGGATCAAGATAAATACATATGTGTTCGCAGTAACTTAAATTCAGTTGATTTAATCACACTGGCAGAAAGCACAAACAGCAAAATCATTTAGTACTAAAAAAGAACAATATGCAGAGCAACACAACAATAATCTTCATTGTCAAATACCCATATCCTCACGTGGAAGAATTTACTTAAGAGAAAGCACCATATCGTAGATCTTTATTTACAAATCTTATTAGATCGGATCACTAACTACATGTCAATCAAATCCTCTGTGGGTTTGACCTTTATGGGTTTGACATTTAGATTCCTGAGGGCATCTCTAGAGGATAGGCTTCATGGCAGGCTTATAGGGGAACTTGTATAAATAAGTTAATTCTAGTTTACCTCAGAGAGCGCACAACAACAACAACCAGTGAACTTGAAAGTGCAAATCTTTATTCACACCCCACAGGCAGTGGGAGGCATCTGAGAACAATGTTATTCTCAAGCTGCAGCCACCACCAGCAAACATGCACAGGGCTTCTAATTATAATCGCCTCTTGCAGAGTTTTCCAGGCAATTTTAATCAGGCGGCTTGATGCTGGAGAATTATCATCACAAAGACAGGACTCGGTGTAACAGTGACAGCCTTTGCTTTTGACGCAGACGAAACACAGGTCCACTGATCTGTGTCACGGTGAGAATGATATAACCGCACTGATTGAGACAGCAGTCAGGAAACTAGCGCTCCAGCTGTGTTTCAATTGTGCCCACCTCTATAAGCCATAATGGTGATGAGGCAAGTAATACCGTGTTCAAACACAAACCATCATCAGTATCTTATTCAGCCATCTCTTCTGGATCCACACAATTCATGAGATAAAATGACGCAGGTTACTGTCAGTGAAAGAATGGTTCACCCTATCTATCATAATTTACTCATGTCGCTGCAAACTTGCATCACTTACTTTCTCCCGCAGAACACAAAAAGAGTAATTTTGGAGATGCTAGTTCCTCTTTTCCATGCAATTACAATGAAAAGCACCCTAAATGTATCATAAAAGTAGTCCATATGTCTTCAGTTCAAGTCTTCTAAAGTCATGTTTCTTCAACAGATCAGATTTTGAGAAATTTAGCATTACATTACTTACTCACCAATGGATCCTGTGCAGTGAATGGGTGCCGTCAGTATGACAGTTTAAACAGCTGATAAAAACATCACAGTAATCCAAAAGTAATCCACACGACTCCAATCGATCAATTCATGCGAAGTGAAAAATAGCATGTTTAATAAACAAATCCATCATTAAAACCTCTGTCCATAATATTGCTTCTCCAGTGAAAAAGTCATGTGGTCTGAATCAGGAGAGAAATATGCACAGATGCACTGTTTATAAGCAGAAACAGTCCAAACCTGTTCCAAACATATGAACACTTTTAGTTTTTTTTTTGCAACCTTTTTTAAGCATAAAAACTCAGTATAATCTTAAATATGAACCAGTCACATAAACACAGCCGGTATGTTAAGACTGCGTCTTAAGAACTACCAACAAGTAGCTAGCCAAGAGGTAATCAGACTTGCTTTTTGGATTCAAATTAGACCATTCTCCCTTTTTGTAACTGACTTGAAAAAGTTATAACCAGTCTTAAAGAAAAAAATTAGATGACTAACCTTTTATGACTAGTATAAGCGGTTTATGCAACCGGCCCTATTACTCTATTTGTGTTCTATGGAAGAGAGAAAGTCTTGACAGAAGTTTCATTTTTGGGCAAATTATTCATTTTACTCCACAGTACAATAAACAGGAGGAAAGGCCACTCATAGACATCGTTCTTCACATAGGCAGTGAATTTCACCAGCGATGACGCTTAATGAAAAGCTGTGTAAGATTCGGGCAATAGAGTTCACAATTTTCCAGTCATAAAATGCAGTCAGAGACAAACAACTAGGCTGTGGACTGCACTTCATCATAAAATGCAGAAGCAGAGAAATTTATAGAAGGAGCCTCAGAAGTTTAATGAACAAGTGAGGACATGCGCTGTGGCAGCACTTAGCTCTCGCAGGGCAGGCGCAGGGCCAACCGCTGTGCTAGAGCGCATGGGCACAGGCTGTGATTCACACTCTAGCGGTGGAGAGATGAGTCTCAGGACAGTAATGAATGACAGACGGGAGTTCTAGTAAAATGCCTGGAGCTTCACATGCCTGTGAAATTACCACTTCACACCAGCGATACAGGAAAGGGTTCGAGATGGAAATAGTGGAACATATTGGAAGGGCGGCAGCAATCTGCTTACTGTTTAAATCAGCGGTGCACCTAAATGAAAATTCTTGGATGGAACTGAAAAACAAAACTGAGGGTACACTAAGCCGGAAACTAAGTGTCTGATTTTTAATTTGCTAGTTTCATTGACTCAGTTATCATAATATTGGGTTATTCTCCTGTGCCGTCCTGATAGGCATCACTTTGTGAATAAAGGCACAACTCGGGTTTAAAATCTAAGTGCTACCCACAAGAGTCATTCGTTTAATCTTCATTAAACTTATTGCTTATTGCATGAATGGAAACAGAATGAATTTTAAAAACAGTTATCACTAGCATAGTAAACGATCATTAAAAATTTGGGGTTGATGACATTTATTTGATCAAAAATACATTAAAAACATTAATATTGTGAAATATCACAATTTAAAATAACTGTTTTCTATTTTAATATATTTTAGAATGCTATTTATGATATTAAAATGTTATTTATTTATTAATCAGTCTTTTGTCGCACGCTTCTTCAGAAATCATTCTAATATGCTGATCTGACGCTCAAGAAACATTTCTGATTATCATCATCTTTCAGTTTGATTAAACATTTTGTCATACAGACAAAATATGGGTATTACAATAAAAAAAAGATAATAATAATAATAATAACATAATTTTAGTAAAATTATTATAGTAAAGATTATAATAATAAATGTTTGAAATGCCACCTAAAAAAAAAAAATCATAATATTAAATAAATTAACCTATTCTTCTCTTTGAATTATAATTCATTAAATACTTGTTCCTGCATTCCAATTCAAATTCCAAATAAACTTCCTGTGGTATATGTGGCCAATTCAGCTGAGGTTCTACAATATGTAATTCTGTATTTTGTTGGATTTTCTGTATTGGAGATTCAATAAACCAAGCACTATCTCCCCGTGATACTTCAGTAAAACAATGATTAGAATACGAAAAGGTTCCTGTCAACTGATCTACAACAATTCAATTTAGCAGTGACATTCTGATTCAGTGGTGTATCCCACCGCTCTCCTCTCATTGTCTTTCTATTACGCCCATGTTGTTGCTGCAAAAACTGTCATTCATTCAGATGCAGATGAAACCATAGGATGTTAATTTAAAATGACTGCCGACAAATGGATTTTAAAGCCACTCTCATGTTGCACAACACCATACTTCAAGTTATGCCAAGCCAGAAAGGAAAGGAGTATTTGAAAAGCAATTCCATAACATACGGCAGCTTGGGAGATTGAGCCAGGCTCATTAGCACACAGCCTGCTCAAGGATAACATTATGGCAACATGCAGAATCTGAATTCCAGACTCGCCGTCTCATAAATATTCATTCACACTGTGGAGAAAAGTAATGGAGGAAAGAATGAACCTGCTCATTGTTTGTGCATGTTTTTTTTTTATCCTGTCCCCAATGCTAGGTATTTAAATCCACTAACAGACCAGTAAACGGGCCTATACTGTATATGACAAATATACACAGCAAGTGTATGAGACTGAAGCCCTGCACACTAACTGAATCATCAGCAGCAACATTCCAATGAGCCCCGAATTAAATTACCTACAAGCATAGTGGTAATGCACCATAGTAGGTTCCAGAACTCTGAGTAAATGTCTGTACACTGCAGATATATGTTCCCGAATGCATTTCTAAGGTCCATGATACTCTATCTTTGACACTTTTGCACTCTCATATTGTTATTATTATACCCGAGTTTAGATTATAAAGCCAAAAGTACAGTATGTACATAGACATCCCATTTATTTAAGATGTTAATATATGAATGGGACCAAATCTCTGAAAACAACATATAATGAAAATCCTTCCTGAATGACAACTTGTGTGTATTTGACAGTTTAAGCACAATAAGACATGAATGAGAATTTCGTTTGGTACTCACATGCCATGTGACAGCTGCTTTCTGTGTGCGTGCTTCAGATGTGTGCACTCAGAAAATTGTATATCAGAAGTTAAAACTGATATGCCTTTAAAACGTATGATTTCAGTGTGATAGGCAAGATAATCAAAAGCAAACAGATGTTTTTTTGGCAGAATATTTAGGTATTATAGTAGCAAAACCCGAGAGCCTGCGGTTTTGAATGTGTGAACTTGTCATATTAACATTTGTATTTGTAAGTTGAAATTTATACTCATAGCTCTAATGTGAAAAGCTGAATCTCTCAATTTGTATACACGGACAATAATCAAAACACCCAGCCAGCGCGACTTGCTGTGCGGAAACATACATATTTATGCACAAGTATCAGTTATTTGTAAATCTCTGAAATTAGCTAAATTAGCTTTTTAATTTAGCTTTTAATTACCTTTTGTAAGCCACAACATTCATCTTGGTTTTCAAGTATTATCCGACAGACAAATAATGTAACATCTTTCATATGTTTATATGTAACATGGGTGTAATATGTTGAACCACTTTATATAATGACCATTAAGGCCAATATAAAGCCATTAAGGCCTAATTAAAAATGATGGTAAGGGAGTAACTTATCAATAATATGAGTGTAATAGGCTATAGAAAGTACACAGTACTTATTAAAAAACTTGATTAAAAAATTTTGGGTAGCACTTACACTTACAATCCTGTTCCTCATGTACATACCATGTACTTATTAAAGTAATAACTATAAATAGGTAATAACTAGGTACTAACCCTGAACCTACCCCTAAACCTAACCCTGCCACATGTAGTTTTGCTTATATTGTATTCAGCAGAAGCCTTCAACTTTAACTTTAACAGTAGTATTTATACTTTGCACGTGAAGCTGTTTTTAATCTAAAATTGTACTAATATGGAATAGGCCAGCACATTTAATCACACAAATACTTCTGTACTGGGAGACCTTTACATAATAGTTTGATGTGTGTCAAACTGATGTTTTTCCAGGTCTACAGTGCATCGCATGGTCAAAGACAACAATTGGTTTTTCATGTTCTTACATGGTCTTTTACCTCAAGTCTACCTTTGTACTTTATTTACACAAGAAACTGAGGGCAACACACAATTATCACAACAGCATAGGTTACAAAAATTTAATTAGGCCAAGGCCACAGATATATTTGTAGTTTGTTTCATGTGTCTTAAGCATGCTGTAGTCACTAAATGAGGACATCACACAACTGAAAACTTCTTCCAGGCAAAGTTTCTAGTGAAAACATTAAGCAGTGCACATTTAATAATCTTAGTATTTCATAGTAATATTATAATGTTAATAAAAAATATAAATCTTTATAACATTCTATAACATTTTTGAATGATTACAATTAAAGTTTTTTTTATTAGCTAGTAAACAAGTAAAACTACATATTCTGAACAATTATAGTTACCAAACTGTGTATTAGTAGTTAGTTAGTATGCTACATTCTAAGAAAAGTCTGTAAAATAGGGCATAATCTACTATATTAATATGAATGAATTTTCCATAATTATTTTTCACAAGTTTTTTTTACCTGTATTTTTATTTATGCATTGTATTTTGTGTTTTCAGGTTACAGGGTTATATCAGATAATGGATAACGGATAATGTTCTGGAAAATTACTAGTACCTTTTCCATTTTTCTAGATATTTTTCTTACAGTGTACTAACAATCGCAAATACAAGCTACTAACAAAGTGTATCATAAATTAAAAATGACTAAATTGTTCTTAAATTAAACAATTGCAAATAGCAAACTTAATTCACGTGATGTGTGTACTACTAGGCATCTTTGTTTTTCTCTTTTTGTGAAATTTAATTGGTAAATGTGTGCCTTTTTATTGTTTGAGTCACTTATCAAAAGTTGCTAAAAGTTGCCAAATTGATTTTAAACATAGCTAAATTTGTTTCTAGGTGGTTTCAGAAGAAAATTTGCTAGGGTAGTCTGAAAAGTTGCTAAAAATTGTTGCTTTCCAAAAGCTGGCTCTCCAACCACACTGGCTGCCGCTGTTGTATGATGTCATCACGTGATGAAATCATCGCATTTTATTGGTCAGGCATCGACCAATAAAATGGCTTCATTTGCACCCGAGCCCCACCCACGGCTCTGCTCTCTCATGTCTGCATTTTCAAGTGCACAAGTGAGTTTTGCTACAGGAATATTGCAAAATGAGTAGCAGAAGTCAAAGCGCCAAGATTTAAAGTTGTACTGCCAGATCTGAGAGGTTGTAAGTGCTGACTTGAGAAAGCGAAACTAAGTGCAAAAGTAAATATATCGTACACATAATAGGTGCCCCTTAAATACGGTCATGGAGATCAATTCTTAAATTACAGTAAGAGATTTTAAGGCAATGAGTAGAAACATTTTAATCAAATAATCAATTATTTTATTACTGACATGACAAAACATCTCTAAGAAACCCCAAAGTCAAATACGCCAAGCTCTTCAATCACGCCATATGATGTTCTCCAAAATAACCCTCAAATGCCATAAGTGGTTACCAGGGAAACTAGGTAACCGGGGTGACATTGTGCAACCAGAAGCAAATGAGCACAAGTGAGAGTGACTGAACACAGGAGGTGTGTAATACAGGTCAACAATATAACAATGGCCAAACCCCTTCACCTCAGGTCAGCATGAAATGAAAGGGGAGAGAAGTTCTGTAGCATCTGCGGCTAAGAAAACATTAGTTTCAGGAAATGTCCTTCACCTCTATTTGGGACCTCAGATTTTCACAGCAGGGGTCTATGACAAACTGTATTTATTGACCAAGCTTAAAAAAATAAGGCACAGAGATTAACTTCTCTTTCATCAACCAATACACACGAACAAAGCCATTTTGGTACAGTATATTAGAATATAAAGTAACAAAAAAAGTTTGGAAACTTTAACAGTTTAAATGCGTATATCACACAGATTTGTGGATACAGATAGTAATATCATCACTTCACAATCTTAGAGTTTATGGAACGCCTATTTGGATAAAATGAATAATGAACCATAGACTACATCTATCCAGTCCCTTCAACATACAGTGTCACAGGAATTGCAGGGGCTTACAGTGAATCAAAGCTGACAGGAAACCTCAGGGACCAAAAACCCAACACTGTCCACCACAATCCTCAATCTAACCCGGTCAAAATAGAAAAAACAACTGGAAAACTGGTATAAAACAGTCCCCAGTCCCCATCTACCTGCCAAATTCTCTTCCTGTAAGCATAATTACTGTTTGCCATGTGACAGGCTCATTAATATCAACTCTGGCATCAAACAAAGGCTTCAGAGTGCACTGCACAGCCAACCTGTTCAAAACACGACAGCTCCCAGCTTGGCATCCTTATGAACTTCTGCATTTACATTTTAAACAACAGCAACTCCTACAACAACTGCTTTTCATCCACTGACGAGTGTGCTCATTTTAGCGCACGCAAAAACACACATATGGCACGTTACTGAAAGACAAGCTGTAAGACTAGCAACTGAATGGAAACCGAACAGAACAATTTGAGAAGAGATAATAAGAAATTTCATCTGTGTCAACTTCTGTGTCATTGTTGACACTGCTAAACCCAAATCTTAGCCTCAAATAAAAAAAACAAAATGCAGGGAGTGAACTGAAGAGTAAGTGTTCTCTATTTGAAGACTTAACAAGAAGCACAGTGTGTGAATGTCTGGGCAAAGTCCAAGCGCTTGAACTAAGCAGCAGCTAATGAGAAGAGCTCATTAAAACCGTGTGTGCAGGACAGGCTAAGGAAAGATGAAATGTATTTAATGAATTCTTGCTTTTCTTTTCTTCCTATCATCTTCCCTCCAATGGCATCCTGCTTTAGCCACCTCCAGTTGCTAAATGGCCAATTAAAAACATGTTCTTGAAGTATTAAGCTTCAGCACACTATGGCAGGGGTGATGATGACTCTTGTGCACTTTTTTGAAAAACAGTTGCCTTTATTTATTTGCATGATATGATTTTGTTGGGTGGGATTTGGCGTTCACTTCCTGCAGTTTTTGACTTCAGTAAATGTTGAACCCTTTTACTTTTCAGTTACAGAATTCTCTCAAAGTCTCAAAGCGCACACCAGGAGACTGTATAATACAGTCCATCTGCCAGCCTATATGTGCAGTCAGTGATCTGTAATGTAGCTGATATTTTGAACATGTTAACTTTTGCATGTTCTCTGGAAATACACTGACAATATACTATGTTTTAAACTTGTTCCGTTCACTCGAAAATACGCAGAGGACAAGCGGCAAGACGGTAACGTCAAGATGATGTGCGAACGACAAAGCAGTTGCTCGTACAGATAACACGAGTCCTCTGACAGTGTTTTCGTCTCAGTCGGTGGCTCTGATCTACTTCCTTTGCTCTCTTGCTCTGACAGGTTGAGACGGAAAGAGAGAGCTGTCCTCTTTTCTGACATCAACGCTCTTCTATTGAGCTCATTTGTTCAGTGGGATGTCAGCAATTTTGGTTGAGAGACTTAATGAGAAGCGTGGTACAGAGAAGAAACAGAGAGAAGGAATCTTTCTTTCTTCAAGCATTCCCAAAAGACAAACTGCAAAAAACGTGCACTGAATAAAACACAGTTACCGAGTGTGTGAATGTTGTGGAAGACCACAGATGTTGCTTATTTTTGGCTGCAACTATGGCTTTTTGTGAAAACATAAGTCATTACAGCGGACAGACCTATAAATAGTTTCATAATAAAAGTAATAATTTAATCATTTGTGCCTGAAGTGCTATGGCGCTAGATGTGGGCGCGCTGCCCACAAGGCTATTGGCACAGACTATTCATGCTATTTTAAAACTATTAACTAAATATTATTTCTAATGTACATATTTTGTATTTTAAATTTAAACTTTATTTATATCGATTTTTTAAAATATTTTATTTTTTCTATGAAAATTTGAGAATAAAAATATAATTTTAAATTGGTTCTGTATATCAGTTATCAGATACTTGCATAAACATAAAATAACCTGTAAATAGTATTTTTCATAAAAAGGCAATTTTGGTTGATCACTGCTAGTATCAATTTATAATAATAATAATAATACATTTAAAATACATATATATATAAATATATATAGTATAGTAATTTTTGAAAATGTATTTTTTTTTGTGTGGAAATGTGTGGACAAAACTGGAATTTTAAATCTGTTCTGTGTAATCGGATACTTGCATAAACAAAAATATACTGTATCAGTGTTGCTCATAAAAAGTCAATACTGGTTGATCACTAGTATGAAGCGATAACCAGTTAAACTGATTCTACATATTGGTTTTCATAAACTTTTAAGGGTGTCAAATAGATTAATCATGAGTAATCACATCCAAAATAAATGTCTGTGTACTGTGTACTATATATATATATATATATATATATATATATATATATATGTATATAATGTATATGTATAAAAAAAGTGTGTATATATTTAAAGGTGCACTAAGCAATATTTGAAAAACGCTTTTGACAACAGCATTGGACTGAGTCCCAAGCAGTTTGTGATTGTAATTTGTTTTTATATGCTGATGATTCTGCTTTATTAATTTCAGATAAGGATGTTGGTAGGATACAAGTGAATTTAGGTAAGGAGCTTTGTAAGGTAAGGTAAGAGACTGGCTCTCTGAAAACAAACTGATGTTGCATTTAGGTAAAACAGAATCCATTTTATTTGGGTCTAAAAAAAATTTGAATAAGGTCTCTAAGTTGTCTGTTAAGGTGGGGGATTGTTTAATATCAAATAGAACTTCCGTTAATTATCTTGGATGTATCCTTGACAATGATTTAAGTGGTGTAAGTATGGCTATGAAAGTCCTGGGTAAGGTTAATGCTAAAACAAAATTTCTTGCCAGACATGTTTTCTTGATAAACAGATTATAAAATTACTTGCATCATGTTTAGTGTCATGTCATTTCGAATATGGATGTATTTCTTGGATGTCTGATTTGTCTTGTGGTTGCTTGGATAAGTTACAAAAATCTCAGAATAAATTGATTCATAAATTTAGTTTCAAGGTATAGTCGTTTTACACATGTGGAGGTTTCCCATTTTAAGTGTCTTGATTGGTTACCTATAGAAAGTAGACTAGAACATATTAAATTAAAAATGGTATACAAGATTATCAATAATAGAGCTCCTTTATATTTTAATGCATTTTTTTTCTAGGGTAAATGAGCAACATTGTTATAAAACTAGGCAAAGTCTTATGGATATTACAGTATGTCATCTTAAAACTATGTTTGGGCGTTGGTCTTTTAGATATTCTGGGGCACTTTTGTGGAATAAATTACCCCTGGATATTAAAGGCATTTTGAATATGGTTAGTTTTAGTTTAAAAGCTAAAACCTGGCTCTTAAGTAGGTTGTTTTGTTGATGAATTTGTATTACGTACGTGGTTATTTGTGACTAATTTTTGTAAATGTGGAATTTTATTGTAATTTTTGTATTTATATTGCAGTGCCAGTGTACCTGTTACCGGGAGTGGAGTTTGTGCTTTACATCAAGGACCACAATGGAAACAA